>NC_090927.1:83779275-85029275 GCF_040938575.1 Ambystoma mexicanum | reverse complement strand
CTAACTTAGCTTCCTCAAGCTTTGTAGCATCCTCTCTCTTTCGATTTTTCTCTTGCAATAGTCGGCAGTGGTATACAATGGTCAGCTGTATTGCTGGCCACGGTTTTACTTCCATACCCACCAGTTTCTTGAGCTGTCTCTGCATCTGTTCAGGCAACCCCTGACATAGTATATGATAGTATACAGGTATACATTTTCCCCATGGCTCGGGAGTTTCCAAAGACCATTGCTCTTGAACATTCTGAATGTAAGCAAGTGTATCCTCCCCTTCCTGCATCTTATGTGCCATTATAGCACCCATATCTGATGTGTCAGGATACTGTACTCTAAACGCTTTACAGACTGCTGCTCTACAATTATTAAACAGTGCCCCGTCATGCACTGAATTCTGTGCTATGACACTTGCATAGTCTGCTCCCATCCAAATGTCATCAGCCCTCTCCCCAAATAAAGCTGCTAGGAGATCCTTAATGTCCCCTATAGCTAACGTGTTTCCTCCTGTCATTTTTTCTAATTCATAGATCCATTTTCCAGCTCCCGAAGTGAAACTCGGGAGCTTACACCTTAGGTTGTCCTTATCCATCTGTGGCCACAGGATATACTGTCTCCTGGCCCCTCCTTTTTCTAAAAAATGAAACTGCGAAATCCCAAAATCGAACTTGCCTTCCATTGTCTGCCTATCCGTAGTAGCAACAATGGTTCCTGATCACTGTCTTCCCGGTAATTACCTTAGTACCTTCAAGGTAATTACCTTAGTCTGCTCACATAGGTGGCAAGTCCCCCTTCTCACTTAGAGGTCACCTTTAAGGTCACTCTGGCTGTGCCATAGGCTCTAGGTAGGTTTAAATCTGTCCACCACACTTCCTTGTCTATCTGAAAACACCCCTCGGGACCACAAGCACCACCCTCCTCCCCACGGAAGATTTCCCTTTCTTCGTCTGACATATCTTGTCCTCAACCCGTATGACTGTCCTCCTTCCCGTCTCTGTTCAGTGTCAGCCTGTCCAAAGACAAGTCTCTATGCTCAAGGCTGAACAGGCCCTCCTCTTTGCTTCGCGACTGGACACTTTCAGATCGATTGTCTTTCCCTTTATTTCTCAATTCACCTTTTGCTCTCATCTCTTGATAGGAAATATTGGGGACACAATCGAAAAAGCCTATCCTAGAAGATCCTGGCATAGTTTCTTGTGACGGGAGGATTTCGTTCCATTAGCTATCTTTCAATGCAATCAATGTTGCGTGTCCTTTGCCTTCTCTTTCGTTCCATTTCCTCATCGAATTCTCTTTGTTTCTTTGCTTCCCCCTAACCCATTCCTCCTCCTGTCTTTTCACTTCCCTTCTTTCATTTGCCCTACGCACCTCAGCTGTCTTTGCATTCTTTTATCTCTTAATTTCTTTTCTTCCTTTTTAGAATGTCTCGTTCTTTGATTACTCTGTGCTTGTTGTCATGTTTTCTTTGCTCTTCTGCTCTTTCTTCCTTTCTTAACTGTTCTTCTTGATACATTTGCTCTCATCTCAGTCTACTCTTCTTTTTAGCCTCATCTTCTTTCAATTGTTGTAACGCTCACCTGATTCTCGCAGAGGCGCCGGTCTTGACTGGGCAACTACCGTATCTTCAAAGGTGATGTGTAGCACCCGGTTGGCTCTTTGGGCTGGACCTCTATGCACTGTATGCCTGACTTCAAGAGTGAGATGTCTGCAGATAGAAAATATGGGATTAATGAACTGGGGTTATTGGGGTGTGCCTATTCTTCCCTTTTTTGCTCTCCTGTAGACCCCCAAAGGTTAACGCTCTCACCTTAGGTAAGTGAATGCCGAGCTCTCCATCTGCCTCGGGGCAGGGTGCTGTAACCAGTTTATTCACTGGGTAGGTAGCGCAGGCCTCTTGACTTCAGAGGACTGCTGTCCGTCGTTTACTGCACGAACGGTAAGTTTCGAGTAATTCTATTGTCTTTAAAGTCTTTAGTAATGATGTCTCTTGTTTTGCAGGGTTCCGACGATGGCGGATGACGGGCTGAAGTGAGTTGAAGATGGAGTCCGTGCGATGAATAGAAGCGCCTGGAAGCACGTAAGTAAGCGCTTGTTGCCTGCTTCACGATGCGCTCTAACTATCTTTTTATTTTGCAGGTACGAGTTCGGAGCGGCTGCAGGGTGCCGGAATACCCACTGGGTTAGATGTGGAAAGGAGTAATGGCACGTGAGTATTAAAGTTCCCCAATGTCTTTAAACGCACCTTGTTTTGTCTTTCAGATGCGGGATGCAGCGCCGAAGGCCTCCGGAGCGTGCGAAGAGTTGGTAAGCTTTTGTCTTTCAGATGCCGGAATGCAGTGTGAAGACCTCCGGAGCGCACGAAGAGTAGGTAAGCCTTTGTCTTTCAGATGCCGGAATGCTAACCTGTTCTTTCTTGTCTTTATAGGTGTTGCTGAAGACTGGATTCAAGATGGTAAGCCTTTTTTCCTTAGGCCCAGGATCAGATGCAGAAGACACGATGAGCGTTCTGCTGCAGAGGATGCAGAATAACGCAAAGCAAGATTCATCCACCGGGTGTGGTTTAAATAGCCTCCTGTAGTGCTTAGGTGTCTCCTTCCACAGCCACGCCTAGGTAAGAAAAGAGTTCCTGCCTTCCAGAAGAGTTCCAGTGTTCTGAATCTAGGGAGTGGCTCCTGCCCCACCCAACAGGAAAAGTAGTTCCAAACAGAAGAGGATCAGAGGCTCAACTGGCAGGCAAGTAAGCAGCATGGTCTGCTGCAGGTAAGTCCACCCAAGCATTATGAGCCCGGCGCTTCCAGCGCTGGGACTGGGCATATTTATGAGCCTGGTGCCACTGGCGCCAGGACTGGGTCCAAAAGGTCCCAATTGGGACTGGTTGGCACTCGGAACCTGGGTTATGGATCTGCTTCCAAGGGAGTTGGGAAAACCCTGACCTTTTGGAACCAGAGATCATGACAATTGTTTCTCTTTTTCCCTGTCCTTTTTATCTTGCTCGTCTTGATCTTTCCCTTGCCGTACTTCCTCAATGCTTTTCCCATCAAGTTTGAATAATATCTGATCGCCCATCCATTCATTCTGTATGAGCGTTATCTTGTCAGTTTTAGCCTTTTCTTCTTTCCATCTCTTTATCTCTCGTTCTATATCTAGAGTCATGTGTTGTCGTTCACTTCTCTCTTTGTCCCATAAGACTTTAGAGATCACAAATTCCTTTCTGGAGTTTTTTCTGGACTCTTGTCACTACTAAATGCAGGCGGCTCATGCCTCGGATTACTGTATCCTGCCGCTACTTTAAGCTCCCTTAATTCATACACTCCTTCATCTTTCGTGCTATCGCCATTTACTTCAGGCACAATAAGGGGAACAGAAGGCTCAACACCCCCTCTTTACACTGGTTAAGCATCCAGTCTTCAGGAGGCGGGTCTTCCCTTTCCTCCTGGTACATTTTCCAAAGCTCTAGGCTAGCTAACCTTTTTTCTCACTTCTTTACAGTGTATGCCGCATACAGGTATGTGGTCATGTGTTGTAAAACTGCTTTTGACAGCAATCCCCCTTGTGGCCAGGGCATGAACATTTTATCTGCTGTGCCCTTAACCCATTCTGCACTGTATTGCTTAAGGTTGGGTGTGTTTTGTGGCAGCTGTTTGCACAGGTGCATGAGCGGAGTAATATCTTCCATCATGACTAGTCACACTTCTTCAGCCAGGTGGCGCGGGCAGGAGCCCCCACCTTCCACAGGCCAGGATCAGCTCATCAGAGCTGCAGCACCCTGCTACGAGGCACGGAGAGGATTGCTGTGCACCCAGGCCCCCACGAGCCCCTATCAGCACCTTTGTGCTGCCCCCCCCTCCCAGAGGAACTTTTCACCTCCCCACTGGCCACCCCTCACCCAGAAGCGGCCCGGGTTGCGCTCCAGCAACACGCCGAATTTGAAAAAAAAAGAGAAAAAAATCAAAACAAAATGTCGGGCGCGATGCGGCGCCAGAGCGAGGCTCGGCATCCTGGTTGCTAAGCAACCGTGCTTCTTAGCACTCAACATCCGCCGGCAGGCGGAAGAGCCGGCCACACGCAAAGGCCACTCTAAGGCCCTGTTTGCCCCTCTGCATCCAGTCTTCTTCAGCCAGGTGGCGCGGGCAGGAGCCCCCACCTTCCACAGGCCAGGATCAGCTCATCAGAGCTGCAGCACCGTGCTACGAGGCACGGAGAGGATTGCTGTGCACCCAGGCCCCCACGAGCCCCTACCAGCACCTTTGTGCTGCCCCCCCCTCCCAGAGGAACTTTTCACCTCCCCACTGGCCACCCCTCACCCAGAAGCGGCCCGGGTTGCGCTCCAGCAACACGCCGAATTTGAAAAAAAAAGAGAAAAAAATCAAAACAAAATGTCGGGCGCGATGCGGCGCCAGAGCGAGGCTCGGCATCCTGGTTGCTAAGCAACCGTGCTTCTTAGCACTCAACATCCGCCGGCAGGCGGAAGAGCCGGCCACACGCAAAGGCCACTCTAAGGCCCTGTTTGCCCCTGTTCGCCGCTAACGGCGCGTGGCGAGTCCCCCTACTATTCACTCACGAACCTCTGACGCCCAATGACTATACATGGGCTTACACTGGGGAACGCAGCGGCTGAGCAGGAGCTCACGACACGGCAGAAGCAGCGGACCTGGCTTGGAAACCTTCCGGGAACAAATACCTGGTAAGCGCGGCCACATTGCGCTACTTTTAACTCTGTTTCTGTGTTGGTCTGCCAGCCTCGATTTTGCTTCATTTGGTATAAAGGCACACAAGTGCTCCGAGTTGCCCCATAAAGGCCTAGGCAACGCGCACATGCATGCCCCTCAGCCTCTGCATCACTCTCATGCTCATTGCCTTACTCTGCACCCACCTTGCCACCCTCTTACCCTCCACATCCAGCCACGTACTCAAATACTTTGACGCACTCCAGCCAACATACAACCCTATTGTATATGAGTTGTGTTGTGCCCTATGGTCGCCCCTGACCACATTTGAACTGTTTTGTGCCCTATGGTCGCCCCTGACCACATTTGAACTGTGTTGTGCCTTATGGTCGCCCAGACCACATTTGAACTATGTTGTGCCCTAATGGTCGCCCAGACCACATTTGAACTGTGTTGTGCCCTATGGTCGCCCCAGACCACATTTGAACGGTGTTGTGCCCTATGGTCGCCCCTGTCCTCATTTGAACTGTGTTGTGCCCTAATGGTCGCCCCAGACCACATTTGAACTGTGTTGTGCCCTATGGTCGCCCAGACCACATTTGAACTGTATTGTGCCCTATGGTCGCCCAGTCCACATTTGAACTGTGTTGTGCCTTATGGTCGCCCCAGACCACATTTGAACTGTGTTGTGCCCTATGGTCGCCCAGACCACATTTGAACTGTATTGTGCCTTATGGTCGCCCCTGACCACATTTGAACTGTATTGTGCCCTATGGTCGCCCCTGTCCACATTTGAACTGTGTTGTGCCTTATGGTCGCCCCTGACCACTTTTGAACTGTGTTGTGCCTTATGGTCGCCCCCAGACCATATTTGAACTGTGTTGTGCCCTTTGGTCACCCCAGTCTATATTTGAACTGTGCTGTGCCCTATGGTCGCCTAGACTACACTGCCTGTCCCTGACTGCATTCAACCTGTCTCTGATTGCATTTAGCCTACATATGATTGCTCCGTCTAGCCTAGAGTTACCCGACTCTTGAAAACCAACAGCCTAAAACCAGGCCACAATGATACTAACTTTTATTTACCTGTCAGCCTTTTGGACCACAATGCCTAAAGTAAACCACTTTCCGAGGCCCACACTACAGGGCATACCGCCTGTAGATGAAGGACTCTTAACTCCCCCCCTAGAGCCCAGCCATCTACTTTCACACTCATTTATTACCCACCAATCACTAACACACCTTCCCTGTGACATCGCAAATAGAAACGCAAAACTACGCTCAAGACTACCTAAAATTTACGAACCATTAGCTAGACTCAATACCTCCTGCAATAGAAGTAACGCTAACATCCGAAACACTCCTCCTGTAAAAACTGACCTCCATCGCAACAACCGCCTAAATAAGCAGCCCAACACTAACAATAGCATACCAAAAAAGAAAAGCAATGCCACCCAGCCCACAGTAAAGCCGAACATCCAACTGAAGTGCGCCCTTATTAATGCCAGGTCACTAATAGCACACGCTACCGAAATTGCGGATCTCATTCAAATAGGAGATTATGACATCTTCGCCATAACAGAAACTTGGCTGCACCAAGCTGCAGGACCTGCCCTAATGCTTGCCTTACCCCATAATTACACCATACTTAGAGAAGACAGAGTCAACTCTCGAGGAGGTGGCCTAGCTATTATTGCTAAAAATAATCTCTCCCTAAAAACTGATTCAAGTTCAACAACCAACTCCTGCGAATCATTAACTGCTAAACTCCTCGCATCTCCTTCTCAAACTATTACTATTCACCTTATCTATAGACCACCTGGCCCTATTGGCACGTTCGAGGAGGACATTTCCACAATCCTCTCAAACAACCTAAAAACTTCATCCCAAGCTATCCTTCTGGGTGACCTAAACCTAGGCTACAATGACCCTAAAGACCTGCAAGCAACCAATATCACTAATGTCATCTCAGAACTAGGCTTCTCCCAAAAAATCCTACAACCCACACACGAAAAAGGCCGTATACTTGACTGGGTTGCTGACTATAACTGCAATACAACGATTGTCGATATCACCTCACAAATCTGGACTGATCATGCACTGATAACTTTCCTCCTAAATGTTAACTTGGCCCTACCTATTGAAAATGCGCTGGCCCCCCCCTTGCCAACCAGAAACAAAAAACTTATAACTACAGAAAAACTGCTACCACTCATCCTCCCTAGATTAAACTCCCTACCTGAATCATTGGACACCTCATCACTAGTAAATGAATTCAACTCTTCTATGGCTACAGCTCTAGATACTATTGCCCCACTGAAACTGAGAAAGAGCAAGCCCAGAGCCCACCTAAACACCTGGTTTACTCCTCACCTTAAATCTCTAAGACTTGAAAAACGTAAATGCGAATCTGCTTGGCGACTAACCCCAACAGAGACAAATAAAATTACACTCATCAATGCCTCCAAGATCTACAAAAATGAAATAAAGAAAGCAAAAAGAGATAACTTCAACAACAGAATACTGCAGGCCAAATCTGGAACGAAAGAACTATTCCTTATACTAAAGGAACTAGAAAACCCCATTCCTGTCCAAGATAATTGTGACAAAAATAAAATATGGTGCTCGAACATCCAAAAAGCACTAAATGACAAAATTGCCACACTCCAAACAAAAATTGAGATAAAAAAACAGAATATTCCACCCTCAACTAACCCAAGAGGCAAACCACCAATCAGCACTAAACTAGACTATAAATTTAACTTCTCGAAAGTAACTATACTCGAAACTGAAAAGATAATACTTTCACTTAAGCCATCCAATTGCCGAGGCGACCTATGCCCAGCCCAACTAATAAAGGACGCGGCCAGAGACCTCTCCCCTTTCATTTCTAAGCTTATTAATGCCTCCTTTGCTTCAGGCACCATACCAGATAACCTCAAGCAATCCTGGGTCCTCCCTCTCCTAAAAAAACAAACACTGGACCCATCCATCCCGACTAACTACAGGCCTATCACAACGGTACCCTTCCTATTAAAAATCCTAGACAGGGTAGCCTACCTACAGATCCAAAAACATTTGGAGTTGCACCACCTCTTAGGCACAAGACAATCAGGCTTCAGACCCCAGCACGGAACTGAAACCGCGCTCATCGATCTTAAAACTCAGGTTGATGAGCTGAGAGACTCTGGAAAGATGGCCCTACTCCTCTTACTGGACCTCTCTGCAGCCTTCGACCTGGTGGATCATGATGTGCTCTGCACCCACCTGGAAACAGCTGCCCATTTCTCCACACATGCCATTGCATGGATTAAATCATTCCTAACCGGTAGAACTATGAGAGTTTTCTCTACTTCTGCTGCTGCTGACCCTGTATCCATCAAATGTGGAGTCCCACAAGGTTCTTGTGTCTCCCCCACTATGTACAACGTCTTCACGAAGCCCTTGTTCGATGATCTAGATGATCTGGGTGTTACCTACACTAACTATGCGGATGACACTCAGATTCTCATACCACTTTCAGGGGATTATGAACAAGATTTGGCCTTGGTGAACAAGACTTATCTCATCATTCAGGCATGGATGGCCACCCACGGGCTATGCCTGAATGATGACAAAACTGAACTTATCATACTGGGGAACAAACAAAACATCAATAGATTAAAAGAAGAATACTCCTCCTTCGTCATAGACGGCAATATTATCAAGGTCGCAAAAGAAGTAAAAACATTAGGGTTTTACCTTGATTCCCACCTCTCCCTAACCAAACAGGTGAGCGCAATGGCATCCAGTACCGCATATACCTGCAAGCTGATTAGAGCCGCAAAACCATACCTATCCACTGCCAACTGCCTAACCCTTGCTCGAGCATTAGTGCTGTCGAAATTGGACTATTGCAACACACTATACTTAGGGGCCAATAAACATACGTTGCAAAAAATTCAAACACTTCAGAACAATGCTCTTAGAGCTGCCTTAGGAATTCCAAGAAGGGAGCATATTTCAGAAGCTAGAAGACAATCCAACTGGCTCTCCACAGTGGACAAAATCAAACTCAAGACAGCTTCTCTAACTTTCAAAAGTATCAACCATCTAGCACCCAAATACCTAGCCGCTAGATTCAACAGAAAAATCTCCACCAGACCCACCAGAGAAGCATACTCCAACCAGTTAGTGATCCCCCCATTTAAACTAAGTACGGCCGGAGGAAACAGCTTCCCGGTCAAAGCTGCCCAGCTTTGGAACTCCCTCCCGCCCGGCCTGAGATCTACCCAATCCTACGCCCTCTTCAGATCTAACTGCATCAACTGGATCAAAGAAAATGACCGATAGTCCCGCCCTACACCAATATAACTACTGTCCTACAGTCGTACTATGTACATAATTAAATACTCTCTATCTTCCTACTGCATATTTCCTGTATATATTATGCTATATGTCTATATTATGCACAATGTATATTCTCCCTATTGTCCTGCATTATGTAATTTCTACTATGTATAACTACCATCTGTAAGCATGCGTAACCTGTAAAGTTTAAAGTATCCTTGAACAACGCGCCCGGTTACCCTCGGGTTTGGTGCGCGCTATAAATAATAAACAAACAAACAAACAAACACTCAACTGTCAATCCTTACCGTTATTTTACACAGAAAATACTTTTCAGAAAAATAATACAATACAATATGAGCGTGCACCAATCGTCGCAGCTCCAAATCTCTATGTCTCACTTTACTTCAATCTACCTATTCAATCAATACTTTTAACAACTAAATAAATAATTTGCTCTCAGTCTTTTACCACAATCTATTGGTTGTTGCTCTTCGACATTTTATCACTTCCTTAACACATACAACACATACAATATACAGACAGACAGACTGGCCAGCCCCACATATATCCTTTCCAACACTCCTCGTGGCTATTCTCACCCCTAATGATGACTCTGATCGGAGTGTGAATTGTTTTCTTTAACAGATCTATCTATTTGTAGCCTATATATATATATATCAATTCTGATTTTGAAACAACTCCTTCTAGACGTCCTTTACATAGGATTATCTTATAGATCGATCCTTGTCCACAACCAAATACTTCTACTCGACGCTCTTCGTCATTAACTCAAATACCCCACCCACCCTCCGTTACGTTCTCCCCATTATCACTTTTCCCATTTAATACACAAATATGTTTGCCACCTCTCTCAATCTATTCGCCATTCGCTATTCAGCTCCTGAACCTTGGGATCGTCTCCTCTTCAACCGGCCATTCAGTCTGCTCAGCTGCCTGTAGAAACCGGGAGGGGAATTCCATGAAAGAGGGACCCGTCCCACCTGCTTTGTTTGTCTTTCAAGATTTTGACTGCTATCGACAGGAAGCCTTGTAGTCCTCCAGCTAAATGGCAGAGGATATCTGATATTTTCGAGACCCTTAAAAGCCTACTGGGTCGACGGATCTTGAAACATCATCTCTCTGCTACCATGTGAACCCATAGATTTAGGGCCCTTTAAGACGAGGTAGCAACACTTATAGATAGATAGATAGATGGGGATGCAGAATTTACTTAAACATCAATAATCAAACCGACTCAGGAAGTTGGCAAAACTTGGTCTGTTTTATTTGCAATTATCTAAAACAGGGAGTTACAACGGACATCAACGGACGTTCTCTCGATTTCTCTCAGCGCATATTATAAAAAACACAAAGCCTCTAGTCAAACCTCATCATAAGTGATGTCACACTACGTGGCAAACTACAAAAACCTACTTGGGGATGTGCTAGGGTTACAGGGAACATGTAGGTATACGTTCCATACTGACGGGTGAAGTGATTGGGTCTCTACTGTCACGTGGGCAGCTAAGCCCATCCCAAGTGCAAGTCATTTTCAGTGTCATACTAATACTCGACACTTTATTGGCTACCCAAACGATAGGGCTCTTTGATATGTGGCCCTCTCCCATTGGTTTGGCACCCTTGCACCCTTCCGAAATATTCCACACGCTAGCAGCACGTAAGCTACCACTCTAGGTGTAGGAAGGGTCGGCGTGATCATTCCTCCCCTCACAATTAGCCCAACATCTATCATCACTATTTGCAGTCTGCCAGTCAGTTAAGGCTTTGAACTTGGCCTTGTAGAAGCTCTCTGTGCCTGAGAATAAAATGGAGTGTTAGGGAGAATTCTCAGAAATGTGCTAATTCCTCTCTACCTTAGAGACCCCCAGCACTTTTGCTGTAATCTAGGACTTTTTATTTTTGAACCTGGAAAGAGTGAGACATGTTTCCCACTCTCGCATGTATTTTTGGTTCTACGTTATTTCGCCGCGGTATTTTTCATTGCAGGTTTTTTCATCGCCGTTTTTTTTTCTCGAAAAACTCATCTTTTTTTGGGGGGGGGGTTAGCACCCCAAGCCTCTCCCTTTTTTTTTATTCCCTTACACCCACAACCATATATTAAATTTTTTAAACCCCCCAAAAAAAATAAACGATGAGTTTTTTTCCAAATAAAAACGGCGATGAAAAAACACTCGATGAAAAATACCGCAGTGAAATGCGTGTATACCGTATTTTTCTGTGATTTGAACACTGTGTTTCATTTGGTTTTGGAGTCTGACAAACTCCATAGGCATCATCTTTGTATTGTGACACACAGCACCTTCAGTGCAGTGACACAGGGAAGTCTCTTAGATTTCCCAAAGGGTTAAATACCTTCTCTTGGTGAAACTACTGTTTCCAAGAGCAGTAAAATGAAATAGACTTTATTTACATTTTGTAACTTTCTAGACCCAGCACACACTATCTTACCATATGGTGCTGGAGGGGTTCCTTAGTATCCCCTTTGTCTAGTTTCTCATGTTCCATGTTTATGTTACCCTTTCTACAATTAATGGCTGGTGGCAGTGGTCGCAGCTGCAGTATCAAAATGGCCCTGGTCTTCTTTTTTCACCATTTCTGGCTGGAAAGGTGCTTCTTGAGATTTACTCTGCGCGCCAAACCAGGTTTGGTCCCTTTGATCGGTTTGTCTTTAGCGGGATGCATGAGTGAAGCCTGCCTCTGGCTCCAGTATGTCTGGCAGGGGCAGGAATTGAGGGAGGTGGCCGAAAATCCCTGTGTTTAAGCCCCTTAGTTACAGGAATGCACCCAAAGGCGATTGGCTGGCTGGCTGTCCAGCAAGGACAGCCGCCCTACTGTGTGATTGACAGCGAGGCTGGAATGAAGGGAGAAACCTGCATAAAAGGCGAGGGTTTTGGGCTTGGAAGGCAGAGTCGATCACTGGATGAAGGAATCCAAAGAAGAACTTGGAAGAGACACCTGCTGCAACTCCTGGACTGTTGGTTTGCCTGGTGAAGCTCTGCTGCTGTGCTGAAGCTACGAATTCACCTCGACTAGAGAAGCCCTGCAAGGGCGACTTCTCCTCTTGAGTTGGTGGGACCAATCAACTCCAAAGTGAACTCGTTTGTACATCCTGTCTGAGCTGGCTGTACTGCCACTGCTGCTGCTGCTGGAACCGAAGTGCCAAGGAGAGGAACATCAAACGGAGTGAATCACTTTTAACTCAGACACAAGCTTGTGGAAGATCCTTCGGACTCCCAGTAAGCAGGACTGACCAAGCCTGAGCCACCTCAACAGAGTGCTGGACCCCAGATGCGAGGAAAGTCCAGAGTGGTATCCAAGAGTCCGCAGTGGTGCTATTTGCTGAGACGTGAGGAGCTGAAAACCGCGAATTGCAGCTGAATAGAAGTTTGTCCTTTTCTGCTGCTGACCGTCCCATTGCAGTGTCCATGGAAGCCCTCCTCCTTATCCCCATGGCTGAGGCCCAGGAACAACAGGATCTACAGAGCTACACAGGAACAGAAGCCAGCTGGAACCATGTCTTCTAACCAAAGGTACTGTAAAGTTTCAGAGGACTTACCTTTCGTTGTTGTAGTCTTACTTGATCTCAGTTGAGACTTGTCTTGGTTGCTTCTGTAGAGTTGCTTGCATCTTCTACCTCTCAGGCCTCCCAGCTTGTGACCCTACATTGATTCTACATTTTCTACAAAGACTTCTAAAACATTGTGGAACACTTTTACTTACCTGCAAGAAGTGCTCACCTAGACTTTTGCCCAAGTGACATTGGCTGGCCTGGCTCCCTGAATGACTTTTCTCTCCTCTGCTTGTGTCTTACCGTCCCTCCAGGAAAGGGTTAATTTACTTTGCATTGAGGGGTTTAAAAGTACTTACCTGCTTCAGAATATTTGTGTGACCTCTTGTTTTATTCTAAAATCTCTTTACTTCAACACTCATCTCAGTATTGCTCTAAATGTACCAGTGATATATTAATGTCCACAGTGCCCTAGCTATTGAAGTCACCTGAGGGTGTAGGAAGTGTCTGTGTGCCATCCCAAATGGGTACTTTCTGATTTAGAGAAACTAAGAGTGTGTATTTTGGAGTGTATTTGTGTGTTACTATTATATTGTCCCTTCTGAAGAAGGCTTATTCAAATTGACTGTTAAATAAATTAATAATTGTTTAATCAAGAAATCTTGAGTGTAAGTATTTATTTGGACATTTGTCACTGTGAATCTCTGTGTAACTCACCTTCTGCTCACATTGACCCCTCTTGAGGTAAGCCTGGCGGCTCAGCCACACTACCAACCTGTGTAGTACAGACCTATACCAAAGGTTGGGTTCCTATTGCCAGGAGGTCAAGGTTGTTGTAGTGCACCCAAAGGGTACTGCTTCAAATCCTGCCTAACAGGGAGTATCTTCTTGGTTTTCGGTGTAGCTTGACCCATTGTCTATTTTGAGCTGACCATGTGACTGGAGAACGCGTTTTCGAGCTTCTTGCTGCATTTAATTCTATTAAAATTATAAACTTTGACGCCTTTTCCATTCCACCTCAAACCGAAGTTTGTTTCTTTCTCACCTTCATGTTACTACTGGATGGACACCAGGCCCACGGTGGCCTCAACTTCTTGGTGCTGGGCCAGGCAAGCCTTTCTTGAATTTCTCCTCTGCCATCAGTAATTTTCCAACTGTGCCACTTTCAAATCACAGTATTTCAGGCCCAGCAAAGTGCATTGTGGAATATCCAGGTTCTATATATTCCTATATATATACATTGGTGGATCGCTGCAAACTATTCACTACGTAGCCAGCCTTAAGATCACTTTGTCTACTTGCGTTACTTCGTCTGTACAAGTGTAAAGTGATTTGCATTTTCTTCCGTGTTTCTATAGCATCAGCATCTTCATCTCGAGCCTGAAATGTTGCTCATCTTTGACACCTCCTCTTCAGATCTTATAGAACGTCTATGTTCTTTCACCTCGTGCATCTTTTCTAGGTGCATCAGCTCTACTCCGCATGATGTCACCAGTCTTCTCTTTCACTTATTTTCACATTTTTCCTGGGCTTTGTCCAAAAGGCCATCACCTCTTTGTGAGTGCATATAGGGTTTTCTCAATGGATACCTTGTCTCCAGGATTTTCTGCGGTAGAGGCATCCTCACTGGTACTGCACGTGTCTCAATTTCTGGCTCCCAACATATCAGCAACATGGGGCAGCGCTTATGGTGGGGATACTTGACTCCACATCTACAAGCACATTCCTTGGAACTTGAATTATTAAGGAAATTGGCCTTTGAATATAAAAAGTTGGAAAAGGAAGCTGAACTTAAGAAGGAGGGGTTGGCACAGCAAGTTATACTCAACGATAGGGATACTGAACTTAAAAACAAGGACACTGAATGTCAGAGAATCCAGCTAGAGAAAGCTAGAGTGAAGACTTCAGCCAAACCAGTTGAGAGTGTCAGGTCCCCTGCCATCGAGTTCATAAAAGATTTGGTTGGTGTCTATGTGGAGGGTTCTGATATCCTCCAATGGATTGAAGCATTTGAAATGGATTGTGAAATCCATGATGGTGATAAAAAGAGTTGGGCACAGTGTTTGTTAAGTAGAGTGCCTCAGTCTGGGTATGACTGTATTCTGAAACTGAGTATGGAAAAAAGGTGTCAGTCTGAGTACATAAAATCTGCTTTGATTGCCAAGTTTGGCAAGACACCTACCCAATACTTTAAAAGGATCAGGGATTATAAGAAAAGAGAGTATATGTCTTGGGTTGATTGGGTGAGTGCTGTGCATATGAACATGATGGGGTGGATTGATGGACACAAGGAGAAAACCTTTGTTGAATCTTTCCACCTTTTGTTTTTTGAGCATTTTTCTGAAGCCTGTTTACCACAGCTACGTCAGTATGTTGCTGACCAGAACATTTTGGATCCCTTTAAGCTGGCTAGACTGGCTGACAAGTGGGTCACCCTCCGGGTGTCCCCTAAGGAACCCAGTGGGAAGCACAAGGACAACAAAAAAGGGGCCTCAAAGAAGTCTGAGGAGTCCCAAAAGTATGCACAGTTAAGTAAATCCAAACCTTCCTCTCCTAAGACCCAGAAATCTAGTGGGGATAGGTCTTAGGTGGGTGGGAGTGTAAGAGGATTCAATTCAACACTACAGCTAAGTCAATGCCTAGTCTGGGATACTGAATGGAAACCCTTATTGATATATCTTTATGTCCAGTTCATGCGTTCTGGATGACTTCCCCTATATAACACCCCTCTCTTGGAATCCCCCTGACCCCACTGAGCCAAGAAGTAGTTCTGTTTTGCAAGTTAAAAGGTTTATTTGATAATTTAAACAATAGATATATATATCACACCTTATAATAAATTAATAATTGAATATCACACTTAATCTGAGCAGTAATCAATAATGGATATTCTGGCACTAGCACACTTGTGAATAGGAACAGAAGAATAAGGTGGAAGAGAATGCTTTATATAAGTTCAGATGATTGTAATGTTGAATGAAAATGCAATACAGAAAATACTCAATATGATTTCAACAAAACAATGTAATCACTTTTCTCTGGCAATCCCCTCCCCCCTTTATGCAATGCAAGGAAATGGAAGGAAAGCACACAGTTCTCAGAAATGCAATCAACTGTAATTCAGTTCACCCCAGCAAGCTTAGACTACAGATGTTGGAAACACAGGCCCAAAATGCTTTTATATGTGCTGGCAATGAAGTGAAAAATATGCTAAAATGCTTTTAATTCCCTCTAGAGGTTCAGGGTGAGTGGTATCAAGTTAATATTAGTCCAGGCTCACTCTAGCAATGATTCAGGGATGGTTCTTAAGAGGCAAACGTATTTTTAGCAAGGAAACTGCTGTTTTCACACGTAGAGAAATTTGCAAATCGCGGTAAATTCGCGAATGCGTTTTTCGCGATTGCGGCAAAAGTGTATGGAATAGGAATGCGGTTCTAGGTTCGTTGAATTCTGAGCTTTCAGAGGAAAGTTACTGCAAGTCTCTAAGACAAACGGTGACGGAGTTATGAACGATTTTGTGAAGGTTGTTTTTCGGATTTGAAATTTTAAAGTTCAAAGTGACAAGTGACAGCTAGCAGCTAGAAAATGACAGGTGACAGCTTTTAGGCAGATTAAAATAGATTGAATTATATTATTTTAACTAAGAGATTGGTTCTGCACAGTTCCGCTAGGTACTCACAATATCTTTAGAAATAGAATGGGCCTCGCCACGGATCTGGTCAGGTTTTAGACTGGACTCTGGTCTGGTCTCTGCAATTCACAGTGATCTGGGTCAGCTCTCTGGTTCTGCTAACAGTGGTCTGGGTCAGCTCTGCTCTCTCTGGGTACAGCACTGCTTCTGGATCTTTCTGCACAGCTTTCTCTGGAGATTGATGGATTTGAAGTCTGGATCTCTGGATGTGGTATGGTCCGGCAGAGCGCGTTGCAGCAAATGAAATTGAATGTCCCTATCTGTCCTAACTGTCTGCTTTTATGTGTTTTGAAAATGGGTGTGTGTGCAGCATCACTAGGCTCTACCCCTCTCCACTTGTCATTGGCCACTTCATCCTCTTCCCCTTGATTGGGGGAATGAAATGAAGTGTCATCATGATGAGGTCTGTTTATGGTACAGAGAACCCACCCCTGTCAAATTACACACAATCTATATTTTGACCCAAAAGACATATTTGCACAGGTACACATTTGTTTAAAATTACATGCACCCATCACATATCACAGGAGGTATACCCTGTCCAAATCTGCTCTTCCTGGGAGCTTGCATTCAGAAATGGCAACATATTTCACTTTTTGGTCAGGTTACCAATATCAGATTCTTACTCAAATTTACCCAAATGTGTGCAAGGCATGCAGGCATTAATTGATGAAGTATCAGACTTTTCACATGCAGACATTTTAAGTAATACCCTCTTAACTGCTAGCTTGCCCCCAGATCATGCCACCGGTTCTAAAAACCTCTTAAAATGTGGGCAGAAAAATCACAAGAATTATGGTATCATTTAAATAATTATGACAAGTCCGTACTATGAGTTATTCATCTTTTTCTAAAACCATATTCTGGCTACAGGGCTGTGTCTTTTCAGGTCACATGGTACAGAAACCAGTCTTCCCACTTTCTTCAAGCTCAGCCTCTGTCTCCAGTTTCTCCCCCTCCCAGTTTCTGCCAAGCCAGCTTGCTCTCACAGGCAGTGCTCCTCCCCTTTCCTTCCAGGAGGAAGCCACTTTTTACGGCCCCCATAATAAAACATTTGCCTGAGTCAGGACAGGGCTTTGTTCAATTTCCTGCAGAGCCCAGGTAATTCAATCAGAGAAGTGTCATATCCCTTTTGGTGGGAGCAGCAAAAGTGCAGCTAGGCCTGGGAACACAGCTGTTGTGCAAGTCTCATCTCCTGTCGGGGGTAGCTGGTGGGCAGAATTCAGTTCCTTAAGCCAGGCTTCAGATAAAATGTCACTTTTTGTTACCCAGTTTAAGTCAAGACAATGTTTACATATGCAGCTAGAATGCTGATTCTAAGTTCAAAACTATGGCATTTCAACAGTGACAACTATGTGCCACTCAAAAGTAGGTGACTCAGTTAATTTAAACATTTAGATTTTTAGTGTCTTTCAGTCCAAATTTACTTAAACTGCTGAAATCCACAGCTCAGCCAGTCTTGTTATAAACCTTCAAGTCACTTCAGAATATAACTTTACATTTGATCCACCTCTCGGTAAGTCCTTCTTTGGCCTGCTTTGGGTTCATTTATTCAGTGTTACACAAAAAAGAAAAAAAGTCTAGTGTTGTTTTAAAACGCCGGCTTTCTGATAGTGGTGAGTACTGGTAATGCAACCATTTTTGGGATTTAAGAAAATGAATTCCCCACAATTCTAGGTTGCTTTTGGCAATCAGCATTGCCATTCCCAATGGTTTCAGGCTACTGTGTGGGTAGTCCAATGGTGGTTTTAGGCAGTGCCCTTCTGTGCCCATAACATCGGCAAAATGGGTGGCGGCCTATTCTTCATGCACTTCCCTGGGCCTTTTCTGGGAATCTCTGGCCATCATGATGTTTTCCATGTCAGTACTGCACAGTTTTGAGGTAGGGCTTGGATGCGTGGATAAAAACATCCCACAAGCCCCCCTCTTGCGATGGCCATTCTGTTTCACTGATGGGACTCGCAAGACCTGGGATGTTTCCTCATCTTCTTCCAATAGATGGCACAGTTCAGCATTTTTTCCTCCATCCGGTCGGATCGATCGGTTCTCCTCGCCGGTCCTGATGGGAGTATTGGGCGGTACACTGGGCCCCTTGCGTCTCTGCTCCCGGTCTCCGGATCGTCCTCCTTGGCCCGTCTCCAGGTTTTCTTTCTCCTAGGACGACAAAGGAAGAGCGGCAATACCTATTCATGGACATTTCTCCCCCACCATTGGTATAGTGGGGTGGCATATAAATTTATAGTCAAAACATATGAACATGCACATTTCTTTTTGCATTCAAAAACGACAACACCCACATTGAGAAACTCAGAATTTGATAGGCGATATGTAGGATATTTTAAGTTAGAACTGAATTAATCTGAGACAGTACCCTCTAGGATTCCAGAGGATTCCTCCAGTTGTTGCAGAGTGTGCCTGGGATGGCAACACTTCAACTGGTTTATGTGGACCCACTTGTCATCCCCCTCTGCCAAACCGCCTTTGGGGATGCAGATCTTGTAGGCCACAGGGGAGATTTTGTCTATAATCTCAAAGGGTCCCTTCCATGTAGGCAAAAATTTTCGCTGTTTGGCCTGGTTCCTTTGGAAATTGTATAGATAGACCCGGTCCCCCACCTGATATTCCTTCCTGGAAGTTTTCAGGTCATAGTGGGTCTTCATGCTATCAGCTGATCTTTCTAGATTCCGCTGAGCATAAGCAAAAGCATGTTGAAGGTGTTTCCTTAAATTCTCCACATACTCATGAGTTGTGGAGGCATTTAACAGTGTCTGCACTTGGGTCCTGTAGAGCAAATGCTGAGGAAGCACCATCTTGCGCCCAGTCATCAACTCAAATGGTGACATTTTGGTTGCAGATGAAGGGGTAGATCTGATGGCCATTAGGACCAGAGGTAATCGGATATCCCAACTTGGCCCAGAATCTGCCACAAACTGCTTTAATATGCTCACAATGGTTCGGTTATATCTCTCTACTGCCCCAGAAGAAGCTGGCCGGTAAGCAATATGCAACTTCCTTTTGACCCACAGTATCTCCCACATCTTTGTCATTACGTCACTGGTGAAGTGGCTACCCCTGTCTGACTCAATCCTTTGAGGTAGACCAAAACGGGAAAAGATGTGGTTAATCATCAGGGCAGCTGTCGTTTCTGCCTTGCAGTTTGGGGCTGGGAGACATTCCACCCACTTGGTAAACAAGCATGTCACAGTCAACATGTACTTATTCCCCCTAGCAGAGCGAATCACGGGGCCTACAAAGTCGATTTGTAAATCTGACCATGGCAGGGTCATCCCCCTCTTTTGGAGAGGCGCACGGTGCGTGAGGGATGATGGCTGAAATTGTGCACACACAAGACACCCCTTCAAGTATTGGTCGAGGTCCTGCCCCATGTGTGGCCAGTATGCAACCTCTCTTAAGATTTCCAGTGTTGTGTGAAACCCCCTATGACCGGCGGTGGCCGCATCATGGGCGTGACTTAACATCAGGCTTCGGAATGAGGTAGGAACCACCCACTGATCGTGGCCAGCTTTGGATTTCCTTACCAGCAAACCGTCTTGGATTCGGAACATTTTTGGACATTTCATCAACACTCTTAGGTCCTCTTTCCCAGTGTAATCGGTATCCGTCAGGGGAAAGTTCTCAGGGTCCTCAAGGTGCTGGTAAAATTGACCAATTATTGGATCCCCCTTCTGAGCGGTAATCAAATCAGCATCAGGGGTCTCCTTACTCCATTGTGCAATTGAAAGGTCGTTGTGAGCATCTGTCTGGGACCTAGTGATAGCAGTGACCTGTATTTCCCCCAACAGGGACTCAATCTCAATTAGATCCCCTTGGATGGCCCCGGTTTTGGCCAGCTGATCAGCTAAGTCATTTCCAGTTTTGTCTGGTCCCTCTACTTTGGAATGACCCTTGATCTTTTTCCAATAGATGGTCATCTCATTCGAGGTGACCAGATCATCAATGTTTTGGATCAACTTCCCATGTTTCAAGGGTTTGTTGTTAGCACATAACAGGCCTCTGGTTTTCCAATTAACCGGGTGCTCCACGAACCCGTTCCGTACATAATCCGAATCTGTGATTATGACCAGTTCGTGGAGTTGATGCTGGACAGCAGTGAGGATGGCCTGATGCACAGCCATCAATTCTGCCACCTGACTACTTCGGGGACCAATTTTGTATCCAGCGGAGGGTTCTGGGGACTCATTCACCCAAGCATTCCCTACGCCGGCCACCAGTTCTTTCTCCCCGTCGTTGTCAACATGGTAAGAGCATCCGTCCACATATACAGTGGCCATTCCCTCACACTTGTCTTCTTCAAAGACTTTGTGGGGGGAATTAAGGTATGCCTCCATGTTGTCCTTTATTTTTAGACTTTCGTCCTCGAGACAGTTTTCTCAGGCACAATCATGCAAGTCAGCCAGACCTTGCGCGAGGGGACTCTTCTTGTTTTGGCCATATCTGACCTCCACAGGAAAGCTTTGCATTGACAGAATCCAGGAAGTAATTCGGGAATTACTCACATTTCCGGCCCGGATTCTATCACTTTGGAGATATTGCAGAGGCTGGTGTGGAGTCTCCACTATGATGTGTTCCCCCTGGATAAACGGGCGGTAATTCTTCAATGCCCACACCGTTGCCAGGAGTGCCTTCTCACAATCGTTGAATTTTTCCTCCACAGAGGATAAAGTTTTGCTCGCATAGGAGATTACTTTATTGACCTTGTCATGCTTTTGGTATAATACTGCTGTCAAGCACGTATTAGAGAACCCCGTCTCCAGGAAGAACTCCTTGTTTCTGACAGGGTAAGCTAGGCAGGGCGCTTGTGAGAGGCTTCTTTTGAGTTGTTTTACTGCCTCGGCTTGTTCTGGACCCCATTCCCACTTGACCCCCCCCCCTTCAGGAGATGAATCAGGGGTCTGGTGATCTCTGCGTAGCCCTCAATGAACTTTCTGCTGTAATTAGTCAGTCCAAGGAGGCTCCTTAGTTCCCGCAGAGTTGTGGGGTCTTTCAGTTTCTGAAGTGCTTCCACTTTCTTTTCCAGGGGACAGAGACCCTGAGAAGTAATCTCATGCCCCAAGAAATTAACACGGGTTCTACACCACTGTGCTTTCTGAAAGGAAAGTTTTGCTCCGGCGGCCCTCAACTGGGTCAGAACATAATGGATCTCCGCTATATGTTCCTCCACAGATGAACTTTTGATGAGGACATCATCTACATAAGCCAGGTTACCCCTCGCACCCAGGTCGGGCATGGCCTTATGTAGGAAAATGTTGAATTCATTGCCGGAGTTGAGGTATCCGAAGGGAGTCCGGGTCCATGTGTATTGCTGGCCCCCAAAGGTAAAAGCCAGTTTGTATTGGTCCTCCCTGCTGACAGGTACGGTCCAGTATCCATTGGTCAGGTCTATTGCAGTGAATACCTGTGACCCCTGGATCTGGGCCAGCCCTTGGTCAATGTAGGGCAGAGGCCATCGGGAAGTATGGACCCGTTTGTTGAGCTCCCTGAGGTCGGCGCAGAGTCTCCACTGGCCGTTTGGCTTCAATATTCCCAGCACCGGATTATTGAAGGTGCTGTGGACTGGACGGATTATTCCCCGGGACTCAAGGTTCTTAATTATTTCAGTAAGGGACTCCATGGATGCGAGAGGCAAACGATATTGCTTCACAAACACTGGAGTCATGCCCGGGTCCGTGGGGATTGTTGTTGTGTGGATGTTGGTGCGACCACAGTCATATGAGTCTACCGCAAAGAGATCTTGGAAATCCAAGAAAACTTGTTTCAACTTTTGCTTTTGTTCCAGAGTCACACAGGCATCAGCTAGGTTGACTCTTTCTTCCACCATCTGCCTGAAGCCTGGAAAGACTTCTGGTTTGGCTATCTCCGCGGCCTCCTCCAGCTGGGTGGAGAAGTCCCTGGTCAGAGTGCTGATTTGGACTGGAGGCTTCAGGTGGCAAAGGCAGCCCTCATGGACCTGGAAAATCACCTCATCCCTCCTGAAGTCACAAGTCACATCTTCCTTACCATAAGGGCAAGAAGTGTACACCAGGAAGTTCCCCCCATGCCAGGTAAAAATCCTGTCTGGTGTTGTATTGTCATCACTGTCACTGTCAAAGCAGTCCTTGGGGATTGGCCCTAACAGTTCATTACCTAAATCAATGGAAAAATGTCGGTCATCAACCGCCATTCCAATAATGGTGCCTGCGGCTAGAGTAATACTCTTCAAGTCGCTGTTATCCACCTCTATTAGAATGGTGTCATGCTCTATGTTGACTAATGGTGTTGGGTTTACCCCCAACCCTTGCTGTTGGAGAGAAGCGTTTAGATGTATGTAAGCATCAGGGTTTTGCAAATATTGTCCTCCTTTAACTTTCACTTCCAGGGAGAATTGTCGGGTCCTTTCTGGGATGGTGACTTCCTCTTTGATCTGAATTTCAACTGCATAAGGTAGCAATTGGGCTGACCTAAATGCTTTTTCTGGATCATCAAAGCCCATGGGATTATCCGCTAATCGGGACCAAGCTTTGAAGTTTATTAGGTCCAAACTAATGGCAAAGCGATTGAGAATGTCACTGCCTAAGTAAAAGGCGGCAGTGACGTCTTGCCCGACCCAACAATTATGGACTATGCTCTTGTTGCCAATGGAGATTTTGAGCATACACCTGCTTGGCAGGAGATGTTTGGAATTAGGCGCTTCCAGGTCCATTTCCCATTTGTCTATCAGTTTGAATGTGGGAATGGCTGGATCTTTTGGGAGATGGCGGAACACGGCTTCGCTGATGAAGCTCTTACCGTTGTTCACACACACTCGAGCGAGAACAGAGTCCTTCCCATCATTTAATTGGACAGGGATGAACAACTGCTCTCCAATTTGCTGAATATCAGCCAGGCTCTGAGCTGATTTCACATCTTTCTGGACTATAGGAGTGGGAGTTTCTGATTGTGGATTGGTAAAGAATTTCAGGGTGTTTCCTTCCAGTGTGGAATACCACCTTAAACTGGAAGGAAGGTTGATTTTCAGAAATAGAGAGGACCCCCCATCACCAGTCTGTTGTCCTACTGCTATTACTGTCATGTCTGGAATTTGGCTATTCTGGAAGTGAAATTCTACTTGGTCAGATTTTTGTTCAACCATGTGGCAGGTGCCGTTTAAACTAACATGGTTGACACTCTGTTTTAATTTTATTGGTCGGCTAGTCTGGGTCCAGAGGACCTTGTTTACACAATCTATTAGGGGTGACAACCTTCTCAGGAGGTCATTCCCTAGTAAACAAGGGGTGCCCTCTGGAGTCACCACTATGGCCGGGTGTTTCTACTTGTGTCGCCCAATTTTAATGTCCAAATCTGCCGTCCCCTCGACGGGAATTTCCTTCCCGTCAAAGTTCTGGAGTTGTCCAGGAAGTGAGGTGAGAGGAATTTGGTAATTCCCTCCCCTTCCTGCATTCAGTTCATCAAAGGCCCTTCTGGACAGAAGGGTAGCTTGAGATCCCGTGTCCACCAGCGCTAAAATTGTACCCTGCCCCTGTACTTGTACCGGGGCATAGTATCTTCCCTCCTTCTCCTCAAGAGGGCACAGATAATGCACATTTTTGGACAACTGGTGGGCTAACTTTCTGGTTTTGGACATCGCTAGCGAAGAGATTTGGGCAGAGTTCTGTGGAGAGCCTTGGGAATCTGAAAGAAAAAATTGGCAACTGGAGATCAGAGCCATTGTGGGTTCCCCTGGCGCCGGTTCCGGGCCGCCCCCCCCCTTTTTGGAGGCAGTCACCAGGATGGGTTTGAACCAGGGGATTTTCTTGCTGTTGGTTCTGGGATGAGATGGTGGGCGGCGGTAGCTCAGTCTCCACATCTCCCCAGTCTGGATTTGCATCCCTAGGGACCCATTTTTCTTTGGGAGGAGTTCCCCCCTCTCTGAAGGAGAATATCCTTTTCCCAGGATCCTCTGAGGCTCCCTCTCCCTCAAATTGGAAGATCTGTACCTCCTCCTCAAACTGAGTCTGTTTGGGTCTTTTGTTTGTCCTACCCCCCCTCTGCTCCTTAGGAGGCAGACTTTCAGGGGCAAGATATTTTGTTTCCGGTTCCTGGGTTTCCAGGGGCTGTTTACAAGTGAGGAAGGAAGCTTCCTCCAAGGCTTTACACCCCCCTTCCCTTTGTGCCTCCTCCTTGGGAACTGGTGGGTTGTCGGGGTGCTGCACCCGTCATTGCTCTGGAGCACCAGGTCCAGAGTTGGGTGTGTTCTGCGCCGGCATGCCGATCTGAGGGTTCTGCTGAGCCCTCAGTATGTGACCCAGATCCCGCGCCATGTTTTGAACCTGGCGCTCTAACTGGGAAACCCGCTCAGGCTGATACGGGGCCCTGTTTTCTCCCCTGGGCTGATCCCGGGAAGGGTAGCTATCCCTTCTTTGGTAGTACCCCTGGTTGGGAAGATTTGGATACCCCTCCACCCTTGGCCTCCCCTCTCCCGGATTCGGTTGTCTGGGCTCAGGGAATTGGGGAAAGAAGGGTGGAGGATTTTGGGGCTGGAAGTTGGGTGGATACCTGGGGAAGAAGTTCCGCCCAGGATTTGGAGAATTTCTGCCCTCCTGTGGGAAGTTGGGAGGGAAGTTCCCTGGGTTAGGTGCTTGGCTGGATCCCCCCCCCTTGGGCTGGAGGAGTCCACACATAACCCAGGATGGGTCTACTTCCCTTGTAACGGGGACTTACATAGTCAGGAGAGCAAGGGACCCCATTTGTGGGACTACCTCCTTGACTCCCTGTTTGTGACTGGCCCAAGGACCTTCTGGGCCTAGCATTATTAGGTGCAGGTAGGTTTTTAGGCCCCCCCATCTCCAACTCTAAAACGGGGGTGACCTTTACCTCTGCCACCTTGGCAGCAGCAGGGGTGTTGTTGGCTTTGGGGTTTTTGGGCGCATTATTTTTATTTTCTATTGGCTTCTGCACCTCATAGATCCGGGTCGCCTGTTCAATGACCCAGTCTAAAGATCTTTTCTCGTGAAAATCCCTCACAAGCTGGGTCATTATGTATTTGGGCAAGGCATGGAAAAACGTATTAATAAATTCTCTGCTATCCGTGCGCACCCTTCTTGTGGTCTGTGCAAAAGCACGCTTTAACTCCTGCACAAATTCTTGTGGGGCCTGATCCTCCCCACATTGTAAATTGTAGGCTGCCTTGCGAGCCTCTTGGGGATTTCTATGAGTAGAAAAATGTTTCAAGATGGCCGCCTTATAGGCGGACCTTCTTAAATGATTTTGGTCCTCCAGCCCCGCAAAGAAACTGGAGTATTCCGGGGAGAAGGTCCACTTTACATATTGAATACAGCTTTGGCTGTCCTTCAAATGAAAAGTCTCCATCATTTGCTCAAACAACTCTAAGTGCTCCCAAACAGAATACTTGGCGTTCTTATGATAATGCGTGATGACGCTCCTGATTGCCTTAATCTGCTTTAAGGGGTCCTTAAGCAAGGCCCTTTTTGTCTTATTGGCCCTTTTGGTCCGGGTAACCCTGGTCCATTCATCTTCTGACTCAGAGGCACTGCTCCCAGAGGTTCCCGTCTGTTCTTCCAGGTTTTCCCGGATTCTGCGAGCCTGGGAATGGCTGGCAGAATGTGGGGACCTGGTCTCCTGTGTCCTGTACCGCTCAGAGGAGTCTTCAGATCCCTCCTTGCTGCCAGGATTTGATGGGTACCCCCCCACTGACCTAACTGGGCAGAGGTTTTCAGGATGCCCTTAATGGGCCTACTCTCCTGGGGTTCCCCATTAAATTGCACTGTGCTTGGGTGCCCATACCCGGATGCCCGCCCCTCCATTCCTGGGTGGTACTGGCCTATGAGCCCCATGCTTCTGGCTGGATAGTAATCTGCCATCCCTGTGGCCCTGTGCTCTGTGCGCCAGGGGACATGGGGGTGGCAGAGTCCAGGGACTGAGAGAGATAAGGGCCTCTGGTACTAGAGCTCCTGGGGTTATGCTCAGGAGTTTCTCTTTCCCAGCGAACCTCATCTCTATCCGCCCCTGCTCCCTGTTGCAATGCAAGAGCCTGCGCCTTCAGTTCCTCAGTTAAGGCCTTACTAGACTCTATCAGTCTCTCCTGCATCGCTACCTGTTGTTGGAGTCTATCATTGTGCTGGCAGAGAGCCTCATTCTCTCTCTGTGTTTCCTGATTGGTCCTGGAGCACAGGGCCAGTCTTTGCTGCAGGAGGGTTACCCCCTGAGCTGTGTCCCTATTGGCCTGCTCCTTTCTTGCTAGAGCATCCTCCACCTTCCTGGTGTGCTCTAACAAGTTCTGGTGTTCTTTTTGGAGGTCACCCAGTCCCTGGAGGGCCAGGTGATTTTCTTCCATTTTCCTTTTTAAGTGGTAGACTTCCTGGCCTAAGGTATCCCTTTCCTGACTAGGAGCCTGCATCTGTGCCGCCAGGTCGTCCCTTTGCCTTTGGAAGGCACCAGCTTTCTGGCGCTCCTGGTCAAACTCTGCCTGGGTATCCAGGTCTTTCAAAATCAGTTTATTGCTCTCTGCCTTCTCCCTATCTAGGTGGCTTTGCAGGGTGACTACCTGCTCAGCACATGCCCTATTGAAGTCTAACTGTTGCTCCAGCTTTTTCTGGCTCTGCAGTAGGGAGTCCAAACCTTCTTGGTACTCCTTCTGCAAGGCCAGAAATCTGGTATCCTGGTCAGCCTTTTCCTGTTGCAGGATGTCCATATCCCTCTTTATTTTAATGATGTGCTGTCTACTCTCATTTTCTGACTCCTGGCTCCCCTGCAGCCTCTGCTCAGAAGAGACCAGGTCAGATTGGACCTTCTCTAACGCCATCTGTCGCTTATGCGCCAGATCTTGGCTTTCAGTACATTTATCCTGCATGTCTCCCATATATAGGTACAGATATGCCGCTATCCTAACCATCTTGTCTTGTTCATCCTTAGCTTTAGGAGCCATGTATAGTTCACTCAGGGCCACATGTAGGGGACCCTGATCTCCCCATTTATCTGACCCTGTTTCAGTGACCTGTTGCGTGATGGCCTGCAACCAGACCGTCTGGTCCTGATGAGTCCACTCACCTCTCACAAATAACTTATGTAAGAAGTGCTCTCTGGCTATTTTCATGTCTACTAAGGTCGTCATTCTAGAGATTTGAGTTCCTTCCTGACTTACAGAAGTTTGTATTTTATTTTTGCAAAACAGACCTTTTCCTTAGAGCGTTCCTTTGAGGAGTGCTTTACAGCGTAACACAGCGTGGTGATCCGACCGGATATGTGTATCTGGTCAGCTGGCACACTGTATTAATCTGCACAAGTGATAGATCTAACCCAAACGTCCCGCTCGAGCCCCCAATTTGTAAGAGGATTCAATTCAACACTACAGCTAAGTCAATGCCTAGTCGGGGATACTGAATGGAAACCCTTATTGATATATCTTTATGTCCAGTTCATGCGTTCTGGGTGACTACCCCTATATAACACCCCTCTCTTGGAATCCCCCTGACCCCACTGAGCCAAGAAGTAGTTCTGTTTTGCAAGTTAAAAGGTTTATTTGATAATTTAAACAATAGATATATATATCACACCTTATAATAAATTAATAATTGAATATCACACTTAATCTGAGCAGTAATCAATAATGGATAGTCTGGCACTAGCACACTTGTGAATAGGAACAGAAGAATAAGGTGGAAGAGAATGCTTTATATAAGTTCAGATGGATGTAATGTTGAATGAAAATGCAATACAGAAAATACTCAATATGATTTCAACAAAACAATGTAATCACTTTTCTCTGGCAATCCCCTCCCCCCTTTATGCAATGCAAGGAAATGGAAGGAAAGCACACAGTTCTCAGAAATGCAATCAACTGTAATTCAGTTCACCCCAGCAAGCTTAGACTACAGAAGTTGGAAACACAGGGCCAAAATGCTTTTATATGTGCTGGCAATGAAGTGAAAAATATGCTAAAATGCTTTTAATTCCCTCTAGAGGTTCAGGGTGAGTGGTATCAAGTTAATATTAGTCCAGGCTCACTCTAGCAATGATTCAGGGATGGTTCTTAAGAGGCAAACGAATTTTTAGCAAGGAAACTGCTGTTTTCACACGTAGAGAAATTTGCAAATCGCGGTAAATTCGCGAGTGCGTTTTTCGCGATTGCGGCAAAAGTGTATGGAATAGGAATGCGGTTCTAGGTTCGTTGAAAAGCCAAGATTCTAAGCTTTCAGAGGAAAGTTACTGCAAGTCAAACGGTTACGGAGTTATGAACGATTTTGTGAAGATTTGAAATTTTAAAGTTCAAAGTGACAAGTGACAGCTAGCAGCTAGAAAATGACAGGTGACAGCTTTTAGGCAGTTCTACTTAGATTAAAATAGATTGAATTATATTATTTTAACTAAGAGATTGGTTCTGCACAGTTCCGCTAGGTACTCACAATATCTTTAGAAATAGAATGGGCCTCGCCACGGATCTGGTCAGGTTTTAGACTGGACTCTGGTCTGGTCTCTGCACTTCACAGTGATCTGGGTCAGCTCTCTGGTTCTGCTAACAGTGGTCTGGGTCAGCTCTGCTCTCTCTGGGTACAGCACTGCTTCTGGATCTTTCTGCACAGCTTTCTCTGGAGATTGATGGATTTGAAGTCTGGTTCTCTGGATGTGGTATGGTCCGGCAGAGCGCGTTGCAGCAAATGGAATTGAATGTCCCTATCTGTCCTGACTGTCTGCTTTTATGTGTTTTGAAAATGGGTGTGTGTGCAGCATCACTAGGCTCTACCCCTCTCCACTTGTCATTGGCCACTTCATCCTCTTCCCCTTGATTGGGGGAATTAAATGAAGTGTCATCATGATGAGGTCTGTTCATGGTACAGAGAACCCACCCCTGTCAAATTACACACAATCTATATTTTGACCCAAAAGACATATTTGCACAGGTACACATTTGTTTAAAATTACATGCACCCATCACATATCACAGGAGGTATACCCTGTCCAAATCTGCTCTTCCTGGGAGCTTGCATTCAGAAATGGCAACATATTTCACTTTTTGGTCAGGTTACCAATATCAGATTCTTACTCAAATTTACCCAAATGTGTGCAAGGCATGCAGGCATTAATTGATGAAGTATCAGACTTTTCACATGCAGACATTTTAAGTAATGCCCTCTTAACTGCTAGCTTGCCCCCAGATCATGCCACCGGTTCTAAAAACCTCTTAAAATGTGGGCAGAAAAATCACAAGAATTATGGTATCATTTAAATAATTATGACAAGTCCGTACTATGAGTTATTCATCTTTTTCTAAAACCATATTCTGGCTACAGGGGTGTGTCTTTTCAGGTCACATGGTACAGAAACTAGTCTTCCCACTTTCTTCAAGCTCAGCCTCTGTCTCCAGTTTCTCCCCCTCCCAGTTTCTGCCAAGCCAGCTTGCTCTCACAGGCAGTGCTCCTCCCCTTTCCTTCCAGGAGGAAGCCACTTTTTACGGCCCCCATAATAAAACAATTGCCTTTAGTCAGGACAGGGCTTTGTTCAATTTCCTGCAGAGCCCAGGTAATTCAATCAGAGAAGTGTCATATCCCTTTTGGTGGGAGCAGCAAAAGGGCAGCTAGGCCTGGGAACACAGCTGTTGTGCAAGTCTCATCTCCTGTCGGGGGTAGCTGGTGGGCAGAATTCAGTTCCTTAAGCCAGGCTTCAGATAAAATGTCACTTTTTGTTACCCAGTTTAAGTCAAGACAATGTTTACATATGCAGCTAGAATGATGATTCTAAGTTCAAAACTATGGCATTTCAACAGTGACAACTATGTGCCACTCAAATGTAGGTCACTCAGTTAATTTAAACATTTAGATTTTTAGTGTCTTTCAGTCCAAATTTACTTAAACTGCTGAAATCCACAGCTCAGCCAGTCTTGTTATAAACCTTCAAGTCACTTCAGAATATAACTTTACATTGGATCCACCTCTCGGTAAGTCCTTCTTTGGCCTGCTTTGGGTTCATTTATTCAGTGTTACACAAAAAAGAAAAAAAGTCTGGTGTTGTTTTAAAACGCCGGCTTTCTGATAGTGGTGAGTACTGGTAATGCACCCATTTTTGGGATTTAAGAAAATGAATTCCCCACAATTCTAGGTTGCTTTTGGCAACCAGCATTGCCATTCCCAATGGTTTCAGGCTACTGTGTGGGTAGTCCAATGGTGGTTTTAGGCAGTGCCCTTCTGTGCCCATAACATTGGCAAAATGGGTGGCGGCCTATTCTTCATGCACTTCCATGTGCATTTTCTGGGAATCTCTGGCCATCATGATGTTTTCCATGGCAATACTGCACAGTGTTGAGGTAGGGCTTGGATGCGTGGATAAAAACATCCCACAGGAGTAAGAGTAGTCGTCCTCCTGCTGAAAAGCAAGCTCCCAGGGCATCCAGTACTGTACCTCTCATTCCTGGCACTTGGTGGGACTGTGGGGCTCTTGACCTCAAGAAGGGTAATCCCAAGTGTAAACGTAAGGCACTTGTAGTCCAGGCTGTCAGCCTGACCTACCCTTGCTCTATGCCTGAGGTGGAGGCCACTATCCTCCCCTCTACAGGAATCACATTTGGTGCTCCTGCAGAGATTGCCATAGTTTCCCTTGGGGCCTGGGACTAGTACACAGAGGTACTGGCTACTATCCCACAAAACACCAGCAGATTTTTGAGAAGTGTCCTCCTGAATGGCCAGCTTTCTATTGGTTTGAGAGACACTGGGGCAAGTACGACAGTGGTGGACAGGACCCTGCTCATGCCAGATGACTATGTAGGTGCTCCTCTGAGAACTACCAGGTTAGCTGGTGGGACTCTCAAATTATCTCTTGTTGCCCTAGTCACCATCACGATTGCGGACAAGACAGCAAAGCTTCCCGTCCTGGTTCAGGACAATGTACCTGCCAACATTCTGTTGGGGAATGATCTAGTAGAGTTGGGATTGATCTCGGATGGACAACCCCTGACTGCTGCTGCAGTCACTAGATCACTGGTCACACCGGGTCTGACTTCTAGTCAGGTACTCAAGCCAAAGGAGAGACCCAAGGCAAGACGGAAGAGTAAGAAGGCCACCTCTGTGAAGGGGGCTCCTTCTCTTCCTGGTGCTTCAGCAGCACTCACTGGGATTCAGGCTCCAGACGGGCTGGGTCCAGTGGTAACCCGAGACTCAACTCCTGATGGAGAAGAGCCAGAAGGCCCTCCTGCGGGTGAGGTGCTCAACCCAGAGCATCACCTTGGCCTTCAATGCCTGTTGGCTGAAGGGGGACCCACTAAGGGAGACTCCTGTAAGGGTCAGAGAGAGTGCCACTCTCTCAAGGGTCTAAGAAAACAGGCAAAGGCACAAGGTGAAGTGCCTAGGTCTTTCAAGATCTATTGAGAGGTTGAGCTCCTTTGTAGTGAGCCCACTAAGCTTGAACATGGTGCCCTCAAGAGGTTAGTGGTACCCCAGGTTTACAGGGCCTTCCTGCTGCAGTTGGCACATGGGTTGCCCTTAGCTGGTCATCCTGGGACCAAGAAGACTAAGCAAAGGCGCTCTGCATGTTTCTACTGGCCCCAGATTGGAGTAGAAGGGGAGCCCCACTGCCGGACCTGTCCCACTTGTCAATTGTCTGGCAAGACTGGTGGCAGTGGCATTGCCCCACTGCAGCCTTTGCCAGTAGTAGGCACACCATTTGAGAGGGTTGGCATCGACATTGTCGGTCCCCTAGATCCTCCCACATCAGGTGGACACTGGTTCATCCTCGTTCTGGTTGATCTTTCCACTAGGAACCCTGAGGCTATAACCCTTTGGACCATTACTGCCAAGGTGGTTGCCAGGGCTCTCCAGGGCATTTTTACCAGAGTTGGATTCCCTAGAGGTGGTCTCTGACCGAGGATCCAACTTCATGTCAAGTTACATGCATGCGAAGTGGAAGGAATGCAGAGTAACATATAATTTCTCCACCTCCTACCATCCCCAGTGTCAAGTCTAAGAAGGGATGAAAGGGTTTCATCCCCTTCTCCCGAACCACAGAAGCCGAATAGATCGACCCTCCCACCGTAGTTGGCACGGGCATCTGAATGTAAAAACACAGATAACCACGTAGCAGCCAATGGGGGGAAGACGGAGTTAGGGAAAGGGGGTGGAATGACAAAGGGAAGGTAGGGAATAGAGAACATGCATTTATATAACACAGAATACTAAATACTGAAACCCCTGTATACCTGTCTACTGCCTGAATGTACTAAAGTCGGAACTTGGGTTCTTAATTACCCTACACCATACCCCTGACCATACCCATGACTCTGACCATGGAGACATCACATATAGCAGACATAAAGCAGCACCAACTGTATGGTACACACCAGGGAATACTCCCTACATGAATTCAACATGACACATGGCCCAGTGGGCTGACATTTAACATAAGCAAACTGAAGCAAAGCAGATAAATTCCTGCCATGATAGGACTGGACCACCTTGCCCCTTCCCATTGATAGAGAATCTTCTCTGCACTGCGAGTATTGCCTCATACTCCCAGTGTAACCCGTGTAACTTGCACTGGTTTACATTAACTCATAAGTCTCTCAAACGTAGCACACCATATAGTGTTCTCACAATTCACATGAATACTAGGAGGTACTTATCTTAGCGTCCGGGTGCCTCGCAAGAATACCCGGACATCAGGAACTGCAGCCGTGAAGCGCCGTAGCCTCAGCGTGCTACTGCCGTGCATAGTCTGCAGGCAGCGATAGCAATGAAGTCTCCACCGCGGCCCGCATAGAAAACAAACTTGCAGGAGACTGCTGCGGGACTCACGTGAACACTAGAGTCAGACCGCAAAGGCCCGAGAGTGTGAACCGGCAACGCTCGCTCTCCCTGTTGTGTTGCCTTCCGTTTCGTTTGCCTCCGTGAACGCTTATTCCCCGCTTGCAATCAGCTCGTCCAAAGCTCTTCAAAACGCTGTCATGACCGCCCGTGCTGCATAACCTTAATTATCGGCAACTGTGGCCGGGCGGTCAATGGCTAAATACTCTCTTAATGGCTCAGCTGTTCAATGGCGCCAAGTGCATAGATTACAACTTGCCCCTTAAGCATGCTTGGAATCGTAGTTTCTTCCTCATTTTCTCGTATACTGTCTCCTTGGCTTGCCCCAGACCCTACTCCTGACACCCAGACCAAGGGTATGGTTGACAGATTCAAAAAAATGCTCAAGGGCATGCTGGGTGCTTTAGAAGAGCCCCTAAGGAGGAAATGGGATCTCCTACTACCATGCCTGTTGTTCGCCTATAGAGATGTGCTTCAGGAGGGGTTGGTTTCCGCTGTTTTGAGTTCCTCTGTGGACATCCCGTGAGGGGTCCCCTTCCCTTAATCGGAGGAGGTTTGGAAGCCACCCCTCCAGGTCCTGCCAAGCAACTGGGGGACTATGTGTTAGGCCTCAGACAGAGGGGGCCAAGATGATGGGCCAAGCGACAGCGAACCTTAAGGCAAGCCAGGAGTTGAAAAAATACAGATGCCGTGAAGAACCACATCCAAGCTGAAGTCGCCAAGAGGTTGGATCTGGGTGTAATTGAACCGCTAACCAGTCCCTGGTCCAGTGCAGTGGTCCTTGTCCCCAAGGCAAGTTCCCAGGCCGGTACAGAGGATTTGCAGTTACGGACCAGGCTAAGGAAAAAAATACGTTCTCAACACCTGAGGGATACTACCAGTTTAGAGTCATGCCTTTTGGGTTGGAGAATGCACCTGCCATATTCCAAAGGTTGGTCAATCATGCGCTCAGTGGGCTGGAGCCTACCTAGATGACACTGCTGTCTACAGTTCCACCTTGGAGGAGAATTTGACTCATTTGGATTGGGTGTTACAGGCCTTGTGAAGGGCTAACCTCACTATCAAGGCCACCAAGTGCCTGATAGCTAAGGGGAATGGGGTAGGAGGTGGTCTACTCCAACCTCTCCCCAGTAAGGTACAGGACGTACATGTCGATACCTAAGAGTATTCTGGAGGCAAGGTTCCCATTGAGAAAACCATATCTGCATACAAGACAATATGATGCCATCTGAACAAGATTCCTGAAGAAATAGAGCAGATAAATGGTGAAGATGAATGGAGACATCATAACTGAGTTGAATTGATGTATATAGAGGATGTAGAGACAGGAGAATGAAGATATTCTACAGGGCATCAAAAAAGAATCGAAGATAAGTGACATCTTGGGATCAAGGTGAAGAAGCTTATGCTACAGAACTTATGAAGATATCAAGTTATTTAACACGTGTAGAGATGCAAAAGAAACGCAAGCAGACAAAGCATTCTTGAAGTTATCCTCATGCTTTATAGTTAATAGATTGCGGCAAGCACCAACGTATATATATGTATATGAACAAGTAAAGGATGGATGTTTCCACTACGTGTTATAGCAGTGCTGGGCGTCAGAAAAAGGCCTAATTTCGAGTGTGTCGCAGCTAACAAAAGTCGAAATTGCAAAGTAAATCTCAGAAAAACAAGGTTGGCTGATTCAAGGAAGCCAAGGTCTTATCAGAATGAAGTATCCTGAAATTGGATACAAATCATGTGAAAGAACAAAACTCCTGTTCAGAAGACATCGATAGAACAAGGAAGACGTTAGAGGTCTATTAAAAAATAGTATTTTAAAGACACTAGAAGCTTGATTTCATGGTCTCCATTCACGTGGAAGGATGAAGTTGGAAGAACAAGTTGCTCACACCTACGCATGAGGGCAGAGCGTGCCTTCACTCCCTGAATTTCCCAAAGCTAAGAACACTCTCAAGGCCGAGCTTCAAAGCTTAATTGACAAGTAGACCACTGAAGTGATGATAGATTGATATGTTAATTGGTGGGAAGCCAGAGTTAAGATAAACTCACCAACACCTGGATGGCTAGCCTGTGTGGTGCTAGACGTAGGTAGAAAAGTACTGATGAATGTTAGAGCGCCAACCAATCGTAGGGGACCACTTAATTAGGGGTCCTATAGTTTAGATGGCCAATGGAACATTGTATATTTAGTGACATCCATAGTGATCATTCTAAGGGGAGGGCTTAGTTGCCCCACCTGATGTTAAGTAGCCAATCACATAATTGTACTCTCTTAGACTATTATGGAACAGATACTTAGATGTTCATTTAGAGCCTATCACCGTTACTCTTAACTTTGTAGTTTTGCCACATAGGATCACGTTGGTAGTGACGTAGGTCAACGTCAATGATGACAAGTTTTGTGTATAGAAACTCAGTTTTTGTAAGATGCGTTCAGTAAGAGGATCGAGCAAGTTTGTTGATGTTCTTTGTACTCCCTGTTTTAGATAGTTGATATTAAAACAGTTATCCTTTTGCCAAACTACCTCAGTCGTTTCGATTATTGATGTATGAGTAAGAATCTGCATCTCCATCTATTTCCAGGGTAATTGCTAATCATCTTAAAGGGCTGGGTTATTCAGTTCACTTGGTAGCGGAGAGGATGGTTAAAGACTCATCGACATAAAGTAAACTTTGGAGTCGCAGAAATATCGAACAACCTCTGCCTTTTGGCTGTGAGGACGTGAAGCTCCCCTTAGATAGTGGTTAGTATAATTTTCTAGACTTGCAAGCACGGTGTGATGGGTCCCCTGGTTTCCACAGAATCCACTCCCATGGTCTACAAGAAGCTGAACGGACAAAAGTTGAAGAGGCGGTAAAAGAGGCATACAATCCCGAGAGTCAGAAGATAAACATGCGAATGGTGAGTAAAAACTGAGCAAGGCGGCAAAACGATGTATGGGCAATGAATGAAAGTAGGTTATAAGGGGAAAAGAGTAACAGCGGGAGGCAGGGTAAACGTAACTTGAGAATAAGAGTGTTAAATATTGAATAGAACTTGAGTTGTGTGTAGCCAAGCAAGTAAGAGGTATCTTGAGAGAGGCCACGATAAAAGGCTACACCACGTTCCTGCACTTTAATAAACGTAACAGAAGAAATCTTAACCTAAAATTCCATAGCGGAAGCAGTAGAAAATGAGTTTGGTTAAAGAAGTAACTTAAAGAGGTTGATTTAAACTCTGTATGGAGTATTGATTTAGGGGGTAAGACTGATCTTAAAGAGAAAAGACAGTAGAGAAAAATATATGTGACCGGTTGAGTGTGTCTGTTTGTTTGTTTCATTTTATGTTTTTTGTATTAATAATGACGTCATAGACAAATCAGATTGAAAAAAGGAGGAACACGAGGTTGGAAAATGTTATTGTTTGATTAAATAGAAGTTGATGGTGTTGTTTTTTAGCAAGATTAAAGTAAAAAGCATGATTTGAAAGGTTAGGAGCCTGCAGCGATTGGTGCACGCTCATATTGTATTTTTTTTAAACATATCTCTTTTGAATCTGTGACAAAAGCAAGGGAGAAGTGATGGTTAAAAGTGACAGTCAAGAAATGGAGGATGTTACGCCATTTGTCCACCTCTGCAAGCAATTGCCGAAACATGCACCCAAGCTCAGACAGTATAGTGCAGAATGAGTCAAAGGAACTGCAGACAAAATGTTTATGTCGTGGCCGCAAGGAGGGTCACTATCAAAGGCAGTCCTACAGCATATGATGACATATTTGCATGCAGCATATACGGGAAAAAAGCTAGAAAAGCTACTAGAAAACTTAGAACTTTGAAAAATGTACCAGGAGAAACAAGATGCGCCGCCTCCTGTAGACTGGATACTCAATGTATGCAAAGGGAGGGAGGGGTGAGGATCCCTCTGCTCCCCCCGCCACGCCCGAGCTAGACAGCAAAAACAAGAAAGACAATGGGTTATACCAATTAAGGGAGCTTAAGGCAGCAACAGGGTATAGCAACCCGGCATATGAGTCGCCTGCGCCAAGCAGTGACGACGGCCTAGAGAAAAATACTGAAATGGATGTCATCTCTAAGGTCCCGAGGGACATGGAGGAACGGGATAAGGAAAGAAGTAATCGAGCGATTACATCCCAGGATATAGGATGAGAAATAAAGAGATGGAAGGGAGAAAGAGATAAGACTGATAATTTAGCACTCTTACAGAACGAATGGATGGGCGGTCAGATTTTGCTCAAACTCAATGGTAAAGGCATCGAGGATGTAAGGCGAAAGGAGGATCAAGATGAGCAAGATAAAAAGGATAAAGAAAGAGAGGAACGATTGAAAGAAGAAAGGGCGAAAAGGAAAGAGAGACAAAGACGACAACAGTTATATCAGGATGAGCATTTGAAGAAACAGGAAAGAGCAGAGGACCAATGAAGACGAGATACTAGACAAAGGGCAGACGATGAGCAGGAAAGGCTAGAAAAGAAGAGAATAGAAGAGGCAGAACGGAAATTAAGAGATAAGAGAATACAAAGACAAAAGGATGAGGAGATACGAAGGGCAAACTTAAGAAGGGATATGAAGAAAAAAGAGGAAGAAAGGGTGAGAGAAGAAGCAAGAAAGTGAAGAGAGCTTGTTGATGACCTACAATGAAAGAGAAGGCAAAGAACATGTGATCTTGATCGTCTTGAGAAGGAAGGAAGGAAGGAATCCCGATCCAGAAGTAGCACGTGAAGACATTGAAGCGTTATTTCCAGAATACGAGTCACTGCCAGGTCCGTATAGAACAAATCTGGAGGACGAGTTTGACTCTAGAAGCATTGAGGAAGCAATCGATAAGGTCTATCATGATATGAGAACTCAGAAAGAATCGCAGGGGAAGGGCAAAAATGATTGGCTAGAGAGTACACAGCTGTATGACATAGAGGGCGCCTCATGTAGTGAGAGGCCTAAGGAGCTGGCTTTAGATAGACTGACTTTAAATAGAGATGAAGAAGAAAGAAGTTATACGAGTTGGGCACAGGAAATATCAGATGAAGATAGAGACACCTTCCATGGGGGAGAACAAAGGTGACATGTGTGGTCCTGAGGGATGTTTTTCAATGGGAAAGGAAGTCAAATGGTCGGATATAAGCCTATCCGTGACACAGACGTCAGATTCAATGACACGGTTAGATCTACCTAAAGGGCAACTCCAAGATGAGACGGGGGAGTCGCCACCTTATGTGCAGAAGGCGGTGCAGGAATTTTGTCCCAGCGGTGGACAGACAGATGATGAGAAATGAGGAGGAGTTTGGGGTCTCACAATTTCCCTTGCTAGAGAAAGGGGGGAGCCAGACCACTATATATACCTTGGCCCCAGATGGATAAGGATAATTTAAGTTTTAAACTCCCGAGTTTAACTTCTGGCAATGGGAAATGGATACATGAATTAGAAAAGATGACAGGAGGAAATACATTAGCTATATGGGACATTAAGGGTCTCCTGATTGCCATTTTTGGAGAAAGAGCTGATGACGTTTGGTTCAGAGCAGGGAATGCTGGTGTTACTATGATTAACACTGGTCATGACGGAGCACCGTTCAATAACTGCAGAGCAGCAATCTGGAAAGCGCTTAGAGTACTATATCTAGACACATCTGATATGGGAGCTATAATGACAAAAAAGATGCAGGAAGGGGATGACCTGCTTGTTTACATACAGAATTTCTAAGAGCAGTGGGTCTTGGAGACACGCGAGGCTTGGGGAAAATCTATACCCGTGTTCTACCACATATTATGCCAAGGGCTGCCAGATCAGGGGCAGAAGCAGCTGAAGACGTTAGTTGGTATGGAAGCAAAACCGTGGTCGGAAATTCAGCTGACCATTGCACACTATTGCAGACTCTTGCAAGAAAAGATTTGCAAAACAGATGACATTCGGAAGGGTGAAGAGGCAAAGTTAGTGCAGAAGAAGTTGTCCAAATACGCCATTGAAGAGGCAATGATAACTAGTGGAAACAAATCGAATTTACAGCAAGGGGCAAACATGCTGCAGATGAATAATCAAAGGCAGTTTGACAAGGGTAATAACGGTTTTGCTCCACGAGGAAGGGGAGGATTTTGCGAAAGAGGATTTCAGAATAATCAAGGAAATTGGCAGAATAATCAGGGAAACTTCCGGAGTAATAAGGATAGGGTTCAAAACAGGCAGAATGATAATCAGAACATGCAGGATGTGCAGGGTAGGATATTCCTGCCTCCTATATGTTGGACATGAGAAATGACAGGGCATTTGGCTCGCTTGTGTAAAAGTCAAGGGTTTGTACAGGATGGCCAATTTTCGAGATGGGGGACTTCAAACCGGCCTGCATATTCGCAGCAAAGTGGAGATGGGTTTGCTCAGAATCAAACAGTGCAACAGGCACAAGCGCCGAGAATACAGCAAAGTTTGCAAACAGTAGCAACGGTGAATCCGCCGCAAGGGCTGTTGCAGCATTCACCCATGAGTTTGCAAATACAGTAGCAACGGTGAATCCGCTGCAAGGGCTGCCCGCAGCATTCACCCATGCAGATAGAGCAAAACACAAGCAAAGGACGGTTAATGGCTCCTGGGACAGGGTGTGTTACTGTAGAGGGAGGAAACCCCTTTACAGGTACAGGAATGAGGCTGTATCGACAATAGGACAGCTCACTGGGAGACTTGATGTTTTCAATACTAATCGTGACGCTGAATCCTCATGAGGAACCAAGGGTAGACATCAGTATAGGAGGCAAACATTTTTCATTTTTAGTAGACACGGGTGGAACACACCCATGTATAAGAGAGGGGAAATTTTTGATGTCTGGCAATGCCATTAATACTCAAGGCTTCACAGGAGCTATAAGCAAGTTGCTTTTACTGAAGAATTACCAGTCTCTATAGGAGAATGTGACATGTCAGTGCCATTGCTATATTCAAGGCGGACACCTGTTAATATATTGGGTCGAGATCTATTGACTAAGTTGAACATGATAATCTCGTTTACTGATGAAGGCATAGTGTATTCAACACCAGGAATGCATTATTTAAATGTGAGTGAATTTATTATGGCATTTGCAGGACAAGTGATCATACGAGCAGTACCATTGGAAACTGATGTTTTTTATTACTGAGTCCGCATTCTGTTGACATGCTTACCAGGTTTAGTAGGCAGAACTATGAGAATACCTGATGCATTTTTAGTTAGACCAAAGATACCTATGGATGAGGAAGAGGGACAAGTTTTCCCTTAGAATTACAAGCAGCCATAGTGTGAGGTGAAATGGCCTTGCTTGATGGAACTGACAATTACGTCAGACAATGGTGCACAGTAATCGCCATCGGGGCAGGTTACATATTAACTGACGTCACTGACGAAGACCTGTTTAGAGATCATCCATCTGATGACGAAGTAGTGTTCAAATGAGCATTACTTATTGGGTACTGGCAATCAGATGAGAGGTACCCCAGAAAATGATGATAGCACAAAGGTGCCCTGAGTATTTTGATGAGGATATGGCAAAGGGGCCAGTCTCATTGTGAAAACAAGCCCCTATACCGTAGGTCTAGGTCTATTGAAGGGTCTATTGAAGGGACTCGGTATGTGCTTGACTGTTCGAACTATGAAGAGTTCTATGATGAAATCCCTAGGATAAAAGAAAATGCTTTGGCAAGTGGCAAGATTGTTTTTATTGACGGTTCTCCAAGGATCTATCAAAATGATGGACAGAGATATACAGGTACCACTGTGATAAAGCACACGGCTAAGGGAGAGTTTCAAAAATTGGTGAGTGTGCGATTACTGTCTGCCTATTCAGCACAAGCTGCATAGTTAGTGGCGCTGATAGTCGTGCTCGGGAATCATGCAGACCAGGAAGTAACAGTGTACAGTGACTCCGCCTATGTGACGTCGACAATACATGCAGGGCTAGCATGTTGGAAAAGGAGGGGCTACTTCTGAGCGGATGGCACTCCAGTACAGCATGCAGCTCTATTGGACCGACTTATTAGGGCACTACAACTCCCAGTAGCCATCGCAGTTGTTAAATGTGCAGCTCATACGAAAAAAGACAGATTTGATCTCACGTGAAAATCAAACAGCAGATGATGAAGCCAAACTCGTGGCATGTACAGAAAATGTTATGTCGTTTGACACGCCTAATGTAAATGAGAAAATTATGGTGATGAGTGTGACTGAGGCTTATAGCAATCTTTCGAAGACACAATTAATAGAGGTCCAGGGGGAAGCACCTCAAGATGAGAAGGATCTGTGGATGCAAAGAGGGTGTTCTTTAAACCCCTCTGAAGCACTGTGGTGAGAAGACAGCACTGTTAAACCGGTGATGCCTGTAGCCTTATTAAGGGTGGCACTGGAACAGCTACACTACCCTGCACACACAACTAGAGAGAACCTCACTGCAACTATTGCAGATGATTGGTTTGTACCAAATTTGTTAGAACAAACTGCATTCTATGTAGTGAATTGCATCGTATGCCAAAAGTTCACGGCTGGGCACACACTGCGCACAGTTAAGGGAGTTATCCCGAGACCTAATGGCCCTTTTCAGCATTTGCATATCGACTATGTCAATATGGTGTAAGTATGCAATGGATATAGGTATATGATTGTAGTAGTTTGCCCCTTTTCACGATGGATTGAGGCTGGTCCGTGTACACACCCAGAATCTACCTGTGCAGCAAAATTCCTAGTATGAGAAGTGCTTTCTAGATGGGGAATATGTTAAGTATTAAGATCAGATAATGGTCCTCATTTGCTTGGTATAAAGCACAAGTTTTCTTCGGCTTATCATCCACAAGGGAATGGGATCTGTGAGAGGCTCAATGGCTTGCTTAAAGAAAAAATAGCCAAGTGTAAGCTTACCTTGAAGAAAAGTTGGTTGCATTGCCTACCACTGACATTATATGCATTGAAGAACCAACCAGGTTCGGCCCACCATCTTACCCCTCATGGAATAGTGACAGGGAGTCGATTGAGGACACCCCTCACACCTCCATCCAGAGTTAGAAGTGATGCCCAGCCAACTTCAGAACTGTTAGGAACTGAGCTATGTGATTATCTTATTTGTATGACTTCAAGTATCTCTGTCATTTCAGGTCAGCTATGTCGAAAAAAGGGTGTGAGGCAGTACAGAACACAGAAGAAGATGCTTCAACAAGTACATTTGATAAACTTTGTGTTACCCAACTATTCCCTGGAGATGCAGTCCTAATCCGCAATCATACAAGGAAGAAGTAGGACGAACCCCGCTTCAACGGTCCTTTCATTTTAGAGGGCGTTACGCCATCTGCAGTCAAGGTGCAAGTCAGACGTACTTGGACTTTTTTAGTAGACGTAAAGATTGATGCTGGAGAAACCCCTCTGCCCCCACACCCATCGGAAGCAAGCATCGGGGAAGAACCTCAGCACGTGCAGACTAGGTCTATGATGAGGAAGAAGGTCGCAGAAGCTGTCAAGTGAAAGATAAAGTGTTCATTGGACTGTGGCTTGGTTCGGGACACTCTTTTCGGTCACTTATAAAAGAGTTAAGGGAAGTTGATTTGAACACTCTGTGCAGTCATTTCAGAATTAAGGGAAGATCTTTGTTCTTAAAGTCACAGGAGTTTGTTGAATTTGGACTGAGGCATGCTGAAGCCTTGAGAAGAAGAGAAATATAACAGATTGTGAGGTCATTTTTGACAATTGAAAGAGGGTACAATACCCTGATTCATTTCTCACTGAGTTCCTGTTCGGAAGCACATATGGTGTTACCCAATGACAATGTTTCCAGGATCATATTTAAAGTTGTTTTGTTTGTATTGCGCACTTATCCTGCAATCGTTGGGAGAACTACTAGCGTTCACGTTTTCCTGCAAGATCCTAAGAATGGTGTGATTGTAAGAAGATTGCTCACACCGATCATTGAGCAAGGTCTGCAGCTACCTGAGTATAGTGGGGAAAGTGCAAATGCCCCTATCAACTGATAACACACACAGACTGGTCAGTTTAGTGTTCTATTATCTGACTGAAGAATGCCCACAGCTTGTGAAAAGACACACAGATGTCCGATCATTCCTAAGGGACCCTAGAAACCTTAGGACCTTAGCAGCACTAAACGAAATTTTGAGAGATATCATATTTCAAGTGAATGCTTACTCTGAGCGAACCTTGAGAACCGACTGAAACTTTCCTTCGAGGGACAGATTGAGAGGTTGCTGGTCAGAAAGAACTTTTGTTTCATGCTGAAAGAAATTCATCATGTCATTTGGTTTAAGACAGATTCAAGGCATTGACTGGGAATTGGTGTATATTGTTGAGCTTACCTAGACTTACTGAAGTAGACTGAGAACATTCTTAATGAAACTTTCTGGAGAAGAAGTCTAGTGTGTACTTGTTTTAGTTTACTTCTTGTCGGAGAGGCAGGCATCCACATTTCGTCTGGTTAAAGACTGATCCAAGAAATATATTGAGAGTTTTGTTATCCAGTAAGCAGACGGCTGGCCGCGGACAATTTCTGAGCCAAGTCACCAACTTCCAGAGGCAGTACATAATGACACTGTATTAAAGTTTATTTTTTCCTTCCTTAGAAAATAAAGATGGGTAGTATTTGTAGCAACATTGTCATGCCAGATCCGGAGAGAGGTCCACGTTGTGCACAAAATCGATGCTGTAAAATCTCTTACCTCCGTATTATTTACGCTTGCATTTTGTTAATCATGGTACTGCTTTCACTCACAGTGCGTATGTTATATTATATAGACTTACATGGAGCTAAGACTCCTGAGAATCTTCCTGAGCAGAAGGAAGGTACAATCGTGGCAACTACTAGACAGCTGAGACCCTATGTAGTTATTCCTGTTCCAAAGAAAGATGACAAGCTGTCTGAGTCTGAAATCAATGTTACTAACAGTCACTCACATGCAAAAAGTGTCTTAGAGGTTATTTTTGGACACCAGACACAGGCTTTACAAGAGAGGCAAAAGAAATGGGTGTTAAAAGGTGAACCTACACAGGTAATGCATGCAAATACACCTAGTCCATTGGCGAATGTGCCCATAATTGGTCTAGTTAGGAGAAGTTATGCTGATATACTTTTTGAAATAATGGTGGAAGGTCACAAAAGAAGAATGAGACCTACCTAAAAGAAGCACCAAGGAGGATGAATTCGAGTTTAATGATTACCTGGACAGTACAGTTCAACTGGGAAATAACAATTGGTACCAACATATAAAGGAAGTAGGAAGAAGAGCCTCAAAGGAGAAATGCTTTGTATGTGCACTCCTGCCTTACAGCATTGGAAAATCCATTTATAGCAATCAAAGTAGATGTCCTGACAGCACATTGTCTTTCGCACATAACACTTTGCCAAACGAGAGGCCAGTTCATGGGCCGAGATGCATATCTCAAATGGGCAACTGAATGGACAGATCCAGATGAAGATGATTATGTACAAGACTCGAAGACAAGAGACAGAGAACACACCAAGAATCATGTGATCAGGTATGAGAAACCGGGAGTAAAGGGAGTTGGAATAAGATGGGAGGTCAATAAAAAAATTGACAGTCCAGGAAAAACTGATGAAAACATCAAGCATTGGAAGAACAGAGGCCAGATACAGATTTTGGGATCAGAATTATCGGCAGATGGATGGGAAGAATTAGTGGTTATCTGCAGAGCATGGATGGTGTATGATCGTCCTGAATCGACTGTTCAGAATGCAGAGGTACAACCTGGATGGAAGGCTAAAGACTTGACAGATGAAGAGATCGGAGACTTTGTGAAGGCCAGTATCCATGCACCTGAGGGGACAACGTTCCTGTATCCAAAGAATCATAAAATGTATGTGGGAAGTTGTATCTATTGCATTCCAAGTGGGCAGTGTATGCTTATGACATGGAACAAAGACGAACATGTCAAATCAGCAGGATGTCTGCAGGAAGTCATAAAGACATAGATTCCAAAGAAACTCTTCTTCAGACCGAGATTTCTGGATGTGAAGGATGATGAAAGAGTGGTTGATGAATCGCCCAGAGAGGGGAGTGTAGAGGAGGAGCCAAGTACCCCCACCTCAACCATGTCACCCATATTGCCTGTCTGCTGGGAGCCAGAGTATTAAAAATGTGCAGTACCATTGGGTATATATCAACACGTAAGAGAATTCTGGAGGCAAGGTTCCCATTGAGAAAACCATATCTGCATACAAGACGATATGAGGGCCATCTGAACAAGATTCCTGAAGCAATAGAGCAGATGAATGGCGAAGATGAATGGTGATATCATAACTCAGTCGAATTGACATATATAGAGGATGCAGGGACAAGAGAATGTAGATATTCTATTGGGCATCAAGAAAGAATTGAAGATAAGTGACATCTTGAGATCAAGGTGAAGAAGCTATGCTGCAGAACCGATGAAGATATCAAGTTATTTTACACGTGTACAGATACAAAAGAAACGCAAGCAGACAAAGTATTCTTGAAGCTAGCCACATGCTTTATGGTGAATAGATTGTGGCAAGCGCCAACATATATATATATGTATATGAACAAGCAATGGATGGATGCTTATCCTTGAAGCCCAGCTGAAAGAAGAATTGCTGCTGTTCTCCTTCGCCAATCTGAAAGCTGCGTGTCTGTCAAGGACTGATCCAAGAGAGTACCTAGTTAGGAGACCTCTTCCCAAGCTACGAGGGAACATCATGCAAATGCTAATCTTCACCAAGGACCCCTGGAAGCCAGCCCCAAGAGACTGTTGACCGGAGATGGGGACCGGTCAGGAATCTGAAGTGAAGCACCCGGGCATCGTCGTCGACCAGGGTTTGGAGGTTTGCCGTAACCGCTGGAAGCCAGTTGAGTCGTGTTGCCCCGAAGCAGGGACAGCTTGACGCCGTTCTGCTGAAAAACCGCAACGCTCCACCTTTGTCTAATACATTTGCAAGAAAGGACTCCCTTGCCATCATCATCGACGGCTTTGTCCCGCCAGAGAAAGTCGAGGTCATCCGCGAACCGAGGAGAATCTGCCGGTGGGTTTCCCGCCACCCAAAGTCCACAAAGACACAGACAAATGAAGATCCGAAAGCCAGCCGTGGTCGACTCCCAATGGTCAATGCCAACGCTGACACCCTTAGCCCGCTGCCGGGCCTACGTTCTTAATTGATCTGCTTTGCGGCAACAAACTCTTGTCATTGAGGTGCACCGCACACATCACCTTCACAGGACTTCCACGACTGATCGTCGACCAGCACTGCGAAGATCGAAGCTGCTCTCTCGATGACAGTGTTCATATTTTCTTCGAGGAATCTCGACACCCTGTGGCTTCTGCTTTAAATGGAGTGCACCCACAAGGGATCCGTCGACAAACCGTCAAAGAAACTCTGCTAAACTCAGGTGCATTGGGGCAGTAGAACATTTTAGCAGGAAACAAAACTATCTTAAACATAAATGGACTGGGCTTGTTGATACACTTTATTTACAGGTTGCCCAGGTGGGGGGGATCCTCACACAGAACTGCTTCATGGTAGTAGGACAAAGCATTCTGCCATTGTTCAACCTAACTTGTCTTCCTTCCTATTTCTGATGCTGATACACATTACTGTTTGATTTGTATGCCATTTGAGCTGTCAGCAGTTGGTGCATTTTAAAGGAGTCTAGAGTGAACTGTGGTACCACAGACATATTAGATTTGCCAGAGTACAAAGTGTGTTATTAATTGTATATATATATATATATATTGAACCATATTTATATTGAACCTCATTTATATAAAGAACTGTGCCATCACCTAACATAGGGGATAATTCATAGAATTCAGCGCACAAGTGCCGCACACGGCTGGTGCACACTGTGCGCGTGCTGCAGTCTGCGCCAGCCACTTGTGCCAAAATCCATTTCTGTGCACAACGTATTCATGGATTCTAACATCCATAATGATCCGTGGTGCAGAGTGGCGCAGTGAACCTGCATCAGCGCCAGTTACGCCCCAACCCCGCCCCTTGCGCCATGAACAGCACACAAATCCCATACATGGCGCACAGGCCAGTGGATGAGCACACAGCCCCCCAACCACGAAAAGGTCTGTAAAACTCCCTGCGCACCCCTCCGAATACACAAACCCCGCACGCAGCAGGGTGCGCGTGGAGAATCACATGCAACAAGCCTTGTGCAAGCGGGGCACGTGTATTTCGGGGGTGCGCGTGGAGAATTAAACGAGACAAGCCTTGTGTGAGTGGGGCACGTGTATTTCGGGGGTGCACGTGGAGAATCACACGCAACAGGCGTGCGAGTGGGGTACGTGTATTTCGGGGGTGCGCGTGGAGAATCACACGCGACAGGCCTTGTGCGAGCGTGGTACGTGTATTTCGGGGGTGCGCGTGGAGAATCAGATGCGACAGGCCTTGTGCGAGTGGGGTACGTGTATTTCAGGGGTGCGCATGGAGAATCACACGCGACAGGCCTTGTGCGAGCGGGGTACGTGTATTTCGGGGATGCGCGTGGAAAATCACACGCGATAGGCCCTGTGCGAGCAGGGTATGTGTATTTTCGGGGGTACGTGTGGAGAATCACACCCGATAGACCTTATGAGAGTGGGGTACGTGTATTTCAGGGGGTGCACATGGAGAATCACACGCGATAGGCCCTGTACGAGCGGGGTACGTGTATTTCGGGGGTGCGCGTGGAGAATCACACGTGACAGGCCCTGTGCTAGTGGGGTACGTGTATTTCGGTGGTGTGCATGGAAAATCACACGCGATAGGCCTTGTGCGAGCGGGGTACATGTATTTCGGGGGTGCGCGTGGAGAATCACACGCGATAGGCCCTGTGCGAGTGGGGTACATGTATTTCGGGGGCGCGCATGGAGAATCACACGCGATAGGCCCTGTGCGAGCGGGGTACGTGTATTTCGGGGGTGCACTGTAACGCTCACCTGATTCCCGCAGAGGCGCCGGTCTTGACTGGGTGAATGCCGTATCTTCAAAGGTGATGTGTAACACACGGTTGGCTCTTTGGGCTGGACCTCTGTGCACTGTATGTCTGACTCGAAGAGTAAGATGTCTGCAGATAGAAAATATGGGATTAATGAACTGGGGTTATTGGGTGCCTCTCTCCTCTTCCCTTTCTCTTCTCCTGTAGAACCCCAAAGGTTAACACCCTCACCTTAGGTAAGTGAACGCCGAGCTCTCCATCTGCCTCGGGGCAGGGTGCCGTAACCAGTTTCTTCACTGGATAAGGGTGCAGGCCTCTTGACCTCAGGGGACTGCTGTCTGTCGTTAACTGCACGAACTGTAAGTTCTGGGCACTTCAAATGTCTTAAAAGTCTTTTGTAATGATATCTCTTGTTTTGCAGGGTTTCGGCGATGGCGGATGGCGGGCTGATGAGAGTTGAGGATCGAACACGCGTGAGGAATAGAAGCGCCTGGAAGCACGTAAGTAAGCGCTTGTAGCCTGCTTCACGATGCGCACTAACTGTCCCTTTTATCTTGCAGGTACAAGTTCGGAGCTTTAGAGAAGCTGAAGGGTGCTGGAATACCCACTGGATTCGGCGTGGGAAGGAGTAATGGCACTTGAGTAATAAAGTTGCCCAATGTCTTTAAACGCACCTTCTTTTGTCTTTCAGATGCGGGATGCAGCGCCGAAGGCCTCCGGAGCGTGCGAAGAGCTGGTAAGCTTTTGTCTTTCAGATGCCGGAATGCAGTGCGAAGACCTCCGGAGCATGCGAAGAGTAGGTAAGCCTTTGTCTTTCAGATGCCGGAATGCAGCGCGAGGCGTTGGTGACAGCCGATGGACCAGGTAAGAGATGCGCTGCCACTGAAGACCGTAGTGCTAACCTGTTCTTTCTTTGTCTTTACAGGTGCTGCTGAAGACTGGATTCCAGGATGGTAAGCCTTTGTTCCCTTAGGCCCATGATCAGAAGCAGAAGACTCGATGAGCGTTCTGCTGCAGAGAATGCAGAATAACGCAAAGCAAGATTCATCCATCGGGTGTGGTTTAAATAGCCTCCTGTAGTGCTTAGGTGTCTCCTTCCACAGCCACACCTAAGAAAAGAGTTCCTGCTTTCCAGAAGAGTTCCAGTGTTCTGAACCTAGGGAGTGGCTCCTGCCCCACCCAACAGGAAAAGTAGTCCCAAACAGAAGAGGATCAGGGGTTCAACTGGCAGGTAAGTAAGCAGCATGGTCTGCTGCAGGTAAGTCCACCCAAGCATTATGAGCCTGGCGCTTCCAGCGCTGGGACTGGGCATCTTTATGAGCCTGGTGCCACTGGCGCCAGGACAGGGTCCAAAAGGTCCCAATTGGGACTGGCTGGCCCTCAGAACCGGGGTTATGGGTCTGCTTCCAAGGGAATCGGGCAAGTCCTGATCTTTTGGAAGCAGAGATCATGACATGCGCATGGAGAATCACACGCGATAGGCCTTGTGCGAGCGGGGTAGAATCACACACGATAGGACTTGTGCGAGCGGGGTACGTGTGTGAGCGGGGTACGTGTATTCTGAGGGGTGCACAGGGAGTTCCAAACGTGATTTTGCAGTGTGTGTCCTCCCAGGTGTGCCCTGTACCCCCTCCCCAGCCCCTGCAGACAGCCCACACCACAGGGGACTACCCTGCACCCCTGGTCATGTCCCATAGGCAGCCCATCCACCCTGCCATGCCCCCCAGCCAGCCCACATGTCACCATGCACCAGTGAGCACCGACTCATGTCCCCCTGCACCCCCACCCACCCTGCATTGACGGGCACCTGCAGCAGGCCCTGACACATGTCCCCCTGCACCTCCACCCACCCTGCATTGAGGGGCACCTGCCAGCAGGCCCCAACTCATGTCCTGTAACACAACAAAGGAGGGCAACACACAACTGTGTATCATTTTAAAAAAAAGGCAGTGGAGGGACCCATTAGGTCTGGACCCAAAGCGCTGTGCAGAGTGTGGCCAAAGGAGACACAAGGTTACCTTAGAAAGACAGTAGGACAGAGAGGAACAATACTGTCTATCCCTTAGCCCTTAGCCTCACTCAAAAAGGTTTCAAGGGACCTTTCCCTAGGAAGCGCTGATGTGCCGCTTACAAAAAGGGGGAGATAGTAAAAGAGGTCAAAGAGAATTCATTTTTGAATAACCGGAACAACATAAAGGTTGTTCAACTCTTGTGTGTCCTTTGTCACCATAAGTAGAGTATCAACGTGAACGTGAAAGTAAGGTTTTCACCTGGGACTGGATATACATATACAAGGTAACAGATCTGAACTGTCTATTACGGGCACTATATAATTTTACTATCCCATAGACAGATCAAGATTTCCCTGGGTGGCTCTACAAATAAAAAGACCCCACATTGGAAACTGGTGTTAGAACAATGTCATTCTACTGCTGAAACCCATATTTATGAATACAGCAGGTCCCCACTATTGGGGATGTACCTGTTTTCAAGTGTAGATCAAGTGAAGACAAACATATAGGCTACGTAATCCCTTCGAGTAAAGTGTTTTTGTAGTGGAAGGGGACGTAAGGCTATGCTAAAAGACATAAAAGGTTGTTCATGGTCATGGTAGAGTATATTTTGGTTCTCCGCCACATCACAACCGCTGTCTACCGGTTTCAGTGGTGTATTTTAGGTGTAACCACTTTCTTCAGGACAGTCTTCTAAAAACAAAGGGGAAGGAGTCTATAATGGTGCATGGTGTTCAATCACCATGTTTCTGCCAGTAGGGTTTGTTCTTTATACATTACCCCAGCTTCCAGTGCCAGAACAGGAAAAAGTTCCCAGGGGAAACCTAAGGGAAAACAAAGACAACAAAGCCTTAGTAGCTCCCAAAGACTGCCATGCGCACTAAATTCTAGGAGACTGCAGATGAAATCACTGCGTCGCCTTTCATAAGACCAGGGACCCAACTCATGTCCCCCTGCACCCCCACTCACCCTGCATTGACGGGCACCTGCCAGCAGGCCCCGACACATGTCCCCCTGCACCACCACCCACCCAGCATTGACAGGCACCTGCCAGCAGGCCCCGACACATGTCCCCCTGCACTCCCACCCACCCTGCATTGACGGGCACCTGCCAGCAGGCCCCGACACATGTCCCCCTGCATCCCCAACCACCCTGCATTGACAGGCACCTGCCAGCAGGCCCCGACACATGTCCCCACTCAACATGTCATAAAGATGCACATTCATGGACCACATATCCACCAAAATACCACTGCACGCCAACCCAGTCCTGAGACACAATCAAGTTTCCCATCCACCCCACACTGAAAGGCCTATTTCTTGTCACAAACCAAAAGTCAACTATGCACATCAACACATGTCCGTCACAAACAAACACTGTGTGCCAGTGATTGTGTAAACCCACATTGTGACATGCAGTAAACCAATGAGCGAATACCACGCATGGAAGTAAGAAATCAAAATGTATTGTGCACAAAATTAAGCAAATGGAATCAAAGCATGAAAATAATATTAATAACAAAAGAAGAATGCATGTCCAAAAAATGTAATAAAAATAATGAAGTCACAATCCAAAGTCATCCAAAATAAAGTCAGTGAAAACTCCTTGTCCACCAAAGCAAATCCAAAGGAAACAGAAATTTTAAAATCCATTGATCCATGGCGAAGTAAAATAAAATGATTGCAGAAATCCACAGTCCAACTATGTACAGAGATTGAAACCAGGGTCCATGAGCCCAACTAATGAAATGAAACCTATAAAAAAAACGACCTAACTAAGAACTATATACAAAAACGTCGGGCATTGTCCAAGCGTCCCAAAAGAAAAAAAGAGAGAAAGGAAACCTAACACTAACTAACTATATACAATGGCGGCGGACAAGTCCTATGGCTCACTCTGTGATGTTGTGGGCCAGGGCATCATCGAACTCCATGTCTATATCCTGGAGGCGGGCCTCTGCCCTGGCCCCGAGGTCTCGCAGGGATGCATCCATGGCCTGTTCGAACTCCCTGCGAGTTGCCTCGAGGCATTCAGCCCGCCTCAATGCCCGACACATGGAGAACTCCGCCCTGACCATGGTGAGCCGCGCCTCTTCCGGCCGCCGCGCTCCGCATCTATACGTTGACCCAACGGCAGCCACACGGAAGACACACCCATTACAGGGTCCTCCTGCCCTCTGGCCGATGCCTGCCGCTCTGATGTTGATGGCCCCGAGCCATCATTGCTCCCACCTAGAGCCTGCTGCTGCTGCTGTCCATGTGCCCTGTCCGATGATGCCTGCACATCCTCCATCTGCTGGTCTCCAGTTTTGGGGTGTCCACCACTGCTGGACCGCCGACTGCCGACTGTGGCAGGGATGGGATCTCCACCAAGCTGGCTGTGTTGGTCAGGCCAGGTCCACAGGGGGCCCTGGTGGAATCTGGGCCAGAAGACGGCAGGGAGAACGACTGGCGCATAGTCTCCACAGAGGAGGAGAGGTCCGCTAGAGTGCGTGACACATGTAGGAACCCACCAACCATGGCCCCTCCCAACTGTGCCATGTTGCCATGCAGCTCTTTGTGATGGGGTGCGTGGTCCCCCCAGGAAGCACGCACGTCATCACGAATGACACGCCTGCGCAACGCGATACCAATCAGGACGGAGCCCATACAGTCATGGGACTCCTCGTCCGCAGGTAGTGGAGAGCCAGATGACGTGGGCCTCCCCCCTACCTGCGGACGGGCCTGGGATGGGGCATCCCTGCTGGTGCATGGTGGTGCAGTCACAGGGTCAGGGACAGCGACATGCACAGGCCCCTCCGCGGTGACCTGTGCTGCCTCCTGACCCTGGCCCTGGACTGCACCACTTGCACCAGTGGTACTACCCCCACTAGGCCCCATGTGTTGCTCAGTAGCGGGCTCCTCCTCCTCTGTGGAGACCACTAACCTGGATGTCTCCGCACTATCTTCCTCCATTGCAAGCCCCTGTGGGGGCTCACCCGGCCCTTCCGCTACAGCCGTAGTGGCAGACGCGGCACCAGTCCCCTCGCTCCCGGATGATGGCAATTCCTGGGAGGATGGCTGGGCCTTGCATCATCGCCCGGTGGAGGCATCCCCGCCGCTTAGCTCCACAGCAGCGTCCCCGCCCTCTTCTTCACTCGACGCTGCGTAGAGGGAGACATAGAACACAAGCATCAGGGTATTGTACAATAGTCCCCTAGACAGGAAGCAATAACACATGAGTGGCACTGTCAAACATCACTTCCATCCTGTCCCTCCACAACACATGGATCAATGCAGGCAACACACATGCAGAAACAGGCACGGCACATGCAATCAACATCAGCATCCATGTACAAGGGCCTCTATTGACATAAATGTTGCCTTTAAACTCACATCCCATGCACACACATCACCGGAGGGTCATGCATCATGGCTTGTACACCACAGACAGAGTGGATGCAAGGGTGACCAGACTGCATAAGTGAATCTACACATCGTCACGGACATGTGTCATGCATCCATGGCATTTCAAAGTTACACACACGCTTCTCAGACACACAGACATGTACACCATACATGTACATGAGAGCAGCGCCCATCTCTCACCCCCATCCATGTCCAAGAACAGGGACAGGTATGCATTAATGTGTGCATTCCGCATGCTGCTCCCCATGTTGCATTGGAACACATGCACCATCCATGTGGTTCATGCATTACTGGTCTCACATGCATTACCATGATGTCCCTGCACACACACAGTTATGAAGTTTGCCTTACCCTCTGGAGTCAAGCCCCCTTAGAAAAAAAGAGGGTTCCCTGCCTTATCTTATACACCTGCACACACACATCCATACATGTAGCTGACTGCCAGCACACTGCAACATGCCCTGTTTCACACAGCAATGCATGGCCACTTACTGCTCAACTCCAGACACGTCTTCCTCTGAAGGATCTGGGCGTGGAGCGCTGGGTTTATGCGTTCCAGGACCCTCATCTGGATGTTGGTCAGGCTGATCCGACACCCCTCTGCATCCTCTGCCATCGTGAGGCACCGGGCCTTGTTGAGGGTCCTGGACCTGAAGTCCTCCCAGCACTTCCGGACGTGCTTGATGTCGCCGGTTGCCACCCCCTCCGCGTTGATGGCAACCATAAGTCCTCCCAGATCCTCTCCCGTCCTTCCTTGTTGGCGCGCAATGGTGTGAAGAGGGCATCATAATGCCCCAGAACTTGCTCCACCAGGACACCAACTTCCTTCTCACTGAAGCTGGTGGCTCTCTGCCTCTCTGGCTGGGGGTCACCAGTGGTCTCGGATGGTGTTTGCCCCGACATGGCGACCCCCGAGGCAGGTGTGGGTGGGCAAATGGGTCCTGGGGCTGGGCTGTGGAGAGATGGTATCCCAGTCGGGAGTCTTCTGTTCCAGCAGGGGTGGACACAACAACTGGACCCCTGCAGATGGCTGACGTGCAGGCACCAAATAGCAGGGCAAATGGGCAGCAGGCAGGCAGCGGCAGGTGGGAGCGTGCTCGGGGCTCCTGGGGGCAGGAAAATGGCCTTTTGGGCAGGAGTGTGGTCTTCTGTGTGTTTTCGCGTGGCCAGCTTGATACGGAGTGATTTGGCATGTGAAAAAAGTGCACGTCAGCATGTAATTCGAGGAAAGGCCCTTAGCGCATAAGCGCATCTGTGACGTTTCCCTCAACATGGGTGCATAGCGGATCAGCACGTGAAAATCCACACGTCCGTGTGTGAATGCGTGTAATTCGAGGAAAGGGCCTAAGTGCATAAGTGACTTGACGCGCGCGGGTGTTTCCCTCAGCACAGGTTAAAGGTGAGCCGGGCCAGCAGTTCGCTGTACGTGCCTTTCGTGGAGACCGACGTGTGTGTTGCTACTTCATGATGTTTTGCGCGCCATCACAACTTCACAGCGGATCAAGGACGTATCTCTTCTTTTGGCGAGGTTATTGGCTACACGTGTTTTTCATCATCGCGCTAGTCTGACGGTGAGTCGCGCACGCTATTTTTCCCACTGCGGGTGCCCCTGTGTATCGCATACCCATTTTCGAGGTCATAGTAGCCTGCGTATCCCACACGTACGCGTTTTTCATGTTCCTGGGTGCCACCGCATACTGCGGGAGGTTAATTCCATGCACGTAGGCTGCAGGGGTTGCGTGCACGGTTTTTCTGCAGTTTTGGGGTGCCTGAGCGTTGCGTGACCTGTCACTTCATCACCGGGCCACATACAGCCTTGCAGGTGCAGGGGTGCTGTTAACATCCTGCATCCCACCCCCTTCACCCCAATTGCCCAGGACAATTGTGGCGTACACCTCCCATTGGCACTCCTCCATCTGTGTCATGGTTGGGAGGCCACCAAAGGTGAGGGGCGCCTCAGCTGGGCGTACTCCTCGTGGCAGGCGTGGTCAGGGATGTGGCCGGGGTGACCAGGGAGTAGGGGGACTCCAGGGTGTCCAGGGTGGCCGCAGAGGGGGAAGAGGCAGGGGTGCGCCACTTGGGCATGATGTTGTGCCATGTGTCAGTGAAGTCATGCCACCACCCGCTGTGGTTGCGGGAGATGCAGCTTCTGCATCTGGCACTGGCGCCCATCTGACCCAGCAGTCCGTTTCATCGACTGCCATAGGCCCAAGGGTAGTGGTAGCTGCAGGTACAGCTGTGGACACCACCACCCAGGCTCAGGGTCTGCCAGCGAAGGCTGCGTTGGCACTTGAAGAGTCCATGGAAGATTTCCAACAGGGCAGGAGGCATACCGTAGGTGCACGCAGGGCTGCCCTGACCGAGACATGTGTCCCTGGGGCAGTAATGTCTTCTGCTGCCCTGACCAGCCGGGTGTTGGCAAGTGCAGGGGCAGATGCAGCCAACAACACCCCGGTTGTGAGTCTACCAACGAGGACAGTCGCAGTCAATGACCCTGCCACAGCGGATGTTGCTGTGCAGGGCCCATTAGAGGGCACTCAGCTGCCACTGACGCAAGTCAGCCCTTTGGTCGTCCTTCCACCTGCCACTCCCTTGGCTCAATCCACCGGTGCCACTGGCCATACTGATCAGGGCGGCATTTGCCAGCCAGGGTCTGTGCCACCGTGATACCCACTGGAAGCAAATTACGGAACATGTGCGTGCATTCGGCCATGAGGTGCACACGGCGCAAGAGTGCAAAAAGCGTTGGAATGACATCAAACGCAGCGCTAAGGCTAAGCGTGCCTCAAATTACAACATGACTCTGGTGCCTGGCAGTGGGCCGGCACCTGAGGAGGAAGACCTCACTCCGCACGAGTCACTCGTTGCGAAATTCATACCACCTGAATCGGTCAAAGGAGTGGGAGAGATGCCGGACTTTGATGCCCAGTCCAGTGAGTGTTGCTGCATGTTTGTCGAGGACATGTGTGTTTTACTTGTGTGATGTGTTGTGCATGACTGCCACTACATGTCATGTGTACATGGTTCTGATGTGCAAGTAATGCAATGCTTCACTGATGCATGGCTGCTCTGCAGGATGGTGGACATGTGGAGCAGACGGGGACTGTCCGCATCACCACTATTGCACCCTACTTACATGCTGGTCACCAGGATGCCCCTCCGGTCCATGTTCCAGCTCACTGGCCCTTCTGCATGTAGCCTGGGGTGTCCTTCCTCTCAGCCCTGGGACTATGTCATAGCATGACTGACGTGCATGTGTTCTCTGCCTGCATGTGGGTACTCCACGTAGGCATGCTCCCTTGCCCCTCCACCCCCCCTCTGAACCCCAATTTCACCTTTGCATCAATTTTGCCATAATGCACTTGCCTGTTCATGCGTCCTGTGTACATGCTAACCTCCACCAGCCAACCTGCCAGACATATGCTGTGGGGTACACCCTTTGTACTTGATGCAAGGTGTCCCACTTGGACTGTGAAGATGTCAGATGCTCCGCAGGGACATGAGTGCCCATTCATGCTCCATGTGCATTCCATACATGCCCCTATGTGTCCTTGACTGGATGATCATTGTAGTACGGGTCCAGGGTGACCTACATTGCATGGCATTTCATCAGCCTTCCCATAGCCACTGTGGCTCAGTCCTGCGTCCCACACATGTTTAGGGTGTGACAGTCTGTGTGGGTCACAGGCCTCAGCCTGTTTCAGGCCCAATGACTCTGTCCAACTGGTGTAGTGTCTTCTTCACACGTGGGTGTAGTCCTTTTGATACCATGCAAGGCATCCCTGCATTTCCACTTAGGGGGAGGGGTGGTTTGCTTGTAGCCATGCAACCCATTGCATGCACATTGCACGTGATGCCTGAAGTTGACCTTGCACTGCCTTCACGTTTTCTGATACACATCATGAAGTACTTGTACATGTAGATAGTGAGTAACGTACAAATTTGCTGCACTGCATCAACCCACTTCTGAACGGTATAACACCCTTCTACATGCCTAATCACAGAAGCAATGTCAAGTTGACCCAGCATGCATGGCAGGTTCTCTTTTGTGTGTGACATGTCTGCTTAATGTGTTGGCTGTCTGTGTGATGTCTATGTGTGTGTGTGTGTGTTGTGTGCTTCTAACATGTGTAGTGACCTTTTTTCTCTCTACTTTTCAGATGATGATGCAATGGAGCCAGAGGATGGTGTTGTCATGCCAGACACAGGGTTGTTATCACTACAGCAACCCGGCACAAATCCGGGTCGTGGGGTGGTAGGCCATGAAAACCCACATGTGCTACAGACCATCGTGTCTTTGGCTGGCAATGAGTCCAGCCCTGATGACCACTCTGACGTCCATGTCGAGTTGGATGTGCATCAGGTCCATATGTCAGGGGTGAGTGATTCTGATGTGGACACTCCTCTGTCTGCGACACCTGCACTGAGGGGTCAGACAGTGGTGGGACCTCTGCCTGTGGTGGATCGGGATGCAGGGTCACCCTCCACACCAGTCGCTGATGTGCCTGGGCCATCACGTCGACGGGGGCATGTAGTCGTGCAGCCGTGGGCGGTGCCAACCCAACGAGGACGGCCAGTCCTTGGGTCCCGCTGGTGTCAAGCCCAGCACCTCGGTGGCCGTGCGCAACCGCGGTATACTGAGCGGGAGCAAGACATGACTGCCAATTCTGAATGCCTGGGGCAGCAATGGAAAACATTGCTGTGAGCATGGAGCGTGTGGCCCAATCCGTGCTCCCCCCTGCTAGGCAGGTGCTTCTCCAGCAGCGGGAGGTGGCACGGTCCACTGCCTGCTCGCTCAGGCTGGGCATGGAAGCCTCAGACAGGGCACGCTAGGTTGAAATGTTGTCTCTGCGTCAAGCAATTGCTGCTCACGCAGAGGCACACATGGAGGCCCAGAGGGCTGAGTATGAGTCCCTTAGATCCACTCTGGGTGTCCTCTTAATGTCCCAGAGGACGCGGTCAGAGGAGAGGTTTGAGCAGCTTGACCATCTCGGCTGAGCTACGTGCTTGCTGGGAGGCGCATCAGTTGTCCAGCCAGGCCTTGCAGGAAGAACTCTGTGTTACACGACTTACCTTGCAAGAGGAAGCATGCGAATCACGAGAGGTTCTGCATGCAGACCTACGTGTCATCGCTGTACAGAACCAGGCTCACCCGTCTGGCAGACTTGCTGCCGATGAGGGGCAAGCTGTGGCTAGGCGTGGTCAGGCTCCTGAGCCACGTCCTCCTTTTCAGGAAGAGCCAGACTCGGACGACGAGGTATCTCCCACACAGGTCGGGCTGTGCAGGCCTTGAGCCCATGGATTTTTTTTTCCTCAACATCATCGCATGTGGGTGTTGAGCTGCACCTTGTACCTCCCCCCTCCTGGGTGCCCCCCCCCCCGGTCGTATGTGGCCATTTTTTATTTTTATTTTAGTTTAGTTAGTTAACTTTCAATTTGATAGTTAGTTTGTTTAGGTAATGTAGTTTTTCATAGTTAGTGTAATTAGTTAATATAGTTTAAAATTGCTTGTCTATTGTGCTTTCATGTGACGGTGTGGTGCTTTGTGGCTATTGAAAGCATCCACTGTCTGCTCCAGCTGGTCCCTTCAAGCTTGTCTCGTGTATGTGTTTGCAGCTTGGGGTCCTGACTCACATATGCCACTCCTGCTTCCCTTATCTATGGGCTCGCAAGGATGGTTCGGTGTTGCAGCCTATATTACACAAGGGCTTTGGACTGTCATATCTGTGGCATGTCTGCTGCTGTACTACTTGTGTTAACACCCGTAGTGGGGATGATAGGGGTGATATTGACCACAGTTCTTCTTTTGCTAGATGGGTGGTTTCATGATTCATGTGTACATTAATTGCTATACATTGTGTAGTATGTTTCTTATCTTTACTGTACATGTGCTTGATGCAATTCATGCTGTAGACAGTGGCTACCGCACTTTGCCTGTGCAAGTCGCACTGATGGTGTGATTTTTGATGTACGTCTCTGACATGGTCCAGTCATGACATGCCTGTAGAGACACACACAGGGGAATTTCAAGCATTAATCATGTGTTTTCTGCCCTTTCTGCAGGGGGATTAGCCTCCAGACCACCTTTACCATCAGACATGGCCCATTAGACGTCTGGAAGCTGGACACGTTCGGTGGTGCAGACATGCGCATGTGTACGCAAGCAGAGCTACATGGATAGCGCTCATACATCCAAAAGTAGCTGACGTGTTTCAAGGAACTCCAGGCAAGGTGAGAAGCACAAGGGGGCCACACTGCAGCCAACCTTCCACCAGGCCAGTTGCACATGCATGCTAAGTAGCACCACTGACAGTGAGCTTGGACAGATATTGGTGTTGAAGCGCACAGTACAGCTAAGATGCGGTGGTGGACTAATGGTTAGTTGATGGGAAAGTTGTCAGGGGCACATGCAGGGGCAGTGGAACATATCCTCCGGTCCACCATGGTCCATTGAGGCAGTTGTATTAGCCATGTAGCATTCCAAGACAGGGAAAGAAGCAGCTCACAGGGACAGACAGCGAGGGACAGACTTGTGTGCAGTGCATTTAATTTTCATGTTGAAATTGACACATGCACTACCTACTTTATTTGGGTTATGCTGGAACACAACTTGTACTGAAGTCGTACCTTGCTAAATGCATCTTGCTGCTTAACCAGGGAACATTGGATGTTGTGTGAATCTTGACACATTGGTCTTCCATTTGCCACGCACCCACCGGCGCCTGACTTACTGCGTTGACTGTGTATGAACCATCACAGGGGGGAATCTTACGTATGGGTATGAAGCACCACACCAGATTGTTTGTTTGTAGAGTAGTTTGTTACTTTGGGACATGCATGGTGGTGTGTGTTGTATGTTATGGGCACGCACAGATTAGCAACTCTGGTTCTCTTTGCAGCATTGAACTGCTCCTGTTACCAGACCTGAGAGTGCGCAGGCAGGAGGCCAGCACTCACCCCAGAGATAAGTTTCTCTTTGACTTCCATTTGAGTAATTTGGTACTATGTGCATGATGTACACGTTTGGTCTGATTGTGTATGTGTTGATGTGATTATTATATTTTTGTACATTCCCTACTTTCCCTTGTCAATCCTACTCCCCTCTCCTGCCCCTCATTCCGGTTATCCAGAATACCAATGCCTGTCCCGAATGCATATCCCTGACCCTCCTTCCCCACCAGGGTCTCAGAGGCCTGTGTAAGTTTGACCTTGCAGGCAGCCAGACCACGGTGGGGGTGGTTGGTTCGTACCACTCCTGCGCCTGTACACAGGAGCTGTGACAGTACACATCAGTTTGTGGTGCATCATTGTATATTATGTACCAAACATGATAAACATCCTGTTGTGACATTGTTTTACTGTGCTACCTTGGTTGTTCCATCATTGTGCTAGTACTTGTGCTTTGTGATGTCCTGCTACTTCAAGTCATCTACTGGAGACTCTTCTGGTTTGTTTTGCTGCCTGCAGGCTTTTGCTTAGCTTGTGTGTTTGCCTGCTTTGAGTTCTCTTTGATTTGGTATTTTTGTAAGTCAAGGTGGCCTCTGAGGGTGCTGGACACTTTTTACACGCAAGGTGGAAGATGGCTACATACCCCAGGCGCAGTTGTTCAGTGGGTCATGGTGATATGTGGGTCATGGTGATATGTGAGGGAGGGGGGTATTTTGTTGTTGGACAGTTGCCTTGCCCTACAGTGTGATGGGCACCCTGACATTGTAATTGTGGTATCCTATGTACATGATGTATTCTGCTGATCAATGACTGTTCATGTGTTGTGTTTACCTTTCAGGTGTGAGAGGATAGTTGTGGTTTGACATGCTGGGCAATGTTCACATGTGATGTGTAGAGGACACTGATGGTCACTTGATTGCACATGCATGTATTGAGTGTATGTCCCTACTGACACCCACACTTGCACTATGATCCACAACATGTACAACCACCCTTCCATGTCCACATGTGCACTTAATTTGCCTTCTGGGGCCCACTGTGTCCCTGCAGCACATGATCTATGACCATTTGTGGATCCTGTACATGCGTGATTTGTTTTTTTATTTAGTTTATCGTTTTCATGTGATGCTTAGGGTGTGCATCACACACAATGGCTGGTCACTATGCTGTGTGCTGAGCAGCGTGTTGCAGGAAATGGACATAGCACATGGATTATGCAGTGTTGATTTTGCCGTGCACAATGTGCATGTTAACAGGCATTCATTGTTATGTTCAAGCTACAACTGTTGGTATGCATTTGGGTATGACTTGCTTTGTGTGGGAGGTTGTTGGTCAGTCATTTCATCTGATTCCATGTCAGGCATCATTGTCTGACGCCACTTTACATTTTTCACATGTCAATGTGTACATTATTGGTACTGTGTTGGTGTTTTGCTATCGCTTGCCATGTCATGTTGTGGTTTTGGAGGCTTTGGGTGACATACCAGTGATTGTCATGGCCTGTTTTGCAGGTCTGTGTGATACACACCTTGCATGTGTACCTTTTGGTCACACAGGATTGGTTAGGTTTGAGTAGCTAGGGATGCACACAATGTGGCACTTCCACCGCAACATTCTCAGGGTGGTAAGGTTGTGACAGTTGACTGTCTCTTTGTCATCATCGATTGTCACCTGGTATGTGCCAGGCCTGTGTGCACTCCGCACGGGTGGGAGTTTAGGTGAAAAATGTGGCCACAAGTTGGGTCCGGGCTGCCTCGCCACGTGCCCTATCCCCTCCCATGGGCAGCGCCTGTGCCTGTGGTTGGGGATGTGGGGGCACCACCATCTCCACCGGTACGCCCTGCCATTTTGCAACATTGTGCAGGACACATGCTGTCACAATGATCCTGCACACTACTGGGGGTGCATAGAGTAGCTGCCCACCAGAGTGGTCAAGGGAGCGGAAGCGTGACTTGCGCACTCCGATTGTGCGCTCCACTATGCCCCTGGTTGCAATATGGGCAGCGTTGTATCTTACCTGGGGTGGTGTGGTGGGGTTCCGGATTGGCGTCATCATGTGGTTGCTCAGAGGGTAGGCACTGTCCCCTGGATAGGTGATAATGGTTGTGATTATTGGGGTTTGTGTATTTGTCTGTGTGTGACATGCATGCATGTGCACAGGCATATGTACTCACCTAGGAGCCATGTGTCACCATACTGCCCAGCTTCCAGGGCCTGGCTTAGGGCGGACATTCTGTATATGAAACTGTCATCGGTGGAGCCAGGGTAGTTTGCATAGACAGAGGTGATGATTCCCCCTGGCATCGCATACCACCTGCACATTGATGGAATGCCAGTGCTTGCGGTTTCAGTAGATGTGCTCAGTGGCCCTAGGTGGACGTAGGGCCACATGGGTGCAATCTATGGCACCAAGCACTTTGGGGAAGTGTGCCACCCTGTAAAAGTCCTGGACAACGGCCTGCCTTTCTGCGGGCGTTCTGGGCATGTATATGTGCCTGCGGACTGAGGGGCGTGCAGTCATGATTACCAACACCTGGTGTAGGCAGCGTGACTGCGTAGCCTGTGAGACCTCCCCCCACTATGGCAGTAGTCCGCTGAAATGACCCAGTGGCCAAAAAATGCAGGATATTGAGCACCTTCTCCAAGGGGCTCAATGCTTGGGAGCAGAGGGTGGGGAATGTAAGGTCATCTTCCCACTCCCTGACCAGGTCTAGGATGATACGAGGTGGAAACCTATACGTGATGTAAACCTGGTCGTCAGGCATCCCAAAAAGGCTTGTCCGGGGGGAAATAATGCGGGCCCTGGCTATTCTCCTCCTCCTGTGGGTCCCACGATCAGTGCTGTGACAAATGGGGCATTCATCGTAGCATTACATGCGTGTTTGTTGTTTGTGTGAACTTTTATACTGTGCGCGGGGACGCTTATGCCTGCCTTCCTGTGGCGGACGTGTTGACGCCTGTGCACGTCTTTTAGCGTGCGCTTGTTTCCAGTATTCAAATCCATGAATACGAGTTGTCCGCATGCGTGTGGGCGTTCTGTGTATTTCCCTGCAGTACTTCCCCAGTTACGCCTTCTTTTTCACGCGTTGTTCCCCATTCCGTGCGTTACGCCCCGTGTCCTGCCCCCTTTTCGGTGTGTGCGCGGACATTGTGCGCTGTCCCTCTGCGCGTCGCGCACGGCGTTCGGGTTGTTGCAATGACGTGTGCGCCCGTGTGCGCCACACACGGATTTGGCGCACAACCAGTGGAAAACACACGCAGTGCCTTCCTTGAATCGCACGCGTGCGCTTGCTTTCTCACGCTTGTGCCAGCGTGCGACAGCTTGCACTGGAATTGCAATCGGCCCCATAGTGTGTGGACATTCCTTTGTGGAGGCTTAGGGACTACACTGTACTTAAAAACCAGCTTGCATCACCTCCTGAGAGCTTAAGCCTTGATTGCTCGTCCATTGCTACCGCATAGAAAATCTTGGCTGGGGTGCCCTATGCTTCTACTCTGCCATATAGAGTGCAGGAGTACAAAAACCCTACCTGGGGGGATAGCTCAGCGGCTATATATTAAATTGTTCAATATAGTGTGCAGCAACTGTTCTAGCAAGCCCGTCACCATTGACTGGCTCCTCTCTTTGAGGGACGAGTGTCGGCAGCACCTCTCTAATGAGTATCTGAGCGCTGGCCTTTTTAACCCTATTGTTGAGCAGTAAAGCTAAGTCAAGAGACAGGGAAGTGAGGGCAGTGTCATCTGTGAAGGTGCGCTTATATATTTTCATAACATCTGCTGTACAACACAATTTCCTTTTCATGTATCCGTCTTGTAGGTACTTAGCCATTATTTGTGATACCGGCTTCTGAATGGATGGGGAGCATTGCTTAAATGTGCCATGGATCTCCATTGGGGAAAGGGATGGATTAGAAATCATCTAAGAGTGTCTCTAATGATGAGGTGCGTTTCTGCAGCATCTCCACCCTGTTTGGGGAGAGCGCTCTTCTGAATGAACGTCTTGTTTATTAACGGACCAGATATTCCTAAAGCATCTCGCTTTGCTATCGGCAGTTCATGTAGTTCCTCCGTGTGTGAGAACAGCTCAGATAGGTGCTGATGTGCGTCTTCTAGTGTATTCAGGGTGCATGCTGAATGATGTAAATGTTGCAATTCTCCGGTAATGCGGTCTCAGTGAGTGTGCAAGTGTTTTCCCCATGTCTTCGTTTAGGGGTATGGTAGTCAGTCAACATATGTGAGACAGCTAATTCAGTACCTTGTTAGTACTACAAATCCGCGCACTGCCCAAAAAGAGTAGGTACAGTTGAAACGTCAGATAAATTGTGCGCAGATTTATTCCGATGATCAGCCGACACGCGTTTCGACCCTCCGGTCGTTCTCAAGGCTGAATGAATGTAACAATAATTACACACACATTCAATTGATATTTACAAGTTATAAGTAGGACACGATTTGTGAATTGCAAATCCCATGGAGTTACATTGGTATCAACATCACAGACAGTAAAACAAAATCATGAAGATAAGGTTACTTTTGTCACAGACCAGGATCGCGCCATTGAGAAGGGCATGGGAAGAAATACAAAAGAGAGATTCACCTTAAGTTCTGTCACATGGCAAGTGCTAGTGGTATACATGTAACCCGTTAGAGTTACAGTTTGAAATCCATTACGGTTATAAATATAGTCTGACATGTTTGCATGTTGCCGTGCAGCAGTAATGTGAAAGTGTGAAGACGGCACCCTAACACCCTGCAACAGCTGTGTAGTGGCTACAAGTGTCCGTGCAACCGTGCACATGATTGCCCATGTTCAGTGCGCTCTGAGGCATCCGTGCCATTAACTGCGGGAATCCCCACGCGTGAAATAAACAGATCAGAGTCACACGTGTGGTTCCCCGCCCTGCCTCTATCATGCTGCTTGCTGTGTCTGCCAATAACGGGAAAGGAGGAGTAACACCCCGTTGAAAGGCACGTTAGCGAAATGCTGGCGACTCACCCAAGTGCTGTGCTCTTCAGGTCTGTGCTAATGCTTGTGGGTGTCTGATAGGTTAAGTAAACGGTCTGTTCGTGGAGGAGTATCCGATTAAGAGATGATGCAGTAGAGGGGTGATTAGTACCAAATGATAAACTACAGGCGGTCGGTCCGTTCAGGGCACTCCATGCATGCATTCTGTGTGGGAAGCTGATCCAGGGCGCTACGACTTAGAGATGCCAATTGCTGAGCGCTTATGCGCCCGGGAGAAGTGCAAGGCTCCGGCAATGAGCGCCTCCCTTGAGAAGCGTAACCGTGTATGGGATCGAGCCATTTCCCCAAGTGTTTATATAGGTGCAACGTGCTACGTGCGTGCGCGGGCTGTCCTCATAGAGGATGCACCGCGTTATGCTTGCTATGCCATCTAAACTCCTTTCCAATGTACCTCGTTACCAAATGTTGTGCTTGACCTGTTTGGCAGTTTACAAGTGCTGAAATGGCCCTGACTTCATCGGGCTTGGGATTCCATGAGCCATCCAGCCTCTTGAGGCTCCGGGCCTCCAATGCCGCCCATGTGCACATTAAGGCCACAGTCTGCATAAAAACAAACCCGTGCGCGTACTAACATAAAAGGCGAGGCATCACGTTACAGCTCCCAAGAGACCCCGATCACTTTTCATGGTGATTCCTTCCTGTGTCAGGAAAAAGCAGGAACCATACAGTGCAAAGGTCCCGAAAACGTCAAGCTATATAGCATTCCATGTTTCAATAATCCTATTGATGCTAATGCTGTCACGGGCATCCAATCATGATTTGGCTGTTAAAACGTTTCTGCATTGGCCCTTGCAGTCATTGGCTTCCCACGTTGCTGCAATGACTGGCTTCCCGCGTTGCTGCAATGGCCCTTGCAGTCACTGGCTTCCCACGTTGCTGCAATGACTGGTTTCCCGCGTTGCTGCAATGGCCCTTGCAGTCACTGGCTTCCCACGTTGCTGCAATGACTGGTTTCCCGCGTTGCTGCAATGGCCCTTGCAGTCACTGGCTTCCCGCGTTGCTGCAATGGCCCTTGCAGTCACTGGCTTCCTGCGTTGCTGCAATGGCCCTTGCAGTCACTGGCTTCCCTCGTTGCTGCAATGGCCCTTGCAGTCACTGGCTTCCTGCGTTGCTGCAATGGCCCTTGCAGTCACTGGCTTCCCACGTTGCTGCATTGGCCCTTGCAGTCACTGGCTTCCCACGTTGCTGCAATGGCCCTTGCAGTCACTGGCTTCCCTCGTTGCTGCAATGGCCCTTGCAGTCACTGGCTTCCTGCGTTGCTGCAATGGCCCTTGCAGTCACTGGCTTCCCACGTTGCTGCATTGGCCCTTGCAGTCACTGGCTTCCCTCGTTGCTGCAATGGCCCTTGCAGTCACTGGCTTCCTGCGTTGCTGCAATGGCACTTGCAGTCACTGGCTTCCCACGTTGCTGCATTGGCCCTTGCAGTCACTGGCTTCCCACGTTGCTGCAATGGCCCTTGCAGTCACTGGCTTCCCACGTTGCTGCAATGGCCCTTGCATTCACTGGCTTCCCACGTTGTTGCAATGGCCCTTGCAGTCACTGGTCTTCCAAGTTGCTGCAATGGCCCTTACAGTCACTGGCTTCCCACGTTGCTGCAATGGCCCTTGCAGTCACTGGCTTCCCACATTGTTGCAATGGCCCTTGCAGTCACTGGCTTCCCACATTGCTGCAGGCCCTTGCAGTCACTGGTTTCCCACGTTGCTGCAATGGCCCTTGCAGTCACTGGCTTCCCACGTTGCTGCAATGGCCCTTGCATTCACTGGCTTCCCACGTTGATGCAATGACCCTTACAGTCACTGGCTTCCCACGTTGCTGCAATGGCCCTTGCAGTCACTGACCTCCCATGTTGATGCAATGGCCCTTGCAGTCACCGGCTTCCCACGTTGCTGCAATGGCCCTTGCAGTCACTGGCCTCCCACGTTGCTGAAATGGCCCTTGCAGCCACTGGCTTCCCCTGTTGCTCCAATGGCCCTTGCAGTCACTGGCCTCCCAAGTTGCTGCAATGGCCCTTACAGTCACTGGCTTCCCACGTTGCTGCAATGGCCCTTGCAGTCAATGGCTTCCCACATTGTTGCAATGGCCCTTGCAGTCACTGGCTTCCCACATTGCTGCAGGCCCTTGCAGTCACTGGTTTCCCACGTTGCTGCAATGGCCCTTGCAGTCACTGGCTTCCCACGTTGCTGCAATGGCCCCTGCAGTTACTGGCTTCCCACGTTGCTGCAATGGCCCTTACAGTCACTGGCTTCCCACGTTGCTGCAATGGCCCTTGCAGTTACTGGCTTTCCACGTTGCTGCAATGGCCCTTGAAGTCACTGGCTTCCCCTGTTGCTGCAATGGCCCTTGCAGTAACTTACATCTGGCCTTTTTCTCCCCCATGCAGCAATCTCAAACTTAGGTGTGTCTTCTCACATGTCTTAACAATAATGTTCTTTTTGTGAGCTCCTTAATCCCGAGTGTCGTCGTCTTGTCCTATTGCTCAAATGCTTGCCTCTTGCTGTCTTGTCTGCCTACGCTAGTGTCCTCGCTAGTGTCTCCCCCTCTCCCTTCCACCTCTCTCCTCTCCTACCTACTTTATGAAGCTCTCTGTCCCTCCTATCTGTTCTAATTGCTTCTCCATTGACTATCCTGCTCTCCTCACTAAATCTGTTAGGAAAAAGTTTAAAAAGGACATCCTGGTTTCCAACCCAGGCCTCCCTATCGCTGACACCTATACCAGTGCCTCCTCCAAGGAAACTCTCACCGACATCCTCTTTGTCGTGCCTTCGCCAGACCTATTGACCCCTCATATGGTCTCTGTGCTCTCTCCTTTCGCCTCTTCTCCCATTAACGGTGGCACCCATTGGGATGCCCTCCTGGCCTCCTTCCTTTCCTCTAAGGTCATCATTATTGTTTACTCTAATGGGATCGTCTTGGTCCAAGGCCCTCAGGCCAACTTGCACCTTTTTGATAGACGCTTCTTGCGCCTCATCAACTTCCTTTCTTCTCCTGCTGTCCCTCCTCCCCTTTCCGTGAATACCTTGCATCCCCCTTCTGCCTCCTCCTTGGCTACCCTGCCTTCCCCTTCCCTCTCTGTCCCCTCTCGGGGGGGTCCTTCTACACCTCCGCAGGGCGTACCTCTGATCTGTACCCCTCCCCGGAAGTCCTTCAAGGAGGGCAACCTTCTCCATATTGCCACTCTAAACTCTCGTTCTGCTATCAAACACTCCTCTGATATCTGCCGCCTTCTAGAAGAACTTGACCTTGATGCCCTCAGTCTCACCGAGACATGGTTCACGACCAGCTCTGCCACCAGCTTCGATAGGCTCCTACCTGATGGCTACAAGATCCTCTCTGCGCCCAGGTCCAACCGCCCTGGTGGGGGGTTGCCCTGATCTTCCCTGAGTTGATTCCTGCCGCTGTCACCCCTGCAAAGTTCTACTCCTCTTTTGACTGCCTCATCTGCAGGCTCTCTCTCTGCCCTAGCCATTCCCTTACTGTAGCTACTATCTATCGGCCACCTGGTCAGATTTCCTCCTTCCTCTCTGAGTAGGCGGACCTCTCCTCCTCACTCCTGGCCTCAACCACTCCTCCTTCTTGGAGACTTCAACATCCATCTGGATGCCTCCTGTCCTCCGTCTGGACTCTTTCGCGACCTCTGCAACTCTCTCTCCCTCACTATTCTCCCCTCTGGCCCGACTCACTTTGCAGGGCACACCCTGGATGTGCTGATCTCCTCAGGCCTTCCCCTCTCTGTCCCTCTCACCACTCCTCTCTCCTGGAGTGATCACTTTCTCCTCTCCTCCCACCTCACCCTCCCCACCCTCAGGCCAAGCTACTTCCATCACTGCCTCCCACCTTCTCGGTCATCCGGCCCATGAAGCGCGTGTCAGCTGAGGCTTTCGCTGCCACATTCTCACCCCCTCCCCGTTTTGGCTGACTCTCACAGCCCTCTCCATGCTCCACTGTGCTATATCCGATACTCTTGATATCCTTGCCCCTGTCATGAGAATCCGCCTCAAGCCCAAAGCCAAGTGCAACACCTGGTACGACTCAGACCTTGTCACCCTAAAAAGCAAATGTAGGGTGGCCGAGAGGAAATGGCGCGCTTCATGTACATCTGACAAACTGGCCTGCCGCCTGCTGCAAAGGCAATACCGGCTCTCTGTCCTAACCAAGAAGAGAGCTCATATCCAAGTTTGCATCTCTGCAGCATCTAACAACTCAGCTGAACTCTTTAAAATCTGCAAGGAACCGGCCAATCCTGCCGCAGTCTCTACCTCTCCTGTCCCCTCCCAGGCCCTCTGTACAGCACTGGCTACTCACTTCATCTCTAAAACTCAGGACATCCTGTTCTCTCTCTCCTCCTATACCCTCCCTCCCCCCACTCCTTGCTCTTCCTCTGGCCTGTCAACAGCCACCTCTCCTCTCTCCTTCTCTGCCTTTCCCCTGTTTTCCTCAGACGAGGTTTGTAAACAAGTCTTGTCGGAACAGATTCACCTCGTTCCTCCAAAACTATCAAGGACCACATTGACTCCCTGGCTCCTGCCCTGGCTGATTTCTGCAATCACTCCTTCACAACTGGAGTCTTCCCATCCCCCTGAAGCACTCCCTTGTGCACCCCCTTCTTAAGAAACCCTTTGCCGACCCCTCCTGCCTGGCTAACTATCGCCCAATCTCCATCACTCCCTTCCTGGGCAAGCTCCACGAGAAACCGGCCATCTCTTAATATCCACACTGAATCTGTTGGTTGTCTTCATTTCCAACAGTCTGATCATCTGAATAAATCAGTGCACAATGTATCTGACGTTTCAACTGTATGAACTCTTTTTGGGCAGTGCGTGGATTTGTAGTACTAACCATCTTTACAGAAATATGTTACTTGGTGGTAGCTGGGGTTCCACCACCTAGCACCTAGTACTGCTATTCAGCCAGCCTTTGAAAGTGATTTATGGGCTTCTAGTATATAGTCTTCTGCTGTTACTTCTAACCTTGCTTTTTGTTCTCTGTCAGTGCGCTACTAAGCCCTGCTCTCTGATTACTAAGTGGTGCATAAATATTTCAATAGAGGGGTATCGGATTTGGAAGTGGTAGGGGAGCTAGGTTGTGTAGCCTTAAGGAGATCCGGTGTGGGAGGTGCAGCAGGCCAAGAGTCAGTGTCGGGTACACGCGGCACTGGTCGAGGCACTGTTGGTACATAGTACGGTGGTTCAATCGGATGTTCTTGTCTTTCACTCAATAATGCATTCATTAATTTATCAGCTGTCTGCAGCTCTTTGGATGGATATACTGTGTATATGTCTAACTGTATTGCTCTATCTGTCGCCCTATCACAGTCTTCCTGTCGCTTTTGGTCATGCACTAAAGCCTTTTTTGTTTGGGTCATATGTTTGAGATCTTGCTTCTGTCTACATTTGATGCGCTGGGTTGCCTCTTTGTGCCAGTCCATAACCGCATCAAAAGCAGCTGGCTTAGCATTTTTCTGAAATAAAACTGACTCCAAATTCTGTATCCTTGCTAGTTCACATAACCCAAATGCAGGCCATTGGAAATGCGAGACATGTCTGGGGATGCCAAAGGCTATTGAAAACAGTTGCTCCTAACCCATATTTAATGTACATATCATATGAGGAAGAACATACAGGTGGGACAGGCTGTCCATATTCTAAACCAATGGGTTGTTTTCTACAACAGCAATCATTGCCCAACAAGTGCGCATTTTACCGAACCCAGGCATTTTACACAAAATGGTATCTCTCACCTGGGAAAATATTTTTCAAAATATTTTTGTACAACCAACTCGAAACAAACTCACCTGATTACAATCAAGACAGTCATCCCCCATCAAACGAAATCTGTGGCGAGAGGTCTTCAAAAGGACGAAGCGTAGTCGCACAGCTATGGTCCGGAACCCTCGCCGAGATGATTGCTGGGCAGAGAGAGGCCGACGTGGATCACTAGTAGCAGCTGCGAGAAACTTCGTCTCAGATTTGGCAGGGATCCCTGGTACTCAGTGGTCCCAACACTCGGCCACTCCATCCTCGAAATACGACGGATCATCCTTGAGAGGGCCTGCGTCCTGGGCGCCTACTGTAAAAGCAAAATCTGGTAACTGTACTGCAAACAAGATAAGACCAACAGACACAGAGTTGAGTATAAACAACAAAGTTTATTCACTTCAAGCAGCCTCAGGTTCTACCCAGCAATATCTGTGCAGATATTGTGAGCAATTTGCAGAAAGAAAATCACATCCTATTATGCACCGCAGTTTACACGAGTTCGGCTGCAACATGCCATGTCATAGATAGATGGTTTACAGCTCCATGCTACATATAGAGTTTTCTATGAAAATATACATATCGTCACTGATTTTCATGCTAGTACAGTCTAACTTTCTGACCTTACAAGACAACACACTGTTCTCACTGTAAGGAAAACATTCCTAAAACATTATCTTTTGTTTCCATGATCGAGGGTTATTGTACTGTGTGGCGCCATGTTTTTATAGTTTGTTTAGGAAAACCCTTTCCTGGTAAAAACAGAACAGAACATCTCCTGTGTCATAAATTATCCTTATTATTTGTACGTGCATTTGTGAGACCCACGCAATTAAGAGCAACAGATGAAAATATTTGATTGCGCTTGTTCCGGCCTGTGCAAGATCCAAGGCCGTAATGACAATGAGCTCATTTCTTTGCAACAGCAAACTCAGCACTCCTGTGCAACGATTCCTTGCAGCTCCAAATAGGAGATTTTACAAGATGGAGTGAGTGCATGAAACAAAATAGGGTAGCTTAAGGCTAACCTCAATAAATGCATTTAGACACATGGATTTATGGGTAAATGCGAACACATACTGGCCGTCAGGATGTATAGGTATGGAGAACAATGCTGAACACAGATCTACAACAGTGAAGTACTTGGCTGTGCAGGGAGTGCATGACAGGACATAGCCATATTAGGTACAGCAAGAAAAGCCGGCAGCATGACTGCAATAACTGCACGTAGGTCCCGAATAAAAAAATAATCCTCTTTGCCTGGTTTCTTTTTGGGCAAAATCAGAGTCTTGTGTCTGTTTTTTCGTTTTTTGCATTATTTTTTAAGAAGAAATCTTCATCTGAACAACAGGTATCAGCTTGGTACAATACCAGAATACTTTAATAGTGCCACACAAAAAAAGAAATAAAGCCAAAAGGCATAGCCAATTGAATTAGGCTACTCTTAGCAAAAAAGGTGTTAGTATTTACTTTATTTTTGTCTATAACCTTGCCTACCGGATCTCAAATTGTGGATGGGTTTTAGAGGTTGATTTATTTTGCCAACATCCTGAAACTAGTAACTCATACAACTTAAAGTATGACCAATTTATTGACGGCAGAACACCCCACTTGTTACACGTACTGCGTTCCAGCCAGGCAAAAACGTTCAGGTTGAGAAAAACCTATTAGCACAAACTATCGTGGAGCAGACTGAGGTTTGCACAGCAAAACGGCACGTATTGTTTTTAGTTAGGTTTGACACATATTAGATACCCACATATAGTAACACAGAACGAGCAACACATGTTGTACTGTTGCAGTTGCACAGGTTACAGAAAGGGCAGCATTATAGGCCCTGTGTTTAGTTGTTATACAAAGTTATGGTCCGAAGTGAGGTGTGCGGGAAGAACTGAAACAGGTGGAATATGGAGTCAGACAGGTACTATGGTAAGAGCGAGGTCTGTGTGGTAACATGGCAGAAGTGTTGCCATGTTGGAAGTTAAGGCCTAGTATTTTATGAACACAATAGAACACAGGCCCTGATGTGGAGCTGTGTCTCTGTGTAGTTCAGCTCCAAAAGCAAATCCCATTTCCGTGCCCCAGGAGAGAAGCCGAGGTCAGAGGCACCTGCAGTGTGCAGATAATAGCTAATTATGCCCAGCTGCAGGGCCTGAACGTGGTGGGAATGGAATGTAAGCTGTAGGGATGCGCCCATTGAAATTGAAGGGCAACGTCATGAGAGTAGGGCATAAGGTTTTGTGATTTCCAAGAGGCTAAACAAAGATTTAGAGCCCTGCTGCCCTCCCCAGTGAGTGTTCATCCCATATGAATTACAAATGGGCACACAAATGAAACAAATAAATCCCTGAAACTCAGACTCAAGAGTGGTGTCCCAGTCATGTCATTAGTGGGCACCTGGGGTTCGAAGAAGATAAGGGGGAAGCCGTGTCTGAAACATCCTGTGATTTGGGATAGGAGGAGAAGAGGTGATGCCAGTAAATTAAGCACAAGGTCGGGGAGGCAGCTTGGGTGCTCCATGGCGTCTGGTATAATGAGAAGTCTCATTGTCTAATTAAAAGCTGAGTTGGCCTCGCCAGTTTACTTTGATCGTGTCTGGAACAGAGAGGTGCACATCACGTGGCATTCTCAATGCATTAATGTGTCAATAAGTTTGAACTACCAATCCTATGCCTGGATTCAATGGTAACAATGTTGGGGACCACGTGTTTAGGGGACATTAGCATATTCTATAGGTGGTAGCCAATGAGGGTGGTGAGATAACATTGTAACTTGCTTCTTCAAATCCTGCAATGTACCTCTATATAACCTGTAACTTCTTGGGGCGGTGATGAGCTCTGTGTCAGTTTGGTTCTACAGGACCATCTGAGACCCTTTGCATGTAATAAACCTTTCTTTCCCTTGGAAAGTGGTGCAGTGACTATTTGGCCTTTTGGATTATTTTGACAGTTCGGTTTTTGGGTTGCTATTTTCTTCACAATGGGTTGACCTTAACTTGGTTGGGTCTTGGTCCAACAGTCCCTGTCGTGAACAGGGATGTCAGCCTGGTCTCCAGGGTTCGAATGGGTAATTTCCTGTCACACTGCCAATACCTCATGCTCTCTGTGATCTGGGTTGTCATGGTACACACCATCGGCAGAACAATAAATGGAGCAACTTAGCTTACACAATACGTCTAATCCAAACCAATTCACAGGAGAACAGGAACTCAGCAAGAATGCATGTTGGTCAGAATGTGTACCTATCATGACCATGAGTGGGGCGGGCACAGGATGAGGTAGTGGGATACCCCATATACTTACAGTGTTAACTACTTAATCAGAATGCATCATTCATGGAAACTCAGAGGCTTTTAGTGTGGAGCGTGATGCTCCCGTGTCAACAAAACATTACATGTTTTGACCAGCAATTACACAATCAACACACAGGACAGTAGAATCAATTGGTATGAGTGGTGCAACAAGTTTGGGGACTCCTTGGCAATCCTATCCATCGGTCTGAAGTGGTGTTGGTGGAGGCTGGGGCCTAGTTATTACGCTTTACGGGGTTGGCTTCCAACCTCGCCCATCATACTGAGGCTGATGTGGGCAGTCGGCTTTCCTGTGTCCAAACACTTTACAGTAATTACACGGATCACTGTATGTATTTATAGAATCGCTCTCAGCAGTTTGCCCTGGTTTATGTGATTGGGATGCTCCTCTCCCTCGTACCCGTCCTTGCCCTCGGCCCCCTGGTGTGGGGCGGAACCCTCCCCTTCCCTGGGAAGGCTGTAAACTCAGTATCTGCAACGCCATAAGTCTGGCTTCAGTAGTTTCTTTCTGTCTTTCGACCTTTTCATGGAAGTGCTGTGCAGCAGCAAAACCTCTACCAAGTCTTTTCCTTCCCACCCTATTAGCACTGCTTGAATTCTATCTGATACCGTAGGTTGCAAATCCATAACCAACTGAGCCAAATCAGCTTCAGGTGCAATAATGGCTGCACCAACGATCCAGAATATTGTCCAAAACATTGTTTGAGACGTACAAGACGTTCTGCAGGATTTTAACCTGGGCTTGCTTAAACACATTCATTTTGGACCAATCAGTCTTTTCGGCACAGATTTCAAGAATAGTTTCCACCAGTCTACGAGTACATGTGTTCAGGTCCCTGGGGTGACCGGTTCTTCTGCTGGCCAGATAGCCTGCACTTTCAACCGGATAAATGTGTCTGTGGGCATCACTGCTCACAATAATTGATTTAAATCAACACACATGCGGTGAGAACAGTCTATTATAACCTGAAGCTCCTCTTGGAACGTAACAGGATCCTCTTGTATCTTTGGGAATCTCTGAACGATAATGAACAAATCAGTTGCAACTAAGGTAGCGCCTCCTCCAGGGAGCTGTCAGAGTGGGAATGCACCAGTAGTGTTATTGGACATCACATTCATTTGGGAACCCTTCAAATGTCGGTGACGTAGCTGAGGAAGGTGAGTTGAAAAGGCTGGCTATCTGGGCTTGTGCTTCAGGGATGAACGGGACGATCATAGGGTTTACTGGGGTGGAATGATTATGGGTTGGTGGTTGGGTAGAGTCTGGGCTAGCCGGTTGGGTTGGGGATGGGTTGGGTTGGCTAGGCCTGGGATTCCCTGTGACTGGCCAGGAGTAGGGCTTATATAGTGCAAGATAAAGAACATTATTTGGGAAAATGAAGTCAAAATACAGTGTGGAAATGAAAAGATATGCAATACATACAAATGCACCAAGTGACATGCAATACATTAAAATACATTTAAATGGAACAAATGACCTATATAAGAAACTGCCATTTCCACACCTATGCCAAAAGGGAAACACGTCAGAAGCGAGAGATGTGAAGGTGAGCATAGGCGGAAAGGCCTTCATTGCATAGACATGAGCAGTAAAGCCTAAAGCCTCACCTCGCACTGGCAAGACACAGTTGTTTAAACATGCCAGTTTGTAGTACCTACTCAATATTATAATGCAGCAGTGTGCTAGGGGAGTACATAAAATGTTCAATTCCAAACTTTTCCCCACATTTGTTTTCATCCTTATATTTAGGGCTCTGGCACGTGTTTATATTTAGAGCTCTGGCATGTGTTCATAATTAGGGCTCTGGCATGGGTTTATATTTAGAGCTCTGGCACGGGTTCATAATTAGGGCTTTGGCATGGGTTTATATTTAGGGCTCTGGCATGTGTTTATGTTTAGGGCTCTGGCACGTGTTTATATTTATGGCTCTGGGGCTCTGGCATGTGTTTATGTTTAGGGCTCTGGCATGGGTTTATATTTAGGGCTCTGGCATGTTTTTATGATTAGGGTTCTGGCATGTGTTTATATTTAGGGCTCTGTAATGTGTTTATATTTAGGGCTCTGGCATGGGTTTATATTTAGGGCTGTGGCATGTGTTTATATTTATGGCTCTGGCATGTGTTTATATTTGGGGCTCTGGTATTTGTTTATATTTAGGGCTCTGGCATGGGTATATATTTAGGGCTCTGGCATGGGTTTATATTTAGGGCTCTGGGACTCTGGCATGGGTTTATATTTAGGGCTCTGGCATGGGTTTATATTTAGGGCTCTGGCATGGGTTTATATTTAGGGCTCTGGCATGTGTTTATATTTGGGGCTCTGGCATGGGTTTATATTTAGGGCTCTGGCATGGGTTTATATTTAGGGCTCTGGGGCTCTGGTATGGGTTTATATTTAGGGCTCTGGCATGGGTTTATGTTTAGGGCTCTGGCATGGGTTTATATTTAGGGCTCTGGCATGTGTTTATATTTGGGGCTCTGGCATGGGTTTATATTTAGGGCTCTGGCATGGGTTTATATTTAGGGCTCTGGGGCTCTGGTATGGGTTTATATTTAGGGCTCTGGCATGGGTTTATGTTTAGGGCTCTGGCATGGGTTTATGTTTAGGGCTCTGGCATGGGTTTATATTTAGGGCTCTGGCATGTGTTTATGTTTAGGGCTCTGGCACGGGTTCATAATTAGGGCTCTGGCATGGGTTTATGTTTAGGGCTCTGGCATGTGTTTATATTTAGGGCTCTGGCACGGGTTCATAATTAGGGTTCTGGCATGGGCTTATATTTAGGGCTCTGACATGTGTTTTTATTTAGGGCTCTGGCATGGGTTTATGTTTAGGGCTCTGGCATGGGTTTATATTTATGGCTCTGGCATGGGTTTATATTTAGGGCTCTGGCATGTGTTTTTATTTAGGGCTCTGGCATGGGTTTATATTTGGGGCTCTGGCATGGGTTTATATTTAGGGCTCTGGCATGTGTTGATATTTAGGGCTCTGGCATTTGTTAATATTTAGGGCTCTGGCATGGGTTTATATTTAGGGCTCTGGCATGTGTTTATATTTAGGGCTCTGGCATGGGTTTATATTTAGAGCTCTGGCACGGGTTCATATTTAGGGCTCTGGCATGGGTTTATATTTAGGGCTCTGCCGTGTGTTTATATTTGGGGCTCTGGCATGTGTTTATATTTAGGGCTCTAGCATGGGTTTATATTTAGGGCGCTGGCTGTGCTTATATTTAGGGCTCTGGCATGGGTTTATGTTTAGGGCTCTGGCATGTGTTTATATTTAAGACTCTGGCATGTGTTTATGTTTAGGGCTCTGGCATGTGTTTATATTTAAGGCTCTGGCATGTGTTTATATTTAGGGCTCTGACATGTCTTCCTTTTGTTAATGAACCATACTGTCATCCCTCTCTTAGCTTCATTATTATCTGAAGAAGGTGCATTTCAGGAACACAGCTGGTGAGGAGGTGTACTTTGATGAGAGCGGCGACTCCATGACCGGGTTCGACATTCTTAACTGGCAGTATTCTGGAGACTTGACCCACAGAGCAGTTCCCTTTGGGCGCTTTAATCCACTGTGGCCTGCAGAGGAGCAGCTGTCCATCAACGAGAGCATCATCTCGTGGAACAGTGCATTCAAAGAGGTTTGCTAAAGGAGATATTGTATGTATTAGTAGAGTAATAAGCATTATTAAAGTAATTTATTCCATTTGATGTGTGGTGCATAGCAATGAATCATGGAATACATTAAATGCATGTGTGCAGGAGCGCTAGATGTTCTGCATGCAACAAATAGACATACAATCAGTGATAAGTGACATTAAAGCAATGGTTGGGGGGCACAGTGTAGATAGAATGAAAGTTGTGTAGTGCCCAGAGATGTGGAATGTAGGCAATGGATATGGTGCACCACTGTGAAGTGTGGAATGCATGTATTAAATGTGGTGCACAGGAGTGATAGAAGGAATGCATACTATGAAACTAAAGTGCAGCAGGAAAGGATGGGATGCACAGAATGCATATGGACCACAGCAGTGTAATGCATCAGATTAATGCTGCATTCATCAGTGTGGGATGGCATGCATGCAATGAATATGGTGAACAGTGGCGCCAGGTGGACTGCATGCAATGAATACGGTGAACAGTGGGGGCCAGGTGGATTGCATGCAATGGATACAGTGAACAGTGGTGCCATGTGGACTGCATGCAATGAATACGATGAACAGTGGGGGCCAGGTGGACTGCATGTAATGAATACTGTGAACAGTGGCGTCAGGTGGACTGCATGCAATGAATACTGTGAACAGTGGGGGCAGGTGGACTGCATGCAATGAATACTGTGAACAGTGGGGCAGGTGGACTGCATGCAATGAATACGGTGAACAGTGGCATCAGGTGGACTGCATGCAATGAATACGGTGAACAGTGGGGGCCAGGTGGACTGCATGCAATTAATACTGTGAATAGTGGGGGCAGGTGGACTGCATGCAATGAATACGGTGAACAGTGGGAGCCAGGTGGACTGCATGCAATTAATACTGTGAACAGTGGGGGCAGGTGGACTGCATGCAATGAATACTGTAAAAAGTGGGAGCAAGTAGACTGCATGCAATGAATACGGTGAACAGTGGGGGCCAGGTGGACTGCATGTAATGAATACTGTGAACAGTGGCGTCAGGTGGACTGCATGCAATGAATACGGTGAACAGTGGGGGCCAGGTGGACTGCATGCAATTAATACTGTGAACAGTGGGGGCAGGTGGACTTCATGCAATGAATACTGTGAACAGTGGGGGCAGGTGGACTGCATGCAATGAATACTGTGAACAGTGGGGCAGGTGGACTGCATGCAATGAATACGGTGAACAGTGGCGTCAGGTGGACTGCATGCAATGAATACGGTGAACAGTGGGGGCCAGGTGGACTGCATGCAATTAATACTGTGAACAGTGGGGGCAGGTGGACTGCATGCAATGAATACTGTGAACAGTGGCGGCAGGTGGACTGCATGCAATGAATACTGTGAACAGTGGGGCAGGTGGACTGCATGCAATGAATATGGTGAACAGTGGCGTCAGGTGGACTGCATGCAATGAATACAGTGAACAGTGGGGGCCAGGTGGACTGCATGCAATTAATACTGTGAACAGTGGGGGCAGGTGGACTGCATGCAATGAATACTGTGAACAGTGGGGGCAGGTGGGCTGCATGCAGAGTATACCAGATTGGTTGAAGGCATTGGTTTACTGGGGTAAAACAGTGATGGGTTGAATGCATGCAATGTATGGGATTTACGGTAGAGCTGAAGGGAACATGTATGACGTGTGGCAGAGCAGTGAGGTTTGTTATCATTCAACAAATACGGGTAGAACACTGAAGCATGGCATGCATGTGTGGTGCCCTTTCTCCTTAGGATATATGGGGCTCAGGTGCAGTCGTGCTTACAGGAGTGAGTACAGGCGTACTGTCGCCCGCTTTCCCAGCATCACCATGCCTCGATGTACTTCCATGTAACCAGCGTATTTGATGCATTTTTCAATAACAACTCTGTTATACTATGGAAAGGAAAATGTATACTAGTGTTTAGGAAAGATTTCTCTTTACTTCACATTTTCTTTATGGAACCCCCAAACTTTTATTTTTGAATCTGACCTGTACTTCACTACACTGGCTTTTGCTCATATGTTATGGGGAAACTGACATGTCCTTCAGGCTGTCAGTACTGGGAATATTTATTTTCCCTTAGTCGTGTTACTGCGTTACTACTTTTGGTTACTTGTGGTAACTTTTTATCATTGTACAATGCAGCTTACACTGCAGTACAATGGGGTGCATTTTTGTTTTGCCCTAGACTAACACTCAGAGGATTTTTGGTTACTAGGGGCCTCATTACGACCCAGGCGTTAAGGGTTAATGCCGTTGTTAACCCTTAACGCCTGATTTTGATTTTAACGGCTGCTTTTAGCAGCCGTTAAAATCCATGGCGCTAACCTGCCATGATGCTAATTACGCCACCGTAATTTACGGTGGCGTAATTAGCGCCTTCCCCACTCCCATTATGCCCTATGGGGCAAAAATGGGAATGGGGAAGGGAAAATGGGAAATGGGGATTTACCGCCCCACTCACCTTGAAATGGGGCGGTATATCCGGCATCCACTGGTGGTAAAGTTGGCGCAATTAGCGCCTGGGTCGTAATGACCCCCTAGGTGTGCTAAAAGGATTGGCTGGTGGGAGCAGTGACTTTTCACCACTTTTGGGGGATTTTCGTTTTAGCTTTTCCACGTATACTGTGTTTGGCTACTAACTATGGCTACTGGTCAAAGATGGCCGTGCCACGAGATATTTCGCCTGTCCTTTTGCCATCTTGTTTTTCAGCCTTCTTCCTTATAAGGACTTCCAGTGCCGGGGAAAGCAGGAGCTTCTGGCGGGCTACTGGAGGGATGTGTATGTTTGCTGGCAGGATGTGGGCTCGGCCTGTCTAACCCCATCCACAAACTGGTTTCAGTGTGTCTGAGTGGTATGTGTGAATGTTACCATCAGTGGTCCTGATTGGACCACTGCTGGAGTGTGTGTGTTTGCTAGTCCTGCTATTGGCTAGTGAGGGCAGCAGCTCTTACCTGGCTTTTAGGATAATAAGAGGACCCCTGCACCCATTCTTCAGAGATCCTGGAGAAAACTAAAGGAGCCAAGTAGCCTGTCCAGCTGTGAGACCTGCGAATAAACCTGAGACCTGACTGAAGGAGGCCTGGCAACCAACTTCTGCTGCTGTCTTGGAGGAACCCTGTCTTGTTCTTGATCTTTAGCAGTCCTGCGAAAGAGCTGCAACCCTTGGAGTGGAGGGACCATTCATTCCCGACGGCTGCTCGGTGCCCTGCAAAAGGAAGCCTTCTGAAGTGCCCTGTAAACGTCCTTTGACTGACCAGCTTCGTTTTTGGGCTACTGTGCTGCCGGCTTCACTGTACCGAGTTTCGGCCTGAAACTTGGTGGATCCTTAGCTGGCCCTATTAGACTACATCCTGTGAAATTTCTGCATCCTGGCATTGAGGGGACCTGTGATAGGAGGGAAAGTCCGCTCACGGCTGCTGAGTCCTTTTGCGTCACCCTGCTGCAGTGGCCACTGTCTGAAATAGCCTACCTGACCCGAGTCGAGTCCTGAGAGGGGTGCTGCATCGAGTATTTTCGCATTCTTCAATCGAGAGTCCTTGCAACAGTAAAAGACACCACCAGAGATCAGCTCAAAGCTGCAAGCCCTGTGAATCGAGGACTGCGACTTTTGGTGGAAAAAGCAATGTCAGACATTCTTCCTTTGATCTACCAAGTCTGTGGAAGAATCGGAGTATGGGGGGTAAGTTGCAGAGTTTCTAACCTACCCCTATACTCCCATTATAAGTCAATGGGCTTATAATAAAGCTTATTTATAACAATATTGGCTTTGCCATTGCTTGTTTGCGCAAGACATCTGACAGTTGGAGCTACTTTGGGGCATTAGTCTCGCTTCAACCCTAACTCCAAGAACCCTTCACTGGACCCCAGAGAACCTACCTGCATTTTTCCTGCCTCCTAAATTCGGTGGGACTGTAACCTGAACTATTGGGCCAAAGGTCCCTGCAAAACTGAGGGCTGGACAATTGTAGTTGGGGATCAACTCTGTGGACCATGCGTGCATAACACTTGTCTAACCTATCCTTTGCAGCAGTTTCTGATGTGTATTATGCGCTATAACAAAGTTAATGTACACATGTATTTAGTTTGATAGTGTTGTGTGATAAGTCTACCTGCTAGTAGTAATTTTTCTATAGTGTGTTTTGGCCATGAATAAATAACTGAATTTTTATACATCCTGCCTAAGTGTTATCTGTGACTCCCATTATGTGACCTCACTGTGGATCTGTTACAAGCTCACCACCTCTGAAGAACTTAGCCTAGACCACCTGTCACTGCTACCTAAACTGGTTTGGCTTCCCAGAGTTGTTCCTGTCACAATATAGGTTGGCCTTCTATAGATCTGTCCCCCAGGCCAGAGTATAGAAATTCAGTCCTAACAAGTACCAACTTTGGGGAGGGGAGGGAGGACCGCCTGGCCAATTAGGTGGCAGGAAACGTGGCTTGAATCTATAAATTACCTTCTGTGAGACATCTTAAGGCTCCCATTGGCGCCTTCTGCTTATTTTTCAGCTCCCAGGTTCATCTTCTCCCTTCTTTCCTCCCACCATCTGTCTTCCCCCTACTTCGCCCCTCCCGCTCCGCCTTCATGGAATCCCAAAACCCTCCCCCACCTGATGTGTTTGTTCTAGCGCATCTCCATCCGCACTTCCTTCCCTTTACTTTTCCAAATGTCGGGCATCTTTGTTCATATTCTTTTATGAAATTTTGGGCAAGCACTCATTTTACATACCATGATTAGCATCTCTGTAGCCCCTGGAAACTAATATCGCTAATCCTTGTATTTGGGGGAATCGTGCCAGTAATCCACCTGAGCCCTCTCTTCACTTGCAGTGGTCGGCCATTCCTGGCAGTATCTAGCCCTGAGAGTCTCGTAAAACAAGAGGTGATGGCTGGAAGGTTTAGAATTAATCATAACCACAGGCATTGCTCTGAGCAACCCTCCAGACCATCTTTCTTCGACTGCCAAGCCATTACATAAGGGGAGAGACCATATGCAAATCAGGCTTGGTCCCACCCCAAAAGGGGCAGTTCAGTCCGAACTGCTTGGTCACATCCCTTCTGCACGAGACCACAAGCATCGCCGAGAGTCTGACCTTTAAGGACAACACACCAAGATAAAATGTCATTAACCTACTGTGTTTGTACATGATATGTGATGTATGTGCAATACGTGTCGTACTTTCACCTAAAAAGGCGCATGCATGCATTTCGATGTACTGTTTTTTTAGCACACCACAACCTTGTAGCCTGACTCCCAGCTGTCAGTATGAACACTCACTGCAATCAGTTGGAACCTTTTCAGCTGCTCCATTATTTAAAAAAAAATATATGAATGCATCATACATTTAAAATGCAACCATGAGATGTCACGCATGCAACAGCACAATCAAATAATAGGCAACAGAATAACAGAATTCCAAAAGAATTACCACCACACTTGGAATGAGGCCCAGACCATGGAGCTGGGGAAAGGAGGACCCTGGGGGCTAAGGAAAGAAGAGCACGGAGGGATGGGAGGAGAGTGAGGCAGCGGGTCGTGGGAATTGGACGTAGCGGGCCGTGGGAATTGGACCCGGTGGGGCTGGGAAGAAAATGTGCAAGGGGTGTGGGTGGGAGAAAAGCCAGAGGGTGGAGAGCAGAAATAGCCAGAGAGCTGGAAATAGCTGTGGAGAGAAGTGGGCAAGAAAATCAAGGAGGTAGAGGAAAGAGCTATGGAGTTGGTAGAGGAGTTGTTGAAAGAGGTGGAGGAGGGAACAAGCATCCAGAAGAAAAAGAAGGTGGTAGAAGGAAGTGAATAGGAGAATTAGACGATTTGAAGGAGGAGGGAATAGAGAGAAGTGTGTACAAGGAATGGATGCGATAGTGTTAGGTAGTAGGAAGACCTTACATTGGAGGAACGGTGGAAGATCAGGAATGAGGAAGAGAAGATGGTAGTCCATAAAACGCCAAGAGGCACACCTAAGAGAGTCATAGGAATGAGCTTGTGACAAGGTGGCGATGATGGGCAGCAGAAACTAGGAACGAAGTGCAAGAGAGAAGCCAAACTAGTGGAAAATCTAATAAGGTCAGCCTCGAGAGCCCAGCATGTATTTGTTCCACAAGGATCAATTGATACAGTCAGAGTCATATGCTGAGTGCAACTTTGGAGGAGAGAGAGAGAGGTGGAGAGAGTGCGAGAGAGAATGAGAATAAAAGTGAGAGCAAGAGAGATGGATTCCTGCAGCACTGACTAACGTACCCCTACTCCATAGTAGCCTTTCCTCCATACTTGTGGATATTCCGTCCTTCTTGAAGGGGCGGAGTACATTTTATAGCATAACAAAATATTGTCCTTTTTTATTTTTACATGGTCCAGCGCATGTGGCTTTAGCCCCACCTCGCTGAGCCCCACCAGCGCATTGTCCTTCAGTCCTTTTCTATTGCCAAGGTCAGTAAACATATCAGCGGGACAGTCAATCCACCCCACACTGACATGCCTATCTCAAGACACAAACCAAAACTCAACTATGTACATCAACACATGTCCATCACACACATACACTGGTTGGCATTGCTTGTGTAAACCCACAATTTCACACGCATCAACCCAATGAGCAAATCCCACACATGGAAGTAAAATATGAAAATGTATTATGTACATAAATAAATAAATGAAATGAAACGCATGTGCAAAAGATGAGTGAATGAAAATGATAAGCAATGCAAACAAATATGAAAGAAAAACAGTCCAAACTCTCCCTCCACCAACGCAAATCCAAAAAAGGTAAAAAAAAGATATCCATTGTTTCATGTTCATAATGATAAATAAAAATGCGAAATGAATCCATAGTCCAACTATTTACAATACATTGTCCTTAAAAAAAAAACATTACTCCATGTCCATAATGAAAAAAATAATCCAAATGAATCCATGATGTAACTATATACAATCCATTGTGCAAAATAAAAATCCATTAATCCATGTGCAAAAATCCCAAAATCAATCAATCCATTGTCCAACGATGTAAAGGGTCCATGAGCCCAACCAAACAAATGAAACCTACCTAAGAAACTACCTACAAATATAACTATATACAAATGTGTGTGGCATTGTCCATTGACCACAAAGAAAAGGAAAACGAAAAGGAAACCTAACTCTAAAAACTATTTACACTGGCAGCGGGCTAGTCCGACGGCTCACTTTTGGATATCCCCGGCCAGGGCATCATCAAACTCCTGTTCATTGTCCTGGATGCGGTCCTCTCACATGTCCCCGAGGGTTCGCAGGGACGACGACATGTTCTCCTCCAACTCCCTGCGAATTGCCTCGACGCACTCGGCCCGCCTCAGGGCCCTCCACATGGAGTTCTCTGCCCTGACCATTGTGAGCCGTGCCTCTTCTGCCCACAGCCGCTCCGCATCTATAGCATGGCCTAACCGCTGCAACACGGAAGACACTTCCAGTCCTGGCTCCTCCTGCCCTCTGGCCGATGCCTGCCCCTCCGATGACGAAGGCCTCGAGCCATCATGGCTCCCACCTTGTTGCTGCTGCTGCTGTGCCTCTGCCTGTGCCCTGGCTCTTGCTGCCTGCACATCCTCCTCCGGCTGGGGTGCAGTTGTTGATGTGGCCACCCCTGCTGGACGTCCGACTCCCGACTGTGGCAGGGATGTGTCCTCCACCAGCCTGGTTGCAGGGTCAGAGGCAGCTCCACAGGGTACCCAGGTGATAAATGGGTGGGAAGATGGCATGCAGTACGACTGGCGCATAGGGGGTTCAGTTGAGGAGGGGGTCGGAACAAGGTCCAGCAAACGGAGGAATCCGGCCCTGGTGAGCTGTCCCAGTAGGTCAACGCGGTCAATGAGCCATTCGAGATGACGTGCAGTCTCCTCATGAAAAGACTGCAGGTCAACTCGCATGGGCCGTTGACGCAACGCCACCACACCCAGGACAGGCTCAACCCGGTCCCGGATAGCCACGTCCACAGGGAGAGGAAGGCCAGTTGTTGTAAGCGGATCCCCTCCCTGAAAACGGGTCTGGACGTAAGCATCCCTGCTGGTGTGGGATGATGCAGTCACAGGATCGGGGACAGGATTACACACAGGCACCTCCGCGGTGGCCTGTGCTGCCTCCTGTCCCTGCCCCTGCACTGCACCACTAGCACCAGTGGAATCCCCACCTCCAGACCCTGTGTCTGTCCCTTGCACGGCCTCCTCCTCCACCAAACCCCCCACCAACCTGGATGACTCCATGCCATCTTCCTCTGTCGGACCCTGTGGGGTCTCAGCTGCCCCTTCGGCTGCCGAGGAGTTGAACTCCGACCTCCTCCTCTTGGACCTTCCCTCGGCAGCTGCAGCCTAGGACGCGGCACCGGACTCCTCACTCCCCGAAAAGATGACAACCTGGGAGGGGAGCCGGGCCTTTCGTCTCTGGCTGGCAGGATGATCCCTGCCGCTGTGCTCCACAGCACCCTCCCCGCCCTCTTCTTCAGTTGACGCTGCAGACAGGGAGAGATAAAACACAAGCATCAGGGCACTGTTCAATGGACTGATACACACATGACAGTTGCACATGAGTGGCATTGTTTAACTGCAGACATGGCATCACACTCCACGACACACATGTCATTTTAACTCACACGCATGAACATTTCAACAGCAATATTGCACCAGGCAGCACCATCCATACACATACAACAGCATGAACAGCCAAAGGTGAGCCTGACATCACATGAAACACAAGGAGTGCACTAGACATGCACACACGCCACCACACTTACATGCATGTCTACATCTCCTCCAACTGTTGCAGTGATGAGATCGCCATACGTCACATCTGCCATTCATCCTTCTACATTTCAGTGTCACGTGCATCCATGTTGCATCACAGTTGCACACTTGTCAAATACACGTACATGCACATGTACACAGTGCAGATACATGCATTATGAACCACCATCCATGCCACAACCATGCCAATGTACATACACAGAAATTTAAACATGTGTGCTCCCGCACCTGCATTTGCCCAGCATGCTTACCAACACATACACCATCAATGTGTCTCACAACTGAGAGGACTCACATGTGGCAGCCTCACACCCATGTTCATACACATCCCTACATGGCCCTACATAAACACATGCGCAACCTGCACACTACTGGCACACCACGACACGCACAGCGTACTATCAACATGCAGGTACACTTACCGCTCGACTCCAGACGGGTCTGCCTCTCAAGGATCTGGACGTAGAGCGCTGGGCATATGCGTTCCAGGACCCTCATTTGATGGGTCGACAGCTGGCCCCGGCGCCCCTTGGCATCTGCTGCCTTAGCGAGGCGCCGGGCCTTGTTGAGGGTCCTGGACCTGAAGTCCTCCCAGCGCTTCTTGACATGATGTAAGTCATGGACTGCCACCCCCTTTGCGTTGATGGCAGTCACGATGTCCATCCAGATCCTGGTCCGTCCTTCATTGTTGGCGCGCAAACTTCCAAAGAGGGCATCATACTGCCCCAGGACTTACTCCACCAGGACACCAACTTCGGTGGCAGTGAAACTGGTGGCCCTCTGCCTCTCTGGCTGGGGGTTGCCAGTGCTGCCAGATGGTGTTGTGCTGGACATGGCAACCCCAGAGGCAGGAGTGGGTGTGCAACTGGGTCCTGGGGCTGGGCTGTGGAGCGATGGAATCCCAGTCGGGAGTCTTCGGTTCCAGCAGGGGTGGTCACAGCAACTACACCCCTGGCTGACGTGCAGGCAGCAAATGGCAGGGCATGTGGGCAGCAGGCAGTCAGGCAGCAGCAGAGGGCAGGTGGGAGCGTGCTCGGGGCTCTGGGGGGCAGTAATTCGGCCTTCTGGGCAGGAGCGTGGTCTTCCGTGTGTTTTCGCGTGGCCAGCTTGATACGGAGTGATTTTGCATGTGAAAAAATTGCACATCACCGTGTAATTCGAGGAAAGGGCCTTAACGCGTAAGCGTGTCAGCACACGCACGCAATTTCATTGGACCAAAGGCCCTTAGCGCGTAAGCGTGTAAGTTACATTAGGTGTGTGGCCGTTTCCCTCATAGCACGTGATGACAGAGCACACGTGGAAAAACTGCACGCCCGAGTGTCATCGCGTGTAATTGGAGGAAAGGGCCCACGTACACGCGTATCTGACGTGTACGTGTGGGCCGGTTTAAAAGCTACGTGTAGGACGCCATTTCCTTGTACGTGCTTTTCGTGGAGAGCGAGTGGGTGAAAACTGTACTTCTTGTCGGTTCACACGCGATTACTTCACAGCGTTTCTAGTTCATACTCCCTGTTACCTCTGACAGCTCTTTTATCATTTTTTGTTGGGCCTGTTTCCTCAAACAGAGGTCACTTCTCCTTTTGTCCTGTCTCCTCAGACAGCGTACAATTCTTCTTTTGGCGGGGGTGTTGCCAACGCGCACACGCGGGTATATTTCCAGGCAGACGGTGAGTTCCGCACGTACTTAGCAACTGTGCTTGCCCCGTGTGTCGCGTTCCCCTTCAGAGGTCATTGTAGGCTGCGTGTATTATGCGTACGCTTATTTTTGTGTTTCTGGGTGCCACAGCATAGTACAGGTTCATTTCTTCACGCACGTGGTCTACGAGGGGTTGCGTGCACGTTCATTTTTGATTTTGGGCTGCCTGTGCATTGCGTGGTCCGTCATCTTCCCCCAGGGGTCACAGACAGCCTTGTTAGAGTACTAGGGTACGAATTCCATCTAGTATCCTACCCCTTTGACCCCCAATTGCCCAGGACAATAGTTTACTGCAACTCCCATACGTACAACAACATCAGTGCCATGGTTGGGAGGCGACTAAGCAGTACGGGAGGCAAAGGTGGCCGACCTTCAAAAGGTGGGCGTGGTGGGCGCGGTAGGGGACGTGGCCGGAATTTGCAGGGTGCCCCTATACCCCCATGTGTGGAGGAACAATCAGGGACACCCATGCTCCCCCCCCATGGTTGAGGGAAACGTGGCTGACACCATCCCAGCTCAGCCCCTGTTGGACCAGCCCATTGTGGCACCTGACCTGGCACAGGATGACTCCCAGGCTGACTTCCAGGTCAGCAAGTCTAGGCCACGTGTGGCGGTGCAAGTTGTTGTCACCAAGCCACGTGGATCTGGGGCAGCTATGTCATCTGCTGCCCCAAGTATGCAGGGTGGGGAGGCCGCAGGGGCAGCTGCAGCTCCATCCGCCCCAGCTCTGACTCTCCCAGCCAGGACAGTGTCAGTCCAGGTCCATCAAACTGACGTTCCCCCTGCCAACATTACCCTGCAACCAATGCCTGCATCAAGACCTATGGTCATTGTGCATTCCCACACTCCTAATGCCCAGTCCACCAGTGATTCTGCCCCTACTGACCAGAGCGGCGTAAGCCACTCTGGCTCCGCTCCACCTTTAAAGAAGAGGAAGAAGGGTGCTCTGGCACGACAGGCTGAGACCCCAGACACGGCTACACACTCCGGCACGTCAAGGAAGCCTTCCTTTAATGACGCGGAACTTGATGCACTTGTGTCCTATGTGTCGGCACATAGCCACGAAATGCTGGTGACTGCAGGGTCCAAGACCACAACTGGTCAACGTAAGGCACATTGGCAGATCATCGCCGACCGCATAAGTGCCCTTGGATTTGTGAGGCGCACAGCTGATGATTGCTACAAGCAGTGGAATGACCTGAAACGCAGAGCAAAGAACAAGCTGGCCTCAAATCATGCCGCTACTCTGGTGACTGGCGGTGGGTCTCCACAAGAGGACAACAAACTCACTGAACATGAGTCTGTTGCTGGGGCCTTCGTCACAGAGGAACAGATCCAAGATGTGGGAGAACTACCTGATTATGATGCATTGTCCGGTGAGTGCCCATGCATGTGTGTGTAATGCATGTGTATGTTGTTTGGGTGACGGGTTCTGATTGAGTGCCAGGTGAGGGTGTGTGTGCCTGAGTGGTAAGGGTCACCCATGTGCTTCATCCAAAACATTCAGCGGCCTTGGATTTGGGTGTGACAGTATCCCTTCTGCCCACAGTAGTAATTTAGCGCAACATTTTCAGTGTTCATTCGGGCTGATTGTTTCAATTCTCCCACTTTTGGTACGCATTCCTCAGCCCTATTGTCACATTTGTGACATGCTTCTGTCATTGATGAACCCCACATTGGCCCACATTGGCCCACATTGGCCCACATGTGTTACCTTGTTAGGTGAATGATTTGACCATTCAGGCTGATTGAGTATTGGCCTGATCACATACATTTGTGGGAACATGATAGTTATTTCCTGTCATGTTGAAGTGCACAACCATTGATGTGTACATCGGCCTGCAATCACTGTATTTTTGCACACTGGATGTGTTGCAGTGTGTGGCACATGCGTATTTTGTCACACTATGTAGCATTTTTCATCTCATCATGTCCATCTCACATGGATGGCTGACAGTACTCATTCACTGACATATGGATGTACTTGTGGAATGTACCATGGCTATGGTACATGCCATCTGTGTGATGGCATGTGTCATGTATGTGTATTGGAAATGCCACTCACTGGCCAATGTGTGATGGCAGTGCTACCCAGCATGCAGCAAATGTGTTGCTCTTCCATCTTGGTGTCATCAGTGTCTGCCTTTTGCCTCCCCTTCCAACTCAGTGACAGTGCATGCATGGGTGGGTTATAGTCATGTGGGACATGTGTAAATCATGTACTGGTTCTGTAGCTTGTCAGGCCTATTTGTGTGCTATGGTGCTAATGCCTGTTTCCATTTTTTGTCTTTCATGTTTTTGCAGGGGATGACGCACTTGATGCTGTTGAGGTTGAGGAGATGGTGCAGACCCAGGAGGAATCTCAGGCACGACCGGCCACCAGTGGGGGACGTGGTGTGGTGGTGGGTGAGAACCCAATCTTGCTGCAGACCATTCTGTCCAGGGGTGTCTCTGGGGGCACCTCCCAAGACCTCTATTCAGGTGGTTATTTGGATGATGAGACCTAAGTGCCATCACAGGTAAGTGTTCCTGGCAGGGATTCTGTTCTGTCTATCCCACCTGCACCAGGGGTAGAATCCTCTATGGGGATGTCAGTGTTGGTAAGTCCGCCTTTGGTGGTTACGGATGCAGGGTCACACTCCACAACATCTGATCCTGTTCCTGGGCCAGCAGATCAGAGGGGGAATGCAGTCCTGCAGCCTCAGATAGTGGCGGCACAGCAAGGCACAGATGGCCTTGCCCCAAACAGGTGTGGTGCCCGCCGACGCAGTGGCCATACGCCACCAGGCAATACCATATGGGAACAATCCATGTATGGTATGGCAACCCAACAGGCACCATCAGTTGAGATGATGGCTCAAGCAATGGAGAGGGTGGCCACTTCCATTGCCCCCCCTGAAAGGCAGATGGTGCAACAGACTCCATTTGCCAATCAGACAGGGAAGACATGTTGGCGTCCAACAGGGACTGAGGGGCGGCACTGGAGACTCTACGCCAATCGCTATCAATAGAGTCCCAGGGCCACAGGGAAGCCCTGAGGGTAGAACTCCATCACCTCAGGGAGACTCTTGTTGACCTTGAGGCTTCCACTAACTTGAGGACAGAACAGCAGCTGGAGCGGCTCACACGTTCGCTCTCAGCTGAGATGCAGGCAACTCGGGAGGAGATCCGGGCATCACGTCAGGTGCTGCATGGGGATCTCCGCACTATAATCCTCCAGAACAAGACCTTCCACACCTGCATGCTTGCTGCAATGGAGGACCAGACCAGGGCTTTGCGTGGGCTGCCTCCCATAGCACCACCACGTCCTGATGCAGCAGCAGAGGGTGATGAGAGCGACAGCAGCAGTTCTCCCACAATGACATAGCCGTGCAGGCCATGAGCCCATGGAGGTGTTTTTTTTCTCCCAACATCCACACAGGTGGCTGTTGGTGCGCACCCTGTCCTCGGACCTCCTGGGTGGACTCCCCACCCCAGCCCCCACATGGCCATTTTTGATTTTTGATTTTGTTTTACAGTGTGTTGCCTTGTGTGGCTTCCGTGGGCATCCACTGTATTCCGGCTGGGCACAGGCAGGCTTGTCCTGAGTTTGGGTTAGATGCTTGGGTTCGTGAGACACACACCCCTCCTGCTTCCCGTTTACATGGGCTTGCAAAGGGTGTGCCCAAGTGACAGTGAATTACACAGTGACGTTGGACTCCCATGAGCTGTGTGGGCAGTCTGTAGTCAATACTGTGTATACATTCCTAGTGGATATTGTTGTTGTATTGTACACTGCATGGTGTATTGATATGTGCTTGTGCATCCATGTCTTCCTCCTAATTTGCAGGTTCATTCCTCATGTCTTCACAAGGTTGTCTACTTTGGAGATGTAGTTCATGTTTGCGTGGCAGCAACACTGTACAGTTGGAAGGGGTCGATGTGCTGGCATAATCAGGTTGTAAGACTACCACTACTTTAACTTAGTACCGTCATGTTTTTGCTATGTTTGAGGTTGCGTTGCTGCATTGTATTGTTGGTAAGTATTTGGTCATGTGTGTTGTTAGTTCTACATTACTGGGAGCATATTGTGTGTGGGCAGTTTCCATTAGGGACACTGTACTTTGTGACACTTGTGTCAGGTTTTGGGGATTGCTTTGTTTGCTCTCACATAGCATGACATGCCATGGTGTGTTGGGTGGCGGTGCTGGGGAGGGGTTGGGTGACATGGCACTGTTGTCATGTTGTATTTTGCAAGGGGGTAATGAATTTAGCAGCATAGAAGTGTGTCTTTTGATGACACAGCATTGGTGGTGTTTGTGTAGGTAGGGATGCACACAATGTAACACTTCCAGGTGACCAATCTCAGGCTGGTATGGTTGTGACAGTTGACTGTCCCTTATGTCATCATCATTGATTGTCAGCTGGTATGTGCCAGGGCTGTGTGCACTCCACAGGGGTGTGATTTTAGGTGAAGTAATTAGCCACCAGCTGCGTACGGGCTGCCTCACCTCGTGCCCTTTTCCCTCCCATGCGCAGCGGGCGTGCATGTGGTTGGGGATGTGGGGGCACCACCATGTCCACCGGCAGGCCCTGGCGTGTTGCAACGTTGTGCAGGACACATGCTGCCACTATGATCCTGCACACTACTGGGGGAGCGTATAACAGCTGCCCGCCAGAACGGTCAAGGGAGCGAAAGCGTGACTTGAGCACTCCGAATGTGCACTCCACTATGCCCCGGGTTGCAATGTGGGCTGTGTTGTATCTTACCTCGGGTGGCGTGGTGGGGTTCCGAATTGGCATCATCATGTGGGTGCTCAGAGGGTAGGCACTGTCCCCTGGGGAGGTGGTGATGGGTAACATTAGTGGGGTTGTGACATTACTCAGTATCTGACATGCATGCATGTGCTGTGGCATTTATACTCACCGAGCAGCCGTGTATTGCCATGCCGCCCAGCTTCTTGGTCCCGGTTTAGGGTTGACATTCTGTAAATAAAACTTTCGTGGGTGGACCCTGGATAGTTGGCATATACTGAGGTGATGATTCCCTTGGCATCACATACTACCTGCATGTTGATGGAATGCCAGTGCTTGCGGTTTCTATAGATGTGCTCTGATGCCCTGGGGGGACGTAAAGCCACATGGGTGCAATCAATGGCACCTGGGACTTTGGGGAATTGTGCCACCCCGTAGAAATCCTGGACGGCAGCCTGCCTTTCTGCAGGTGTTCTGGGCAGGTATATGTGCCGGCAGACTGATGGGCGTGCAGTCATGATGGCCAAGACCTGGTGTAGGCAGCGTGACTGCGTGGCCTGTGACACCCCCCCACTATAGCACTTGTCCGCTGAAATGATCCAGTGGCCAAGAAGTGCAGTACATTGAGGACCTTCTGCAGGGGGCTGAGTGCTTGGGAGCACAGGGTGGGTGATGTGAGGTCATCCTCCCACTCACTCACCAGGTCGAGTATTATGTGCGGTGGAAACCTGTACTTCCCATATACCTGGTGATCAGGCATCCCAAAAAGGCTGGTTCTGGGTGTGCAAATTCTGGGCCTGACTATCCTCCTCCTCCTCCTGCGGTATCCCACGACCACTGCTGCTAGGAACGGTATATTCATCCTGGCGTCTGAGCTTGTTTGTTGTTTGCGCGCACTTTTATGCTGCGCGGGTCCACGTACGCCTGCTTCCTGCTGGCATACGTGTTTCCGAATTAGCGCGTCTTTTTTGGCGCACGCGTTAGCCCCGTTCGATTCCACGAATACGTGTTTTGAACGTGCCTGTGGGTGTCCCGCGCATTTGCCTCCTGTACTTCCCCCGTGGCCACATTTTCACGCGTTGTTCCCCATTCCGCGTGTCACGCCCCCTGTTCCTCCTACTTTTGTTGTGTGCGCCGCGCTATGTGCGATTTCGCTGTGCACGTAGCACACGCTGTTTGGAGACGTGTGCTCCAGCGTGCGCCACACAGAATTTTGGCGCACATCCTGGGATTTACATGCGCACGGACTTCCATGAATCGCTGTGCGTGGGTTTCGCTGCGATTTTCACACTGGCACTGCGATTTGCATGCTTTCGCACGCTTGCGCCGAAAATTTCAGTGCACATTAATTCCATGAATCGGCCTGAATATATCCTTTTCCTTTTAGATTTACTCACAAAATACCTACCCATTCACAAGAGTATGTATATTGCCACATAATAATGAAACCATTGTAATTGATCTGTATACTAACCATATTGAATTTTATGTTCACTTTGTTATATATACTATACTTTCCTTTTGTTTTTGAATGTTATTATGAATTGTCATTTCTTTTGCATATGTGTGTTACATTCTTCAGTATTGTCTTAAATTGCTTATACTAAATATTTGTTGGTATTAGCAAATAAATTATTGCTTCCGAGTTTCTGTATTCTTAAACACAGTGAGCGGTTCGTACACTTTTGACCCCTTGTGTGGATCTGCTACTCAGCAGACCAACACTTGTATTAAAATTTGTGGACCGGCCCAAACACCTGATCGGTCCAATCAAACAATTGCCCTGAGCATTGTTCACTAACAAGGGTACACGCATTTGTCCCCATTGTTTGAATATCAAGTCATGCCCTTTGGGTTATGCAATGCTACTGCGGCATTCCAATATTTCATGAATGACGTCTTGAGGGAGTTGATTGATGTGTGCGCCTTAGCGTACATAGACAACATCTTAGTATACTCAGCCTTGAAACAAGATCATGTCAGGCACATTCGCTCAGTCCTCACCAAGCTCTGTCAACATCGCTGGTTTGCAAAGCTTGAAAAATGCTTTTTTCACGTTACCAAAGTAGAGTTTCTTGGTTTTATCCTTACTCCAGGAGGCATCAGAATGGACGTGCAGAAGTTAGTCGTACAACTAGACCACCGGTTGCAAGACCGAAAAGCAGATCGCTCCAAAACGGATCCTCGGGTTGTGTATGTTCGGTCTAGAGACAATGTAACCCGAGCACAAGAAAGCACTGTGGAGCCCATTAAAAAAAAGGGGGGGTGCGACCTCCATTAACAAAACAAGAGCGAGATAAAAGAAGGCAACAACAGTTAGGTCTGTATTGCGGAAAACCTGGGCATTTCCTGAAGGACTGCCCGGTGAAACCTCCAAGGAAGGTCGTCGGGGCCACAGAAAAAGATGAAGAGAAAGAATCTAAATCGGAAAACTACCCAGCTCAGCAAACGTAGAGGTCAGTTTGTCGAGTGAGAGGAAAGAGCCCCCGACCTCACACTTTGCAATACCAGTGATCTTAATCAATAACCAACGGTTGTCAAGAATGCATGCCGTTGAGGCATACATCGACAGCGGAGCAGTCAGGAATTATATAGATCAAGACCTGGCTTGATGGGGCTTCCCTTATGTTCTAAGCCGACTAAAGACAAGGTAACTACGGTAGATGGGACAGAAATCGCTTCCGGACCCGTAACCCAATGCACAGCCGAGATAACCTTGCTGTGCCAGCACGGGCATCGGGAACTCATTTCGTTCGATCTCATCAAGGCACCTCAATTCTGGCTTATACTAGGGATGCCATGGTTAGTCGCTCACAACCCTTTGATCGACTGGCGGGCCAGGAAATTAACCTTCCCCACTGACTGCTCTCCAACCTGTTATTATCAAGAACAGAAACCAGCTTTCAGTATTTCTGCAACTCCCGGAGCGACAACATCAACCCTGGGTGTTACTAATACCTTGCCAGAGGAATACCGGGATTTCCAGGATGTACTCTAGAAGGACCAAGCAAACACCCTGCCACCGCACAGGCATTATGACTGTCAAATCGACTTTGTTCCTGCTGCTCAGGTCCCTTGTGGTAGAATCTATGCTCTTACGGAACCTGAAAATCTACATCTGAAGTCTTACTTAGACCAATACCTTGCAAACGGATTCATCCGTCCATCAAAGTCCCCTGCAGCCAGTCCTTTGTTCTTCGTGCCAAAAAAAGAAGGGTACTTAAGGACCTGTATTGACTACCGCGCATTAAACCAGATCACTGTAAAGAACCGTTATCCCTTGCCACTTATCCCGGAAATGCTGGACCAGGTCAAAGATACTCAGATTTACACCAAATTAGATCTTCGGGAGCGTACCACCTGGTCCGGGTCAGAAGAAGAGACGAATGGAAGACTGCTTTCCGTACCAAATATGGTTTATTCGAATATCAAGTCATGCCCTTTGGGTTATGCAACGCTCCGGCAGCATTCCAATATTTCATGAATGACATCTTGAGAGAGTTAATTGATGTCTGCGCCCTAGTGTACATAGATGATATCCTAGTGTACTCAACCTCAAAACAGGATCATATCAAGCACGTCCATTCAGTCCTCGCCAAGCTCCGTCAACATCGTTTATATGCAAAGCTTGAAAAGTGTTTCTTTCACGTAACCGAAGTAGAGTTTTAAGGCTTTATCCTTACTCCCGGAGGCATCATGATGGACCTGCACAAAGTTGACGCCGTTCTGAAGTGGCCATCAACAACGTCAGTAAAAGGAGTGCAAAGTATGTTGGGCTTTGCAAACTTCTATCGCCGGTTCATACCAGACTTCTCCCAAGTTGTACACCCGATCACCGTATTACTACGAAAAAATAACAAAAAATTTGCCTGGACCGAAGAAGCAGGAAAAGCTTTTCAGGAACTTAAGAAAAGGTTCACCTCAGCGCCAATCCTGTGACATCCACGTCCAGATCTGCCTTACATCGTGGAAACAGACGCTTCCAGTATAGCAATGGGAGCTGTCCTCTCACAAAGAGATCCTGACACCGGCCAGCTACATCCAGTGGCCTTCTGGTCGAAGAAGTTCTCACCTCCAGAAGTAAATTACACCATTACGGACAAAGAACTCTTGGCAATCAAATCCGCCTTTAAAGCTTTGCGATACTATCTTCTGGGGGCCAGACACACCATTACAGTTATCACGGACCACCGAAATCTGCAATATCTTAAATCGACGGTCAGACCGAGAGAACCAACCAGACCCTTGAGCAATACTTACAATGCATGTTGCACCATGAATTAAGAGACTGGAAGGACTTACTATGGATAGCCAAGTACGCATATAACAACTCCTTGCATTCCAGTACCGGACAAACACCCTTTTACACCCTATATGGTAGACACCCACGTACCTCAGAACTGGATCTCCCAATCAGCTTGGAAATGCCAGCAGTAAAAACCCTTCACACCTACATCACTCAGGCTTTCAAAAAAGCCAAAGAACATCTAATTTGCGCCGAAGACAAGCAAAAACAATTTGCTGAACAACACACGAAAAAGGCCCCAGACTATCAAGTAGGGGACAAGGTTTGGCTGGCCGCCAGGTTTATACCCATCAAAGGAACCCAAACCTTTCAACCCAGGTACTTGGGAACCTACACCATCAAGGCGATTATTAATCCAGCGGCCGTCAAATTAGATTTACCATCCAATCTACACATCCAACCGGTATTTCATGTGTCCCTTTTAAAACCAATGCAGCCTGGTACACGGATTGGAACACCACCAAAACCCATTCTTGTTGACGGAGAACCAGAATTCAAAGTTAAAGGCATACTGGACTCTAAGTATTCAAGGGGGAAGTTATACTATCTAATTGATTGGAAAGGATTTGGACCCCAAAATAGATCCTGGGAACCCTGTGAAAACATTCATGTGCCACGTCTGATCAAAAACATCATCGAAACTTCCCAACTAAACCCGGGCCGGATAGAAGGAACACCTTGAGAGGGACCTTGGGGGGGGGGGGTGCTGTCACAACCCCCATCCAGAAGACCCCCTGGCAAGCCCATGGGCCAGGAAGGGGCTCAACTAAAACCAGGCATCCTTGGCCTAGGCCTTCTAGGGGCCAGTCCTGGCGCCTTTGGCGCCAGGCTCATACTTGATAAAGGACTGGTATTGGGAACTACTTTATTTCATTGTCAATCAACATGGAACCAAGCTATGCGGTATAGTATTTTTAGGTGTGGTATCATAGGAACTATTTTACCTGGACTACTTTCTTGAAGCCACCACGCCCGACTGGGATAACACGCTTCGCGTTACTATGCAATTCTGCAACGTGACGCTCACCGTGTTCAGCTGCACCCGCAAACCTCGGAAGAACAGCATCTGTAAAGGAGAAAAAGGACATCGTTAGCAGCAGCAGCTTACCTGTAATTTCCTCGTTAGCTGTCCACGGCTCTTGAGATCAGCATCCTGGAACCAGCGCTCCTCCCGAACCGACGGATCTGCAAAAAAGAAAGAAACAAGGCATTAGACATTTTTACAATTTAATGAACGGTGCCGAAAGCTCACCTCGCAAGCTGCTCCTCGACCAGCATCGCTTCAGGAATCCCATGCACCGGGTAATCACCGCAACCTGTGGGAAGACAAGACAACAGGTTAGCAAGAGGCAAGGCATCATAGCGCTGCGCTTAGCGCCTACTCACCGCATCAAGGCGCTCTAAAAAACCCATTACTTACCGGCGAGAGCCAATTCAGTCTATGCCACATATAGGACTTCCACGCACCTAAGGAAGAGAAAAGACATTAGTTAAACCGAAAAGGCACGCAAGGACTATAATATAGCACAGCAATAAGACCTACCTGAAAGACTCAAAGCGGGGCGGCATCAGTGAAGTAACTCGATCGCAAACGCCCACCAAGCACAACGCGCCCCTGCCAAGAAGGCAGGACGGAGAACACACCTGCATTAAAAACAAGGTGAGGAGAGGTCCAGTGGGGCCGCAGGTATACGGGGTGGTGGGGGACTGTTTACCCCAGTTGCCCAGTCTTGAACATTGCCCACCTGTATTCCAGGCAGAACCCTCCCGCTGGTCACACCTGGGAACCGCAGAGAAGGATACCTGAGTCCCAACTGCTGGGTGGCATCCCTGTGGAACCAGGTGAGCGCAACAGGAGGTTTACCTCCACTCCAATCCTGCGACACCCTCGTCCAGACCTCCCTTATGTCGTTGAAACGGATGCGTCCAGTCTTGCAAAGGGGGCTATCCTTTCACAGAGGGACCCAGAAACCGGCCAACTACATCCTGTGGCCTTCTGGTCAAAAAAGTTCTCACCTCCAGAGATTAATTATGCCATCATGGACAAGGAACTCCTGGCTATTAAATCCGCCTTTAAAGCCTGGAGGCACTAACTTCTGGGGTACAGACACACCATTAAAGTCATCACAGACCACCGAAACCTGCAATATCTCAAAACAGCCAAAGCCCAGTCCTCGCGCCAATTACGGTGGGCCCTTTTCTTCACCGAATATGATTACGTAATCATGTTTCGACCAGGGGTTAGAAACGGAAAGGCGGATGCCTTATCTCGCATGGGCATAGATGAAATGGTATATACAACTCCGGATCCAGTGCCTATTATACCTGAAGACAAACTCTTGGGTATCACGACAGCCTTAACACAAGCAGAACTACGAAAAGAAATTCAACAGGCAATGAATCCTGATGTTTTCCTCACATGGTAAACTCAAGGAGAACAATATACCATCAAGGACCATCTACCCTTTTTTAGGGATCGCCTACATGTACCCAAGAAGGAATTACAACAGCATATTATTTCAAATTATCATGATTCACTGATTGAAGTGCATCCTGGAATCGCCAAAACCCTAGCTAAGGTGAAAGAGAACTTTTGGTGGCCTACCTGGCGTAAGGACATCATTCAGTATATTGAGTCCTGTGGTGTCCGCTGACAAAATAAATCACAGAAACAAAAACCATCTGGTCTCCTACAACCATTGGACATTCCTCCAGTTCCATGGCACACTCTTTCCCTTGACTTCATCACTGATCTACCTCCCAGCCAAAGGTTCAACACCATCTTTGTAGTTGTGGACTTATTCTCGAAAATGGCACATTTTATTCCTCTCCAAGGCCTCCCAGACGCAGCCACTTTAGGAAAAGTATTCCTAGAGGGAGTTGTTAAGCTACATGGCTTCCCTTCGGTTCTGGTCTCTGATTGAGGCAGCCAGTTTGTTTCTAACTTCTGGAAGAAATGTGCTATGGCACAGATGGACGTTCGTCTATCTACCAGTCACCATCCCCAAACAGACGACCAAACTGAGAGAACCAATCAGACGCTCGAGCAATATTTACGGTGCATGCTGCACCACGAACAAAGGGATTGGAAAGACTTACTGTGGATAGCCGAATATGCATATAACAATTCCTTGCATTCAAGCACGGGACAAACGCCCTTATATACCCTTTATGGCAGACATCCACGTACCTCTGAACTAGACCTCCCAGCCAGCTTGGAAATACTAGCGGTAAAGACTCTACACACAACCATTACTCAGGCTTTCAAGAAGGCGAAGGAACATCTTATGCATGCCAAAGAAAAACAAGAGATTCGCCGACCAACACCGGAAAAAGGCCCCTGATCATCAAGTAGGAGACAAAGTTTGGTTAGCCGCTAAATAGTACCCATCAAGGGAACCCGGACCTTTCATCCCAGATACTTAGGACCCTATACCATTAAGGCAATTATCAACCCAGTAGCCGTGAAACTGGATTTACCACCTAATCTACAAATCCACCCGGTATTTCATGTGTCCCTCTTGAAACCAATGCAACCCGGCACACGGATTGGGACACCACCTAAGCCCATACTTGTTGACGGAGAACCAGAATTCGAAGTCAAAGATATCTTGGACTCTAAATACTCTAGGTCCAAGCTATATTATCTCGTCGATTGGGAAGGATTTGGACCACAAGATAGATCCTGGGAGTCCAGTGAGAACATCCACGCACCGCGTCTAATCAGGAAATTCCATCGGAACTTCCCAACTAAACCTGGGCCAGACAGAAGGAACACAGTGAGAGGGGCCTTAGGGCGGAGTGCTGTCACGACCCTCACCCAAAACCCCCTCTGGAAAACCCATTGGCCAGGTGGAGTCAGGACTCGGGTCTCTAGAGCCTGGAATCCTCTTCAAAAGCCCTCATGGGGCCAGTCCCGGCACCTATGGCGCCAGGCTCATACACCATGAAAAACAATGTGCTTGGGAACTACTTTATTGTATTGTCAGCCAACATGGAGGCATCCACATAGCTTGGTTCTTAAGAACCAAGCTATGCGGTCTAGTGTTTTGGGTGTGGTAGCCTAGGGACTACTTTACCTGGACTGTTTTGTTGGGGCTATTTAAATCACACCTGAGCAAGACAACACGCTTCGCGTTACTTTGCAGCTTGCAACATGACGCTCACTGTGTCCAGCTATTCCCCCCGAACCTTGGAGAAGCAGAACCTGCAAGGAGACAAAAGGAACATCATTAGCAGCAGCATCTTAACTGCAGTCTTCATCTTTAGCCACTCGCAGCTCCTGAGAACAGCTTCCTCGAATCTGCACGCCTCCCGGACAGAACGTCCTGAAAGAGGAAGATAGAGGCAACATTAAAGAAAGCAGTAGATACATTTGCCAAATACAAACTGCTCAATAGGCTTACCTGGCTTGTCGCCTCTCGGCTGCCACCACTACGGACATTCCACTCGCGCTGAAGAACACCGCGACCTACAAGGAAGGAAAACACAGGTTAGCAAAGGCAAGACTTTGCAGCGCTGTGCATAGCGCTTACTTACCGCATCATAGCGCTCTTAATGCGCCATCATTTACCAGCGGGGCTCAACCAAGCCAGTTCACCATGCTGAAGCTCCGCATACCTAAGGGAGAAAAATAGACATTTTAAAACAAAGAAAGGCATGCAGGATAGCAACAATACTAAAGAACAGCAATAAGACCTACCTGAACAATATCAAACGGGCCGGCCTCACTGAAGTAACTGGACCGCATCCGCCCATGAAAGACAACGCGCCCCTGCAAAGAAGGCAGGACGGAGAGCACGCCTAACTCTACCACAAGGTGAGGAGAGGGCCCCAGAGGGGCTGAAACCATACGGGGTGGAGGGAGGATACTTACCCTCAGTCTTGAACACAGTCCTCCTGTATTTTCAGGCAGAACCTTCCCCGCAGACCACATCTGGGCAAAGCTGAGAAGTATACCAGCGAGCAGCCCGGCTGGGTGGCGTCCCTGTGGATACCAGGTGAGCGTAACAATAGGTTGCCGGTAGAGATCAAGGGCAAAAGTGCCTCTGGTGTGCAGTATATCAATGCTCACTATTATAGTGGAAGCAACCCTGTAGCCAGTGAAACCATGAGTGAGGCTTTTATGAAGATCATACCCTGAGAAGGAAATCACACTGAGGGGCTGACAATTTTGAAAGGTTTAGGGACCTGCAACACTGAGAGTTTAGGCAATACAAGATTAAATGAGATGCCCAGGATCACATATTGCTTAAAGGGTGAAGCTGGGATTTGTGCCAACTCTGCAATTTCTGCATTTGAACACTTTCTTTTCCAGCTTTTACCATGTACTAAAACAATCTAATTTTATAAAACTGACTTGCAAAGTACACAAATCACATTCCCAAACCTGACAATTTTTAAAACCAGAATATTACAGAAGGGTGTTACGCAAAATGGGAATGATTCTAGCTACATTCCATCCATCATCAAGGGAAATATATAAGTACCAGCATATCAATCGATGTGATTTAACAGATTTAATCTAGGTATGTCTTTTGTACTTGTAAGCTTTAAATACTTCCAAAACAATGGCTTGTGAAATTGTCATTCATAAACGTACAGAAAAACCTTTGACTTTTATACAAAAATCAAAAAGTTGTTTGTATCAAACAAACAGACCTTAAAATGTGCTTGCCCAATGCCTACACCATCTGGTCTCTGGTCTGCTCTCTCCTGTCTACCACCCCTTCCACTCAAATGGCCTACATAAGAAGAAAGATCAAGTAATGAGTTGAACGATGCCACCAGCATGCAAGAAGGAAAACTCACATAAGACAGCACAGTAATGCAAGATATATATGATCTGACCAGGATCGCTGTATTGTCTGCTGGCAAAGCCAGGATACAAGCATGAACACTTTGGTTCCACAGTCTTTTATTCACCTTTTGGACTAATCGTTTATGCTCATCTTTGGAGGGGTTTGCCTAGGTTCTAGAACGCCCCATCTGAACAAACCAATTTCTAGACCTTCACCATACGAATGACATGTTCGTTTTTATAGCAACCCCTATCTGGTGCAGGAATATTGCTGATAATAGCACCTCTTATGCTGCAAAACCAAGTACATATGCAGGTAGGTTTATAAACTTCAGACATAGGAAAGGTTCAGCCAGCCTTGCTGCAATGTGCTCTTCTAATCTATCATATGAACACAATGGGCCTCATCAGGACCCAGGCGGTAAGGGGTTTACGGCGGCGTAAACAGCGCCGACCCTTACCGCCTGATTCCGAGGTCCCTTAGCGCCATGGAGGTTTTAACACCTGCTTTTAGCAGGTGTAAAAATCCATGGCGCTAAGGGACCTTGTTGTTAATTACGCCACCGTAATTTACGGTGGCGTAATTAACGCCTTCCCCACTCCCATTATGCCCTATGGGGCAAAAATGGGAATGGGGAAGGGTAAATGGGTTAATGGGGACTTACCGCCCCACTCACCTCGGAATGGGGCGGTAAGTCCGCCAACCACCATGGCTTAAACGTAGTTTACGCCATGGTGGTAAAGGTACGACCCAGGCGGTAACTTACCGCCTGGGTCGTAATGAGGCCCAATCTCTGCAATGCGTGCTTAGCACACTGAGCTAACGTCTGAACCATTGTGGCACTCAATTTATCAATATGGATTTCAACTTTGGCTATTGCACATGATCAACATAATTCCCACAAGAAGGAAAGAATGCTACAGAAGTTGTGCCATAAGGAACACACAAACTATGTATTCCACAGTGAACACAGAAAGCATTACATGATTAATTGATCAAGGCAGAATGTGCTTGTCAAAACAGACAGACAATAGGTTTAGCGCCTCAGGAGCATGCCATAAAATCTCCTGGCGTGTGCTATTTAAGTCTGGTGAACAATGGACTCTTACTTTAGATCAGGCAGCCTTGTGGGGGCCCCCTCCAAGGTGGGGGCCATGGGCAAGTGCACCTTTTGCCCTCCCATAAAGACATCTCTGAAGGTGACTCAAACAGGACAGACTATGGAAAAGAAAGAAAGAAGGTGGCTCAAACGGGACAGCCTAGGGCAAAGAAGGAAAGAAGGGGACTCAAACATGGCAGACTAGGGAAAAGAAAGAAAGAAAGAAGGTGACTCAGACAGCAGAGCATAGGGCAAAGAAAATGACACAAACAGGACAGACTAGGGCAAAGAAGGCGACTCAAACAGTACAGACTAGAGTAAAGAAAGGGACTCAAACAGGACAGACTAGAGCAAACAAAGTGACTGAAACAGGAAGGATTCTCAGATCACACACAAATGGGAAGGTTTTAGGTTTCACAAACAAGCGTGAATAAATAAGGGAACAGTTTTTTGATATTGATATTTTATTTGTAACGCACTCGTACACAAGTTTTTCAGAGCGCAACGAGGCAAGGGAGAGAAACAAGGGAGAAACAAACAACGATCTTACTAGGCCCAGAGACATTGAGAAGGCACAAGTGCAGGGGAGAGGGAAGGGGAAAGTGCATGAGAGGGGGGAGAAGTAGAAAATGCTGAGCAAAGGAAATAAATAAAATAAAAAAGACAACAAACAGTGGTAGTGCAGCCAGCAAGTGGCAAGTGCTAGGCTTAAGGCAACAGACAGGGTGTGTCTGATAAGTGCAGAAAGAGGGGGGGGGGGCTGCGGCCACCCCCCCCTTTTCTGCCTTTTCCCTGTACTCCTCTAACAAGGTTTCCAGGCAAGTCTGATCTATGAAAGTTGCGTCAAAACAGGTTCACCCCTGTTCCTCCAAAACCATCAAGGACCACATTGACACCCTGGTTCCTGCTCTGGCTGATTTCTGCAAACACTCCTATGCCACTGGAGTCTTCCACTCCCCCCTGAAGCACTCCCTTGTGCACCACCTTCTTAAAAAACCCTCTACTGTCCCTTCCTGCCCGGCTAACTATCGCCCAATCTTCATCACTCCCTTCCTGGGCAAACTCCTGGAAAAGCCGGCCATCTCCCAGCTTAATTTTCACACTGAATCTGTTGGTTATCTCCATGACCATCAGTCTGGCTTCAGAGCTGCCAGAAGCACAGAAACTGCTCTCCTGAACATCAGTGAAGACCTGCTCCCCAACCTCGATTCCAACACCCCCTGTGTCCTCATCTTACTTTATCTCTCTTCTGCCTTTGATACAGTCAACCTTGCCATCCTGCTTAACCGTCTCTGTGATAACCTGGGTATCACTGATCAGGCCCTGACTTGGCTGACCTCCTTCCTCTCTGATCGACCCTACAAGGCCCTACAAGGTCCAATTTGGGTCCTTCCTCTCCTCTATCTCTATCTCTACCTGTAGTGTTTGCCAAGGATCTAACCTCTCTCCCTGGCTGTTCAACCAATACCTAGCATGTCTTGCCCACCTCATTGCCGCTCTCTGCCCCAACTTTCAGTGCTATACGTATGACACTCAACTCATCTTCAGGCTCCCTTCCACCACCTCTTCTCCTTCTCTCATCTCTGACTGTCTATCCGCCATCCAGGAGTTGTGTGCTGCCAATTATCTCTGCCCTAATTCCAGTAAGACCGAGATTCTCCTCATCGGTACACCTGCTTCCTCCTTTCCTATTACTCTCTGGCCGGCCCTCCTGGCCCTCTTCCTGCTCCCACCTGTGAAGCTAAAAACCTAGGTGTCATCTTCGACACCACACTCCTTCTCTCGTCACATCTCTGATGTCTCTAAGAAGTCACACTACCAGCTGCACCTCCTCAGAGGTATTCTCCCTTTCCTCTCCTTCCCCCAGAAGCTCACTGTCGCCAGAGCTCTGGTTCTCTCTAGGGTGGACTACTGCAACAGTCTCTTTCTAAATCTACCTGCCTCTACTCACAGCCCTCTGCAACTCATCCAAAACAGGACTGCGACACTTGTCCTTGGCCTCAAGCCTAGAGATCGTATCTCTCCAGGACTGAAATCTCTGCACTGGCTCCTAGTGGCAGCGAGGATTAAGTTCAAAACCCTCTGCATTATCCACAAGGCCTTCTGGGGCCTGGGACCTCAATACCCTCAACTCTCTCTTCCTAAATATCTTCGCTCATCGACCTCCAACTCCCTAAGGGTCAGTCGATTCACCAAACAGAGAGTTGGTGCTAGATCTCTTTATTCTGATGAGGCCTCCCTCTGGAACAGCCTCCCTGCCTCTCTGAAACTTGAGGCGAACCATCTCTAGTTCCGGAAGCACCTCAAGATCTTCCTCTTTGCTTCTGCTTTCTCTCCTCCTCTCCCCTGCTGATCCCCTGCTGATCTCCTGGCTGAAACTGCACTGGTTACCTAGCTAGCCTCTGATCTCAGGCCCAGGTCCCCTCCCCACCAGTTGCACATCTGCACTGCCCCCCCCTGGCAACCCTTGCACTCAGGGACTGTTTCTGTATCCTGTCAGCCCCTACTAGCACTTGACACCTGAATCTCAATGTCACCTGGCCTAGTAGAATCACTGTCTCTGTCCTCCATCTGTTTCTCCTCCCTTGCCTCGTTGCGCCTTGAAACACTTGTGTATATGCGCGTTATAAATGCCCTATATCATTATAGGGTTACAGATACAGACCCAAGTGCAAGGGATTGCCAGGAGGCAGTGCAGGCGGGTGGCAGGTGAGCAGGTATGTGGGGCCGAAAGTCAGAGGATATCCTGGTGCACGATGCCGAGGCAGAACAGATCAGCAGGGGAGAGGAGGAGGGTAGGCAGAAGCAAAGAGGAAGTTCATGAGGTGCTTCCGGAACTGGAGATTGTTCTCCTCAGGTTTCAGAGTGGCAGGGAGGCTGTTCCAGAGAGAGGCCCCAGCTGAAGACAGAGATCTACCCCCAGCTCGTTTCTTTGAAAAACGACCGACCCTGAGGGAGTTGGTGGTGGAGGAGCGAAGAGCTTGAGAGGGAAGATATTTACAGAGGGACAGCTGAAGGTATTTTGGACCCAGGCCCCAGAAAGCCTTGTGGACAATGCCAAGGGTTTACTATTATGTGTTGAATTGTTTTGGGGACTGAAGTAGGAGAAATAAATGGAACAAGTCACATGAGGCCTAGTAGGACAAACACAAATACAAATAGAATCAGGAATATGAAAGGGAGAGGTGCTTTATTTTCTTGTTGAAACGTTTTGGGTAAGAAAAGGGATTGAGAAAGATGTTGCTGATGTTTATAAAGTGGTATTTTATACTGCTTATTTCCAGAAAAGTTGCTTTTCATAGCTTGATTTAACTGTTTCATCTCTTACCTGACAGACACTGCCGCAGTCCAGGTGCAGTGAGCCGTGCCTGCCTGGATATCAGAAACTAATGTTACCAGGTAAACAGGTCTGCTGCTACGGCTGTATCCCGTGCCCAGTGGGTGAGGTGTCCCTTCAGGCAGGTAATGAGGCTGCCATGTTCTGAGTTTGGCACAGGGAATGGAGGCTGGTATGTTTAAACCCCACCCAGTAGCAGTTTGCAGACCCACCGAGGCCACTGGGGTGAATGAGGCATGGCTGAAGGCCAGGCTGTGGGCAACGTGGCACCAGGCATGGCTAGTGGCTGCTTCATATGGCTCTGTGCTGCCCCTTGGCATGCCCTAACGACATGCCTTGATCTTCCTTTAATAGTTCCTACTGAAAACCTACTCAATTGTTTCAACCAAGCATACCTAATCCAGTTTGACTGCAATGAATATATGCCCCTACAGATACAAAAAATATTAAATAGTGTATACATTATACATACAAATCAGTACCTTTTAAATTACAAATAGCTCCTTTTTCACAAAGTGTCTGTGTTTCTAGAATACACAAACGCATTAATCCAAAAGAAACATTCTCACATACCTTCGACAATCATTCACACCCACTCGAACCCCGGGGAAGGGCTCTCAGCCAATCAGGCGGCTGGAAGAGCGGGCGAGAATACACTGTGTACCGCCCACTGTTTCCAGCCACCAGAGGCCCTTCCCCGGGTGAGGCCATCTTGATTGTGGGGAGGCAACAGGGAGGCTCTCTCCCCACTTACCTTGCTTTGTTCAGGCCTGTCTAGGCTTGGAAAGCATTTACCAGCCATGTCTGCCCCCCAACGCAGGGGTGAGTACCATATTCAAACTCTTTTATTCCTCACGCCCTCCCGCGCTAATCCCCCCGTCTGTCTGCTGTGACTGGTTGCCTGATCCCTTATGAGTCTTACATGGCACCAGGCCCCCCTTGTCCAGTCTGCATCAGCGCCCGCCCAACTTAGCACTGCCCTTCCGGGCACCCTCCCTGACCAGCATGGTGTGTTGGCATCCCCCTGAGTTTGGACCACCCTCTTCCCCGCACTAGACAATGAACCCCGTCACCCCCTGGCACTTGCCCTCCTAGGCTCTCCATAGCACTTGCCTGAACCTTGGCCCTCCTGCCCCTACTCCCCTCCCCCTCCCTTCTTGCTGCTGCACTCGCACAATACAAATGTCACAAGGCCTAGAAGGACCGTTATTGTTTTTAATCCCCTTGTCCCCGTCCCCCTTTTTTTGTCTTGTGGCGCCTGGAAACACATTGCGTATAGACGCTATATAAATATGCAATAAATAAATAAATATCTCAGTTAAATCTTAAACCTTATGAACAAAAAAAGGTGTTTCAACCTTGGTGAATATACCTCAAAGTGAAGAAGAAGAAACCTTTTTACATATATGCATATGTATATATGGAACAAAAGGAAAACAACATATTCGTATTGCAACAGCTAGCTAGCTTCTGCGTACAGCTAATTCATTGAAAATGTCTTGGCTTTCGTCACAGCATCTATCAATCTGGTGTTTCCTTGTAGACCAATGTCTGCCGCTTTACTTCTCCATGATGATTGTATGAATTCCGTGATTTCTAAATGACACCAAACAAACGATTGTGTAAACATGTTGCACCTCACGTAACTTTCAGATTAGTGGGAATCCTTGACATGGTGGCTATGCAAAGAGAACAACTTTCCAGGAAGGCTTCCTTATTAGTTAGGGAGAAAAGCTAGATCCAAGCACGAACAATGGTAGGGAGGCAAATTACCAAATATCTCCTCTTTGGTTGTACTCAATTCTTGGTAGAATGCAGAGCAATTCACAATCAATCCAAACCTGGAACCAGCCAATGAGTAGTTGCCAATATATCTTTGACAGCATAGACCCTTTAGTGCTCGGTAGGCAAAGCAGAAGCAAACAACATGGAACTTGCCATCCTCATTGCACTCACCTTCCTAATGAAATGGAAACTGATGCTATTACCACCAAACAAGAGAGAACCAAAGCGCCTGCTCACCCGACACGGCTTCCAGTCGGGCCGCAATCCATTTCAGTTATTTATCATTGAGCTAATTTTCAATTTTACTCAAATGTCACAACCTGTGATGTCTCTCACATGATCCATGAGAGCAGAGATTTAATGTTAAGGAGGTCCCTGTGGCCATTCATGTCCTTATGAGCTCCCATACACTTTCTGCCACCAAACTGCAAGCGACCCAACAATCCACCTGCAGCTCACATCCCAATATCACTGTTCACACGGCATCTAGGCAGGCTTCCAAATGTACAATTTCACATCACCCATGAAGAGTGCATCACGTATGGTGACATGTCATATGTCCAAATATGTGAGTAAACATTCATTTGAGTCCCCACACCACTCACAGGGAAACATTAAATCCTTGCTTGGATCGAATCGAAAGGACTATTGTCACTCAAGGCAGCACTCCTTAAAATGATATCTTGGATTGTGAATTCTTCGGTATTCTAGCAAGAATTGAGTACACCCCCTGAAGGCATCAGGAAAATGGGAAAATGAGGTTATTGCCAATTGGGCTTAATATTTATACTTGAGTGACATGTGCTTTTGTCTGTTTTTCCTCATATCACCCAATACCTTTTTTGGTGACAGTATCACTTGCAGTATTTGCACTTTTTACATTGCTTCCATCCAATGATTTGAAAACGAGTTTTTCACATGACTACATTTTCCTGGCGACACTAGTTTCACATAGAACTGTAGAAACGTGGAGGAGGTAGGAGCAGGGCCTGGTAAACCGAGCAGGACCACATTTGCCCTGTGCGGCCTGGCATGGATTTCCTGCAGTGGCTCGATGCAGAGCCTTGAACCAGGGTCAGATTTACCAGAAGCAGCCCAGGTTTGGAGTAAGGAGTGTGGGAGAGGGTCAGTAATTCGGAACGCTCAGACTGTGTCCATCAAGCTCCCCAGCGGCTCTCCTATGATGGGAAGGAACACCACACTAAGAGCCCTGCCATGCGGCGGACAGCAGGCCTCCACTCATTGGCTAACTGGATAATTTCCAGGTTTTTAATGAGATTTCCTAGCCATATTGGTTCATATATCCCAGATGTTGGCCAATGGGGTGAATGCCAGGTCAATCCACTGGATCATAACCATTGTTGGGCCAACTTCCATTGTGTGAAAGTCAATGTACAGAAGAATTCATCATTTACTGTCCCACATTATTATCTGCTTGAAGCTAACACGTGGCCTGGGATGCACTAATTCATTTAGAAAATACCTCTCAACTCAAATATGGATGTCACTCACCTTGGACACATTTTCACCTACCCAACACACCACTTGTGATGCAAAGACTTTAATGATCTCCCCTCTCCCCCAGGAGAACCTTTGCCAACAAACAAAAATTCATTTGTCCCCATTTATTTCAATGGGATCACCTGCCACACCCACCAGATTTTACCTCCCTTGCGGAGTCAATGGATTTAAATATGTTATGTCATTGTGATTAACACTGTGCACCGCTGCCAGTTGCACGGTCTCCAGGCGCTCTGGCAGATCTGAAAAGGTGGGAGGACTCGAGAGGCTTAGTTAGTGGTATTGACAGGAAAAACGCAAAAGAGCTTGGATGTACTGTTGGTAACTTCAGTTCGGAAAAACCAGTCGCTGTGTACTGGGTTTGCTTTTAGTTGGTAAAGGTTCGGCACTTGTTTGATGAATGAGTGTGTATATGGTGGTTTAAACCTGCAGTTCCAATCCTCACATCAGGCTGTCACGATAAGGAAAGGCATTTCATGAACATTGTGGAATTTCACTGTAAAAACCTCCACTCCAATTGCTCTTCAAGAATTGTCGGAGCGCATACAATTTTAGAATGCGGAGGGATTCCTTCATAGTAAACAGATTAACAGATCCTTCCCTCCTCGTCCAGTTAGACATGCACCCAGCACCCACCAGAATATGCCAGGATGCTTGTGTTTCAGCATATGAGGGATGCTGGTGTAGTGCCCAATCTTATTGCAGAATGGTGATCACTAATTCTAACAGGGACCGGTCTAGTGGTCATCCCCACATATAATACTTCACAGGGTCACACGCTAGCATGAACCACATTTGGCAAATGGGATGTTGCTTTGGTTTCCATGTAATACTACCATATATGTGTAATCGTCCCTAATTTTTATGAGATTACAAGAATTACACTGACCCCAAGGATTGAGTCCAATGATTTTTTGCAAACCCCACAATTCACTTGGGTAGTGGCCCCAGCACCTCGTTTGCATATTGAATGTACCAATTAGTCTCCCACATTACAGTTTGTTTTAAGGGTAAACAGTGTGATGTCATCACCTTTTCTTCTATGCTTACTATCTGCCAGTTCTAGGAGTCACTTTAAGGTAGAGTGACCCCTGAGTCAAGCAGCCGGGAGTTGCTGGAGACTGTTTCACCTGTTTCAGTTGGAGTGTGTTATTTGCCACGTGTTTGTGTGGGTGGTGGTTTTGTGATGTTCTTGTTATTGTTATGAAAAAGGAGGAGTGTGGTGTCCCTTTAACAGACACACGTGTTGGAGTGACGTAACTTTCGCGTGTGGAAATTAATAAATGGGGCGCTCGCCAGAGCATGCGTGAAGCCCGGATGGGAAGCAGAGTCATCATAAATTGACTCCAACATAACAAGATTTCTCATACCTTCATAAGTGTTTACTCTGTAACCCTTAACCCAACCATCTAAGTTTTTCAAACATTCACATACCCAGGTAGCCCAAGGGGTATCATCATGCTTTTTGAGGGCCCTAAAACTATTTAGGTACTGGGAAGGGGTCTTCCCAAATCTAGCGATTAAGGCTAGCTTCACACACTCATAATCAATACTATCCACCTCCCCCAACTCCATCACAACATCAGATGCAACAGTGGGTAGCCTAGAGAAGAGCCAAGGAAGCAACTGGTTCCCTGTTATGTCTTGCATGGTTATATTCAAACATTGCCAACCAATCCCAAATATCAAGCTTAGCCTCAAACATACCAAAAATTTCTTCTGGCATATGGGGTCTCTTAGGACTGGAAGACCTTGAAGACTCTGGGAGAGAAGCATTTTCCAAAGACAACTTTTTCATTTCTAAGGCATGATTCATCTCCATTTCTCTGAGCTTAAGTTCTTGATGCTTTTGTTCAGTTTGAGCATTTAAATGTTTAAATTCCAATTCAAGCCTCATCTTTTCTAGAGCAATGAATTCATGACTGAGTGTAGGACCTTAGGGGTCCCAGTGGACAAGGGTTGAGGTTGCTGAGCAGGCAGAGGAGCAGTGAGTCTCCACTGTGAGACACATCTGCCTCATCTAACTCATCAATAACAGACACATTATCATCCTCATCATTTTCCACATTTGCTGAGGGGTTAGGTATTTCAGTCCCACCCTCCAGACTTTGTTTCTCTAACAACCTTTCAATCAATTTTGACTTTTGCCTTTCACAGAGAGATTCCTATTTCTACACAGATTTTTCAGAGAATCCACAGTGTAAATAAGGATGGTCCCCTGACTGTAGCTTTCCATATCAGGAATGATTAATATATATATATATATATTTTGTTTTACTTGAATTTGAATTCAAAAATACATTTTCAATTTTTACAAGGGTTTTTCGCAACTTAAGGAGTCCCGAAGTGCAGAGATGAGCTATTCACTCTGGAGTCCTTTGATCCCGTCTGGTTATATTCCGTTTTTTTTTTTTAGCTGCAGGAAGCGTCTCCCTCTTCGGTAATCGGGTTTAGATCAAGTTTTCGGATGCCGTCTCAATGGTGCCTGTCTGGTTTATCCTCTTAAAGGCTGTTTCTATTAGCTTCACCAGTGACAGGGACCAAAGTGTTGTCTCTCCTGAAATTAGTCTGTGCCACAGCACCTCTTCTTCTATCAGCGTTACACCTTGCAGACGAGGTTGGAGATATGTGACTCTGCCTTGTTTGGTATTCGGGCACTGCAGGGTGAAATGTTTCAAGGTTTCCACTTGGTCAATGTTCTTACATAGCCGACAGCTGTTGTCTGTTGCCTGATTACGTATGGCTAGAATTTCCTTTGTCCTCAGCAAGTTGAGTCTGGCCCTCAGGATCATGTTTCGCATCGCTTTGTTCGGAAATTTCAGGATGTAATTTTGCGGTTTTTTCACTTCATTAAATGTTGGTGGGAGGTGGGCCAGTAGTTTGTTGGCACTGGCTTTTTCGGTTGTTTCGATCCAGTCTCTCCATTCCATTTTTAGTTTAACCCGGTCTGGGTTAGATATCAGATCTTCCTCTGTGCAGGCTATTTCTATTAGAATGCTTTGGAGGCTTGCCGCCCAGTTCTTGAAAGCCTTGCATGAGCCAGTCTTGAGTTCTGCTGCGATGATTTTGAAGATTGGTAGTGAGTCCGTTATTAAGATTTTTCTCCACAACCTCATTTTGCTTTGGTCTACCAGTGAAGCTAGGGAAACAAGGCCCAGTTCTCGCCTAATCGCAGGCATGGAGATTGAGCATGGTAGACCCAAAACCGACTTCCAAACATGACGTTCCAACTTCTGCCACACAGTTCCTGGAATGTTTAATGACGCTTCCATGCCATAAATGATCGCTGGGATCACCTTCCCTTTATAGAAGTTAATGGCCGGCAGCATGGAGAATTTGCCAAATTTCCTATCGACCGCTCTTGTCTGTGCTGTTAATGTTCTGACCTTGGTCCATAGATGCTCTTGCATTGCTTTATCTCTGGCCGATCCGTCGATAATCACCCCCAGGTATTTGAACTTGTTCACAACCTCAATGATTAATATTGCTTTTTAGTGATGTTTAGCCTTGTGGTTAGTTGATCCAAGATAATAGCAGCACTCCAAGTGTAATCACTATACTTGATCCTCACCGCTGTACACCAGTGTTAGGAAGAATCATATTCAGTACCCTTTGGGAACACCACACGCAATGAAGACTCCAAGTGACAGTACAAATTCACCTTTGGTACAAGCATGTACTACACATTAAAGTTGTAGCGATGGCTGAGCAGCCAGACTTATCTCATGAGCAAGTGAGCAGTATCAATAGTTACACAATGGACAGCAATTACTATGGTTCAAATAAACACTGACTCAAGGTTTCTGAGTAAAAGAATATACATTTATTTACACATCAGTTGTAAAACAATTCACTAAAGTAAAGCAGGAGAAAAATCACACTCTTAATATACTACACACCACCCAATAGATTCTGGACAAGTTAAGCTCAAAATGAAGTGTGAGCAAAATGGCACTCCAGCAATTAAAAAGGGTGGGGCAAGGTTAGACAAAAGTTGAGCAGCACCAACAAGTAAGTAAGCAGGGCAATCTAGAAAAGGCTACTACGGTGAGGAAATAAAATCAAGAGGCCTGAGCCAAAGTCAATGGACCAGAGTCTTTGCAGAGGATCACACAGTTCAGAGTAGTTCGCGGTTAAGTCTTTGCCAAGAGTTCGGAACGAAGTTGGTCAGAAGAAAAGTTACTTTAAAGAATAGAGAAGGACAAGCCCTCGGATTGCCAAAAGATTTCAAACACTTTCACCGTGGTCAGACATAACAAACAAATGGATTTGAACAGTACCTTAAATGGAGAAGAAGGCTGTAGCTGAGGCAGACGTTTCCTGGCAAGTCCTGCAGGCTCACGGTTCCTGAAGCGACTGTCGGACTGACACGAAGTAGGAAGACTGGAGGGTCCTGCACTGCCCAGGGAAGAAACCCACAGCAGAGCAAAGCAATGAATAAAAGGTGCACTCCTTAAAACCCAAGCAGGGTCCGTCCTCCGGGCTATCCGGTTCACTGTAGCTGTGCACAGCAAATCTAACCAGAGGAGGGAGGCCTGGCCTGCAGTTTGGTGAACTGGCTGGTCCCACCAGCTCAAGGGGAGAAGATTCCTTGCAGATCTTCCCTGTCATCGAAGTTTGGAGATTCGGACCCTTCACAGGGAGGTTCAGTTATGGTAGAGGTCCTCTTCTGTCAGCTTCTCTTTGGTTCTCTCGATCCAGTGGCGACTCTGCCTTCTCAGTCTCGGAGACCTGCTTTTTATGCAGTTTTCCCCCATTCACGCAGCCTGGCTGTTAATCACACAGCAGGCTGGCTGTCCCAGCGGGACAGTCACCACAGACAATCATACAGAGTGCGACATGGGTCTCCAAGGAGACCCTGTGCAGGGAGTCTCACACTCCTCCCTCACATCCTGCCCCCTGAGACATTCAGGCACCTAAAGAGGACTTCTGTGCAGATGCCCGCCAAATGAGGGTGAACAAAGGAACCAAACCTGGTTTGGCACGCAGAGTAAAACACAAGAAAGACCTTTACAAAAAGAAATGGCGAATAAACCCAGCCGGAACCAAATAAAAGTAAATGGGGTCCAGCGGGTTTAAGTTCGAGGCTACTAACTTAGCCTAAAACAGTAACAAGGCTATTTAAATAGACCGCGGTAGGAAAAATAGGGTAGATACCACTGCCACCAGTGAAATTTTAAAGAAAGGGGAACGAAATAATGTTCCACGAGAAACAGACAAAAAGGGATAACTATTAACCCTTTCCAGAACTCTATGTAAGATAGTTTGTACTGGGTCTGTGAATTTAAAGAGACTAATAAAGTCAATGGCAACTTTACATGTTCTGGGAGACAGTAGTCAGTCCCAGAAAATGGAGTTTAAAGTGCGAAGTCTGAAAAAGACAACCCGGTGTCACTGCACTAAAGGTGCTGTGTGACAAACGGTAAAAAGATGATGCCTATGGAGTAGGTGAGGCTCCATAGTCTATGAACACAAAGATGTTAAACACACACAGCAAAACACATGTAAGAGTGGGAAAAAAAGGCTCACACTCTTACCAGGTGAAAAAATAAATCCTAGAAAACCAGCAAAGCTGCTGAGGGACTCAGTAGATAAGGGAAATTAGCCATTCTGGAGAATTCTCCCTAACAACACTCAAGACTTGGTTGATTTCCATCAAGAGCTCTTCCTCTGGTTCCTCTCCTCGCTGGTCCACTCGCCTCATTACCGCAGACAGTCTCCTCGGAGGCAATGAGGCCAGTGTGGATTCATATAATTAATTGGATGATTCAAAATCTGATGCATCCCTTATAGACCAACTCTGGGGGGAGTCTAGCAAGCGTAAGTCATTCAACTGTTTTCTAATAAGCAGAGGGGAGACTTGCTCGCCCCAATCAAATAGTCTTGTGGCTGTGCCTACTAACGAGTGTTCTTCTAATGCAAGCACTCCCTGCTGTTCCCCCAAATCGTTTCTTAGTGAGTATAATAGTACTGTTTCATTCTGTACTGGCTGAGGCGCCGGTAAGAAATAGGACATGATTTTAGTGGAATGCGTGTGACCTGCCACAATTGGGAGGTGAGATCTTCTCAATCCGCCTATGGCGGCGATCTCATCATTAAGTGTATGCATCACCCCACTACCGTTCAGATGACCCGATGGTCCTTCGCCAGGTGATGGCGGCAGTGGAAGGTTTGCAGCCGCTGATAAATGAAGGTCTGAGATTTGTTCGTAATTTGCCACCCCCAACCTTTTATTTGCACTTCTCAGGTTGTACATGTACGTGCGATTTTTGCACAGTGTCGTTGAAGCGCAAAAATGTAATAGCCGCAACTCCCAAAGTAGGATTTCAATAATGGTAACAAGCAAAGAGCAATCTTGTCATACACACCACTTCTGGGGGTGCGCACAAATGGGACAAACAACCAACGGCGTACGGTTCGATAAGGGGCACATAGGTAGACTCAACTCCGTGAGGACATGTAGCTCAGCTCCAGCTACTTCACTGCTGAACTGCCTAAAGGCACACTGGTCACGTACCGCGGTGCAAGCCGCTTTTCAGTAATGGCCCGCTCCCACTGGTTATTTTAGGAGTGTTGGTGCAAAGTTATGTTTTGGGGCTTTTGCCGCACATTTGGTTGTGGAGATGGACACCCTGTACGATCGTGGGGGTGTTTCACTCCACCCATGTTTGTTTTGGTGGTGGGCACCTGGTATTTTTGCGGGGGAATTTAGTGCACCATTCAGGGTGTTTGGTGGTTTGGTGTGTTTTCTTTGGGTTTGGCGGTGTGCTGGCAAAAGCAGTGCACTGCTAAGTAGATGGTCTAGTTGGTAGCGTGATGGAAGCCATTGTAGTTAGAGTGTTTAGGGGCTGGTACCCTAGTTGCTGTCCCGCTGTTGGGCCCACAAGCAAGGATTGTGTGTGTTGGGTTGGAGTGATGTTGTCCTGTTCATTTCGTGTGGAGGACTGTGAGGGGATATGGTTGAGAGGGAGTTTTTCTCTGTGTTCATGGGAAGGAATGGAGCATTTGGATTGGAGACTGTCATATTTTAGAACGGCCCTTTTGTGTTGCTCTGTTCCATTCTCTCCCGCTTGTTCCGTCATAAGGAGGGATATGTGTTATTAGTAGTACATGGGGTCCCCTTTCCTCATCAAGTACATTTTGACAGGTGGGAATGTCACCTTTGTGTCTTTAGTCCTGACCCCTTTTCATGTGAGTTTGATATCAATTTTAATATCAAATATTTTTGAGGCCAAAAAGATATAAAATTGATATCAAATGTATATTTATATAGGAATTGTGTGTATGTGTTTTGATATCAAAAGGATATCATGTATATCAATTTGATATAAAGTTTCTATTAAAATTATTTTAACATGGGAGAGAGCCTGTGTGTGCTGTTGCTTGGTCGATGGCATAGTGAATTGTGAGGAGTTAGCTGGCGAGTGTGAGGTGTTGGTGACGCGTCGATGACGCAGGAGTGGTTTGGGCTCTTGACATGGGTTGTTTTTTATTCATCCAGAGGGGCCAGAGGAATGTTTGGAGGGCCCCGAAATGTGGAGTTGTTCTTTTTGTTTTTGATTCATTCAGAGGTACCCTAGGAATGTCTGAGGGGCCCTGAAACGTGGAGTTCTTTTTTATCTTGTAGTTTTTGATTCATCGAGAGGGGCCTGAGGAGTGTCTTGGGGGCCCCGCTGATCGAAGTTGTTTTTCGGATTTATTAATGGGTAGATGGATATCCCGAAGCCCCAACAAGCAGAGTTGTTCTATTAGTTTTGAAAACATGTGTCATGACACTGCTAACAAATGGCAACCCAATGTTTTTTACAGGGGTGATGGATGGGTTGCTATATGCTGAATGATTAATTATAACTTCTAAAGCTATGTTGTGCTTGATATATACTGCATGTGCTTTATGCAGTTTTCAAGCAGTATATCATGCTTTTATTTACAGCTTCTTGTCAGGTAAAAAGTAACAATTTATTTGTAAGTATTCCAGCAGCACTTGAACGGTAAATAGAAATGCGCAGATACAGTAATGTTCTTTATCAACTTCTAGAAGCTTGAAAAGGATCAACGCCTGTTGTGATTTAACCTCTCCCAAGAAGCTTGCACTTAGATATCTGTACATATTTTGTTAATGCTCAAATATTTGTCAATATGAACATTCTAAAGACCTGTAGAGTCCTGTTTGCTATTAACAAACGGCTAAACTTGTTGAATTGTTTTGAAACATATTTCGCTAAAGTAGGCAAGAGTGACATCCAGATGGCCCGGTGTAGAAATTAACACTAATGTAAAGTGTACAAATATACAACTTTTTAGCACTGCCTTTAATGCAACAGGCAAAATGTAACGCTCACCTGATTCCCACGGAGGCGCTGATCTTGGCAGGAAGGTGTCTGTGACTCGAAAGGTGATGTGCAGAACCCAATGGGCTTCTGGGGTCGAACCTCTTCGCACTGTGTGTCGAACTCGTAGGGTGAGGTTTCTGCAGGTGAAAGAATATGGGGGTTAATGGTCTGGGTTGTTCAATGTTCCTCTTCCTCTCTCTCCCTCTCCGTAGAGCCCCCAGGTCAACGAGCTCACCTTAGATAGGTGAATGCTGGGCTCTCCATCTGCGTCTGGTGCAGGGCGCTGTTGCCAGTTCCTTCACTGGTGAAACATAGGCCTCTTGGACTCCGAAGACCGTCACCGTCGTTAACTGCACGAGCGGTGAGTTTCCAGAAACCTTTTTAGTCTTTATAGTCTTTAGGTGCAAGGCACGTTAACATTGAACAGGACTTCGTATAATGCTTTTCTCCCTTTTGTCTTGCAGGACTCTTGAGGAAGATGGAGTGAAGCGCCTGGAAATGCGTGAGTAAATGCAAGCGCTCTAACTGTCTTTTCCTTGCAGCGTAGTTCGTGCTGAAGAGCAGGCGTTCTATTGCGAAGAGCGCGATGGGCGTAAGTAAATACCTGTCTAATGTCTCTTCTTTTGTCTTTCAGAAGTTGGTTTGCAGCGCCGGAGTCCGCGGAATGTCCGTAAGTAGATACAATGCTTTTATCTCCGCAGGCGGCGATGCAGTGTGAAGAAATCCAGAATTCACGGAGTGCCGGTAAGTAGTGACAATGCTTTTGTCTTTGCAGGCGGAGGTGCAGCGTGCCGAAAATGACCGCAGCCGATGGATGAGGTGAGTAGCACTGCGAGATAAGGCTGCCTTGCTAACCTGCTGTTTCTTGTCTTTGCAGGTGCTGCTGTCGACTGGATGCAGGAATGGTGAGTATGCTTCTTGCAGATTCAGGATGCAGGGATGGTGAGTATGACTTCTTGCAGATTCAGGATGCAGGAATGGTGAGTATGACTCTTGCAGATTCGGGATCGTAAGAAGAAAGGCTGGAACAGACTCGTTGAGCGTTCCGCTGCAGATGCAGAATAACGCGAAGCACGTTTCGTCTATCGGGTGTGGTTTAAATAGCCTTGGAGTGATAAGGCGTCTTCCTCCACGGCCCCGCCTAGGTAAGAAAAGAGTTCCAGTTCCAGAAGCTTTCCAGTGCTGAATCCAGGGAGTGGAGCTTGCCCCACCCAGGTAAGAAAGTAGTTCCTGTTCACAGAGGACTTCTAAGAGGCTGGTAAGTAAGCAGCATGGTCTGCTGCAGGTAAGTCCACCCAAGCATCTGCACACATATTATGAGCCCGGCGCTTCCAGTGCCGGGACCGATGATTCTGATGAGCCTGGTGCCACCGGCGCCAGGACATGGTCCAAAAGGTCCCTGTGGGGACCGGCTGGTGCCTAGGATTAGGGTTAGGGGCCTGCTTCCAAGGACGTTGGGCTGGTCCTGGCTCCTTGGAAGCAGTGATCATGACAGTAGCCCCCCTCAAGGCCCCTCCTAAGCGTGTCTTCTCCGGGGGTTTTGGCTTGTCGGGGTGATTCAGATGGAATCTCTTGACCAGACGAGGTGCGTGGACATATTCAGAGGGTTCCCAAGACCTTTCCTCGGGGCCGTATCCTTTCCAATCAACCAGATAATATAACTTAGATTTGGAGATCTTGGAGGCTAGAATGTTCTTTACTTCGAATTCGAGTTCTCCGTCTACCAAAACAGGTTCTGGGAGTTCAGCCAATCGGGTTTCTGGTTGTACTGGTTTTAATAAGGAGACATGGAATACTGGATGTATTTTCATATGCGCAGGTAATTCCAATTTGACCGCCACCGGGTTAACTATGGTAGAGATGGGGTAAGGTCCAAGGTATCTCGGGTTGAAGGTGCGGGGTCCTTTTAGAGGCAGGTGCTTAGTGGATAACCAGACCTGATCTCCTACTGCGTAGTGAGGGGCCTCTTTACGGTGTCGATCTGCTCCCTTTTTGACTTGAGCTTTAGCTCTTTGCAGATGGGGAGTGGCTTCTTTAAAAGCACGGGTAATCTCAGAGTGCAAATGATCCACAGCAGGTGTTTCGAATTCTTGGGGAGGATCCAGATTAGAGGTTCTAGGATGATGTCCGTATAATAGGAAGAAGGGAGTCTTCCTGGTTCCAGAATGAGTCGAATTGTTGTAAGCGTATTCAGCGATCCGAAGAATATCCTTCCAAGGGTTTTCAGTTTGTTGGAGCATGCAACGCAGATATTGCTCTAGAGTCTGATTTGTCCTCTCGGTTTGTCCGTCAGTTTGGGGATGGTGACTGGTTGAAAGTCTTACATCAATTTGGGCTAGACGACAGCAACTTCGCCAAAAGTGGGAGATGAATTGACTTCCCCTATCGGAGATTAAAACCGAGGGAAAACCGTGTAACCGAACGATGTTTTCTAAGAATTCCCGAGCCAATACCGAAGCCGTAGGTAGGCCCTTCAGGGGAATGAAGTGAGCCATCTTGGAGAATAGATCCACGATTACTAAAATGGTATTATACCCTGAGCATGGAGGTAAGTCCGTGATGAAATCCATGGACAGGGTATGCCATGGACAGGGAGGAATATCCAGAGGGTGTAACAGGCCGGCTGGTTTCTCCTTCTGACTTTTATTCTGGGCACACACACCGCAGTAGATTACAAAGTCTCTAATATCCTTCTTCCATGATGGCCACCAGAAATGTCTCTTGATCTTTTCCATGGTTTTGGTAATGCCAGGATGACCCTCCATTAGAGAGTCGTGATAACAGGAAATTACTTGTTTTTGTATTTTCTCACAGGGCAAGTACAATCGCCCTTGGAAATATGGTAGGTCTTGATCCATTGAGAATTCTTTTCCCTTTAATTGCCAGTCCTGCAAATCGGCCGGAGTTAGGAGTGACTTGACTGTAGTCTTGATGTCTTCAAAGGATTTAGCGTTGACCAACCCCAAAAGCCTTTGTTCTGGGATTATGGGTATTGGTTCTGGATTGGTCAAATGTTCATCAACTCCCATCCGAGAGAGGGCATCTGCTTTTCCGTTTTTACTGCCGGGTCGATAAGTAATTATAAAGTCAAACTCAGCCAGAAACAGAGCCCAACAAAGCTGTCTGGAAGACTGAGCTTTGGCCGTCTTCAGATATTGTAGATTGCGGTGATCAGTCATTACGGTGACTGTGTGTCTGGCTCCCAAAAGATAATGCCGCCAGGCTTTAAAGGCCGATCTGATAGCTAAAAGTTCCTTGTCTGTAATTGAATAGTTGATCTCGGAAGCCGAGAATTTGCGGGACCAAAAGGCTACTGGATGTAATTGGTGTGTGACCGGATCTCTTTGTGATAACACTGCCCCCATAGCAAGACTAGAAGCATCTTTTTCCACGATGTAGAGGAGTTCTGGGCGAGGATGTTTTAGAACAGGAGCAGAAATGAATTTAGCTTTTAAGTCCTGAAAAGCTTGTTCTGCTTCTGTAGACCATTCAAAACGTTTGTTCTTCTTTAACAGAGCGGTGATGGGCTGGACTATCCGAGAGAATTCCGGAATGAATCTGCGGTAAAAGTTAGCGAAGCCTAACATGCTTTGAACTCCTTTTACCGAGGTTGGTGATGGCCACTTGATGATTGCATCGACCTTCTTTGAATCCATATGAACCCCATTAGGTGACAATATGAATCCCAAGAACTCAACTTCAGTTACGTTGAAAACGCATTTTTCAAGCTTGGCAAAAAGGTTATGTTGACGCAGTCTCTCGAGAACCTTTTTAACGTGTTTCTGATGTTCCTCTTCAGATGATGAATAGACAAGGATGTCATCAATGTAGACAACAACACACACATCTATGAGTTCTCTAAGGACATTGTTCATAAAATACTGGAAAGCGGCAGGAGCGTTACTAAGTCCAAAGGGCATCACTTGATATTCGAATAGCCCATACTTGGTGCGAAAGGCTGTCTTCCACTCATTGCCTTCTTTTATTCGTACCAAGTGGTAGGCTCCTCTGAGATCCAACTTTGTATATATGCATGCTTCTTTGACTTGGTCCAGATGTTCAGGGATCAAAGGTAACGGGTATCTGTTTTTAACAGTGATTTGATTCAGGGCGCGGTAATCTATACAAGTTCTAAGGTCTCCTTCCTTTTTCGGAGCGAAGAACAAAGCCGAGGAGGCTGGAGATTTAGAAGGACGGATAAACCCGTTAGCTAGGTATTGGTCCAGATATTGCCTGAGGTGAAGATTCTCTGGCTCGGTGAGGGCATAAATCCTACTGCAAGGAGGAGTTGTTCCGGGCATCAGGTCTATTTGACAGTCGTAAGAACTATGAGGAGGCAGGGTGTTAGCTTGATCCTTCCGAAAGACATCTTGGAATTCTTGGTAGTCGGGAGGCAATGTGGGAACCTCAGAAGAGATCGCCGCCACTGAAACTTCAGGCCGAGGATAACAAGTGGTAAAACATTCTGGAAACTGAACCGTCTTTGCTCGCCAGTTGATCTGAGGATTGTGCTTCTCTAACCAAGGGATTCCCAGAATGATCTGGAACTGAGGGGCCTTGAGCACATCGAACACGATTTTCTCCCGGTGTCCATCTTGGCTCACTAGCGTCACTTCTTGGGTGGCGTGCGTTACTGGTCCGGAGGCTATCTCCGTGCCATCCACTGTAGTAATGACGTCTTTTACTGCCTTAGGGACAAGAGGTAGATTCATCCTTGATGCCATTTCACGGTCCACATAATTGCCGATTGTTCCGCTGTCGATGTAAGCTTCAATTGCATGCAAACGATCCGGATGTGCAGGATTAATGAGGACCATGGGCACCACGAAATGCGAGGTCACGGGACAGATCTTAAAGCTCGGCAAGAGGACCTCTACACTTGCTGGGCTAGGTCGTTTCCCTGCTCGGAACTTGAGGTACTGGAATCTGCGGCTCCTACAGCCTTCTTAGCTGGTTTCACTGGACAGTCTCGAAGAAAGTGCCCCGAGTTCCCGCAATAGAGGCATAATTGCAGCTGTCTTCTTCTTTCCCGCTCCTTTTGGGTTAAAGGACCTTTCATCCCCCCTATTTGCATGGGTTCCACAGTGGCAGCTCCCTTAGTAGAAGTCTGTGGTTTAGAAAACACTCGGGTATCAAATTTAGAACGATCAGCCTTCCTGTTCTGTAATCTGTGGTCCAATTGGACGACTAAGTCAATATAGTCCGAACATTCTTGTGGAGGGTTCACAACTTGAGCTAACACATCCTTGAGCTCTCCACGCAGGCCTCTGTAGAAAAGCGTTATTCTCTTATCCTCGGGCCATTGAGTTTCCACTATGAGTCTGTTGAATGAGGCTATATAGGTCAAGAGTTCTTGATTACCCTGTCGTAATGAAAGAAGTTCATTGTCCAAGGCCTGCCCTAGTGCATGTCTTGCAAACAGTTTCTCCATGCTGGACTGGAAGGCATGGAAATCATGTACAACCGGATCATCCTGGGTGACTAAAGGGATCGACCAATCTGCGGCGCTGCCACTGAGATAAGAAAGCACGAAAGCCACTTTGGTCTGGTCTGTTGGGAATGCAGCTGGTCGACATAAGAAATGTAAGCGGCACTGGTTGAGGAACACTGCAAATTTCTTTGGGTCACCAGAAAAACGTTCGGGCGGAGCCAAGGGCACATTACCAGGTAGATTGATTTGCACTGGATTTACAGATGATGCAGAAGGATAGCTTCCTCCTGGAGCGGGCAGGGGTGTCTGTCCTGCCTGCATTTGTAGCAATTGCCTAGCGAGGTCCTCTGTTCGCTCCTTGGAAACTATCAGTTCTCTTCTTAGAGAGCTTGTTTCCTGACGAGCTGCATGTACTTCTGCTCTTAATTCCTCGAGCAACTGGGCTAAGTGATCAGTGTCTGAGGTTTCCATTGCGCCTGGGTAGGAGTTTTGCGGTGGGCTTCACGTTCTGTAACGCTCACCTGATTCCCACGGAGGCGCTGATCTTGGCAGGAAGGTGTCTGTGACTCGAAAGGTGATGTGCAGAACCCGATGGGCTTCTGGGGTCGAACCTCTTCGCACTGTGTGTCGAACTCGTATGGTGAGGTTTCTGCAGGTGAAAGAATATGGGGGTTAATGATCTGGGTTGTTCAATGTTCCTCTTCCTCTCTCTCCCTCTCCGTAGAGCCCCCAGGTCAACGAGCTCACCTTAGATAGGTGAATGCTGGGCTCTCCATCTGCGTCTGGTGCAGGGCGCTGTTGCCAGTTCCTTCACTGGTGAAACATAGGCCTCTTGGACTCAGAAGACCGTCACCGTCGTTAACTGCACGAGCGGTGAGTTTCCAGACACCTTTTTAGTCTTTATAGTATTTAGGTGCAAGGCACGTTAACATTGAACAGGACTTCGTATAATGCTTTTCTCCCTTTTGTCTTGCAGGACTCTTGAGGAAGATGGAGTGAAGCGCCTGGAAATGCGTGAGTAAATGCAAGCGCTCTAACTGTCTTTTCCTTGCAGCGTAGTTCGTGCTGAAGAGCAGGCGTTCTATTGCGAAGAGCGCGATGGGCGTAAGTAAATACCTGTCTAATGTCTCTTCTTTTGTCTTTCAGAAGTTGGTTTGCAGCGCCGGAGTCCGCGGAATGTCCGTAAGTAGATACAATGCTTTTATCTCCGCAGGCGGCGATGCAGTGTGAAGAAATCCAGAATTCACGGAGTGCCGGTAAGTAGTGACAATGCTTTTGTCTTCGCAGGCGGAGGTGCAGCGTGCCGAAAATGACCGCAGCCGATGGATCAGGTGAGTAGCACTGCGAGATAAGGCTGCCTTGCTAACCTGCTGTTTCTTGTCTCTGCAGGTGCTGCTGTCGACTGGATGCAGGAATGGTGAGTATGCTTCTTGCAGATTCAGGATGCAGGAATGGTGAGTATGACTTCTTGCAGATTCAGGATGCAGGAATGGTGGGTATGACTCTTGCAGATTCGGGATCGTAAGAAGAAAGGCTGGAACAGACTCGGTGAGCGTTCTGCTGCAGATGCAGAATAACGCGAAGCACGTTTCGTCTATCGGGTGTGGTTTAAATAGCCTTGGAGTGATGAGGCATCTTCCTCCACGGCCCCGCCTAGGTAAGAAAAGAGTTCCAGTTCCAGAAGCTTTCCAGTGCTGAATCCAGGGAGTGGAGCTTGCCCCACCCAGGTAAGAAAGTAGTTCCTGTTCACAGAGGACTTCTAAGAGGCTGGTAAGTAAGCAGCATGGTCTGCTGCAGGTAAGTCCACCCAAGCATCTGCACACATATTATGAGCCCGGCGCTTCCAGTGCCGGGACCGATGATTCTGATGAGCCTGGTGCCACCGGCGCCAGGACATGGTCCAAAAGGTCCCCGTGGGGACCGGCTGGTGCCTAGGATTAGGGTTAGGGGCCTGCTTCCAAGGACGTTGGGCTGGTCCTGGCTCCTTGGAAGCAGTGATCATGACACAAAATAAATGCCTGGTGCTATGGGGCCTTTTCATTTATGAAACACTGTTTTTGGCGCTGAAGATTATGCGATAGAACAAATGAAACTGTCGCCATTCCCAGATTAGCAACTTTTATGGGCACATGCTCCTAAGTGTTTTGAATGCAATCTCTAACAGACTCAGGAAGGTAGCTCAGGGGCAACGTACTGGCGTTGGAGGCAAGATGACGTGGAGCAACACAGGTTCAATCTCGGGTCCGCACTTAGAAATCTCTGGGTATTAAGCATGTTATGAAGAACCGATCATATCATATCATAGTCGTAACAGTAAGCAACAGCTTGCTGTCAGCAGAAAGTGCAGCCTTGTTTTCACAGAGCTCCCCGGTCTGACGCTCCAACAACACATCCTGATCAAGCTCCAGATCATCATTATCCATAAAACAATATGGGGCATAACTATCCTCAGAACCCCTGAGACTTCCTGGAGGTGTTTTACCCTTATCGCAGCTATAGCTGTTCATAATTCTCATTTTCTGAATAGCCCTTGGTTAACTCACAAAGCGCTGTGTTTTCCACCCTGTCGCAAAAAGCTATATATCGGGGTTCTAAAGCCCACCCCAGTGTCACCCTCACCTTAAGCCGATCCTTTCAATCAGATTTTATATTACAATTATATAAAGTTTATAAAAAATGTATTCAGGGCTTATCAAATGTTTTCCAGCTTTATATAAAAATAATATAAAATGTATATGAAATCTGTTAATAGAAATACTTGTATACAGACGCGTTATAAATGACATATCATAAAATTATGACATCACCCCGCTTTATATTAAATCTCTAATAAATCTATATAAAGTTTATATTAAACATTCACAGGCTTATCAAATATGCTCCAAGTTTATATAAAATCTATATACAATGATGACATCACCCCATCTACCTAGCTTTATATTACAGCTCTATAAAATGATATAAAATGTATATAACATTGTTCAAACGCTTATCAAAATCCCTGCCAGCGTTATATAAAATTATTCAGGTTCTGATCAAAACCCCCGCCAGCTTTATATAAAAATAATATAAAGTTGGTATAAAATTATTCAAAGGCTTATCAAAATCCCTGCCAGCTTAATATAAAATGACATCATACCATCAAGGCTCCAACCCACTGCCACGTCATCAACGCGTCATCAACACCTCACACTCGCCGGCTAACTCCTCACAACTCACTATGCCCTTGACAAGCAACAGTGCACACGCGCACTCCCATATTAAAATCATTTTAATATAAACTTGATAACAAACTGATATAAATGATACCCTTTTGACATCAAACATATCAAAACACACAAACACACTTCCTATAAAAATATACAATTGATATCAATTGTATATCTTTTTGATATCAAACATTTTGTATATTAAAATTGATATGAAAATCATATCAAAAGAGGGCAGTACTAAAGACACAAAGGGGGCGTTCCCACCTGTCCAAATGTACTTGATGAGGAAAGGGGTCCCCATGTACTTCTGTTATGTCTTAACTTCTCTCATGTCCCTGTGCTGTAAGTTTGTGTGCTTTGGAATGTCTGTGGAATGCTTGCTTCTGGAATTTTGAGTGACTGTTTGTGTTGGAGTGTTCCATCAGTGTCAGTTGAAAGGGAGCTGCTTGACTGCAAGGGTGCCGCTGGATATCTCTGTGTTACCTTTAACCTGATGTACTTACCTTATTCCTGAACATGTAACCTAAGTAAATAAGTCTCTTACCTCACCTGAGGCCGTGGTCTTCCTTTATTACAGTCCAGACTGGGCGTATGGGTTTGAGTAAACGGAGGTGATGGTTGGCGGCAAGAAGGAGGAAGAGGTCCATGTGGCTACAGGTGTAAAGGAGTCTAGGGATGGTGTCGTGGTGGAGAGGATGATGAGTTGGTGAGACTTAAAGGTGTGGCGAGAAGGTGGCAGATAAAATCTGCAGTGGCGAGGAATGAGACAGTTACAAAAGAGTAAGGATGGAGGATGTAAAATCAGGAGTGGATTGGAAGGTTGGTGAGGAGTAAAGCATGGAGGAGAATATACCTGGAGTGGGCTGGAAGGAAGGGTACATTTTAAAAGGGCAAGGATGGACGAGCAACATCTGGAGGGCTTTCGAAGGAGGAGACAACAGAAGTGTAAAGGGAGGAGATGGTCAAACCTTGGCTGGTGAGTCATGAGGCAGTTATAGCACGAGTAACAAGGAAGGAGACAGAACCATTGGAGTAGAGTGAGCATATGGACATTGTGGCGGTTCAGAAGGTGGTAGGGCCAGTAAGTTTAAACTTGGAAAGGAGAAGGTCTGAGGGAGGTGACAGGATTCCTAGACAAAGATTAATTGAAACACGACAATCTCGAGGTGAGACAGCACCAGGTTCAACATCCCCGGAGAGAGGTACAGAGAATATGCGGATAAGGCAAAGGGGGCCTAGGAGCCATAACCAATGTGAGGATGTTCAGGGCCCAGTCAGCCAGAGTGGGCAGGATCCAGAGGGCCAGGTCGAGGCAGGCCCATTGGTAGAATGGGAAAAAAGACATGGCACTGTGAGTACTTTCAGTATAGAGAGGAGAAGAATAAAGTGTCTAAGTTCTGGCCCCCCCTTCCCAAAGGAGTACTATCTAGCTCTCCCTCCCAGCTACAACCAGCCGCCATGCCACTTTGAAACTCTGAGACGCTGAGAACTGTAGCAGATCACCGGCATGGAACCCTGGGAAGCCAGCACCTAGAGCCAATGGAAGAAGATGCTACGGGAACCCTGTGAGCCTGCAACACCAGGAAAGGAGGCGGTGGAGAAATCTCCCTGGAACCTCGACAGACTTGGAAAGAAGAGGCTTCAGAGAAGGGAGAGATGGAGCAAAATTCAGAGAACTTTAGAACTGGGCTTGGACGCCAGAGACAAGGGGGAAGTTTGCAGTTACCTTAAAATAGTCAACTTCATCTGAGCTAATGCTATACCCTGAACAAAGTGCATCCTGGAATTAGCAACAGGCCATGCCCAGTGAATGCAATAGGAAGAAGCTCTACAAATACTATGAAAACAATTTGGTTAAAGCAATGTTATGTTTACATTTCTAAATCATTAAAATATATACTATGCAGAAGGGATGGGATGGTTAAGATTGCCTTTAAGTTAGCATTTGTAATACAGTGAAAACATCTTTGTTGAGGATGCAGCACAAACCACAGACCCATCATTTTGCCAGTTAATGTTCCTAAAGCAACCACAAGCCGGGCTATGCCATTGTAACGCAGCCACAACTCAGCCACCACTATGCACTGGTTATGAAGCCACTCAGCTGGGAGGATAGCTCAGGGGCAACGTGTTTGTCTTGGAAGCAAGACAACGCATAGCAACACAGGTTTGAATACCGGACTCAAGCTTAGAAATTGGTCTCTGTATTAAGCGTGTTATAAAAGAACAATTATAAAAGAAAAAAGATGTCATGGCAACACAAGGGGCATTAGAATCTGTGAACTAGACCACAACTAAGTTCCCTAACATTAAACCACAACAAATACGCCTGATCAAGGGGGAGCGATGGTAATTATGGATGGTGTCTTCTATAGGTCAGGTTCTTCCACTTTACTCAGTGATGAGTCCACTTACATCAAGTTGGATAATGAATGGACCCCAACAGTGACAATCCTTATACAAGAGGTACTTGAGAATGCCGTAAAACATCAATGGATTACTGTCAAAAACAAATAATTTCTCTTTCAACAATTCCCCATCACTTCAGTCTTCTATGCACTTCCCAAAGTACACACAAATCCCCTTAAGCCACTATTCAGACCAAAAGCAGCAGGCACTGAAAGTATTTATTGATCCTTTAGCCAAGTACTTAGAGCAAGTGCTACAACCACTGGTACAGAGGACTACTACATATTTGAGAGATACGTCCAATTTCTTAAGCTTTCTAAGTGAACTACATGAACTTCCAGCAAATAGTTTTCTTTTCTCCTTAGATGTTCAGATCCTATATACTTCTAGCCGCATGAAGAAGGGATGAAGAAGGGATACCCAGGGAGGTAAGGTCTCTACCCGAGAGTCCCCCTGGGGTTGGTACTCAGTGGTAGGATCTCATGGGCTGGGACCCCCTCTATGGGGGAAGTGAGGACGACAATCCAGGGAGAACGCAGTATCCACACCATCATGTGGCCAGACCTCTATCATCCAAAAATACAAATAGGGCTCATCCTCTCTGTCTCTTCTTCCTTCTAATAATGTCCTTGTACATGTACATCAGGCAGATAGTACTATGACGAGGAAGAGTGAGGGTAAAGTGAATATGGATGACTTCCAAAGTACTGCCTCAAGGAAGAGCAGGTTAATGAAGAGCCCTACGTGGAACCGATACAACCTACTAGCTATTGGAAGCTAGAAAGACAATCAGATATAAAAACTGATGAAGGACTCTCATCAGTCCAGACCCAGAGCAGCTTCACACTGGGGAGCAGAGCAATGCGAGTAGGACGTACTGCAGACCCGAACGCCTGGAAGAAGAAGGCGGGGAACGAGAAGAAAGAGAAGAGCCCTGTACTACCTGGTTTTTGGGAGGACCGGTGTCTGGTGGCAGAATTCAAGCCAAACGAGTGATCCAGGTGAGACCCGATGTATGGTGAGAAACCAGTGTGGTGGGGATCCCAGGGGAATCTTACCAGTGTTGCCGAGGACCAGAACTCTCGTGAACCAAGTGCAAAGGTACACAGAGGGGTTCCGGGAAGGCACAGAGAGGTCGCACAGGATGTGGTTGGGAGGAAGTGCAGAGGCCTCTTCTTCATTCCAGTGGGACTGAAGAGAGAGACCAGTTGAGAACAAAGGGGGTGAAAGAGCACACAAAATAGACTGAAAGAAAGGCCTGGTAGGATAGTGAACCAGTCCTAGTCAAGAGACATTATAAAGCAGAAAGAAGGGTCGGGACCTGAATCTTGAGAAACTATGAGACTTATATATACGAAATAACGCCTGGCAGGTTAGTGAACCAGGTTTAAGAAATATGCCTTAAAGAGCTAAGAAAGGGGTCTGGAACTGACACAATGACTCAAAAATCCAGGGGAAGAGATCCTTTGGCATAAATCTCAGGGAAGTCCACCGGAAGAGCTCCTTTGGCACAAATCCTGAGACGTCCAGTGAAAGATATCCTTTGGCCCAAGAAATCCCCAGTTACAAAATATTTTCAAGAACATAAACAATCTATAGCTCAATTGAGATGTATAGTATTGGATACTGTGCACCCACTACCACAAGGTGGTCATTTATCAAAATAATTAGCACTAAGGGAACTTTATTGGATAGAGAAATTTGACTTAGTATACCCCATAGGCATGAATTAAGATTTTAACCTGGGAGCCTATCTATAATCAGAGATGTACTGCTTTTCACTATTTGTGTAGATTACATACATCAACACTATGTCAGGGATAAGGTCCAACCAAGAACATCCTTTGAAAGTGTTTTACTTGATTAAATCTTTCCTAATTTGATGCAGGATTTCAGAATCTTCCTACAGACTGTAATGTATACATTACTAATTACTTCTTTTTTGCTCTTGTGAAATAGCATTCTATATTTTCATCACAGTTTAATTTTCAACTTTTGGATTGTATTTGTGCCACTTAAAGTTCCATTCTTTACATACATACATAACCATAAGATCTTGACTTGTTTCCATACACTATCTGTACGGGTGGACGCTAGGGCCAGCTCAAGGTCTTGGGCACCTACTCATGCAGGGGCGGGAGGCGGGAGTGATGGTCGATGGGATATAAGGAGGGGTGGAGCTGTGCTCAGTGTAACTGGTGTATTCCCCCCAGAAACATATACAGGATTTGAATACCCTTCTGCCTGCTTTGTGAGTAATGGATACATTTTTTTGGGCTCTGTCTCCCCTGTTTCTCGGTCTCTCCCTTCTCCTCTATCCACTGTTGGAGTTTCTGACCCTTTTTCCTTCTTATTTGTAGTCAGAGATTCTTCAAACATCCGCCACAAATCTAACACTTCCCTTCTGTTTGTTTTATAGTCCCTCCCCTTTCGTCTCTGTCACCCACTGCCCATGATAATTTTTAATATGCTCACTGTATAGGGGGAGCTATTGGCAAATATGGCACAATGTTGTTTCTGCCCCCATGGCTACTTGCTCTTGTTTCATTCATTGCATACGTAAGCATGAGATATTGGGCCTCATTACACGGTAGGCGGTGAGGGTTTACCAGTACCGGTAAGGGCACCGGTACCGGTAAACCCTTACCGCCTTACTACGAGTTCCCTTTGCGGGACCCGACCTTAACGGCTGGTTTTACCAGCCGTTAAAGTAGGGTGCCGCAAAAGGACCTAGATGCTAATTACGGTACTGCAATTTGCGGTACCGTAATTAGCTCCTTCCCCATTCCCATTATGCCCTATGGGGGCAAAAATGGGAATGGGGAAGTGCCTTGGTGAATGGGGAATTACCGCCCCCGCTCACCTTGGAGTAGGGCGGTAATTCCACCATCCACCAAGGCAGGCACGGTAAAATACCGGCAGCAACCATGGCGCTAATAGCGCCATGGTTACCGCCTACCGTGTAATGAGGCCCATTGACTTGATTCCATCCACTATCTTCTGATGGTGTTAAATTCCTGCCTCATATTCGTTGATTTCTAGTCTTGTTTATAATTGTTTTACTATTGTGATGTGATAGCCATCATACGCAAGACTTATGACATCACTACGTCATGACGCAATCTATTAACAGTGCCCATTTTGGGCCCTACAGCTTTCTGTCGTTCGACACTAACCCAAACGCACAGTGAAAACAACTTATTTTGCTAATAATTTGCCTACTGATTTTTGGTAAGTTTGCTTAGAAGCTTGGCATCTTTACTCTTAACCCCTTTTTTTCACAACGTAATCTCTTATGCATAAAATTGGCTTCTTTCTCAGTTACCATTATTGGTATCTAACAAGAAGTTTTGGGGTATCCACTTTTGGACATCATGCCTATACTTCAGGTGCCTGAATTTATTGTTATACTGCCAAATCACACATTTTGGCCATATATCGGACCACAATCATTTACAAAAATAGGTTTTTATCTTTCTTTCAGAGAACCGGAACCCAGACTCTGGCCCTCATCACGAGTTGAGCGGTATCCCGTCTGGAATAGCGCCCAACTTTATTTGCGTTAGCGGCTACCCGTCCCGCAGTATTACCGCCGGATCACGGTTTGGGTGCTAACCGTTACTCCCCATCCCCCATTGGCTCCATTGGACCCAATGTGGAATTCTCGGAGCAATTACTGTGCAGTAATACTGCTGGCAGTAATTGCGCTGAAAATGGCCATTGGCCTACAAAGACAATGAAATAACTTGTCCGTGTACCTGAAAGAAAACCATCTCTAGTTGAACAAGGAAAAAACTAAAATAATGTCTTTTGAGAAAACCGCCAGAAAATCCAGCACCTGAATTGGAGGATTGATGGTAAGCCTTTAGAAAAGGTGAAAAGCTTTAGATATCTGGGAATTATTTTAAACAACAACCTTGTGGAACCACCAATGCAAGACGGTTTAATAGCAAAAGTAAAAATACTAACAGCCCAGACTTACCTACGGTACTGAAGCAATGCCATATCTTCCGGAAACCCTCTGGCAGAAACTAGAGGGGATGTTTTGGCGGAAGGTATTGAATCTGCCCCAGTCCCTACCACTATCTTTAATTAGAAGAGAGCTGAGCCTGCAGTCACTAAGAGCCATTGTAGCGCAGAACAAAGCAATGTTATATAGAAAGATAGCCCTTCCTTCTCCACCATTGATCCTTATAGCCATCAATAAGGAATTAGAAGCTGGAACTTGCAAGATGCTGCAGAAATGGTCAACTAAAAACAAACTTATCCTAGACTGGGCGGGTTGCTCGGAAGAGGAACTAAAAACCAACCCGCCCAAAGTAAAAAAACACATTTTAGAAAGAGACTGGACCAGAACGCTGGAGGAAGCGGGAAATTCAAAACTGACAGCACAGTTGCCACCAAATACAGTGAAAGTCAATCAAACTAGAGCATACCTGGCTAAATGCCCAGATAAAAAACTATGTCAAAACGTTCTCCGGATCCGCTTAAACCTGCTCTACACCAAAGAAGTCCTGGCAAGAAGAAACCAATCAGAAACAAACACAAGCCGCTTTTGTACACAAACCGAGGAGATAGAAACTATAAGACATCTCCTACTGATATGCCCAGGGACAAAATCAGCTTGTGCAATTCACTTGGGCGACCTTCTCAAAAATTGGAATTATTACGACACACACGAATGGTAGAACAGGTTGATGAGTGGTGAGAAAACGCAGTGGGTTGTAGCTGTAGTTGGCTTTTTTGAAAGACTTGGCCTAAACAGACTTACCAAAACTGCATCTACCATTTAGGACCTAACTATACAGGAAAATCAAATGATGTCATCTGAAAAGCAACGCTGGCATTTTATATGAACACGTACCTGTGGAATGATACAAAAGACTAAAGCAACAAAGCCGAAATGGTCTATTTTCGTTTTGGAATTAGAATGTGCAGGGAAAAGAACAAGGGAGGGAAACGCTTCACTGTCATGATGCCTACCTCCAAGGAGCCAGGTCCGACCCAGCAACCCCAGAGGCAGGCATCATTCCCCCCAGGGAAGTGCCAGCGGGCCCAAGCTGGGGCCCTTTGGACACAGTCCTGGCGCCTTAGGCGCCAGGCTCATGTTGGACCCCCGTCCTGGCGCCTTAGGCGCCAGGCTCATAAAGCTAGACATGTGTTCAAGTGTTTTAATGTGCACTTACCTGATGCAGACCATGCTGCCACATCCAGGCCCTCTTGAGGCCTGAATGGAACTACTTTACCTGTGGGACTACTTTCCACCTGGGTGTGGTCGGGGAAGGATACATACCTGATCGGTGGAAGGATACATGCCTGGAACTTCTTCCAAAGCTATTTAAACCACGCCCGATCAGCAACTCACGCTTCGCGTTGTTCTGCTCCTCGCAGCTGGACGCTCACCGTGTCAGCTCCTGCATCTGGACTTCAGCCACACCTGTCAGCATCCTGGGTTGCCTGCAAAGGGAGATAAGAGAGAATTGGCGAGAAAGAAGACCTTACCTGCTAAAGCTGCATCACCGAGACTTCACACTGACGATCCTGAAAGGGAAGACATCATCTTTAAAAGCATTTCGCTACGATCGCTGCAGCGCTGCATTTCACTCACCTATCCTGGACGCCTCCATCTTCAGCAGCGATCATCCGGATCCGCAGCCACTTCCCAGAGCCTAGAGAGAAAAAGACAAGAACACAAGGTGAGAGAAGGAAGGGAATAGGAAAAGCTCAGTTTCCTTCTAAGACTTACCTGTTGGGTCATTCCCATTTCATTTCGGGTCCTGCCGCTTCCTGGCATTCCGGACCCCGGCCCCAATGGGGAAAAAAGACAAAGACATTGAATGAGTGAATGCAAAGACATTACCTGAACGCTCATCCAGAACTTACACTTCGGGTCGGCGCCATATCTCCGTTCCGATCCCCGGCCCCTAAGGGGAAAAAGACATAAGCATTAGCGCTTGCTGCAATAAGACAATGAACATTATTATTAAGCTTGAACTTTTGAACTTGCAACAGAACTCTTACAGCGCCTCACCTGAATAGTCAAGCTTATTTTGAACTCCCATCAAACCTCAATCCAGTGAAGTAACTGGGTTTCAACGCGCCCCTGCATCAGAAGCAGGATGGAGAACTCATCCTTCCAGACCCTAAGGTGAGACTTCACGGGGAATCGTGGAAGGGTATCGAGGAGGGTTGGAAGGGAGTGGGAGGCTTGAGCATTATTCCGTCAGTAGGTAATACTCCCTTCTCACGCACAGGGGAATATTCCTGCGAGCCAGAAAAGCCAGAGTAGAGGGGCCCTTCCTGTCCATCATCAGAATCCTGCGCTTCACCATTGAAGAAGCATCAGCACTCGAAGCCAGACCTGCGCCTCCGTGGGAATCAGGTGAGCGTGACAGAACGCGAAGCCTACCCACAATTTCCCACCCGGGCGCTATGGAGACTTCCGAGACAGATCAGCTGGCCCAGCTTTTGGGGGAATTACGGGCAGAAGTGCACTCAGCCCGCCAGGAGACCAACGCTCTCAAAAGCGAACTGATCCTATCCAAGGAAAGAACTGATGACCTGGCCAAAAGGTTATTGCAGGCCCAGGCAGGGCACACTCATTTACCTAATTCTGGAGGTACTTCCACATCAATGGGTTTGAATAACCCGGTACAAATCAATCTACCTGGACACATGCCTTTGGCCCCGCCTGAACGTTTTGCGGGGGATCCCAAGAAATATGCCGTCTTTATGAACCAATGTCGTTTACACTTTCTATGCAGACCCGGGGCCTTCCCTAACGACCAGACCAAGGTAGCCTTTATACTATCTTACCTCAGTGGCAGCGCTGCCTATTGGTCTATTCCATTGGTAAATCAGGATGATCCCATTCTCCAGGATTTTCAGGGCTTCCAGGCCAGCATGGAAAGATTCTTTGCTCGACACTCTCAAGGACAGGCCCTTGATAATGAACTGCTATCCTTACGACAAGGTAATCAGGATCTCCTGTCCTACATTGCCACCTTTAATAGACTGGTTGTGGAAACTGGATGGCCAGAAAACAAAAGGATCACATTGTTTCATCGAGGCCTGCGCGGAGAGCTTAAGGATGTTCTAGCTCAGATAGTAGATCCACCCCAGGTCTCCGTAGACTACCTAGACTTGGTGGTTCAACTTGATCACAGACTTCAAAATAGAAAAGCAGATCGGTTCAAGTACGAAACCCGAGTACCAACCAAAACCCACGCTAACTCCAAGAGTACCGACGTATCCAAACCTATGCAAATCGGCAGTGTTAAAGGACCATTAACACAGAAGGAACGAGAGAGAAGGCGGCAAATGCAACTTTGTCTGTATTGCGGGACTTCCGGTCACTTTCTTCGAAATTGTCCGGTTAAACCACCTAAGAAGGTGTTTGGAGCCACTGATAACGATTTATTGACACCTGATTCGGGAAACGACCTAGCCCGACAAGCATAGGGGTCCGCTTGCCGAGCTTGAAAACAAACTCTTTGACCTCGCATTTTGTCATGCCAATGGTGCTCGTGGACCCAAAACAGCCTCAGCAGTTGCATGCTGTAAAAGCATACATCGACAGTGGAGCTATTGGAAACTACATAGACCGTGAATTGGCTTCCAGGATTAAGCTCCCTCTCCGCCCGAAAGTAACCCAAGATGTCATTACTACAGTAGATGGAACCGAAATAGCCTCAGGGCCTGTAACGCATTCCACTGTTGAAATGACACTGGTGGGTCAGGATGGACATCGGGAAGCAATCGTGTTTGATGTGATCAAGGCCCCACAATTTCAAGTAATTCTTGGAATTCCTTGGTTAGAAACACATAATCCCAGAATCGACTGGCGAGCAAAGAAGATAAGTTTTCTTGATTGTGAACCAACTTGTTATCCAGGAAATCCAGTTATGGGTCTAGCCTCAGCAACTTCCACCCCTGTACAGCTACCGTCAGAATACCAAGAATTCCAAGACGTTTTTCAGAAGGAACAGGCTAACACGTTACCTCCCCATCGGTCTTATGATTGCCAAATCGATCTGGTACCCAATGCTCAACTACCTTGTAGTAGGATTTATGCTCTCACGGAACCTGAGAACCTATATTTGCGTCAGTATTTAGATCAGTACCTAGCCAATGGTTTTATTCGCCCGTCCAAGTCTCCTGTCTCCTCAGCTCTGTTCTTCGTGCCGAAAAAAGAGGGCGACCTTAGAACATGTATAGACTATCGCGCCCTAAATCAAATAACGATTAAGAATCGTTATCCTCTGCCCCTGATCCCTGAGCTTATCGACCAGGTGAAAGACGCTTGTGTGTACGCCAAGTTAGATCTCCGAGGAGCTTATCACCTGGTGCGTATAAAAGAAGGCGACGAATGGAAGACTGCATTCCGCACCAAATTTGGGCTCTTCGAATATCAGGTGATGCCCTTCGGTTTGTGCAATGCACCTGCCGCCTTTCAGTACTTTATGAATGATGTTCTTCGGGAACTTATCGATGTCTGTGTCATTGTTTATATTGACGACATCCTGGTGTACTCTTCTTCAGAATCCGATCACAGAAAACATGTTAGGGCAGTTCTTGAGAAATTGCGCCAGCACAGACTATTTGCAAAGCTCGAAAAATGCGTTTTTCATACCACAGAAGTTGAGTTTCTCGGATTCATCCTGACACCTCAAGGAGTCCGAATGGACTCGCGAAAGGTGGACGCCATCCTCAAATGGCCATCTCCTAGCTCGGTGAAGGGAGTTCAGAGCATGCTCGGCTTCGCCAATTTCTATCGCAGATTAATTCCGGAATTTTCCCGAACAGTCCAACCCATCACAGCTCTCCTAAAGAAAAACAAACGCTTTGAATGGACTCTTGAGGCCGAACAAGCCTTTCAGGACCTGAAAACCAAATTCACCTCTGCACCTGTATTGAAGCACCCGCTCCCAGATCTCCTTACATTGTGGAAACCGACGCATCCAGTTCGGCCATGGGAGCTGTCCTGTCGCAAAGAGACCCAGAAACTAACCAACTACACCCTGTGGCCTATTGGTCCAGGAAATTTTCTCCTCCTGAAATCAACTACGCAATTACCGACAAGGAGTTACTGGCTATTAAATCTGCTTTCAAGGCTTGGCGTCACTACCTTCTCGGGGCAAGACACACCATCACCGTAATTACGGACCACAGAAATTTACAATATTTAAAGACGGCCAAAGCTCAATCTTCACGACAACTCCGATGGGCTCTATTCTTTGCGGAATTTGATTTCGTAATTACCTATCGCCCTGGCTGCAAGAATGGTAAAGCGGACGCCTTATCCCGGATTGGCATGGAAGAACCCAATTCGAGTTTAGAACCTGTGCCAATCATACCTGAACAAAGATTCTTAGGCCTAACTTCATTGCAAACTATTGAGGACATCCAAACGCAAGTAAAACAACTTCTAGACTCTTCAGCCTTACTGGAATGGAGTCAAAAGGGTCCTCATTACACCGTTAAGGATGATTTACCCTACTTCCAGGAGCAGTTGTTTCTGCCAAGTAAAGAATTGCAAGAACTTGTTATTGCCCATCATCATGAATCATTAATGGAAGGACACCCTGGTATCGCTAAAACGGAGGAAAAAATCAAACGCCACTTCTGGTGGTCTTCTTGGAGAAAAGACATAAAGTCTTTTGTATTGTCTTGCGGAATTTGTGCCCAAAACAAGGGTCAAAAGAAAAGGCCAGCCGGCCGACTTCAACCCTTGGATATTCCACCGGCACCATGGCACACCTTGTCAATGGACTTTATAACTGACCTGCCTCCTTGTGCTGGTTACAACACAATCCTTGTAATTGTGGACCTATTCTCCAAAATGGCCCACTTTATCCCTTTAAAAGGTTTGCCTTCAGCTTCCACCTTGGCCAAGGAATTTCTGGAGAATATAGTTCGCATACATGGTTTTCCTTCCATATTAGTCTCGGATCGTGGAAGTCAATTTATCTCCCATTTTTGGAAGAAATGTTGCCAACTAGCACAAATAGAGGTGCGGTTATCCACCAGCCACCACCCCCAGACCGACGGACAAACCGAGAGAACCAATCAGACTCTTGAGCAATATCTTCGGTGCATGTTACACCAATCCGAGTTAAATTGGAAAGACATCCTTTGGATCGTAGAATATGCATACAACAATTCAGTGCATTCTGGAACCAGACAAACTCCTTTTTATACTTTGTATGGTCACCATCCTCGGACCTCTGACCTAGATCCACCTCTGACCCTGGAAATGCCCGCAGTAAATCATCTGCATTACACAATAACCCGAGCCTTCAAAGAAGCTGCAACTCATTTACAGCAAGCCAAGAAAAAGTATAAAGAAAATGCTGATTTGCACCGAAGTAAAACTCCTCCTTACCAAGTAGGAGACCAGGTATGGCTAGCAACGAAACATTTACCCCTCAAGGGCCCGCAAACCTTCAATCCCAGATTCATAGGACCTTATCCCATCAAGGCTATAATCAATCCCGTGGCCTTTAAACTGGATTTACCGTCTAACATGCGTATTCATCCAGTTTTTCATGCACCACTTTTGAAGCCAGTACAACCAGGGACCCGACTGTCCAAACCTCCAGACCCAGTTCAAATTGAAGGGGAATTAGAATTCGAAGTTAAAGACATTTTAGACTCCAAGGTGCTAAAGTCAAAACTCTTCTATCTTGTTGACTGGAAGGGATATGGACCTCAGGAGAGATCGTGGGAGCCTAGTAACCATGTTCACCCACCTCGATTAATACAAAGGTTCCACCGGAGATTTCCGAACAAGCCAAAACCCCCGGAGGGAACAACCTTGGGAGGGGCCTTGAGGGGGGGTACTGTCATGATGCCTACCTCCAAGGAGCCAGGTCCGACCCAGCAACCCTAGAGGCAGGCATCATTCCCCCCAGGGAAGTGCCAGCGGGCCCAATCTGGGGCCCTTTGGACACAGTCCTGGCGCCTTAGGCGCCAGGCTCATGTTGGACCCCTGTCCTGGCGCCTTAGGCGCCAGGCTCATAAAGCTAGACATGTGTTCAAGTGTTTTAATGTGCACTTACCTGATGCAGACCATGCTGCTACATCCAGGCCCTCTTGAGGCCTGAATGGAACTACTTTACCTGTGGGACTACTTTCCACCTGGGTGTGGTCGGGGAAGGATACATACCTGATCGGTGGAAGGATACATGCCTGGAACTTCTTCCAAAGCTATTTAAACCACGCCCGATCAGCAACTCACGCTTCGCGTTGTTCTGCTCCTCGCAGCTGGACGCTCACCGCGTCAGCTCCTGCATCTGGACTTCAGCCACGCCTGTCAGCATCCTGGGTTGCCTGCAAAGGGAGATAAGAGAGAATTGGAGAGAAAGAAGACCTTACCTGCTAAAGCTGCATCACGGGGACATCACACCGACGATCCTGAAAGGGAAGACATCATTTTAAAAGCATTTTGCTTCGATCGCTGCAGCGCTGCATTTCACTCACCTTTCCTGGGCGCCTCCATCTTCAGCAGCGATCATCCGGATCCGCACCCACTTCCCAGAGTCTAGAGAGAAAAGACAAGAAAACAAAGTGAGAGAAGGAAGGGAAATAGGAAAAGCTCAGTTTCCTTCTAAAACTTACCTGTTGGGTCATTCCCATTTAATTTCGGGTCCTGCCGCTTCCTGGCATTCCGGACCCCGGCCCCAATGGGGAAAAAAGACAAAGACATTGAATGAGCGAATGCAAAGACATTACCTGAACGCTGATCCAGAACTTACACTTCGGGTCGGCGCCATATCTCGGGCATTCCGAACCCCGGCCCCTAAGGGGAAAAAGACATAAGCATTAGCGCTTGCTGCAATAAGACAATGAACATTATTATTAAGCTTGAACTTTTGAACTTGCAACAGAACTCTTACAGCGCCTCACCTGAATAGTCAAGCTTATTTTGAACTCCCATCAAACCTCAATCCAGTGAAGTAACGGGGTTTCAACGCGCCTCTGCATCAGAAGCAGGATGGAGAACTCATCCTTCCAGACCCTAAGGTGAGACTTCAAGGGGAATCGTGGAAGGATATCGAGGAGGGTTGGAAGGGAGTGGGAGGCTTGAGCATTATTCCGTCAGTAGGTAATACTCCCTTTTCACGCACAGGGGAATATTCCTGCGAGCCAGAAAAGCCAGAGTAGAGGGGCCCTTCCTGTCCATCATCAGAGTCCTGCGCTTCACCATTGAGGAAGCATCAGCACTCGAAGCCAGACCTGCGCCTCCGTGGGAATCAGGTGAGCGTGACATTCACTTCTTCTTCTTACACTTGCAAAAATTGTTTTTATTCAATTGAATCAAGTATAATAAAAAAAAGAAAATGGGCATTTTTGGGGCGTGTTTACCCCCAGCTCTGAGCTGCTATGGTAGTAGTGATAAGATTGACCCATTTGGGGCTATTAAGGTGATACAATTATGTATATTGTTTGATAATTATGATTTGTTGATTTGATTCAAATGAGTATATATGTAAGTGTTTAATTTATTATTATTTTTTTTTTTTTTTAATTTGTTTTAACCGTTTAGGTTTTTACAAAAAGAAGAGATAACTTCACACATTCAGACATTCAGTCTTTTATCTTTTATCTTTCGTCTTCCTGCTTCCTACTTAGGACACCACTGAATCTGTTCAAGCAATAATTGAGTCTCGGCTTAGGCTTCGGCCATTTCTAAGATGCTAGAGTCCCCAATATGTGATGGAATAGCAGACGCCCTTCTTAGGGCTTCAGTAAGAAATTTCGCCGTCATCGTAGACCATCTTGCCGAGTCTCCCGCAATTAGACGGAACCAGCGCGTTTCGTCGTCTAAGATGATTTCATTAGAAGCCAGTGGTGTCAGGTAAGAGTGTCTTTCATTTGCCATAGCCGGACATTTCATGATTAAATGGTATGGTGTTTCGACTTGGTCTGGATCTTTGCATAGTCTGCAATGATTCTCCTGCGTGGGAGCTCTTTTTGCCAATATTTCTTTTGTGATAAGAAGGTTCAGACGTGCTCTCATGAAAGTCTTTCTGAGCTTCTTGTCTGGAAATTTTACGCAGTATTTTAAGGGTGATTTCAGGCCATTTTGGGTCGGCGGAAGATGTTTTAAGGATTTGTATTGGTGAACTCTTTCACAGGTATTGATCCAATCTTGATCTTCCAATTTTCTTTTCACCTTCCCTGGATTGATTAGCAGCAATTCTGGAGGGCAGGCCACTTCAATCAATTTTTCAGAAATTTTTGCAACCCAATCACGTAGGGGTTTGCTGGTGCCTTTGGCAATTTCAGAGCTCATGAGTTGAAAGATGGGAAGCGAACTAGGGTTCAAAATGTTTGTATATAACTGGACTGCGCTTTGAATTATTACTGCGTTTATCGATTGCAGACCCAAATCCCTACGAATGGCTGGCATAGGGGCTGATTGGGGAAGAGCCAAAACTGACTTCCAAAAGTAACCTTCCAATTTGATCCAGATTTCTGCCGGGAGTGATAGATTTGCAGCCATACCATAAGTTAAGGCTGGTAGGACCTTTGATTTATAAAAGTGAAGTGCCGGTGCCCAGGAGAATTTCCCAAATTTGGTGTCCACAGCTCTGGTTTGGGCAGTTAGGTTGTGGATTTTTTCCCACAGCGAATGCTGGATCGATTTATCCTTCAGAGTATTATCAAGCATGACACCTAAGTACTTGAAGTCTTTTACTGATTCAATCTTGGTCTTATTCAAATACCATGCGTGGGGAGCCTTTGTTTTTTTATTTGTTTTGGTGAACGAGATGATTTTAGTTTTTTTCGTGTTTATCTTAAGGTTGTTCTGTTCCATGTAATTGTAGAGATTGTCGATCTGTCTTTGTAGACCAATAGGAGTGTGGTCTAACAAGATCAGGTCATCTGCGTAGCATAATCTTGATATTGATGATTCACCTAACTTCGGGGGAAACGATCGCACCCAATCTTCGGTGTTCTGGAAGTCTCCGATGAAGGCGACAAAGAGTGCCGGAGCCAGAGGGCAGCCCTGTTTGACACCCCTTTCTGTAAGTATCTTGTCTGAAAGGGTTCCTTGTTGGCAAAGTCGATCACAGAGAGAAGTTTGTGTGTGCAAAGCCTTGATCGGTTCTAGGATGGCTGGTGAACAGTTCCACTTTTCCAGCTTTGCCCATAGTTTGTTACGATCCACGGTGTCAAAAGCCTGGGTAAGGTCGATCATTGCCATATGTACTCCGGGACCACCACCTTTTGCTCTGGCCTTGATGGTGTTTAGTATTAAGATATTGATCGCAGTACCTGCTCCTTTTTGGAAGCCAGTCTGGAATATATCTTGTGCTGGCGAGTTCTTAACCCACTCTTTAAAGTGGGTTAGTATCAAGGGGGCGAATATTTTACCGATTATGTCCAGTAAGACAATTGGTCTGTAATTGGCCGGTTCTGTTCTGGGACCCTTTTTATAAATCGGTATTAGGACCGCCTCCGTCCACGAGATGGGGATTTGTTTGGTCTTTGCACATTGATCAAACAGCTCACACAGCACGTCGGACCACGCTTCTGGATGGAGCTTCAAGTCATTATTGGTCAGGCCATCCGGGCCTGGTGCCCTAGAGGTTTTGAGGCGGGCGATGGACTCCCTAATATCCCCCCAGACGGCTACGTTTTTCCAAGGTTCAGTCTGGCATACTGAATGGTGTTGCTGTCCCTTCTTCAATGTGCCGTTTTCTGGGAGTGCGTAGAGATTTAAGAAGTAGGTTACCCATTGCTGTTCAGAAACACAGCTAAGAATCTGTGCTGGTCGCTGTTTCTTTACGACCTTTAATAACGACCAGAAGTCTCGACTACTTTTCGAGGCCCAAGTTTTTAACATGGCCTCAGCGTCATTTTGGTAGAGCTTTTGTCGCTCTTCTCTTAGCCATGCTTTGTATGTTGTTTTTCCACAGCGATATGCAGACCACGCGTCCTCAGTAGCCTCTTTGGCCGCTAATCTTTTTAATTTTCTCATTGCTTTGCGTTTTGCAACTAAGGTTGCATTGAGCGTATGAGTATGCGATGGTTGAATACAAGGCTTCCCTCCAAAGGCCACTTTATGTGGAATCAATAAGGACACATATTCTGGACGTTGTTTACCCGATTCATTCTGCCCGGCTGCTTGGTTTTTAACGAGGGCCTTCCTCATTATTTTTAGGTTTTCTGACGTGATACGGATCCTGTTTTGCTGCTTGTTGGTTTCAATATCGAATTGATACATAAGATGAACTTTCACTACTCCCCTCCAAGTGAACTGGAGCAAATTGTGGTCGCTTTCTACAGTTCTTATTACTTTAAATTCCTGGAAGAAGGGTGTAATCCCGTCTGATATGAAGATGTAGTCTATATTAGCAATTGCGGTATCTCTTTCCCAGGTAGGGATTTTGGTCACGCCCTCCTGCAAGGTTGCAATGTTATAAAGGTGTCTTGATTTCATGAGAGACTGCCATGCCCGTCCTCTTTCATCACCTTTCCTTAATGCGGGGTGGACCTGTTCGTTTCTTGAGTGCGTTCCACATTTCGCATTCAGATCCCCGCAGATGATGATGTCGGGGCTGCCATAGTGAATTCTCACATCGTCAATGGTATTTGCAACCATGTTACAGAATTCTTTTGTAGATGTTTTTTCCGGGTTCCAGTAGAGATTTATCACAACCAGCTCGGTAGTGGACTTTCCGAGTTCTCCCACAGCTTCGTGATTCCAGTTCGCTAGAATGGCTAACATGCCGTAATCTTCGCTGATTTTTTTCTTTATTTCAATTCCGGAACCCATTCGGACTGCCGTGAGTAGTCCCGATGATGGTCTCCCCACGGCTGCTCTCTTGGCAGGGGAGATTTCCAAGGTGAATCCCTCCAGGGAAGGTTTATCCGCAAGCCAGGTCTCTTGGAAACAGATTAAATCGAATTCGTTCCAGTTTGTAGTATTAGATTTAGTCAGGTGAAGGTAGCCTCTGGTGTTCCATGACGCCATCTGTAGTGTGGTTTTGTTCAAGCTATTGGACACATTGAAGTTAGTATCCTTCTGCTGGGTGACGTCATGGGCTAACTGCTAATCCTTCTTTTGGCGCCCGAAGGTGTCTGTTAACCATTTCCATGGTTTTGAGGGCGCTTGGGCTTTAGAGGACATGTTAGATGGAGCACCTTGGACTCTTGTTGTTTGATCCGGAATCGTGTTTATTTCTTGTCGTACGTTCCTAGTAGTTGTTGAGAGTATCGGTTTTCGATATTTATGGTGGTACTCATCCTGTTTGTTCCTCTCTTCTCTACACCGTTCAGGGGTGTATTTTCGGTATCTGCCTTTTTTCCTAGGAGTTTCTCTTTTCCATTTGACCGAGTGTTCTTGTGAGCTAGTCTGATATTCTTTGGTCCCATTTTCATTCGCTGTTTTGGTAATCTGTACTTGTGTTAATTTTAGTCCCAAATGCTGCAGCTCTTTTGATGTTTCTAGAGGGCAATCCTTTAGGACTTTTGATTTCACATGTAAGTAGGCCTTCGCTGTGTTGTCCCTGTGGTACGGTTCCACCAGAACCAGATCCGATGTCGATAAGTGCCTTAGTGTTTCCACTTGCCCTGTTATTTTTAAGACAGTTCTTCTGTTCAGGACAATGTACTTATGTCCTGAGGAGGATTGTTCTAACTTGAAGACTGTTATCTCATTTGATTTTTGGTCTTTTTTTCCTGTTTGTTTAGACCTGCTCGGATCTTCTTGGAAGGAATACTTCCGATCAATTCTTTGATCTTGTGTTCGTGATTTCCATGTGGGTTTAGTCATTTCTTTGGTCTGAGTTTTATTTCTTTCTTTATTTTTTAGGGCTTCAATGGCCTCTAGGCCTGCACTTGGAGTGCTTGAGCGTTGTCTTTGGGGACTGTGCTTCCGGTCTTCATCCGTATTAGATTTTTTTTGGGGTAGCTGTTGAGCCTCTTTTTTTGTTTTTTCTTTTTCCCTTTCTTTTTGTCCCTCCTTCTCATCCGGGAGGGATTGTCTTGTTTCCACTCTCTGTCTCTCAGGTGATGATGTCGTTATTTCTACACACTCCAAGGGCCGGGAGCCATTTGAGGAATCCAGATCCAGGATTGATGAAACAGTTCCATCCATTTGTATAGACGGCACTACGACGGGTCTCAGTTGGCTTTGCCTGTGGTGAGGCCCTCCCCTCTCCACAGCAGCGCTTTGCCGTGGTAAGTCTTCTGGAGGGCTACTTGAATCCTTTTTTGTTGTTTGGCCCTTAAGCAGCTGGGGTTTTGCCCTCTCTGGTCCAGCTAAGGGATCTTTTGTGTTAAGACACAGCACTGGTCCCTTCGTCTTGGCGTTGTCGTTGGTTTGACTTTTTGGGGCTAGTTTTTGCTTTGTGGGGGATGATGGTAACTTGGGTGGGCCTGTTAAAAAGATGGATGCTACGTCCTTTTTTTTAATAAGGCCAGCTTCGTCCGTTTGTGTGCCTCTGGCGGTAGATAAGTTGGTAGACTTCACTCTTAGTGCAGTGTTGGCTAGCTCCCTCCCCAGGTTTTCTATTTTTTCTTCGATTTTTTGATGCATGACAGCCGAGCTCTGTTCTACTGCCGTTACGTAGCCTTCAATGAAGGTTAGTTTATCCTTTAGGGTGCTGATTATTGCTGTATTGTCATTTAAAGCCTCGTGTATAGATTCGTACAATTTACTGAAGGGGTTGAGTGCTATGGTGAGGGCCGACATAATGGACAGCAGGTCAGATTTTTTTTTCGCAGCCGGCGTCTCTTTATCAGAGGTAACTGATATTTCGCTTTGCCTCCTCGATCTGTGGGGCGTGTGTATGCCCCTTTCACTTTGGTGAAGGGGTAATCTTTCCGTTGCGTTTTTATCTATAGATGATTTTAGAGGTTGGGTGGCGCTTAATGCATCTGTCCCCCTTCTGTTAGCATTAGTTTGTATATGCGCATGAGTCCAACCATACGGATCATCCCCCAATGAATGCCTCACTCTAGCTGAAGGTCTCTCTTGTTTGTCGAGGCTTGGGGGGAATTCGAGGGGCTTAACCACAGACTGCATGCTTACTTCTGGTTCTTTCTCCGGGGGATGTATAGATATAGATCCCAGTTGTGTGAGATTAGGGGGGTCGAGTGAGGGGGTCGGACCTGCTTCTCCACCCGCCCGAGGCCTCGGATAACCTTGTTCTACAATCAGGCCTATCGATGGTTCCGTCGCTGATGGACTATTTATACACTTGGCCGGTGGTGGTTGGTTACCGGCACTTTGAGTGACGTTGGAGACAGTTTTTACTGCCTCGGTGACCCCCACCTCAATAGGTGTGATGTGAGCATGCCATTTAATTCTGGGCGCCGAGTTCCCCTGTATTAGATTAATTTTCCGAGATTTATTCAGTGGGGGAGGGTCTTCTATAGCCTCAAGTATTTCTGCGTCGGACATTTCATGGTCCGGGGTTAGTTTACGCTTGCTAGATCTTATGAAAAAGTCTTTCAGGGAGGTCGACAGTAAAGGAGTTGATAGCCCCTTTACTCCGCCATGCCCTTTTAGTCCTGTTTGTAAATTCTTTTTAGCAGGTCCTCTTCCAGCTGCAATCTTTCCTTTATCATGATCTTTCCTGTATTTTTTATTTGATCTGGGTCTTCTTGCCGTTCCTTTACAGGTTCTTTTGAGACTTGTTACTTTTATTGTTTGTTCTTCTTCCTCCAGAGCGGAGAGCGAATCATTTGATGCACTTAATGTGTGAGTTGATACGGACCCCATAGGTTCCAAGACCTGATCCTTGGCGGTCGTATTTCCGGAGTTACCGTCACACTCCAGGCTTATTTTAGGGAGGGGCACCATTGAGGGGCCCGTTGCAGTTAATGTTTCCTCGGGGGCTTTGAAACACGAGGCATTTGAACCTTCCCGAGCTTCAAACACTAAGTCATCTATGTTTGCCTTGTGACCCCTTCCACACAAGTCCAGAACAATTTCTGGCGTCGTGACGCTTTCTTCTATTCGGTTGTACCTGGGTAAATCCGTACAGACCTCTTCCTCTCTGCTCATGCAAACTCCTGTGTCTTTATTGGTATGCATGACCACTGAAGTCACCAGGCTCGGTGCAGACCCGAGCATTTGTGGGCTATCCGAGACTATTTGTTTTCCTCCTTGTGTCATTCTAGACTTCTTCGAGCCCAGGTAGTTGGATTTTCGATTTTGGTTATTCTGTTCGCTGATTAAATCCACCCCCAGCTCCCCCAGCCAGACAGATCCCTGCCGGGGCTGTCCTCCGACCGCCTCGGGCCCGGGACCTCTCGTTTGCACGGTTGGCTGGCCAGGGGTTGAGGAGGAGGGGGAACGAAGCATTTCATCAGTCGAACTATTGAAGGTGAATACAGTTTTTCTTCTTTCCTGGTCTAGGAGTAATGACGGCTGCTGAGTACTTACGAGCGGTAGCTCAATCTGACCCCGCAGGTAGCCTGGCCCCCCCTCCTCCGCCCTAGTCACCTGGGAGACCCTGTTGGAAGACGGAGGAGTACGAGGACTCCCATGCTCCACCACAGTCTCGACTGCGGGGTCGTTTCCTTCTGCATCAGTTTCGAGAGAGTTCAGACTTCTGTGAGCAATCTTTTGTTGGGTTTTCATGCTGCGGGTCCAGCGCCCTTGACCCCCTTCAGGGGGTAGCGATACCATGCTGCGGACTATACTTGAGAAGCACTTGAGAAGCACGGGTTACAAAAGCCCGAGACGGCTTCCCGGGGTTTGTCGTCTTCTGCTGGGGGCTTGGGCAGCAGAAAGAGTTCTAGCGCGACCCAGGAGATGGTATAAGTAGCAGCCACTGGAAGTCCGATGCCACTCAGTGTTTGATTGATGCCAGACAGTCAAAGGGCAGTCGGAGGGCTCACAGGAGGTGAGCGAAGAGCACCGTCGAGTGAGGGGGGAAAGGAGGGAGGGGTAGTGACTAAGGGGGGTGGATTAGGTTAACAAGAAAAAAAAAAGAAGAAAAAAAAGAAGGAAAAAAAGAGGAAAGAAAAGGGGGTGTACCGGGGACCAGACCTCGAAATGTGTAGGGAGGGATAGGATGGGGGACAGGGAGGGAGGAGGGAGGGAGGGAGGGAGGAAAGGAGGGAGTGACAGAAAGATAACCGTGGATGGGGAAAGGGAGCAGGCAAGGAAGCGCTAGCTTCACTCTTGGACGCTCTTGCTTGGACGCTCTTGCTAGGTCTTGGTAGATCTTAGTGATTCTCACCTCTCATCTTCAGTCAGCAGTTCGGGTTCAGTGCGCGGTGCACCGTGCACCGGACACCAGACACACTGTGCCACACACCGCGCCGCGCTCCGCGCCTGCGCGGTGATTAAGTTCGAAATTCCACCATAGCAGTAGCAGTAGAAAGCGGACTCAAACTTTTTTGCTGAAAACGGGAGAAAAAGCACAGCGGTCAGCCTCCAGACTCCACCAGACACACTGTGCCACACACCGCGCCGCGCTCCGCGCCTGCGCGGTGATTAAGTTCGAAATTCCACTCGTAGCAGTAATTTATTATATGTGAAAAGTCATATTGTTGACTGTACCTCATTAAAATAAAATTATTGATGAATATACATATTGATAACAGATAATTAATAACATGACTGAATTTATCAAATGCAATATAATACTACAGAATAACTATCAATACCATGTATAGTTTAGAATAAATCATATTAAGAATATAAATGTATTTACATTGATAATGCTAAGTATGGGAGATAGGACTCACGGGGGAGACAAACTGGACACACTGAGAGAAACAATAGGAAAGAAGAGGATGTGGGGTATAATGTAAGCAAAAGTCAAGTATAATTCTACGTTAAATATACAGTGAAGATATTTCATTTGTTGTTAAATTCTTGTACATTTCTACAGGATAATGCATACATTTACTCAATTCTGTGAAAAGAGCAGATAGTGTTCCATCAAATGATGTAGTTGTTTCAGGAAAATCATTTAACTAGGGAAGTTCAGAGGGATCTAGGTCATTCATGGCACGTGCCACTGCCTCATCCCATGCTGGTGTCCCTTTTCATGGTATCCATGCTCTGCACACCGCTCTGAGGCTCTCCCCTGCCTGGCATACTAATCTGATGTGCAGGTCATATAGATACATCCCCTATTCCCCTCCAGGTCCACCCATACTTCATCATACCAGGCTAACTGGTGAGGCTCTTTTATTGTGGTGTGATATAGTCTGTCTACAATGTACCCATTGTTGGATATAGCTGTCATTCTGTATTTTGGTCCTGAGTCATCCCCTGTTTGTACTTGTGCCTCTTGTGTCATCTGCACCACTCCTTTTGCATTGCCCATTGTCACCATCATCATTGTACCATTAGGTACTGCGTTTGTGCAGCACCTAAGACCTAATTGGCACACACAAAAAATGAAAAGAAGAAAAACGATGGCAGTTGTCAGCAGTTTCATGGTCATTCCCAGCCACGACGGTACCCACGAAAACATGCTGTCGAACCAGGTGCTGGGCTGTACCCCTCCTTCCTTTTTCATCCATTCGCCAATGTTATCTACAGCTGCTATTTCATGGGACAGAGTTCCATTGTCCGTATCTGCAGAGGGTACGAAAGTGCAACACGCGCCCCGATTTTTTGGCAAACACCTCCATCCATGGCTATCAACAGGTCTAGCACATACCTGTTCTGCATTGTCATCAACCGCAGGGCCCTTAGCTCCACCTTCATGCCATTTAATCCTTCTTCAGTGTCGTGTGCCAGTTGGATCAGCTCTCAGCAAGCGATCTGGAGCCATTTTGCGTTGGCCTGTGCTTGGATGCTGGGAAGGAGGGATGCAAAGAACGTTTCAGAATAATTAAACAGCTGGAATGGATCTGGAATCTGTGCCAAAAGTTCAGAAGATGCCTTGGAGATGTAGTTTGATGATCTCTTTTTTCGTGAGACTGTGCTCTGTATGCTGTCCTCGGATACAGCGTACATGGGAGCGTCTTTTGTTGGCTGCACGGCTTCTCGATTGTTGATGGGTGGCAGCTGTTTCTCCACTTGAATATGGCTTTCAGGTATCACCATCCGAGCGGATTGCAGCGTTGCCAGAGAGCATGTGCCCCGCCATGACTGTGGAAGGTGCAGATACGCCTGTTTGCTGCAAACCCAGTATGTGTCCATTAAGGCAGCAGTTCCTTTTTTCATTTCTGGGATGATGAGTGTTTTGTTACAGTTCTTGTTTGTGCCCACATTTACTTTTCCCTCCCCAAGGGAACATAGTTCATAATTCATTTCTTTCTGTAGCTTGAATGGCTTTTCAAGGGCCGTTACCCATGTTAACTTTGAGAAGTGTTCATTCCATATCAGGGCACATGTTTTCTTGATCCATTGTAGTTTCTCTTCCGCCAGCCCTCGTAGTGCCTCTGCTATACATGTTATTTGCTCATTTTACCATCAATTGTCCACAAATAATGTTCCTTGTATCACTAAAAAGGGTTCCTACAGGCATATCACTCCTTTGGGTTGCATACCAAGTCTTTTCATTTCGCAGGATTTCAAAAGAGACGGTTTGTGCTTGAAAAGTGTTTTTAATTCTGCAAAATGAAGGAGACACTGTGCATCTGCAATAGATGACTCTTGTGGTAACAGAACTTTAGTAGTACCAGAGGCATGGGGTATCAGAGAGCACACATAACAGCTCTCGTTTGTTGTTTGTTTTGCAGTATTACTCATGTCTGTGTACCACTTATTAGATTGGTGTGGCTGTTGGGGGTCCTCTGTCGTGTCTAATCCCAACCCGTGCTATTCATCGTAGTTTCTTCGTCCCGCCCCCCTTTTCCATCTCTTATTTTCTCTTGTGTGCCCCAGTTTTCTTTTCAGCTTGCTGCATTAAGGGTACCCCACCTGCCCCCTCTTTTTTCCCACTCATTATATAGTGCCATGAATCTTTCAGCAGTTTTTTTTATCATCATTCACTGTACGTTTGCGTTTGGGCATCTCGTACTGTTCAGTCTTCCAGGTTGAAGCAATAAGGTGAAAAAAAAGCAACAGACAAAAAAGCAGAACAAATCTGGAGATTGTATGGACAACGTATGAGGATTAACCAAAACACCAACCATAAGGTTACTCGAAGTAAATGGTTCCTGAAATGAAAACATGCGCTGCATACATTTCCAAAGGTTTTCCCAATACGAGTAAACATATTTACATTTGAATACGGAATTAATGAAATCTGCAAGTGGGGATTGACAAAACTAGCATAAATTAGAAATAGTATAAGACATTTTTGATATTCTGAATGGTGTTAGATTGGCTCTATGCAAAATAAAAATAGTGCGACTGTGTGAGATTAGCTGCCACTGGCGTAGTAAAAGATTGATTCCAAATGTGCACCCAAATGTCTGGTGAAGGTTGTAGATTGCAGTCTGATTCCCATTGTTTACACATTTTAGAATTGAAAGGATAATCTCCATTGGGTTGATTGAGAATAGATAGTGCATTTATAGATCTATGAATTTAGATGGCTCTTTTTTACCGTAAGAAGGTATAACTTTAGTAATTACATTTACCTGGGTAATATATCTTTTGTAATCAGTAATATTAAGATTAAAGTGCAAACTCAGATGGGGAAATGGGATAGCTGTATAGTTATGAAATATATATTTAACCTGAAAAATTCCATCAGTATACCATCTCAAAATTATGTTTAGATTTAACAGGGAAATACTTGTGTGAGAGGTCAGAAATGAAAGCGGACACAAAGCTGTCATATTTCCAAAGTCATACATTTTTATTAAACAACTCGCTAAGGTTCCCGGCTTTGCCCATGTCCTGACCGAGTGGGGTCTCATGTGCTCTGGAGGATGTTGCTCTTCGCGGCACGTCTTGCTTCAATTTGCTCTGGTGTCTCATGTGCTCTGGAGTATGTTGCTCTTGTCCTCATGTCAGCAAGTCTTGCTTCAATTTGCTCTGGCATCTCATTTGCCCTGAAGAAAGTTGCTATTGTCCTTTGGTCAACAAATAATGCTGTTTGTTGTTTTGTTTCAGAAGCTCTTGATATTTATTCTCGCTTTGCATCAGTTGGAGCTTTTCTAAGTGTTGTTCGATTTTGTGCGGCATGTTTCAGCCACTCAATGGCTTCAGCACATTTTGAGAAATTGTCCAGAAAAGATTGATTGATTGTAGTCTGTACTCGTGAATGAACTTAAGTAAACTGTAATATTGCCATTTCCCATATTTGGAGGGCGTGCTAAAAAAAGTAATTTATTTTAAATTTCCCTTTAAAAATGCTTTAATAAACACTTTCTAACTGTATAAAGTAGTAATACATTTCAAAGGAATAACCAACACGTAGAACATTTAGCTTCAGACACTTTTCAAAATGTTGTCTCCTTCTAGTACCTACTGTAGTGAATCAGGGTGAACATCAGTAAATGAGGGTGTCTACGGAGTGAATTGTTTGCATCCAAACATAAACTACAATCTTGCTCCAGACAAATTAAGAATCCATGCAAAATTTGGTAGCAGTGGGTTCAACAATGTGGATTTGTATAGCCAGACAAACGTACACACATATACATACATTCCGCATTATATATAAAGATGTGGGCTGGGAAAACGCCTCTCTAGCCCTATCCAAAAGAGGAACTTCCCTACTTAGAAAACTTAAACTAAGGATCTGTCTGTGTCAGGTAGTCAGAAACTTAAAAGCTGCCATTGTGTCCAAAACCACCCTAATCTGATCCTGACACTATCAACAAAACAACAAAGGGTGCAAGGAAATGTCTTAGAATTGATGTTGGCAAAAAATGTTCAAAACCAAAAATATAAGAATGACTCCAACGAAAATGTTCTCCAAGTAAAAGACCCTTGGATGCAGAGGGTGGTTCCCTTCCCCTGGATTCTTAATTAGGATCGCAAGAATGTCTATTTATCTAACAATTCCTTTGCGTCTTCACTGGACTCACAAAGTTCTTGGTTAACCAATACATTCCGTAACAATCTTTCTGTAACACTTCTTGTAGCTTTTGCAGATTACCTGGAACCTTCATTCAGTGTCAGCTGCCTGGTGTACTCGCCTGCCAGGACTTTTTACATGTTTCATGGTTCTTTAATAGGCACTTGTTATATTTCTCTATGGTCGCATTTGGTCCAACTTTCCTCCACACTGGCATCTCATGCATCTAAACTTGATTTGGGTTTGCTTTAGTACTTTGCCTTGACTGCATACAAACAACCTTCCAGTATTATCCGTATTAGCAATCTCGTACCATTCAATCACTTGTTGGCGCGTGTGTCAAACGGCCAAGGGTCTCAAGCTGCTTCAGCAGACTCACTAATTGCTCCCAACGTCTCCAACTCTGCTCATAATTATGTGATGGCGTTTCCTCACTGGCTTCACCTCTTGGAATGTGCGGATGCTTCTCCAGCATTCTCTGCGTCACCGCGATCACTCACCAGCTTTCCTCTGTTGCCTGGACTGGAGAGTGCTGTTCCTCTGAATGGCCGTACCTCCAGTAGCTCCTCTGTGGCTCCCGATGTCTCCATGGTCATTTGGATCTGCACACTGTGCCTCTCTACCTTTCTCGCCACATCGGTACGTGTGTCTCGCGCTCGTGAGCCTCCGCCTGGAGTTTCATGTCTTCTCCTGCACACTGCTTTCCATTATTGCGATTGTCATCTTTAAATGTCCCGCTCATTGAAGGTTTGGTAAAACAACTAGCCTGCACATTGAACTTAGCGCTCATTTCAGTTTGCATAAACCCCATCTTCCTCCTCCTCGTCTCAGTATTTGAGTGGTTATGGGAGTTAAAGTCCGTGGTTGTCTTTGAACTTTTACCTCTCAGATGGTTTTGTTCCGAGATCTCTCATAAAGGCCCATCAAAAACAGAAGGTGTTATGTGTGAGTTATGAATGTTTGAGTCATAGATGGGGTCCTGTCCAGAATGAGAATAGACCATTAAGAACCTGGGTATTAAAGGGTCTTCGTCAGAGGAAAGGGGGGAAAACCACGTCTCGTCTGATGGAGTCTCACACAGACACTCCCTGCCCCACCACTCATACACACACACTGCCCCACCACATTGTCCCTCTCCACTCACAGTACACATTTATACAATGATCCTCCACACACACACTGACCTCCCAACACACACAATGCCCTCCTAGATACACAATGCCCCCTAGATACTCAATGCCACCCACATACACATTGCCTGCACAAATTCACTGCTCACAAACACAGACCTACTACCCCACACTCACACACACACTCTTTTTCTCACACACACACTGCCATGTAGAGTACACAATACACACCCACGCACACATTGCTCTTCCTCAAACCCACTGCCACAAAAACATTGCCCGACACACTGCCCCAAGCACACTGCACCCATGTACTCTGCCCCCATTTGCACTGCTCCCACTTTCACTGCACCCTCACAGTGTCCACACATGCTCACCCTCTTCTCTGGAAACAAGACACAGCCCCACACAAAGCCCCACACACTGTCCACACGCACTTTTCACAAACCCTCCCCTACATACCCACCGAACACACATACTAACACTTCCCACACACAACCCCCCACACATGCTCCCAAGCAGCCCTCAGACGCATTGCCGCTTACACACTTCCCTCACACACATTGGCGAGAATCACACACATACACTGCCTACACACACACTGCCCCATGCACACACTGCCAAAGCACACTTCCCCCTACACACACTGCCCATGCACACACCCAAACACACTGCTTCTATGCACCCATTGGCCCGACCGATTTTCCTCCATACACAAAGGCACATACACACACTGCCCCCACACCAAGGCACTCAGTACCCATTGTCAGGAGTCTGTCAGAGGATACATGGAGCACCCAGGTAGGTTTGTGGTGGCTATTCCGCTATAGGAGAGCAAGTAAGCACATACAGTAAGAGGGTAAATATGAAGGAAGAACAGACAAAGTAAATCAGAACAACAGAACAGGAAGAAAGGGCAGACCTCGCTGGTGAAGAAGAAGTGATGTGAACCATACACTGGACAAACAATGAGGAAACCCACTAGGGGTGCACACCCAGTTTGCACTTGAAAATGCCCACAGAAATAAGAGAAGTCCAATGCAAGTTAGTCGTACAGGTGCCACACCAGGCAAGCCCATGAAAGGGGCATCAAGATTGTTTTTTATATCTGAACCCTAAGGCACATACAAGGAGTGTACTTACATGGAAAAGCCGGTGTGGGTTGTGAGCTCACTGAGGGTATTCTCACGCCTTCTCACACTGGGTCCTCTTCTCAGGTGGCCAGGGAAAGGATCCTGGGGGTTGAGAAGTGAGGGAGGATCACTCGGGTGGAGGGTTTTAGGGATTGGGAATGGGGTTTCCATGGGAGAGACATGGTATCCCCCTTTTCCTCTGAAAGCCAACCTAACCCTTCCCCAGCTTTTATGGGCTACTATAAGGCATCACCCCTCATTTCCCCTTTTTTGGAATGTCATAGTACTGAGACGAGGAAGAGACGACCAGGAGTAGTGAACACCAATAGGTGTTTTTACCACTCTCGTGAAGAAGAAGACGGTGAATGAACACCAGTGGTGAAGTCAGGCATGGCCACTAATAAGTTCACTGAAGATCGGGCAACTGATCTTATTGACCCACACCTGGGGCCCTCAATACTCATAGGGAGTATAAGCGGAGGGGCTGCAGAGCGAGTTGGGGAAGGCGTGCAACGAGAGCAGGGGACAAAACGGGCTGGAGAAGAGCAAGGCCCGGGAGCCGTGTAGGTCCGGAGAAGAAGAGATACGCCTAGACTGAGTGCAGGGCCGTGAGAGGGTCTAAATCTCTGGCCGAGCTGCAGTTGCCGATAGCAACAGCAGGAAGCTGTGCTCCTCCCAAAGCCCAGAGCCGGGGCTGTAAGTAGGAGAGTGAGGGAAGCTCTTGGTGGCTGCCACAAGGTAGGCAAAGCTTGTGAGGCTTGCAGGGAGAGAGCCGGCAAAGCTGCAGAGAGCAGTTGTGCATAACCGATGAGTGTGATTAAGGGAACACTCTGTCCGGAGCGCTCTGCTCATGCTGCCGTGTGTTCTGAAAATGCCGAACGTACTGAAATAAGAAACTTATGAATGTCGAATCACCTGATAGCAATTGAACATTGTTTTGGACAGCAACGGGATCCTTTTAAGCAAGAAATTAACATTTGAAAAAGAGGTATGAAACAAATATTGAATAATGAACTGATTTGAAACGGTGTGGGTAAACCTTCGAGATGATAAAAGGAAAATGGGAAAGTACCCATTTAAAAGAGCATAAATGTGAAAGAGCCTAATAGAAAAGTGGGGCGAAAATAAGACCACCACAAAGTGAATTGGCAAAATCAAGTGAACGTTATGAATAACGACCATGTGGCAAGGTCGATGACTGGCAGAAGCTGTGTGACACATTGGAACTCATTACAATGTTGTTGGTCTGGAAACAAGGGTGCAGGTAAGCTCACCCGCATCCTTGTTTCTGAACCGGTAAACTACAAGTCTGCCTGCCGGAGCTGCTGTGCTCAACAGGACTGTCCCGCTGGGCGCAGTGGCCACGGTAGGCAGACTTGTCACTGGAGTACTGGCACCATTGCTAATGGTGCCAGTGCGCCCATGTCTCTACTCCCATGGAGTCCCACAGAACTCTCTGGGAATGGGGATTAACAGATGTACCAGTGCCAGACTTCCCCAGCGCCGAACATATCAGGCGCCAATAAATTATTACGGGTCCGGTGGCAACCCGCCGGTAGCACCAGCAGGGTTACCGCCAGACCTGTAATAAGGTTGATTGTGGCAAAGCCAAGGGGCTAATCAGGAGAGGGCAAGAGAGTGTGAACCTGCACAGAAAGCCAAGAGGCCAATAAGAAGAACTGAAGTGAAGTGGAAGTGAATCTATACACAGGGGCAAATACAGAAGGACCTGTGTGGGCGGAAGAGCCTAGGGTTCCTGGGTGCGTGACCTATGATGCGTGGACTGTGTAGTGTGACAACTGTGCCTTGACCGGGGAACCCTTAATGGTGAAAGATAAAGTCATTGGGCCTCATTACGAGGTTTCCATCAACCCCATATTACTGTTACTGCCGCCTGATATCCCAGTGCTATTGGGATATCACAAGCGGCGACGGTACGTTCCCTTTCCCATGGAGCCCCATAGAACTCCATGGGGATGGGAACCCTGAAGCCGTGCGTCAGTGAAAAACCTGTGGACAGGGGCTTGAACTCCCGGCAGGTCAGGCCTGCGGTAGTTCAGTGACCCCTACTGGCAGAATCGTAGTGAGTAGGTCCAAAAAGGCTGCTTGTAACTTGTTACCAGCAACTTTATTTCCAGACCGGCTCACTTGTAATGAGGCCCATTGTAAAAGAAATCAGGAACGAACACTTTACATGAACAGTTGACCTGGAGTTGAGTGGAACATTGGAAGTTTGAACCCAAGCATAAATTGATATGTTAGAGTCTTGGGAAAGGGAAATCTTAGGCTTCAGGAACTACAATGTTGTCTTGAGAACAGAGCCTCAAGACCCCTTTTGTTTTGGAACTGTGTTGCCTTGAAGTTGGGGAAGGGAAACCCAAGGAACTGGGGAACTGTGTGAACTTGGGAAAGGTCATCTCAAGACTTTTGTGGAACTTTCTTGAACATGGGGAAGGCAGGGCTGTCACAGGGTGAGGTGAGGCCCGGGGCATAAAATTTGGTGAGGCCCTTTCATTTTTTGCACTTGGCCAGTGGCACTGTAAATAAGTGAAGCGAGAAATCGCTACTTGAGTTTATTTATGTAAGAACGTGAATATGGTTTATTTTTATGACTGCAAATCAACTAAAGCAAAGCCATGTTTCTAAGCTGAAGAAAGGTTTATTCCAGACTTGGTTTTGTATCATACACATTAAATATAGATTTTATTTTTAAAAGGGACTTTCTGAAGTAACTTGTATTACAACTTGTATTACAACTCTATCTGTCAAAAATTGAATATATGAACACATGCACCCAGCTTTCCCCGCAACTTCCACTTTCGAACTTTCTTCTCTGCAAATGAAGAAATAATTCCTTTGTAGTCAAATTTGGAAGCCAGTGCATTTTCAATTGACAAAATAGATAGGCTATTTAATCTCTCTTGGCCCATTGTTGAATATAGGTAGTTCTTGATTAATGACAGTTTGCTAAAGGAGCGTTGCCCTGTAGCAACAATAACTAGGATTGTTAGAAAAATCCAAAATCCTATACCCACCTGTGGAAATATATTTTCCATATTTTCCTTGTATATTGTGTTCAATAAATGTAGAGGATCAGGTTCTGTACAATCTTTGAGGTTGAGAAGTGTTTTCCCCACACTGCACAGATGGTCAAGTTCATCTATGAGCTTTTCAGAAAAATCCACCTTATACAATTCTAGCGAATTGGTGGCTTTACTGTGAATAGATTCTGGATCCATTTGGTCAAAGTTCCATAATACACAAAATGTGTTACAAATTTGTTCTGCTGACTTCTTAAAACAAATTATCAACCACTCTGTAGAACAAATTTCTGCGAGTGTTTCAAGTCTGTCTCCAGGCGGTAATGGCTCTTCTGGTGGTTCATCAAACATTGTTTTCCGTTTCTTTATCCGTCGAGCTGGAAATTCTGGTTGGATGGTTACATTTGTTGCAATTAATGTTTCTTCAAGCAGTATTTTTGGCCATGAATCACGAAGATTTCTAAGATCAGACACAAGTTGCTTACCTAGCTGCACTGACTTGGAAAGGGAAAGCTGCTTTTGCTGTAACACTCTGTTCACATGATCTATAGACAGAAGAATTTAAAACCATATGCAGGACATCAAGATTGAAGAAAATGAAGAAATGTAAAGCTGCAGCGATTTTGCTTTAGTCTTTGGATCTTGTGTTAAATTGATTTCTGCCTGAACTCTCTCAAGTGCGTAAATAACAGATGGCAAGTGTTTGGCAATTGGTTTTACAGCATCAAGTCTTTCACTCCGCCTCGTTTGAGACTGTGACTTGAAGGTAATCTTCATTTCTTCATTAACAATATTCCATCTTGCTGTACTAGAGCTGAAAAGGGTATATAACTTTTGGATGCTTCCCAAATATGTCACACATTCAGAACATATTTCGGCAGCATGTACTCCACGAGGTTGAGACAATACTCTGTATAAGGAGAGAAAGGTGCACATTTAATTTTATGAAGAATTTCAGCCTGAACGCCTTTGTAAATTCCAGCCATGTTTGACCCATTGTCATACCCCAGTGCCCTACAGTCTGCAAGACTAACTTTGTGTTTCTCTAAAACAGAGCACAAGAATGAGGCAATATGAACATCAGTCTTCTTTTCATTCTCCAGAAACTCAATGACTCTTTCTTCAACTGTCCAACTTTTTGAGGGCATGTCAAATTCTGTGTATCTCAAAATTATGGTTGTTTGTTCCTTAGGGCTTATGTCTGGAGTAGCATCACAGATCAATGCATAATACTTTGCTTTTGCTCCTCTTTTCATAATTTCTCTGCTGACGTGTTGACTGCACAGTGATAAAAATTCATTTTGAGAGGTGCCTGAAAGATAATGTACTGTCTTTTCTCCAGCTTCCTGAGACTCCTGCATTTTTTTTAAATGGTCTCCTAATAAATTGTCATACTTTCCTAAAAGTTCCAGAAGACCAAGAAAGTTTCCGTTTTGCAGACTACCAATTAAAGAACTACTGCCTCTAAATGACAGGTTCTTGCTCGCCAAAAAGAGAGTCACATCAAAGTAACGTTCCAGCAATCCTTTCCATTTCTGGACCTCATCAGCCACTGCTGTTTGCATAGCAGCATCGATGCCTGCTCCGTCTATTTTGCCGCTGTAGAAAGGCAAACAAATGAGGTTTGCTTTGCTCATGTAGTTCTATTTTTTCATGTATTATTTATAAGCACCAAGTCTGCGAACTATGTATCCATCTGGAAGACACAAGCTTGATCTTCGTGCAGGATGTTCGTTAGAAACAAGCGACATGGAAAACAAAATAAAGCTGGCTTCTTCTCACTCCAGCACAGATAGCTTTGAAAACTTTGTTCGCCATTGCGGAGAACATAGAAGAGTACAGTTTTAGGAAACTTTCTACTATCACCATCTCTTGGTAGACCACTAGCCTTAATCACTGATGGTCCTTCTTTAATGAGAAAGTCAATTTCACCTTGTGTAAGAATCTCTCCCCATGTTCCTGGATCAGAAGAAATGTTTGTGGCTGTTTGTATTAATTGTACAGCAGCAAACGCTATGTTAAGACAAACTTCTGTACCACTGTCAAGCTGTAATTGAGGATGAGGTTGCAATTCTGATGATTGGGCCAATGGCAGGTGATTAGTTGAACATGTCGGTTCCTGATCTTCAACTGCATGTTCTTTTACGCTATCCTGGTGGATACGCTCTTCCTCATGTGGTTTAACAGCTTCTGGTATCTGCTCCTCTGCTTGGGAGATCTGTGCCTTCTTTGCAGTCTTTGTGATACCAAATTCAAGTAGAGTCCTTCTTCCTTCTGTTAGGGCCTTTTCACGTTGCAATTTTCTTGGTCTTTTCACAGACCCACTTTCATGCTTTCATCCGATATCACGTGTACGACCCATGTCCTCCCAGGAAAAATATTCGACATAAAAGGCAAATGGAAATAGATCTTTAAAAGTAAAATATTCATCCATCCTTAGAGAAAGTACATCTTTTGTTTTAGGGACGTTGAAGTATTGGGTATTGGCTAAGCAACATTTCTGAAACAATTTCTAAGCACTGAAAGAGTAAACCTAGGTATTATTGAATGGTACTTCATTTATCAACCTCAGCAAGATGAAAGGCTAATTAGCTCAGCCGACATTTGAACTTGGAAAGTACAGGTATGCCGAAAAATTAGCATTACTTTTAGTTATTGAGTAGTAATAAAAACTCAGTGCGAAGAGAGAGCACTGCACTGCACCTCTCTGGGCTGGGCCAGTGTGATGAGTTACTTTACTATGCGGCTAGTAGTTTTGACCATTGTGGCTGGATAAACATGGTTTATATTGCACAATTTGCATCATATTTCATCAGAAAACTCCCCCGTGGGTACTAGTCAGTCTGTCATAAAAGGAATGAACAGCCATTTGGGACTATGGCCACTTTTTCATTGGTGCCCAAAACAATTATTTGCCCCAGTCATACCCAGTCCTACCCTTGTGACTGCCCCGCCTGGGAGACAGGTGTACCGTGTTCCCCTTCTTCAATGGTCCCCCACCAATCATCGGATGTTGCACAATGCTTTTAAGAATCCTACAAAGACAGCCACTGCACAGTCTCCACGTTTGCCATAGTGATATGTATGGCAGGTCACCCAATCCCTATGCTATCCCCCATTGCCACACTGCCTCCATTACAAACATTGCTCCAAGAGACAGAGAAAACCTCTTCAAGCCAATGTAATTTAGTATGAATTTGGCGAATGCAGCCATGTTTATCCAGGCCTGCAATGGGTCTAGCAGGTGAGTTGTGAAAAGGTTGCATTTGGGAGAGACCTGAAAAGGGGAGCCCTAAATACACAGCATTATCATAGTCAAGACGCACGTGTCACAGCAAAGCATTTGGCACTGTTACAAGTAGTGAATGCATTATCTTCAAGCGCTTATTAGAAATAAATATCTATATCATCTATACCTGTGACGATGTGCTCAATTGCTTAAATTGTCCCCACCCCGGTTTCACCATTTAACCAAAGTGGGTGATCCTGGGCAGATAATTTAATTGCACTGTGTCTTATCTGCAGCTCTGTGCTTCAATTCAGAGCTTATGTTAATATATCATGTTGTTATTTAAATAAAGTGGGTGTGGATGTCAACAAAATTGCATAGGCTTGCCCTTTCCCGCTCTCCACTCTGTTGCTTGCTTTCTAAAGCGTGTTGACAACAAACTTGTAATTATAAGGACACTGTGATTTGTGTGTTGTTAAACTTGCTCTAATTTCGGTCCAAGTGATCTGAATGAGACCTGCGAGGGTCAGTAAATAGGTCTGTGTTTTGCAACACTACTGTGAGCACAGGATGACTCATTGCTTTTGCCAAACAGTATCATACAGCATCCCCTTGCATACCATATACTGTCACATCTGCTATGTTCACTGCTGTTCTTTCTACCTGGCAACCCTCATACCTATTTAGATAATGCATTAGACGGTTAGTCGAGTTTTCATGCCATCAAGTGGTTTTGCTCTGGATAGACATTTAAAGGTTCATAGTTATGCATTACGAAGACACTGCAACACATTAAGAATAATCTATTTTGAGGTCTACCGTCACAAAGTTTCCAGATGGCTTCTCCGCATTTCATCTTCCGTGTCAAAATGCATGAGATTTCATGTTCCAAGCATGTAATGTTGGCATCCCAGTAGCATATTTTGGTGGCTTTGCTTACGGCGTAAATGCTTACACATGATTCCCCTCAATGCTACTGAAATGGATGCTGTGTTCCGTGTATCTCGCTAGATGTACACATATGTGCACAGATGTATTGACACGTATTGACGTATTGACACGTATGCATCTACATATACAACCAAAGCACGATCGAAGCAGTGTCTCGGCTCTGCCCAGTCTTGGAAGTTAACCACATCTACTTCTAAACTTAACTCATTCCACTGAGAATGGTTCATTAGCTGGAGGCAGTGCTACATTAAAAGTGACTGTATTAAGCAATGTCTTGTTGCTTAAAGGTTTTAACGAGCCAAATGCCCACCAAGTGGAACCTCTGCTTAGGGCTCCCCTCCATAAAGCAGCGACGCCTGCCCTTGGCCCTTGGCTGCTGAGGGATTTTAGGGCTCTTTGCATTTGATCGCCCCCGCCGCCTTCTTAGGCTTCGCACGTCAGTGAAATTGCTGTCTGAGGACTTTCCAAGCAGGTGCGGGTTCCAAGCTTCCAAAGTTGTGACCTAATTGAACAGATGGCAAAACCAGTAAAATAAAAGACTTGTGCAGCCTGCCGCCACCAAATAGAAATACACTCACACACACTGTGTTGCAATACACACACTCAGACACACGCATTCACACAGACGCATGGCACACACCACACACATGCATATGTTGTATTCACAACATGCAGGCACGCATTTTTTCCCAACTTACCTTTCCAGGTGTGTGTCCGGGTAGCCTGTCCTGTGCCGCCCGCCAGCCTGGGTCAGGGTGACTGCCTCACTAGTGCTGCGAGTTCACTGTGCCCTCCTGGGCTGGCTGGGGGGGGGCAGCGGGCGGCCCAGTGGCTGCTGCTGCTTTGGTCCTTGATGGTCTGTTGACTCCTGACAGTGACAGACTCCTGTGGACAGAGGCCTGGCCTGGCCTCCTCCAGACAGCAGCCTCACCTCGACCTGGTCCTGGACCTTGACTCGCCTGGCTGGCCACGGCCCGGGGGTGGTCTGTCCTGGACTCCTGCTGGCACACTGGTTCTCCTCCACCTTTCTGTCTCTGTGTGTGGCTGAGAGGCCCTCTCCAGCCCAGCACAAGTTCTCTCTGCAGCACCTGTTGTCAGCTATTGTGTGTCAGGGCAGCAGGGTCAGAGCACAATATAGGGGCTGGTGGTGGCACAGAGTCTCACGGCGCCGTATTTTCATTGGCCATTGTTGCTTTCAACTTTGCAAAGTGGCGTGCACCAAATTTGTTGCTTGCTACCAATGCAAAGTTGAAAGCAACTTTCATCTGCACGCTGCTTGCCCTGCCCTGTGTGGCGCTGCCCCGTGACAGGAGGCGCACGCGGCGGCGTGGCGTTGCACGCCGCCGCGTGCTGTATAAATAAACGGGGCATTTCCGGCCGCGTCAGAGCGACCGGGAAGCCCGAACTGTAAGGACGTGTGCTGTGTGGTCCTTACAGGGTGGGGGCTTACGGGCATCGCGGGGGGGTGCTGTACCCACCCCAACACTGGCGACGAGTGGAGGCTGATGCCTGGGCCCGGTAGTGAAATTATGCACAATTTTTCTTCCTGAAACGGATCGAACGAACGCTTCGTTTCATGCCGTGGCCGTGCATCACTCACGCGGCTGGCGGCCATATTGTCTACGAGGCTGTGGAACTTCACTGAGCTCCGGTTTGGGCGGTGAGTGGCATCCAGGCCTAATTTTTGGATACACTGCTAGCAGGCAGTTATACCTGCATGCCCATGCCCGAATTTTGTATTTTTTCCAACATTTGGGCTTCCTACGTCGAGTGTAAGCTCGGAGAGGGGCTATAATGGCTGGGCCTGCTTAGCCCAATTCTCTTTTCTTGGCTCAATGTTTGGGACTCCTGCATCCACTGGGTGCTGCTACAGCGAGGTGGCTGGTGCTTCTTCATCCCCTTCATCATCAGCCTGTTGAGGCCTCATGAGTGATTTGGAGGATCAGGAGGACGGTGTTCAAGCGGCAGCTCAACAACAGGCCCCGGTGCCTCCAGTGCAGCCACAGGCGGCTGCTCCACAACAACTCCCTCAAGCCCAAGTCGGTGGTCAAGCTCCGGTGCCGCCTCTGGCACAGCCAATTGCTCAGCAAGGATTTCCCATCATGGCCCAGGCACGTGCCCATGCGGCCCTAAAGCCCATCCCCGATTTCGACGTATCGGGCCCACAGTCCAGCATTGGGCCCAGGTGGAAGAGGTGGGTTGACCGCCTTGATATGTACTTTAGGGCCGCACAGGTGACCGATGATGACAGCAGGGTGGCGAGAATGCTGTACTCAGCAGGGCCTTCGGTCCAGGAGATTTTTGAGTCGCTTCCAGCAGGGGATGGCTCCTACGATGCGGCAAAGACTGCCCTCCAGGCTCATTTTCTCCCTCTTGCCAACTCGGACTATGAGAGATTTGTAATGCTGTCGGCCAAACAAAAGGAGGATGAAACGCTGGACACTTTCTATGGACGCCTGCGCCGCCTCTCCCTGGCATGCGCATGGGGAGACGCGGAGGGCATGATTCGCACCATGCTGATCCAGGCCTGCTCCTCAGGCAAACTCAGAAGGCAAGTCCTAAGCGAGCCGAGAATCACCGTACCCCGCATCCTCGAGCTGGGCCGGTGCCACAAGGTGGCGCAGCCTCGGGCATCCAGGATGGAGGCGGGGTCCCGCTCAGTCAAGTCTGAGAAGGTGTGTGCCATGTGGCGGGGTGGTAGGGGATCGAGAAGGCCTGGGGCAGGACCCCGTGACAGAGCAGGAAGAGCAGGTGAATCTTGCCAGAAATGCGGATACGACCTTCCACACCCGACTGAGTGTCCGGCGGCCGGAAGAATGTGTGGTAGGTGCGGACTGCCTGACCATTTCTCAAGGGTGTGCAAGGCAGCCCTGGCCGTGATAGTGCCTCGAGGCCTGGCTCGGACCGGGTTTCAGCACCAAAGCCGCCCACCAAACGTGGCCCAGGTGGACCAGGGCAGGGAAGATGCCCACGTGGAGGAGGCCGACGAGGAAGAGGAAGAGAACATTTTCTTTGTCTCCAGTGTGGGGATCCTGAGGGGCAAGAACAGGAGACAACCGAGGTGCGTGGTGGAAGTCAATCAATCACCAGTACTGGTCCTGGTAGACAATGGAGCATCGGTCAATGTGATGGCCCGGGGGCATTATGATGCTCTGGACTCGCCCCCCAAGCTACTCACACCGAAAGCTTGCATATTTGCATTTGAGGGACTGGAACCAATCCCACTGGACGGCGCATTCGTGGCAAAGGTGGAACACGAGGGCTCGCAGATCAAGGCCCGATTCTATGTAACGCCAGTGAGTACCAACACGCTCCTGAGCTGTGCCGCCGCTGAGGCTCTCGGAATTGTCACCTTCGCATATTCAGTGTACGTTGAGGACATTAATGATCTGTTCGACAAGTATGCCGCCCTCTTCAGTGGAATTGGACGGATGACTTGTGACCCGGTGAGGTTGCATATTGATGATTCTGTGCAGCCCATTGCCCTGAAACACCGCAGGGTGCTGTTCCACCTCCGGGAGCAGGTGGACAAGGAACTGCATAACCTTGTGAGCCTCGACATCATTGAGAAGGTGGAGGGCCCGACTCCCTGGGTATCCCCGATTGTGGTTGCGAGGAAGCCCAAGCAACCTGACTCGGTCCGTATATATGTAGACATGAGGCTGCCCAACAAGGCCATTAAGAGGGAGCCGCATCTCACCCCCACCATCGATGACATTATTGCAGGGGTACAAGCGGCTCTTTTCTTTTCTAAATTGGACCTGCGGGCGGGCTATCATCAGGTAGTCCTCCACCCAGAATCGAGGTATATCACCACCTTCACCACTCACCGGGGGTTATACCGCTACAAGAGACTGAGTTTCGGGGTGTCGTCGGCAGTGGAGGTTTTTCAGAATATCATCCGAGGCGCCCTCGCAGATCTGGAGGGTGTGCTAAACATCATCAATGACATCTTGGTGTTTGCAAGGACCGAGGTGGACCATCTGAGAAGGCTGGCGAAGGCATTTCAGAGACTGCAAGTGCTAGGCCTCACCCTTCATAGGGACAAATGTGAGTTCCTGCGCCCTTCCATCGAATTCTTCGGATTCGTATTCAAGGAGGGAGGGGTATCGCCAGACCCGAAGAAGGTCAAGAACATTAAGAAGGTCAAGCCGCCTGAGTCAGTGTCCGATGTGAGGAGCTTCCTTGGCATGGTCGCCTACTGTGGGCGGTTCATTCAAAACCTCGCCTCTAGGTGTGAACCCCTTAGGGCTCTAACGAAGAAGGAATCCACCTGGCACTTGAGCAAGCTGCATTCAAAGACATCAAGGGTGCCCTGGCAGCTGAGGACGCAATGGCGTTTTTTGACCCGGCGTTACCATCCGAGATCATTGTCGATGCCAGCCCATTTGGTCTGGGCGCCGTGCTAACCCAGGTGGACTGTGACGGTGGTGTTCGGCCAGTGGGGTATGCCAGCAAAGCACTGTCTGAGACTGAACAGAGATATTCACAGATTGAGCGGGAGGCCCTGGCGGTCCTTTGGGGCTGCAGACACTTCCGGCTCTATGTCCTGGGACGCCCGGTGACGGTGGTGACCGACCATAAGCCCCTGCTTCCCATTCTGGCAGGGTCCTCTTCAAAGCCACCGGCCAGGATCGAGCTGTGGATGCTCGCTCTTCTGGAGTATGGGGTCACCTTGGTGTATCGTCCGGGGGCCAACAATGCAGCAGACTATCTCTCCCGGCATCCAGGAGCACATGGGCGAGTAGAATATGACACCTGTGATGAGGAGGCTGATGATCATATCCGAATGGTGGTGGAGGCGGCCACGCTCAACGAAATGCCTTTGTCGGAGCTTGAGGCGGCAGCTGCCGAGGACGAGTGTTTCCAAATCCTAAAGCACTCCATGCAGCAGGGCTCCTGGAAGTCAGTGCTGGAGTCCTTGGCAGGACGGACTCAGGAGGCCAAGACGGGGCTAGAGCAGCTATGGAAGATCAAGGAAAGGCTGTCCTTCTCGGCGTCGGGCCTGTTGCTTCGAGGCGATCGGATAGTGGTCCCACAGTCCAAAGTAAAAGATGTGATCACCCTGGCCCACCGTGGACACCATGGTGCCGCAAAGACCATGGCAAGGCTGCGGCTGAAGGTTTTGTTCCCTGAACTGGAGCGGAAGGTCGACGACTTTGTGGCGGCATGTGTCTGGTGCCAGGCTGCATCTCTGTTGCAGTGAGAGCCGGCCATCGAAGCGATGCCCCGGGGCAAGCGGCCCTGGGAGGTGGTCCATGCAGACTTTGGATCAACCACCGTAGGCACCCACTTCCTGGCGATCGTCGATGAGTATTCCCTATACCCGGAGGTGGAGTTTGTGGAGTCTGTGGCTTTCGAGCACGTGGTGGTGGCCGTGGAGAAGGTGTTCGCGGCCCCAGGATTCCCCCACACACTGTGTTCGGACAACGGCTCGCCCTTCCAGAGTGAACGGTTCTCTGAATTGATGGAGAGCTGCGGGGTTCAGCACCGGAAGGTGTCCCCGCTGTGGCCCAGGGCAAATGGAGATGCTGAGAGACTAATGCGGACACTCAATAAGACCTTCCGGATCGCACAAGGGCACGGACAGTCCCTCCAAAGAGCTCTGTATCAATTCCTGCGGGTGTACCACACCACCCCGCATGCATCCACGGGGGTGACGCCAGCCGAGGCCCTGTTCAAGTGCTGCCCGCGGGGTCTGTTGCCCGAAGTGGGGGAGAAAGAGCCTGGGGTGATTGACAACCAACAGGTCGAGGTGGACCGGCGGATGAGGATCGATCAGGAGAACTTGCAAAGGGGCCTCCGTCCTCAACTGCTGGAGCCCGGAGACGAGGTCCTCATCCGCAACAGACACCCCCATGGGAAGCTCTCACTCCCCTATGAGCTGGAGCCATTGGACATTGTGGCCGAAAAGGGGTCCATGGTGACTGCCTCCGACCGAAGATCTGCCGTCACCCGGAATGTCAGCTTCTTTAAGAAGCTGGGGGATCACAAAACTGAACCCCCTTTGGAGCCGGACGTGATGGAAATGCCGGATGATGGAGGCGGCTCCCCGAGCATACTCAAATCCCCTGTCCGGGGGACGTCTGTGGAAGGACTTCCCGTGCCGGAGGTAAGCGGGAGGTACCCCCAGAGGGCTGGGTGAGGGAAACCCGCTTACCTCAGCGTGCTTGGACATCTGGTTGATCAACCTGAGTCCGGGGACTGTTGAGTAAGGGGACCCGGGTGGTTGACAATAAAGGGGTTTTGGGTGTGTAAAATGTTGTTGTTAAGCGTTGTGTGGTTTGCAGTGTATAGTAATAAAGTATTTGTTTGTCCTCCTGGAAAAGGAGGAGTGTGGCGCTGCCCCATGACAGGATGCGCACGTGGCGGCGTGACGTTGCACGCAGCCGCGTGCTGTATAAATAAACGGGGCGTTCCCGGCTGCGTCAGAGTGACCAGGAAGCCTGAACTGTAAGGACGTGTGCTGTGTGGTCCTTACAGGGTGGGGGCTTACGGGCATCACGCGGGGGTGCTGTACCCACCCCCAACACCCTGCAGGAAGCCCGGCTCCTCCAGCAGCCCAGGAGGCCAAGTGTGAAACACTCGTCATCTGTCACACACTGATCCAGGGCAGGCGGCAGTGAGGCCAGGCCAGCCTGTTCGGTGTGATTCACACCTTGGAAATTAACAAGTCGTTTCGGGGCAGACCCGCACAAATCTTTCTTTTCTCTCGTGACATGACACCGCAGCTGCGCGAGGCCCCTCTGAGCGTGAGGCCCGGGGCAGTTTGCCCCCCCCGATTCCCCTTTGTGATGACCCGGGGGTAAGGGGAGCTGAGAAAGAAGCTGGGAGATGGGAGAAGCTCGGAACTTTGTTTGAACACTGTTCCTTTTGTTGTTGACATACCTGCACATTGTTTGGCTTTAGGTGTGAGCGCAAGGATAGGTTTTTGGACACAGACAGACTTTTAAGTTGAACTCTTTGAAACAGTCTACCCTTTGTTATTTTAGGTAAGGAAATGCCACCATAGCATAGGGTAAGTTAGGCCTTCTACCATCCTGAAATTTAGTTTAATAAACCATTTTATTTTGAACTTTGAATCTGTTGACTGTGTCTTGACTCCTAATGCCTTCACAGGGTCCAGCCCAAAACATACAGTGGATGCCTTGTGTGGAAACAGAACGCAACGCACTGTTTCATTAAATACACTATAGACTACAAGTAAAATGAGACAAAGGAAGGGCAGGGATTGTCTCTGTTGGGATGCACGTAGAGCTCCCATGCCTGCCCAAATGATTCAGGCTAAGAAAAATACATTAGCGCATCAGAAGGTGAAGGTGTCCTGCTGCAGGGGGATGGGAAGCGCAGTTGGGATAAACAGATATATCTTTAAAAGTAGTTGTAGTGGCTTAGGTAGGCCATGGTATAGGGCATGAGTGATATTGGGTGCAGGGAGGAGAGGAGCTGTCTCAATGGGAGGGAGACTTAGGTGTGCCCCTCCCTAAACAGGGTCAGGCAGGAGACAGGGAAGAGAGATGGGTTTGCCTTAATTGGACCACTGATGAAGAGCCTTAGATGAAAAAAGGGGAGAGAGAGGCGTCCCGATCTCGGAACTGATGGGCCACGGGGCGCATGGAGACTGTGGGGGTGGTGGTTGCTGCACACCAGGGTGGATGTGGACGGCACTTGGTCTGAGCAGCAGGAGCGAATAAGGTACTGCCAATGAATAGCCCTTTGAGGACCCACTCTTCTGCACATAACAAAGAAGTCATAAGTGTACACCAGAATATATGAAAAGGGAAGAGAAATGGGCCACAGTCAAAACAGTGGGGGTAGGATAGGGTACCGCCACTAACCAACCCTACTAAAAAGAAAACTCATCCTTCTACATACACTTCTCAAACACTGAACTAAACACAACCATATCTCTACAGCACAACAAACCACATACACTTCACTACATCACAACAACTAAAACAAGCCACACATAGCCTTTCGCAACAGCACATGACAGCTATTGGGAAACTTACTGAACATGTTGTGCTGCAGTGACTGCTCTGGCTGGACCTGTAGCTTGCAGGTGACTGCCTTTTCATCAAGTGTCAGCTGATCAGTGTAGCTAACTTAATAAGGCAATCCAATGTTGAACTTGGGGCTTCATGGCAACAGGTGGAGCACCAGGTAACCACTCCTCCCCGAGGACCTCCTTCTCCTCCTCTCCACTGGATCTCTATCAGGACCAGTAGCATTTCTTTTTATGGCTGGTAGTTTGACATATACCGATTCACAGTTGCACCCCCGTGCAATATGGTCTTCCTTAGGATGTGAGTCAGAAGTGGGTTGGGGTCCCTGATCGGTTAATATGGGAGCCCTAAACGGGGTCAATCGGAGGAACATGGACTGCATACTCTCACCCCCGATTCTACTAGTACTGCTAGTGAGCTTGGGGGAGGGCTTTCCTTCAACCACGATATCCATCTCCATACCCATCAAATCCAGGAGGCTTAGAGTGGGTATAAGCGAGACAGTGTCTGGGGTCGGACCAGGTACGAGCAAAGGATCAGGGGTCAAGCAGATGTTCACGAGGGGAGTCTTAAACTGCAACCCCCCCTGTGTTCCAGAAAGGGAACAGCCAGCTGACAAAGCTGTGGCATCATCCACCACTGGTGGCAGTGGTTTCTCCATGTCAACTAGGGCTGGGAGCAGAAGACCATTTCCACAGGCAAGAGAATTGGCTTTGGCAGTGTCTGTGCAGGTGGATTTTCCAGCGGTGGTTGACAAACTTTCTTCTGTGACTACTTCCTGTTTTTTAACAGAGGGGCTTAGTTCAAAACTTGGGGCTGGAAAATTACGCAGGTTCCTGGCCAGTTCCCCCCACAGTGGCCACCAACTGTGGTTGTTGCCCCTCATAGAATGACTTGGCTGGACCCCAGAAAATGATGAATCTGTTTGATCAGGCAGTAAACCCCCTCCCCTGTGAAATTGGAAGCACTGCTGGGTTTTTCCCGAGAAACAGAGTCAGTATCAGAGGCACATTCCCTGCCATGAGCAGCTCCCCTTTTTCTTCTCACAACCAGAATCTTATGCTCAGTCTTGAGTTTGGGGTAATCTTGTGTGGAGGGCGGAAGGGTAGGCCATTTGCAAAAGAGCAGTGAGGGGTAGGGTGAGGTTGGCGAGGGGGGGGCGCTCCAGCACCTCCATTAGTATATTTCAGAAATACCAGGAGACAGAGTTTGGGGCACCCAGACACCCCAGACACCAACCACAACAGCCTCTGCAGCCCCCCAGCCCAGTCCAGCTATAGCTTGCTCTCACCTTGCTTGCACCTCGATCAGCGATTTTCAACAGAAAACCTTTTCTTTACAGTCCAGCAAAACACTTCTTGGTCGCAGACCTTCCGTCACATACCCTTCTTACTCAGAACATCCCTGCAGCGTGGAACACCCTGCGCCTTTGGTACCCCGCAGGCTTCGGCCTCAATAGCAGTTTTAAAGGAGGCAGGGGTAGGGGGCATGACCTAGCGTTCCGGTGATGGTGTCCCTACTGGGACAGATTCTGCAGTGCCCCTGTGGGGTGCCACACCCCGCGCCCTTGGTACCCTGCGGGCTTCGGCCCTGGCAGGCATCAGTAGCAGCTTTGAGGAGGCAGTGGTAGGAGGCATGGCCAAACACTCCGGTGACGGTGTCCATCCTGGGACAAATTCTACAGCACCCCTGCAGCGTGCAACACCCCGCGCCCTTGGGACTCTGGCGGGCCTCAATAGCAGTTTTGATGGTGACTGTGGTAGGGTGGCGTAGCCTAGCGCTCCGTTGATGGTGTCCCTCCTGGGACCGATTCTGCAGCACCCCTGCGGCGTACAATACCCCGCGCCCTTGATCCCTATGATATTCGTATCCAGCTTCAACTGCTTTTGAAACATTCCCGAATCTTCCCTCATTGTTACAGGTATCTAAACAATAATGTTTTGTTAACATATGGATGGTAGAACAGGTGGCTGGCTCACAGATAACTTTTATCGGAACTCCCCTCTGAGGATGTTGCCATGCCTCTAGTGGAATGAGCCATTAAGCCTTCTGAGGGATCTTTTCCAGCTAGCCTGTTACATCCTGAAATAGCCAGTATTATCCATCTGGATAGAGTTTGTTTGGTAATTGATTTACCTAGTTTATGTCCTGTATATCCAATGAAAGGTTGGTAATGTTGGCGCAATTTTACCGTTCTCGAAACATAGAAGCTTAGAGCTCTCCTAGGATCAATTCTTTGCGCTTCCTTGCTAGGGTAAAGTGGTGGTAAGAACGCCAGAAGCACAATTTTCTGTGCTAAATGGTAATCAGACACAATTTTCAGTAGGAATGATGGCTTGACCTTTAGTACAACCTTATCCTTATAAAAAGTGGTAAACTGAGGTTTACAGGCTAAAGCCTGCAACTCACTCACCATGCGGGCTGAAGTTATGGCCAACAACAAATTAGTTTTGTGAGTTAGTAACCTTAATGGGCAGGAATGCAGCGACTCAAAGGGAGAACAAATGTACATTGTTAAGACTTTATTAAGGTCCCAGGTTGGGACCTGAAAAGGAGTAGGTGGAAACATGTTAGTGAGTCACTTAAACTGAATTATCAAAGGAATCCGGAAGTATGAATCCTCCTCCGAGGAGCGTCTGAAAATGGAAAGCGCTGCTAGATAACCCTTAATTGTTCCAATCTGGAGCCTCAGATTTACCAGATATAACAAAAAGATAATACCGTTGGTGTATCACATTGAAAGGGGTCCACATCCTTTTCCCTACACCAGCTGCAGAATTTGTTCCAATGGCAGCAGTATAAGGATTTTGTTGCTGGCCTTCTGGTCGAAAGCAAAATCTTCATTACATCATCCGGGAGGTCCCAGTCCTTATATATCAACCTCTCAGAAACCATGTGTGATGGTTGAGTGTCTTGACCCCTGGATGGGGAATCCGACAGTCCTCTCGCGAGAGAAGTTCCTCTTTTTGGGGAAGACGCATTGGAGGGCAGATGAAAATGTCCAGAAAGTTCGGGTACCACATCGTCCCGGCCGATTTCAGAGCAATGAAGATCATGGATTTCCCAAACTTTCTCAACCTCTTGATCACATGAGGAATGACGGGGACTGGAGAAAACGCGTGAAGAAGTGGACACTCCCAGTCTACTACGAACGTGTCTCCTAGTGCTCCTCTTGGCGGAAATTACCTGTAGCAAAACATTTGGCACTTCCCGTTAACACTGGTCATGAACAGATCCACTTGAGCGGTTCCCAAAGGGTGAAGATCTCTTGAAGGACCTCCTGAACTAGTTCCAACTCGTGGGAGACTGCTATGCCTGCTCAGAGAGTCCACTGCTGTGTTCTGCTCGCAGGCTAGGTGAACTACCGACAGGGATATTCCTTCTTGAATTATCCAAAACCATAGCTACATTACCTCCTGCACAGTGGTAGTGACCCTACACCTCCTCTCTTGTTGAGGTAGAACATGGCCACTGTGTTGTCCATCATTATCAGGACATTCTTTCGTCACACAGAGAGCAGAAAGGCCTTCAGCACTACTCTGATCACCCTCAGCTCCAAAATGTTGATGTGTAGTTTGGACTCCGATGGAGACCAACGACCGCTGATTGTCAAATCCTTGGCATACGCTCCCCACCCAGTGAGTGAGGCGCCCGTAACTAACGTTCTCTCCGGCCATGGTTTCCAAAAAGGTTCTCCCTTCAGAATGTTGTCCTCGCTGGCCCACCAGTGGAGATCCTGTGCGACCCTGCTTGCAACCTGAAGTAGCTCTGACATTCTGCCTGAGAATTGAGACCACTTTGCCCTGAGAGCCCATTGAAGTTTCTAATTCTCAGGCGAGCCTCTGGCACCAGGAAAATGCACGAAGCCATGAGGCTGAGCAACCTAAAAAAAAATCAAAGGCCGGAAGATGCTGGGCACTCTGGAATTTGGTGACTATCTGCATAATGTGATGTGCCCTCCCCTCAGGTGGCGAGGCTTTTGCCAAGGATGCATCCAGGACCGCTCCGATGAACTGGAGCTTTTGAGATGGTATCATGTGGGACTTCTTGAAAATGAGGGAGAAGCCCAGTCTGGGCAGAGAATGGCAGGTTACGCTAAGATGTTCCAAGGCTTGTTCAGGTGAATGTGCCATGGTCAGCCAATCGTCCAGGTAGGGGTAGACGTGAATCCCTCCCTCCTGCGACTCGCTGCCACTAACGCCATTGACTTGGTGAAAACTATCAGGCACAGGTCAGCCCGATTGACAGAACTCAAAACTTATAATGAGAACTGCCAGCGGCGAACCTCAGGTACTTTCTGTGCTTGTGATGGATTGGCACATAAAAGTAAGCATCCTGAAGGTCCAATGACTCCATCCAATCCTGGAGCCTTTTCAAGGCTTTCGTCAGCCTTATTACCAAATAAGCGCGAGCTGTCAAAGGGCATGTCGAGGAGTCTAGTGTCATGACCGCAGCCTCCAAGGAGTCAGGTTTAGCCCAACTGCCTCGGAAGCTGGGTCACAACTTTATTTTCAGGCACCCATCGGCTCCCACAGGGGCCTTATGGACCTTGTCCTGGCGCCAGTGGCGCCAGGCTCATAAGGGGACCCAGTCCCGGCACAGGACGTGCCGGGCTCATGATGTAAGGAATGGTGCTTGGGTGGACCTACCGGCTGCAGACCATGCTGCTCACTCACCTGCAGGATGAAATCCTCATCCATCCATGGCTGGAACTACTTTACCTTCTGGGTGTGGCCAGCACCACTCCCTGGGACTGGATACTGGAACTATTCTGGAAGCTGGGACTTCTTATTTGTGCGAGGCTGCTGTGGAAGGAGACACCTAAGCACTCCAGTAGGACTATTTAAACCACCCCCGATCAGAGCAACGTGCTTCGCGTTATTCTGCAATAGCAGCAAGACGCTCACCGTGTCAGCTCCAGAGAATCTTCAACTTCTGCATCTAGGGAAGAGAAATCCGTAATCTTACCTTCTGAAATACCATCTTCATCTTCTGCAGCATCTGAGAAGGGAAAAGAACACCAGGTTTGCACGAGATAACAACCAGCGCAGCACTTACCCAATCCATCGGTGCATCTCAAGCCACGGGCTGCAGCTCTCCATTTTTCGGCACCCTGTGGAAGCAAGGACATTGGTTAGTAACCATCGTGAAACTTTTCCTACCTGCGCTGCATTCTTCTCGCCTCCGCCGACGCTGCTACTCGCATCTGCAAAACAAAAGGACATCATTAAGAAATACAAAACTCCATCCATACGCACGTGTTTTGGGCAGCTCTCATCTTTCTCACTCCTCGGCGCATTCCTCGACATCTATTTTTCTACCCAGCTGCTTCTGCAACCTGAAAAAAGAAAAGAGACATTAAGAAGTGCTTTAAACTTCGAATTGACATTTTTTACTTACTTGCCTGCAATACCTTCGCCTTTCCATCGCTCTCCATTCAAGCAACCGCCGTTCGTGCTGCTAACGACGGCCTAGCTCCAAATCTTCATCCTCTGCAACCAAGAGGCTGGACAATTAACCAGTGAAGTAACTGGCTTCGGCGCCCCTGCACAGACGCAGGATGGAGAGCTCCGCTTTCACCTATATAAGGTGAGCACATTTAGCCTACGAACTACGTGGGGAGTACCAGGAAGGGGAGTCAGCTTGCCCAGTCAGGCTTATATATCCTATTAACCCCTTGCTCTCACAATTGCAGACACCTCACCCTTCAGATCAAGATCTCAGTGAGGAGAGGGCCTTTCCAGGGTGGCATTCGAGGCCTGCGCGTGACCCTAGAAGACTCCGAGAACCCCCAGCCCAGACCTGCGCCTCCGAGGGATTCAGGTGAGTGTTACAGAACGCGAAGCCTACCGCAATATTCCCACCCAGGCGCAATGGAAACCTCGGACACAGATCAACTGGCTCAATTGCTTGGAGAACTAAGGGCAGAAGTACACGCATCTCACCAAGAAACAAACGCTTTACGAAGGGAGTTGATCTTGGCCAAGGAACGGACTGATGATCTGGCCAGACAGTTGCTACAGGCTCAAGTGGGACAGACGCCACTGCCTCTCTATGGAGGGGGCGGCACGCCTACAACCTCAAGTAATCCGGTGCAAATTAATCTGCCAGGGAATGTGCCTTTGGCCCCGCCCGAACGTTTTTCCGGTGATCCAAAGCGATATGCAGTGTTCATCAATCAATGCCGCTTGCACTTTCTGTGTAGACCCGCCGCATTCCCAACGGACCAAGCCAAGGTAGCGTTTGTACTTTCCTATCTTAGCGGTAGTGCTGCAGACTGGTCCATTCCTCTCGTGACACAGGATGACCCGCTCCTCTATAACTTTCAAGACTTTCAGACCAGTATGGAAAAGTTGTTCGCAAGACATTCACAGGGGCAGGCCTTGGACAATGAACTCCTGTCACTCAGACAAGGTAATCAGGATCTCCTGGCTTACATAGCGTCCTTTAATAGACTGGTGGTTGAGATCAGATGGCCTGAAGATAAGAGAATCACGCTCTTCTACAGAGGTCTACGTGGGGAACTTAAAGACGTTTTAGCTCAGGTGGTGAATCCGCCGCAAGACTGTTCAGATTATATTGACCTAGTGGTCCAATTAGATCATCGGCTACAGAACAGGAAGACCGATCGATCCAGATTTGAAACCCGGGTACTTTCAAGACCTCAGAGCTCCGCTAAAGGGAATGATTCCGTGGAACCAATGCAAATAGGAGTAGTAAAAGGACCATTAACCCAGAAAGAACGGGAAAGAAGAAGGCAATTACAGATGTGCCTATACTGTGGGAATTCTGGACATTTCCTTCGTGATTGCTCAGTGAAACCGGTCAAGAAGACCGTAGGAGCTTCTGATAAAACTGCTGAGAAACTGGAATCGGGAAACGACCTCGCCCGACAAGCGTAGAGGTCCGCTTGCCGAGCGTTAGAACCAGTTCCTTGACCTCGCATTTGGTAATGCCTATGGTCCTCATATGTCTCAATAGACCAGATCGCATGCATGCTATCAAAGTATACATCGATAGCGGAGCAATCGGTAATTATGTGGACCACGACTTGGCTACCAGGATGGATCTTCCCCTACGTCCCAAGATGGTAAAGGACGTAATCACTACAGTGGATGGTACTGAAATAGCTTCCGGACCAGTTTCTCATACCACCGTGGAGGTAACGTTGTTATGTCAAGGCGGACATCGGGAGAAGATCGTGTTTGATGTAATCAAGGCCCCGCAGTTTCAGGTGATTCTGGGAATGCCTTGGTTGGAAAAGCACAATCCTCAGATAAACTGGCGAGCCAAGGTGATTCGGTTTCCAGAATGCGCTTCAACCTGTTATCCTCAGCCCGAAATCAAGCTAGCAGCCATCACTTCCGAGGACCCCCGATTACCTCTGGAATACCAAGAGTTCAGCGACGTCTTTCAGAAAGATCAAGCCAACACCCTGCCTCCACACCGGTCATACGACTGCCAGATAGACCTGATACCTGGGTCCACACCTCCGTGCAGTAGAATATATGCCCTCACTGAACCAGAAAACCTCCATCTCAGGCAATACTTGGACCAGTACTTGGCTAATGGATTCATCCGCCCCTCGAAATCCCCGGCTTCCTCAGCTTTGTTCTTCGTCCCGAAAAAGGAAGGCGACCTAAGAACGTGTATCGATTATCGCGCCCTGAACCAGATTACAGTAAAAAACCGATACCCGTTGCCCTTGATTCCTGAATTATTGGACCAGGTAAAAGGCGCCTACATATACACAAAGTTAGACCTCAGAGGAGCTTACCATTTGGTACGCATTAAGGAGGGCGACGAATGGAAGATGGCCTTTCGCACTAAATATGGATTATTTGAGTATCAAGTAATGCCCTTCGGACTATGTAACGCACCGGCCGCTTTCCAGTTTTTCATGAATGATGTCCTCAGAGAACTTATTGATGTGTGCGTAGTCGTTTATATTGACAACATCCTGGTATACTCAGCCTCAGAATCTGATCATCGTAGACACGTCACAGCGGTTTTACAGAGACTTCGCCAACACTGCTTGTTTGCTAAACTGGAGAAGTGCACCTTTCACGGAAAGGAAGTGGAATTTTTAGGGTTCATCTTATCACCCAACGGAGTTCACATGGACTCAAGAAAAGTGGATGCTATCACCAAATGGCCTTCCCCAACTTCCGTGAAAGGTGTGCAGAGCATGCTGGGCTTTGCTAATTTTTACCGAAGGTTCATTCCGGAATTCTCTCAGGTAGTCCAATCTATCACGGCTCTTCTGAAAAAGAATAAAAAATTCGAGTGGACTCCAGAAGCCGAACAAGCCTTCCAAGAATTAAAAACCAAATTTATCTCTGCTCCAGTCTTAAGGCATCCCCGTCCAGAACTTCCCTACATCGTCGAGACAGACGCTTCCAGTCTTGCAATGGGGGCGGTGCTGTCACAAAGAGACCCCGACACGCACCAGTTACACCCTGTAGCCTTTTGGTCTCGCAAATTTTCGGCTCCTGAAATCAACTACACAATCACGGACAAAGAACTCTTGGCAATTAAGTCCGCCTTTAAGGCCTGGCGGCATTATCTTTTGGGAGCCCGGCACACAGTAACTGTAATCACGGATCACCGTAACCTCCAGTACCTGAAGTCAGCTAAAGCTCAATCTTCGAGGCAACTACGCTGGGCTTTATTCTTCGCAGAATTCGATTTTGTAATCACATTTCGACCAGGCGTTAGGAACGGAAAAGCAGACGCCCTTTCCCGGATAGGGGTAGACGAACTTACAGCTAATCCGGAGCCGGTGCCAATAATTCCTGAACAAAAGATACTAGGAGTAATCAACACCTCATCCCTCGAAGAGATTAAAGCAAGGGTCAATCAACTCATAACTCCCGAAGATTCATCGAATTGGCAATTGAAAGGGAAGGATTTTACAATAGATCAGAACCTGTTGTATTTCCAAGGAAGACTATTCTTACCCTGCGCTGACTTACAAAAACAGGTCATCACCTGCTACCATGATTCTCTAATGGAAGGACATCCTGGAGTTGCCAAAACCTCAGAGAAAATTAAAAGGCATTTTTGGTGGCCATCTTGGAGGAAAGATATTAAGGAGTTTGTGGCTTCTTGTGGTATCTGCGCACAAAACAAGAGTCAGAAGGAAAAACCAGCAGGATTATTACGTCCAATAGACATTCCACCAGGCCCTTGGCACACGCTCTCGATGGATTTTATCACGGATTTACCCCCTTGCTCCGAATACAACACAATTCTAGTGATCGTGGACCTTTTTTCAAAAATGGCTCATTTTATCCCACTGAAGGGTTTACCTACAGCTTCCATTCTAGCCCGAGAATTCCTTGAAAACATTGTCCGGTTGCACGGTTTCCCTTCAGTACTAATCTCTGACCGAGGGAGCCAATTCATTTCCCATTTTTGGCGGAGTTGTTGTCGTTTAGCACGGATTGATGTACGACTTTCCACCAGCCATCATCCTCAAACCGATGGGCAGACTGAGAGAACTAACCAAACTCTAGAACAATATCTGCGCTGCATGTTGCATCAATCCGAGTGTACTTGGAAGGATGTCCTTTGGATTGCTGAATACGCTTACAATAATTCAATCCATTCTGGGACAGGAAAAACCCCTTTTTTCCTGCTGTATGGAAGTCATCCTCGAACCTCAAATCTGGACCCACCTCAAGCTCTCGGAACACCTGCTGTTGACCATCTGCATTCGGCGATAACTCAAGCATTTAAAGAAGCCACAGCTCATCTTCAACGAGCTAAAGAATCATACAAAAAAGGAGCGGACCAACATCGAAAAGAGGCTCCTCAATATCAAAAAGGAGATCAAGTCTGGCTGTCCACTAAACATTTATCTTTAAAAGGGCCACGCACCTTCAATCCAAGATATTTAGGACCCTACTCAATCACGGCCGTGATTAACCCAGTGGCTGCCAAACTAGAATTACCTACTCGAATGAATATACATCCTGTCTTCCATGTTTCTCTCCTGAAACCTGTGCAACCCGGAACCCGTTTGACTAAACCTCCTGAGCCAATCCAAGTTGACGGAGAATCCGAATTTGAAATTCGAGACATCTTGGACTCCAAAATTTCCAAATCAAAACTATACTACCTGATTGATTGGAAGGGATATGGACCCCAGGAGAGATCTTGGGAACCCTCAGAATACGTACATGCACCTCGTTTAGTCCGAAAATTTCATCGGGCTTTTCCCAACAAGCCAAAACCTCCGGAAAAGACAAGCTTGGGAGGGGCCTTGAGGGGGGGTACTGTCATGACCGCAGCCTCCAAGGAGTCAGGTTTAGCCCAACTGCCTCGGAAGCTGGGTCACAACTTTATTTTCAGGCACCCATCGGCTCCCATAGGGGCCTTATGGACCTTGTCCTGGCGCCAATGGCGCCAGGCTCATAAGGGGACCCAGTCCCGGCACAGGACGTGCCGGGCTCATGATGTAAGGAATGGTGCTTGGGTGGACCTACCGGCTGCAGACCATGCTGCTCACTCCCCTGCAGGATGAAATCCTCATCCATCCACGGCTGGAACTACTTTACCTTCTGGGTGTGGCCAGCACCACTCCCTGGGACTGGATACTGGAACTATTCTGGAAGCTGGGACTTCTTACTTGGGCGAGGCTGCTGTGGAAGGAGACACCTAAGCACTCCAGTAGGACTATTTAAACCACGCCCGATCAGAGCAACGTGCTTCGCGTTATTCTGCAATAGCAGCAAGACGCTCACCGTGTCAGCTCCAGAGAATCTTCAACTTCTGCATCTAGGGAAGAGAAATCCGTAATCTTACCTTCTGAAATACCATCTTCATCTTCTGCAGCATCTGAGAAGGGAAAAGAACACCAGGTTTGCACGAGATAACAACCAGCGCAGCACTTACCCAATCCATCGGTGCATCTCAAGCCACGGGCTGCAGCTCTCCATTTTTCGGCACCCTGTGGAAGCAAGGACATTGGTTAGTAACCATTGTGAAACTTTTCCTACCTGCGCTGCATTCTTCTCGCCTCCGCCGACGCTGCTACTCGCATCTGCAAAACAAAAGGACATCATTAAGAAATACAAAACTCCATCCACACGCACGTGTTTTGGGCAGCTCTCATCTTTCTCACTCCTCAGCGCATTCCTCGACATCTATTTTTCTACCCAGCTGTTTCTGCAACCTGAAAAAAGAAAAGAGACATTAAGAAGTGCTTTAAACTTCGAATTGACATTTTTTACTTACTTGCCTGCAATACCTTCGCCTTTCCATCGCTCTCCATTCAAGCAACCGCCGTTCGTGCTGCTAACGACGGCCTAGCTCCAAATCTTCATCCTCTGCAACCAAGAGGCTGGACAATTAACCAGTGAAGTAACTGGTTTCGGCGCCCCTGCACAGACGCAGGATGGAGAGCTCTGCTTTCACCTATATAAGGTGAGCACATTTAGCCTACGAACTACGTGGGGAGTACCAGTAAGGGGAGTCAGCTTGCCCAGTCAGGCTTATATATCCTATTAACCCCTTGCTCTCACAATTGCAGACACCTCACCCTTCAGATCAAGATCTCAGTGAGGAGAGGGCCTTTCCAGGGTGGCATTCGAGGCCTGCGCGTGACCCTAGAAGACTCCGAGAACCCCCAGCCCAGACCTGCGCCTCCGAGGGATTCAGGTGAGCGTTACATCTAGATTGTACGTCCGGTGTAAATCCTGACTTCCTCAACCACACAAACCTGCGTATGACAGTAATTCCTGCCATTGTCTTGCTGATGCTGTCAGCAGTTTAGTTTAGTTTAGTTTAGTTTATTTATTTGTAACGCACACCGAACCCTGAGGTAACTGGGCGCCAGAACTTAAGTGAATGTTACAGGCACATAAAGGATTGAGAACAACAATAAGAGAATAAGTGCAGGTCGACCAAAGGTTACAGGTAGGTCAGTGGCTGATACAATGCAGGAAGGAATACCAATATGCCACAGGACGAGTCGTTGTAGGTTACAGAATGGGCAACAGTCCCCGGCTGTAGGTATAGCAAAAAGACATACATGAAGATTGAGCAGGCACATACATTTTGAAGGCAGGTTAGTGTTTGTTATCGAAGAGCCAACTCTTTACTTTGGCTCTGAAGGTCCAGCACGAGGGTTCCGTTCTGATGGTTAGGGGGAGGGCATTCCACTGTTTGGCGGCTAGTCCAGGAAAGCTCGCTCCTCCAGCTCTTTTGAGGTTGGACCTCGGGATAGTATGGCAATGCGAGTACAAGACTCTAGTAGGTCTGGCTGAATGGTGTTTGTTGAATTTGTCTGACAGCTGCTTAGGGGCAGCTTTGTCAGACCTTTAGGCAGAATCCTGTGCAGCGCCCTTAGGGACCACTACACACAATTAAGACTACAGGTGGCAATACAAGTTTACCTTTGGTAGAAGCCTGTACTACTAAGTTATAGTGGTAGCAGTAGCAGAGCAGCAAGGCTTATCTCAAGAGTGTATGAGCAGTAGCAGAGATTACACAAAGGGACCACAATTACTGTGACTCAAGCAAACACTGACTCAAGGTTTCAGGTACAAAAATATAAGTGCATTTATTTTTAAACCATCAGTTATAAACCCAACACCTCTATTAAACTTTAAACAAAACAACACGTTAAATATACTGCAACTAACCAATTCACTTTGTACAGTATGTCTCACGGTAAGTACCCTGTGTTTGAATGAACCAGTGTTATGAACAAAACACGATACCGCGGATACGATTGCAATGACTTTTTGACAGTTCGGTCTACTCAATAAACGCATATCCGTGACATGAAATGCTACCGGGGCAAAAGCACACTTAGCACCTGAGATACCCAGAGGGAGTTGGAGGCAAAAATCACAGGCAATATTTAGGTTAGGCAGACAGTATCGAGAAACACTCAGAAACAGGAGTTCAAAAGTCAAAGGGTCGGAGCCAGGTTTAAGTGACACCGGAGACCTGTGCCGAAGATCACACTGTTAGACAGTTCACAATTCAGCATAGACCAAAAGTACTTGGATATTGTCAATGTTCGGAAGCAAAAGTTATAAGAAGGAGGGAAGACAAGGACGAGCCTTGAAGATGAAGAAAAGGGATTCACCCAGTTTCCTTGAGTAGGACACAGTACCTTATTCCAACGATGCAGCAGGTGCCCTGGCAGTTGTTCCTGTTGGTTTCCCGCAGACCCACGATTCCTGGAGCTTCGTTGTGAAGGAGGACGTCTGAAGGGGGTCTGCACCACACAGGGATGAAGCCAGCAGCAGCGACAACGAAAAAGGTGTGCTCCTTAAAAACAGAAGAGGCTCAGCAGGTGGCTATCCGGACCACTACAGCAGTGTGCAGCGATTTTGACCACGGCGGAGATCTCTGGCTGGAGAAGATGAGCTGGTTATCCCCGCAAGGCTCAAGGTAAGAAGACTCCGGACTGGATCTCCTCTTAGTCGTTGAAGGGAAGATAGCTCAGGACTGCAGCAGGGCTTCACCGGGACGGGGTAGTTGCAGCAGCCGTCGTTCTCTCCGCTTCGCTTCGGTTCCTTGTAGTTCCAGAGGTGACTCTGACTTCTAGCCCAAGAGACCTGCCTTTTATGCGCAAAACCCCCATTCACACAGCCTGGCTGTCAATCACGCAGCAGGGGGGTTGTCCAGCCGGGACAACCAACGCAGCCAATCAGGGCAAAGTGTGACTTGGGTTTCCTAGGATACCCTGTGCAGGCGGTGACTACACTCCTTCCCCACATTCATTCTACCTAGACACCCAGACGCCAAGAGGAGGGCTTCTCTGCAGAAGCCTGCCAAAAGACGGTGAACAAAGAAGGCGAACCTAGTTTGCCGCGCAAAATAAAACACAAGAAGGACTTTAACAAAAAGAAATGGCGAATAAACCCAAACGGAAACAAAACAAAGATGATTTGGTCAAGCGGGTTTATGTTTGAGGCTAATATAATTGTCAAGAACAGTACCATGTTTATCTAATATAATCGCAGTAGAAAAGTTAGGGTAGATACCACTGCCACCAGCCAAGTCTAAATGTTAAAAGAGTAAAACAATGCTCAGGAAGGTACAGACAGAAAAGGGGTACAGATTAGCCCTTTCCAGTACTCCATGTAAGATGGGGTGTACTGGGTCTGTGGTAAAAATGACTATGTAAAGTAAATGGCAACTTTACCTTTCTCTGGGGGACAGTAGTCAGCCCCAGCGAAAATGGAGTCAGAGGGAAGTCTTAAAGACAACCCTGGGTTACTACACTAAAGGTGCTGTGTAACCCGTACAAGAACAGGGGCACCTGGAGTGGTGTGCTCCCATGCCCAAGTTCACACAAAGAATAAAAAACACATGTAAGAGTGGAAAAAGGATGTACACTCTTACCAGGTGGAAAAAATAAAATCCAGAAATCCAGCAAAGCTGCTGGGGGACTCACTAGGTGAGGGAAATTAGCCATAGAAGGAGAATTCTTCCTAACACAGACATTTGTGGGTAATGACTAGTGTACGAAAGGATATTCTATCACGTACCGGGAGCCAGTGGTCATCCTGTCTGAAGCTGGTGATGTGGTTGGATCTGGGGATGTTCAATGCAGAACTCAGGGTGTTATTTTGTAGGACCTGGAGTTTGTTGAAGTTTCGTTCAGAGGTGCCTAGGAAGAGGGTGTTACAATAGTCGATCTTGGAAAGAACTAGGGCCCTGGCTAAAGTAATGCAGCTGTTAGGATACAGAAATGATTTGGATGCGTTAATCAGCTTGTTGGTGTAGGCAGTAGTAGAGGCAGTGACATTCACTTGCTTCTTAAGTGAGAGGGTAGAGTCTATGTAGAATCCCAGAGTTTTGATTTCCTTGGCAGCTTTAATCAGGTTTCCATCAATGTTGATGGAAGTATAGTGTGGGTCTAATTTGTTTAGGCACAATTGGGATCAGACGATGAGAAGCTCTGTCTTCTCGTCATTGAGACATAGGCTATAGTCAGCGATCCATGCCTGGATCTCCAAATATATGTTGTTAATCAATTTGGAGTCATCTTCATAGCACCCTGACAGCGTAATGAGAACTTGGGTGTCATCAGCGTAATTCGTATAAGTGACGCCCAAGTTGTCAAGACGCTCGAAGAGGAGTTTAGCACACCACAATAGATGGGAATTGGGTCGGCTGAGGGTGCGAAGACTTTGGTGGGTTGATTAGATAGGAAAGTTTGTATCCAGGTGGAGGCGTTGCTAGAGAAGGCAGCTGCTGTGGACAGGTGATCAGTGAGGAGCTGGTGATCGACAAGATCAAATGCTGCTGATAGATCTAACAACAGTGTCCAGACCTGATTGAAGAGACTCACACATGGCTTCTTTTCCATCTCTTATCAGGATCATGAAGCCTCTTTACTCCCCTTTGGGGCTGTGATCAGTCGCCATCACCATCACTATACAGTCCGACAGGGTGAAAGTAAATTTTGCTAATTCACAGGCGGAGCTAGCAGATTTTAAGGCTATGCTTCCTGCTAGAAAAGACCTTTTTGCCCAGGTATCAATATGTTTATCATCCCTATCTGTAGGGCTAGTAGGGTACAAAGCTTGCTTAGAGGTGAACGTAGCTGCCTGAATCACTAAGCTTTCAGGAGTTGGATGTTTAGACAGGTAGCTTGGGTCGCTACTGGAAGGTCTGTATTTTCTGGTGAGGTTTCTATTCACTGCCCAAATAGATTCTGGAATCTTCCAGTACGTCATTACCCTTCTTTGTAGTGCTCCATGAAAGGGTAGTATCGGGTCATTTTGTGGACCCTTATCCAATATATCGGTTAGATCATCTTTCTCAAATGGTGGAGCAGGTCAGGTCCACCATTTGAGAAAGTCTATAACCTTAGTCATAAGATTTCTGTAAGATGCATCTGCATGTTCAGCTGGATTTGGTTTCCCAAAATCCAATTCAGGCGAGGTGTCAACCCCACTAGCTGTTTGCAGGGAATCATGTAGTTCCATGATCCTGGTTTCATCTGGGATAAAACTATCTGGAACATTAGAAATATTCCCATGTATAGTAGGAGGATGTTTCATATCTCTCATAAATAGAGGTTAAAGACTTTGAAAAGTCCTTTCTTGGTAAGGGTTTATAGATATGTTCCTTTTCCTTTGGATTTTGAGGTAAAGGCTTTGACAACTCGAATGCTGGCATAAATGTCTTCGACTTGGTTTCTATCTATGCCTTTGGCATCAAATGCGTTGACGTTCATGGCGTCGATGGAATCGACAACTTAGTCTTCTACATGTGCTTCGAGGGGCTCGACCCGATGAAGTACTGGACGATTTCTCATCTTGTTGAGTGCTCGAAGTGTATTGAAAGGTTTTAGGCTTATGACCCGGGCTCGATGGCACGCAAGTTTTTTCCTTCGCTTTATGCTTGTCTTCGACTGGAGCATGGCCACTTTCTTTATGCTTCGAGGAGGACGGGGCCTCATTCTTGAAGATTTTAACCATTTGTTTACGGAAATGTTGCCACTCATCATTTGTCGAGGATTTAGTTGGGCAGACCTAAGGTGATCTATGACGCCTTTTCTTCTACTTTTTCGAAGATGAGGAGGAGTGTCTGGAGTGAGATCGTTTCTTCAATCTTTTTTTATGGGGAGTCGAATCTCGCGACTCATGGGACGACCTAAATTCCAAAGGCGTGGAAGGGGATTTTGGAACAGGCCTACCAATTGACAGTCTAGCTTTATGCTCTTTCAGGGCCTTACCTGTCATCGACTGACAAGATCGACAGTCGAAGGTTCCATGCTCGACACCCAGGCACCAAATACATTTTTTATGCGGGTCTATAATGGACATTTTGGCACAGCATTTTAGCCACTTATTGAAGCCAGTAGTAGTAGGTGTGTCGTAGACGAGGCCATATCAAAAGCGTGTTCTGCAGAAAACAGAAGCAGCCGTATTTCTCAATGCTATAGCATTTGCAGAAAAACAGAACTGAAGCCAACGGGTGCTGCATGTGGTATATCTACTCAATGATGGCGTCAATCGAGACGGAGTCCCTCGAGGGTATCGATACACAGCGCCCTCTGCAAATAAAAACATTTCTTTTCGGAAGCAGTTGAAGCTGGATATAAATATAATAAGATGAGGTATACATTGGAGGACACAATTCATTTGAATAGTAGCATTCACGCCAAATAGATAATGATTTACTTTTATCAAGCTGTAGGACTGTGAAACCAGAATAGAATGTGAATGGCAAGGGTAGAGCTGCGCCCATCCAAAATGACAAATTCATGGGAGCCAGATCAGAGGTCTCAAGCTGCCAAAATGCTCAGATCTAGGGCACTATCACTCCCCAGGACAGTGGCTGCCCTATTCGAACTGTCAGACGGTTGGAAAATAGAGTACATGAATCCATCAGAATTGGGCCTTTTAATGTGGTCCGAGAGAGAGAGCAAGGGGGTGTACTAGTGGTGGGCAACTGATAAGGGGGGACGAGGAACAGAACATCCTGTGATTTGTGATATGAAGAGCAAGAGGTGATGCCAACAAATCTAGTCCCGAGCTGGGGAGGCATTCTTGGGCACTGGCATGCCTGGTATCAAGAGAAGTGCACTATTATTTCAAAGGGCCACTTTGACCTCGGAGTTGTCCACTGAGCTCATGCTAATGACTGGATGTACACCATGTGACAAGGCCAGCAGTTCGGGTAACATTCCAGGTAACCCGCCAATCTAGTAGCAGGAACCATGGTGATGGACTAGGGGAACCATGTGTTAGAGGGAAGGGGTAGATTGGGATGTGGCCAATCAGTCAAGGACTATAGGGGACTGGTAGTATGTATATACGTGGTAGCTAATGAGGGTAGGGGATTAACATTGTATATTGTTTACGCCATGAGTGACTATTTCTTTCCTTAAAAGCTTGTGTTTGCTTTGAACTAACAGAGTTCTGTGTCACTTTGGTTCTACTGGACCTTCTGATACCTTTTTCCTTTTTGTATACAAAATAAATCTTGTTTTTCTTGCAAAGCGGTGCACCAAGACTTTTTCCTTAGAGGAGTGTTTTTATTGTCAGGTTATCTGGAGGTTTTGCTTTGCAAAATTGGTGACCCCGACGTGATCCCAGACTCTCCACAGTGTCAAAGGATTCCTGGATGCACATCTGGAGGGGCCGTGCCCCCCTGCAGGGAACAGTCCCCTGTGCACTAACTGGAGAGGTTTACAGGAGCCATGTTGCCTGAATTCCCATCTGCTCTTTGGAGTGCGGTGCTGCACCCAGATTGTGCAGGCTGTTAATTGGACCCTGAGATGGCGGAAAATAGGAGAACACCTTTTGCGGGTGAAAAACAATCAGGGGAAGGTGTATGAGAGTGTTGAAGAATGTATGTGTTGATGGTGACATGGAGGTGGTGTGGAAAAACCATGTGTCATTATATATGTTTTTTTATTATATGAGGTAAAAGGATAAGAAAGTTACATGATCCTCTCCAATTGGGGGTAGAAGGCAGCCATGCAGAAACAAGAAGAAAAGAGGAATAAGGGTAAAGGCACAGTATATTGAGAGGGCCTGATATAAAGGGGGCGTGAGGACGAATAGCAGTTTTTGGTGTTTTTTTAAATGTTTTATTGTTGTGGTACGGATGGAGGTGGGGCCCAGTTTTATTGTGTATAGTTTTGTGGAATGACATTGAGGTGTGTATGGTTAGTGTGAGAGTGTGTTGATTATAGTAGTGTGGTGAAACAAGGTGTTTGTGTGTGTGAAGCGTGTTGAACGGGGAGGGGGCAAAGCAATGTGAAAGGGGTGGGGAAGGGCTAATAAGGCACTGCTGGACCAGAGATCGGGTTGATTTAAACATTACAAGCAAGTAAGTGAAACCATCATGGAGCCATTAACTCTGTTGCAATATATGTGTAGGGACCTCCCTTTGTATCGGGAGAAAATGATGAAATATCATAAGGAATGGGTGGTCGAGAGGAGGAATGTACAAGCCATTGCCAGAACAGGGAACAAACAACCGGGAGGTTTTGGGCCATATGTACATATTTGTGGCGTGCAAGTATAAGGTGAAAAAAGTGAAGTATAGAAAGCAGAAACCATGTCCTAGAACTATGGAGAATGGTGGAAGATTTGAAGGTTGTGACCACAGCCCCTGTGAAAGTAAAGATGCCGGCGTCCACTCTATTGCCCCAAGCATTCAGCAGTGCCCGTCCCACCAGCACAGCACACACAGTGCAGTCTCCAACAGTAGGGTGTTATCTTACATGCGCGCAGCAACAGGGTACACAAATTCCACCTATGTGCCACTGCCCGCTAACGCCCCTCCTCCTTCAGCGCCTGCAAAGTACGAGAATATCTCAAACCCCATAGCAGCTGCTCATGCTGAATCACCTTCGGTACCAGCGTGGAGGCCACCGAAGGAGTTAGTGGAGGTTTTAAGGAAGACAGAAGAAGAGTTAGCTAGGTTGAAGTTGGACAGTGTTGCCCCTGTTGGAATAGATGAGTGGCGAGCAGGGGACATCCTGTTTAGAATTGACAATACATTAGGGATTAGGGATGTGCATGTGGAGACAGAAGGTAAAGGGCAGTCCTCTGAAGGGCAGCATAGTAGAAGGCCAAGGGCTGGCAGCTTGGATAATGGATCGGTTCGGTCCGATGTCGATATTGCCGCAGTTGCGTAGGAGGAAGAGTGGGACATGGAGGAGGAGCGTATGAAAGAGGACGAGATCCCGCCCATGATATTGCAGCAGGTTTAAAGTTTGTGGGGGCCCAAATTGAGATTTCCCCATTGGCGCATGGCAGTAGTGAAAGGGAAATGAGAAGGAAAGAAGATGACGGGAGGCCAGTAGGGCACAGTTGCCGCTGTCGGACAAGGGTCCTGGAGGGGCAGAATATGTACCCTGGCCACAAATGGACAGGAACAATTTGATTAAGACGCTACCATCCCTTCCCGCAGGTGTGGGTAATTGGATATATGCCTTTGAGAAAAAGACTGCTGGCATTACACTAGCTGTGGGCGATATGAGAAGCTTGTTTGCCGCGCTATTAGGAGAACAGGCAGATGACATTTGGGTCAAGGTAGGGTATCCTGGAGTACATATAGGGGACGACAGTCATGACAGGGCCATTTCAATATCTGCAGGGCACATGTATGGGCAGCGCTGTGGCATGCGTACCCTGACACGCCAGGTCTCCATTCCATAATGGCGCAAACTATGTGGGGTGATGAGGACCCATTGCAGTATATATTGCAGATACAGGAGATGTGGAAGGCAGAAACTGGGAGACATGGGATGGATCCATATAGTTCTTCTACTACATCATAAAGAAAGCCCTACCTAAGAAGGTACAGAAAGTTCTACACAAAATAGTAGGAATTGAAGCAAAAGGGTGGGCAGAGATACAGTCCATCATTGTGCATCATTATAAAACATTGAGAGAAAGGGAAAAGGAAGTGGCATAGATGGCAGAGAAAGCTGAGGCAAAACTTGTACAAAAGAAGTTAGCAAAGCCAGCGGTGGAGGGAGGGATAGCCACTGCACCACAAGGAGGGCAGACTGAGCAGTGAGCGACACCAGGAGAGGTTAAAAAATCCCCAAGTTGGGAAGGAGGGTATGAATAGAATGTTGGGTATCAGGGACAATACCATAGAGGGCCACAAGGGGGATATCTCAGGGGAAGAAGAGGGATTGCGGGATCCAAAGGGGGCAGAGGATTTGCTGGAATGGCCAGAGATTTGGGAGGACAGGGCAGTGTTGGACATGTGGGAGGATGGGCCATTTTTCACAGGAATGTAGTAGCAGACAAGGGGCTGCATATGACCCGCGCATGCCCCCCTAAACACCATGGCGACTCCAAATGTTTCGTATGGTGTACCGCCCACACCCAAACCAAATGGCCTGCCCCAGTATCTGCAGATGCCTGCACAAGTGCTCAACAGCGTGCCAGCTTACGCCCTGCATCAACTACCACTGCAGGCCCCTTAGGTGCCCAATAACAATGCAGTGCCCCATGGCATGGTCAATAATTAACAGGGGGCCAGCGTACTGGTTGGGAACCCCTTTACATTTCCAGGAACAAATACAGACCCAGATTAGAACAGCCCACAGAGGGCTTTAGCGTGCCCAGTCCAGTCAATCACTGCCAACCCAGAAGAGGAACCATTGGTGGGCATGGAGATAGGAAATAAATCATTTTTTTTAATGGGAGACACTAGAGCAAAAAAGTCATGTATCAGGGACGGGTGTTTCCACTTATCGGGTGTAGAAATGGACATGGTAGTAGTTTCTTATCTGTAACTCCATTTCTCCAGTGTTGGTATCTTTCATGGATTCACATGCTGTGAATATTCCCTGTCGCCAGGCTGGGAATCCCTGGTTACTTTAATTTTAGTACTTTTCCTATGGAAAATGTTTTGACACCTTGAGTGTCCCATCAACGTTGTTGTGGGTGCTTTTGGTCCCCACCAATAGGACGTTGAGTGTGTAGCGCCGCCCCAGCAGCTTCCCCTTAGATTTTAACCACTCAAGCTGGAGGATAAACCCCCTGTGGAAGATGTTTGCCTGGACGGGAAGGCCAGAGGGCGCATGTAAATCCATGAATGATACCAACGCTGGAGAAATGGAGTTACAGATAAGAAACTACTCCCTTCACCAGAATTGGATGTTTCATGGATTCACATGCTGTGAATGGATTTTATAGCAGTATACATGTCTGGAGGAGAAAAAAACAGACAAATAAAGATTTGAAACCTTTGCATTTTTACGCTCATGCCAGAAGTATACATACGTAATTACAAAAACCCTGGAAGCTGAGGCGCTTCCCTTACTGGAACAGCCGTTGAAGGATTGCTTGTCTCATTTGCACGTCTTCCACATGCTGATTGTTGCAGGCAGTAGTGCCTAGTGAACGTGTGAAGCACTGCCCATGTTGCCGCCTGGCAAATGTTTTTTATTATTAATTTGTTTTTGGTTTTAACGAGAAAACCTTTACAAAAATAGAAAATTACGTTGGCAGTTGTTTACCAGATTAAAATACAACTAAAGAATAAAAACAGTGAAGACCACCAGGATAACACAGAAGGACAGATCGACCTCATTTTTCATGCTCACTAATCGACCTGCATTTTGCTAATATGGAAACTTTTTCCAAGACCTTTATTATTGCCACAGTGAGCATGATTTCTTGACCAGAAATGAGTCTGTCCCAAAATGAGTCCTGTGTTAAACTCTCCTCTCTGGTTACAAATCTCCCAAGCAGCTGTACTATTGTGTCCCAAGTGCCTTCGCACTCTAGCAACAAGTGTCTGAGTGATTGTAAGTTCGGTGAGTCACATTGTCTACAGAGCTTTTTTGCTTTATCGCCCTGATTTCTTTGGACCAAGATTTCCCCGGTGTAAACTATATTTAATCTCAGTCTGAGAAAATTATTTCTTATGTTTTGTTCTGGGAATTTTTGGAGGTAGCATGGAATCGTGCCAATTTTTCTCTCTACTTTCAAAAAAAGGTTTGGTGGGTTGAGATTCCTCACTCCATCAATCGTTAGGATCCAGTCACACATTTCGAGTTGTTTTTTAACATTCATGGGGTTTTGAATAAGTGTTTCTGTTGTTAGATCCAGCCGCAGCAGGATACTTCCTACTTTTCCCTCCAGACCAAGAAGTTGTTTCGACTTTGTATTTTTACGATGTTCATTTACGTCGAAGTAGAGGGTGGTCACTCTTGCTGTTATTATCTCACGGTAAAGAGACAAGAGTTTCCAATCCGCTCGACAGGCGAGGGAAATCAGGCCCAGTTCAAATCTCAGACTGGCTAGAGGGGTACATAATGGAAGATGTAGTGTTGTTTTACATAAACGTCCCTCAATTTTGTTCCAGTCATAGTTCCACAGCAAAGGTTTTGCTTCCAGGCCATAAAGAAGAACTGGGACTGCTTTCCCTATGTAGTATTTAATAAGTGGAGATATTGAAAATTTACAAAATTTCCCATACAGATTCTTCATCTGAGCATTAATTTTAGACGTTTTTTCAAGTATGACTGGTATCACCTTGCCCAAAGTTGGAAAAGCTAAGATTTCATATCCCAAGTAAGTGAGCTCATCGACCCGAGGAATTTCTTTCCCATCTAAGATCCAGTTCCTGGAGGTCAGAGCTTTCCTAGGGTGTTTGAATATGAGTATTTTAGATTTGGATGGGTTGATTATCAGTCCGTTTAACTTGGCATATTCAATTAGTTTGGACAAAAGCCGCTGTAGGCCAATCGCTGAGCCATCCAACAAAACAAGGTCGTCCGCATAAGCCAGTGTATTCTTCTCCCATTTATCCTAGGGCATGCCATTGATGCTGAAGCAAGGAAATCTCCAAGGTCTGACAAAAATAGGTTCAAGAATAAGGGGGCACCCAAGCACCCCTGTCGAACGCCGTTGAGAACCTGTATTACTTCTGAGAGATTGCCGGCGTCATCCAGCCTCACCCTGACAGTAGTGTTCTTGTGTAGCTCTATGAGCATCCCCAACAGGGGTGCTGGAATCCCCCAGATGTGAAGCTTCTGCCAGAGAAGAGACCTGTTCACTAGATCGAATGCTTTGGACAGGTCGACCCAAGCCCCGAATAGCGGAGTGCCCTCCTTCTCATTAGATCTTTTGCTTAGAAGGTTCAGGAGGAGACCATTTAGGCTGGTAGAAAGTCCTTTCCTGAAGCCCGTTTGGTGCTGGGAGGGGATCTGTTTGGAGTCCACCCACGTTGTGAGCGCTTTCAACAGTAGTCGCATGAAGAGTTTGCTATCTATATCCAGGATAGCGATAGGTCGATAGCTTGCTGGGCTTAACCTATCGCCCCCCGTTAAAGAATGAAATAATTACTGCACTCTTCCATGACGAGGGATAAGACCTGTTCTTAAGGATTTCCTGGAATAGATGGTATAGCAGCTTTGCCCATAATTTGGGATGATTTTTTAGTACCTGGTAAGTGAGTCCATTGGGCCCAGCCGCCTTTGACGTGGAAGAAGAAGCAATCAGCTCCTCAAATTCTTGTATATTAAATGTCAGTGCCCAATTGGCAAATGGCCCAATGAACTCTCTGGATCCTGGGTGTTCAAAGTTTATAGATAAAAAGTCCACCCAATTTTGCTCTGATACCAAATTGCATAAGGAGCTGTTGTGGCCAGACCCCAATTGATTGAGCGCCGCCCAGAAGTTTCTGCAGTTATTGGCATTGAGTAGATAGAGCATTCTCTCCCCATCTTCTTGTGCTTTTTGAAATCTATGGTTCTTTGTTCAGTTGTTGTAGGATTGCTTAGCCTTCTTTAGTTTTTGCATACAGTCAATAGAGCCCTCCACTCCATTTTTCCTTATATGGCGGAGTGTTTGTCGCAGGATTCTCTTCTGTTTATGTGTTTCTTCATCAAAATGATGGATATGTATTTGTTTCCCTGCGGCCTTTATCTCATTTGGAGGACAAATTGACCATACAAAATTCCTGAATTTCTCTGATGAGATTCCTCAATCCATACTGGGGAGGGAACTGCTTCAAGAAGTGCATTCAGTTTTTTCCCTCCATATTTGTATTTAACCACTCTCAATTTGCCTTTCAAGCCTTTAAGGTCCTGGGGGCTAAGCTGGTGGGAAACATTCCGTATTTCCGGGAACCAGATTTCCAAAGTTGCATGGTCGCTACCTCCTTCCCAGTTGAGTGTGAGACTGCGGCAGTGAATTGTGAGACTCGATGTGACAAAAATATAGTCTAGAGTGGATTGGGAGGACCCCTGACGCCAATTAGCATCTCCTGTTTCCACACCCCTCTTTTTCTCATATATCCTTTCAAGATCCCAAGATGAGAGGAAGTCCCACCAGTATTTGCCCTCCCGTGATATTCTCTGCTTAGATTGACCAGCCCCCACACTCCCTGGGTTAATATGGTCTGCGTTAAAATCCCCTGCGAGTATAACTCGGGCTCCCTTATAGTCAGTTTTCGCTGCCGTGAGTGTAGTATGCAAAGCTTCTGTAAACTCTTGGATGCTCGTACTGGCTGGATTCCAATAAATATTAATGAGTACGAAGATTATACTAGGTGAAACTGCTCGTTATAGTTCCACTTTACAGGCTTGTATGCCTACCACGTTATTGCACAATGGAACAATTTTTTTGATGATTTTTTTGATGTTTGAGTTTTTGAGGACTATTAAGAGACCTCCTTTTCAGTTTTTGTGACGCCCCAAGATTTAAAACTGTGAAACCCTCTATCTCAATGTGGTTAACGAGCCAGGTCTCCTGGAATAGCAGGATATCATTGTTCTGCAGCAGATCAATTTTTAGTTTCTTTTTCTTTAAGAAACTAGGACCTCTCGTGTTCCTGGAGACTAGTCTTATGCCCTTTTGTCTAAAGACTATTTTGCTCCTCCCCAAGTTTCAAAAAGATTTGTGAGATTATCTCAGGGAGTTTTGTTATTAAAGTCTCATTTAGTTTATGCCCAGGTGTGATGCTCCTTGATGGTTCTTTTACTGATCCGACCGCTCCTACAAAGTTTGAAGCATCCTCCGATCCTATGCGTGTGTTAAGGTAGTCGCTGGACCTGTCTTCCTCTTCTGACTCATAGGCTGACAGGCCTGCTCTGACCAACTCATTTTTATTTCTGAGAAAAGCCTGTTGGGCTCTTCTTGATGTTAATCCAACCTCCACAAAGAATTTGTCATCAGCTGCAGGAAATTTAACATACTCTATGTCTTCTGAAGCAAAGAGAAATAGGTTATGTTTTTTTCTGATTTCCGACAGCAGAGCTGATCTACAAAGTGATGTGTACCTGTTTGGTCTCTCCAGTCTTAGCCAAACCTTCGGAATTGTGAAGATTGCAGTTTCTGAGTCTATTTTTCTTGCGGTTGTGGTGTGAACAAATCTATCAGGCTCCTCTCTTTCTCCCCTCTGCGGATAGGGCTCTAGGTTTCTAAATTAACCTGAGCCATTCCAACAGTGAGCTTCATTTAGTGCAGATCTAATTGGCACTTCATCAAGGATAAGGGGAGGCTCGGGGGGTACAAAAGTGGGTGTTAGAATGGCAGGTTTCACAACTGGTTTAAAAAAACTAGGGGCCAATTTGATATTAGTGTTTGAATTTTTGTATGGGACCATACTGCTCACTTTATCTTGTTTCTCTCTATGAGTTTTATTTTGTAAAAATATTGCTGCTAACTTAATGTTTGCAAAGCCCGTTTTGAGATTTTGATTGGTGGAGACTGAAATCACAGGCGATATTGGCTCAGTTTGCACACCCATGTTTGAGGTTTGTGCCTTGATCCCACTTGGTCCCTCACCATTTCTTGCATGCACTATTCTTTTTCCATTTTTCCAAGGCCCCCTTTACTAATACTTAGTTTGATTGAACTTGTACTCTGAGGAGATTCTGTAGCTGGGGGTGTTACAGCCGCAGGATCTAATGATTTTCCCCCAGTTGGTAGTGCCAGTTTTTTCAGGAATTCATTTGTTGCTGATTATTTGGGGGCTATTTTTTTAGTTTTTTAGTTTTTTCAGAGTTTTCTCCAGCTGTGGGTATGGCCGAGTATCCTGAACACCACCCCTCTTTTCTCCTTTGCCGTTTTCTTCTCTGTAAGGTTTGTGGAATCCCAGGACCCCGATCAAACAATCATGAGGGTTTGCGACATTTGCTTTAATAGGATTCTCTAAGATCTCCTCTGTTTCTTCTAGGTCTACATTTGCAAGTCTTCTGAATTCTTCTAGAACTGAATCTGACGCTGGAGTATCATCAAAACAGTCCAGGGGCCCCTCTTCTAACTGTGTCTGGCTCTGGATTTTTAAATTTTGAACTTCCGCGGGGAGATTTTTTGGGGGTTCTTGTGTTATGAGATTACCCATTGCCTCCTCCTTCAACAGAATATGAATTTGGGTAATGTCCAGTCCCTGTTTCACTCCCTCAATTTGTGTGTCTTTTATAATCGGGATTAGAATTGTGTTCATGATGGTATTTAGCACCGTCATTGATGATTGATTCTTTACGACTTCATTCGAGAGTTCCAGCAAAAGACCTCCTTGGGTTTGTACCTCTGTTTTTAGAAGTTCAAATACTGAGACCAAAGAGTTAAGTACGAAGCTCAGGGCTGCTAGCATGCTTTTATTGGATGGAAGGGGCACCACTGGGAATGGAGATATGGGCCCTTCTTGTGCGTCCTGGGATCCGGGCGTGCCTACTCTATTATCTTGGGTGTTGTTTGATGGCAGCAATATTCCCCGTGAACAGTCTGTAGAAAGAGGTCCTTCATCGTTCTCATGATTTGAATCGGAGACCTGCCAGGTAATATCTGTTGGCTCAGCTAGATCATTTGTACTCTTGTTCCCTTTTCTAGCAAAGTGGTCATTAATTCTACTCTGAATTTTCTTTGTTGTTAATGTATATTCCAACCCTCTTTCCCATCCCTTTTGAATAAGGGATGAGGGATTAGTTGGCTCATTTGCCTGCTGTGTGTCAGTATGGATGAGGGCATGGTGACCTGTAGGGCTGGCTGGTGTATACCTAAATCAGAGGAATTAGAAACTACTGGGCCCGCCCCACCATCTCCAGCCAGGTAGGAGCCTTCTTGGTCGGCCATGTCTTCACTTAGGTGTGAGCTCCGAAGTCTCATTAATCACCAAAGCTGGAAAGTGATGGATGATACTAGATGATAGCAGAGGAACTTGGGAGTACAATTTTACGATATAGTACACGAAAGTAAATTAGTTGTAATGTGCCTTAAAAAATACCTTAAGCACCCCAGCGCCAGACAGCCGCACAACAGCCAGCGGGCTTGTCTCCGACGGGCTTAACGCCGCAAGTGTGGATGGATCAGTGTTTAAAGGTTTGCGAAGTCACGTGATGCGTCATGTGCTCCACACAAGCCCCGCCTCCTCCGGGAAGCACACAAGCACCAGCAAGAGCCCCTTCACGGCTCGCAATACTGGTTGACACAGGTAAAAGCATTCATTTTCACAGCACAGTAAAGTTCCAATAATGCTGCAACGTTCGCCCCTCAGGCGGATGGCTTGGTGTTTAAAGGTTTGAAAAGTCACGTGATGTGTCATGTGCTCCACACAAGCCCCGCCTCCTCCGGGAAGCACACAAGCACCAGCAAGAGCCCCTTCACGGCTCGCAATACTGGTTGACACAGGTAAAAGCATTCATTTTCACAGCACAGTAAAGTTCCAATAATGCTGCAACGTTCGCCCCTCGGGCGGATGGCTCGCTGTTTAAAGGTTTGAAAAGTCACGTGATGTGTCATGTGCTCCACACAAGCCCCGCCTCCTCCGGGAAGCACACAAGCACCAGCAAGAGCCCCTTCACGGCTCGCAGTGCTGGTTGACACAGGTAAAAGCGTTCGTTTTCATAGCACAGTAAAGTTCCAATAATGCTGCAACGTTCGCCCCTCGGGCGGATGGCTCAGTGTTTAAAGGTTTGAAAAGTCACGTGATGCGTCACGTGCTCCACACAAGCCCCGCCTCCTCTGGGAAGCACACAAGCACCAGCAAGAGCCCCTTCACGGCTCGCAATGCTGGTTGACACAGGTAAAAGCATTCGTTTTCACAGCACAGTAAAGTTCCAATAATGCTGCAATATTCGCCCCTCGGGCGGATGGCTCAGTGTTTAAAGGTTTGAAAAGTCACGTGATGCGTCACGTGCTCCACACAAGCCCCGCCTCCTCCGGGAAGCACACAAGCACCAGCAAGAGCCCCTTCACAGCTCGCAATGCTGGTTGACACAGGTAAAAGCGTTCGTTTTCACAGCACAGTAAAGTTCCAATAATGCTGCAACGTTCGCCCCTCGGGCGGATGGCTCAATGTTTAAAGGTTTGAAAAGTCATGTGATGTGTCACGTGCTCCACACAAGCCCCGCCTCCTCCGGGAAGCACACAAGCACCATCAAGAGCCCCTTCACGGCTCGCAATGCTGGTTGACACAGGTAAAAGCCTTCGTTTTCACAGCACAGTAAAGTTCCAATAATGCTGCACTCATCTTGGAATGTTGGGACTGTCTTTGATGGGCACTCCTGACCAGAGAGCTGCCGAAGCCGCTGTGTTTCTAGTAGCATGTGCCCAGGTTGTAGTCTGTAGTCTTAACTGGTAAGTTAAGATGAATGCGACTGCCTTCACCCGAACCCCTTTTTAATTATGTCCTTTGCCTTTCAGGTGCAGAGAAGCTGCCGAAGAGAAGGCCGCGGTTAGCTCCGTTGCAATCACGGATGGATCAGGTAAGCGGGCGCGGCTGCGAGCAAGTTGCACTTTTCTAACCTTATGTTTATTCTTTTCAGGTTTTGCCGGTGACTGGATTCCGGGATCTTCCGGGGTCTTTCTTCATCCACAGGTTGCTGCGCGGAAGCTGAAGATGACTCTGGACCTGGAATGCAGGAGCCGACTCGGTGAGCGTCCTGCTGCTGCTGCAGAATAACGCGAAGCACGTGTTTTCCATCGGGCGTGGTTTAAATAGCAGAGAAGTGCTTCCAGTGTGTGTTCTTCCACCGGTTCCACCCAGGTAAGAAAAGAGTTCCTGAATGGAGGGAATAGTTCCTCCCAGCCCTGATGGCTGGGGACTTCAACCAGACTGGATTGTTCTGGGTAAATATGCAGCATGTTCTGCCTCAGGTAAGTCCACCCAAGCATTATTACACTGTTTATCAATATGAGCCCGGCGCCTATGGCGCCGGGACTGAAACCCTTCATGAGCCTGGCGCCAAAGGCGCCAGGACACGGTCCAAAGGGCCCCTGTAGTGGTCTGCTGGGTCCGGAGTAGTGGAAGACGGGTCTGCTTCCGAGGGCGCTGGGCCAGTCCTGGCCCCTCGGGAGTAGCGCCCATGACAAAGTAGTAGAGAAAAGAATGCAGAACGCCATATGGGCGTTGGACTTTGACAGAGAAGACATCTTAATGCTTATTAAAAAACTAAGCTCTTCCAGGGCAGCCGGTCCGGACGGCGTTTCTAACAAGATGCTGAAAGATAATGAGGAAGGCTGGTCTGACCTAATGTATGCTCTCTTCAAACAAGTAGCGAAAGTCAGACAAATTCCAACTACGTGGACGGAGGCTTACATCGTACATATTTTTAAAAAAGGAGACCGTGGGAACCCAAGAAATTACAGGCCAATTGCGCTATTAGATTCCATCGGCAAGCTTTTTGCATCTATCCTGCTAAGGGACTTAAAGAAATGGGCCGCTCAAACTGAAATCTTGGATGAGAGACAAACTGCTTTTGTGAGTGGTGTTGGCACTTGCCTCAACTTGTTTCTGATCAACATACTAAAAGCAAAGGCCCTAAAAGGGAAAACACCAATCTACTTGGCCTTTATTGATCTCGAACAGGCGTTCGATGGAATAAATAGAGAGCGCTTGTCGGTTAAATTGAGAAACTGGGGATGTCCAGCGGACCTACTGGAGGCTATTCAGGCCCTGTATACGGATACCTCGATACAGGTGCAAACGACTGCAAAGGGAGGACTATCTAGGCAGATTAAAACAGCCCGGGGAATCAAGCAGGGATGCGCACTTGCCCCTTTTCTCTTTGTACTATACATGGCTGACATGAAGACATCGCAAGATCGGATTCGTGCCTTTCCCCCGAAGGTTAATGGAACAGAGTTACCATGGATGTTATACGCGGATGATGCTGTGTTCATAGATCAGACGCCTATAGGGCTCCAGCGAAGGATAGAGGCTTTCAATAAATATCTAAAAGACAACAACATGAAAATAAATGTAAAAAAATCCATGATCCTGACTATGAAATCAAGTCCGGGGAGGAAAACAGCAGGGAAAATTCAGACGTGGTCATTGGAAAAAGAAAAATTGGCGGAAGTGGATACCACGATATACCTCGGGATAAGAATCAACAAAAATTGCAACGAACAGGCACACTATACCCTGATTCGAGAAAAACTTACAGCTTTGACCAACCAAGGCATACTCCTATATCGTAGATATGGAAAATGTTCTCTGATGCCGATAATAACCTTTTACAAGCAAAAGGTAGTGGCCGTCATTGCATAGGGGCACTTCTAGCCCTAAGATGGGAAGCTTGGAACCTATGTAAATCCTATTTCTGATGAAAGATCCTGCGTCTTCCAAATTCGCTACCATTGGAACTTATAAGATCGGAATTAAGACTGCAATCCATTGTCTCAATCGTGACGTGGAAATCTCTATCCCTATTTAGAAAGTGTATTCTGGACAATCCATCCCAGCCATTCAGAATCCTAGCAAGCCCAGGGACATCCAATGACGATACAATTCTACAAGATTGGAAAACGAAATGTGAAGTAACCTTGAAACCTCTGGAGATCTCTGAAGATACTCTGAAGAACAATCCAGATAAGGCCAAAAGAACAAACCGGGAAAAAGATTGGGAAGAAACCCAGGAGAAGAAATTGTCGCGAAACCTATATCATAATGTCATCTGGGAACGCAAAGCTCCAAACATGCTCCCACCGTACTTGATGAAATTTCCTTCACAACACTATCAAGATCTGCTCATGCGATGTAGATTTAACATATGGCACTCCAGAGAAATAAAATGGCGAAGAAGGCTTATTGATAAATCAATAGCCTACTGCAGATTCTGCAGAAATAAGGAACAAGTGGAATCTATAAGGCATGTGATGTTAACCTGCCCGAATCCAACATCGAAACGGCAGATGTGCATGGGAAACTACACGAGCAAGATCTCGGAGGAGACTGAAGAAGACTATTGGGAAAGACTTATTGCAGCTGAGAAAGTGGGCCGAACTTTGGATGCACTAAAATTTGTAGAATCCTTGAAATTGGATCAGGAGGAGGAGGATCCCGAAGTGGAAGTCATCCAAAACTAGGTTGAATTGACTGGTGGACCTGGTCCGGGGCGCTTTATCGACAGAATTTGACCTTGAATTGAACCAATTTGGGGGGGGGGCTGGACTTCTTAAAGGAAGGAATGTTAAAGGTTTAACTTTGTTTAACCAATAAAAAAAAAAAAAGAAAAAAAAATATGTCCATGTTCCCACCTTGGCCTGTGGCTTGATGGCGAATGCCTATCAGAGGGGGTGTCAGCTCTCCCACTCCTTGGCGATCCTGCCTCCAACGAAGTGTATTCCCCCTTCATTTAGCCAACAAATCAGTCGATGCTTCTTCTCCATGAGGGTTTTCTGAGAAAAACCCTGACAGATTTCACATTCTTCTGTGTAATGGTTAGGGTAAAGGCAGTAAATGCAGTCTACATGCCTGTCACCTTCATAGAAGTGTTTTAGGCCCCACGTCCCACATGGCCTGAATAAGTATTTTTTAGGTTCAATGGTCTTGATGTTCATAGTCGACGTTGTCAAACAGTCGTCGTTTGCTCCGGATTGAATTTAGTGTTGAAAAATATATTTTTAATGTGTGAAAGATGATTTCTCGTGAAGGGGAGAACTCAACGAATCTCACCAGCTAGAAAGACAGTTGAAATCTGAGGGGAACCTGCTGGGACAGAGCTACACACTTGACGTCCTATTGGTGGGGACCAAAAGCACCTAACGATCTCCATGGGACAATCAAGGTGTCAAAACGGTTTCTATAGCAAAAGTACTAACATTGAAGTAACCAGAGATTCCCAGCCTGACAACAGGGATCCAATGTTTGAGAAGCAAGGTTTCTCTGGCGGCAATAAAATCAGTTCCATTCACAGACAAATTACCCATAAAGGTAGGTAACAGAGTAGTATGAGCCCTGTTGTTGTTTTTAACCGCATCCCCTGTGATTTTGTTGGGGAGGGAAGTGCTAATCAAACTGAATATAACAATATCATTCACGAAAGAAGATATAGGCCCTCATTACGACCCTGGCGGATTTCGCGGTGCTAAATGCACCGCGAAGCACGGCGGAAAGCCGTCGATAGCGCCATGGGGGTTGGCGGATTTACCACCCCATGCCGACCTTGGCGGAGCGGTAAATCCCCAATCCCCATTTTACCCTTCCCCATTCCCATTCTTGCCCCATAGGGTATAATGGGAGTGGGGAAGGAGTTAATTACGCCGCCGTAAAGTACGGCGGCGTAATTAACAACGAGGTCCCTTAGCGCCATGGTTTTCTCCGCCCGGTAAAACCAGGCGGAGAAAACCTCCATGGCGCTAAGGGAACTCGTAGTACGGCGGACGGGTCCGCCGCGATTAGCGCTGGCGGAAACCCACTCCGCCAGGGTCCTAATGAGGGCCATAGTGTGTTCGACCCCAGGAATATGTTGTGTGAGGGCTATGGTCATTTTGCATGCATTAGGAAGTGAGGGAGCAACCAGACGGTTTTGTTTACATACGGGGTTACAGTTCTGCTCAATGCCATACCAGATGTGGCCAGCAGGCCGTGGAGCGTACTGTTAGGCAGACACCTGTGCAGTTCCCTGTGGGACCACTGCAAAACGTTTAAGTCTACAGGAGTAGACTGCACCAGTCTGCACCACCCAGATTTACTCGGTAGCTGTGGCTGAGCAGTCAGACTTCTCTCAAGACGAGTTAGGCAGTATTTGGAGTATACAAGACAGGGCAATTTACACAGTAGAACAAGCAGACACGGATCAGAGCTTGGGTGTAAAGATATATAATTATTTATTTAAAAACACATCTATGAAAAACACACTGGCACTAATATGGCAAACAACTTCAATCACAAGTATATATCAATCAACTAACAATATTTCGACAAGTCTAGGTTCAACGGCACCACTTATTTGCAGACAGAGGTGAATGCTTTAACCCAGATGGCACTCTAATATTCGTTAGAAAGGGAGAGAAAAAGGCAGGGTATGAAACCAACTCAGTACCAACACTTTTACGAAACAAATGCAAGGCAAGCAAGGCAGGGTCTGCTGTAGATCAAAGTTCAGAGGCCAGGCCCACTCGGAGAGAGGCGAGGCGATATGTCCCAAAAGATACCACAGTGGAAATGCACTTCAAGTCTTTGTAGCAAAATGTCACAACAAGGTCGGACAAGTTTAGAACAAAAGTTAAGAAGGTCTGGAGGCGACCCAGAGGAAAGGTAAGGATTTAAGACACCCCACGCTAACCGTCACAAGGGAAGCCAGGCGGACACAGTACCTTGAAAGTGAAGAGACAGCTCCGGCGGGGGCAGTTGTTCCTGGTGGTGGATGCAAGTCGGGGCTTTGCCAGAAGATGAGAGGATCTCGTCGTCGAGGAAAGTTGAAGATCGTTGCACCACCAGGGAAGAGACCAGCCGCGGAGTGCTCAGTCACAAAGCACCACCTTTTGGTCGCGGTACAGTGGTTAGCGGCTATCCGGTTGCCGGTGTGCTCAGCACGGGCAATTCGACCACTAAACGTCCTGGAAGCGAAGAAAAAGCAAGGGACTGGTTATTCCCACCAGTCAGGGGAAGGAGACTCTCCGGCAGGGAGATCTCCTCTGTCGTTGGGAAGTGGTGAGCCGGTTCAACAGGGCTCCACCGGAGGTCTAGTCGTTGCAGGTCGACTCAGCTTTACCCTCATCGGATTCTTTAGGTCCTGTGGCAACTTCTGAAGTTCCAGTCCCAAAAGCCCTGCTTTTATGCAGAAAACCCCCATTCATTCAGCCTAGCTGTCGATCAAACATGCTAAGTGGTGAGCGGGGCGGGCCCACTTGGGCCAATCATACCAGAGTGCGACTTGACTTGGCAAGGCAACTCAGTCCAGGGTGCCTAAACCCCCTCCCACACCCCCTGTGGTACCCAGACAGAATGGCACCACTCTGGAGGGCTTCTGTGCAGAAGCCCGCCAAAAGTGGAACAAAGGGCTCAACCTTTGGTTTGGAGTTACAGAGGAGAACACAGACGCCATTTTAAAAACCGAGTTCTGGCAGAAAATACCAACCGGTGAATTTATTTAAGATAAATAAACCGGCGATATGTTAGAGACTAATGTGAAAAAGTATTAGCCTCGAACAATGGGAAGAATCCCATAGGAATATATTCGCGATCGAATATAAAAAGTAGTATCCACTGCCACCAGCCAAAACTCGACGAGGGGGGGCGGGACAGTGCCCCCTCGAACAACAGACCCAGGGGTAATCGAATTACCCCTGCCGGTGCATCCACAATAGGATGGTTTGTACTGGTTCTGTTAGTAAATCTAGGTCTAGAAAAGCCAATGGTGACTTTACATGCCCTGGGAGACAGTAGTCAGTCCCAGGGTATGGAGTCTATGGTGGGGGTCACCTAGGACACCCCAGTGTTACGGCATGGAGGGTGCTGTGTAACACACATATCAAAACACATGAGGCCCTATGGAGTAAAAGACCCCACACCCCATAGAACACATTATCATTCAAAGAAATACCACAAATCATGTCCAAGAGTGGGAGGAAAAAGAGTCTCACTCTTGGCAGGATGAAAAAAAAAAACTCCAGAAATCCAGCAAAGCTGCTGGGGGACTCACTAGGTTAGGAAATTCAGCCTAAACAGAGAATTCTCCCTAACACGTACCATATAAGTTCTTGTTTCGATCAGCTCTGCCCTAAGACCGTGAAGAAGGGACGATCCTTACACTGGATCTGGAAGGGGTGGTGGTCACAGGAGACAAAATTATGTTGATAGAAAGGGAGGAGAGTGGTGCACGGTCCTGTGCAGTGACCCAACCCAACCGTCAAGGGGGTGCCAGATGGGCAACTGTTTGAGGGCACTGACAATGGCAGAGAAGTAATGTTGGAAGTATGTGTCCCATGCAAAATAATGATCCAATATTGCAATGTCCCATGTCTCATCATGGTAGCTGGAAGTATGCCGTCATTTGCCCAAAACGAATTAGCACAGGTAAGTGACAGTTTATGGATGAGTAATACCCATGATGTAGGACTGTTAAAGAGTGTAGCAGCAGTTCACATTACCCTTAAACTAGGAGCAATATTACCCAGAGTAAAAACAGTACCTGTTGTCCAAGGAGGCTAATGATGGAATACATGACACCATCACAGCATTACTGCACCACAGTCTTATAGTGCCTTCAACATAGCTATATACCCCGCCAAGAAATTAAAGGAGTCTAGTTGGAGGATGGTTCAGGACTTGTACCCCTTAAACAGTGTGCCTAGCTGAAATTACGGTTGTTTCCCGAACCCAGCAGCCATCCTTTGTAACATACATACAGTCAGTCACTTCCCTGTGTAAGAGATATGCTTACAAAATTGGGTACTCCCTGTTTTTTGGTATCGGGGGTCGACACTGTCAAGTGTGAGACTAATATATCAAAGAGAGGAAGGTAGCCATTACACGGAACGCTCCGGGCTCAAGAAGAAGCCGGGAATACTTTGAATCACTCCGAGGTAAGCGACAACCGTGTGAGACACAGAACAAGTAAACACTGTCTCTCTGTCCCGCGTGTCCATTTTTCTATACCACTTGCGATGACAAACAGATGTCAACAGTGAAATTGGTCCCCAAGGGAAGGTTGGGAAGTACGGGAGTAATTAATTATCTTTATGCCCCACAAGAGGCTACAATTTACTATAAAAAAAATGTCCAACGTTGGCAAGCATTGAATTACAACTACAAAAATAAATGCTGCATAACTGCCAACAGCTCATCCATGGATGACTGAATAAAAACATAGTGATTATCACATGCAATATTGTATAAAAGAACACCAAGTGACCAGCAAAGTAACTGATCCTTTCTCCGCTCTGTTCTGTTTCAGACGGCGGGTGAAACTGTAAACACAGTGCAGTTCTGAATAGCGGTGCAGACCGCTCAAGACATCTAGCATCAAGGACTCTTCATGCAAACTACTTCACGGCAACAACATAATAATAAGTTGTTCCTAGCAGAATTGCAAGGTACCTATGTGATATCGAATTATGGTTGCCCCTTATAACAGAAACAATAAACATAATACAACTAAATGAGATTGAAATTAATAGAGGTATATATACCCATAGGTACGGTGACTATCTGAACTGAAGACCTAAGAGCAGCCAGTCGGCGCTAAGAATTTTCTGAATTTTTCTAATTGTCTCGAAGAAATCTGAGAAAGATGCAGGTCAGTAAATGAAGTGCAGAACAAGATATGCCCTTTCCACCATTTGAAGCATAGAACCACCAATGAACACTTTGTATGTGTTTTTTTTTAAAACAAGTTGTTTAATTCTCCATTTAGAATGTGTTATGAGGAAGTCTGAAACTTGGGAAGTATAAACTACACGTCCAAATCATATCTCTTTGTCCTGAAGACGGCTTTAACTAATAAGACCAACAGCACTCTGAGAGTGAACTGGATGAGTTTATATGGCCAAACATATGTCGACTACAATTGAGGAAACTGCTATCAACTGTTTTTCTCTTTCTCAATATACACCAAGTGTTATACAGGTGTCATTTTGAATTTACAACTTTACGTACACCTCCAAAACAATCTTGTACAGTAGTACAGAGAGACTGTATATGCCCATCTAAGCAAATACAGCTATCTCCCTGGATAATTGTTGCATTTAATCATGCAGGAATGATCATGGCTATGGTTGCAAGATCTTTTCTTGAAACTGTGAACTAATAACATATACTAACAATATTTGAGACTGTTTTTCCCCTTGTATCTCATATTTTTCTTGATTTTTTTCATTGTATCCATTTTGATGGTATGGTGTATTGTCACATTGAAGAATGTAAGTGTTTTTCACAGGTTTAAAAAAGATTATTTAGATGAATATATATTGGACCTTTTTTATAGGCCTTTTTAGTTTGTTCTGGTTAAATATGTATTACAATAAATGAATATGCTCAATTGAAACAACAGAATGGTGGTTGTAACAATCTTTGATTGACCTAGATTGGCTTTTTTATGATCTGTTGAGTCTCAGGGACTAAAGAAAGAGGTAGTCGGCCTGTGTAAGAGAGGTATGGTGATACAAGTAGACATTGCCACAAGAGTGCAAGTTCAAAAACCTTTATTTGTAGAATCTTAATGGGGTTGAAAAAACTCCCAACTTGCCCTAATGCTAAATGGGAGTAATCACAACCATAGAAATAAGAAAACACAGTCCTGGTCAGTCTTGTCAAAATAATAGTGGATAAAAGAAATGAATGCCTTCCCTTACTCCAAGACAATACATGGGCGAAGGAATATGTATTGGCTCAAAAGAAAATCAATGTGAAACAACAAATGTCAGTGTGGCTAGGCAACTATCTCTTCCCCACGTTTGGCAGCACGTAGTAAAGTGGCACACTTGATTTGGGTGACACACTCTGGCTCCACACACAGATGCAGTTCAAGAATCGTGGACCAGGGCCCGCTTGGCCTTCCATGATAAAATTCCCTTTTTGGCAGATCAACAAAAAAATACTGCTCACAATAGGTCTCCCTCTGTCGGACTCGTACCTTCCAATCATAGTATCTCACAGTTCATTACAGGTCTTCCTCTGCTTGGCTCGGACCTTCCAAATCACAATTTCTCACAGTTTGCTACAGGTCTCCCTCTGCCGGACTCAGACGTTTCACCTGTCTGCTCTTTGGAGCGGGGAGCGCTGCTCCCGGATTGTGCAGGCCGTTGATGGGACCCAGTGACAGAGGAACTTGGGAGAGCACGTGGATGTAAGTGCACCTTTGCAGGAGAAAACAATAAGGAGAAGGTATGTGAGAGTGTTGAGGAGTGTATGTGTTGATGGTGAAGTGGATGTGGAGTGGAAACGCCACATGGCATTATATATATGCTTTTAATTATATGAGGTAAAAGGATAAGAGAGGAACAGGATCCTCTCTGGTTGGTGGGAGAAGGCAGCGCTACAGTCCTAAGGAGAAAAAGAGGAATAAAGTGAGCCTGGGATCCCTCTGCCCGACATAAAGGGGCCGTGAGAACAAAAAGTAGTTTTTTTGTATGTGTTTACTTGTATTTTTATTGTGGTGGTACAGACCGAGGAGGGGTTGCAGTTTAGTTGTACATATATAGTTTTGTGGAATGATAGTAATGTGTGTATGATTAGTGTGACAATGTGTGGATTAAAGTAGTGTGGTGAAACAAGGTGTTTGTGTGTGTGAGAAAAGTGATGCATGGGGAAGGGGGAACACAGAAATGGGAAATGGGTGGGTCGGGGCGTTAAGGCACCGCTGGATCGGAGCTTGGGTTGATTAAAGACTTTACGAGCGAGTAAAGGAAACCAACATGGAGCCATCAGCTCCATTGGAGTATTTGTGCACGGCTCTCCCTTTGTATCGGGAGAAAATAATGAAGTACCATAGGGAGTGGGTGGCCAAGAGGAGGAATGTAAAAGCAATGGCCAGAGCAGGGAAGGAATAAAAAGGAGGTTTTGAGCCATATGTACACATTTCTGGTGTCCAGGTATAAGGGGATGAAATTGAAGAACAGGAACGGGGTTCCAGAATTATGGACGATGGTGGAAGATTTGGAGGATGTACACCCAGCCTCTGCGAAAGTTGAGGTACCCCCATCTACTGCTATTGCCCACACCTCCCAGCACAGCAGACACAGTGCAGCTTCCTCCAGAAGGGTGTTATCCCACACGTGCATCGGCAGGCTTCACAAATCCTTATCTGCCACTGCCCGCCACTGTCCGTCCTTCTTCAGTGCCTGCACAATACGAGAATATCCTAAACCCTATAGTAACTTCAGCTGCTCAAGTGCATAGGGAACCAGAGCGGAGGCCACAGAAGGATTTGGAGGCGGCATTAAGGAAGACAGAAGACACGTTAGCTAGGTTGAAGTTGGACAGAGGAGATTGGCAAGGAGCCCCTGTTGGGATGGATGAATAGCGAGCAGGGGATGTCCATGTGGAAACAGAGGGGAAAAGACAGTATTCTGAAGAGCTGCATAGAGGAAGGCCACGGCGCAGGAGTTTGGATTTTGGATTGGCTCGGTCGGATGCTGATATTGTCACAGTTGCAGAAGATTGGAACATGGAGCAGGAACAGGGGGAAGACGAGGCCCCGCCCAAGGTATCGCCACAGGCAGAAAGTTTGTGGGGACCCAGACTGAGATCATGGCATGGGCGCATAGCAGTAGTGAAAGGGAAACAGGGCGGGGGGGGTTTTGGGGAAGCCGGTAAGGGCAGAGTTGCCGTTATTGCACAACAATCTGGGGAGGGCACAATATGTACCCTGGCCACACATGGATAGGAAAGATTTGATAAAGACACTACAATCCCTCACTGCAGGTGCGGGTAAACGGATATACACCTTTGAGAAACAGACCGCTGACATTACACTAGCTGTGGGCGTAATTAAAAGTTTGTTCACTTCAGTATTAAGAGACCAGACAGAGGGCATTTGAGTCAAGGCAAGGTACCCTGGAGTACAGATAGGGGACGACAGTCCTGACAAGGCCTTTTTTAATGACTGGTGGGTCTGTGTGCAGGCAGCGCTGCAGCGTGGGTACCCAGATATACCAGATCTCCATTCTATACTAGTGTGAACTATGTAGGACAATTAGCACCCAGCGCAGTATATATTGCAAAGACAGAAGATGTGGAGGGCAGAAATTGGGGATCCATGGGACCGGTCCATAGCATTCTTTTACTACATGGTGTAACAAGGCCTCCCCAAGGAGGTACAGAAAGCTTTAGTTAAGGTGGTAGGAATTGAAGCAAAGCGGTGGGCGGAGATACATTCAATTATTATGCACCATTGTAAAAGGGTAGGGGAGAAGGAAGTGGCAGAGACGGCACAGAAAGCAGAAGCAAAACTTGTACAGAAGAAGTTAGCATGTTGACGGTGGAGGGAGTGGTAGTAACTGCGCCACAAGGAGGGCAGACAGAGCAGAGGGCGATACAGGGAGAGGTTACAAGCAGCCCTCACTTGTGGAGGAGGGCATGACTGGAATGTTGGATATCAGTGACTATACCAAGGAGGACCCCAAGGCAGCTACCAGAGGGGTAAGGGAGGTGGGATTCAGAGGGGGCCGAGGAGGATTTGGAGGAATGGGCCCAAGGTTTGGGAGTACAGGGCAGTGTTGGACATGCGGGAGGATGGTCAATTTTTCACGGGAATGTAGGAGCAGACAAGCGGCTGCATACAATCCGCATATGCCCCCATAACCACCAGTAGGACCAGCCACCTATCCCCTGCCATATGCCATGGCGCCTCCAAACGTTCGGTATATTGTACCGCCCACACCCCACCTAATGTCCCATCCCAGTATTCGTACATGCTATACCATGCCCAACAGCACGCCAGTTTATGCCCTACATCAGCCACCACAACAGGTCCCTCAGGTGCCCAATAACCCAGTGGGTCATCTAATTGTAATGTGATTCTCTGATGTATTTTATTTAAAAGGAATGTCTCCCTAAATGTCCAGGTTTATAGTGTTTTTGTTTCTGTATCCTACTTGCGTTGCTGCTTTGGCTTCCCCCTGTCTGTTGATACACCCTTGCCTATTGTGTTTTGCCATTTGTAAACATTTCTGTATTTTTTGTGTTCATATTGTGTCTATTGGTGCGTTATTGTGCATTGTTTGTATGTATGTTTTCTGTTGACGTGTCCTGATGCCTGCAGGCTTTCGGAGCGCTACAAGTATATACATAAATAAAGAAAGAAAGAACAATGCAGAACCCCACGGTACAGTCACTAACTACCAAGGGGCCAGTGTGGTGGGTGGAAACCCATTTCCATTTCCACTAACTAATACCTACCCAGATTAGGACAGCCCACAGAGAGGTTTAGCGTTCCCAGTCCTTTCAGTCACTGCCAACCCTGAATCGGAATCATTGGTGGGCATGGAAATAGGAAATAAATCATTCATTGTCATGGTAGACACCAGAGCAACAAAGTCATGTATCAGGGAGGGGCATTTCGCCTTATGACATGAAGTAATGGGCACTGAAGGGTTCTCTGGGGCAATAAAATCAGTTCCATTCACACACAACCTACCCATAAAGGTAGGTAACAGAGTAGTACGAGCCCCGGTATTGTTTTCAACCGCACCCCCTGTGAATTTGTCAGAGATGCATACAAATTCGTTCTCAACAGATAGCACCAAAAAGAGAAGGGTTGGAGGACGACACAGTGTCCAACAGAGTAAGCTTACCTTCCCTGCTACTCCTGCCTGTATACACCACCAACATCATGAACTTCATCCTGCTTTGGAGTCAGCCAAGATTTAAAGGGCCCTGTACCGTTGTATATGCAACACTATTCACTGTCAAAGTAAAGGAGTTGAAGTATTGGGTTCACCTGTCTGAGGTTTGGAAGGGACATCATACAGTTCCTTCTTTGCCAGGTCCACAACAACTTCCAGAATAAAGATACAACTGTTTAAGTATGATTGCCAGCAATTGATGTTTTAAAAGCAATAATTTCAAGCAGAGAATGTGTTCATTCAATTTTAATGCACATTAGTTCTAGTGATAAGAAGCATGACAAATACTGTGAACAGTACATGGTTGTCTCCTTATCGTTCTCTGCAGGTTTCATACCACAAATGTTGTGTAGTAGTGTCAATATTTTACAAATGTTTAGATTTTGTTACAGGGTATTGTGTATGTACTTTGGGTCAGTTTATATGGTGGGGACATATAAAGAGGGGGGTATAGAGGGTTTGCACAAAATGATATTTTTCGAAAACGATGTTGTCCATATGAAAAAAACAAGAATAATAGACAACAATACTTGGTTCAGAAAACCTTGCTTTAGGCGGGGGCCTGAAGAAGATAGAGAATATGACCAAGTCAAAGGTGTGGTGTAAAATACAGTGGCCTTTCCAGAATTCAGTAATCTATGGTACAGTCACTTGTGTTCAGTGGGAAAAGAGAGGTCAATTGCGAGCTATGATGTTTGCTTCCTCCTCCCTCATGCATCAGGGGCGCCTGAGCTGTTAATATCCCAAGAGATGCCACCTCTGGTATCCCAGTGTTTAGCACATTTGGCACTGTCCGGGTACGAAGCTTGTTCAAAGGGCACGAAGTACAGGTTGTTCTGATGGACCGAGATGATGGAGAATGTGCAATGAAAGAAAAGGACCCGCGGTGCGTGATACAACCACTGCTAAAGATGGAAGGAGTGCTACTCGTGGCCAACAAATGGGAGGAGGCAGTAGTAAACTGTGCATCAGTGGGTTTGGCGGGGTTCGATTAAGTAATATGGAATATGAACAAGGACTGTGTTGCCATGTGGGGAACATATTTGTCATAGCTAACATGGATCAAGCAAAGCAAAAGAGACTCCAGCAAAGGTGGAGACGGTAGTAGAATATTGCTTTTGAGGAACCGGCACTGTTCCTGTGGGAACTAAAAGCAAGTTCAACAATACGTTATTCATCCCTGATCTTAGCAAAGGAACAGATGCTCATATGGACATATTCTGGGTTTATGGCTAGCAAACCTACATGCATCTCCTTGCATCATAGAGAGGCACTTCCTCACTAACTACCTTGCATTCAGCTGTTTTAGTGGTTCCTGATGCACACTTTTCTCTAGTAAACATGCCAAGATCAGAGCCCTCCCAACCCCCGGAAGTTAAGCGAAAGACACACTCAATTAGAAGAAGCCACCAGAAACTACCTAATTACCTACCCGAAGAATCTTCCAAACTCTTGAAGGCCATTCCAAACAAATATCAGCTCTATACAAAGACAGAAACGTTCTCTGCCTCCCTTTTGGTGCCAGATATCCAGGCTGCAGCCAACGCCAAATGTTTGCAGATAGTGCAGGGGTAGATGATACAGTTGGCAAACGATACAGAGCAGAGTCTGAATTCGATAAAGAGTGAGCTGCGGGCAATACGGCTGATGACCCTGCAGAATCGGTATGTCTTGGACTTATTGACAGCCAATATAGGGTTGTCATGTTGCACGTATAGCCACCCAAATGATGCATACAATAGGTCTTTCTCCCACATAATAGGGGCACTAGATAAATTGAAGACAGTAATGAACAGAAGCGGGAGTGGATGCTGATGATTGGCTCGACATCCTGTTCTCGTTGGGCCCCAACTTGACTAGGAATAGGAGTGAACATATTGGTTCCTATTGTAGTGTTTCTGCTGCAAATTCTCTGCATGTACCAGATGGCCCTTCTAGGTTGCACCAAGACTCTCCCAAACAGTGCCATGACGATGGTATTGAAAAATGGAGGTGGAGCTCATCCTATCACAAAATACCAGTAAACTCAAAGAGACAGTCCGGATAGACCACGTATGGTGATAATTGAACATTCTATAGATCTACCGGGACATTAACTTCCCCTCCACCAGACCCTGAAAATGATGTGGAGCACTGGGTCGATTTAGCTGGGGATAGCGTTTCTCTTTACCTTACCTGTATCCCAGAAAAATATGCCCAAGATGGGGGAGGTTCACGTCACGTGTACAGGGTACGGGTGCCTAAGCATGATGATTATAGAAGAAGAGAAGCTGCTGGGTTAGTTAATGGAGGATTAAATAAAGGGGGGGAATGTTGGGATTCACATACAGATCCCATACACGGAAAAATGATTCAGGCTAAGCAAAATCTTTTAGCACACGAGAAAGTGAAGGTGCGTGGCTGCAGGGGAGTGGGGAATGCATTTCGGAGCAACAGATGTGTCTTCTAAGTAGTTATAATGGGTGCTGGCGCAGTTCCAGTTTTAACTTTGCATTCTGGGGCTTGTAGTCCTGGCATTCCCCCTTATAAGTCTAGCAGCACAGTTCCCTAAGTGCAAAGTGAAATCACCCGATTGGTGCGAGACTAGGGAGAGCACAGGCTTAGTTAGGCCCAGGTATAGGGCAATGGTGATATTGTATAGCAGTAGTGAAATATAATGCGTCACGATGATGATGTAGACACAGGGCTGGGGTGCAGGAAATACTGAAGCATTGCCCTATTGGAAGTGAGGCCTAGAATTTTTTATTCCCTTTGGACGTGTAGCAGCATGGCATAATGATGAGTTTGAATAATTCTCCCCAGCCGCAGGAGTGAAGCTGAGAATAGATGCATTGTTTAATTTTATCCAGTTGTAGGCCTGTGGAACAAGATTGGAATGTGAACGGCAGAGAGAGTGCAGGGCTGCGCAAGTCCCGATGGACAAATCTCCGGGAGCGAAGTAAGAGGTCTCGAGCTAGCAAAATGCCTGGTGTAGATTTAAGGTACTCGCGCCCCCGGTACAATGCATGTCCTATTTGAACTGCCAGGCGGCTGGAAAATAAGAGTACGTAACTACATCAGAATTTGGCCGATTAATGTGGTTCTCGGGAGAGAGAGAGCAAGGAGGTGTACCGCGAGTGGGCAACTGATAAAGGGGGAGCGAGGAGCAGGACATTCTGTGATTTGTGGTACGAAGAGCAAGAGGTGATGCCAACAAATCTAGTCCAAAGCTGGAGAGGCATGACTGGGGCGCCTGTGTGTCTGGTATCAAGAGAAGCACACTATTATTTAAAAGGTCCAATTTGACCTCAGAGTTGTCCACTGAGCTCATGCTAATGACCAGGTGCACACCATATGACTAGGCCGATTGGGTGGGTAACATTCCAGGTAATTCGCTAATCCAGTGGCTGGAAACCAAGGTGACGGATAAGGGGAACCACATGTTAGAGGGTAGGAGTAGATTAGGATGTGGGACTATAGGGTACTGGTAGTATGTATATACGTGGTAGCCAATTAGGGTGGGTGAATAACACTGTTCAGTGTTCTACAGGACCTTCTGATACCTTTTTCCTCTTTGTATACAAAATAAATCTTGTTTTCCTTGCAAAGCGGTGCACCACGCCTTTTTCCCCTAGTGGAGTGGTTTTTATATTCTGGTTGTCTGGGGGTCTTGCCTTACAGTACTGAGTAATGAAAAGCACCCCTGGGCAATGAGCTGTTAAGGCGTGATATAGGTAGGACAATATACCCCATGGTTGTTAAGAAGTGAGGATGGAGTTAAATCCCTGGGAGAAGAGCAGGTGAGGTATGACACGAGCGGGACACTATACCTGTATGTTATTAAGAAGTGAGAAAGGGGTTATATCCCTGGGATAAGAGCAGACAAGGCATGTCTGAGGCAGGATAATATACCACATGGTTGTTAAGAAGTGAGGAGGGAGTTATATCCCTGGGAGAAGAGCAGACGAGGCATGACTGAGGCAGGATAATATACCACGTGGTTGTTAAGAAGTGAGGAGGGAGTTATATCCCTGGGAGAAGAGCAGGTGAGGCGTGACACGAGCGGGATGCTATACCCATAGGTTATTAAGAAGTGAGAAGGGAGTTCTATTCCTAGGTTGTCAAGAAACAAGCAGGGTGCCATATTCTAGAGTGTGTGTATTAGGGAATCTTAATGAAGATCAGAATTCCCTTCTTTAGATTCCTTAAGATAACCCATCATGATACCCTGTGGCATAGTTTATTTTCTCTCGAAAAACGTTCCCTCTCGACACAGTGCAATAGGTGAGGCTTCCTTCCTAACTTCCGTTCCCTCGATCTGTTAAATTATCCATGCTGACACTATTAATGTAGTCATCCCTCTTTAGTATTAGGTCAAGTCCCTGGGCATTGTCAGAGTTTATCCCATCCATCCTGATGTTGAACTTTAATTCTCTCTAATGTGCTCTGTGTTGGGTCACCTTAACCTGGACTCCCACAGCTAGCGTATGGAGGGCAATATCATGTCTTTGGGGAAATTACTATCTTAGCAGCCGCCTCTAGAGAAAGCTTAGTAGGCCATGTGGTTTGGCCTGCATGAAGTAATATTCCTTGTGTTATGCCAACTGGACCTGGTATTTGATAGCTCATGCAGTAAGGGCAATACAATCTCTTTGGTATCTTATTTTCTCTAGCCTCTAGAGACTGCTCACAGTCCAAAGACATGTTTGACCCAAATGTCATTGGTTTTACAAGGGAAACTGCTCTTACCCTCTGGGTGATTTAGCAGAAAAAGATTAGTAATACGGGAGTGGGAATTTGATGACCTCAATGAGTGAGCTGGTTGATAAATTAAAATCTTTGTGCACAAGTATCACTTTTGTATAACATATTAATTCTCAGATGTAAATGTCTTGCTTTTAACATAGAATGGATTACTAGTGGATTAGGGTGGAACCTAATTCTTAGCACTCCAATGATTTGACGATAAGCAGTTGTGATAGTGTTTTTTCAGAATCATAGTTTCAGATAAAAAGACTGTGAATACAGTTTTCTGCTGCCACACCTCGCATATTAGGCACTAGGCTGAATATCTCCAATAAAATGTTTTCTCTTCCACACATTGACCTTCTGAGCTAATCACACTGTTCTCTCTCTCTCTCAGATGCTGATCATTGTGTTAAGTGCCCGGAAAAGATGTGGTCAAACACAAGACGAGATGGATGCATCCCAAAGGAGGTTGTATTTCTGTCCTACGAGGAGCCGTTGGGAGCCTTGTTGGCCTTCATTGCTGTGGCCTTCTCTTTAATCACAGCTCTAGTTCTGTGCATCTTTTTACATTTCAGAGACACTCCGATAGTGAAGGCCAATAACCGTAACCTCAACTATGTCCTCCTGCTCTCCCTGATGCTCTGCTTCCTCTGTTCCTTGATTTTCATTGGTCAACCTAAAATGGTCACTTGTGTTCTCCGACAGGCTGTGTTTGGTGTCACTTTCACTCTTTCTGTGTCTTCGATATTAGGTAAAACCCTGATTGTAGTTATGGCTTTCCAAGCCACCAAACCAGGAAGTGGGATAAGACGCTGGATGAGATTCGGGTTCTCCAACTATCTAGTCACTTTGTGTTCCGGTATCCAAGTCGTTATCTGTATCGTCTGGCTCGGGCTAGCTCCCCCTTTCCCGTCCTATGACACACAGTCTGTGATTGGTCAGATAGTACTGGGATGTAACGAGGGGTCAAACATTGCATTCTACTGTGTTCTCGGGTACCTGGCATTCCTGACCTGCTTCTGCTTCATCATTGCCTTCTTAGCAAGGAACTTACCGGACAGTTTCAACGAGGCCAAGTTCATCACGTTCAGCATGCTAGTGTTCTGCAGCGTCTGGATCTCCTTCATCCCAAGCTACCTGAGCTCCAAGGGCAAGTACATGGTGGCCGTGGAGGTCTTTGCTATCCTGGCCTCTGGCACGGGGCTCCTAGGCTGTATATTTCTACCCAAGTGCTATGTGATTCTTCTCAGGCCGGACATGAACACCAAGGAATATGTGTCACAACGATGAGCTTCAGTTGGTCGTGAAAAGTGGGAGCCATCTCTTTTGAAAGCTGACAAATACTTTAAGTAAATCAATGCATGTGAAAGCAACCGTCAACTGACAAAATAAACATGTTTTGACCTTTAACTTCTACAGTAATCAATCATATATTTTAGCATTTTGTATTCTGGGCTCCTTTATTCACTTTAAAGCTTCTGTTTGAGGGTTCTGCGGAAACCTGTGTAATATTTCCTACATGGTTTTACTGAATAGGTGGTGCTAATCAGGTCCTACTTTCTGCTGCGATCTGCCTGTAAGAATGAGCAATGGGAGTGAATAAATGCAATGCTTGCGGCAGGTCTTGGGTATGACTCTGTATCAGGGGTCATAGGTGGTACTGATCAGGTTCTACTTTCTGCTGCGATCTGCCTGTAAGAGTGAGCAGTGGGAGTGAATAAATGCAATGCCTGCGGCAGGTCTTGGGTATGACTCTGCATCAGGGGTCATAGGTGGTGCTGATCAGGTCCTACTTTCTACTGCGATCTGCCTGTAAGAATGAGCAATGGGAGTGAATAAATGCAATGCTTGCGGCAGGTCTTGGGTATGACTCTGTATCAGGGGTCATAGGTGGTACTGATCAGGTTCTACTTTCTGCTGCGATCTGCCTGTAAGAGTGAGCAGTGGGAGTGAGTAAATGTAATACCTGCGGCAGCTCTGTATCAGGGGTCATAGGTGGTGCTGATCAGGCCCTACTTTCTACTGCGATCTGCCTGTAAGAGTGAGCAGTGGGAGTGAATAAATGCAATGCCTGCGGCAGGTCTTGGGTATGACTCTGCATCAGGGGTCATAGGTGGTGCTGATCAGGTCCTACTTTCTACTGCCATCTGCCTGTAAGAGTGAGCAGTGGGAGTGAATAAATGCAATGCCTGCGGCAGGTCTTGGGTATGACTCTGTATCAGGGGTCATAGGTGGTACTGATCAGGTTCTACTTTCTGCTGCGATCTGCCTGTAAGAGAGAGCAGTGGGAGTGAATAAATGCAATACCTGCGGCAGGTAATCGGTATGACTCTGTATCAGGGGTCATAGGTGGTGCTGATCAGGTCCTACTTTCTACTGCGATCTGCCTGTAAGAATGAGCAATGGGAGTGAATAAATGCAATGCTTGCGGCAGGTCTTGGGTATGACTCTGTATCAGGGGTCATAGGTGGTACTGATCAGGTTCTACTTTCTGCTGTGATCTGCCTGTAAGAGTGAGCAGTGGGAGTGAGTAAATGTAATAACTGCAGCAGCTCTGTATCAGGGGTCATAGGTGGTGCTGATCAGGTCCTACTTTCTACTGCGATCTGCCTGTAAGAGTGAGCAGTGGGAGTGAATAAATGCAATGCCTGCGGCAGGTCTTGGGTATGACTCCGCATCAGGGGTCATAGGTGGTGCTGATCAGGTCCTACTTTCTACTGCCATCTGCCTGTAAGAGTGAGCAATGCGAGTGAATAAATGCAATGCTTGCGGCAGGTCTTGGGTATGACTCTGTATCAGGGGTCATAGGTGGTACTGATCAGGTTCTACTTTCTGCTGTGATCTGCCTGTAAGAGTGAGCAGTGGGAGTGAGTAAATGTAATACCTGCGGCAGCTCTGTATCAGGGGTCATAGGTGGTGCTGATCAGGTCCTACTTTGTACTGCGATCTGCCCGTAAGAGTGAGCAGTGGGAGTGAATAAATGCAATGACTGTGGCAGGCCTTGGGTGTGACTCTGTATCAGGGGTCCTCTCAAGGCAGGTAACTTCAAAAACACCCAAGTAGTCCAAAAAGAAGCATACACAAAGCAAGAAGTAACACAGTTTATTGCAGGTCCAGAAGCAGCTGGGAAAGCACAATTCAATAGGCACAGTGGAACAGGACTGAGAGAAGGGAGCTGTCGGTGTTGCCTACCGTGGCCAATCTTTTTATACATTTAAACATTACTAGCTTAAGACAAAGTTAGCAACACTCAGTCATCCTACGAAGCTCATTTGCGGGAATGCATCAGTCCCTTAGGGCTCTCTATACGTTACTAGTTCCTGATAGGTGCAAGCAATCTTAATCCCCTCTGACCGACACCTCCCACGTGACGTCACAAACCTTCCCACACCACCCCACAATGACATAATTGCGCTGACCACCGTAACTTTATTTGTCTGCCAGTGGCCAGTTCTCATGAGAAACACGATTCAACCTGGGGTTGGCTATGAAGAGAGAGTCACACGGCATCTAGCCAATGAGGTGCCCTGCTAACATCGGCAAGGACACAAAACACTGTTGCACCCTCGGGAGACCGGAATTCTCCACCTTATTGGCCACCTCCCGGCTCACTTTCTGCCTCAGCAAACTCCCATCACTTCATCCATGACAAATGCATCATATTTACAAGGAGGGTCACAGGGGATCATCACTGCAGCCTCACCACACACCACTGGACCAGTTCTACAGAAATCTATGCTTGTTTGTGTTTCCATATTTATTTTCGTTTAAGACATCAAGATTACATCATATTGATTTGGGGTGCATATTAAGGAACATCCAAGCAGCCTGAGGTAAGTACACAGGAAGACACTTTAGTTGCTGACAACATACAGGATAAAGCATGGAACGTCAACTCCTTGGAATCACCCCAAGCATTAAATGGGGAAAATATTATCTCATGTATACAAATCTTTGCCACGTAAAGACAGTCAAAGTCATACAACTGTTTGCCACAAAGAATGCTGCTATAAACCTAAAAAGGGCTAGTTTCCTCATGATAGTTCTAGCATGCCTAATTTAAGAGTACTACTCTTGGAGACCTGGCATTATTAAATGTGTACAATTACCTGGTCCCATCAGATGTGCTAGTAACATGCCTGCGTTTTAGTCAGTTACATTTCTTGTAGATGTAGAGCAATTACAAATGCAACATTACAATACAACACACTTAAAAATTCAAAATATAACTATGCATAATACACGACATCATAAGAAGGTACAGAAAAATGCTGGAACTGAAATGAAAGCAGTTGCTTAACCCACTATTTCTTCTATTAGTGTCCCATGTTAAACCCAAATTCTGGGCTGGACAGGTTTCTCCTGGGGAAGAGTTTAGACAAACCTGCAGTCTCTTTGCAGTTCCCAGCATCTACAACATTGCCATTATCATAAACACCAGAGTCCCTTCTCCTGAGTTTCAAACTTGCCACATAAACTTTGCAACGACGCAAACCATGGCAGGAGATGTTGCTCTTCTTACACCACCTGGCCCGCATCTGACAAAAGAGATCCGCAGAGGTTTCAACCATTTGGAACCATGGTAGTGAGTGCGGTACTCCATACACCACCTGGCCCGCATATGACAAAAGAGATCCGCAGAGGTTTCAACCATTTGGAACCATGGTAGTGAGTGCGGTACTCCATACACCACCTGGCCCGCATATGACAAAAGAGATCCGCAGAGGTTTCAACCATTTGGAATCGTGGTAGGGAGTGCGGCACTTCATACACCACCTGGCCCACATCTGACAAAAGAGATACGCAGAGGTTTCAACCATTTGGAACCGTGGTAGGGAGTGCGGTACTTCATACACCGCCTGGCCCGCATGTGACAAAAGAGATCCGCAGAGGTTTCAACCATTTGGAACCATGGTAGGGAGTGCGGTACTTCATACACCGCCTGGCCCGCATGTGACAAAAGAGATCCGCAGAGGTTTCAACCATTTGGAACTGCGTCAGGGGATGGTGTACTTCTTATACGGCCTGTCCCACATGCGTCAAAATGATTGACAGAGGTTTCAACAATTTGGAACCGGGATAGGCGATGCGGTATGTTGCAATGCATGTCCAGCTCACAGTGTATTAGTAGACTCAAGAATTACCACACATGTTCAAAGGGGGGTGAGGCATGCGGGGTACATCAAGTAAATAGCGCTTGTTGTAATGAATATGGAACCACAAGTAGGCCCAATACAGGGCACGTGTAATATAAAACTAAAGTAATGGAAATACAGTGAATAATGATGAAAATCTGCACTCCAACCTGTGATGCGAACAGAACTAAAGTCCCGCCATCTTGCAAACTAGGCTCATTTCACTCTGAGTCAGAGAATTGCATAAGATAGTATCCCAGGAAGACAAGACCTGATTCCATTCTCCACTCCCAGTCCCGACAAGGTAGCAGCCCCAGGCACAGAGACCTTCAGGCCGCATAGATAACATACACTTGTATCGGTTAAAGGTCTGCGAAATCTGAATGGAATGTGAAGGCCTGAGAGTGAAGGGCTGTGCTCAGTCAGAAGGGCAGACCCATGAGAGTCAGGGCAGAGGTCTCAAGCTGCCAAAAGGCCCAGCGAAGATTTAGGACTATAGTGCCCACCAAGAATAATGGCTATCTTGTTTGAACTGCCAGATGCCCACAAACAAGGCACCCACATCCATCCCAAATTGTTTGATTAGGGTGCTCTAAGAGAGGGCCTGAAGATGCTCTGGGGAGGAGAAGTTGATAAGGGTGAAAGGTGGGATGAGTCTTCTTGTGATTTGTAACATGAGGAGCCAAAGGTGAAGCCAACAAAGCTAGACCTACGGTGGGGAGGAATGGTGGGGGCAACAGCTTGGCTGGTATCAACAGAAGCTGTTCATTGCTCTAGTAGGCCGGAATGACCTCGAGAATATCCACTGAGCTCATATTGACAACCAGGTGTGTACCACGTGATAAGGCCCATAGAGAAGATGATACATCATGTAACCCCACCAGTCAGGGAGGTGGGAACCCCAGGTGACGGCACAGTAGACACCTGAAAGGTCCCTTCAGTAGGTTGAAGGTCAGTTTGATGCACTGCCTGCTCTGAATTTGGGCCTGGTTGTAGGCTACCTCCTGTGGTGTGCGTGGATTACAAACAGGTGTCATGAGCTGTGGGTATCCAGAGTCACCTGCACGGGCAAAGGGCACAGGTGTCAGTAGCAGTACAATGAGGATGTGTTGCATGTGTCCATTGCATGTCTGTCTACACTATCTAGATGATGTTAGGGCACATAGTTGAAAAACAGGGTTGTAAATTACTGTAACTACTTAAAGTGTCATGTTCCACAGGGGTACATATGCAATATGACACTGGGATACACCTTTCACACATCTCCCATGCACCAGTTATGGCATTTGTGCACCGGGACAGGGTTTGGAATGTACATGCAGACTGTGTGATTCCAATTCTGTGCTGTCGGGGGTACGGTTGTTATTGTGAATTCATATGGTCTGTTTATTCCTGCTCTTGTGCAATGACATAGATTTTTTGCTGGGTACGTGCAATCACTGAATGGCAGTGTTGTGTTTTCATTGTTCTGTGGTAAACAGTGATATTGCCTGTGTATGCATGGTTTCCCTGTGTGTTGTGGTACATGTAGTTCTCTGTTTGACCATTACTTCCCTACTATGGCATTGTGATTTACTGTCATGCTTCAGCATTGTCATGTAGGGCAAGGTCCTGTGGGTTGATTGCTGTGATGTTTGAGGTGAAAGGGCAGGTCCTGCATGCACAGGGCTCTGACAGGACACGTAATCATGTAGCGTGTTTATAGTGCATTGTGTCCCCCTTGCAGCTTCCATTGAACTTGTCATGCAATTGTGTAATCTGTGATAGCCAGTATCCATGTCCATTGGCCTTGGTGCCTCTCCGTGTACGCAGGCAGTGTGCTGTTCCGCAGGACCGTGCCATCGTGGGTGGACACAGGAGAATGGGTGCAGCCGTGTGTGATGGTGAGGTACGCATCACAGGTCACCTGTACATTCCTTGAGTGAGACTGCTTCCTGTTACAGTAGGCCTCTTCCTCTGCCTGAATGGCCAGCAGAGCCACATGTGTGCAGTCTAGGGCTGCAATCACATTTTGCAGTTGGGCATCTTAGAAGAATTGCGCCTTTGTGGAATTTATATATGCCGGGTGGTGGGCAGGGAGATGTGGTGGCTGCGTACCACAAGAGTACATGCAGCACCTGCATGAGCACAATGAAAAATGTGAGCTAAGCCATGCCATATAGCATGCCCACAGTGTGCTGATAGGTGTCTACTGCAAGGAAATGCAACCCCGACACGAGAATCAGCAGAGGTGATGGGGCCGTTTGGTTGTTGATCCTGCTCTTTATTTCGTCCTGGATCAGTAAGGGTAGCTCAGTTATGGTCTCCCTATTTAGCCGGTAGAGAGTGAGAAGTCAGTTAGTGCCCAGGGTGATGACCTGACCCAGGGAATGGGTGCTCGTCTAGCATGCATCTTCTCCAACTCTCTGCATCATGTGGTCTATGGTGCTGTCCATGCATTTACACCTCAATGTACAGCATGAGGGGCTGGATATTCAGGTTGGCTACATCTAGTGGCAGTATGGTGTTGGAAAGTGTGTTTCAGGAAGGTGTGGGCCTTATGTACACTGTACTGAGTCCATTGGGGGCACCTGTGGTTTCATTTCCATCACCTGCTTGTATTTTGGGGTGGAGGTAACTGCACTGTATTTTGGGTGGAATTACCACCATTTATGGGTGGTATTTCGGTGGTATTACAACTTGTAATATGGCAGAATTACCATTTTGGTTTCTGGCACGAATTCTGTTGCTGGAATAACAGCTGGCGGAATTACGGCGGAGCATGATGGAGTTAGCTTCGACAGGGAGCCCTAATTTGGTGGAGTGGTAAAAGTGTCTGTAACTGCATTACCACCACTTTTACTGCATACTGCCATACTCATAATGAGCGCAAAAGTCTATTTTAGAAATACCTATGAATACATTACTGTTGCAAATTTACTTTTTGCATACAATAATGTGTTTGACACCTTAAATATGTGTCTGTGTCGTTCTTTCTTCTTTATTTTAAGCACATGATAAATGTCCTCACTAAATATACATATCGCCCACAGATTTCAAATGAATAGCCCCTAATTTTATGAGGTGTTTCATGACTTTTTCGCAAAGCTCCATTACAAGTCTTTCGCCTGTTTAAAACCTGCCCACGTTAGCACCTCAGAACTTTTCCAGGCATATGCCTGTGAGGAATTGCCATCTGGCAAGGGTGATAACCAGGACCCCCTTTCCTAAAAGCTATATATCAGAAGCATACTGTGCCCCTGTGCCCTGCTGCATCAATATCCTGATCTGCAGGGCCTGCTCTCGTGACAGCTGCAGGAATAGCAAAGGTCTCTGTAGCATTTGCACCACATTTAGAATATGCAACCCTGTTCCAAAAACGGCATAACTATGAGAATGCTGTCCTGGTGGCGCAATAAACTGTACATATAACCCATACCTGAGTTTGGGGTATGGTGGCCAGCATTTCTCAAAATTATTACTTACACATGAAGTTGGTATCACACATATGTCAGTCCTGAGAGCCCAGCTCAGCTGTCGAAGGATTATGCATATTCCACCCTGCCAGCTTGTCGTCCTGCTGCCAGCATGACTGTAGCCTTGGAGGTTGCCTCTCTTTGTTCATTTGTGAGGGCAGGTAGCAACCTCACCAGAAAGACAGCCACTCCACAAGACACTTTCCTGGGAACAGGTATCAAAAGGCACACCCAATCAGAAAAGGAGTAGACTTGTAGCAGGGTTCTGCATACCAGAAGGGCCTACGATTCTATTGAGAAGGGAGGAGAATAGGTTAATGTAGACAGAAGTATCGCCTTACAACTGAAGGCATTTTCCACTGTCACATTTTCACACTCCTAGGGTCGCGATTATAGAGCCCCACCCTACCTCAGGGAAGAGCTGAGAATGATACCACAGTTCTAGGATAGTCTGCTCATTGCAATTCTCTGCTTAAAAATGTGACCAGCTGTCCTTCGCAGAGCACCGCAAAAGTTGGATAGACAGGAATGATATTATATGTGGGCACTTGTTCAAAGGATAGCATAATTATATTATACGCATAGACTCACTCATGGGTTTATTTTCACAGGATATTTATTCTTCTATATAAGAAGTGACTTATCATGAATAAAACGATAGTACAGAAATAAGCTAAAATTGTTACAAGAAGTAATATGGTAGCATATACAACCAACATACACCAATGTCCAAGCCCACCTTGAAAACAACAATCTACTAGGTGACAGACAATCAGGCTCCCGCCCTGGACACAGTACTGACACAGCGCTGTTGGATTTAAAAAAACAAATGGATGCCGTCAGGGAATCAGGAAACCTGTGTATCCTGCTCTTACTTGATTTGTCTGCAGCATTTGACTTAGTAGATGACAGTAAACTGTGCCAAACCCTAGCAAATAACATTTCTCCAAGGAAGCGTCCACTTGGATTAAATCCTTTCTTTCAGACCGCACCTCAAGAGTAGCTATAGGAGATACAGCAGGCGGTCCCATCCCAATCCCTCTGGGAGTCCCCCAAGGACCTTGTCTCTACCCCACGCTATACAATGCCTATACCAAATTACACTTTGCAGCGCTAGACGTAATGCGAGTAATCTACACAAACTTTGCAGAAGACACGCAAATACTTATTCCCATCTCAGGTAACTTAGATTAGGACACCATCTGTGTGAATAAAATATACGCCATCATCCTGGACCTGGACCTAGATGGTGGGCAATAGTTTATGCCTAAATGGAGAAAAAATTGAGATCCTCATTGTAAGCTCTCCTGCCCGATTAGCCAAGTTACACCCATTCTACACCGCCATAGTCATCGACAAAACACCTATCCCCATTTCAAATCAATAAAAAAAAACCTAGGAGTCTATTTAGACTCGAGCCTCACCATGTGCAAACAAATCAGCGCCCTTACCTCAACCACAGCATATACCACTAAACGTATCACGCTAAGTCGTCCCTTCCTCACGCAACAAAATTGCATCACATTAGCTAGAGCACTCATTTTAACTAAATTAGATTACGGCAACATACTCCTTTTAGGCACATTGAAAACAAATATCAACAAAATGCAACTACTCCAGAAGAAAGCAATAAGATCAGCCCTAGGCATAAGAAAAAGGGACCATGTATCGCACCAGAGGAGAGAGGCTCACTGGTTACCCATCCAAGCCAGGATACTCCACCAAACACTCACTATCACTCACAAATGTGTCACAGACAATGCCCATCTACCTCAACAACTGTTTAAAGGGCAAAGCCACAGCAAGATGTCTTAGATCCAATGCAAACTTACATCTACGCGTCCCACGCTTTAACAGCGCAAGAACAGGCAGCTGCAGCTTCTCTATGGTAGCCCCTAGAATTTGGAATTCACTCCCAGCCAATATCAGTAACGAACCCACGTTGAATACATTTAAGAAACGTCTTAAAAAATGGCTCTTTACTCAATTCAGAGCACCATGTTCCCCCTCTCAAAATAACTATGCAGTACTGTTGTTACTATTGTATATATAACTATTGCAACCATTGTTTATATAACAACTAGGACTAAGTATTCGTTTTTTTATTAAATACTGTATATGTAATTATTGTAACCATTGTTTATGTAACAACTAAGACTAGGGGGGGGTCATTCCGAGGTTGGTGCTAATGGAAGAACGATGCCGGAAACGGAATACCGGCATCAAATACCCCTACGGGCTAGTCTGACCTTCCCAACCGCTATTAACAGCATCGTAAAGTACGATGCCGTAAATATCGGTCTGGGCACGGGCACACGACCCACCATGCCGGCAATAGCGTAAAGTGGAGTACATCACAAAGTAAGCGGACATGCAAATTAAGGCTTCATGAAGGCTTAAAAAGCGCCTACCGGCATGCTGTAAATACCAGCATCACAGGCCTACCGTAAAATCCCATGTGCAGTGATCCAAAATGCCACAGGTGCACACAATCAGCACAGGTGGAGGCAATGGAGTTTGCCCCACTACAAAATGAGCACACCCACACACCACACCCCTTACCACACCAAGATCAATACAACAGCATTATCAACACTTCAGCTGGAGGACATGCATGCATTGCAACACCAGCAACAACACCAACGACAACAGCAGGCACCACACAGGAAAAGCAGCAGGAGAAGGAGGGTGGTACAGGCCATGCATGCCCCACCAGTGCAGCCAGTTAACCACGCATGCAGCCCCCAATCCCAAACATCAGCGACAGTCCCTCCAACCCAACCCTGCAGCACAACCACACCCTGTACCGTCTGGACCGTGACACCATCAACACCATTGTGGACATGATATACGACTGTCAGTCTCATTGAAATATGCACCGCCACCCGCCCTCAACTGAAGGTACTGTCGGTGCTCCACCTCAAGCACACAATGGAATACATTTCTCTACCACGGACTCCCTAGGAGATACTAGAAACAAAAGGTGGCCTCCATGCCATGGAGGTGGTTTAACACAATCACAAACTATACCAACACAATCAGGTGGAGATGGAAGGTGACGCAAGCAAGATCATCACTCATTGTGGTGCACATCATCCCGCATCAACCACAGGAATGCTGCATGTCACCATGGCAAAAAGCAGCGCAGAATGCCAATGATTGTAGAGGCTACTGCCAACACTCACCATCAGAAAATCCTACACAACACAACAAATCAGCAAAGTCACACAAACACAGCAATATGCGCACACAATGCATGCGCCACAATACGACAGAACACTGTGTATCATCTGAAGATGCTACCCACACCATTATTCCATGGCACAGGACACATTGAGGGCCAATAAATTGCTTGCATACGACCAGGGACATGTGCATGTGACCAACGATAATCTGCCGGCATGTGTGACTAATACAGCTGTCCATCATTATTCTCATGATATTTACCTACAATTGCCCCGCATCCAGGTGATAGTGGCTATCCCTTGAAGCCGTGGCTCCTCACCCCTGTCCATAACCCACAGAACAGGCACGACGAGGGCTACAATTGTTCCCATTCCCGTACCCGTGTGGACATCAAGCATACCTTTGGCCTGTTGAAGGCATGATTTCACTGTCTCAGCCGGTAGGAAGGCATGAGAAGGTGGCCAAGATCAACATGGCATGTGTTGAGCTGCACGATATGTGCATCCGCCGGAACGTGCCCCTGCCCCTTGACATTGAACTACTACCACCTGGTGATGATCAAGAGGAGGAAGAAGACGTGGCTGGACATCATCGTGTTGGCGATGCACTGGAGGCCCGTACTGTGTGCAAGTCCGTGATTGCACAATATTTGTGACACACATGGCAGCAGAGGGTGACATGATGGTTGGACAGAGGGCACTGGGTGTGGGGTGTACATCTACACCATGCACTGTAACTGAATAATTGACACATGCGCATTGATGAATGTCCACTCAGGTATTTTTTTTTAAACAACCAGTGTATTAAATGTAACTAAGTAAACTTAAGTGACAAAAACCTCAACCACCCTCACCCCCCTCCTCCAACCCCCACACCTCCCCAACACACCCTCACTCCCCTCCCCATCCCTCCACAACTCCCCCACACACCCTCAACCTCTCCCCCTCCCCCACAACTCCCCCACACAACTTCACCCACCTCCCTCTCCCCCCACAACTCCCCCACACACCCTCACCCCATCCCCCCATAACTCCCCCACACAAGTCCCATTGGGTCCCCGAAGCCTACATGAGGCTGCCATAACAATAACTCGGCACTCCCTGACCCAGGGGGCGGCATGTCCTGTGGGTGCTGTGTACGGGCCGACCTGCAGAGCGGGCTCGTTTGTGTCGAACTGCAGGACGATGGTGTGGCCGCCTGCTGAGGTTGTGTGATGGGATGCCCTGCCTCCATGGCATCCGCGATGTGCCCTAACACCTGCCGGAGGGCCAAGAAATCCTCGCAGAGGCGGCTGGTGTTGTCTGAGAAGGATCTCACCATGGAGGCAGTGTTGTCTGTAATGAACCGGCCTAGTGCAGCTAACTCCGAACGCCACTCCTCTTTGGCCTGACGGTTGTCCTGTACAAACTCACGAATGAGTGCAGTGAGCAGGTCAGCCCGCTGCAGCCCTGCGGGTCCACCTGTGGATGTGTTGGGCACCTGGCTGTAATGCCCAGAGTGCTCAGCCTCCCCAACACTGAAAACTGGACTGAGATGTCCCTCTATGTGGTCATGGCCGGACTGCTCTGGGGTGGTGGCGTTCCCGGTATCGAACGATGATACTTGGGGGGGATGCAAGGTGGGTTGGGGTATGGACCACATCCATTAGATCGTCCTCCATGGTGCCCCAGATGTCCTCCTGGGTGTCATCCACAGTCAGCGGTGCTGTGGCTGCCACCTCCCCAGCCAAACTCGAATCCTCTAAATGTGGTGTCTCACATGTGTCTTCAGGCTGACCAGTGGGTGGAGGTGGTGGTGCTGTGCCCTCCACGGGCCTTGGTGGCACAGGTGCAATGTGTACCTGCAGTGGCTTGGATGCTGGTACACAGCGCCCCCTGACTTGTCCCCTGGAGGTTGACCGCCGGTTGCTGTCCTCCTGGGACCTCTTCCGAGGTGTGGCCTGTGCAGGGGTTGCGTCCTGCCCATCGCTGTCATAGTCACTGCCTGTGGGGGTGGAAGAGAGGGACGGCATGAGTGATGTTTTGCTAGGCATCATACATACATTGGGACAATTTGATACATGGGTGGTAAATGCAGGCATATGTCGGCGTCACTAATGTTGGCCAAGAACAATGCTGTCTGACATGAATACTATTTTGCTCATGCACGCTGTGTGCCTTGTGGAATTTCCTACTTTGTGTGGTATGTGTCATGTACGATAATGCCTTGCACCAGGCATCAGCATGGTCTGTGATGCTTCGGCCTACTTTACGAGGAGTGTGTGTGTGCGTGTGGGCAACCATGGCGTGACTCTTCGGACTGACATTGGGGTTGACTTTCATCAGATTTGGCATAGCAGTGTTTACTTTGGACACTCACCTCCATCGCCCGATGTTGTGGTGCCACACTCCATCTCGCCTACACCTTCGATGGATTCCGTCCCAATCATGTGTGCGCATATATCCTCCCACAGGGTGAGCTTTATAGGGGAACAAGGACCTCCTCCTGTTCCCATAGCCTAGCTACGATTGACAGAGAGTATGTTGCGCACCCTTAGGCGCAGGTCGTCCCATCACATATGGCAGTCTTTCACTGTGCGTGGTGTGTTGCCCGCAGCGCTAACCTTCTGGGCAACAAGTGCCCAGATCTCTTTTTTCCGTAGCACTGCCTCTCTCTTCTGGAGAAGACTGTGCCTGCATGCTCGTGCAATGTGTCCACAAGCATCTGGAGCTCGTCCTCATTAAATCGTTCCTTTCTCAGGCGGGCAGCTCCCTTCTTCAGGGCCTTTGGCATTCTCGTCTTGTAGGAGGAAGTTTTCTAACGATCAGCAGTGTCCCAGGGGTCCTGTGTGCTGAGGATGGCAATGGATTGTGTTTTTAAAGATGGCCGCCGTGCTCCTTTCCGCTCCTGTGCGATGACGCTACTTCCGGTTCCGCTTATTAGCGGTGACCGTAAATAGCGGTGACTGTAATTAGTGGTCACCGCTATTTACAGTCACCGCTAATGACGCATTGGAAAATGTCGGTAGTGTTATCTGTGCTACGCTTGATGCCGGTATGGGCTTTCTGGGAGCCTTTTGCGGCATGGCACAAGATACCTTACTGGCATGGCGTAAAGCTCCTGCCCGTGAATTCGTAATAGTCCTCTATTAGCGGACTGGTGCCAGCATGGACACGCTATTTGCGCCATGCCGGTAAGGGACGTTACTTACCTCCAAACTCGGAATGACCCCCTAAGTATTAGTTTCTATTTCATGTTGCAACCATTAAGTTGAGATTTCCTGTAACTAAGCTGTGATACCCTTGGGTTTGGACGTACAACAAATACAATCAATCAATAAAAACATGCCTCGTTTTGCTTTATTTCATTTCTTAGTTACAATCACTGTGCATAGCATAATTACATAAGGTAAAAGCAGCTCCATCATAACCGCTTACATCTAAGCGCTATGCCTTGGCTTGAACTCTGCCCCAGTTAATCGTGCTGCATTGAACCACTCACTCGCCTGTCATCTCCAGTACCCCGGCATCTTAGCTTTCTAGCAAGAGCACCGCTTAGTTATAGTCTCTGCGCTGGTCGCTGGATGACTCACCCTTCTTGGGCGGCAGCCAATTTTGTCAAGAAGCTCTGGTTGGGTTTGGGCCAACTTTGACAATGTGCCCTGGCTGGAATCCAGCCAAGTTAGTCGCAGTGTCTTGCCAAGTTTGTCTTTGTGTCCTTGCTGGAAGCCAGCCATGTTTACTCAGATGTTTGGAAATAACCCCTGCATTTAACCATGTTAAATACGGTGCTCAAAAGTAACCTTTGTACAGCAATGCTTAGAATGTAGGACCCCATGTATGTCCTACCAGATGGGATGCGGAAGCTGCCATATTTATGTAGCCAGCCTTACCTCCTAAAGCGGAAGCGCCATATAAGCATATCCTCCTAAAGCGCCGGAAACAATGCCCATATCAGTAGCCACTAATCAGGACATATTTGCTGTAAGCGGAACTCCATATATGAAACCACTTAATAGCATAGGCTGTGGCGCAGCTGAACATACGCGTGGAAGACAGCACTTTCTCATCTCTCTGGCATATACATATAAATATTAGTCGAAGGCACTAAACTGTGCAGAGCATGGACATCTGCTGCTGCATGAAAACCGCTCTGACTGGACATAATGATGCTCCAACACAAAGGAGGTCTGGAATCTCCCTCCCACATCATAGGTCCTTCACCAGCACTCAGACGTGTGATGCAGAAGTGCACCACCCAAGGCTGTGAGCTTGCAGACCCGGACATATCATACGTCAGGATACAATTCCAAGATCATCCACAGTGACCTCAATGTGCATATGTTCCCAGTTCAGTCCACTCCCATAGTCATAAGAAGCAATGATGGCGCTGTAAGAGCCAGCACGTTTTAAAGAAATATGTCCTTTCATTACACAGCATAATCGGTTCAGGTGTGGCCTAGGGGATGTTTTAAAACAACCTGCAATACAGTGTGATGCCCAATGTCTGTGGATTTCTCACTGTAGGCGGGCTCCATAGGCCCCTGTTTACTCCTAGAGCATAGTATCCGTTTCTTGCCCATGGACAATTTTTAGGAGGAAGAGGCAGTCTTGAGAAGCCAAGCTGAGACCTCTTCCGGTGTGATGGCATGCCATGGCTCACCATCAATGTTGAACACAGAGCCTGACCCCTGGGTCTCCTTGGCTGAAGCAGAGGAGTCATGGTCACAAAGGTATCCTCCTGGCGCTGCTGATTGAAGCTCGGTGAGCGTCTGCTCGGTTGCCGTCTCCCCTGTTTGCTGCAACTCTGGCCCATCGTGAGCTTCCTGCCCGGGCAATAGCGGGTCACCTTCAGTAACCGTGTCTGTCACTGAGGCTGAATGGAAGATCTCAGGGTATAGAACCTGCTAGAACATTGATCACAATGCTGAGATGGCCAAGTCCTAAGCCTGCATCAAAGCTTCCTAAGAGCGGCTGGTTGCACACCTCTGGGACCAGCACAATTCTCTCGTAGCAGAAGCGACAGTCTGCAACAGCTGTATGCCTTCCCCAGATGTGTTCTAAGGAGAACATGAAAGTCTCATTAAACTCTCTGATGGTTTCATACCCAATGACTGCACAGGTCTTTTTGCGCACGCACATTTGTTCACTTGTTCACAATGCATTTCCAAAAAAAACAGCCATCACTCCATCAGCTTCTTAGCAACACAAAGACTACCAATAGCAAAACCCCTACCAAGGCAATGTAGAACAAAGTTGAGAGGCCGGAGGCTATTGCAGAAATCAGTCCAAGTACACCTTTTCCTCTTGCACTGATGGCGCTCGATGCGCAGTCCGTGATTCTGCTCAAGACTGATGCAAATCCTTCAAATGAAGAGAATGTTAAATGTTAAAGGTATTTGTACCGCGCACCGTCACCAACGGAATTGGTCCCCAGGCACTCTGGCGGATCTGCAAATGATAAGGTAAGGTGGGGTGCGTTAGTAAGGTGAAGAGGGAGTAGGATTGTGAGAGGAGTTGTTTTCTGTTGGCAGCTTCAACTCGGTATACACCAGATGCTGAGCTTTGGTGCGGGTATTGGATCAGTGACAGACCGCGTGTGCTGTTGGTCCGGCTTACGTGTTGTTGCTTGTAAGTAATGCACTTAGCGCCTCGCCCCAAGATGACGTAGCAGCAAAATATTCTCACTCAAATGTATGGCATTGGATGCTGCCTCTTGAAAGGTCTGTGCTGTGCATTTTACTGAGTTCAGCCAACCTGAGTGTCAGCACAAGGAATTCCATTTGTTGAAGCACACGTCCTGGCCATTTCAGCTGTGTCGGCTTGACCTGCACTGGCGCCATTAACATATATGCACAGCATTTGACTGTTGATGTGACGGTTATCAGAGTTGTGACTCCTTCTGGAATATTACAGCATGAAGTGTTGAATTGTACAAGATATGAGCCATTAGGCAGTAGATGCACTCTACACGAACATGTTCCCATGTTGTCTGCGTGCAGCATGCATTCATCTTGAAATGTCTGGCTACAAGGATTTCTCCTTACAACTTCTTGACATTGTAATTGTACCGTCCCAATACAGTTCACTAGTGCATACAGTCTCACAGTTAGATTCTCGTGTGTAACACCAGAGTGAGTGTATGGTACCACATAAATGGAGCGTATCCATTGTCCTTCCACTTGATGCATAGTACCCCAGTTCATTAAGGCGTGACAGTACATGGTGGAAACGCTAGATACTGGAATGTCCAGAATACCATGTATGGTCCAGTATCTCACATCTGACCATGCTTATGAAGAGAAACATTGCTGGATGAGAGTGCTTAATAGAGTGTAGGAAGTCCTTTTCATAGCTTGCCGTTTTGCGCTCTTGGTTAGATTCAGTTCATTGTTTTCCTTTTGCCTGTCCATGTGGAGGGATCTCAGACTTACGTTCCCTCAGGCCCCAACAAAACAAGTTATTGGACTCAGACAGGCAAGAAATCACACTTAGACCAATAGTTATAAAGAAATAAAATGTCTTGTTACAGGCCCTTTATTCACACCTTATACATACACACATAACATATAGTCAATTATACATAAACATAGAAAAAATGCATCACCGTCATAATGGTTGCAGAAGACACCTTCATCTCGGCCACCACAACACTGCTTAGACCCAGAGCAGGTAGGCAGAGAGATCACTCGTGCTAACGGGGTCTGGAGCGGAGCGTCCTCCCTCTCAGTGAGACTGCATCACCCGGGGGCCCAAGTTCTATCTGTCTTCCCAAGAGGAATACATGAAATACAACAACAACAAATCAATATAATTAAAACACCAAAAATACAAACCAAAGCAGAACGTAATGCCTCGGAAATCCATGCAAACGAGTGATTGGTTAACGCCAGCACTTCAGTTTCAGACAACAAATACACATTAGAATTACAGTCAGGCAACAGGGTGGTATAATGTATAGATCGCATAGACCACCGGATAGCAGGCTGCAAAGGAAACATCATTAAGCCAAGATGTGTTATAGCACAGGGGCCACCTGAAATATTAGCAGGAATACATGAATAGGTATAGTTTCCACAGGAGAATAACCAGCCTGTGGGAAGTTTGACATGGTTCAGGTGACTGGCGGTCAAAATAGTAAAATTACAGAGCAAGTTATTAGATACACTGATACAAACACTTGTTGGTCGCGCACATAAGCGCTGCTCAAAACCAGTTCTTCCTTCATTCTCATTTAAATACAGTTGTTGACATTTACAAATGTAGTTCGGATGACGAGTCATTTGATAACAGACATCAGCAGGATCGATATTGTAAGTGATGATGCGAGTCATGTTTTTCCATCTGCGGTCTGTGTCCGCACAGAACTTACAATACTCGTAAACAGAAAGTGAATTCCTGACATCAGAATCCTCAACCAAACAATCCTCATTCAAGAGCCCGAATGGATTTCTTAAAATTGGTGTAGGCATTGGTATAGCCACAAGGCAGGTGGAAATCAGATTTGCAGAATTGTGCACATTCGCCAAACAGAAATGTAAAATGTTTAACACTTGTCGAGCCACGTAAACCCATATATTCTCAGGATGCCTGACAATGGCTGAATAGCCGTGTTGCACAAAGCACATAGAAACTGCAGATGGGGGCAGGAGCAAGGCATTGCGCTTCTGCCCTCGCCGTTTTCTCAAAGCACTGCAATATGCAGCAATGGACGCATCATCTGGTGCAAAGGTGGTAGCAGCTGTGTCAGTTTTCATCCATATCCCAGATTGCATCTGTAGAATGGAGACATTTGCCACCTCTTCCAGCATGTCCCTCCCGAGTACACTCCATCTCGCTGCACACAAACAACCAGCATCTAGAAAATCAGGATCGGGAAAATCAGAATACAAAATCAAGATATCAGCGGAGTACATCATTTGCCCAAATAATATTTGTCAGCAGGAATATGAGTCCATTTTTGTTTTCCAGGTTCCATCATAAGAACCACTTGATCCTCTCCTGATGCTATTACATCCACCGGTATGGGTGGACCATTAGGCTTTTCCACCCACACCTTACCACCCGGAACCATTGTATCAGTTGAACCAAAACCTCTGTCTCCATGAATAGTCACTACTGTTGGTGGCTCCCCTTTCTTCACCAGGCACAATTTCACAGGTACCACTATCGATTGTGCCACCCGATCTCCCTTATGGATAGGCAACATATTCTCTCCACTATTCATGAGAATAACTTTAATTTCTCCTTGATAGTCTGCATCCACAATTCCTCCCAACACCTGAATACCTCTCAGGGCCAGTGCAGAACTAGGGGCAATATTAATCCTATATGTTCAGATGGAATTTGCACCCCATTCCCTGTCTCAATCACAATGATGCCTCTGGGCTCTAGCCAAATGTCTTCCCACACATGCTAATCTACCCCAGTAGACTCAGGAGTGGCAAGATAAGGAGCCACCGCACCAGGAGTCATTTCCCAATACAAAGGGGTGTCCATTGCTCTGTTAGGTCTGAATTGCAAATCTGGCATTAACATGCACATCAACAGAGTCTCACTGTTCGCAATGGGACGGTTATTAAGAATTGTAACCATCTCTAGCACACGTTCTTGCCACCCTTTCAAGGTACCCTCACCAGTTATGCGCAACTGTTCTTTCAACAATCCATTCCTCCTCTTAATTAACCTCGAAGCCTCAGGGTGATACAGGACATGTGTTCTGACTTGAGTGTCGTGTAGACCGATGAGACCTCCGTCCCCAAGTGACGCACAAGGGAACAAATAGAAACCCGCTGTCCGACCCTTGAGGCCACAGGTGAGAGATGTCTTCCCAGATCCACGGAGCCTCTGGAACACCGATGCTGCTGTCAAGAAGGAATGAGGTTAAGCACCAGGCAATCACAATACAGGCAGGTAAACAAAAGAATCTAAAGTGTCTTACCTATCTGGTGTAAGGGAGACCCAGGTAACCTAGTAGGGAGGTTCGAGGCTCAAAAAGATACAGCGGTCCCTGGAGTGGTAGAACCGCAGGTAAGCGTGGATACGGGTAGGCCACCTGTAAGATAGGGCTTGACTTGGGCGTAGAAGTACAGCAAGATACTCAGGGATGATCCAAAGACAAGTCGAGGTGCAGTCCAAAAATCCGGCAACAGGTAAACAGTTCCAAGCAAAGGTACAAAGGGGTGTCCAAGAGAGTCCAAGATAGAGTTCCGTGGTCGAGGTAGCAAGGAGCAAGAAGTAACGCCAAACAGGGTCCGAAGCCAGCTGAGAAGCAATGATCGTCCTGCCTCTCAGTTCTTTATACTGTGTGTCCCTGGGTCATGTGACGTCTCTGGGCCATGTGACGTCCACCAAGAGCACGTGAGGAACGCCACACTGTATCACGTGACCGACGTGATGACGTAACGCCGCCCCTTCTGCGATATATCCTCCAAGGCAGTTGCCAATGCAGGAAAGGTTGTAATCGAGCCCGTACACCAAAGAAGGTACGGTGTTTTCGGTTCTGTGGGTTCACCGAATCCCTTGAGCCTCGAAGCTGGGGTGGAGATGTTGGGGGAATGTGAGCAGTGTTCTGATGTGGGGAGGCCTGATGTGCTGAGGATCGCCTAACAACATGAAAGATCCATTCAATCCCTTTTCTTGACAATAGTCTAAAACCAACTTTCCCTCAAAGTGGGACCCATTGTCGTTCTGAATCTGTAAGGGAACTCCATAATACAGAGCTGCTTGATCTAACAATTTAATCGTGTTCAATTGGGTAGCTCTTTTGCATAGTAAGACCATTAAGTAACCAGAATACGTGTCCACAATGGTACACACATATTGGCATCCTCGGCTTATGGGCAAGGGACAGATATAATCGATCTGCCAAATTTGTCCGAGCAATTTACCTCTTTTCAAAGTGTCATAAATTATATGGGGAATAGATCTCTGCTTCTGATGCTGACACAAGGGACATTCTTCACAATCTCTAACAGAATGCTAATTCCCCTGTCCTGCGCCCACCTGGTAATAGCTTTCTCTACGAGATGTCCACTCGCCTGGAAGGCCCATTTAGCAATCCCTTCCAAATCATCCTCCTCAGCCCTTGTGTCCATGACGGAAATCTTGGCATGTTCGTCTACAACAGAATTGAACCATTGTTCAAATCAATCAGTTGCAAAATGTGTGTCTACATGATACACAGTTACTGCAGTATGCATTAGCATCTCAGCAATGTCTTGCCACAGTTCCTTACCCCGTACCTCTTTAGCATGAATCTTCCATCCATTCTTTTGCCATGTAGGCATCCACACCACCAATCCATTTGCCACGGATCATGAGTCCGTATAAATGTGACAACACCCAGGCGTCTCCTGTTTCAAAGCCTAATACACAGCATATATTTCCGCGAATTGGCTACTCTTCCTTTTTCCAGAGGTGGTTAACACCTTTTTTGATTTGGAATTGTATGTTACTGCTTTCCAGTGTCTACCATCAGTAGACCAGGCATATTCAACGTTCTCATTTGATAATTCTCCATATGGGATTTCCCATTTGACCAGGGATTCACCTATGGTCATCCCTCCTTCCGGCTCCAAATCTACTAGCGGAACCCCCGCCATCTGCTCGTGTAATTTCACCACTCCACCCTTTCCTGCCTTGGCAAGATCTTGAATGTACCATTTCCATTTGATGATACTGGCCTCTTGTGCAGGCCCTATTTAATGTGTCTTAGGGGAGCTCAGTACCCACTGCATAATCAGTATTTCGGGTCAGATCAGATACATCATGACCCACCGTTATTTGTTCTGTAACCACCAATGCTCAATAACATGCTAACAATTGCTTCTCAAATGGAGTATATCTGTCACCAGCCTCGGGTAACTTCCGACTCCAAAATCCTAAGGGCACTCACTTCCAGTCCTATTTTTGCCACATACTCCCGTTGGCATAGACATCCTGTCCGGATACGTTGAGTTCCACCTCTCCATCCCTCAACGGCCATAAAACAAGTACTTTCTGAATTGTATTTTTGGCTAGTTGGAATGCTCTATCTTGCTCCTCACCCCACTCAAAGTTGAATTTCTTGCGTGTCACTTTGTAAAGGGGTGCAAGAATTTGCCCCAAATGTGGTATATGTTGTCTCCAGAATCCAAACAGCCCAATAAACTGCTTAGCTTGTTTCTTAGACCTTGGAGTAGAAAACCTGAGAATCTTTTGCTTGGCTTTTGCCAGTGATGTTATCCAAATGTTCTGCCACCAGCCAGTGACAGATTGTCAGACTATGCATGTAACCCATTGGTAAACGTTGGAAAGTTTACTGCCTCCCATTCCAAGAAAATTAAAACTGCTTCTGACATTCCTCAGCAATCAGTATGGTGAAGAAGGCATTAGCCAGATCTAACACTGCATATCAAGTTCCCTCAAATTCGTGCACATTTTCAAAGTTTTTTTTAATTTATTTTTTATTTTTATTGGTGTTGGTTTTACAAAGCCTTTACAAAATGGGCACCAAAAAAAGGAATAAAAAAAGAAAACATCAAAAATTCAGAGTATGACAATAAAACAATTCATACCAATAAAACAGTTCTACTGCCTATACACCAACAGCAGCGCCAAACAAAGTCTGTGTTAAATTATTCCATAAAGATTTTTGGAGACATTAATCATACCGTAAGCTATTTTTGAGTGCTGAGTATCCTGTCTATCCAGTATTTACTTACAGTCTTCATTTTAAGGTCCTAAGCCATAGATGATATAAAGGCCTACTGTATGAATCCTAAATATTTTAGTAAATCAACCACAGAGAATGTCAAGAGAGTCTCGTTACCAGAAACTATTCTGTTCCAAAAGAAATCTGAGATCAGCCCTTTATCTTTTCATACGTATTTCCTGAGAAACAATTATCTCAGGTCCCAGGTGCCTTCGCATTCCATTAGCAGGTGCCTCAGAGACTGGTATGAGGGATTCTCACACACTTTACATAGTTTATTTGAGTCTTTCCCTTGTCTTCTCTGTACCAGTACTTCCCCAATTGGTAAAAGGTTTAACCTTACCCTAAGAAAGTTATTTCTCTCTTGCCTATCTGGAGATTTTATCAGGTATTTCGCTAGGAACCCCAACGTTTTGTCCACAGATTGGAAGACATTTGGTCTATTCGCATTTCTAACCTTTGCAATTGTTTTGGTCCAATCACCTCTTTCACCAGCGGCTGTCTCTTTCTGGGGTACATTAATCAACGTCTCGAGTTTTAAATCCTATTCTAACAGAAAGTCTTTTACTTTTGATTCCAGATGGATTAGGTGTTCAGATCTCGAGCATTCCAGATGAGCCTTGACGTTCCCATACAATGAATCACGATCTGCTGTTAATATCAGGCGATAGAGTGATGCTAACTTCCAGTTTGCCGAGAAATCTAGGGAATTAAGGCCTAGTTCTAACCTCAAATTCCAAGACAGTGTACTAGATGGTAGGCACAAAAATGTCTCCCAGACGAGTGATTCCCATTTATTCCAATTTGTATTCCAAAGTAACGGCTTAGCCTCTAAGCCGTAAAGAATATCTACAGTATTTAATATAGATTTTCTTCATCTGGGGAATGAATTGTAGGATATTTGTCTCCACATCTGTCTCCACCTTGTGTGTTGACGGACAGGAATGTATTCTATAACCCAAATATTTCAGATCGTCCACTCTTGGGATTATGTCGGTTCCCAAGACCTAGTTGGAGAATAGGGTCTTTTTTGTGTACGTTTGAAGATCATGATTTTAGATTTCTGTGGGTTAATAGTTAGGCCATTTTGTCTGGCCTGTTCTCCCAGGCCTGTCAACAGCCGCTGCAAACCTATAGCCATCCTATCCAGCAACACTATATTGTCTGCGTAGGCCAGCCAATGGATCTTTCTTCCATTAATCACAGGGCTGGCCAATGCAAACAGATTGAAGAAAGTGGGAGCGCCAAGGCACCCCTGCCATATTCCTCTCTCCACTTTGATTGGGGCCGAAAGATGCCCTAGTTCATCCAGTCGCACTCTTAACGAAGTGTCCCCATGAAATTCCATTAGCATGGCCAGGAGCGACTCTGGGATTCCCCATTCCCTCAATTTTCTCCACAAGAGAGCTCTATTAACCTGGTCGAAAGCTTTCAATAGATCTACCCAGGCACCATAGAGTGTCAGTTCTCCCTTAGCCATTGTTCGTTCACTCACCAGATTCAGGATAAGGCTGTTCAAGGTGGTAGAGACACCTCGCCTGAAACCTGTCTGATGGCAAGAAAGAATATGTGCAGTGTCTACTCATTTGGTAAGTTCCCCCAATAGCAGTTTCATAACGATTTTACTTTCTATGTCGAGAAGGGCGATAGGGCAATAATTCGCTAGATCTAATCTATCGCCCCCCCTTGAAGAAAGGTATGATTATTGCGGTCTTCCATGAGGGGGGAAGTTGACGTTGACTAAGTATTTCCTTAAAATGATGATACAGAAGTGTGGACCGGATTTCTGGTACATTTTTAAGTACCTGATAGGTCAGGCCATTTGCGCCGGCCGCTCTGGAAACTGAGGACTTAGCTACAATGTCCTTAATATCGTCTTCCTCATACGACAGTTGCCATGCAACATTAGGTTGTGCGGTCTCCACCAGTTTGGCCTGGGTATTTAAATGATTTGGTTAGATGGTCCACCCATTTCGGTTCGGGAACTAAATTACAGAGTGCTACTGTGATTTTTCTCCAGCTGTCCAATCACAGACCAAGGGTTTCTGGTATTACTAACAACCTCAGCATGTGTTCTCCATCTTGGTGCATCCGAAGCATTCTTTGATTTTTGGACCAGTTTTTGTAACTTTGCTGGGCCTTTTTAACTTCCATCTTGTAATGACACGCACTGAGGTGCATTGTTTTAAGGCTTCTGATTTCAAGTCTAAGAGCTCTCTTCCTATCCCGGGTTTCTTCATCAAAACAATGTACATGAGTACATTGTTTGCCTTTCCCAAGTTCATTTGAGGGAAGGACTGACCAAATTGATTTGACACATTTTTCCGGGGAGCAGTAATCTAATAAGATGGATTCAGGTATTTCGTTTAGCCTGTTTAATTTTTTTCCTTCTTGCCTATATTTAGCCAACCGTACCTTGCCTGAGTTGGTAACTATTATTTTTTGTGGATAATGTCCTACAGCTGATAGTGACAGGTCAGGGAAGAATAAGAATAGCTCATTTTTTTTTAACTTTTGTTTTAGTTGGCAGAGGCAAAAAGCATATACATACATCAGAACAGTCAAGGCATTAGATACATGTATGATCGAATACAGGGGTATACAGAAGCAATAGGACAACAGTAGTTGGGGGAAGACATATCACGGGGAATCAAGGTCCTGAGCACTGCGAAAAGGAGATTGGAGGGAGTCGTCCACAGTGTAAATATTGTCTAAGCTATTCAGTAGCTGTTGAAGAGGGACCATATGTTTTTGGGGCGGGAGCGAGCTGGGATCATACCAAGGAAATCTTCTTCACAATTTCGGGACCACGTGAGAAGACTCAACCACTTCTGGAATGAAGGGGGGGTGGAGTTCTTCCAATTCTGTAAAACACATTTTTTAGCTACTATACACCCCGAACAGAACTCCCAACGGGCTGGGGTCAACCACAGAGTCAGTGATTTCAGATAGTATTTCCAAGACCTTGCCCCAAAACGCGGCTAGGCCCGGGCAGCTCCAGAACATGTGCAAATGGTCAGCTCCCTCCGCGACGCAGCGAGGGCAAAGTCGTGGGTCAGCGCGCGCAAGCCAGAAATCCTGCAGGGGGTGTAGTACAGCCTATTTAATCATTTGAATTGTATGGTTCGATGGCGAAAGTTTAAGGAAACCCTGTTGGTATAAGAACACATCTTCTCCCACAGGTGGTCAGTGAGCTCCAAACCCAGCTAAGACGCCCAGTCGTCTCTGGCCTTGGAGGGCCGGGGGAGCAGTGGTCAGTAAGAGCTTGTACAGTGAAGAAACCACCCCTCTGGGCGCCGGCCGAATTGGCGATGTAGGCAATCCCAAGGGAGTCTGGGGGTTCCTTGGGGAAGTCAGGCCATGCATTTCTGAAGGCGGCGCAGAGTCTATAGAACTGCAAAGTTTCCAATGCGGAGCCCGTGTGACCCAGCCTCCACGTTTGTGGCATTATAAACTGCCCCTCAGGGTAGAAATCAGTTAGGGCGTGATATCCTAGGGCCTCCCTGTGTCGCGTCAGTGTGGTATCGAATGTGGGTTCCAGACTGAGAAATCGCCAGGCGGGGAGCCATTTGTAGTATGGGCATGGTTCGGCACAGGTCTCGAATATCCGACCCCAGGCTTGCACCGTGGTATGGACCAGGTCAATGGGTGAATCTGGATTGTACTGCTGGTGTAGAATTAAAGACATTGGCCCTCATTACGACCCTTGCGGAAATCGACCGACCGGACCGCCATAGCGTAAATAGCGTTTCCGCCATTGCACAACGGTGCAAAGTGCGGCTCATTCCGACCCATCGGGCACGAGCACCACGCCATGGCGGAAGTGCAAAGTCCGCGATGGCGGAAATGACCCCAAAACGGCCCACACCGCCGCCGTACGGCACCCTAGGTGCAATTCCGCCACCCATCTTAGCGGTCACCGCAATGAGCGGCAACCGGAAAGTACGGTGACCGGAAATATACGGAAACGGAAGTAAAAACATGGTCCCGGAACGGGAAACATCACGCCGTACACCTATAAAAACACTATTTCCACACAACCATTAAAAACACTACCCTGAGACACATCCCAACCCGTCAGCCACCCTAGTGAAACCAAGAACAATGGGAAAAGTAGCGAAGAAAGCGTGCGACCGCAAGCGGCAGGTCCACTTCTCCCGTGAGGAACTCACCATGCTCACAGAGACCCTCCAGGAGAATGCTGCCGCCGTCTTCTCCACGCAAATGACCAGGACGGCACTTGCGAACAAGAAGGCCATATGGGCCCTGGTGGCACAGCGGGTAAGTGCGGTGGGGACCGCACCCCGCAACCCACAGCAATGCAGAAAGCGATGGGACGACCTGCGGATCCGCGTCCGTAGCATACTTTCTGCCAACCGCAACATTGCCACAGCTACCGGTGGGGGATCGGAATCACCCATCAAGTTGACCCCCTGGGAAGAAATCTGTGCCTCCACCATTGGAATGGAGAGTATAGAGGGAGTCGGAGGGATGGAGAAAGGAGTGCAGACAACCGAAGAATCAGGTAGGTGCCCCAAATAAAACAATGCCAAAACCACAATGTCCAATCATGTGAAGTACCACGTGTCCACATAGTGCAACAGTAACACATGTCCAGGAGAACGGCCACATGCATAGGCCTGATAGCACAATTTAAAAGTCACATTAAATACATAAATAATTAAAAATCCTAAAAAAACCCTCTACACGTGCAGCAGGCACACCCTAACTGCAGGCTGCAAAACAACTGCACCCTCACTCCACACACAAATGAAACCACCTCCAAGGCCCCAACCCAAATCACCCTCAGGTACCACCCCAATGCATGTGATACATTGCCATTCCAATTTCCACAGACCCATTAATAACGCTCGCCCTCCTTTACTCCACCACAGGGTCCGATTCAAACGACGAGCTCCAGGACACCCCTACCAGCACACCTGCAAAGAGGGCCAAGACCAACGGCCAAAGACCCTCCACCTCAGCTGCACGCATCAAGACACGGCATCAGCACAAATCGAGTGGCAGCACACAGGAGGGGACTTCAACAGGCACCCCAGCAGCCAGCATGGCCACAACACCACCACCACCACAGGCCCCCCCAATGGATGCCACAGAAGGCACTGCTTCTGGTGGCAGCAGCACCATAGGTGACACTGCATTAATGGCAGCATGCTCCGACACAGAAAACGGGGATGTCGAAGTTAGATCCATCCATGACCTGTCTCAATCCCCCTGTCTGTTTCATCCCGTACACCATGAGGATACCACGCAGGGGCACCCACAAGACGACTGGCCATCCCCCACAAGCCCTGTGGCAAGGCAACATGAGGTGACCAGCCCCTCTGTGACACCACCGCAAATGGCCATGGCACAGCAGAGGCAACAGTCCCTCGACCAGGTGATCGTGCAACAGCAGCAACTGGCCACGCTCCTCAAGGACCATGCTGATGAATGTGGGGGTACTAAGGCAGCCATAGAAACATCAACTGAGACACTTAGGGCAGTAATGGAGAGAAGTACAGAGACACTAAGGGCACAAATGGAGAGAAGCACCGAGAGCCTGAGAGTACAAATGGAGAGAAGCACCGAGAGCCTGAGAGTACAAATGGAGAGAAGCACCGAGAGCCTGAGGGGGGAACTGCATGCGACGTCCAAAGACGTATGTGCTGAACTTGCCGCTGTGCGCCGTGTGCTCACTGAGCTCACACAAACCCTTAGGGACATGCATCTGGGAGGAACCTGTGCTCCACAGGCAGGGGTGCCCCTGATACCCGGAGAGGGGGCTTGCAATAGCGACTGCCCACTGACAATGAGCATCTTTGGACACTGGTGTTCGGGGGGGAGGTAGGAGGGTGGAGGGGGTGTGTTGGGCTTACTTGGGTGGCGGGTCGATAGGGTGTTTAACATGATATCACATATGCCATGAACAATGCACGATCATACAATGAGATGCGTGGACATTGATGTTTGTGTACGTGGCCATTATAGGCGTACAGTCCATATTGTGCATGTTCCAGACACACACAGTGCCACAAGTCCCGTGTCCATGTATCAGCCACCAGGCGTGAGTGCTAGAAGCATGCATCTATGATATGCTGACGAATGTCACGGCCCTCCTGTGCCTCGCAGACTCCTTGAGGTGCTGCCACATCCCCACCCTCATCATGACCATCTTCAGGTGCTTGCGGTTCTGCGTCAGGGGGCATGGGCACATTTCTACGTACGCACATGTTGTGTAGCATGACACATGCCATGACCATCTTTGCAACCTTCTCATGGCGGTACAGGAGTGCCCCGCCAGACCTGCTGAGGCAGCGGAAACGAGTCTTCAGTAGGCCGAATGCCTGTTCAATGACTACACGGGTACGTGAGTGGGCATGGTTGTAGTCCTCCTCATGCTGGTCCCGTGGGTTGCGGACTGGTGTAAGGAGCCATCTCTTCAGTGGATACCCGGCATCACCTGTATGTGGACAATGAAGGTATTTAGAGGAATGCCATTGCTACGTACGCACCTCCCCCCTTCCTGCCAGGTCATTGCCGCATCACATACCCCACACTATCATGCTTGAAATGAGACTCACCGAGTAGCCAGGATCTGTTCCCTGCGTGTCGGTCCATGTAGCGTGGTATAGTAGAGTTCCTCAAGACCATAGAATCATGGGTGGATCCTGGGAATCGGGCACAACAATGTGTAATGATCCTGTTGGAGTCACACACCATTTGTACATTTAGGGAATGAAATTGTTTTCGGTTGCGGTACTGGGCCTCCATGGCATGTGGGACAACCAATTCCACATGGGTGCAGTCGATGGCACCAATGCAACCCGGTATGCCGCCAAGTGCATGGAATCCCACTTTTGCGTTCGTAATTTCCTGCTCCGAGCGTGGTAGAGAGATGTAGTCGTCTGCGTGCAGCAGGAGGGCATCGAGCACTTGCAATAGTGTCCGTGAGAACAGTGGCTGCAAAATGCCATGCAACTGTCCGACTGTGTGCTGGTAGGTGCCTGTGGCCAGGAAGTGGAGTACAGACACCACCTTCAGTAGGGGTGGGATGGCGGTTGGGCTATCTATCATGCTGACAAGGTCAGCCTGTGTCATGTCCACAATGGCGGTTATGGTGTCCCGGTCCAAACGGTAGAGGGTGTGGATCTGCTCATCAGTGAGGTTGAACGGATGTGCTCGGAGGCGTGGGATAGCGGGATGCCTGCGTGGTGGTAGTGGCTGTGCTGGCGGCCCTTGCTGGCCCTGCCTTGCCCTCCTCCTCCTCCTCCTCCTGCGTCTCCTCCGTGCGGCCGGTTGTAGTCGGTGTTCATCTTCTTCTTGAAGTTGGAGTACTTGCAGTGCTATCAGGTCCCCCAGGGCCAACATGGCTAGTCCTGCCGGTAGCATTTCGGAGTGGGTGTGGTTGTGGGAGGGGGTTGGGTGTGCAATTAATGTGTTTCCAGGCTGTATGGCCTCCACCTGTGGTGATTCATTCCACCTGTGCAAGCTGCTCTCCCCTTTGGGCGAGCACGTCCCGCACACAACGCTGCAATTCGACGAATGGCATCTTGCCATTACAATCATGTATTTGTACCCGATGGCAGTGTAACATTGGTTGATATGTTCATTCTGCTTTGGTCCCATTGTTTCACATACTATGTTTGCAGTCGCGAACAGACTTGTGAAGGGTCAGTGGAACGTAGTACTCGAGTAACGGTGGACCCTCATGCAACACTGCACCGAGGTTCACCGACGGGCGGGGCGTCCCATTTGTGAGTGAAGGCAGTTGCCATTTTCACACACAGCCGCACTAGATGGATTAATTAGTGATTTCAAGCGGCCACAGATGCCTTTTCGACGTGATGTTGCAAATGAGGAATTCGGAGGACGGCGCTTTCGGTTTTCAGCTAGCGGCGAGGAGATGCCCACAGGTCTGACTGCGAATATAACGTTCTATTGTTCAATGTCCTTGGGACAGGGGCCATGGCGAGGATGCAATGATTGATATGAATAGTATGGGATGCGCAATAGCGAAGTGGGCGATAAGGCCGGACGTTCCCAATTACATGTTGCTTCACAACACTGGAATTACGGGCTGGGGGAACAGTGGATTTTGCAGGCTGCGTTACGCACAGACTAAATGGAAGTTTCACATGTCATGTGAGTATGGAAGCAGGCGTTTGTGATAGTGTTTTCACCTCGATATAGATAGTTATGATTCGCTAGTGGTTTTTGGTTGGTGATGATCCTTTGGAGTGGGCTAGCATGCATATGGCTGTGGATTTGGTGTGATCATTGAAGTGAGTAATTCAAATGTAGTTCTGATGGCCATTTTATTCTTTTTCATTTTGTTTGGGTGACAGGTATCTCCTCCCCTTTTGCCACTGCCATCTGTATGCCACTCCTGCAGATGGATTTTACTCCCGACACCTGCTGCTTCGTGTTAATCAGTGGTGCAGCATTACGATCTTATGGGACGATCGCCAATGGGCCACATGCCCTTACGCAGTACTAGTGGCTAGGAGCAACATTTCGGCCTTTCAGCTGGACTAGTGCCTCCCTATTGGGACGGCCCTGCGGGTCGAGGCGCTTCCATGTTGCCTTTTCGTACGAGAATGTAGCCCCTGTGTGCCATGAGGGTACAGGGCATCACACAAGAAGTAGCTGGTCATTTATTGCGGATGCAGCCCACAATGGTGAAATGTATTTTGGGGTTCATGGCCTGATGGCTGTATGGCCTTGGTGAATTTGTTGTGCATTAAATTCCTATTCTGATATGAACCGTGTAGCGTTCTTCTTTGCAGGTGATGTGTCATATTCCTATTTGGGGAGCGATGTATTGTGAGGAGATCTGCATTGGGTTCCAGCTTCGGAGTATAGTTGCGTGGTACTGTGCTGGGCGCGTTTGCCTACGAAGTCCAGTGAGGTCAGGGATGAGGGCTGCCAATGTGACTGTTTTGATGGTGTGATGCTCAGGGGCGGGGGAATGGCTTTTGTGTAACAGATGCCGGTCAGCCAGTTGGATTGGTGGTATGATGTGATTATCAGAATATGGCTGGTCACAGGTGCCTGTGTTTGCGTGCGGTTCTTGGAGGGAGACTGAGGTCATGTCCATTTGTGTGGCTTCTGTATTCGTGCCATCTGTGCCCTGCAGCTTCCATTGGCCCCTCTTGAGATTCATTTGTTCGTTGGCAGGCATGGATGACTTGTACATTTCACTGGTTGCATTGTGTGGCTTCATTGAACCTACGGGGAGTTGTACAATGTGGCCAGGGAGCGGTGTACAGGCACTCAGTAGGGCCGTTTACGGTTGGTTCGCGATGCCGTACTTCTCACCATGGCGGAATGGTACTTTCCGCCGTGCTTGATGGCGTTAGGTGCATGTCCGCTGGGGTCAGAATTCGCGTACCGTTGCGCCATGGTGGTAATTGCGGTTTGGCATGGCGCGCGCGCGCGTACTTGGTGCAGTTAGCGTTGGCGTTCACTGCGGTGTCGCTAATGGCATCGTACTTTGCGGTGACGGGTCATAATCGCACCGAGCGCTATTCGATGGCGGTATTGCATTTCCGCCATCGTTTTTCCATTTCCGCCAGGGTCGTAATGAGGGCCATTATGTTGCTGCCTGTTGCTGCCAGTGTTTCCAGCTTCACATGGGGACGAGGTGGGGGCCCAGGATACCAGTAAGAAGCGAACTGCGCCTGTGCTGCGATCCAGTATCTGAGCATATCGGGGGCGGTGAATCCCCCCCTATCATAGGGGAGTGTCATGTCTGACGATTTTTTACGCACAGCGCCAGAGTGCCATAGGAATTGGGCGTACAGCTTGTGTACGTTTGTGAAGTAACTCTTTCCGGGCCAGATAGGCACATTGCTAAATATGTCCAGCAATTTGGGGAGTAAAATCATCTTCACCAATGAGAGTCTCCCAGCTAATGATAGTGGAAGGGTGCGCTAGTGCGCCTCTTTGGCCTCAGCTTGCTCTGCCGCGCCAGGTAGTTGTCTGCTAATAATGTATCTTTAGTCAGAGACACCTGGACTCCCAGATATTTGATCCCATCAGAGAACCAGCGGAGAGGGTACTCAGTAGTGGGTTGCAGCGTGGAGCTAGTGAGGGGGAAGATCTCGGATTTAGTATAGTTTATAGTAAACCCAGAATGTATGCCTATACGGGTAATATCGTGCAGGATTGGGTCAAGGTGAATGGCCGGTTCTCTTATAAACAATAATACGTCGTCCGCATAGATCGAAATAATTTTAGGGGAGTCTTTCAGCCGCATACCTTTACGTGAGTGTCGCTTCCTGACATAATCCGCCATAGGCTCTATTGCCAGGGCGAACAGGATCGGAGAGAACGGGCAGCCCTGTCTGGCGCCTCTAAAGAGAGTGAAGAAGGCCGACATCAGGGAGTTGACACGAACCCTGGCCAACGGGGCGGTGTACAATAACTTAATGTATGCAATTATGTTAGGCCCTATGCCCATAGTTTCCAGCACCAGCCACATATATTTCCAGGACACAATGTTGAATGCCTTCTGGGCATCTAGTGTGACTGTGACGGCACCCCTGGTCAATCCGCGACATAACGATGAGTAACCTTCTAATGTTATGGGATGTGGACCTCCCAGGCACGAAGCCTGACTGGTCGTCGTGGACCATGTATGACATGACCGGGAGGAAGCGGTTGGCAATCACCTTAGCGAAAATTTTAGTGTCCAAATTCATTAACGAAAGGGGCATGTATGATCCGCACTCATCGTTGGGCTTACCGGGTTTAAGTAGAACCGTTATAATGGCCTCGCGCAATGTTGGGGGAAGGGACCCTAGCCGGAGTGACTCATTCCATACTTTAAGTAGTTTGGGGGCCAGTATGGCCACGTGTTCTTGGTAAAATTCGGCGGTCAGCCCGTCGGGGCCCGGTGCTTTACCCTTAGAGAACTTAGATATGGCCTCAACTATTTCATCTAGTTGGATGGGGGAGTCGAGCTGGTCTCTGGTTGCGGGGGAGATACAAGTTGTGGGAATTTGCTCAAGGAGGTCCCGCATATAGGACTCACTATGCTCGGGGGGCCGAGAGTATGGTTCTGAGTAGAAGTCCGTGAAGACTTCCAGGATCTGCTGATCGGACCACTGAACTGCTCCCCTGCTGTCCTTGAAGCAAGCAATCTGAGTTTGGCCCCACTCCCCCTAGCCAAGGCGGCCAGTGTTTTGCCAGGTCTATCCCCCTCTCCATATTTCTGCGCAGCCTGTGGGTGGCTAAAGTATTGAACCTCCCTAGTGGCCTGTTCATTAAAGAATTGGAGTTCTTTACTAATTTGGGAAGGAGCGCAGGGTCAACTAATGCCGGGTGGGCCCTCTCTAGGTCGAGCAGTTTGGCTTCAGAGCGGCCAAGGGCTGCTCTTATAGTCTTAAGGACTCCTGCTTCCCTAGATATAGACATTCCCCTGATGAAGGCCTTGAAAGCGTCCCATCGGACTCCCAGGGAGGTGGACTGGGGTATATTGAGCTCAAAATAGGACTGAATATCAGCAAGGATGTCTGCCTTGAATACAATGTCCTGTAGGGCGGAAGACTTGAATCGCCATGTATTGTTGGTGGGGGAAGGTGCCCCCAGTTCTAGGGATATCAAGATCGGTGAATGGTCCGATAGGGTGCGAGCCAGAATTTGTGTTTCCACCACTCTCCCCAGCATTGCGCTTGACAGGAGGAACATGTCGATTCTGGACGAGCTATCGTGCACTGAGGATTAGTGAGTGTACTCGCGTGCTTGTGGATGTAGTACCCGCCATGCATCTTGGATATCAAGTGTTGTGCTGTGTGCTAGGAGTCTACGTGCCGCGCCAGATAGTGGTCTGGGAGCTGTGCCTGTTCTGTCCAGTGTGATGTCTAAAATGAAGTTCATATCCCCAGCCCAGATAATCTGCACCCCCACATAGCCCAGCAATATAGATACCACCTGGTCGAAAAAGTCGGGGGAGTCTACATTAGGGCCATAGGTGTTCACCAACAAATATTCTCTGTTAGCTATTGTACAGTGTAATATAGTGTATCTTCCTTCTAGATCTATATAGCTCTTGTGGAGTACAAACTTAAGTGATTTGTGAATCATCGTTAATACCCCTCTGGCTCGGGTCGAGTATGAGGTGGAATATCTGTGGGGACCCCATGATGGTGCCATCCATTTAGTCAGAGGGCCTGTGGAGTGCGTTTCCTGCAAAAGTAGTATTTTGCATCCATATTGGCATAGGTCGTGATTTTATGAGCCTTGGTGTAATTACTTAAGCCCCGAACGTTCCAGGACATCACTGTTGTAGGCATTTTAAGAGTCTATGGAACATCCCACCACTGTCGTCGTGGTGTACGAATGGGACGGAGCAGGCCCCTAAGTGGGCGCCCCGATGTCGTATGGTCTGCCTGTCTGCCTCTGCCTTTTACAATGACGTTTCCCCAATCCCCAACATTATCTCCCCCCTCCCTCACTGCCCACCCCCAACTTGCAGTGTAGATCCCTCCCCCCCGCACGCAGGTGCCACCAAATAAGCTGGCATTCCCTGAGAAGTAGAGGTCAGAGGGCAAAATCCAACTGGGATGTGCCCCTACCAAGGCCCAACAGGGGCCAACAAGCAGTAACACCCAACAAAACATAAGCATTGCAATTGCAGTGAGGTGTGCTGTCGCCGTGTCATCGGCTGTTTGAACATCATGTAGGACAGCGAACGCTGTCAGAAATAGGTTTCTGCGGTAAATGGATCCATGTCGGGCCCCAAGGCCAACAGGCCATCAGAATCAAGATGACACTGAAGAGGTGGCTAGGGCTCATGGCCAGCTCCACACCCTGGGAGGGAGATGGAGATCGATGTCTACAGTACGAGGGCTGAGCCGAAGCCCGGGTGCATGTGGATGGGGCTGAGTTTGCTGAGTTTACAGTACATTATTGTCATCAACACATTTAGAGTAAAGGATTACTAGATGGGTTAGGCCACGTTAAGCTAAAGAACACTGGGTCCATCATCGTTGGCGGGGTCGCCAGCTGGACCATGAAGTGGAATGTGCATGGACCATGAAGTGGAATGTGCGCCTCAATGAATTTCACCACCTCGTCAGGAACAGTAAAGAAGTACAGTTTGCCGTTATGAGTCATTTTGAGTCGCGCCGGGAACAGGATGGCATACGGGACATTACGTTCCCTAAGCAAGTTACCAGAGGAATTGACGTCTCTCCTATTGCACCGCTATTGAAAAGTCCGGGAAGATCCTGATGGTGTTGGCCTCGAGGCGTAGGTCTCCCTTTTCACGCGACAGGCGGAGGATGAGGTCTCTGTCCCGGTAATTTAGGATCCTGGCAATGATGGGCCTTTGGATCTTGCCCGGCTTGGGGCGTGGTGACAAGGCTCAATGGGCACGTTCAACTGTGAAGTACAAAGAGAAGGCCGAGTTAAGTAAGGTTTCGACGGCATCCTCCATACGCCCCTTCAGGGCGTTTTCAGGTACCCCAATAATACGCAGGTTGTTTCTGCGAGAGCGCGATTCCAAGTCGTCGCACTTTGCCTTCACACCCTTCATGTCGCGCGACAAGGAGGCAACTGTGTTCTGCAGCACCTGAATATCATCTTCATTCGTAGATATCCTACTTTTAGCATCGGTGATTCTGGTCGCTGCCTGGTCCACTCGTGATTTTAGGGAGGCCACATTGGCATTGATGTCATCCATCTTCTCATGGAAGGAGGCAAAGTTTTTGGCCATGGATTCCATAAGTGTAGTCAAGTCGGGGGCAGTTGCACACGCGTGAGGGTCAGCCTCAGATTCCTCCTGAAGGGATGAAGTGTGACCTGCGTCTGCCCTCAGGACAGTCTTAGCGAATTTGTCCATGGCTCCCCCCTTAGAGGCCCCTCGGGACCTGTTGGACATTGCTGGTATAGGCCTGGGTGAGGCGGGGGCCCACAGTCGCAACGAATGGGGGAGAGCGGGTGTTCAAGGGATCGAGGTATTGGAGGGTAGCTGGCACTACACTTGTGTCGTCGGAGCGGACAGACTATGACAGCAGTGGAGGCAGGGAGGCCGCAGCTGGATAGTGAGCATTGGGCACCTCAAGGGGCAAGAGGGGGAGTTTGCCGATCCACGAAGGTGAGCAGCCACCTGGCAAACTGTCATGTGGGTCCTTTAATTGCAGGCCATCTGCATCAAGTTTAGGGTAGGGTGCAGCCCGGGGCCCCAGTGATAGGGGATGGAGAGGTATCCAGTGCCAATAGCACGAGTTCCTGAGCACCCACTCCCCAGAGTGGGCAGACAGGATCTGACGACCCAATCCAGTGTGGGACAAAAAGTTCCAAGGTTCCAAGCGGCAACAAGGCAGAGGGTTAAAGGCCGGTACAGGAGGCACCGCAATGTCCACAGCACGGGCCCCGCCCCCGCTCCTCACCTGAATGATCTGGGCCTATGCCCAGGTTCGTGGGCCACGGAACGCAAGGGGCAACCAGGCTCCAGCCCAGCCGTCCTGCGCCGTGTGAGAGCGTGTGATCTGGCACTGGCGGTGAGGGAGGGGGCCGGGGCGCGCTCCAGCACAGGCCCCTGCAGCAGATCCACTCGCACAACGGCGCGCTCCGATGGGGGGCCACCGCGGTTGGTATTGCAGACCTGCCCCCAATAGTCGGTCGCTTTCAGCGCAGTAGTGCCCTCAGCGGGGGGCAGGGCAGGGGGTTCCGGGATTCCAAGCAGCAGTAAGACGCAGGGTGGAAGGGCAGTACGGGAGGCACCGCAATGTCCACAATGTGGGCCCTCCACTGCTCCTCACCTGGATGATATGGGCCTCTGCCCAGGCTCGTGGGCCACAGATCGCAAGGGGGCAACCAGGCTCCAGCCCAGCCGCCCCGTGCCTGGTAAATGGCGGTGAGGGAGGGGCCAGGACGTGCTCCAGTGAAGGCCCCTGCGGCGGACCCGGCTGCGCAACGGTACGCTCCGAGGGGGGCCGCCGCAGTCGATGGTCTAGACCTGCCCCCAGTAGCTGGTCGTAGACACTGCAGCGGGAACCCTCAGGAGGAGGACAGGGTGCTCGGTCACCGCACCTCGCGCTCAACCGCTAGCCGCAGGCGAGAGGAGCCGGAGAAGAGGAGGCGGGAGCCGGGTTTGCACCGAGGCCCCTTGCAGGTTGTCAGGCAGCTGGCGCCAGAGTCCCGTTAGCGGGTTTCCAGAATCCGATTCGGGTCAGGTTTTTCAGGGTGCAGGCAGGAGGGATAGAGCAACTCATCAGCAAGATGTGGGGGGTCAGGAATGATGGAAACCGCAGCTGCAGACGGATTTTGGCCGGAGCCACACAGAGCTCAAAGGCTAAGCAGCCATCTTGGGCTGCTCCACAGCGCCACCTCCAGGGAAGAATAGCTCTAAGCGTGAGTGGTCACTTATGTGGTCCTGCTTGATGGTGAGAAGGGAACGCCGGAAGAAGAGGCCCGGGGAGACAAATATGTAGTCCAAAATAGATGAGGACTGGCTGCGATGCCACGTGGACCTCTGTTGACATATTAAACATTTAATCAAAGTCACTGCATCAGGGACTGCCGGTATTACTGAGGAGTGTGTTTATTCAACTCACGATAATCTACAGTCATTCTGTAACTTCCGTCTGTTTTTTTCATGGGCCACACGGGGCGCAACACACTGGGTTCCACTAACCCTTTGTTGGTTTTCGAAATTTCCTTCTGCCCCCCGGGTATTCGATATTGTTTCTTTTTGTGACTATCGGAATTGACCTAAAATCACAGGGGTACATGTGAAAGCACTCACCCCAAAATGATATAGTTTACCTCCCATTCCAAGGGTTAACCCCTATAAAATGTCAAGTCCAATAGTGTATTGGGGAATGGGGACAACTAACACTTAATAGGTGTCTCTTTTTAAACTTCCGATTTTCTTATCTATTTTAGTCTGGACGGCAGGGGTCTCTTCCCCCCCCTAAACCTGTGATTGTAAAATGTTGTCCCTTGAACCTTAAAGTATTTCCATGTATCAATGAGGCCTCCGCCCCAGTGTCAATTAAGATAGAGACCTCAGTATATTTCCTGATTGCCAAAATAATTTCACCTTTACATGAGGCCGTCTGTCTACCTTAATTCGTACTTGGAGTGCGTGTTTTTAGACTCCATTTCCTCCATCACACTCACCATTTTCCACGTCAGCATATTTTGGCTGGGTTTGTGGGGACATCACTAGAGACTCATCGTCTCCCTCCTCAGGAGGTGGTACAGAAAGACCCTACTCCTTCCTAGACCTTTATACCTCCTGTCACTTCACTTGTTTGTAACACTCTTTCCCATCTAATCCTCGCTTTTTATACAATTGATAGATTTCCCGTGTCTCTATCCATCAATGTCTTCCTGCATAACTCCATCTTTTAGCAGTGCTAAAACATATCCTTTCTGGATACGCGAGAATCTCAACTGTCAAATCTCTTCCCAGGGGTGCATCGTTCGCTCCGCCCCTCTCTTTCCCGCTCTTGGGGTCGTTCCTCTGCTTTTTCCCTTTCTCCTAGGTCTGCCAATTGCCTAATCGCATCCACCACCTCATCAGTCATTCTGCCTGTCATTCCCACCAATAAGGTCATAATAACATTGTTAAATGCGGGTGGAGCAGGTCGAATAATGGTATTGCTAGCGGAAACAGATAATGCTACAATTTCCATGTGTTGAGGAGTCTCTAAATGAATTGCCTCTTTCATGGTACATTCCCTCACTCTTTGTGTGGCCTCTCTCAATGTGTACCACTTTCTTTCCTCCCTCGACCAATCCGAGGCGAGCAGATACTCGCGATTACACCCTTGGGCCATTAGATGTAACAAAGACGTTTGAACCTCTCCCCCATTGTCCTCCCGAGGGGGACCTACACATAACATTTCCTGTACCTGGGTTTCCTGGAGAAGGGCAAAAATCTGGCAGTGTCTGTCGAATCTACACGGAGACCCCCTCCCCTCGATCAAATAACCTGACCATCCAGGTTAATAAAGGTTCTACCGGCCCTATGTTTTAATCGGCTAAAGATTTGCCCAATTGTCATGGTCTCTGCTTCCAAAAGGTCAGGGTTTTCCCAACTCCCTTGGAAGCAGATCCATAACCCAGGTTCCGAGTGCCAACCAGTCCCAATTGGGACCTTTTGGACCCAGTCCTGGCGCCAGTGGCTCCAGGCTCATAAATATGCCCAGTCCCAGCGCTGGAAGCGCCGGGCTCATAATGCTTGGGTGGACTTACCTGCAGCAGACCATGCTGCTTACTTGCCTGTCAGTTGAGCCTCTGATCCTCTTCTGTTTGGAATTACTTTTCCTGTTGGGTGGGGCAGGAGCCACTCCCTAGATTCAGAACACTGGAACTCTTCTGGAAAGCAGGAACTCTTTTCTTACTTAGGCGTGGCTGTGGAAGGAGACACCTAAGCACTACAGGAGGCTATTTAAACCACACCCGGTGGATGAATCTTGCTTTGCGTTATTCTGCACCCTCTGCAGCAGAACGCTCATCGTGTCTTCTGCATCCGGTCCTGGGCCTAGGGAAAAAGGCTTACCATCCTGAATCCAGTCTTCAGCAACTCCTATAAAGACAAGAAAGAACAGGTTAGCATTCCGGCATCTGAAAGGCAAAGGCTTACCTACTCTTCGTGCGCTCCGGAGGTCTTCACACTGCATTCCGGCATCTGAAAGACAAAAGCTTACCAACTCTTCGCATGCTCCGGAGGCCGTCGGCGCTGCATCCCGCATCTGAAAGACAAAACAAGGTGCGTTTAAAGACATTGGGGAACTTTAATACTCATGTGCCATTACTCCTTTCCACATCTAACCCAGTGGGTATCCCGGCACCCTGCAGCCGCTCCGAACTTGTACCTGCAAAATAAAAGACAGTTAGAACGCATAGTGAAGCTGGCAACAAGCGCTTACTTACGTGCTTCCAGGCGCTTCTATTCATCACACGGGCTCCATCTTCAACTCACTTCAGCCCGTCATCCGCCATCGCCGGAACCCTGCAAAACAAGAGACATCATTATTAAAGACTTTAAAGACATTTGAGTTACTCGAAACTTACCGTTCGTGCAGTAAACGATGGACAACAGTCCTCTGAAGTCAAGAGACCTGCGCTACCTATCCAGTGAAGAAACTGGTTACAGCACCCTGCCCCGAGGCAGATGGAGAGCTCGGCATTCACTTACCTAAGGTGAGAGCGTTAACCTGTGGGGGTCTACAGGAGAGGAGAAGAGGAAAGAGATAGGGACACCCCAATAACCCCAGTTCATTAACCCCGTATTTTCTATCTGCAGACATCTTCTCTGCACGTCAGGCATACAGGGCACAGAGGTCCAGCCCAAAGAGCCAACCGGGTGCTGCACATCACCTTTGAAGATACGGTAGTCGCCCAGTCAAGACCGGCGCCTCTGCGAGAATCAGGTGAGCGTTACAGAACCCAAAGCCTACCGCAAAACTCTCGCCCAGGCGCTATGGAAACCTCGGATACTGACCACCTAGCCCGGTTACTTGGGGAACTAAGGGCAGAAGTGCATGCAGCTCGTCAGGAAACGAACGCTCTAAGAAGGGAACTAATTATTTCCAAGGAGAGAACAGATGATCTTGCTAGACAATTGCTACAGTCACAAGCCAGACAGACCCCGCTACCCGCATCAGGGGCAAATCTTCCTTCAACATCCTCTATGAATCCAGTGCAGATCAACCTACCTGGGAATGTACCTCTGGCTCCGCCCGAACGATTTTCTGGTGACCCAAAGAGGTTTGCGGTATTTATCAATCAGTGCCGGTTGCACTTCTTATGCCGGCCAGCAGCCTTTCCAACTGATCAAGCTAAAGTAGCTTTTGTACTTTCGTACCTTAGTGGCAATGCGGCAGACTGGTCGATCCCTCTAGTTAATCAAGATGATCCGGTTCTCCATGATTTTCAAGCCTTTCAGCTTAGTATGGAAAAACTGTTCGCAAGACATGCACAGGGGCAGGCCTTGGACAATGAGCTTCTTTCGTTGCGACAGGGTAATCAAGACCTTTTGGCTTATATTGCATCTTTCAATAGACTAATAGTGGAAACTCAATGGCCTGAGGACAAAAGGATTACGCTGTTTTATAGAGGTCTACGTGGAGAGCTCAAAGACGTTTTAGCCCAAGAAGTGAATCCCCCACAAGACTGTTCGGATTATATAGACTTGGTCGTTCAAATAGATCACAGACTGCAGAACAGGAAGGCCGATCGTTCCAAGTTTGATGCTCGAGTATTTTCCAAACCACCAACTCCATCCAAAGGAGTAGACTCCGGGGAACCCATGCAAATAGGGGGTCTGAAAGGTCCTCTAACACAAAGGGAGCGGGAAAGGAGAAAACAGTTGCAATTATGCCTATATTGCGGAAACTCAGGGCACTTTCTTCGAGACTGTCCGGTGAAACCTGCCAAGAAGGCAGTAGGAGCTGCAGTTACCACAGTTACAAACTCTGAGCAGGGAAACGACCTCGCCCGACAAGAATAGAGGTCCTCTTGCCGAGCGTGAAAACCAGTTCCGTGACCTCGCATTTCGTGATACCTATGGTCCTCATTAGCCCTGATAATCCGGATCGATTACATGCAATTGAAGCTTACGTCGACAGCGGTGCCATCTGCAATTATGTGGATCATGAAATGGTTTTGAGGATGAATCTAACTCTTTGTCCCAAGGCTGTAAAGGACGTCATTACTACGGTGGATGGTACGAAGATAGCCTCCGGGCCAGTAACGCATACCACTCAAGAGGTGACGCTAGTAAGTCAAGATGGACACCATGAGAAGATCGTGTTCGATGTGATCAAGGCCCCTCAGTTCCAGATTATTCTAGGAATACCTTGGTTAGAGAAACATAATCCTCTGATCGATTGGCGAGCAAGAACGGTCCAGTTTCCAGAATGTGTCTCTACTTGTCACCCTCCACCTGGTGTTGCACTGGCAGCAATTTCTTCAGAGACTCCCCAGTTACCTCCCGAATACCTAGAATACCAAGATGTTTTCCGGAAGGAGCAGGCTAACTCTCTACCTCCTCATAGGTCTTATGACTGCCAGATAGACCTTGTACCTGGATCTACTCCTCCTTGTAGTAGAATTTATGCCCTCACCGAGCCTGAGAACCTTCACCTTCGACAATACCTGGATCAATACCTGGCAAATGGGTTTATTCGCCCTTCCAAGTCCCCTTCCTCTTCAGCTTTGTTCTTCGTTCCAAAAAAGGAAGGAGACCTTAGAACTTGTATCGATTATCGCTCCCTGAACCAGATCACCGTTAAGAATAGATATCCGTTACCTTTGATCCCTGAACTCCTGGACCAAGTCAGAAAAGCATGCATATATACAAAGCTGGATCTTAGAGGAGCTTACCACTTGGTACGAGTAAAAGAGGGCGATGAATGGAAGACGGCCTTCCGCACCAAGTATGGGCTATTTGAATATCAGGTCATGCCCTTCGGACTTTGCAATGCCCCAGCCGCCTTTCAATATTTTATGAACGATGTCCTCAGAGAGCTCATAGATGTGTGTGTTGTTGTTTACATCGACGACATTCTCGTTTATTCTTCATCGAAATCTGAACATCGGAAACACGTGAAAATGGTCCTCGAAAGATTGCGTCAACACAAACTTTTCGCTAAGTTGGAAAAATGTGTTTTCAATGTGACTGAAGTTGAATTCTTGGGATTCATATTATCACCTGGTGGAGTGCGAATGGATTCAAAGAAGGTCGATGCAGTTCTCAAATGGCCATCACCATCCTCCGTAAAAGGTGTGCAAAGCATGTTAGGCTTCGCTAACTTTTACCGCAGGTTTATCCCCGAGTTCTCTCGAATAGTCCAGCCCATCAATGCCTTGTTAAAGAAAAACAAACGTTTTGAATGGTCTACCGAGGCGGAACAAGCTTTCCAGGATTTGAAGACTAAATTTATCTCTGCACCAATCTTAAAACACCCTCGCCCCGAATTCCCCTACATCGTGGAAACTGATGCTTCAAGCCTTGCCATGGGGGCAGTTCTATCACAAAAGGACCCGGTAACCAACCAGTTGCATCCCGTGGCATTTTGGACCCGCAAATTCTCGCCCCCTGAAGTCAATTACACGATTACTGACAAGGAACTTCTGGCTATCAAGTCTGCCTTTAAGGCTTGGCGGCATTATCTGCTGGGGGCCCGACACACCGTTACTGTGATTACGGATCACCGAAACCTGCAATATTTGAAAACCGCAAAAGCCCAATCCTCTAGACAACTCCGTTGGGCATTATTCTTTGCCGAGTTTGATTTCATAATTACCTATCGACCTGGTACAAAGAACGGTAAAGCCGATGCCCTTTCTCGGATGGGAGTGGAAGAACACTTGATCAACCCTAAACCTGTACCAATCATTCCCGAACAAAGAATTCTGGGTGTAATCGCCACAGAATCCATAGAGGAAGTTAAGGATAAAGCCAGGCAACTTGTAACTCCAGCAGACATACAGAATTGGCATCTGCAGGGAAAGGACTTTGCAGTAAAGGACAACTTATTGTATTTCCAAGAACGATTATACCTACCCAGCACAGATTTACAGAAAAAAGTAATCTCTTGTTATCACGACTCTTTAATGGAAGGTCATCCCGGTATAGCCAAGACCTCAGAAAAGATCAAGCGCTACTTCTGGTGGCCGTCTTGGAAAAAAGATATCAGAGACTTTATAATGTCCTGTGGAGTATGCGCCCAAAACAAGAGTCAAAAGGAAAGACCAGCAGGCCTCTTACGCCCTATTGACATCCCACCTCGCCCTTGGCATACGCTTTCTATGGACTTCATCACCGATCTACCTCCATGCTCCGGATACAATACGATTCTAGTAATCGTGGACTTATTCTCCAAGATGGCGCATTTCATTCCGCTCAAAGGCTTGCCAACAGCAGCAACTCTGGCCCGAGAATTTCTCGAAAACATCGTCCGACTGCACGGTTTTCCTTCGGTTCTAATTTCGGATCGAGGTAGTCAATTTATTTCTCATTTTTGGCGAAGTTGCTGTCGGTCGGCTCAAATTGATGTGAGACTATCGACCAGTCACCACCCTCAGACCGATGGACAAACCGAGAGGACCAATCAAACTCTGGAACAGTATTTACGCTGCATGCTGCAACAAACTGAAAAAACTTGGAAAGATATCCTTTGGATAGCCGAGTATGCCTACAATAACTCTGTCCATTCGGGAACTGGGAAAACCCCGTTTTTTCTTTTGTACGGCAGTCACCCTCGAACCTCGGAGTTGGATCCCCTCCAAGATCTTGAAACACCAGCAGTAGACTACCTGCATTCTACAATCACCCAAGCCTTTAAGGAAGCTGTTTCTCACCTTCAAAGGGCTAAAGAACAATACAAGAAAGGAGCAGATCAACATCGGAAGGAAGCCCCTCACTACCAAGTAGGGGATCAAGTCTGGTTATCCACCAAATATCTATCTCTAAAAGGGCCACGCACATTCAACCCAAGATACCTTGGTCCCTATTCCATCACTACCATAGTAAACCCAGTAGCGGTCAAGTTGGACTTGCCCCCGCACATGAAGATACATCCGGTCTTCCACGTCTCTCTATTAAAACCCGTGCAACCTCAAACCCGACTAACCAAATCTCCAAAACCTATCCTAGTTGATGGAGAACTCGAGTTTGAAGTCAAAAGCATTCTGGACTCCAAGATCTCCAAATCTAAACTATTCTACCTAATTGACTGGAAAGGCTACGGCCCCCAAGAGAGATCTTGGGAACCTGCTGAATATGTCCACGCTCCTCGCCTAATCAAAAGATTTCACCGAACATTTCCTGACAAGCCAAAACCCCCGGAGAAGCCCGGTTTGGGAGGGGCCTTGAGGGGGGGTACTGTCATGGTCTCTGCTTCCAAAAGGTCAGGGTTTTCCCAACTCCCTTGGAAGCAGATCCATAACCCAGGTTCCGAGTGCCAACCAGTCCCAATTGGGACCTTTTGGACCCAGTCCTGGCGCCAGTGGCACCAGGCTCATAAATATGCCCAGTCCCAGTGCTGGAAGCGCCGGGCTCATAATGCTTGGGTGGACTTACCTGCAGCAGACCATGCTGCTTACTTGCCTGCCAGTTGAGTCTCTGATCCTCTTCTGTTTGGAACTACTTTTCCTGTTGGGTGGGGCTGGAGCCACTCCCTAGATTCAGAACACTGGAACTCTTCTGGAAGGCAGGAACTCTTTTCTTACCAGGAACTCTTTTCTTACTTAGGCGTGGCTGTGGAAGGAGACACCTAAGCACTACAGGAGGCTATTTAAACCACACCCGGTGGATGAATCTTGCTTTGCGTTATTCTGCACCCTCTGCAGCAGAACGCTCATCGTGTCTTCTGCATCCGGTCCTGGGCCTAGGGAAAAAGGCTTAACATCCTGAATCCAGTCTTCAGCAACTCCTATAAAGACAAGAAAGAACAGGTTAGCATTCCGGCATCTGAAAGGCAAAGGCTTACCTACTCTTCGTGCGCTCCGGAGGTCTTCACACTGCATTCCGGCATCTGAAAGGCAAAGGCTTACCTACTCTTCGTGCGCTCCGGAGGTCTTCACACTGCATTCCGGCATCTGAAAGACAAAAGCTTACCAACTCTTCGCACGCTCCGGAGGCCGTCGGCGCTGCATCCTGCATCTGAAAGACAAAACAAGGTGCGTTTAAAGACATTGGGGAACTTTAATACTCACGTGCCATTACTCCTTTCCACATCTAACCCAGTGGGTATCCCGGCACCCTGCAGCCGCTCCGAACTTGTACCTGCAAAATAAAAGACAGTTAGAGCGCATCGTGAAGCTGGCAACAAGCGCTTACTTACGTGCTTCCAGGCGCTTCTATTCATCACACGGGCTCCATCTTCAACTCACTTCAGCCTGTCATCCGCCATCGCCAGAACCCTGCAAAACAAGAGACATCATTATTAAAGACTTTAAAGACATTTGAGTTACTCGAAACTTACCGTTCGTGCAGTAAACGACAGACAGCAGTCCTCTGAAGTCAAGAGGCCTGCGCTACCTATCCAGTGAAGAAACTGGTTACAGCACCCTGCCCCGAGGCAGATGGAGAGCTCGGCATTCACTTACCTAAGGTGAGAGCGTTAACCTGTGGGGGTCTACAGGAGAGGAGAAGAGGAAAGAGATAGGGACACCCCAATAACCCCAGTTCATTAACCCCGTATTTTCTATCTGCAGACATCTTCTCTGCACGTCAGGCATACAGGGCACAGAGGTCCAGCCCAAAGAGCCAACCGGGTGCTGCACATCACCTTTGAAGATACGGTAGTCGCCCAGTCAAGACCGGCGCCTCTGCGAGAATCAGGTGAGCGTTACACCAATCTCTTGCTATGAATAATCCTCAAGCACTATCATATACACCATCCCTGCTCTGGGATTATTCTGATTAGGACCCATTCATCTACACATCACAGGTTTAGCCGTCACCTCCTTACGGCCAGATTGTACCCCGGGCAAGACCTCTGGCTCTGAACCACTCTCTGTACTTTTACTGTCAAATATATCTCCATCCCACTTGTCTGGGTCCCAATCCACCCCTCCGGTAGCAATCACAGTTGCCACCTTACGTGTATTCACTCTCCCTCATCTCTTTCTATATTTGTAGCGAGCAACTCTCACAGCAGCTCGTTTGGCCACCACTTGATATTTGTCCACCTTATCATGATACAACTTAATTTGGAGATGCTGCATTAACGCAATCTGTTTCTCAGCAGCCAGCTCCTTTTCCAATCTCAGGACACTCATCTGTAATTCCACATTCTGTTGGTGCATCTTTCGAAAGGCATGCAGCAGAATCCAGCCCCATCACCTAAAGCCGAACACTCTTTCCCTTTTTCCACAGGCACCTGTTGCAGGAAGCCCACCACTTCGGCTGGACTCGCCTCAATTATATTTGTGTCCCAGGTCTCGCTCAGACCTGCACCACATGCCCATGTCTGTGCGACTTTGTCATGCAGACTCTTAGTCCACCCTGAAATAGTCACCTCAGGACAGCCTCCGTCTGCAGAGCTTCCTTTTTTCATAAATAGGGAACTCATTCTACCAAATGGATATTTCACGTCCCTATCGTCAATAGCTCACAACACACTATTCTATGAAATTGTTGCCTTGCTCAGTCCAAAAACTTTAAAATCCCAAATTGGCAGGGCTCTTTGGCACCAAAGTCAGCACAAAGACCCTCACAGCGCCAAAATGTTTTGCTTTTGCCTGCCACGTGGAGGGATCTCAGACTTACGTTCCCCCAGGCCACAACAAAACAAGTTATTGGACTCAGACAGGTAAGAAATCACACTCAGACCAATAGTTATAAAGAAATAAAATGTCTTGTTATAGGCCCTTTATTCACACCTTATACATACACACATAACACACATAACACACATAACATATAGTCAATTATACATAAACATAGAAAAAATGCATCACTGTCATAATGGTTGCAGAAGACCCGTTCATCTTGGCCACCACAACACTGTTTAGTCCCAGAGCAGGTAGGCAGAGAGATCACTCATGCTAACGGGGTCTGGAGCGGAGCGTCCTCCCTCTCAGCGAGACTGCATCACCCGGGGGTCCAAGTTCTATCTATCTTCCCGAGAGGAATACCTCTTTTCTTTATGGGGGAGTCCCCAACCCTCTTGGTTATGACTCCCCTTGGCCGAAGAGCAGACCACAAGCATAAGGAGCAAAGAATGGAAAAAAACAGCTAGAAGTGTAAAAACCCAGCTTCCCTTCCTTGCCTTCATTCCCAGTACCCCTTATCACTGCACCTGCAGAGCTCTCTGACTCCATTTCTGGCTCGTTCTTCAGCAGACAATAAAACAACTATTTTCCACAGTTAGTTCATCTGACATCATTATGTGACCTTGCCTCTGCTGCAGAAATGCATGTTTATAAACCGAGCCCACAGAAACGTAGGCTTTCATTGCAGTGATGGAAGTGAACGTCCAAAATGGCCGCGCACAGGCGCCATGTTGTTTTAGCTAATTTTTCGCATAAGCACTACACTGATTCATTTGGTTTGGCCGTTTGATTAGAGCCCAATCTGGCACACCTCTGTTCAATGTGTCCAGAAAGTTTGATACTAAGGTCAAGCTTGAGGCTGCCTGTTGATCATTTCTGATTGCAGATAGTTCATGTTGTAGAGTTCCTATCACATTAGTAACCACATCTCTCAGGATGTACAAAGCTGGTAGAAGTTCTCATCCACTGCGTTAAAGCCTTCCTTTACAGCTGCTTGCTCTGTTTTCTGGATAGCTATGATAACTTCCTTCCAGGTATAAGTGTTATTAGCTCTATCTCTGCCACGTCTCAGCATCACTTTTACAGCCAACTTCTCTTTTGGTTCTCCTAGAACTATTATTCTCCATTGGGAGACTAGCTTCATGATTTCTGATCAATTATCTGACTCTCCCCAAGCTTCTGTCATTGATAGTACTTCACTGAAATGAGTAGTGTGGGACATTGCCTGGCATCATTTACCAATGGAAATTGCATATGTTCACGAATTATTGTGCGTTGGCCAGGCTCTATATGGACCTACACTAGCACCAAACCATCTTCTGTTATGCTCATTAGCCTGCACTGCCCAGAGTACTGGGATGCCTGAAGCATATGTAATCAAATTAGAACCACACAGTTTCATACTATCCCTATAGGTGGCATTGCAGAACTTGCATAGATCAACTCCCAATCAGGGTAGAAAGAGACATTATTCTTACTGCAGGTTGTTTGATAGTGAGTGTAATTCGAAACGTACATGAGATGGGGTAATCTACATGCTAGATCTAGAGACTCATCTCCCCGAATCTGCCAGTATTCACCCGCCCATGTGGAGTTTAACGGTACAGCTTCTTTCCAGGATTCTTCTGTCATGTTCCTATAGAACCCCCTGTCATACACTACTGACTGGGCAGACCAATAGAAGGTGCTGCCTTTTGGCTCTTGAGGAAACTCATATTGATTCTCATAACTACAATCTCCCTCTTTATAGACTCCTGGAGTTATATATGAGAATTGAGCTTTGAACTCATTACTTGGGGTTTCAAAGGGTACCACACCATGTTCCCAGTGTGTATGGTTTATCCATCTTATAGATTCATATTTATAAAATAGAAAGGTATCATAATACCTCATGTAGCAGATGTGTTCTGCTAGGCTAAGTAGATCTTCAATATCATCTTCAGGATCTAAAAGCGCCTGTGAATGTCACAAGCTTAGCTCTAAGCATATACCTATACATTTGAGATACGGGAATGTTAGGTGTAAAGAGACGCGACTCATCTATTACAGATAGATTATGTACTTTACTTGCAATGATGGCCCATCAAATGTTCTGTATTGAGGTATCCAGAACTTACCAAAAGGAAGTGGATATATACTTATAGTTACGGTCTTGTCCTTATCCTTCATACCCCCTTTATGCAATACATGTGAAGACGCTAGTGGTGTTAAATTAACCAGGCTGCTTTCTGGGTGTGGATTGACAGCTGTTAGAAAGAGTCCAGTGGTATGTGTGGCTTAGAAGTCTATGAGAGTTAGTCACAACAAAAAGTAGAATGCCGCCAACAGTATGTAGATCATCTTCCATCTTGTAGTCCGATACAGTCTCTGGATTTGCTGGACTAATCCAATGCTCTTTTTATGCAATAAGGTCACTAACCTTGGTCGAAAATTCAGTCCTTGCGTGACGCTTAGCATGTCATTCCTCCTCATCATTCGAGGTACCATTGATAATTCTTCGTGACCTTCACTCAGTCTGTAGTTCCCTTGGAAACATTGCCTTAACTATCAGGTGCCGGTTTCAGATGATTGATGGACACTTGGCGTGTATCTTTATTTGGCGGTAGAGCAGGTATTACCACTGTTCTTGTTCCCAGGACACTGATTACGTGAACTGCCAGTCGGTACTAAGGTCCCAGTGGCGTTCTGTCATGGATTTTCTCCAACACCCAGTCTCTTTTTCTCAGGGTCGGCTATTCAGGTGGCTCTGAAGTCATCTCCTGGAGAAAATCTCTCAACAATGTTGTTAGCAGCGGCTGATCTGCCTGGTTGAGGGACTGGAAGGATTATGTAAGTCAGGCATGTACATTGGGATTCCACACAAGCGTTCATGAGCGTTCATGAGCAGATTTACCATTGCACTGTGATTGGCGAGGCAATTTGTTAATGCTTCTCATTACCAAAGGCACGTGTTCTAACCAGTTACCTCCTCCAGCCAAAATGCATTTAGCCAGGGCTTGTTTAATGATCCCATTAGCTCGTTCCATCACACAATTCACTGCTGGGCAAAAGGGATTTGAGAACCACAGTTTTGCCCCCATACTCGTCACAGACTCCTGCACTGCTTTTCCAGTAAATGCTGTGCCATTGTCAGCATAGAGGGTTTGTACTGCTGTCGTAGCAAATAAGGATCTCAAGTCCTTTATGACTGTCCTGCAATCAGCATTACGTTGAGGGTATATCCTGGTGTACCTGGTACATGAATCAACTATGATCAGTAGATATTTGAATTTATTCACTGGTGGAAGTGGACCAATGTGGTCCATAAACATGCACTCGAAAGGTACCTGTGCCCTTGGTAATGGAGTTTCTCTAAGCTTCTTAGTATGATCCACTGTTGTCTGTAGACAAGTGGTACAATTAGCTATGTAGTATTTTACTTGTTTTCTCAATTCCGACCACCAGTACCTAGCTTGTAGTAACTGAGTGGTTGCAGTTATGCAAAAATGCATAGTTGGCACCCCTGCATGTGCTGCTGTTATCATTTTCTCTCTTTCAGACTTGTTCGGTAGAACCCTCCTGATAGGATTGCCTTTTTTATTGGAATTGTTACTCACACTACATTATCTTCTTTTCTATAACCATAAGTGTTTGAATAGACTTTAGGGTATGGACCGCCCTTCAGGCACGCCTGTATATCCTCATCTATGGGTGTAGCTGAGCGGGTTAGTGCTGCTACTACTAGTGTTGTTGGCCTTTCCCTTCCGGATAAGTCAGCCAGCGCATTGCTGGTGCTGTGCACATAATCAGTTTTATGGGCCTTAGTATGTGTTACCCATAAAAGAGAGTTTCCCTCTTTTACTTTCCAAACCTGTTTCCACAGCTGATTCGCTGAGATGGCCTTCCCTTTTGAATCTTTAAAATCATTTTTCACCCACCATTGTAGGTCAGTGTTGAATGCTCTGAACACATAGTCTGAATCAGACACTATTAATGTTGGTTGGTTCGGTATAACTTGTCTAAGTGCCAAGAGCAACCATTGCAGTTCTGCTGTTTGTGCCTCCTAGATGTTTAGTCTGTGTGTCTACGGGTTCAAATTCATTATGATGATTGAATCTCCCTTTTCATACAGCGCAAGCTGCTGAGTATTTTGACCTAGTTCCCAATGCCAGTATTGCTGAACCATCAGTGTATAATACATGAGCATACATCTATAGCTGAATCTCTGGTTCTCTAACATCAGCTTCATAATGCAGTGTCCACTCAAGATTACACATAGGCAATAATTCCTCTTTGTAATGGAACTGGACATCTGGTGCTGCCCAATTGTACCCATCTGGTATGTTGTGCTTTTGAATTAGGAATACTAGCACGATTAGTGGCTTCTAGTTGTGCAATTGGTGTTATTATATGTATGTTTTTTCCTGCCGCCATAGCGCGTTCTTTCTGGAGTAATATCTGCACAGCCGCTAGAATTCTTTCTTCAGTCGTAAACCTCGGCTTTGGAATAGTGTATATGTGAGACATATAGGCTATGGGCCTATTATCACCTCTGTTACACATTGTTTTTCCTGGCATCAATGAAACCTCTAAGTCTTGTTCTGAGTTCCTGTCCTGCAATGGACCTGTATGAGTCATGAGTGTATATACATGATTTAAAATATTCGCATGTTCCGACTTCCAGTCCGATGATATGAAATTGGGTCTCAATAGTGCATATAATGGTTTGATTAATTCTGCATAGTTTGGTACATATGTGTTACCCATAATTTAACAGTCCTAGCATAGCCTGCAGTTGCTTCAAGCTATGGTGACTCTGCAGGTTTGCACATTTCTCTAAGAAATTGGGTGATAGCCCTTTTCCTTGATCAGTAAGTGTAAAACCTAAAATTGTAACCTCTCTATGTGCTATTAGGAACTTCTTGAAATTAAATATGTATCCCATGGATCCTAGAGTATGCGCTATCTGATCTACTCTCTCAGGGTTCCAGATCATCATCTGTACACTATATGTCATCAACATATTGCCAGTAATTTGCTATGTCTGCTAAAAGACTTTATCTTACTGGAAAATATTCATGGACTATTTGTGTACCCTTGCATTAGCCGTGTCATCTGAAAATGCTTTCCAAGGTGAGTGAAAGCCATGTACGTGTAGCTCTTAGGTGCTAATGGTTGTGCAAATAATCAATTTCCTAAATTAAGCGCTGTTTTGTACTTGTTTCTCAGGATATTGTTTAAGAGGCCAGAACTGTGAAGGTTCTGTACTGCATCGGTGTGTGCATGTGCATTCAATTCTCTATAGTCCAATTACAAGACAGTAAGTGGGATCTGACTGAATCACTGGAAGCACTGGAGTATTATAGGGACTTTTTTGTTCAATTACATCCCCCTGATTTACAAGTTGAGTTATGGTCTTCTGGATATGTGGTACAGCAGGCAGGGGAGTGGATTATTGCCTCTGAGGCTTGTGCTCTGAATTTATGGGAATGGTATGAGGTGGACACTTAATATCGTACCCTACATGGTTCTTATACAATTGCACTGTCCCCATCACTGCCCATAAAGCTACATATTGCTTTGCTACATCCCTATCTACTTCTCCTGAAAAGGCTGGTTCAATTACTTCCTCAGCTCTAGGTGCCTCCATAACATAAGGTGGTGGCCAATCCTGTGGTGCCAGAAGACCTCCGTGTTTTATATGTAGATGGTCCAAGAACAATGCTTCAATTTCTTTGGGTTGTTCACCCTCTAATTCGATTGTCACTAGACAGACATCATTGTCCTCTAGTACCTGTCCTGTTGGTGTAGTTATTTCAATTTGCTTATCAGTCTCAATATAAGACATTACATTTCGATGGATGGTCTTTATAATGGAAATCTCTGAGCCGGAGTTCAATCCAGTCAGTTACCCTCTTAGTTTCTGGTATTTTCCGGCGTGTCTGTGGTTTTTCCCATCACTGACTTTTAGTGCTGCAACCTGCTTCTTTTCTTTTCTTTCATGCCAGCCCTCTGGTATTTCTTGGGTTGCAGGGTTTGCGATCTATCTGTCTGTAGATGAGATGAACTAGCATCACTAGCCCCATACCTTTCAGGTGGCTTTAGCGTTGTCCTATCCCTAAAGTCTTAGCTATCGTGATGATTACTATATTACTAACTCCTTCCTCAAGGTGCTTGATACCTGGGTGTCACGATTCCTGCCCCTCATGTCCCCAGCCCTCCAAGATGTCAGGCTGGAGCCAGGCCATGATTACCTACATGGCTCTCAAGGGCCTCTCCATCCCTCTAAAGACCCACTTGGAGTGTTCGGATCGGTCTCCAGTAGGCCTGCATCTTTCTTCTGCGCTCAGCTCCTGCAAGAACAAGAAACAGCCTTCCCTTGCGGCGCTTCTGCCCATCATTCATCGCTCCTTCTGTTCTGCGGGCATCTTCGGCGGTGTCATTCCCATCCCGGCACACCACTTCCTAAGGAAAAGGGAAAAGAACAGAAAAAAGGCATTAGTAAGCATTCAGCAAATCTTTGCTTATTTTTAAAGACTGTACGAGCTTCAAACGCTTACCTGAATCCCAGCCGCTTTGGGGGAACTCTGTCTCCGTGACTTCTCATCCATCTGCAAGAGGGAAAAGACACTCCAGTTTAGTGTGGAAACATCTAGAGGTGCTGCATACTGCGCTTACTCACTGCATTTCTTCTTCATAACCGGCATCCACGCTGAAAACATCACAGCACCTAAAAGACACAGAAAAAGAACTCAGTTCAATACAAATACGAAAGGGTCACATCGCGCTCTCACTCACCTTCAGCGCTACTCATCTCAGCATCACGTCGCCATCCCCGGACGCCGGCTATCATCTAAGGAAGGAAAGGAACGAAGTTAGAGAACTGTTCAAAAGACTCATTATACTTACCCGTTGGACTCTTGCCAGTGAAGTAACTAGGCAGCAATGAGCCTGCATCAATCAACACGCTCCTGCGCTGAAAGCAGGACAGAGAGCACACTTTCCAAGAAAACAAGGTGAGCTGTGGATCAAAGGGAAGGGTTGGACCCCGGGCAAGAAGGGGTTCAAGCACACAGAGACAATAGGGGGTTAAACTCTACCAATCCTGTGTTTCAGGCCCATTCTCCAGTCGAGTAGACTCCAGGGAAGGGTTTCAGGTCGTAAGAGGTCAGAACAGGCTGAGTGACGTCCCCGTGGATACCAGGTGAGCGTTTCAGAACTCAAAGCCTCACATGAAAATCCACCTGGGCGTCATGGAAACGTCAGAAACCGACCAGTTAGCCCACATGTTGGGGCAGCTACGTTCTGAAGTACATGCAGCCAGGCAGGATACCAACACCCTGAGGAGGGAGCTGATAGTAGCCAAAGAAGGCACTGATGATTTAAGCCAGCAACTTCTCCAGTCACAAGCAGGGAATGCACTATTGCCGGGAAGCATGCCCTCGGTGCCAGCACCATCAGCCAATCCCATTCAGATAATCCTTCCTGGGGCAGTTCCCTTGACCCGCACAAACGATTTACGGGGGATCCCAAGAGGCTAACATGGTTGAGTTTACTCAAGACCAGCTTGTTCTTGTTATGGTCCCCACAAGGCAGAGGGCCTTACAGGACAAACGGATAGGACCCTTCAAGGTTGTGGGTAAACCTAGAGAGGTGAACTATCTGGTGGACTTAGGCAACCCTAAGGAGGCTCCCAGAGTCTTTCACACCAACCGTTTAAAGGCTTATGTCTCTAGACCTGACATAGGAGCTCTGCTTCTAGCTTCAGCTCAGGAGGAGGAGGAGAGTGAACCTCTGCCTGACCTCCTCAGAGCTTACCTTTAGATGAGCAAGTGGAAGGAGTTAATCTCTCTTCCAGTCTCACATCTGACCAGCAGGATGAGTGCAAGTTACTGTTAAATCAGTTTGTCTCCCTGTTCTCACTTTCATCAGGCTTGACCCCTTGGGGCCAGCATGACATACACACTGGTGACTGTTTACCTGTCAAAAGCAGTGGGTACAGAATGTCAGACAATATCAGATCCCACATAAGGAATGAGGTCAACAAGATGCTTGAACTCAGGGTTATAGAGCCCTCTACTAGCCCATGGTCTAGCCCAGTTGTGCTTGTACCAAAGGCAGGATCCAAGGAGTTGAGATTCTGCGTGGACTATAGAGCTCTAAATGCAGTCACCACGACTGATGCCCATCCTTTGCCTAGGACAGATGAGCTGGTGGACAAACTTGGTGCAGCCAAGTACCTCAGCACATTTGACCTAACATCAGGCTATTGGCAAATAGCCCTGACAGACCATTCCAAGGAAAAAACTGCATTCTCCACTCCAGCTGGCCTCTACCAATTCAAGGTGATGCCTTTTGGATTAAAGAATGCACCTGCTACATTTCAGAGGATGGTCAATCAGGTTCTGAATGGGATGGAGGACTTCTGCATGGCATACTTGGATGACATTGCAGTTTCAGCCCTACATGGAAAGAACATATTGAACACCTAGGTTATGTATTGCAGGCTCCGGAACAGGCCCATCTGAACATAAAGGCAAGCAAATGTCAAATTGGTCAGAGTTCAGTGGTGTACCTTGGACATGAGGTAGGAGGAGGTGAAATAAGGAGATTGCTTAGCAAAGTACAAGCTGTGCAAAACTGGGCCACCCCTACTACTCAAACCAAAGAAAGACCCTTCCTAGGTCTTATTGGGTACTATAGGAACTTCACAGAGAACTATGGGACCATAGCTTCTCCCTTGAATGTCATCTCCTCTCCCAAATTTCCTAAAACGGTCAGGTGGAATGAGGAGTGCAATCAAGCCTTTGAAGGTCTAAAGAAAGCCCTTTGTCAAGCTCCAGTCCTAAGAGCTCCTGACTACCACCAACCCTTCATTGTACAAACTGATGCTTCTAATGTAGGTATAGGTGAAGTCCTTAGTCAACTGGATGAGAAAGGTAGGGAACACCCCATTTGTTTCATCAGCAAGAAGTTAAATGATCCTGAAACAAGGTGGGCAACAATAGAAAAAGAATGCTTTGCTATTGTGTGGTCACTGAAGAGGTTTAGACCATACTTGTATGGATCTACCTTCATCATTCAGACGGACCACCAACCCTTGAGATGGCTGATGCAAATTAAAGGGGAAAACGCAAAATTACTCAGATGGTCAATTTGCCTGCAAGGATTAGATTTTTCCATTGAGCACAGAGCAGGAAGTCACCACCAAAATGCTGATGGTCTCTCTAGGATGTTTGTAAGCAACTAGAGGTATGATATCCATCCAGGAGTGGATTAAAACCTCCTGTCCCTTAGTCTGGGGGGGCGAGTGTTAGGGAGAATTCTCCATCTAGGGCTAATTTCCCTCACCTAGTGAGTCCCCAGCAGCTTTGCTGGATTTCTGGAGTTTATTTTTTCCACCTGGTAAGAGTGTATATCCTTTTTCCACTCTTACATGTGTTTCGGCCTATGTGTTTTTACTCATTGTGTGATCTTGGGCACTGGAGCACACCAATCAGGGGATCCCTGTTCTTGTATGGGTTACACAGCACCTTTAGTGCAGTAGCCCAGCGTTGTCTTTAAGACTTCCCTCTGACTCCATTTCGCTGGGGCTGACTACTGTCCCCCAGAGAAAGGTAAAGTTGCCATTTACTTTACATAGTAATTTTTTACCACAGACCCAGTACACCCCATCTTACATGGAGTACTAGAAAGGGCTAATCTGCACCCCTTTTCTGTCTGTACCTCCCTGAGCATTGTTTCTCTCTTTTAATATTTAGACTTGGCTGGTGGCAGTGGTATCTACCCTAACATTTCTACCGTGATTATACTAGGTAAATGTGGTAATACTTTTGGCTATTTTTGCAGCCTTAAGCATAAACCCGCTTGACCAAATCATCTTTCTTTTGGCTCCGGTTGGGTTTATTCACCATTTCTTTTTGTTAAAATCCTTATTGTGTTTTACTTTGCACAGCAAACTAGGTTCGCCTTCTTTGTTCACCGTCTTTTGGCATACTTCTGCAGAGAAGCCCTCCTCTTGGCGCCTGGTTGTCTAGGTATACTGAATGTGGGGAAGGGGTGTAGTCACCCCCTGCACAGGGTATCCTAGGAAACCCACGTCGCACTTTGCCATGATTGGCTGAGGTGGTTGTCCCGGCTGCCAACCCCCCTGCTGCGTGATTGACAGAAAGGCTGTGTGAAAGGGGGTTTTGCACCTAAAAGGCAGGTCTCTTGGGCTAGAAGTCAGAGTCGCCTCTGGAACTATAAGGAACCGAAGAGAAACGGAGAGAACGACAGCTGCTGCAACTACCCCGTCCCGGTGAAGCCATGCTGCAGTCCTGAGCTATCTACCCTTCAACGACTAAGTCTTCTTCCCTTGAGCCTGGTGGGGATAACCAGCTCATCTTCTTCAGCCAGAGATCTCAGCCGTGGTCGAAATCGCTGCACACTGCTGTAGTGGTCCGGATAGCCACCTGCCGAGCCTCCCCGGATTTATTAAGGAGCGCACCTTTTATTCGTTGTCGCTGCTGCCGGCTTCATCCCTGTGTGGTGCAGACCCCCTCCAGACGTCCTCCTTCACAACGAAGCTCCAGGAATCGTGGGTCTGCGGGAAACCAACAGGAACAACGGCCAGGGCACCAGCTGCATCGTTGGAATAAAGTACTGTGCTCTACTCGAGGAAACTGGGTGAATCCCCTTTCATCCTCCTCAAGGCTCGCCCTGGTCTTCCCTCCTTCTTATAACTTTTGCTTCCAAACATTGACAATATCAAAGTACTTTTGGACTACGCTGAATCGTGAACTGTCTAACGGTGTGATCTTCGGCAACAGGTCTCCGGTGTCACTTAACCCTGGCTCCGACTTTTGAACTCCTGTTTCTGAGTATTTCACGATGCTGTCTGCTTAACCTAAATATTGCATGTGATTTTTGCCTCCAACTCCCTCTGGGTATCTCAGGTGCTAAGTGTGTTTTTGCCCCGGTAGCATTTCATGTCACGGATACATGTTTATTGAGTGGACCGAACTGTCAAAAAGTGATCGCAACCATATCCGCGGTATCGTGTTTTGTTCATAACACTGGTTCATTCAAACACAGGGTACTTACCTTGAGATTTACTGTACAAAGTGAATTGGTTAGTTGTAGTATATTTAACGTGTGGTTTTGTTTAAAGTTTAATAGAAGTGTTGTGTTTATAACTGATGGTTTAAAAATAAATGTACTTATATTTTTTACCTGAAACCTTGAGTCAGTGTTTGCTTGAGTCACAGTAATTGTAGTCCCTTTGTGTAATCTCTGCTACTGCTCATATACTCTTGAGATAAGCCTGGCTACTCTGCTACTGCTATCACTATAACTTAGTAGTACAGGCTTGTACTAAAGGTAAAACTTGTAATGCCACCTGTGGTCTTAATTGTGTGTAGTGGTCACTAACGGCACTGCACAGGATTCTGCCGAACACTAACCCCTGCCCTACCCCTTACACGAAACTGAACCCTATATCTAACCCCTTACACTAACTCTAATCCTAATTCTGACCCCTGCCCTACTCCTTACACTAACCCTAAATCTTAAATTAAAAAAATCAATCGATTATCCATCACATTTTATTCAATGAAAATGCATTTTGATGGAAAGTATTTTCAATGAATAAAATTTGATCGAAATGACTTAGATGAATAGATTTTCGATGGAAAGTCTAGATACCTTATATTCTGTATTTCGGCCCACCATTTCACCTCTATACCACTATCTTTTTGAGAGCTTTCTGTACTTCCTTGGGCAATCTCCTTTTGATAACAAAATAGAAATGCAGAACTCACCGGTCCCACTGTTCCGGCGTCTCTGCCCTCTACATCGCTTGTACTTTCAAAATGTATTGAGCGGGGTCTTCATCATCCTCCGTGGTATACTGCATTATGGACTGCAAATCCAGTGTATTGGGGTATGCTCGCCACTGGGTAGACCACACATGTGCTCTGATGTTTTTAAAGTGTGCCCCATCATGTATATCATCATCTATCTGAACTCCTGAGTATCCAGCCTTAACCCAGACGTCCCTTGTCTGATCCCCGACAATTGCTTCAAGCAGACTTTTGATATCTCCATCTGCTAAAGGGATATCAGCTGTTTGTTATCAAAAGCATATATCCATTTCTCCGCCCCTGCAGTGAGGGGTGGGAGCACTTTAATCAAGTGTTTTTGTCCACCTGGGCCCAAAGGTACATACTGCGCCCTTCCGGGGCCTCTATGTAGTAATGGCAACTGTGTAGCCACTCCCCTTCTTGCCGTCACCTGCCTTTTTTCTTGCCACTGCTGCCCGCCCAAATCTGTTCCTCAACTGAAGACTCCATAAGCTCTCTACCTGTGGGATAATTACTGGTATCTCATCTTCATCCGCTAATTCGTCCACTGTGTCCTAATTTTCCTCCCACAATTCCCTATTTGTAACTCCATCCGGCCTCACTGTTCCGTAATCTCAACTCCCGCCCCTTGTTCATCACACTTCCCTTGCTCCTTCTCAATATGAACATCTTTCATCGCAAGACTATCTAACCTAAACAAAAAGTCTCCAGCCCTCCATTCGTCTAGTCCACACCCTGATTTGCTCCCTTCTTCCTGTAGAAATCTCAACCACGCCAATTCCATTTGCACTGATTTTAAAGCCTTCTCTCTCTCCTTCTGTGGTTTCCTATCCATCGATACAGCAATGTTATTATTCGTTTGGTACGGATGCGATAACACAGATGGGGTGGTGCTGTAGCAGACGTGAGCAATGTGCACGTTGGATTGGTATATCCTGTGGCAGGCAGGGTTGGGTAACATCATACTCGGGCGGGGGTGACTGGTTTTCCTCAGGTAATGCTGTTCTAGCTACACTCGGGGTTGGTCCGCTGTCAAACTGGGATTTATACTCATTGTCCTATATGTGTGCTCCACCATTTTCCATAATTCTAAAATATCTTTCCTCCTTTGGAGTTTTTTTACCTTTATATTGGCAGCCAAAATGTGTACATGTGCTCCAGTATCCCTCTATTGTTCGTACCCTGTTCTGGCCATGGGCAGCACATTCCCCATTGTGTCTCCGCCACCCACTGCTTATGATATTCCTCAATTTTATCCTTATACAATGGCAATGCACTACACATGTACTCTAACAATGCAACTACCCCCATGTTAAGAAACGTCATATACAGAAATGGCACACCATATACAACATGTAGTTTGTCTTAAGTGCTCCTACCAGCACTTTGCTCATGCTCTCCTGTCAACCCCCTACCGACACTCCCTTCTCTCTCACTCACTCCACGCACACACACTTTCCCCACACACAAAACCTACACCACTTTTTCAACATGCCCTCCCTTAGCCCCCTCTAACAACCCAATATTATTTAAAACACTAAACTAAAATAACAACCACTATTTCACCTTATTCCCCCACCCAGAACATATTGGGCACATGAATTCGAGCTCACTAATTATCCAGAGCCCCTACTTCTATATTCTCTTATCATTTTTCAAAATATGGCACCATCTTCTTCCCTACCTTGGAAAGGATTCCACTTCTTCGTCTGTCTTCTCATATACTTATTATAATAATGAAAAATAAAATATGTATATATAACCATCATGTGGTCTTTACACACTACTCAACTCAGTCACACACCATTCCACCATACACCTTCACTCCCTCCTGTTTGTTCAACACACACAAACCCACACACCTTTTACCCAATTCCCCTCTTAGAATCCACCCACGTTGTTTTCACCCGCACACAGTGGACTTAAATCTGCGTGTTCACCTGAGCTCCTCCGTCACGGGGTCCCAATAACGCCCTGCACAATCCTAGGATCTGCGCCCCGCGCCAAAGAGCAGACAGGAATCCTGTCAAACCGGCTCCTGCACACCACTACGGGTTGTGAGCTTGGGATTGGTCACTGCAGGTGGGAGCGGCCCCTCCAGATTTGCAGCCTGGAACCGCTATATATTGTGGAAAATCAGGGATCACATTGCTCACTCCAGACAAAATACAACCCGCTAGGGAAAAAGACACAGCACACCTTTTGCAAGGAGAACAAGGTTTATTCTCACAAAAATACAATTACGCGCCAGCAAAGAAATCTGCTGCCATGAAGCGCTCTGACAAAAACAGCATAAGCAATGGGTTATAAGGGTACACAGTGTCACAAGGAATGTACATAACATCGGTTACAAATCCAGGTAGCTGGTTGGTGTGACCCGATACACAAATAGCCTGCTCCTAACGGGGTGGCAGGCCATTGGTCCCATCATCTTCTGTCCATCTTTTTCCATGTGGGGATGTTCTTCTTCTGTCATCAAGCACGAAGACTCTAATTGGCAATTTGGTTACACAATTAATTATTTCATAGCTTTACGGCGTACCTGGTACCAAGGACATGAGCGAGGAGCTACTTTCGGCTCCCTTCACCAATAACTTCACTAGTTTCTTCAGCACTAGTTTTGCTTCCTCGGTCTGTACTCTTTCTACCGTTCCCTTTGCCTTTTCTTTCAACCATTTACAATGATGCACAATTATCGACTGTAAATACGGCCACCTTATCGAGCGCCTTCTGCACTTCTTTAGCGAGGCTCTTCTTAACAATAAAATAGTAAAATGCTATGGACCGGTCCCATAGTTCTCCTGTCTTTCCCCTCCACATCTCTTGTATCTGTAATATGTACTGGGCTGGGTCTTCATCACTCATCATCCCCCATGGTCCGTGCCATTATCGACTGGATATCAGGGTTCACATGCCGCAGCGCTTCCACACTCGGACCCTGCAGTCATTGAAGTGGGCCTGACATGGCTGTCATCCCCTATCTGCACTCCGGATGCTCTGCTTTAGCCCACATTTCATCTGCCTGATCCCCCAGTACTGCGGCAAACAAGCTCTTTAGGTCACCCACAGCCAGAGTAATACCTGGTGTTTGCTTCGCGAAAGCGTAAATCCGTTTACCCACCACAAGTGATAGAAATCCTCTTATCAAGTTGGTTCTGTCTATATGAGGCCAGGGTACATATTGTGCCCTCCTGGGACCCTTGTGTAGCAACAGAAATTGAGAACACTTGCTGTATCCCTTTCTTTTGCATCCCCTGCTTTCCTTTCACCACCCCCATGCGCCCATGACACGTTCTCAGCTGGGCCCCCCACAAACTTTCACCCCATGGTGATATTATGGATGGTGTCTCCTCATCCCTTAGCTCATCTACTGTGTCCCACTCCGCTTCATCTGCACCTGCGCACATATCAGCGTTGGACCAATCCAACCAATAATCTAAACTTCCGGACCGTGGCCTTCTCCCATGCTGCTCTTCAAAAACTTGTCCTGCGCACATACTTGATCGCTGTACTGTCAAGAATTACAAAATGTCCCCCGCTCTTTGCTCTCCACTCATCGAGCCCAATAGGTGCCCTCTGCCCATCTCCCCTATAAAAACCTCAATCTTGCTAACTCTTCTTCTGTTCTCTTTAGCGCCTCCTCTTACTCTTCTGTGGCTTTTGTTCTACTTCTCTCGAGCGACTTCAGCTCGAGCGACTGTGGAAGCTATGAGATTCGGAAGATTCTCCTACTGGACCAATGTTGACCATTGACGGGGGGGGGTGGCAGGCAGCAGGACATACGTGGGATTAGTGTATTCTGACACTGCGTAAGTGGGGTCACACCCTGCTGGAGGTGTCTGCACTGGAATATTTATATCGCACTCATACAGAAATGTTTCAGAACGCAACCAAGTAAAGGGAGGGGAACAAGGGAGAAACAAAAACAACGATCTTACTAGGCCCAGTGACATTGAGAACATGCAAGTGCATGGAAAATGGAAAAGGGGAAAGCATGGAAAGGGGAGAAGTGGTGAGTGCGGAACAAGGGAGAGAGCAGAATAAATAAGGAGTAATATAAATAAATTTAAAAAGGTGATAAACAGTGGTAGTCTAGCCAGCAAGGTGGCAAGTGCTAGGTTATTCAGATAGGGTAAATCTGATAAGTCTGAAAGAAAGTAGGTGAGGGACTGTATGGATACAGATACAGACCCAGTGCAAGGTGTGGCCAGGAGACAGTGCAGGAGGGTGGCAGGGTGAGCATGTACCTGGGCACGAAGGACAGAGGGTGGCCAGGTGCACAGTGGCGAGAGAGAAAACAGATCAGCTGGGGAAAAGAGGGGCAAAGGCAGAGGCGAGGAGGAAGGACTTGAGGTTCTTGCATAACCGCAGATGGTTGTCCTCAAGTTTCATGGTTACAGAGGAAGGCCCCAGCCGAAGACAGATCTGCCACCAGCTTGTTTCTTTGAAAAATGACTAACCCTGAGGGAGTTAGAATTAGAGAAGTGAAGGGCTCGAGAGGAGAGGTATTTACGGAGGGATAGTTGGAGGTATTTTGGACCCAGGCCCCAGTAAGCCTTGTGGACAATGCAGAGGGTTTTAAATGTAATCCTTGTGTCCACTGGGAGCCAATCAAGGGATTTCAGACCTGGAGAGATACAATCCCAGGGCTTGAGGCCAAGGACAAGTCTTGCAGTCATGTTCTGGATTAGTTGTAAAGGGCAGAGAGTGGAGGCAGGTAGATTTAGAAAGAGGATGTTACAGTAGTCCAGCCTAGACAGAACCAGAGCTTGGGAGACAGTGAGCTTCTGAGGGAATGAGAGGAAAGGCAAAGTATGTCTGAGGAGGTGCAGTGGGAAGTTTGACTTTTTAGAGATGTCAGAGATGTGTGCAGAGAAGGAAAGTGCGGAGTCAAAGATGACCCTGAGTTTCTTGACCTAGCAGGTAGGGGTAGGAGGAGGACCAAGGGAGGCCAGCCAGAGAGTGAGGGGAAAGGATGGTGAAGGAGTACCAATGAGGAGTATCTCAGACTTGTTGGCATTTAGACAAAGATTGCTGGTGGCACACCAATTCTGAATGGCGGTTCGGCAATCAGAGAGGAGGGAAGAAGAGGAGGTGGCTGAAGAAAGCCTGAAAATCAGTTGGATGTCATCAGCATAGCACTGGAAATTTGAGCAGAAAATGGAAATGCAGTAGGCTAGAGTTGCCAGATATTGGTTGAAAAGCCTTTGGGAGAGGTTAGACCCCTGGAAAACACCACAAATAGAGAGGGAGATAGAAGATAGGAAGTATCCAAGTTTAACCTGGGAGGGTCGATCAGAGAGGAAAGAGGTCAGCCAGGCCAGAGCCTGATCGTTGATGCCCAGGTTATCACAGAGACGGTTGAGCAGGGTGGTGTGGTTGACCGTGTCCAAAGCAGATGAGAGATCAAGTAGAATGAGGGCAGAGGAAATGTTAGAGTCAAGGTTGGAGAGCAGGGCTTCACGGATGTTCAAGAAAGCAGTTTGCGTGGTTCTGGCAGCTCTGAAGCCAGATTGGTGGTCATGGAGAGAGCCAACAGAGTCGGAATGAAGGTTGTGCTGAGGGAGTAATGGAAATTGGGTGATAGCAGGACAGGAAGGATCAGCAATTGGTCAGGCCTCAATTAGGCCTACAACTTTGGGCAGTAGGTCTGATTGGGGCCGAGACACACAGTGCTGGTGGACCATTTGGGGCGTCTTCTAAATCCTCCACAATCTTCCATAATTCCAATACCTCCTTTCTATTTGTTAACTTCTTCCCCTTATATTTTGCTGCTAAGAATGTTTGCATTGTGTACAGGTGCATTATAAATGACTTATCATATCATACATGTGACCCAAAACCTCCCTATTGTTCATTCCTTCTTCAGACCTTGGTTTATACATTCCACCCTTCATCTGGGTCACCCACTTGTGATGGTATTTAATAAATCTCTCGATACAACGGCAGAGCCATACACATATACTCCAATGGGGTATTCGAATGCATGATAATTATCCCCATTCACTTATAATATAATCTTTTTTTATTTGATTTTACCCAAGGCTCCAGTCCAGAGGTGCCAGAATACCTAATTCTTCACCTCTTTCCCATTTCCTCGACCTCCCCCTTTGTATACCTCACTCACACACCCCACTTATACCTTACTCCACCATACCTGGACGAAGGGATTTGTTAGGGAGAATTCTCCAGAATGGCTAATTTCCCTTACCTACCGAGTCCCTCAGCAGCTTTGCTGGATTTCTAGGATTTATTTTGTTCACCTGGTAAGAGTGTGAGCCTTTTTTCCCACTCTTACATGTGTTTTGCTGTGTGTGTTTAACATTTGTGTGTTCATAGACTGTGGAGCTTCACCTACTCCATAGGCGTTATCTTTTTAATGTGTGTTACACAGCACCTTTAGCGCAGTGACACAGGTTTGTATTTTTCAGACTTCCCACTTTAGACTCCATATTCTGGGACTGACTACTGTCTCTCAGAACATGTAAAGTTGCCATTGACTTTATTAGTCGTTTTAAACTCACAGACCCAGTACAACCAATCTTACATAGAGTACTGGAAAGGGTTAATAGTTATCCCTTTTTGTCTGTCTCTCATGGAACATTGTTTTGTTCCCTTTTCATCAAGACTTGGCTGGTGGCAGTGGTATCTACCATATTTTTCCTACTGCAGTTTATTTAAATAGCCATGGTACTGTTTTAGGCTATCTTGGTAGCCTCAAACTTAAACCCGCTGGACCATGTTCACTTTCATTTGGTTCCAGCTGGGTTTAGTCGCCATTTCTTTTTGTAAAAGTCGTTTTTGTGTTTTACTCCGCGTGCCAAACCAGGTCTGGTTCCTTTGTTCACCGTCCCTTGGTGGGCTTCTGCACAGAAGCCCTACTTAGGAGCCTGACGTCTGGGTAGGCAGGATGTGAGGGAGGGGTTTTAGGACCCCTGCCATGGGTTCCCTTGGTAACCCAAGGCACACTCCTGTTTGATTGGCTAGGTGACTGTCCGGCCAGGACAGCCACCGTGCTGTGTGATTGACTGTAACGCTCACCTGGTATCCACAGGGACGCCACCCAATCTGGCTGAACTGCTTCCGACCTGGACCCACTTCTTCAGGTTCTTGTTCTGCCGAGGACCTAGTCTTGGTTTTCGATATGGTGCGCTCTCGGTCCTGCTGTTCTGTGCAGGGGTGCGCCGCAACTGAGTTGCTTCACTGGTGCGGGCCCTGTGAGTCCAGTCCTGCTGCGACTCAGTTTTCCCAGGTAAGTCTGTTGTTTTGACAGTTTGGGCCTCATTCCGACCCTGGCATTAAACAAGGCACTATTAGCGCCTTGGTTGACGCCGGTATTTTTCCAACTCCGCCATGGTGAATGGTGGAATTACCGCCCCATTCCAAGGTTGGCGGGGCAGTAATTCCCCATTCACCATGGGCCCTTCCCCATTCCCATTTTTGCCCCCATAGGGCTCAATGGGAATGGGGAAGGAGGTAATTACGGTACCGTAAATTACGGTACCGTAATTACCTCCAAGGTCCCTTTGCGGGTTCGTTTTTTAACGCCTGCAAAAAGCAGGCGTTAAGTACCAACCCGCAAAGGGAACTCGGAATAGGGCGGTAAGGGTTTAACGCCACCGGTCTCGTCTACGGTGACCGTTAACCTTTACCGCCCTACTCGGAATGACCCCCTTTGTCTTTAATTGCAATTCCCCCTGTTAATGTCTTTCCTTCTCTTTTAGGTGCGGAAGGAGTTCTGAGGAAGCTGTGCTGGCTGGGGCTGTTCTCGAGGTGGTAAGTGAAAGCGCAGATCGCAGCGCTATGTGATTTTCTTGCCGTGTGCTGCCCTGTGTTGTCCCTCTCTTGCAGATCGCTGAGATGTTCCAGATGATATACGGAGCGGTAAGTAGAAGTTCGAATTGCCTCCAAGTGATTATGCGTGTTAATTAGTCTTGCCCTTTTCTCTTGCAGGTAGGCGGGAGACCGAAATGACCTTGAACCAGAAGCAAGTCAACTCAGGTAAGCGTGAGACTGCCGATGGTTGTTTAAATGTGAAGAATAAACGCTTACTAATGTTGCTTTTCTATTTTTTTCCCCAGGTTACGGCTTCTAAGGAAGAGAGTGAGCGTTCGCTGGGAACCTGGATGTTCTGGACACTGGAGCGGATGACAGGAGCTGGCTCGCAAACAGGTAAGAGTAGTAATGATGTTCTTCTTGTTACAGTTGTCAGCCCGGAATGCTGACGAAAATCCAACAGGTCGTGGTGAACGTCACGCTGCGAGAGCAGAGCAACATGAAGCGTGTTCTCCAGCTTGGGCGTGGTTTAAATAGCCTGCCTGTATCCCAGGTGCCTTCTGGCCAGAGCACACCCTAGATGCTAGACCGCATGGTTCAGTTCTGGAACTGAACCATGTGGGGGCATCCATGTTGTGACACAGCCATTAAAAGCTCCAGCTCCTCTTTCAGTCATATGAGCCTGGCGCCAAAGGTGCCAGGACGGACTCCAAGAGAGTCGTGGGGGGCATGACTGGGCCCTTGGGGCCATGATGAGACCCTGTGGTGCGGCCCAGGGGGCCTGACTGCGAGGGGTAGTGGTCATGACAGCACTCCCCCCCAAGGCCCCTCTCAGGATAGTTTTATCTGGTCCTGGCTTGGTGGGATAATCACGATGGAAACGTATCAACCATGGTGCATGGATGTAATCACAAGGTTCCCATGTTCGGTCTTGTGGGCCATATCCATTCCAGTCCACTAAGTAGCATAGTTTTGATCTGACGTACTTTGAGTCCAGGATGTTTTTGACCTCAAATTCCGGTTCCCCATGGACCATTACTGGTTCGGGTGGTGTAGTCACCCGAGTTCCATGTTGAACTGGTTTCAAAAGAGAAACATGGAACACAGGGTGAATATGCATGTTGGTCGGCAGGGCCAGTTTGGCTGCAGCTGGATTTATAATAGATTCAATGATGAAAGGTCCTAGGTATTGTGGGAGAAATGTCTGGGTCCCTTTTATAGGTACATGCCTTGATGCTAACCAAACTTTGGCCTCGTTCCGAGTTTGGAGGAAGCCATGGCGCTATTAGCACCATGGCTACCTCCAAAATCGGTCCTGGTCTAGTCTGGTGGAGGGGGGGGACTTACCGGGACATTCTGCCCTAGGCTGACCCGGTAAGCCCCCATTCCAAAAGCCATTCCCCATTCCCATTTGAGCCCCCATAGGGCTCAATGGGAAAGGGGAAGGTGCTAATAACGGGCCCGATAATTGCAGGCCCGTTATTAGCTCCAAGGTCCCTTAACGGGTCCCGTAAAGAACGTGTGGTCTGACCACACGTCCTTTACGGTTCCCTCCAAGGGACCTCGGAATCGGGCAGTAAGGGATTACCGACATCGGTCTCCTTACCGTGCCCGGTATCCCTTACCGCCCGACTTGTAATGACCCCCTTTGTCTCCCACCTGGTAGTTGGGAGCCCTTTCACGACGCTGGTCTGCGTATTTCTTTTGGCGGTCTTTGGCTTGACGTAAATGTTCAACGGCCTTTGTGAAGGCCTGAGATATGATGGTGTGTAAGGTTTCGATGGCTGGCATCTCCAGAGCCGTGGGGACGTCCAGTTCGGACGTGCGTGAATGTCTGCCGTACATTGTATAAAATGGGGTTTGTCCAGTACCGCTATGCAGGGAATTGTTATAAGCATACTCGGCAATCCACAAGTCTTTCCAAGTTCCTTCTACTTGATGGAGCATTCAGCGCAAGTACTATTCGAGTGTTTGGTTTGTTCTTTCCGTTTGGCCATCCGTTTGAGGGTGGTGGCTAGTGGATAGTCTGATGTCGATTTGAGCCATCAAACAGCATTTTCTCCAGAAGTTGGATATGAATTGGGTACCTCGATCCGAGATCAGAATTGACGGGGACCCATGGAGCCTTCCGATGTGTTCCAGGAATGCCTTTGCCAGACTGGATGTATTTGGGAGACCTTTAAACGGCAAGAAGTGGGCCATTTTAGAAAACAAGACTACCACCTCTAGAATGGTATTGTAGCCTTGACTGGATGGTAGGTCGGTGATAAAATCAAGTGATAATGTATGCCAGGGTGCTGGCGGTATCTCCAAAGGTCTGCGGAGACCAGCTGGTTTCTACTTAGATGACTTATTCTGAGCACAAATACCGCAAGAGAGAATGAATCGAATGATGTCTTTTCGCCACGTGGGCCACCAGTAACTTTGTTTCACTTTGGCTAGAGCCATAGCAATTCCAGGGTGACCCTCAACGAGGGAGTCATGATATCCTGAGATGACCTGTTCCTGAAGCTCTTTCCTGGGCACGAATAGACGATTCCTGAAGTACGGGAGTTGTTCTTTGACTGTATAGTGTTATCCCCGCGAATCCCATTCTTGCAATAACTCAGGAGTTAACACATGTCGTATCCCTTGCAGTAATTCATCTTGAGTCAATGTGGTTGTAATGCCCAGGAGTTTGTCACTTGGTCTTAGGCAGAATCCACTGCAGTTCGCTTGGGGAGCACTACAGCAGATTAAGACTACAAGTATATGCAATAAATTCCATTTGGTATCAGTCAGTACCACAAACATTTATAGAATTTCGCAGAAAAGTGTCGCAAGCGGCTGGCGCAGAGTGTCCGCGTGTGATTGTCTGCGCCAGGCACGTGCGCTAAAACCGATTTCCGCGCACAGCGTATTCATGGATTTTAGGCTCCCAAACCAGCCGTGGCGCAGAGAATCGCAGCGACCCTGCAGCAGCGCCAGTAACGCCCCCAAGAACGCCCTTGCGCAAGGAAAAGCCATCAAAATTGCTAAATCATTGCAAAGGGCTGCGCTAACCCTGGACCAGTTAACCGGGCTGGCAAACAGCAAACGCCAAGCGGGGAACGTGTATTTCAGGGGTGCGCGGGAAGTTCCACACGCGATTGGCCCCGTGCAAGCAGGGTACGTGTATTCCATGGGTGCGCGGGAAGTTCCACGCGCGATTTCAGCAGGGTATGTGTATTCCAGGGGTGCGCGGGAAGTTCCACACGCGATTCCAGCAGGGTATGTGTATTTCAGGGGTGCGCGGGAAGTTCCACACGCGATTGGCCCAGTGCGAGCAGGGTACGTGTATTCCATGGGTGCGCGGGAAGTACCACACGCGATTTCAGCAGGGTACGTGTATTCCAGGGGTGCGCGGGAAGTTCCACACGCGATTCCAGCAGGGTACGTGTATTTCAGGGGTGCGCAGGAAGTTCCACATGCGATTGGCCCCGTGCAAGCAGGGTACGTGTATTCCATGGGTGCGCGGGAAATACCACACGCAATTTCAGCAGGGTACGTGTATTCCAGGGGTGCGCGGGAAGTACCACACGCGATTTCAGCAGGGTACGTGTATTCCAGGGGTGCGCGGGAAGTTCCACATGCGATTCCAGCAGGGTACGTGTATTTCAGGGGTGCGCGGGAAGTTCCACACGCGATTTCAGCAGGGTACATGTATTTCAGTGGTGCGCGGGAATTCCACACGCGATTGGCCCAGTGCGAGCAGGGTACGTGTATTCCATGGGTGCGCGGGAAGTTCCACACGCGATTTCAGCAGGGTAAGTGCATTCCAGGGGTGCGCGGGAAGTTCCACACGCAATTTAAGCAGGGTACGTGTATTTCAGAGGTGCGCGGGAAGTTCCACACGCGATTTCAGCAGGGTATGTGTATTTCAGGGGTTCTGGGGAGTACTACACGTGAATTGGCCGTGTGGGTCCTCCCAGGTGTACGCTCCACAACCTCCACGGCCCCTGCAGGCAGCCCACACCACGGGGGACTACCCTGCACCCCTGCTCATGTCCCGCAGGTAGCCCATCCACCATGGGCATGCCCCCCAGCCAACCCACATGTCACCTTGCACTACTGATCAACAATGCATGTCTCCCACCACCCCCACCCCCCAGCAGTGCAGGGGCAGCCTCCACCAGGCCCCCACTCATGTCTCCCACCACCCCCACCCCCCAGGGGCACCCTCCACCAGGCCCCCACCCATGTCTCCCACCCACCCCCACCCCCCAGCCACCATGGGCAGCCCCCACCAGGCCCCCACTCATGTCTCCCACCCACCCCCACCCCCCAGCCACCATGGGCAGCCCCCACCAGGCCCCCACTCATGTCCCCTATCACCCCCACCCCCCAGCAGTGCAGGGGCAGCCTCCACCAGGCCCCCACTCATGTCTCCCACCACCCCCACCCCCCAGGGGCACCCTCCACCAGGCCCCCACCCATGTCTCCCACCCACCCCCACCCCCAGCCACCATGGGCAGCCCCCACCAGGCCCCCACTCATGTCTCCCACCCACCCCCACCCCCCAGCCACCATGGGCAGCCCCCACCAGGCCCCCACTCATGTCCCCTATCACCCCCACCCCCCAGCAGTGCAGGGGCACCCTCCACCAGGCCCCCACTCATGTCCCCCTGCACCCCCACCCCCCAGCATCCAGGGGCACCCTCCACCAGGCCCCCACTCATGGCCCCTATCACCCCCACCCCCCCGCCATCAGGGGCAGCCTCCACCAGGCCCCCACTCATGTCTCCCACCACCCCCACCCCCCAGCAGTGCAGGGGCACCCTCCACCAGGCCCCCAGTCATGTCTCCCACCACCCCCACCCCCCAGCAGTGCAGGGGCACCCTCCACCAGGCCCCCACTCATGTCTCCCACCACCCCCCACCCCCCAGCAGTGCAGGGGCAGCCTCCACCAGGCCCCCACTCATGTCTACCACCACCCCCACCCCCCAGTCACCAGGGGCACCCTCCACCAGGCCCCCACTCATGTCTCCCACCACCCCCACACCCCAGCAGTGCAGGGGCAGCCTCCACCAGGCCCCCACTCATGTCTACCACCACCCCCACCCCCCAGCCACCAGGGGCAGCCCCCACCACCCCCACCCCCCAGCCACCAGGGGCACCCTCCACCAGGCCCCCACTCATGTCTCCCACCACCCCCACCCCCCAGCCACCAGGGGCACCCTCCACCAGGCCCCCACTCATGTCTCCCACCACCCCCACCCCCCAGAAGTGCAGTGGCAGCCTCCACCAGGCCCCCACTCATGTCCCCTATCACCCCCACCCCCCAGCAGTGCAGGGGCACCCTCCACCAGGCCCCCACTCATGGCCCCTATCACCCCCACCCCCCACCACCAGGGGCAGCCTCCACCAGGCCCCCACCCATGTCTACCACCACCCCCACCGCCCAGCCACCAGCCACCAGGGGCACCCTCCACCAGGCCCCCACTCATGTCTCCTACCCACCCCCACCCCCCAGCCACCATGGGCAGCCTCCACCAGGCCCCCACTCATGTCTCCCACCACCCCCACCCCCCAGCCACCAGGGGCAGCCCCCACCAGGCCCCCCACCACCCCCACCCCCCAGCAGTGCAGGGGCAGCCTCCACCAGGCCCCCACTCATGTCTCCCACCACCCCCACCCCCCAGGGGCACCCTCCACCAGGCCCCCACCCATGTCTCCCACCCACCCCCACCCCCAGCCACCATGGGCAGCCCCCACCAGGCCCCCACTCATGTCTCCCACCCACCCCCACCCCCCAGCCACCATGGGCAGCCCCCACCAGGCCCCCACTCATGTCCCCTATAACCCCCACCCCCCAGCAGTGCAGGGGCACCCTCCACCAGGCCCCCACTCATGTCCCCCTGCACCCCCACCCCCCAGCATCCAGGGGCACCCTCCACCAGGCCCCCACTCATGGCCCCTATCACCCCCACCCCCCCGCCATCAGGGGCAGCCTCCACCAGGCCCCCACTCATGTCTCCCACCACCCCCACCCCCCAGCAGTGCAGGGGCACCCTCCACCAGGCCCCCAGTCATGTCTCCCACCACCCCCACCCCCCAGCAGTGCAGGGGCACCCTCCACCAGGCCCCCACTCATGTCTCCCACCACCCCCCACCCCCCAGCAGTGCAGGGGCAGCCTCCACCAGGCCCCCACTCATGTCTACCACCACCCCCACCCCCCAGTCACCAGGGGCACCCTCCACCAGGCCCCCACTCATGTCTCCCACCACCCCCACACCCCAGCAGTGCAGGGGCAGCCTCCACCAGGCCCCCACTCATGTCTACCACCACCCCCACCCCCCAGCCACCAGGGGCAGCCCCCACCACCCCCACTCATGTCTCCCACCACCCCCACCCCCCAGCCACCAGGGGCACCCTCCACCAGGCCCCCACTCATGTCTCCCACCACCCCCACCCCCCAGCAGTGCAGTGGCAGCCTCCACCAGGCCCCCACTCATGTCCCCTATCACCCCCACCCCCAGCAGTGCAGGGGCACCCTCCACCAGGCCCCCACTCATGTCTCCCACCACCCCCACACCCCAGCAGTGCAGGGGCAGCCTCCACCAGGCCCCCACTCATGTCTACCACCACCCCCACCCCCCAGCCACCAGGGGCAGCCCCCACCACCCCCACTCATGTCTCCCACCACCCCCACCCCCCAGCCACCAGGGGCACCCTCCACCAGGCCCCCACTCATGTCTCCCACCACCCCCACCCCCCAGCAGTGCAGTGGCAGCCTCCACCAGGCCCCCACTCATGTCCCCTATCACCCCCACCCCCAGCAGTGCAGGGGCACCCTCCACCAGGCCCCCACTCATGGCCCCTATCACCCCCACCCCCCACCACCAGGGGCAGCCTCCACCAGGCCCCCACCCATGTCTACCACCACCCCCACCGCCCAGCCACCAGCCACCAGGGGCACCCTCCACCAGGCCCCCACTCATGTCTCCTACCCACCCCCACCCCCCAGCCACCATGGGCAGCCTCCACCAGGCCCCCACTCATGTCTCCCACCACCCCCACCCCCCAGCCACCAGGGGCAGCCCCCACCATGCCCCCCACCACCCCCACCCCCCAGCAGTGCAGGGGCAGCCTCCACCAGGCCCCCACTCATGTCTCCCACCACCCCCACCCCCCAGCCACCAGGGGCACCCTCCACCAGGCCCCCACCCATGTCCCCTATCACCCCCACCCCCCAGCAGTGCAGGGGCACCCTCCACCAGGCCCCCACTCATGTCTCCCACCACCCCCACCCCCCAGCAGTGCAGGGGCACCCTCCACCAGGCCCCCACTCATGTCTCCCACCACCCCCAACCCCCAGCAGTGCAGGGGCAGCCTCCACCAGGCCCCCACTCATGTCTACCACCACCCTCACCCCCCAGCCACCAGGGGCAGCCCCCACCAGGCCCGCACTCATGTCTCCCACCACCCCCACCCCCCAGCCACCATGGGCAGCCCCCACCAGGCCCCCACTCATGTCTCCCACCACCCCCACCCCCAGCCACCAGGGGCACCCTCCACCAGGCCCCCACTCATGTCTCCCACCCACCCCCACCCCCCATCCACCAGGGGCACCCTCCACCAGGCCCCCCACTCATGTCTCCCACCACCCCCACCCCCCAGCAGTGCAGGAGCAGCCTCCACCAGGCCCCCACTCATGTCCCCTATCACCCCCACCCCCCAGCAGTGCAGGGGCACCCTCCACCAGGCCCCCACTCATGTCTCCCACCACCCCCACCCCCCAGCAGTGCAGGGGCACCATCCACCAGGCCCCCACTCATGTCTCCCACCACCCCCACCCCCTAGCAGTGCAGGGGCAGCCTCCACCAGGCCCCCATTCATGTCTACCACCACCCCCACCACCCAGCCACCAGGGGCAGCCCCCACCAGGCCCCCACTCATGTCTCTCACCCACCCCCACCCCCCAGCCACCATGGGCAGCCCCCACCAGGCCCCCACTCATGTCCCCTATCACCCCCACCCCCCAGCCACCAGGGGCACCCTCCACCAGGCCCCCACTCATGTCTCCCACCCCCCCCCCACCCCCCAGCAGTGCAGGGGCAGCCTCCACCAGGCCCCCACTCATGTCTACCACCACCCCCACCCCCCAGCCCCCAGCCACCAGGGGCACCCTCCACCAGGCCCCCACTCATGTCTCCCACCCACCCCCACCCCCCAGCCACCAGGGGCACCCTCCACCAGGCCCCCACTCATGTCTCCCACCACCCCCACCCCCCAGCAGTGCAGGGGCAGCCTCCACCAGGCCCCACTCATGTCCCCTATCACCCCCACCCCCCAGCAGTGCAGGGGCACCTTCAACCAGGCCCCACTCATGGCCCCTATCACCCCACCCCCCCGCCACCAGGGGCAGCCTCCACCAGGCCCCCACCCATGTCTACCACCCACCCCCACCCCCCAGCCCCATGGGCAGCCCCCACCAGGCTCCCCACTCATGTCCCCTATCACCCCCACCCCCCAGCAGTGCAGGGGCCCCTCCACCCAGGCCCCCACTCATGTCTACCACCACCCCCACCCCCAGCCACCAGGGGCACCCTCCACCAGGCCCCCACTCATGTCTCCCACCCACCCCCACCCCCCAGCCACCAGGGGCACCCTCCACCAGGCCCCCACTCATGTCTCCCACCACCCCCACCGCCCAGCAGTGCAGGGCAGGCCCCCACCAGGCCCCCACTCATGTGTCCCACCACCCCCACCCCCCAGCAGTGCAGGGGCAGCCTCCACCAGGCCCCCACTCATGTCCCCTATCACCCCCACCGCCCAGCAGTGCAGGGGCACCCTCCACCAGGCCCCACTCATGTCCCCCTGCACCCCCACCCCACCAGCCACCATGGGCAGCCTCCACCAGGTCCTCACAATCCCCAATCATGTGCGTTATGGTCAGCCTCCACAGCCAAAAAGCCCTACCAAGTAACCCATTCACCCACATGGAAATGGAAATTACATGTTACACCCCCAATGTTCATAAAGCTAATGAACCCATGTCCGTCACACACAATGGTTGCAATTGAATGGGAAAACACCCAACATGACATGCATGAAACCAATGAGATTGATACCACACAGTGAAGTATGAAAACAAAATTGTATTAAAAAAAATAAGAATGCAAAAGAAATGAAACAAACTACAATGGCAATGAAAAAAAGATAAGCTGCATGTCCGTTTAAAAAAATAAAAACCACCAAATCCTAACCCAAAAAAATGTTGTCCAAAGTCAAATGAAAAATAAAATCAATCCAATGAAGAACTATGTACAAAACTTCCAAGGGTCTATGAGCCCAACTGAACAAAGGAAACCTACAAAAAACAGTAACTAAAATGCAACTATATACAAAAAGTGGAGCAGTGTCCGTTGACTCCAAATCATAAGAACAAACAAAGGAAACCTAAAACTAAAGAACTATATACAAAGGCGGCGGGCAAGTCCAGCGGCTCACTCTGTGGTGTTCCGGGCCAGGGCATCATCGAACTCCTGTTCGATGTCCCGGAGGCGGTCCTGTTCCATGGCCCCGAGGGTCCGCAGGGACGACGCCGTGTCCTCCTCCAACCCCCTGCGGATTGCCTCGAGGCACTCGGCCCGCCTCAGGGCCCTCCGCATGGAGTTCTCCGCCCTGACCATTGTGAGCCGCGCCTCTTCCGCCCGCCGCCTCTCCGCATCTATGGTGTGGCCCAACCGCTGCCACACGGACGACACTCTCTGTCCTGGGTCCTCCTGCCCTCCGGCCGATGCCTGCCCCTCCGATGTCGAAGGCCCTGAGCCTTCATGGCTCCCACCATGTTGCTGCTGCTGCTGCTCTGCCTCTGCCCGTGCACTGCCTCCTGCTGCCTGCACATCCTCCGCCGGCTAGGGTGCAGTCGTAGATGTGGCCACCCCTGCTGGACGTCCGACTCCCGACTGTGGCAGGGATGCCTCCTCCACCAGCCTGGCCGCACCGTCAGAGGCAGCTCCACAGGGCACCCAGGTGACTGATGGGTGGGAAGATGGCACAGAGGACGACTGGCGCGTAGGGGGTCCAGTTGAGGAGGGGGTCGGAGCAAGCCCCATCAGACGGAGGAATCCGGCCTTGGTGACCTGTCCCAGCAGGCTGACGTGGTCAACGAGCCATTCGAGATGACGTGCAGTCTCTCCATGAAAAGACTGCAGGTCACCTCGCATGGCCCGTTGACGCAACGCCACACCAGCCAGGACAGGCTCAACCCGGACCTGGATAGCCACGTCCGCAGGCAGAGGAAGGCCAGTTGACGTCAGCTCATCCCCTGCCTGAAAACGGGTCTGGACGTAGGCATCCCTGCTGGTGCAAGATGATGCAGGGACAGGATCGTGGACAGGATTGCACACAGGCACCTCCGCGGCGGCCTGTGCTGCCTCCTGTCCCTGGTCCTGCACTGCACCACTAGCACCAGTGGGATCCCCACCTCCAGAACCCGTCTCTGGTGCTTGCACGGCCTCCTCCTCCACCAAACCCCCCCACCAACCTGGATGACTCCGTGCCATCTTCCCCTGTTGGGCCCTGTGGGGTCCCAGCTGCCCCTTCTGCTGCCGAGGAGTCCAACTCCAACCTCCGCCTCTTGGACCTCCCCCCGGCAGCTGCGGCCTGGGACGCGGCACCGGACTCCTCACTCCCCGACGAGATGACAACACGGGAGGGGAGCCGGGCCTTGCGTCTCCGGCTGGCGGTGGGATCCCCACCGCTGTGCTCCACAGCACCTTCTCCGCCCTGTTCATCAGTTGACGCTGCAGACAGGGAGAAACAAAACACAGGCATCAGGGCACTGTACAATGGACACATACACACATGACAGTTGCACATGAGTGGCATTGGCAAACCTCAGACATGTCATCACAATCCCCAACACACATGTCATTACAACTCGCACACATGAGCCATACCACAGCCATATCGCAACTGCCACCACCATCCCTACACATACAACAGCATGAGCAGCCAAAGGTGAGCCCGACATCACATGCAACACAGGAAGTGCACCACACATGTACACACACCACCACACTTGCATGCATGTGTACACCTCTGCCAAGTGTCGCACTGTTCAGACGGGCATCCATGTCACATCTGCCAATCAGGCTTCCACATACCGCTGTCACATGCATCCATGTTGCATCACTGTTGCACCCTTGTCAAATACACACACATGCACATGTACACAGTGCTGATACATGCAGCCGAAAACAACATACATGTGTGACATCACGGACATGTCTACTTACATACACATTCATCCAAACATGTGTGCCCACACAACTGCATTTGGCATGCAAGCCTACACACACAAGCACCATCCATGTCTCACACATTAAGGCCCTCGCATGTGTCAGCCCCACGGCCCTGTACACCCCCACCCATACTCGACCCCATACAAACAGATGTGCAACCTGCACACTACCGAATAATCACCACACGCACTGCTCACAATCAGGATGCATGTACACTCACCGCTCGACTCCAGACGGGTCTGCTTCTCTAGGACCTGGACGTGGAGCGCTGGGGATATGCGTTCCAGGACCCTCATCTGTTCTTCCGACAAGTGGCCCCGGCGCCCCTTGGCATCCGCTGCCTTCAAGAGGCGCCGGGCCTTGTTCAGGGTCCTGGACCTGAAGTCCTCCCAGCGCTTCCTGACATGCTGTAAGTCACGGACTGCCACCCCCTCCGCGTTGATGGCAGTCACGATGTCAGTCCAGATCCGAGTCCGTCCTTCCTTGTCGGCGCGGGAACTTCCGAAGAGGGCATCATACTGCCCCAGGACTTGCTCCACCAGGACACCAACTTCGGTGGCACTGAAGCTGGTGCCCCTCTGCCTCTCTGGCCGGGGGTTGTCAGTGGTCACAGATGGTGTTTGCCCCGACATGACAATCCCAGAGGCAGGAGTGGGTGGGCAACTGGGTCCTGGGGCTGGGCTGTGGAGCGATGGAATCCCAGTCGGGAGTCTTCGGTTCCAGCAGGGGTGGTCACAGCAACAGCACCCCTGGCTGATGTGCAGGCAGCAAATGGCAGTGCACGTGGGCAGCAGGCAGTCAGGCAGCAGCAGATGGCAGGTGGGAGCGTGCTCGGGGCTCTGGGGGGCAGGAGTTCGGCCTTCTGGGCAGGAGTGTGGTCTTCCGTGTGCATACGCGTGGCCAGCTTGATACAGAGTGATTTGGCACGTGAAAAATCTGCACGTCAGCGTGTAATTCGAGGAAAGGCCCTTAGCGCGTAAGCGCGTCTGCACGCATACGCATTTTCATTGGACAGAAGGCCCCTCAAGCGCAAGCGCCCCTGTGACGTGACGCGTACAGATGTGCATGCGCATTTCAGCGCGCGTGAAAAACTGCACGTCCGCGTGTAATACGAGGAAAGGGCCATGCGCGTATGCACGGCAGCACGCATCTGCGATGTCATTGGACCAAAGGCCCTTAGCGCGTAAACGCGTCGCCAGCGTATGCGCGTCTATGAAGTCACGTGCACGTTGAATTGGGCACACGTTTGAAAATGTTGCGTGTTAAAAAAATGAAAGACGTCCGAGTGTCAAAGCGTGTAATTGGTGGGAATGGGCCTAGCGCGTACACGCGGCAGTGACAAAGCGTGTAATTGGTGGAAATGGCCCTACACGCAGAAGTGACAAAGCGTGTAATTGGTGGAAATGGCCCTAGCGCATACACGCCGCGTAAGTGACGCTGGACGTGTGGGCCTGTATAAAAGGTACGTGTAGAACACCATTTCCTTGTACGTGCTTTTCGTGGAGAGCGAGTGGGTGAATTCTGTACTTCTTGTCGTTTCACACGCGATTTACTTCACGGCGTTTCAAGCTCGTATTCCCTGTTACCTCTGACAGCTTTTTCTCTTTTTTCTCTTTTACTGGTTTACCTGGGCCTGATCCCTCAAACAGTGTTCCCTTCTACTGTTGTCCTGTCTCCTCAGACAGCGTACAAATCTTCTTTTGGCGGGGGTGTTGCCAACCAAACGCGCTCCTTTTTCACGCTCTTTTACCTGGCAGACGGTGAGTCACACAGGTATCTAACATCTGTGCTTGCCCCGTGTGTAGCCTACCCCTTCAGAGGTCATTCTAGGCTGCGTGTGACACGCATACGTTCATTCTTGTGTTACTGGGTGCCACAGCGTAGTGCAGGTTTTTCTTTCTGCACACGTGGTCTAGGAGGGGTTGCGTGCACGTCATCTCCCTTTTTTGGGGCTCCTGTGCGTAGTGTGACCCGTCATCTTTCCCCAGGGGTTATATTCAGCCTTGCTAGAGCACTAGGGTACAATTACCATCTGGTACCCAACCCCTTTGACCCCCAATTGCCCAGGACAATAGTTTACAGCCACTCCCATACGCACATTAACATCAGTGCCATGGCTGGGAGGCGAGGATTCCGTAAGGGTGGCAAAGGTGGAAGAGCCACAAGTGGTGGCTGTGGTGGATCCGGTAGGGGACGTGGTCGTTACTTGCAGGGTGAGCCTGTCCCCCCATGTGTGGAGGACCAGTCAAGGGCACCCATAATCCCCCCCCACCCCTCCCGTTGAGGCTGATGTGGCTGACACCATCCATGCTCAGCCCTTGTTGGACCAGCCCATTGTGGCACCAGACCTGGCTGACTCCATGGCTGACTTCCAGGTCAGCAGGCCTATGACACGTGCGCTGGTGCACGTTGATGTCATCATGCCACGTGCATCTGGGGCAGCAAGGTCATCTGCTGCCCCAAGTAGGCAGGGCGGAGAGGCTGCAGGGGCAGCTGCGGCTCCATCCACCCCAGCTCTCACACACCCAGCCAGGACAGTGTCGGTCCTAGTCCATCCTGCTGACATTCCCCCTGACACCATTACACTTGAGCCAATGCCTGCACCAACTCCCATGCTGAGTGTGCAATCCCACACTCCTGATACAGAGTCCACCAGGGCTCCTGCCCCTAGTGTCCAGAGCGGTGCAGGACACTCAGGATCACCACCACCTGCCAAGCAGAAGAGGAAGAGTGCTCGTCCGGCACAGGCTGATGCCCCAGACACGGCTACACAGTCCGGCCCGTCGAGGAAGCCCAGCTTCACGGATGACGAACTGAATGCACTTGTCGAGTATGTGTCCGCACATGATAACGAGATGGTCATTGTTGCAGGATCCAAGACCACACCTGCACAACGCCAGGCACACTCGCAGACCGTTGCGGACATCGTAAGTGCCCTTGGAATCGTGAGGCACACAGCCAATGATTGCTATAAGCGCTGGAATGACCTAAAGCGCAGGGCAAAGAGTAAGCTGGCCTCAAGTCATGCCGCAACTTTAGTGGCTGGAGGTGGGTCTCCAGTAGTAGACATGGAACTCACTCCACATGAGTCAGTCGCTGGGACCTACGTCACGGAGGAACAGATCCAAGGCGTGGGAGATCTGCCTGATTACGAGCCATTGTCCGGTGAGTGCACATGCATGTGTGTGTCATCCATGTGCATGGTGTGTGTGTGTGTGAGGACTTCTGTTTGTGTGCCAGGTGAGAGTGTGTGCGCCTGAGTCGTATGGGTCAGCCATGTGCTTCATGCAATGCATCCTGCGCAGCTGCATTTGGCCATAGCAGTATCCCTTCTGCCAACAGTAGACATCTAGCCCAACTGCACGCCAGTTGCCCTTGAAGTGTCACCTTGCCACAACATTGTTGCTTATTTTTCACTGTTCATTCAGTCAGATTGTTTGCATTCCACCACTTTTACTAGGCATTTCGCAGTCCTCTAGTCACATGTCTGACATGGCTATGGTAAAGTGGAGTGACTTTGTTACCTGGATATCATTTGTTCATACATGTCCCTGTGCAATTGGACCATTTTGGACTGGCAGCTCCAGGTGAAAAATCTGACCTGTTTGAATTAGAAAAGCTATTACATGCGGGAACTGGACTGAATGAATAGGTGCTGCCCTCCTCTCCATCTTCACTCAATAGCAATGGTACATGCCATCTGTGTGATGGCATGTGTGTTTCACCTGGCAATCACAGGCCAATGTGTGATGCCACTGCCAGGCAGCATGCAGAAAATGTGTTCATCTTCCATCTTGGTGTCATCAATGTGTGCCATTTGCCTCCCCTTCATACGCAGTGAGGGTGCATGCATGGGAGGGTTTTAGTCATGTGGGACATGTGTCAATCAAGTACTGGTTCTCTTGCTTCTCAGCCCTCATTGTGTGCCATGGTGCTAATGCCTGTTTCCATTTCTTTGTTTTTATGTCTTTGCAGGGGAAGACGCACCTGATACTGCTGGGGTTGTGGAGATGGTGCAGACCCAGGAGGGGTCCGAGGGCCGACCAACCACCAGTGAGGGACGTGGTGTGGTGGTGGGTGAGAACCCACAAGTGCTGCAGGTCGTGCTCTCAAGGGGTGTCTCTGGCTGCACCTCCCCCGAGCTGTACTCAGGTGTTGATTCGGATGATGAGACCTACGTGCCGTCGCAGGTGAGTGTTCCAGGGAGGGATTCTGTTCTGTCCCACCCACCTGCACCAGGGTCAGAACCCTCAATGGGGATGTCAGTGTTGGCAGCTACGCCTTTGGTGGTTACGGATGCAGGGTCACACTCCGTGACATCTGATCCTGTTCCTGGGCCAGCAGATCAGAGGGGGAATGCAGTCCTGCAGCCTCAGGCAGTGCCGGCACAGCAAGGCGCAGTTCGCCTTGCCCCAGACAGGTGTGGTGCCCGCCGACGTGGTGGCTGTATGCCACCTGGCAATACCGCATGGGAGCAATCCATTTACGGTATGGCAACCCAACAGGCAGCATCATCCGAGATGATGGCTCAGGCCATGGATAGGGTGGCCACTTCCATTGTCCCCCCTGAAAGGCTGATGGAGCGACTACAGCAGGCAACCGACTCCATCTGCCAGTCACACAGGGAGGACATGTTGGCGTCCAACAGGGACAGTCGGGCGGCACTGGCGACTCTGCAGGAGGCCATCTCCATAGAGTCCCAGGGCCACAGGGAAGCCCTGAGGCAGGAGCTCCTTCACCTCAGGACGACTCTTGTTGAGCTTGAGGCTTCAACACACCAAAGGACAGAACAGCAGTTGGAGCATCTCACCCGTATGCTCTCAGCTGAGATGCAGGCAACGAGGGCGGAGGTCCGGGCATCCCGTGAGTTGTTGCATGGGGACCTCCGCACACTCATCCTCCAGAACAAGACCTACCACACCCGCATGCTTCCAGCCATGGAGGAGCAGACTAGGGCCTTGCGTGGGCTGCCTCCCATAGTGCAACCACCTCCGGATGCAGCTGCACAGGGTGATAATAGCGACAGCAGTGATACTCCCACAATAGGGTAGCCGTGTGGGCCATGAGCCCATGGAGGTGTTTTTTTTCCCAGGATCCACACAGGTGGGTTTTGGTGTGCACCCTGTCCTCGGACCTCCTGGGTGGCCTCCCCAACCCCCCCGGGCCCATCAATGGCCATTTTTTATTTTTTTTTATTTTTATTTTTATTTTTAATTATTTTTTCCCATTTTTTTGGGACAATTTATTGCCTTCCGTGGTTCCCGTGGGCATACGCTACATTGTGGCTGGGCACATGCAGGCTTCTCATGTATTTGGTTCAGATGCTTAGGTTTGAGTCACACACACCCCTCCTGCTTCCCGTTTCCATGGGCTTGCAAAGGGTGTGCCCAAGTGACATTGACGTACATGGTGACATTGGACTCCCACTACATGTGTGGGTAGTCTAGTCAATACTGTGTATACATTCCTAGTGCATATTGCTGTTGTGTTGTACACTGCATGTTGCATTGATGTGTAACTCATCATCTGTGTCTACCTCCCAATTTGCAGGTCCCTTCCTCATGTCTACACAAGGCCCTCTAGTTTGGAGATGGGGTCCATGTTGGCAGCAGTGCACCTACAACTCTACATGGCGCCAACACTGCACAGTTGGTAGTGGTGGGAGTGCAGGCATTTCCAGGTGGTGAGACTACTAATTTATTACATTTGTGATGTCATGTTAATGGTAGTACCTGCTCAAGTTTGTTGTTGGTCCTGCATTACTGTGAGCATTTCAGGTGTTGCAAGTTTCAATTAGGGACACTGTACATTGTGTCATGTTGTGGGGATTACTTTGTTTACCTGCAAATAGCATGACATGGCACGGTGTGTTGTGTGGCGGTGCTGGGGATGGGTTGGCTGACATGGCACTGTCCTATTGTTGCATTTTGCAAGTGGGTATTCATTTTAGCTGCTTGAATGTGTTTCTTCACAAAACTGCATTGGTGGTGTCTGTGTGGGTAAGGATGCACACATTGTAACACTTCCAGGTGAACAATCTCAGGCTGATATGGTTTTCACGGTTGATTCTCCAGACATTCAGGATCAGTGTCAGGTTGAGTCATCATTGATTGTCAGATGGAATGTGCCAGGGCAGTGTGCACTCCACAGGGGTGTGATTTCTATGTGAAGTAATTAGCCACTAGCTGTGTACGGGCTGCCTCCCCCCGTGCCCTTTCCCCTCCCATGCGCAGCAGCTGTGCATGTGGTTGGGGATGTGGGGCCACCACCATGTCCACGGCCAGGCCCCGGCGTGTTGCAACGTTGTGCAGGACACATGCTGCCACTATGATCCTGCACACTACTGGGGGAGCGTACAACAGCTGCCCGCCAGAACGGTCAAGGGAGCGAAAGCGTGACTTTAGCACTCCGAATGTGCGCTCCACTATGCCCCGGGTTGTAATGTGGGCTGTGTTATATCTTACCTGGGGTGGCATGGTGGGGTTCCGAATTGGCGTCATCATGTGGGGGCTGAGAGGGTAGGCACTGTCCCCTGTGGAGGTGGTGATTGGTATCATTGGTGGGGTTGTGACCTTGCTCAGTATCTGACATGCATGCATGTGCAGTGGCATTCATACTCACCAAGCAGCCATGTATCGCCATGCCGCCCAGCTTCTAGGTCCCGGCTTAGGGTGGACATTCGGTAAATGAAGCTGTCGTGGGTGGACCCGGGATAGTTGGCATATACTGAGGTGATGATTCCCTTGGCATTACATACTACCTGCACGTTGATGGAATGCCAGTGCTTGCGGTTCCTATAGATGTGCTCTGATGCCCTGGGGGGACGTAGAGCCACATGGGTGCAGTCGATGGCACCTAGCACTTTGGGGAATCGTGCTACACCGTAAAAATCCAGGGCGGCAGCATGCCTTTCTGCAGGTGTTCTGGGCAGGTATATGTGCCTGCGGACTGATGGGCGTGCAGTGATGATGTTCAAGACCTGGTGTAGGCAGCGTGACTGGGTGGCCTGTGATACCCCACCCACTATGGCACTTGTCCGCTGAAATGATCCAGTGGCTAAGAAGTGCAGTACATTGAGGACCTTCTCCAGGGGGCTGAGTGCTTGGGAGCACAGGGTGAGTGATGTGAGGTCATCCTCCCACTCACTCACCAGGTCCAGTATTATGTGTGGTGGAAACCTGTACCTCCCATACACCTGGTCATCAGGCATCCCGAAAAGGCTGGTTCTGGGTGTGAATATTCTGGCCCTGACTATCCTCCTCCTCCTCCTTTGGTAGCCCACACCCACTGCTGCTAGGAACGGTATGTTCATCCTGGGTCTGAGCTTGTTATTTTGTTAGCGCGCAAATTTATGCGTTGCGCGTGTTGTAGGCGAGCGTGTGACCCGCGCACCCCTGAAATCCAGTACCCAGTCCAATAGCGTGTGGAAATTCCCGCGCACCCCGGGATACAGGTGCGCTGACGTACTTGCGTGTGTAAGTGCCCGCGCACCCCTGATATACACGTACATAGGCCAATGCGTGTACACGCACTTTTGTCAAATTACACGCGATGACACTCTGACGTGCTGTCCAATTACACGCGATGGCACTCTGACGTGCAGTCTTTCCATGTGTGCTCTGTCATCACGTGCTGTGTGGGAAACAACCGTGCGGGTCACGTCACAGACGCGCTTACGCGCTGAGGGCCTTTGGTCCAATAGAATCGCGTATGCGTGCTGACGCGCTTACGCGCTAAGGGCCTTTCCTCAAATTTAATGCTGACGTGCAGGATTTTCACGTGCCAAATCACTCCGTATCAAGCTGGCCACGCGAAAACACACGGAAGCCCACGCTCCTGCCCAGAAGGCCGAATTACTGCCCCCCAGTGCCCCGAGCAGCCTCCCACGTGCCATCTGCTGCTGCCTGCCTGCTGCCACCGTGCCCTGCCATTTGGTGCCTGCACATCAGCCATCTGCAGGGGTCCAGTTGCTGTGTCCACCCCTGCTGGAACTGAAGACTCCCGACTGGGATTACATCGCTCCACAGCCCAGCCCCAGGACCCAGTTGCCCAACCACACCTGCCTCTGGGGTTGCCATGTCGGGCACTTCCACATCTGGCACCAGTGGCAACCCCAGGCCAGAGGGGCAGAGGGGCACCAGCTTCACTGCCACCAAAGTTGGTGTCCTGGTGGAGCATGTCCTGGGGCAGTATGATGCCCTCTTTGGATCATCCCGCGCCAGCAAGGAAGGACGGGAGAGGATCTGGGCCGACTGTGTGGTTGCCATCAACGCGGAGGGGGTGGCAACCCGCGACGTCCAGAAGATCAAGAAGCGCTGGGAGGACTTGAGGTCCAGGACCCTCGTGAAGGCCCGGCGCCTCGTGGAGGGGGGCTGGGACCGCATGAGTTCCATCCAGATGAGGGTCCTGGAACGCGTACGCCCAGCGCTCCACGCCCAGATCCTTGAGAGGGAGACCCGTCTGGAGTTGAGCGGTAAGTGTCCAAGCATTGCTGTGTGAGACAGGGCATGTTGCGGTGTGCTGGTTCTCTGATACTTGCCTGTATGTGTGACATAGGCCATGTATGCATGTATGTGTGCAGGGACATCATGGTAATGCATGTGCGACCAGTGATGTGTGAACCACATGGTTGTTGCATGTGTTTAAATGCCACATGGGGAGCCCTATGCAGATTTTAGACATGAGAGCATGCCAGTCTCTGTTCCTGGACATGGGTGGGGGTGAGGGATGGGTGCTGATGGCAGGTACATATATGGTAGCCATGTCTGTGTGCCTGACCTGCGTGTCTGTGACTTGTGCATGCCATGGATGCATGACACATGTGTGTGACAATGCACAGATTCACTGATGCAGCCTAGTTACCCTTGTATCCGCTGTGTTTGGGGTGTATGGGGCCAGATGGATGTGACTGAGGTGTGCATGTGATAGGCATGACCCATGATGCATGTGAGTTCCATATCATTGTATGTTTCAAGAGTCCATTGGACATGTATGGAAATGTCCATGGCATGCACCATGCCTGTTGCTGTGTGTGTTTTGCCTGGACTGACCCATGTGTTGTGGAGGGACATGATGGAAGTGTACTTTGACAGTGGTACTCATCTGCTATTGCTTCCTGTCTAGGGGACCATTGTACAGTACCCTGATGCTTGTGTTCTTTGTCTCCCTCTATGCAGCGGCTAGTGAAGAAGAGGGCGGAGACGGCGCTGTGGAGCAAGGCGGCGGGGATGCCCCCACGGCTGCAGCGGAAGGGGTGGGTGAGCCCCCACAGGGGCCTGCTACGGTGGAAGATGGTGAGGAGCCAAACAGGTTGGTGGTTTCCACAGAGGAGGAGGAGGCCGCCACAGGGGCACACATGGGGCCTGGTGGGGGCATCCCTGCTGGTGTAAGTGGTGCAGTCCAAGGCCAGGGGCAGGAGGCAGCACAGGTCACCGTGGAGGGGCCTGTGCATGTCGCTGTCCCTGACCCTGTGAGTGCACCACCATGCACCAGCAGGGTTGCCCCGTCCCAGGCCCGTCCACAGGTAGAGGGGATGTCCATGTCACCTGACTCCCCTCCACCTGCGGACGAAGGGACCCGTGTCCGTATGAAGAAGGTCCCGATTGGGGTTGCGATGCGCGCGGGTGCAATTCGTGATGACGTGCGTGCTTCCCGGGAGGAGCACGCACATCATCACGAAGAGCACCATGCCGACGTGGCCCAATTGGGATCTTCCATGTTCGGGGGTTTCCTGCATGTGTCGGCCAATCTGGCGGCCCTCTCCTCCTCTGTGGAGGCTATACGCCAGTCGTTCTCCTTGCCGTCTTCCGGCCCAGATGCCACCAGGGCCCCCAGTGGACCTGCCCTGACCTATGCAGCCAGCTCGGTGGGGATCCCATCCCTGCCACAGTCGGGAGTCGGAGGTCAAGCAGGGGTGGACACCACAGCAACTGTACCCCAGCAGATGGAGGATGTGCCGGCATCATCAGGCAGGGCACGTGCACGACGGTGTCGGTGGATTCCATCAGCCTGGATGCCGTCGTGCTGGCAGAGGCAGTTGCGTCGGAGGCAGCAGCAGAGTCAACGTGGGAGGCATCATGGCTCGGGGCCATCAACATCGGAGGGGCAGGCATCGGCCGGAGGGCAGGAGGACCCAGGACAGGAAGTGTCTTCCGTGTGGCTGCGGTTGGGCCAGCAGATTGGTGCGGAGCGGCGGCGGGCGGAAGAGGAGCGGCTCACGATGGTCAGGGCGGAGAACTCCATGCGGAGGGCCCTGAGGCGGGCTGCGTGCCTCGAGGCAATCCGCAGGGGGTTGGAGCAGCAGATGGCGTCGTCCGTGCGGACCCTCGGGGCCATGGAACAGGACCGCCTCCGGGACATAGACGAGGAGTTTGATGATGCCCTGGCCCGGAACACTACGGAGTGAGCCGCTGCACTTGCCCGCTGCCTTTGTATATAGTTCTTTAATTTTAGGTTTCATTTGTTTATTCTTATGATTTGGAGTCGACGGACACAGCTCCACTTTTTGTATATAGTTGCATTTTTGTTAGGGTTTTTTTGTAGGTTTCCTTTGTTCAGTTGGGCTCATGGACCCTTGGATATTTTGTACATAGTTCTTCATTGGATTGTTTTATTTTTTAATTTTATTTTTTCTTCTCCATGGAGCAATGGTGTTTGGATTTAATTTTTTTTCTGTCGGATTGATTTCATTTTTAATGTGACTTTGAAGTACATTTTTTTGGGATTTGGTGTTTTTCATTTTTTGGGACGGACATGCACCTTTTCTTTTTTTCATTGGCATTGTAGTTTGTTTCATTTCATTTGCATTCATATTTTTTTTATACATTTTTGTTTTCATACTTCACTGTGTGGTATCATCTCATTGGTTTCATGCATGTCATGTTGGGTGTTTTCAAATTCATTTGCAACCATTGTGTGTGACAGACATGGGTTCATTTGCTTAATGTACGTTGGGGGTGTAACATGTAATTTTCATTTCCATGTGGGTGAATGGGTTACTTGGTAGGGCCTTTTGGCTGTGGAGGCTGACCATTAGGCACATGGTTGGTGATTGTGAGGACCTGGGTGCAGGGGGACATGGGTGGGGGCCTGGTGGAGGGTGCCCCTGGTGGCTGGGGGTGATAGAGGACATGAGTGGGGGCCTGGTGGAGGGTGCCCCTGCACTGCTGAGGGGTGGGGGTGATAGGGGACATGAGTGGGGGCCTGGTGGGGGCTGCCCATGGTGGCTGGGGGGTGGGGGTGGGTGGGAGACATGAGTGGGGGCCTGGTGGGGGCTGCCCATGGTGGCTGGGGGGTGGGGGTGGGTGGGAGACATGAGTGGGGGCCTGGTGGAGGCTGCCCCTGGTGGCTGGGGGGTGGGGGTAGACATGAGTGGGGGCCTGGTGGAGGCTGCTCCTGCACTGCTGGGGGGTGGGGGTGGTGGGAGACATGAATGGGGGCCTGGTGGAGGGTGCCCCTGCACTGCTGGGGGGGGGTGGGGGTGATAGGGGACATGAGTGGGGGCCTGGTGGGGGCTGCCCATGGTGGCTGGGGGGTGGGGGTGGGTGGGAGACATGAGTGGGGGCCTGGTGGGGGCTGCCCATGGTGGCTGGGGGGTGGGGGTGGTGGGAGACATGGGTGGGGGCCTGGTGGAGGCTGCCCCTGGTGGCGGGGGGTGGGGGTGATAGGGGCCATGAGTGGGGGCCTGGTGGAGGGTGCCCCTGGATGCTGGGGGGTGGGGGTGCAGGGGGACATGAGTGGGGGCCTGGTGGAGGGTGCCCCTGGTGGGTGGGGGTGGGTGGGAGACATGAGTGGGGGCCTGGTGGAGGGTGGCCCTGGTGGCTGGGGGGTGGGGGTGGTGGTAGACATGAGTGGGGGCCTGGTGGAGGCTGCCCCTGGTGGCGGGGGGTGGGGGTGATAGGGGCCATGAGTGGGGGCCTGGTGGAGGCTGCCCCTGCACTGCTGGGGGGTGGGGGTGGTGGGAGACATGAGTGGGGGCCTGGTGGAGGGTGCCCCTGGTGGGTGGGGGTGGGTGGGAGACATGAGTGGGGCCCTGGTGGAGGGTGCCCCTGGTGGCTGGGGGGTGGGGGTGGTGGTAGACATGAGTGGGGGCCTGGTGGAGGCTGCCACTGCACTGCTGGGGGGTGGGGGTGGTGGGAGACATGAGTGGGGGCCTGGTGGAGGGTGCCCCTGCACTGCTGGGGGTGGGGGTGATAGGGGACATGAGTGGGGGCCTGGTGGAGGTTGCCCCTGCACTGCTGGGGGGTGGGGGTGATAGGGGACATGAGTGGGGGCCTGGTGGAGGGTGCCCCTGGTGGCGGGGGGGGTGGGGGTGATAGGGGCCATGAGTGGGGGCCTGGTGGAGGGTGCCCCTGGTGGGTGGGGGTGGGTGGGAGACATGAGTGGGGCCCTGGTGGAGGGTGCCCCTGGTGGCTGGGGGGTGGGGGTGGTGGTAGACATGAGTGGGGGCCTGGTGGAGGGTGCCCCTGCACTGCTGGGGGGTGGGGGTGGTGGGAGACATGAGAGGGGGCCTGGTGGAGGGTGCCCCTGCACTGCTGGGGGTGGGGGTGATAGGGGACATGAGTGGGGGCCTGGTGGAGGTTGCCCCTGCACTGCTGGGGGGTGGGGGTGATAGGGGACATGAGTGGGGGCCTGGTGGAGGGTGACCCTGCACTGCTGGGGGTGGGGGTTATAGGGGACATGAGTGGGGGCCTGGTGGAGGCTGCCCCTGCACTGCTGGGGGTGATAGGGGACATGAGTGGGGGCCTGGTGGAGGGTGCCCCTGCACTGCTGGGGGGTGGGGGTGGTGGTAGACATGAGTGGGGGCCTGGTGGAGGGTGCCCCTGCACTGCTGGGGGGTGGGGGTGGTGGGAGACATGAGAGGGGGCCTGGTGGAGGGTGCCCCTGCACTGCTGGGGGTGGGGGTGATAGGGGACATGAGTGGGGGCCTGGTGGAGGTTGCCCCTGCACTGCTGGGGGGTGGGGGTGATAGGGGACATGAGTGGGGGCCTGGTGGAGGGTGACCCTGCACTGCTGGGGGTGGGGGTTATAGGGGACATGAGTGGGGGCCTGGTGGAGGCTGCCCCTGCACTGCTGGGGGTGATAGGGGACATGAGTGGGGGCCTGGTGGAGGCTGCCCCTGGTGGCGGGGGGGTGGGGGTGATAGGGTCCATGAGTGGGGGCCTGGTGGAGGGTGCCCCTGGATGCTGGGGGGTGGGGGTGCAGGGGGACATGAGTGGGGGCCTGGTGGAGGGTGCCCCTGCACTGCTGGGGGGTGGGGGTGATAGGGGACATGAGTGGGGGCCTCATGGGGGCTGCCCATGTTGGCTGGGGGGTGGGGTGGGTGGTAGACATGGGTGGGGGCCTGGTGGAGGCTGCCCCTGGTGGCGGGGTTGGGGGTGATAGGGGCCATGAGTGGGGGCCTGGTGGAGGCTGCCCCTGCACTGCTGGGGGGTGGGGGTGGTGGGAGACATGAGTGGGGGCCTGGTGGAGGGTGCCCCTGGTGGCTGGGGGGTGGGAGACATGAGTGGGGGCCTGGTGGAGGGTGCCCCTGGTGGCTGGGGGGTGGGGGTAGACATGAGTGGGGGGCTGGTGGAGGCTGCCCCTGCACTGCTGGGGGGTGGGGGTGGTGGGAGACATGAGTGGGGGCCTGGTGGAGGGTGCCCCTGCACTGCTGGGGGGTGGGGGTGGTGGGAGACATGAGTGGGGGCCTGGTGGAGGCTGCCCCTGGTGGCGGGGGGGTGGGGGTGATAGGGGCCATGAGTGGGGGCCTGGTGGAGGGTGCCCCTGGATGCTGGGGGGTGGGGGTGCAGCGGGACATGAGTTGGGGCCTGGTGGAGGGTGCCCCTGCACTGCTGGGGGGTGGGGGTGCAGGGGACATGAGTGGGGGCCTGGTGGGGGCTGCCCATGGTGGGTGGGGGTGGGTGGGAGACATGAGTGGGGGCCTGGTGGGGGCTGCCCATGGTGGCTGGGGGGTGGGAGACATGGGTGGGGGCCTGGTGGAGGCTGCCCCTGGTGGCGGGGGTGGGGGTGATAGGGGACATGAGTGGGGGCCTGGTAGGGGCTGCCCATGGTGGCTGGGGGGTGGGGGTGGGTGGTAGACATGGGTGGGGGCCTGGTGGAGGCTGCCCCTGGTGGCGGGGGGGTGGGGGTGATAGGGGACATGAGTGGGGGCCTGGTGGGAGCTGCCCATGGTGGCTGGGGGGGGGGGTTGTATGGTAGACATGGGTGGGGGCCTGGTGGAGGCTGCCCCTGGTGGCGGGGGGTGGGGGTGATAGGGGCCATGAGTGGGGGCCTGGTGGAGGCTGCCCCTGCACTGCTGGGGGGTGGGGGTGGTGGGAGACATGAGTGGGGGCCTGGTGGAGGGTGCCCCTGATGGCTGGGGGGTGGGGGTGGGTGGGAGACATGAGTGGGGGCCTGGTGGAGGGTGCCCCTGCACTGCTGGGGGGTGGGGGTGGTGGGAGACATGAGTGGGGGCCTGGTGGAGGGTGCCACTGCACTGCTGGGGGGTGGGGGTGGTGGGAGACATGAGTGGGGGCCTGGTGGAGGGTGCCCCTGCACTGCTGGGGGGTGGGGGTGGTGGGAGACATGAGTGGGGGTCTGGTGGAGGGTGATCCTGCACTGCTGGGGGTGGGGGTTATAGGGGACATGAGTGGGGGCCTGGTGGAGGCTGCCCCTGCACTGCTGGGGGTGATAGGAGACATGAGTGGGGGCCTGGTGGAGGGTGCCCCTGCACTGCTGGGGGGTGGGGGTGGTGGGAGACATGAGTGGGGGCCTGGTGGAGGCTGCCCCTGGTGGCGGGGGGGTGGGGGTGATAGGGTCCATGAGTGGGGGCCTGGTGGAGGGTTCCCCTGGATGCTGGGGGGTGGGGGTGCAGGGGGACATGAGTGGGGGCCTGGTGGAGGGTGCCCCTGCACTGCTGGGGGGTGGGGGTGATAGGGGACATGAGTGGGGGCCTCATGGGGGCTGCCCATGGTGGCTGGGGGGTGGGGTGGGTGGTAGACATGGGTGGGGGCCTGGTGGAGGCTGCCCCTGGTGGCGGGGGGTGGGGGTGATAGGGGCCATGAGCGGGGGCCTGGTGGAGGCTGCCCCTGCACTGCTGGGGGGTGGGGGTGGTGGGAGACATGAGTGGGGGCCTGGTGGAGGGTGCCCCTGGTGGCTGGGGGGTGGGGGTGGGTGGGAGACATGAGTGGGGGCCTGGTGGAGGGTGCCCCTGGTGGCTGGGGGGTGGGGGTATACATGAGTGGGGGCCTGGTGGAGGCTGCCCCTGCACTGCTGGGGGGTGGGGGTGGTGGGAGACATGAGTGGGGGCCTGGTGGAGGGTGCCCCTGCACTGCTGGGGGGTGGGGGTGGTGGGAGACATGAGTGGGGGACTGGTGGACGCTGCTCCTGGTGGCGGGGGGGTGGGGGTGATAGGGGCCATGAGTGGGGGCCTGGTGGAGGGTGCCCCTGGATGCTGGGGGTGGGGGTGCAGGGGGACATGAGTGGGTGCCTGGTGGAGGGTGCCCCTGCACTGCTGGGGGGTGGGGGTGCAGGGGACATGAGTGGGGGCCTGGTGGGGGCTGCCCATGGTGGGTGGGGGTGGGTGGGAGACATGAGTGGGGGCCTGGTGGGGGCTGCCCATGGTGGCTGGGGGGTGGGAGACATGGGTGGGGGCCTGGTGGAGGCTGCCCCTGGTGGCGGGGGTGGGGGTGATAGGGGCCATGAGTGGGGGCCTGGTGGAGGGTGCCCCTGGATTCTGGGGGGTGGGGGTGCAGGGGGCCATGAGTGGGGGCCTGGTGGAGGCTGCCCCTGCACTGCTGGGGGGTGGGGGTGGTGGGAGACATGAGTGGGGGCCTGGTGGAGGGTGCCCCTGCACTGCTGGGGGGTGGGGGTGGTGGGAGACATGAGTGGGGGCCTGGTGGAGGCTGCCCCTGCACTGCTGGGGGGTGGGGGTGGTGGGAGACATGAGTGGGGGCCTGGTGGAGGGTGCCCCTGCACTGCTGGGGGGTGGGGGTGGTGGGAGACATGAGTGGGGGCCTGGTGGAGGCTGCCCCTGGTGGCGGGGGGGGGGTGGGGGTGATAGGGGCCATGAGTGGGGGCCTGGTGGAGGGTGCCCCTGGATGCTGGGGGGTGGGGGTGCAGGGGGACATGAGTGGGGGCCTGGTGGAGGGTGCCCCTGCACTGCTGGGGGGTGGGGGTGCAGGGGACAAGAGTGGGGGCCTGGTGGGGGCTGCCCATGGTGGGTGGGGGTGGGTGGGAGACATGAGTGGGGGCCTGGTGGGGGCTGCCCATGGTGGCTGGGGGGTGGGAGACATGGGTGGGGGCCTGGTGGAGGCTGCCCCTGGTGGCGGGGGTGGGGGTGATAGGGGCCATGAGTGGGGGCCTGGTGGAGGGTGCCCCTGGATGCTGGGGGGTGGGGGTGCAGGGGGCCATGAGTGGGGGCCTGGTGGAGGCTGCCCCTGCACTGCTGGGGGGTGGGGGTGGTGGGAGACATGAGTGGGGGCCTGGTGGAGGGTGCCCCTGCACTGCTGGGGGGTGGGGGTGGTGGGAGACATGAGTGGGGGCCTGGTGGAGGCTGCCCCTGGTGGCGGGGGGTGGGGGTGATAGGGGCCATGAGTGGGGGCCTGGTGGAGGGTGCCCCTGGATGCTGGGGGGTGGGGGTGCAGGGGGACATGAGTGGGGGCCTGGTGGAGGGTGCCCCTGCACTGCTGGGGGGTGGGGGTGATAGGGGACATGAGTGGGGGCCTGGTGGGGGCTGCCCATGGTGGCTGGGGGGTGGGGGTGGGTGGTAGACATGGGTGGGGGCCTGGTGGAGGCTGCCCCTGGTGGCGGGGGGGTGGGGGTGATAGGGGCCATGAGTGGGGGCCTGGTGGAGGGTGCCCCTGCACTGCTGGGGGGTGGGGGTGGTGGGAGACATGAGTGGGGGCCTGGTGGAGGGTGCCCCTGCACTGCTGGGGGGTGGGGGTGGTGGGAGTCATGAGTGGGGGCCTGGTGGAGGGTGCCCCTGCACTGCTGGGGGGTGGGGGTGGTGGGAGACATGAGTGGGGGCCTGGTGGATGCTGCCCATGGTGGCTGGGGGGTGGGGGTGGATGGGAGACATGAGTTGGGGCCTGGTGGAGGGTGCCCCAGGTGGCTGGGGGGTGGGGGTGGTGGTACACATGGGTGGGGGCCTGGTGGAGGCTGCCCCTGGTGGCGGGGGGGTGGGGGTGATAGGGGCCATGAGTGGGGGCCTGGTGGAGGGTGCCCCTGCACTGCTGGGGGTGGGGGTGGTGGGGGACATGAGTGGGGGCCTGGTGGAGGCTGCCCATGGTGGCTGGGGGGTGGGGGTGGTGGGAGACATGGGTACGGGGCCTGGTAGAGGCTGCCCCTGGTGGCGGGGGGGTGGGGGTGATAGGGGCCATGAGTGGGGGCCTGGTGGAGGGTGCCCCTGGATGCTGGGGGGTGGGGATGCAGGGGGACATGAGTGGGGGCCTGGTGGAGGCTGCCCCTGGTGGCTGGGGGTGGGGGTGGTGGTAGACATGAGTGGGGGCCTGGTGGAGGCTGCCCCTGCACTGCTGGGGGGTGGGGGTGGTGGGAGACATGAGTGGGGGCCTGGTGGGGGCTGCCCCTGGTGGCTGGGGGGTGGGGGTGGTGGGAGACATGAGTGGGGGCCTGGTGGGGGCTGCCCATGGTGGCTGGGGGTGGGGGTGGTGGTAGACATGGGTGGGGGCCTGGTGGAGGCTGCCCCTGGTGGAGGGGGGGTGGGGGTGATAGGGGCCATGAGTGGGGGCCTGGTGGAGGCTGCCCCTGCACTGCTGGGGGGTGGGGGTGGTGGGAGACATGAGTGGGGGCCTGGTGGAGGGTGCCCCTGGATGCTGGGGGGTGGGGGTGCAGGGGGCCATGAGTGGGGGCCTGGTGGAGGCTGCCCCTGCACTGCTGGGGGGTGGGGGTGGTGGGAGACATGAGTGGGGGCCTGGTGGAGGGTGCCCCTGCACTGCTGGGGGGTGGGGGTGGTGGGAGACATGAGTGGGGGCCTGGTGGAGGCTGCCCCTGGTGGCGGGGGGGGGGTGGGGGTGATAGGGGCCATGAGTGGGGGCCTGGTGGAGGGTGCCCCTGGATGCTGGGGGGTGGTGGTGCAGGGGGACATGAGTGGGGGCCTGGTGGAGGGTGCCCCTGCACTGCTGGGGGGTGGGGGTGATAGGGGACATGAGTGGGGGCCTGGTGGGGGCTGCCCATGGTGGCTGGGGGGTGGGGGTGGGTGGTAGACATGGGTGGGGGCCTGGTGGAGGCTGCCCCTGGTGGCGGGGGGGTGGGGGTGATAGGGGCCATGAGTGGGGGCCTGGTGGAGGGTGCCCCTGCACTGCTGGGGGGTGGGGGTGGTGGGAGACATGAGTGGGGGCCTGGTGGAGGGTGCCCCTGCACTGCTGGGGGGTGGGGGTGGTGGGAGTCATGAGTGGGGGCCTGGTGGAGGGTGCCCCTGCACTGCTGGGGGGTGGGGGTGGTGGGAGACATGAGTGGGGGCCTGGTGGATGCTGCCCATGGTGGCTGGGGGGTGGGGGTGGATGGGAGACATGAGTTGGGGCCTGGTGGAGGGTGCCCCAGGTGGCTGGGGGGTGGGGGTGGTGGTACACATGGGTGGGGGCCTGGTGGAGGCTGCCCCTGGTGGCGGGGGGGTGGGGGTGATAGGGGCCATGAGTGGGGGCCTGGTGGAGGGTGCCCCTGCACTGCTGGGGGTGGGGGTGGTGGGGGACATGAGTGGGGGCCTGGTGGAGGCTGCCCATGGTGGCTGGGGGGTGGGGGTGGTGGGAGACATGGGTACGGGGCCTGGTAGAGGCTGCCCCTGGTGGCGGGGGGGTGGGGGTGATAGGGGCCATGAGTGGGGGCCTGGTGGAGGGTGCCCCTGGATGCTGGGGGGTGGGGATGCAGGGGGACATGAGTGGGGGCCTGGTGGAGGCTGCCCCTGGTGGCTGGGGGTGGGGGTGGTGGTAGACATGAGTGGGGGCCTGGTGGAGGCTGCCCCTGCACTGCTGGGGGGTGGGGGTGGTGGGAGACATGAGTGGGGGCCTGGTGGGGGCTGCCCCTGGTGGCTGGGGGGTGGGGGTGGTGGGAGACATGAGTGGGGGCCTGGTGGGGGCTGCCCATGGTGGCTGGGGGTGGGGGTGGTGGTAGACATGGGTGGGGGCCTGGTGGAGGCTGCCCCTGGTGGAGGGGGGGTGGGGGTGATAGGGGCCATGAGTGGGGGCCTGGTGGAGGCTGCCCCTGCACTGCTGGGGGGTGGGGGTGGTGGGAGACATGAGTGGGGGCCTGGTGGAGGGTGCCCCTGGATGCTGGGGGGTGGGGGTGCAGGGGGCCATGAGTGGGGGCCTGGTGGAGGCTGCCCCTGCACTGCTGGGGGGTGGGGGTGGTGGGAGACATGAGTGGGGGCCTGGTGGAGGGTGCCCCTGCACTGCTGGGGGGTGGGGGTGGTGGGAGACATGAGTGCGGGCCTGGTGGAGGCTGCCCCTGGTGGCGGGGGGGGGTGGGGGTGATAGGGGCCATGAGTGGGGGCCTGGTGGAGGGTGCCCCTGGATGCTGGGGGGTGGTGGTGCAGGGGGACATGAGTGGGGGCCTGGTGGAGGGTGCCCCTGCACTGCTGGGGGGTGGGGGTGATAGGGGACATGAGTGGGGGCCTGGTGGGGGCTGCCCATGGTGGCTGGGGGGTGGGGGTGGGTGGTAGACATGGGTGGGGGCCTGGTGGAGGCTGCCCCTGGTGGCGGGGGGGTGGGGGTGATAGGGGCCATGAGTGGGGGCCTGGTGGAGGGTGCCCCTGCACTGCTGGGGGGTGGGGGTGGTGGGAGACATGAGTGGGGGCCTGGTGGAGGGTGCCCCTGCACTGCTGGGGGGTGGGGGTGGTGGGAGACATGAGTGGGGGCCTGGTGGATGCTGCCCATGGTGGCTGGGGGGTGGGGGTGGATGGGAGACATGAGTGGGGGCCTGGTGGAGGGTGCCCCAGGTGGCTGGGGGGTGGGGGTGGTGGTACACATGGGTGGGGGCCTGGTGGAGGCTGCCCCTGGTGGCGGGGGGGTGGGGGTGATAGGGGCCATGAGTGGGGGCCTGGTGGAGGGTGCCCCTGCACTGCTGGGGTTGGGGGTGGTGGGGGACATGAGTGGGGGCCTGGTGGAGGCTGCCCATGGTGGCTGGGGGGTGGGGGTGGTGGGAGACATGGGTACGGGGCCTGGTAGAGGCTGCCCCTGGTGGCGGGGGGGTGGGGGTGATAGGGGCCATGAGTGGGGGCCTGATGGAGGGTGCCCCTGGATGCTGGGGGGTGGGGATGCAGGGGGACATGAGTGGGGGCCTGGTGGAGGCTGCCCCTGGTGGCTGGGGGTGGGGGTGGTGGTAGACATGAGTGGGGGCCTGGTGGAGGCTGCCCCTGCACTGCTGGGGGGTGGGGGTGGTGGGAGACATGAGTGGGGGCCTGGTGGGGGCTGCCCCTGGTGGCTGGGGGGTGGGGGTGGTGGGAGACATGAGTGGGGGCCTGGTGGGGGCTGCCCATGGTGGCTGGGGGTGGGGGTGGTGGTAGACATGGGTGGGGGCCTGGTGGAGGCTGCCCCTGGTGGCGGGGGGTGGGGGTGATAGGGGCCATGAGTGGGGGCCTGGTGGAGGCTGCCCCTGCACTGCTGGGGGGTGGGGGTGGTGGGAGACATGAGTGGGGGCCTGGTGGAGGGTGCCCCTGCACTGCTGGGGGGTGGGGGTGGTGGGAGACATGAGTGGGGGCCTGGTGGAGGGTGCCCCTGCACTGCTGGGCGGTGGGGGTGGTGGGAGACATGAGTGGGGGCCTGGTGGAGGGTGCCCCTGCACTGCTGGGGGGTGGGGGTGGTGGGAGACATGAGTGGGGGTCTGGTGGAGGGTGACCCTGCACTGCTGGGGGTGGGGGTTATAGGGGACATGAGTGGGGGCCTGGTGGAGGCTGCCCCTGCACTGCTGGGGGTGATAGGGGACATGAGTGGGGGCCTGGTGGAGGGTGCCCCTGCACTGCTGGGGGGTGGGGGTGGAGGGAGACATGAGTGGGGGCCTGGTGGAGGCTGCCCCTGGTGGCGGGGGGGTGGGGGTGATAGGGTCCATGAGTGGGGGCCTGGTGGAGGGTGCCCCTGGATGCTGGGGGGTGGGGGTGCAGGGGGACATGAGTGGGGGCCTGGTGGAGGGTGCCCCTACACTGCTGGGGGGTGGGGGTGATAGGGGACATGAGTGGGGGCCTCATGGGGGCTGCCCATGGTGGCTGGGGGGTGGGGTGGGTGGTAGACATGGGTGGGGGCCTGGTGGAGGCTGCCCCTGGTGGCGGGGGGTGGGGGTGATAGGGGCCATGAGCGGGGGCCTGGTGGAGGCTGCCCCTGCACTGCTGGGGGGTGGGGGTGGTGGGAGACATGAGTGGGGGCCTGGTGGAGGGTGCCCCTGGTGGCTGGGGGGTGGGGGTGGGTGGGACACATGAGTGGGGGCCTGGTGGAGGGTGCCCCTGGTGGCTGGGGGGTGGGGGTATACATGAGTGGGGGCCTGGTGGAGGCTGCCCCTGCACTGCTGGGGGGTGGGGGTGGTGGGAGACATGAGTGGGGGCCTGGTGGAGGGTGCCCCTGCACTGCTGGGGGGTGGGGGTGGTGGGAGACATGAGTGGGGGCCTGGTGGAGGCTGCCCCTGGTGGCGGGGGGGTGGGGGTGATAGGGGCCATGAGTGGGGGCCTGGTGGAGGGTGCCCCTGGATGCTGGGGGGTGGGGGTGCAGGGGGACATGAGTGGGGGCCTGGTGGAGGGTGCACCTGCACTGCTGGGGGGTGGGGGTGCAGGGGACATGAGTGGGGGCCTGGTGGGGGCTCCCCATGGTGGGTGGGGGTGGGTGGGAGACATGAGTGGGGGCCTGGTGGGGGCTGCCCATGGTGGCTGGGGGGTGGGAGACATGGGTGGGGGCCTGGTGGAGGCTGCCCCTGGTGGCGGGGGTGGGGGTGATAGGGGCCATGAGTGGGGGCCTGGTGGAGGGTGCCCCTGGATGCTGGGGGGTGGGGGTGCAGGGGGCCATGAGTGGGGGCCTGGTGGAGGCTGCCCCTGCACTGCTGGGGGGTGGGGGTGGTGGGAGACATGAGTGGGGGCCTGGTGGAGGGTGCCCCTGCACTGCTGGGGGGTGGGGGTGGTGGGAGACATGAGTGGGGGCCTGGTGGAGGCTGCCCCTGGTGGCGGGGGGGTGGGGGTGATAGGGGCCATGAGTGGGGGCCTGGTGGAGGGTGCCCCTGGATGCTGGGGGGTGGGGGTGCAGGGGGAAATGAGTGGGGGCCTGGTGGAGGGTGCCCCTGCACTGCTGGGGGGTGGGGGTGATAGGGGACATGAGTGGGGGCCTGGTGGGGGCTGCCCATGGTGGCTGGGGGGTGGGGGTGGGTGGTAGACATGGGTGGGGGCCTGGTGGAGGCTGCCCCTGGTGGCGGGGGGGTGGGGGTGATAGGGGCCATGAGTGGGGGCCTGGTGGAGGGTGCCCCTGCACTGCTGGGGGGTGGGGGTAGTGGGAGACATGAGTGGGGGCCTGGTGGAGGGTGCCCCTGCACTGCTGGGGGGTGGGGGTGGTGGGAGACATGAGTGGGGGCCTGGTGGAGGCTGCCCATGGTGGCTGGGGGGTGGGGGTGGATGGGAGACATGAGTGGGGGCCTGGTGGAGGGTGCCCCAGGTGGCTGGGGGGTGGGGGTGGTGGTACACATGGGTGGGGGCCTGGTGGAGGCTGCCCCTGGTGGCGGGGGGGTGGGGGTGATAGGGGCCATGAGTGGGGGCCTGGTGGAGGGTGCCCCTGCACTGCTGGGGGTGGGGGTGGTGGGAGACATGAGTGGGGGCCTGGTGGAGGCTGCCCATGGTGGCTGGGGGGTGGGGGTGGTGGGAGACATGGGTACGGGGCCTGGTGGAGGCTGCCCCTGGTGGCGGGGGGGTGGGGGTGATAGGGGCCATGAGTGGGGGCCTGGTGGAGGGTGCCCCTGGATGCTGGGGGGTGGGGATGCAGGGGGACATGAGTGGGGGCCTGGTGGAGGCTTCCCCTGGTGGCTGGGGGTGGGGGTGGTGGTAGACATGAGTGGGGGCCTGGTGGAGGCTGCCCCTGCACTGCTGGGGGGTGGGGGTGGTGGGAGACATGAGTGGGGGCCTGGTGGGGGCTGCCCCTGGTGGCTGGGGGGTGGGGGTGGTGGGAGACATGAGTGGGGGCCTGGTGGGGGCTGCCCATGGTGGCTGGGGGTGGGGGTGGTGGGAGACATGAGTGGGGGCCTGGTGGAGGGTGCCCCTGGATGCTAGGGGGTGGGGGTGCTGGGTGACATGAGCAGGTGTGCAGGGTAGTCCCCTGTGGTGTGTGCTGCCTGCAGGGGCCGTGGAGGGTGTACAGGGAATACCTGGGAGCACACAGCCAAATCGCGTGTAGAATTTCCCGCGCACAACTGAAATCCACGTACCCTGACAAATCGCGTGTGGAACTTCCCGAGCACCCCTGGAATCCACGTACACGGCCAAATCGCGTGTGGAACTTCCCGAGCACCCCTGGAATCCACGTACCCTGACAAATCGCGTGTGGAACTTCCCGCAAACCCCTGGAATTCGCGTGTGAGACTTCCCGCGCACCCCGGTATACACGCACACGTATTTTTTGTCAGCGGGTGTCCGTGTTTGTGGGTACCCCTTTGCACGTCATTTGTCCTGGAGGGCCACAGTATGGGACATTCATCATGGCAGTATATAGGTGCTATTTTTTGGCGCACCTTTTGGCGCACATTTCTTACAGGCGCAGAGATGCTACCGCCTGCTTTCTTGTGGCGGTCGTGTTTGTGCCTGTGCGCTGGTTTGAGCGTGCGCTTTTTGCCCTATTCTATTCCATGAATACGTGTTGTAGGCGAGCGTGTGGGCGTTCCGCGCACTTGTACCCTGTGCTTCCCCCGTGACGCCCACATTTTGGCAAGTTGTTCCCCATTCCGAGTGTTACGCCCCGTGTTCCGCCTACTTTTGTTGCGTGCGCCGCGCTATGTGCGATTTTCGCTGTGGCCTGTGCGAATTTCGCTGTGACCTGGCGCACGCAGTTAGATGGCCTGTGCGCTAACGTGCGCCGCGCACTTTATTATCGCACTTCCGATGGTTTTCTCGCGCACGGCCTTCCATGAATCGATGTGCGCTGCTTTTCGTGCGATTTTCGCACTTGCACTGCGATTTTCGCTATTCCACTGCGATTCGCACGTTTTTGGCCACTTGCGCCGCGCTAATCATTCCATGAATCGGCCTCTTAGTTGGTAGCTGTGGCTGAGCAGTCAGACTTATCTCAAGAGGAAGATGAGCAGTATTCAGGGTTTACACATTAGGACTAAAGCACTATGGTACAAGGTAACACTGACCAAAGCTTTGTATTAAAAAGAATATATATATTTATTTTACGCATTTCTAGTTCAACACATAAATCACAGTTGTTAAAGTAAGTTATTACACAACTCCCTATTTAAATTATAGACAAGTCTGAGCCCGAGTGAAAACTGAACAAAATGGCACAGGGTCAACCAAGCAAAAATGGGACTCTAGTAATTTCCCAAAAGGGAGGGAAAGGTCACAGTATACAGAATTAACCTCTTAAACACACGAGCAACACTTCCCAAGTGGATTATGAACAAGTTAGGCAAGGTAGCACTTTAGTATTAGTCATACATAGGTGCAAACCGAGCAAAATGGCACTTCAGCAATACTTAAGAGGGAAGGAAGAGTGGTTATAAGAGTTTTTGGTGCACCAACACAGCTGAGGGTGAAAAGCAATCTAGTGAAGGCAGTTGTATCAGATTTAGCCAAAGTCAATAGGCCTGTGACAGAGTTAGTGGTACAGGGCAATATGCCCAGGATCGAACTGTTCTAGTCGCTGCAGTCAAGTATTTGGTTTAACAATTCAAAAGGAGGGTGCAGAAGGTAAAAGATAAATGTTAGTCGATATGGGCGGCCAACCCAGGAGGTAGGTAAAGGATTTCAAACAGCTTTAGCAGTACCCCTCAAAACAGGAGGCCTGGCGGAACAATGTACCTGAAAGTGGAAGCGGCTCCTGCAGTGACGGTAGTTCCTGGCAGTTCCTGCAGTTCGGGTTGTCCTGCAGAGGAAGAGTGGATCTCATCGAGGAGGAAGGTTCGAGTTACTGTACTGCCCATGGAAGAAGCCAGCCGCGATGATGCCTAAACGGATTAAAAGGTATGCTCCTTTAAATCGCGGTCGTGGTGGACGGGTGCCTGGCTATCTGGTCTCCGAGTGCAGGGCACTGACGATTCGACCAAGGAAGGTCCTGGAAGGCGATTGGTGAACTGGTTGGCCGGCCCCACTAGCTCAAATGAAGAAGACTCTTGCAGAGGAAGATCTCCTCAAGTCATTGGAGAAAAGTGGTGAGGATCTTCAGCAGGGCTTCACCGGTGGTTCAGTCGTTGCAGATGTCTTCAGCTTCTCTCGTCTTCGGTTTCTTAGTTCCAGTGGCGACGTCTTGTCCTCCAGTCCTCAGGACCCTGCTTTTATGCAGCAAGACCGCCATTCATACAGCTTAGCTGTCACTCACACAGTGGGGTGGCTCTCCCGGCGGGAGAACCCCCCAGCCTATCAGGGCAGAGTGCGACTTGGGTTGCGTAGGCAACCCTGTCCAGGGTGCCTATTCCCCCTCCCACACATCCTGTCTACCCCAGACTCAGTGGCGCCAAGAGGAGGGCTTCTGTGCAGAAGCCCTCCAAAAGGACAAACAAAGGATCCCCAACCTGGGTTAGGACTATAGAGAAAGACACAAGAAAGAAATTAAATCAAAGTTCTGGCAATAAAAACCTACCAGAGTAAAGTGAATATTAAAATAAACCAGCGGTATGTTAGAGGCTGTCAGTAAAAGTGGTAGCCTCGAACAATGGGAAAATAAATAGGGAAATATTTGCGGTCGAATATTTATGGTAGAAACCACTGCCACCAGCCAGGAACTTTTGAGAGAGGAACTTTATGGTACCCGCTCGAAAATGAACACTAGGGAAAAACTATTAACCCTTTCCAGTACTTCTATATTAAGATGGGTTGTACTGGTTTTGTTCATAAGGATGGACTAGTAAAGTCAATGGGGACTTTACATGCCCTGGGAGACAGTAGTCAGTCCCAGGGTATGGAGTCTATGTTTGGGGGTCGCTACGACACCCCTGTGGTACGGCACGGAGGGTGCTGTGTACCACACATGTAAAAAGATGAATCCTATGAGGGTGAGAAAAACCCCATAGACCATAAGCACACAAGATAGCCTAAAACACACACTAGCAATCGGTCTAAGAGTGGGAAATAGGGTCTCACTCTTAGCAGGAGAAAAAAAAAGAAACCCCTCAAATCCAGCAAAGCTGCTGGGGGACTCTATAGGTAAGGGAAATTAGCCCTCTTCCTAACACTCGCCCCACCCCCCAGACTAAGGGACAGGAGGATCTAATCCACTCCTGGATGAGTCTCTCACCTCTAGTCTGTTAAAAACATCCTAGAGAGACCATCAGCATTTTGGTGGTGACATCCTGACCTGTGCTCAAAGGTTTTCCTTTGTAAGCTATATGACCTACAAACCCTTTCTGGTACATCTTTCTTATTTAAGGTATAAGGGAGCTGATCTAAGTCCCCTTGAAGTTGCAACAACTTCTGAACCCAAAATAGGTTTTCTCAAGGGGTCCTTATAAAGGATTCCCTTAGATCTAGAAGGGCCTCCATGGTTCCTCACCACCTCTCTTTTAAGAGCAGGTTGGGTCTCAGGCATCCTGGTTGGAGGTCAGAGGTCAAGCCAAGTACAGGCTTCCTCTTCTTCTGAGATCTGGGTTTACCTGGTGGAGGAGTTTCTTTCCTAACAGTAGGTTTTTCTTTGGAGTCTTCAGTAGAAGAGTCCACAGCCTTAAGGTTTTTAGCCTTGGTCCTATTGTTCCTGGATTTCCACCAGCTTTGAGAATTACCAGTTCTCACAGGCCTAGAGGGGGGTCCAATCTGTCTATCCACCTCTTCCTCAGAAGTAGGGGGAGTCAAAGACTTTATAATTGGATGGTCAATGGTGGAGCTTGGTTCGGGCTCCCATTTCCCTAACAGTCTAGCCTCAGAATAGCCTGTGTTGGAGGTCAACCTACTAAAATCAGGGCTTTCAGTGGGGGTCTCAGTAGGGGTTCCCACAGGCTTGGAGTGGTCTCTTAAGGTTGCCTCTCTTGCCAATTTGGTTTGGTCCTATGTCTCCTTACTGGGAGGTCTGGGGGTACTGGATACTACCCAACAGGACTCTTCCAGGCACCTCAGTCTGAACACTGACAGGAATCCTCACTGTCATGTTATTACACTGAATGAGGGCTGGTAGAATAGGAATCAACTGGACAGGACCTCCAGAAAGTTTAGTGGGGCCTTTGGGTGCTTTAGCAACATCCTCAGGTTTGAAAAAGCACTCATCCACTACTGTTCCGCTGGCCCCAGTGTCTCTCCTGGCAGGAGTATCCTGGCCATTGACAAGAACACTGTCCATGTAATATACTTTAGAGTTTTCTGGAAGGGAGCCATACACACCCCTATTCTGTTTGCCAGACCCATGGACTCTAAGGATACAGTTGCTTGAAGACCCAAGGGTTCTTCAGCAAACAATTCATAATGGACACTAGCCATTTGTACTTCTTCCTCTGGGAAGAAGGCTAAGGAGACTGTGCTGATCCCTGCAGGTTTACCCTTGCATCTGGGATCACCCTTTATATGGTCAGTAGACCCACAAACATGGCATTTTCCAAACACTCTCTGGAATGGGGGTTTCTGCTGACCTGCCTCTGGTTGGGCCCCAGAGGGTTCACTAGCCCTATTTGGTTTCCCAGGTGGTTTACCCTGACTATTTGGTTGTTTGTGGCTCTCTTTTGGATGGGATGTATTAGAAGTTTCTTGGTTCTCTTTTGGTGGCTGTCTTCCCTCATCCTTTTTCTGAGTGACCCCAGATTCCTTGTGAGTAGCCCTGTTGGCAACCCACAAGTCAGCAGCCTTGCCTAACTTTCTAGGATCCATTTCCTTAGAATCAGCCAAGTGCTGTCTGAGCTCAGGAGAGCAGGCATCATAAATATACTCCAACATTACAAGATTTCTCATTCCTTCAAAAGTGTTCACTCTGTAACCCTTAATCCATCCCTCTAAGTTTTTCAAACACTCATTCACACAAGTAGCCCAAGGAGTACTATCATGCTTTTTGAGGGTCCTAAACCTCTTAAGGTACTGTAAGGGGTCTTCCCAAATCTAGCTATTAAAGCTAGCTTCCCACATTCATAATACATCCTACCCACCTCCCCCAACTCCATTACTACATCAGATGCAACAGGGGGGAGCCTAGAGAACAACCAGGGGATCAACTGATTCCATGTGATGTCCTGGAACCCATGATTGTACTCAAACATAGCTAACCAATCTAATACATCCAACTTAGGTTCATACATACCCACAATCTCTTTAGGCATCCGGGGTCTTTTTGGACTGGAGGATCTAGAGGATTCCAGGGAGAGAAGCATTTTCCAAAGACAATGGGCCTCATTACACGGAAGGCGGTAACCATGGCGCTATTAACGCCATGGTTGCCGCAGGTAAATTAATGATCCCGCCATGGTGAATGGCGGAATTACACCCCATTCCAAGGTTGGCGGGGCCGTAATTCCCCATTCACCATTGGCCCTTCGCCATTCACATTTGAGCACCCATAGGGCTCAATGGGAATGGGGAGGCGGCAATTATGGTACAGCAAATTGCGGTACCGTAATTGCCTCCAAGGTCCCTTTGCGGGTCCCGTCCTTAACGGCTGGTAAAACCACCCGTTAAGGTAGGGACCAGCAAAGGGACCTCATAGTAGGGCGGTAAGGGATTACCGGCACCGGTGCCCTTACCTGCATCCGTGTAATGAGGCCCAATGTCTTCATATCTAGCTCATGATTGAGCTCTATTTCTTTGAGCCGTAGTTCTTGATATCGCTGTTCAGTTTGGGCACTAATAATTTTGAATTCAAGTTCAAGTCTAACTTTTTCTAGAGTGATAAATTCTGGACTTAATGTGGGACCTGGCAATGGTCAAGTAGCCATAGGTTGAGGCCTTTGAGCAGGCAGAGGGCCAGATGGGGTGACATTGTTATCCTCCTCTTCCTCATCTACTTCAACAATAACATCATCAACATTATCCTCCTCAATGTTTGCTACATTTGCTGGTGGGGCAGGCACTACAGCTCTATTCTCCAGACTTTGGATTTATAACAATCTTTCAATCATTTCTGATTTCTTGCCTTTGACAGGAAGACTTTTCTGTCTACACAGATCCCTTAAATAATCAGCAGTATTTGTAAGGAGGGTCTCCTGGCTATAGCTTTCCATCTTTGACTTTTTAAAATTAACTTTTAGTGATTGTTAAACCTTGTGGTTAATTGAACACAGGTACTAGCAGCACTCTAAAATGTAAATCCAATACTTTTATCCTCACCACTGTACACCAGTTTTAGGCAGAATCCACTGCAGTTCCCTTGGGGAGCACTACAGCAGATTAAGACTACAGTTATACGCAATAAAATCCCTTTGGTATGAGTCTGTACCACAAAGATTTAATTGGTAGCTGTGGTTGAGCAGTCAGACTTATCTCAAGAGGAAGATGAGCAGTATTCAGGGTTTACACATTAGGACTATAGCACTATGGTACAAGGAAACACTGACCAAAGCTTTGTATTAAAAATAATATATATATTTATTTTACACACTTCTAGTTTAATACATAAATCACAGTTATAAAAGCAAGTTAAAATCAGTCAAGAAAAGTATACACAACTCCCTATTTAAATTATAGACATGTTTGAGCCCGAGTGAAAACTGAGCAAAATGGCATAGGGTCAACCAAGCAAAAATGGCACTCTAGTAATTTCTCAAAAGGGAAGGAAAGGACACATTATACAGAATTAACCTCTTACACACAAGCAACACTTCCCAAGTGGATTGTGAACAAGTTGGGGAAGGTAGCACTATAGTACTAGACATACATAGGTGAAAACCGAGCAAAATGAGGGAAGGAAGGGTGGTTATAAGAGTTTTTGGTGCACCAACACAGTTGAGGGTGAAAAGCAATCTAGTGAAGGCAGTTGTATCTGATTAAGCCAAAGTCAATAGGCCTGTGCTGGAGTAGTGGTACAGGGCAATGTGCCCACGATCGAACTGTTCTAGTCGCTGCAGTCAAGTATTTGGTTTAAAGATTCAAAAGGAGGGTGCAGAAGGTAAAAGATAATGTTAGTTGATAGGGGCGGCCAACCCAGTTGGTAGGTAAAGGATTCCAAACACCTTTAGCAGTACCCCTCAAAACAGGAGGCCTGCCGGAACAATGTACCTGCAGAGGAAGAGAGGATCTCATCGTGGAGGAAGGTTCGAGCTACTGCACTGCCTAGGGAAGAAGCCAGCCACAGTGATGCCGAAACAGATTAAAAGGTATGCTCCTTTAAATTGCAGTCATGGTGGACGGGTGCCTGGCTATCCGGTCTCCGAGTGCAGGGCACTGGCGATTCGACCAAGGCAGGTCCTGGAAAGCGATTGGTGAACTGGTTGGCCCCACCAGCTCAAGGGAAGAAGACTCTTGCAGAGGAAGATTCTCAAGTCATTGGAGAAAAATGGTGAGGACTGCAGCAGGGCTTCACCGGTGGTTCAGTCGTTGCAGATGTCTTCAGCTTCTCTCCTCTTCGGTTTCTTAGTTCCAGTGGCAATGTCTTGTTCTCCAGTCCTCAGGACCCTGCTTTTATGCAGCAACACCCCCATTCATACAGCCTAGCTGTCACTCACACAGTGGGGTGACTCTCCTGGCGGGAGAACCCCCCAGCTTATAAGGGCAGAGTGCAACTTGGGTTGCGTAGGCACCCTGTCCAGGGTGCCTATTCCCCCTCCTACACATCCTGTCTACCCCAGACTCAGTGGCGCCGAGAGGAGGGCTTCTATGCGGAAGCCCGCCAAAAGGACGAACAAAGGATCCCCGACCTGGGTTAGGACTATAGAGAAAGACACGAGAAAGAAATTAAATCAAAGTTCTGGCAATCAAAACCTACCTGAGTAAAGTTAATATTAAAATAAACCGGTGGTATGTTAGAGGCTGTCAGTAAAAGTGGTAGCCTCGAACATTGGGAAAATCCCATAGGGAAATATTCATGGTCGAATATTTATGGTAGAAACCACTGTCACCAGCCAGGAACTTTTGAAAGAGGGGCTTTACAGTACCCCCTCGAAAATGAACACTAGGGAAAAACTATTAACCCTTTCCAGTAATTCCATATTAAGATGGGTTGTACTGGCTTTGTTCATAAGGATTGACTAGTAAAGTCAATGGGGACTTTACATGCCCTGGGAGACAGTAGCCAGTCCCAGGGTATGGAGTCTATGTTTGGGAGTCGCTATGACACCCCTGTGGTACGGCACAGAGTGTGCTGTGTACCACACATGTAAAAAGATGAATCCTACGAGAGTGAGAAAAACCCCATAGACAATAAGCACACAAGATAGCCTAAAACACACACTAGCAATCTGTCTAAGAATGGGAAAAAGGGTATCACTCTTAGCAGGAGAAAAAAAAGAAACCCCTCAAATCCAGCAAAGCTGCTTGGGGACTCTATAGGTAAGGGAAATTAGCCACAGAATGAGAATTTTCCCTAACACTCGGGATGATGGCCACGGGATCAGGGGTTGTGTATACCAGTTCATCAGTACCCATGCGCGAAAGGGCATTGGCTTTTCCGTTTTTTGCCCCGATCACATAATCATACTCTGCAAAGAAGAGGACCCAACGTAGTTGTCGAGAGGATTGCGCCTTTGCAGTTTTTAAGTACTGTAGATTTGGATGGTCAGTTATCACGGTGATCATGTGTCTGGCACCTAGCAGATAATGCTGCCAGGCCTTAAAGGCTGATTTTAATGGCCAGGAGTTCTTTGTCCGTGATGGCATAGTTGAGTTCTGGTGGTGAAAACGTGTGCAACCAGAAGGCTACTGGGTGTAGCTGGCCGGTTTGTGGGTCCCTTTGCGATAGAACAGCGCCCATTGCCATACTGGAGGTGTCCGTTTCCACCACATACGGAAGGTCTGGGCGAGGGTGCCGTAAGATCGGGGCGGAAGTGAACCTCACATTGAGTTCTTGAAAGGCCTTCTCAGCCTCTTCTGTCCACTGGAACCTCTTGTTGCACTTCCTCAAAGATGTGATTGGATGTAAAATTTGGGAAAATCCTGGGATGAATCGGCAGTAAAAGTTTGCAAAGCCCAGAATGCTCTGGACCCCATTGAATGAACTTGAGGCTGGCCAGTTTAGAATGGTGTCGACCTTGTGCACATCCATTTGGATTTCCTTTGGAGTGAGGATGAACTCAAGGAACTCTACCTCGGTGACGTGAAGTGAACATTTTTTGAGTTTGGCATAGAGGTGATGTAGGCGGAGCTTGGTAAGGACTGAATGAACATGCTTGACGTGATCCTGTTTTGAAACCGAGTATAGTAAGATATCGTCTATATAGACCAGGGCACAGACGTCAATCAGTTCTCTTAAGACATTGTTCATGAAATAATGAAATGCGGTGGGGGCATTGCAAAGGCCAAATGGCATTACCTGGTATTCGAATAAGACATATTTGATATGAAACACGGTCTTCCATTTGTCCCCCTGTTTGATTCGGACAAGATAGTATGCCCTTCTAAGGTCCAATTTCATGTAGATATGGGCGTCTTTAACTTGGTCTAACAATTCCGGAATAAGGTGCAAGGAGTAGCGATTGTTGATGGTGATTTGGTTCAGTGCCCGATATTCAAAGCAAGTCCTCAAATCTCCTTCCTTCTTTGGCACAAAGAATAAGGGAGATGATGCAGGTGACTTCGAGGGACGAATAAAACCGTTAGCCAGACATTGGGCCTCATTACGAGTCACCCGGTATGGCAATAACAGTGGCGGTAAACCCGCCACCTTTATTTCCATACCGGGTGATTCAGAGTCCTGCAGGCGGACGTGGAAACACCGGCACCATCACAAGATGGTGCCGGTCTTTCCATGGTCCCCATTCCCATAGGACTCAATGGGAATGGGGATTTACCGAATTCGGTCTCCAGAATTCCCGGGTCACCGGGGTTGTAATGCCCTGGTAATTCCGGAAATCACGGAGGCGGAATGGTAATTCGAGTCCGGCGGTAACCGAGATGGAAAAACCAGCAGGTTACCGCCAGACTCGTAATGAGGCCCATTGTTCTAGATAGGACTTCAAATGTTGATTCTCTGGTTCTGTAAGCGCATAGATCCGGCCACAAGGGACTTGTGCACCAGGTATCAGATCGATCTGGCAATCGTAGGGGCTGTGTGGTGGCAAGGTGTTAGATTTCTCTTGATCACACCCAGGGTAATTGCCGCTTTTTCCTGGGCAGACGAGCTTGTGTTAGTTGACTTCCTTCCATTATAATAACAGCGTACAACCTTCGGAAAAGACTAATTTCCTTGCACGCCAGTCGAAGTGCGCATTGTGTGCGACCAACCATGGCATTCCTAGGATTAACCGGAACTGTTATGCCTTGATGAGATCAAAGGCGATAGATTCCCGGTGGCCGTCCTGACACAGGAGGATTAGAACTGTTGTGCATTTAGATACAGGACTGGAAGCGAGTTCAGTACCGTCTACAGTGGTCACTGTCTCAGTGGTTGTTTTAGGGCAGAGAGGACGCCCCATCTTTGCAGCAAGATCCTGGTCCATGTAATTTCCAACGGCTCCGCTGTCGATGTATGCTTCCACCGTATGCATCCTAGACAGCTGTTGGTGGTTGATTAGGATCACTGGCTATGCAAAATGGGAGGTATGGAGGTGACTTTCTTCGCTCGACAAATGGACCCCTACATTTGCCAGGCTTGCCAGTTTTCCCACTCCTCACTCAGGTTTTCCTTATCCGTGGCTCCTATGGTTCTCCTAGGTGGCTTTACTGGACACTCTTTAAGGAAATTACCTGCTTTTACGCAGTATAGGCATAGCTGCTATTCTCTCCTTTTGTCCCTTTCAGCTTTGGTAAAAGGAGGTCTTACCCCTCCTAGTTGCATTGGTTCCACGGAACTGTGTGCCCCTCTTGGAACATGGTCCTTCAAGCGCATGAACATAGGACAAGTGTCTGGTCTACTCCAATCTGCTCTTCGGTCTTGCAGTCTATGATCAAGTTGAACCACAAGGTTGATAAACTTGGCACAGTCTCTTGGAGGATCCACTACTTGGGCAAGAATATCTTTTAGCTCCCCCCTCAGGCCTCAGTGAAATAACGTGGTTCTCTTTTCCTTCTGGTCACCCTGCTTCGACTACAAGCCTGTTGAAGGTTGCTATATATGTCAATAGGTCTTGGTTACCATGACGGAGGGACAAGAGTTAGTGGTCTAGTGCCTGTACATGGGTGCGACGGGCGAAGAGCTTTTCCATTTCCTGCTGGAATCCCCCAAAGTCACGTAGCAGTGGATCATCCCTACTAACGAAAGGTACGGACCAGTCCGCCGCACTGCCACTCAAATAAGACAACACGAAGGCCACTCGTGATTGATCATTACAAAAGGCCCCAGGCCTTGAAAGAAAATGGAGGCAACACTGGTTCATAAAAGTTGCATACTTTCTAGGATCCCCCGTGAAACGCTCCCGTGGGGCTAAAGGAACTGCTCCTGGGAGGGTAATCTGCACCGGGTTGATCAGTGGTGCTGGTGTTGATGGAATGGTCCCAGGCAGTGGGGCTTGTCCGGCCTGTGATTGAAGGAGTTGTCTACTCAAATCATCAGTATGTTCTTTGGCCACTATTAATTCTCTCGGCAAGGCGTTGGTCTCCTGCCTGGCCGAATGCAGCTCAGCGCGCAACTGTCCCAGCATCTGAGCTAACTGATCAGTTTCCGAGGTTTCCATGCTTGGCGCCCGGGTGGATAGTAGTTGTGAGGCTTCGCGTTCTGTAACGCTCACCTGGTATCCACAGGGACTCCACCCAAACTGGCTGGACTGCTTCCGACCTAGACCCACTTCTTCAGGTTCTTGTTCTGCCGAGGACCTAGTCTTGGTTTTCGATATGGTGCGCACTGCGTCCTGCTGTTCTGTGCAGGGGTGTGTTGTGAAAGGGCGCGCCGCGACCGAGTTGCTTCACTGGTGCGGGTCCTGTGTGTCCAGTCCTGCCGCGGCTCAGTTTTCCCAGGTAAGTCTGTTGTTTTGACAGTTTGTCTTTAATTGCAATTCCCTCTGTTAATGTCTTTCCTTTTCTTTTAAGTGCGGAAGGAGTTCTGAGGAAGCCGTGCTGGCTGGGGCTGTTCTCGAGGTGGTAAGTGAAAGTGCAGAGCACGACGCTATGTGATTTTCTTGCCTTGTGCTGACCTGTGTTGTCCCTCACTTGCAGATCGCCGAGATGTTCTGGACGATAATTGCGGAGAGGATGCGTAGCGGTAAGTAGATGTTGTTCGAATTGCCTCCGAGTGATTATGCGTGTTAATCAGTCTTGCCCTTTTCTCTTGCAGGTAGGCGGAAGACCGAAATGGCCTTGATCCAGAAGCAAGTCAACTCAGGTAAGCGTGAGACTGACGATGGTTGTTTAAATGTGAAGAACAAACACTTACTAATGTTGCTTTTCTTTTTGTTCCCCAGGTTACGGCTTCTAAGGAAGAGAGCAAGCATTCGCTGAGAAGCTGGATGTTCTGGACACTGGAGCGGATGACAGGAGCTGGCTCGCAAACAGGTAAGTGTATTAATGATGTTCTTCTTCTTGTTGTTTCAGGTGTCGGCCCAGAATGCTGAAGAACATCCGACAGGTTGTGGTGAACGTCACGCTGCGAGAGCAGAGCAACGCGAAGCATGTTCTCCAGCTTGGACGTGGCTTAAATAGCCTGCCTCTATCCCAGGTGCCTTCAGGCCAGACCACACCCTAGATGCTTGACCGCATGGTTCTGTTCTGGAACATGGTGGGGGCATCCATGTTGTGACACAGCCAATGAAAGCTCCAGCTCCCCTTTCAGTCATATGAGCTTGGCCCCAAAGGCGCCAGGACTGGCTCCATGAGAGTTGTGGGGGGCATGACTGGGCCCTTGGGGCCATGATGAGACCCCGTGGTGTGGCCCAGGGGGCCTGATTGCCAGGGCGAGGGGTAGTGGTCATGACATTGACAGCCAGGCTGTTTGAATGGGGGAAAACTGCATAAAAAGCAGGTCTTTGGGACTGAGAAGGCAGGGTCGCCGCTGGATCGAGAGAACCGAAGAGAAGCTTAGGAAAGAGGACCACTACCACGACTGAACCTCCCGGTGAAGCCCTGCTGCGGGTCCGAATCTCCAAACTTCGATGACAGAGAAGATCTGCAAGGAATCTTCTTCCCCTGAGCTAGTGAGACCAACCAGTTTGCCCAAACTCCAAGCAAGACCTCCCTCTCCTAGTCAGATTTGCTGTGCACAGCTGCAGTGAACCGGATAGCCAGGAGGCTCGGACCGTGCTTGGCTTTTAAGGAACGCACCTTTTATTTGTTGCTGTGCTCTGCTGCTGGTTTCTTCCCTGGGCAGTGCAGGACCCTCCAGTCTTCCTCCTTCATGTCAATCCGACAGTCGCTTCAGGAACCGTGAACCTGCAGAATCTGCCAGGAACGTCTGCCTCAGCTACAGCCTTCTTCATTTAAGGTACTGTTTTAATCCGGTTGTTTGTTCCGTCTGACCACGGTGAAAGTGTTTGAGATCTTTCTCCAATCCGAGGGCTTGTCCTTCTCTACTCTTTTAAATAACTTTTCTTCCAACCAACTTCATTTTGAACTCTTGGTAAAGACTTAACCGAAAACTACTCTGAACTGTGTGATCCTGAGCAAAGACTGTGACTGATTAACATTGGCCCTGGCCTATTTATTTGAATCCTCATTGTAGAAAGCCTTTACTAGATTGCCTGACTATTCACTTGTTAGTGCTGCTTATTTTGTGTAACCTTGTCTTTCCCTCCCTTTTTAATTGCTGGAGTGCCATTTTGCTCACACTTCATTTTGAGTTTAGCAGAATTCATTGGGTGCTGGGTAGAGTGTGATTCTTCTGCTGCTTTACTTAGTGAACTGTTTCACAACTGATGTGTAAATAAATGTATATTCTTTTACTCAGAATCCTTGAGTCAGTTTTTGTTTGAACCCTAGTAATTGCTGTCCTTTGTGTAACTTCTGATACTGCTCACTTTACTATTGAGATAAGTCTGGTTGCTCAGTCATCACTACCACTTTACTGTGTAGTACAGGCTTCTACCAAAGGTGAAATTGTACTTACACTTGTAGTCTTAATTGTGTGTGGTGTTCCCAAAGGGTACTGCATATGATTCTGCCTAACAGGATGAGGAAGAGGAGTACTCCCCTGTGTGAAAAGGTGAGTACAAGGGAAGTTACCCAAAGAGCCCACAATACCACAGGGGAGAAGAGACCAGACCCCAACGTTCTGGGAGAGATTCCCAGTCTCATGCCCTAAGAGGATCGCACTAGTCTTACACCACTGTGCCTTCTGAAAGGGCAATTGTGCTCCGGCTTTCTGCAACAGGGTCAGAACATAGCTGAAATATGCTATGTGTTCCCCCACAGTCGAGCTCTTGATTAAAACATCATCTACATAGTCTAGGTTTCCCCCTTTTGCCCAAGTCGGGCATGGCCTTATGTAGGAAGATGTTAAATTTGGTGCCAGAGTTTATGTATTCAAAGGGGGTTTGGGTCCACGTGTATTGCTGCCCCCCGAAGGTAAAGGCAAGCTTGTACTAGTCTTCCCTACTCACGGGTACTGTCCAGTAACCTTTGGCCAGGAATATGGCCGTATAAACCTTTGACCCTTGGATCTGGGCCAGTTCCTGATCGATGCAGGGAAGGGGCCATCTTGACATGTGGACCTGTTTATTTAAATCCCTAAGGTCTGCGCAAAGTCTCCATTGGCCATTGGGTTTGAGTATCCCCAGTACCGGGTTGTTAAAGGTACTGTGGACTGGATGAATTATCCCACGAGATTCTACGTTTTTAATAATCTCTGTGAGAGACTCCATGGACGCGAGAGGCAAACGGTATTGCTTCACAAACACTTGAGCGATCTCAGGGTCTGTAGGTGTGAAGGTTGAATGCATCTCTGTGTGCCCCCAGTCGTACAAATCCGCGGCAAAGATATTCTAAAAATCCCAAAACACCTGTTTCAGCTTCTGCTCTTGCTCCTCAGTCTCACAGGCATCTGCGAGATTGATTTATTCTTCGACTATCTGCTTAAAACCTGGAAAGACCTCAAGTTGGCAATTTCGACGGTATCCTTCAGTTGGGTGGAGAGATCTCTTGTTATGATGTTGGCCTGGACATGAGGTTTCAAGGATGGGAGGTAGTCACTGTTGACTTGAAATACCACCTCATCCTTCCTGATGTCACAGGTCACCTCTTCCACACCAAAAGGGCAGGAGGAGTACGGCAAGACATTCCACCCTTGCCGGGTGAAAAACCTTTCCGCAGGGATATCGTCTTCAAATTCTAAGAGTCATTTGGAATTGGTCCAATGATCTCGTTACCTAAGTCAATAGAAAAATGTTGGGCCTCAACTACTATTCCAATAACGGTGTCTGCACCCAAAGTGATACTTCTAGGGTCGCTGTTATTCACCAATATTCGAATGGTGTCATGTTCTAGGTCAACTAGGGGTGTCGGATGTAAATACCAATCTTGCTGCTGGAGGTGATAGTTCAAATTTATATTAGCATCCTAGTTTGTGAGGTTCTATCCTCGCTTAATTTTTAGGGGAATTGTAAATTGTCACACCTGTCCTGGGATGGTGACCTCTTCTCCCTTTTGAACTACAATCGCATACGGCAGCAATTCAGCTGACTGAAATGTTTTCTTAGTGTTGTGAAAGACCATGGGATTACCCCCCAGTCGGGACCAGGCTTTGTAATTAATTAGGTCCAAATTAATTGCAAATTCATTGAGAATGTCACTGCCTAAGTAAAAGGCAGAGGGGGCATCTCTCAGAACCCAACAATTATGTTCTATGCTTTTGTCACCAATGGAAATGTTTAGCAGGAGATGGTTGGAATTTGGAGTTTCCTGCCCCATTTCCCACTTATCAATCAACTTAAACGTGGTAATGGTCTGATCTTTTGGGAGTTTCCTGAATAATGCTTCGCTGATGAAGCTTCTTCTGTTATTCAGGCATACTCTGGCGAGAACAGCCCCCCCCTCATTTACCTGAATGGGGAAAAACAGCTGTTCACCCTTTCTCTGGATGTTGGTCAAACTTTGAGCTGGTTTTTCATCAACTTTTATCTTGGGATTTGGGTTTTCTTTAGATTGTGGATTGGTATAAAAAGGTAGAGTATTTACTTCCAGTGTGGAATGCCACTTAACACTGGGAGGGAGGTTGATTTCCAAAAATGGAGATGGGTTCCCATCACCAGTTTGTTCTCCTACAGAGATAACAGGGATGTCTGGGACTTGATTATTCCTAAAGTGGAATTCTATTTTGTCGGACCGTTGTTCAATCATGTGGCATGTACCATTTAAACTCACATAATTTGTACTTTGTTTTAATTTGATTGACCAGTTAGTCTGAGTCCAGAGGACCTTGTTCACGCAGTCAATCAGGGGTGATAACCTCCGAAGGAGGTAATTCCCTAGTAGACAAGGTGTGCCCTCTGGAGTGACGACTATCACCGGGTGTTTCACCCTATGTCACCCAATTTTGATTCTCCAGATCCACAGTCCCTTCGATGGAAATATCATTCCCATCGAAGTTTTGGAGTTGTCCAGGAAGAGGTGTGAGGGGGATTTGGTGATTCTCCCCCCTTTCTGAATTTAGTTGGTCAAAGGCCTTTTGGACAGGAGGGTGGCTTGGGATCGAGTATCCAGCAGTGCTGATAATGCACATTGACCCTGTACCTTGACAGAGGCATAAAATCTTACTTTCCTCTTTTCAAGGAGACAAAGACAATATGCATTTTGTTTTATTTTGAACTCGAACACTATGTGATCTTGACAGTTTTCTGTGACGTAGTCTGGGAATTTGTGTAGAATATTTTGCACCCAGCAACAAATGGGCTGAGGATGTCCTCTTTTTCCCCAGATTCTTTCCTGCCCCACTTTTCCTGGAGACAGTTACCCAAACCTGTTTGGGAGGAGGATCCCTCATTGCTTTCAGAGTCATCTGGGTGACATTGTTGAGGTTTAAGAATGTGTTGCTCTGGGTCAGTCTCCATACGTACCCAGTCTAAATCAGGGTCTTATGGGACCCATTTTTCCTTGGGAGGGACCCTCAATCCCTGAAAGAGAAGATTTTCTTCCCTGAATCCTCCAGGGATTTTTCCCCTTCAAACGGGATGATGCAGAGTTCCTCCATGTCAGGAATAAGGGCTGGAACAGGAGGGGAGTACTTAAATGTGCTTATTAAAGGACAAGGAACTTGGGGAGACTGAAAAACTACATTTCCCAGCAGCACTTGGGAAAGGTGTAGTTTGTAGTCGTGTGCGCGTTGCCAGCTGACTATGATTAAGGGCAGCTTATTTACGGGCAACAGCGCGAGGCAGGTGTGGCTAATTCAGATTATGGAGCAGTTGGCGTCGGAGCAGGAAGGAGGGGTTTGCACGCTTCATGGAATGCTGATTTGCTGACTTCTCTGATGGTTTGCAGCTCGGAAGGCGAGGACGCTGCCAGCTGCCTGATCGCTGTGCAAGGCTTTGTCCGGGAAGTCCCGCGGGGCCTCCCAGACCGCAGATAAGTACCGGAGGGGTTCGAGGGGTGGGGATTGTGTGCTCCCTGAACTGTTATGTTGAAACAAGCACTCAAATCTATTCTATGGTCTACGCTGATTACGAAAAAAACGTTACTAGCAAACATGAAGCAGGCACATTGCTAACCATTACGATTTCAGTGCTCACACGCGGAAATCAAGCAACTCCGCTTGCCACGTGGGTATATGAGTTCAAATACCTGTGTGAATCAATTCAACGCCAACTAGTGCTGCAAACTAGTTAGGGTTTCATGATTGTGCTGTTTGTTCTGTACATGTTGCTTACGTTTGCCCAAAGGGCCATGTTTTTCGTCTATCACTTTGGGAAAAGATTCCCATTTGTTTGTGTTCATCATGCTTTCTGCAAATAGTGTTCTTTATGTGTTGGGTAATGATCTAGCACACGTATCAAGGTGTGCTTAATCCGGTACAGGCAGGGAGCAGGTGTATGGTGTATGTTTAGGTCAGGACTACTAGTGTTTATGGTCATTACATTATAGGTAAATCACGTTAGGCCAAAGTCTGATAGGTTGGGTTTTTTCCTGGTGTTTCCCCTTCACTATCCAACCTAGGTGTTCCCTTAACCTCTATCCGGTGTTCCTAAATTCCCCCATCATATCCACAACCTCTCCCTAACTCCTCTTCCCCCCACTGGCTGACATGTGGTGACCTGTTTAATATCTATCAGGTGCCTGTGCCAACCACGGTGGGAGGGTCAAATTCATTCGGCTTCTGTGGTTCGGGGGAGAGTGTCGATCTCTCTTCCTCATTATTGTGTGTTATTGACATAATTAGCCACCCCCATATTGGGATACTCACGACCACCCAAGCCAAATGCAAGCAACTCCTCTGCCTTTGGCCGATGTGCTAAAGGCTCTTCAAGCTATTCAGTTGGAATTAGCTCATGGCCGACAAGAATCTGATAATTTGAAAGCACAAGTACAAAGTTTGGTAGCCCAGCATACCCCCTTGAAGGGGGTCAGTGCGTCTACAGCAATGGGAGCTTCTACAAGTCAGAATCCCACAGTCATTGTTCAACCTCCAAGTAGTGTACCTTTAGCAGCTCCTGAACGCTTTTCGGGGGATCCTCAGAAATACATGATGTTCCTTACCCAACATAGACTTCATTTTTTGTGTAAACCAGCAGCGTTCGAGACAATTCAGGCCAGAATGGCATTTTTAATATCATATCTAACAGGAGATGTCGCGGCATGGGCCATGCCACTGGTTCAAAAAGATGACCCCTTGTTATATAAATGGGATGGGTTTTTGGCATAGTTTGGCAGGCTGTTTGACAGACGGGAGGTGTCATTTGCACAGGATAAAGAGTTGTTGGGATGGAAGCAGGGAGCTCGGGATCTAGTAACATATGTGACACAGTTCAACAGATTGGTGATCGAAACTGAAGGGCCAGTTGCCAAGCAAATAGTGTTATTTTATCAAGGCCTATGCAAGGAACTGAAGGATGCAATTGCTCAAGTAGAGCCGCAACCAAGGAATTGTACTGCCATGATAGATTTAGCCTTAATATTGGACCATCGAATGAATGAAAGGAAGGGAGACAAGAAGAGACCCGAAGCAGCACCTTTTGTGAGATTAGATAGGAGTAGGGGAGGAAGGACAAGTGAGGTGGAACCAATGCAGATTGGTAGTGTGAGAGGACCGTTATCAGCGGCAGAAAAGGAACAGCGTAAGGTTAACAATTTGTGTCTTTATTGTGGGCAGGCAAGACACTTTATACGTACATACCCTAAATCTCCACAGAAAGGTGTGGGAGGAGAGAGGAGCAAGAAGGAAGCAGGAAAAGAGATGGGCCGGCCTTAGCAGGAACACAGATGACAGGCCTGAATGACTCAAGGTTCCCCAGAAAGGGTGGCAAATACGGTTGGGAGTAAGACTTCCCACTTATATATCTTGGTGATGCTATGTTTTGCTTTGACTAAGCAGGAGGTAATGGTGATGGTTGATTCAGGGGCTACCGGCAACTTTGTGTATATTACTCTGGCAGAACAGCTAAGATTACCATTGCAGGATAAACAGAGGGTGGAAGGAGTGCAGTCTGTAGATGGTTCACCATTAGTATCAGGCCCAATACGGAAACAAACGGAAACATTGGAGATGATATGCGCATCAGGTCATAGGGAAGAAATTACTTTTGATTTGATAGAGGCGCCTCCGTTTAGTTTGATTTTGGGGATGCCTTGGCTGGTACACCATAATCCCAGGGTTGATTGGGAAAGGCAAACGGTGTGGTTTGAGGAGCAGAGGTGTCAGGAACACATATTACCAGAATTGGGACCAGGAGCATTGTTGGCTGAAAAGGGACCAGTAGATCAGGTGGTGGTAGCAGGAATTCCCTCACAGTACATGGATTTTGTTAAAGTATTCGACAAGGGAGGAGCGGAACAATTACCTCCTCATTGACCATATGATTGTTTCATTGAATTGGAAGAGGGGGGTAACGTTGCCTTGCAGCAGAATTTATGCTCTTATTGAAACAGAAAATAAGTCCCTAAGAGAATATTTAGATGATATGCTGGCTAAGTGGTTTATTAGACACTCTACTTCCCCATTCTCCTCACCTTTATTTTTTGTTTCAAAGAAAAAAGGGACATTACGAACATGCATTGATAACCGCGCATTAAATAAGGTAACTGCAAAAAATAGATTTCCATTGCCTTTGATTTCGGTCCTACTAGATCCGTGAGGGTAGCAAAGATATATACAAAGTTGGATTTAAGGGGCGCATACCACCTGGTACGAGTAAAAAAGGGGGATGAGTGGAAAACTGCATTCTGGACGAAGTTTGGTTTGTTTGAATATCTTGTTATGCCATTTCGTTTATGCAATGCCCCAGAGGCTTTTCAGTTTTTCATGCAGGAGGTATTGCAAGAATTCATTGATGTTTTGTTAGTGCCTACATTGACGACATTTTGATTTACTCAGGTTCCCCAGAGCAACATGTAAAACATGTGAGGGCAGTGTTGCGACGTCTACAAGAATACCAATTGTGTGTAAAATTGGAGAAGGGTGCGTTCCACGTGACGCAAGTTGAGTTTTTAGGATTTATACTGACCCCAACAGGTATTGTTATTGATCCAAAGAAAGTGCAGGCAGTAATGGACTAGCCTTCTCCACAGTGCATAAAAGACATACAATCTTTCCTAGGGTTTGCTCATTTCTATCGGCGCTTCATCAGCAATTTCTCGAAAATAGTCACTCCAATTACGCAATTACTTAGAAAGGCTGTGCGGTTTACTTGGAGTCCAGAAGCAGAGAAAGCTTTTCAGGATTTCAAAGTAGCCTTCACTACAGCACCGGTGTTAAAACATCCCAACACGGATAGATCATTTCAGGTGGGGACTGATGCTAGTAATGTTGCGGTAGGAGCCATATTATCGCAGAAAGACGAGGAGGGAGTATGGCATCCACTGGCGTTTTACTCTAGGAAGTTATCTGGTTGTGAACAAAATTATTCCATCACTGATAAGGAATTGTTGGCTATTCGATCAGCCTTCCTTGAGTGGAGGCATTATTTATTGGGAGCAAGGCATCAGGTGGTGGTGGTAACTGATCACAAGAATCTGCAGTATTTCAAGACCGCCCAGACCCTTAGTCATAGACACCTTCGCTGGTCCCAGTACTTCAATGAATTTGATTTTGTGGTGACATTCAGGCCTGGGAGTAAGAATGGGAAAGTAGTTGTTGTATCCAGGCAACAAAATTTAGACAACATAGTGGGTGAAGTAAAAGCAATCATTCCCCCAGAAAGGGTTATTGGGGCTTATGAGGGCCATAGTGTAGAAAGGGGTTTGTCTAGTGCTGGTTTGTAATGAATTATTATAGACATATTCAGCTATCTATAACAAGTCCTCCCAATTTCTTTCCACTTGATGTAACATGCAACGTAAGTATTGCTCGAGGGTTTGGTTTGTTCTTTCTGTTTGGCCATCTGTTTGAGGATGGTGACTTGTGGATAGTCGAATGTCAATTTGGGCCATTGAACAGCATTTCCTCCAGAAGTTGGATATTAACTGACTACCTCGATCTGCGATCAAGACCGATGGAAAGCCATGTAGCCGTACGATTTCCTCCTAGAATACTTTTGCTAAACTGGATGGATTTGGTAGACCCTTACAAGGAATAATGGCCCTCATTACAACCCAGGCGTTAAGGGGTTAACAGTGCCGTAAAAGGTGGCGGCGCCGTTAATCCCTTAACGCCTGATTACGAGGTCCCTTTGCGGGGTGGCACTTTAACGCCTACTAATTACGGTGCCGTAATTAGCGCCTTCCCCAGTCCCATTGAGCCCTATGGGGCAAAAATGGGAATGGGGAAGGGCCATGGCGAATTACCGCCCTGCCAACCTCGGAATGGGGCGGTAATTCCCCATTCCGCCGTGGCGGAGTCAGTAAGTTACCGGCATGGACCATGGTGCTATTAGCAACATGGTCCAATGCCTGGGTCGTAGAGAGGGCCAATGTGTGCCATTTTAGAGAACAAGTCTACAATTACTAAGATGGTGTTGAATACTTGACTGGGAGGTAGGTCTGTAATGAAATCAAGGGACAGTGTGTGCCATGGGGCGGGAGTAATTTCCAATGGTTGGAGAAGACCAGCTGGTTTCTGCTTTTGGGACTTGTTTTGTGCACACACACCGCAAGATTGGATACATTGTATGATGTCTTTACGCCATGTGGGCCACCAATAGTTTTGTTTTACTTTAGCTAGAGTTTTGGCAATTCCAGGATGACCTTCAATCAGGGAGTTGTGATAACCCGAAATAACCTGTTCTTGTAAATCTTTACTTGGCAGGTATAGACGGTTCCTAAAATATGGTAACTGGTCTTTAATGGTGTAATGTTCTCCTTGAGTACACCACTCTTGTGAGAGAGTGGGATCCATTAAGAGTTGGATCTTGTTTTGGAGTTCACCCTGTGTCAATGTTGTCGCAAGACCCAAGAGTTTGTCTTCTGGAATGATGACTACTGGATCTGGAGTTATGTATACCTTTTCATCAACACCCATGCGGGACAAGGCGTCTGCCTTTCCGTTTCAGACTCCTGGCCGGTAGATGATCACATAGTCATATTCAGGGAAGAAAAGAGCCCACCGCAGTTGACGGGATGATTGAGCCTTTGCTGTTTTTAGGTATTGCAGGTTTCGATCAGTTATTACCATGACAGTATGTCTAGCACTAAGGAGATAGTGTCGCCATGCCTTGAAAGCTGATTTTATAGCCAAGAGTTCTTTGTCTGTGATAGTTCGGGAGGTGAAAATTTTCGTGACCAGAAGGCCACAGGGTGTAACTGGCCAGTTCCTGGGTCCCTTTGTGAGAGAACAGCTCCCATAGCCATGCTAGAGGCATCTGTTTCAACTATATAAGGGAGGTCTGGGCGAGGATGCCGTAGAACTGGAGCAGAAGTGATTTTTTTCTTAAGTTCTTGAAAGGCCTTCTCTGCTTGTTCGGTCCAATGGAACTTTTTATTGTTTTTTCGCAATAGTGATGTAATTGGATGCACTATTTGTGAAACATCTGGGATGAATCGGCGGTAAAGGTGTGCAAAGCTCAACATACTCTGGATTCTTTTAAATTAATTGGTGACGGCCAGTTACGAATGGCATCTACCTTGTGCCTATCCATTCTGATACCTTTAGGTGTGAGGATAAAACCGAGGAACTCCACTTTGGTGACATGAAAAGAGCATTTTTCGAGTTTGGCATATTAGCAGTTTTCCATATGTCTCCTTTCTTCACTCAAACAAGATGTTACGCCGCCCTAAGGTCCAGTTTGGTATAGATTTGGGTGTCTTTGACTTGATCCAATAATTCGGGAATAAGGGGCAGTGGATAACGGTTTTTTACTGTGATCTGGTTTAATGTGCCATAGTCGATGCAATTCCTCAAATCTCCTTCCTTCTTTTGTACGAAGAATAAGGGACTGGCTGCCGGTGATTTAGACGGGCAGATAAATCCATTTGCCAGGTACTGATCAAGATAAGATTTCAAATGGAGGTTTTCTGGTTCAGTAAGTGCATAGATTGGGCCACAAGGAATTTGAGCACCAGGTATGAGTTCGATCTGACAATCGCAGGGCCTGTGCGGTGGTAGAGTATTGGCTTGTTCTTTCTGAAACACGTTTTGAAAATATTGGTATTCATTTGGTAGAGTACTAGTCAACCCTAGTACAATCGCCGCTGGACTTGGAGTTGCAGATGTACATAAGTCTGTTTTCCCCTTTTCTTGGCAATAGGTGCGAGCACAATCATCGGAAAAAGCCAACTTTGTGATGTTCCTCGCTGAGCGCCGTGATGTTCCAGCAATGATACTGACCAGGAGATTACTACCCAGGTAGGAATTGTGCGGCTTTCTTCGTTCGGGAGGAAACGTGAGTAAACGCTAATTAATGCTGTCTTTCTTCCTCCTCTTTCCAGGTTATGGTATTCCAGGATGCAGGTGGTGCCGGATGATGGAGTTCGTACATTCAGGTGAGTGGAACTGAAGTCGGCGATACTATTCCAGGTAAGTTTTGTAGTGTTCTTTCTCTCTCTGCAGGTCCTTGGTTTCAAGTAAGCTGGCATCAAAGAACTAGACACGGTGAGCGTTACACTGCCCACAGCAGAATAACATGAAACGTGTTCTGCTGTTTGGGTGCGGTTTAAATAGTCTCAGGTAAAGTAGTCCAGGTAAAATAGTCCCATTCTAATGTTGGTCTTCATAATGGTTATGATGGTTATGAGCCTGGCGCCAGGACTGACTCCAAGAGAGTCTTGGATATGGTTTTAAGGTCTTTGACCTGGCCCTAACTGGAAGGCTAACTTGCCAGTGAGGGCTGGGGTTAAGGGTCATGACAGCTGCCTTATCATCATGGCCGTTTGTATTTATACTGGTGCCATAAGTCTCCTTTAGCAGGACATGCAGGGCAAATAAAGATGCAAATAATGTTGGATAACTATTTCTGGTAGCCTAAATTAAGACAGGATGTGGAGAAGTATTTGTTACAATGTGAGAAATGTGTGCATACGAAGGCAGATCATGTTAAGAAGAGAGGTTTATTACAACCGTTACCAACTCCTGAGAAATCATGGGCTCATATTTTGATGGATTTCATTACGGATCTTCCCCCGATAATAAGTTTGACACCATTTGGATTGTGGTGGATTTTTGTCTAAACAAGCCCACTTCATTCCTTGTGTGGGAATACCTGGGGCGGGCAAGTTAGCTGAGTTATTTCTACAACATGTGGTGAGATTGCATGGTTTACCGAAGAGTATTGTATCAGACAGAGGCTTGCAGTTTACTTCAAGATTTTGCCTTGCTTTCTGTCGGATGTTGGGAATCAACTGTGCTCTATCTACCAGTTATCATCCCCAAACAGATGGCCAGACGGAAAGAGTGAATCAAACACTTGAGCAATATTTGCGATGCTATTTGGGGGTTGGCAGAGACTCTTGGGTGCAGGCACTATGAGTGGCAGAGTTTACGTACAATAACACATTCCACACCTCTTTGGGAATGGCACCCAATGAATGTTTATATGGTCACGAACAGAACATGATACCGGAACATTTACCGGAGATGGAAAACATGCCGGTGTTACAGGAGCGTAAACAGATGTTTCTTGAAATCAGACAGAAAGCACGCACAAATTTGGAACGAGCCAAAGAAGTATATAAAAAAACAGGCCGATACGCACAGGCAGGAGAGTCCCAAGTATCAAGTAGGGGACAGGGTTTGGTTGTCAACAAGGAATTTATCCTAAGTGGGATTGCGTAAATGTATGCCTCCGTTCATTGGCCCCTATGAAATATTGAAGTGTGTGTCTACTACAGCTATGAAATTGCGCTTGCCTAGGACTTTACCTATACATCCAGTATTCCATGTGTCTTTGCTTAAACCCGCAGCTCCAGGGATGACTACCAAACGACCTCCGGCTATTATGAAAGAAGGTCAAATGCAATACGAAGTGAAACGCATTTTGGACGTCAAGAGACGGAATCAGAAACTATGGTATTTTTTTTTTCATAACAAAAATTTATTGGTTTTTACAGTTATACAGAACATCAACATTGCAATAATTCGGTGATCGTGCCAATATAATATTGCAGTTCATGCCAGGGGATAAGCAGGATAAGCGATGCGATGGTTAATGCTCTGTCCATATTTGTCCCAGACCATGCCTTTTCACGGTGCCGAGGCAGGCCCCCGGTCTCTGGGTAATCCCCTCCTATTTCTATAGCTTAGTAAAGCAGGCTGCCTTGGAGCCATCTGGTCAGTGGAGGTCTTCTAGTGAGAGCTGTAAACTTAGCTGCGTAGTCCATAAATGGATCCCAGATATTTAGGGCTCTGTTCAGAAAGCCTGCTCGAATTGCTGTGATCTTTTCAGCGATGGCTATGTCCCAGCATTTGGACCACCATAATGCTACTGAGGGTCCATCTTCGTTTTTCCACAGCCGGGCCATTGCAATTTCTGCTGCCAGGAGTAGGTGCGTGCACAGACGAGGGATGTGGCCTGAGATCGGGAACGCCCCTCCTCCTGTTTCACCCAGAAGGATTATCCCGGGGTCCCAGGGGATGGAGAGACCGGTAAGATTTCCTTTATGTGGCGTGTTACCTCTTTCCAATATGCCTCTGCTTTTGGGCAGGTCCAGACTATGCGGAATAGTGTGCCGAGGGTGGGACATCCGCGCCAACAGGTCTCGGGGATGTCCGGGTTAGCGTTGTTTAGCTGAACTGGGCTAACATAATTCCTATAGCAGAGTTTGTAGCCCCCTTCCCTGTTCGTGATGCACCGAGAGCTCTTGTGCAGTCTAGTCCAGATTTTCTCCCATTCCTCAACCTGTATTTCCCGGCCCAAGTCCTTCTCCCTTTCAAGCATATATCTTTCTTTTTTGGAGGGATCTGACCTGTCTAGGGGTCGATATAGAGAATCTAGGTTCTCTGTCATGTAGTTGGGGTTGTTAGGGAAAAATGCACCAGAGAATTAACGTCACTGGAACTCTCTCTGACTTCTCTGTGGGACAGCCAATGCCGAATTTGAGCATAGTGGAATCTTTCCCACTCACCCACTCCGAATTTTGTCTTGCACCTCTCGAACAGTATAGGCATTCCCTCTTCCAGAAAGCCACTCTTTTTTAGTAATCCTCCATCCTTCCAGGGCTCGAAGCCAAGCGGGGAATTGCCTGGCGAGAATTCGGGGTTGTTCCAGATGTGGGTCAGTGGACCCAGTGGACCCCGGACACTCCATTTCCAGGCTGCGGCCTTCCAGCTGCGAACAATTGTGATTGTCGCGGAGAGGGGACTGCTATTTTCTTGGGGTTTTATGTTTGGCAGGTGTGGGAGCTCTGATGGGGAGACCGGGCACCAGGCCTCCTCTAATTGGTTCCACTTCGGGAGTTCTGTCTCCTGGACTCAGGAATATGCATGTGACAGCTGCGCCGCTAGGAAATATCTGGCAACATCGGGCACCCCCAGGCCCCCTGGCGATTTCCCCCGCATCATAATTCCTTTCCCTATTCGGGGCTTCTCCCCCACCCCCCAGACAAATTCCTGTATTTTCTTTTGCAACAATACTAAGACGGGACCCGGGATATGAGTCAGCAATGCTGTACAGTAGTACAGCCACCTGGGGATTATATTCATTTTTATGGCTCTGATCCGCCTGAACTAGGAGATTTCTTGGGCCTTCCATCGCTTTAAATCATTTTGGAATTCATTGATTAACTGCAGGAAGTTGCTTGAGTACAGGCGTGATGGGTCTTAAGTCATGTGTACCCCAAGGTATTCAATTGCTCCCTTTGCCCATGGGATCGGCATTAGGGGTTTAAGGCTGATTCTTTCCTGCTTGGGGAGATTAATTGCTAGGGCTGAGGATTTGTCCAAATTGGCCCTGAATCCGGAGAGCGCTCCGAATTCCTCGACTTCCTCCCTTAGGGCCCCCAGAGATGACACCAGGTTTGACGCTGTTATTAGCACGTTGTCTGCATATAAAGCAATTTTATATTCATACTCTCCCACGGTGATCCCCTTTATCCTCACTTTCTGCCTGATTCTCGCTGCAAAAGGCTCCATAGATAGAGCGAAAATCAGGGGTGAGAGTGGGTAGCCCTGCCTAGTGCTCCTGGATATGCATATTGCCTCTGACCTGGTGCCGTTGACCCGTTATTGTGTAGTAGGGGGTTTGATAATTGGCCAACACCCAGGTGATAAAATTTGGACCGAAGCCGTAGTGCTCTAGCACAGCTCGGATATACCCCCAGTCAACCAAATCAAAGGCTTTATGTGCGTTCAAAGATATGACTGCCAAGGGGGCGCTGTTGAGCAGCCAAAGGAAATGGCTGCCTAGCCCTTAAGCTCCGTCTCTGCCCGCTACAATCCATCGGACATCGGCGTAATACTGCTGAGCTCACCCACGAGACTAGCACGATTCTTGCCCCCTTGTCCCCCTGCACACTTGGCTGAAATTTGGGGTGAAAACGTCGCTGGTGGACGAAGATACGAACCTTTGCCCCTGTGGGCCGCCGTGGCCGCATTCCCGGCCCGGAGGCGGCGCCCCGAGGCCTTCTGACGTCTCTCCCCCGCTGGCCCAGAGGCCTCCCTGCTCTACCCGCGGCCGAGCGGACCCCCCTGGATGCACCTGCTGCCTGATCCTTTGCGCTGGGAGATCCGCGGCTCGCTGCCGCTCCGGCCGTTCCTGCAGCCTCTGATCGCCGCTTGGAGCGGGCCCCTGCGTGGTGAGCGGCCGGCTCCTGGGCGACCTCCTCTTTATTGATCCCCCCGCCGACTGATCTGTGGGCTGCGCCGTGTGACACCACGAGTATCACTGGCCCGGGCGGTGCGGCGCAGCCCTTGCACCGATCCCAACGGTGTGGGCCCGGGCCCCCTGCTTCGCCTTCCCCCCGGAGGCGGCGGAGCCTCGGCGGGGGCCTTCATCCGGACCGCCTCTGGGCAGCGGCGCCGGATCGCCTGCGCGGCTGTCTGGGTGCGGCCTGGCCGCCGCAGCCGCCTGGGGCCGCGGCCTCCTTGGGCCGTGTTGGTGCCCACCGACTGCTCCTGCTCCCATCGCTGGAGGATACGGGCGGACTGCGGCCCCGACGTGCTTGAGGTGGGTGTTCGCTCCAGATCGGCGCTGGTTCCTCGGCGCTGCACATACACGGTATGGGTCAGCTGGCTGGGTAATCACGTACTGTACCATAAATTTGTGCCCCTCAACTCTACGGGTCGCTTCTGCATCTGGGTCACACCTCGGCCTGCTTGGGCGCCACGGCGGGGTGTGGACTTTTGTGAGGACCCATCATGCATGTGCCACCATACCCGGGCTGAATTTAATAACGCCACGGCCCGCTGGAGCGTCAGGGGTAAGCATTGACCGCTGCGGGAGCTACTACTGGGGGTTGAGTACTGCGAGGGCCCTTCCTGCAAACGCCACTACACCCGAGCAGACACCCCTCCCACCACTGTAATGCCCAGCAAATCGAAGCCCAATGGTAAACCTGGCGCCATGGACGAATTCGCCAAGTTAGCGCCTAGAGCGGAGCATGCTTCGGCTTCGCCGCTGCACGAGGAGGATGAGGGTGGGTCGGAGTCCAATCGAGCTGACCTTACTAAAATGATGGAATCCATGGCCAAGAACTTTGCAGCGGTTCACGAAAAACTGGACGATATTAACGCAAATGTGGCCTCAATGAGAGTGAAGATTGATCAACATGGGTCTAGAATTGCTGAGACTGAGCAGAGAATCGGGTCTGCTGAGGACAATGTTCATACCTTGCAAAACACTGTCTCGGAACTGGTCAGAGACATGAAGCAGGTAAAAGCTAAGTGTGACGACTTAGAATCACGGTCCCGGAGAAACAATCTCCGCATAGTTGGGGTTCCCGAATCGGCACTGAGGGGCCGCATGGAAACGGCGGTCGAACAACTACTTAAGGACCTCCTCGGCGACCCGCCATTATCTCCCTTCTTCACTGTGGAAAGGGCACATCGCTCCCTGGCACCTCGCCCTAAACCAGGTGATTTCCCTAGGCCGATCATAGCAAAACTTTTAAGCTATAAGGACAGAGCCCTTATCCTCCGATTGGCCAGAGAAAGGGGGGAACTTAGGATGGATTCTCAAATCATCAGAATCTTCCCGGATTTTTCGGTGGCGGTCCAGGCGGAGAGGCGACAATTCAATGGCGTAAAGAAACTGCTAAGGGAGCGAAAGATTGAATATGCAATGCTCTTCCCGGCCCGCCTAAAATTCACCCACCACAACAAAATACTTTTTCACGGTCCCAGATGAGGCGGTCAAATTTATCGAAGCACAGATCCCGCCGGCTCCTCCTCCAGAGGAGCGTATGGAAGACGACCAACCGCCAAACCTGTGACCTACCGCACTGCATAATGTATTTATGGTGGCAGAGGCACTATAAGCCACACTGGCGGGCCGGGGGTTTTCCCGCTCTCTATGTGGCGGGGGTCAACTTGTGGCCCTGCACCACTGCACTGCGACCATACTTGTCCATGCGAAATACGAATAAGGTCCGTTCATATATAAGTACATGCACCGTTCTGGTGCCCTGCAATTTGGTGCGGGGATGTGTGGCACTGCCACAGGGGGTGGGGGCCATATTTCTGCAGCTCTTCTCCGCTGGGGTGCTGCATATAGAAGCTAAAATGCTCCAGTATCCGCTCCCTGAAATTGTTTATTTGTTAGCTGATGTCCAGTCATATATGATCCAAATGTAACAGTAGTCAGTACAAGTGGGCAGAACGGCAGCGGCAGCCCCCAATGCGTTTGCAATTTTTATTCTTCTTGATCTTAAATGTTTGTGTTTTGGCCCCTGTTGGGCTACTGCTCCTGTATCTCCAAGTTGGGGACGGAGCGCAGTTGAGATATGTACGGGTGGGGTTTCATGCACTGCTGGTTGGGGTAGGGCGGTGAGGGTGGGACTTGCTGAAGTTGGGGTACGTTATACACAAAATGGCAGAGGAGGGGAGATGGGCTCGGGAGGCTGGCACCCGCATGTTGCTGCAGCACGCAGGTTGGACACATGTGATGAAGGCTTCCACTGGGATGTTCCCTAGTCTGGGACATGGCGGTTAGTATGATGTCCTGGAATATCCGGGGGCTGACAAATTTTACGAAATCTCGCAGGATTACAGCCTATGCACAGAGACACGGGGTTAAGATCCTTCTACTACAGGAGACTCATGCTCTAAAACATCTATCGTCAAATATAGCACACAATTGGGGCTCTAATAGGCACTATACTCAATACTCAACCCAGGCTAGGGGGGTCCTGACCCTTATCCATAAATCCTTACAGTTCACACTCCACGCGTCCCACATTGATACGGAGGGCAGATACGTTATCTTACACTGTAGTTTGAACCAGGAAGACTGTATACTGGTCAATGTATATGCGCCCAATACTGATTCCCCCGAGTTCTTTGACAAAGTGGCCTCCATCCTAATGAGATATCCGGACGTCCCCACCGTATGGGCGGGAGACTTCAATCTGATACTCAACAATGCCCTAGATAGAACAACGACCACCCGCAGAACCACCTCGCGCGCAGCTGAACAGCTCCGTGCACACATGGAATTCCTGAACCTGCATGATATATGGAGAACTCTCCACCCCCACGATAGGGACTATACGTTTTACTCCTCTGTGCACGATAGTTCTTCTCGAATAGACTTGTTTTTGCTCTCGGGCGGGTTAGTGGGCAGGACCTTGGACATTAAGATCCTGCCGCGCACGCTATCTGATCACTCCCCGGTGCTGCTACAGATACAGACTGGTAATGTGGGCCCGTCACGTCCTGCGCGGCGATTCAAGTCTACCGCCCTCTCGGATATTGTATTCAAGGCTGAGATATTAGCGGACATTACCTCATTCTTTGAGAACAACCGGGTTGCTGACACCTTAGAGGCGGTCAGGTGGGAGGCATTTAAGGTGTACATCCGGGGGATGTGCATCTCTAAAGAAGCAGGAGTCCTGAAGGCCATCAAGCAAGCCCTGTATGCTTCAGAAACTAAACTAAAAACCCTCGAGCAGAGATACCTCACCACTCCTTCCCCGGGGATATTGGCAGAAATCAGGGCGGAGCTGGAGCAATTCGAATCACATGCCTCTAGGGAAGTGCAATATCATGCCCGTCCCATAGCCGCCCGTCGTTATGGAGAGGGGGACAGACCGGGCAGAACACTGGCTAGACTGGTGCGAACAGAGGGTGGCAGGACTCGGATCGATTGCATTACGGATGAACAAGGACTGAAACACTGGTCCGACCAATCCATACTTGACATATTTGCCACCTTTTATGCCGATCTGTATGGGCCCCGCCTTGGCCACTCTGACCAAGATATAGATGACCTCCTAGAGAGCATCCCTATGACGATAATCTCCCACGACACCAGAGAGTGTCTTGAAGCACCGTTCACCCTAGAAGAGATAGTCCAAGTAATATCGGATCTTCCCAAAAATAAGGCGCCTGGTCCGGACGGACTCACTGCTGAGTTTTATCAGGAACATGTAGCCGCTCTGGCTCCAGTACTACTCGGGGTCTGGTCCGAGGCGCTCCGGCTGCGCACCCTCCCGCCCTCCTTAAGGGAAGCCTTAATAACGGTCCTCCCCAAACCGGGTAAGCCCCCTGAAGAATGCGGGTCCTATAGACCCCTATCCCTAATTAACACAGACATGAAAGTTTACGCTAAAATAATAGCAAATAGGTTTCTCCCCTTCATGTCCCATATGGTGCATCCTGACCAGAGCGGGTTCATACCTGGCAGATCCACGTCCCTCAACATCCGCCGCCTATTCAATGTGATGGCCAGAATCGACCCGTGTGCAGAGGCGGTTGCTGTGACCATAGATGCCCAAAAGGCCTTCGACATGGTCTCCTGGCAATACCTGTGGGCGGTGCTGGAGAAGATGGGTGTGGGCCCGAACATGCTCTCTTATATAAAGCTTTTATACACAGACCCGGTAGCCAGGGTCCTGGTAAACTCTATCCCCTCCCGCCTCTTTAAGCTTCACCGTGGAACCCGCCAGGGCTGCCCTTTTTCACCCTTACTCTTCGCCCTAGCCATCAAACCCATGGCGGACCATGTCAGAGGGCGGCATTCCAACAAAGGTATCCGGTTGACTGGGGCCCCTGAGTTAATCTCACTCTACGCGGACGACGTCCTTCTGTATGTTAGAAACCCCTCCACTAATCTGAATCCGATCATTTGCGACATCACGAAAATAGGCACGTTCTCCGGATTCACGATTAACTACTCCAAATCCGAAATATTCCCCCTCACCAAAACAACACAGCAACCGGCATGCGAATACCCCCTGCGCTGGTCTCCTGAGGGAGTTAGGTACCTTGGGGTTCATTTGTCGTTATCCAAAGGTGCCCTCCTGAAGGATAACTGCGAGGCCATGGCCCAGCTTATCGTCACCAAATTCTCCAAGTGGCGGCATTTACCGCTGTCCTTGGCAGCCAAACTCTCCCTGATAAAGATGACAGTGGTTCCCAAGCTCCTGTATGTGTTTGCCAACGTCCCTGTCTGGCCCGGAAGGCAATACTTTGGGAGGCTCCACTCCGAATGTGCCCAGTTTCTTTGGCATCCGGGGTCGGTCCGTATGAAGTGGCACCACATGACAGCACCATGCGACAGGGTTGGATTCGCGGCTCCTGACCTGCGATTGTACTGGCATGCGGCCCAGGCCCAACACGCCTCCCATTGGTATACATTCCAAAATCCGCCTCCGCATGTGAAACTTGAAAAAATGGCTGGAGGTGGAACCAACATTATGACCCTACTGTTGCACCGCTCGCTCCGTACAGATTCCCACGCAGACCCAGTAACCACCACGATTAGAGCATGGAACGCTATTCTATATACTGAGCAGATTGATCTCCCGTATTACAAGTGGCTCCCCCTGTGGCACTTTCCTGGTCTCTCCCCCACACACGACCAACACCTTGCTAGACACTGGGAGGGCCTGGGATATCGGTGCCTGGCAGACCTCTTCCCAGAAGGTAGATTTGTCACCCCTCAAACGTGGCGTCCAGGTCACACTAATTCTCTCCTTGAGATGTTACAGTACTACAGACTCCGAGCCGCGGTACGCTCCGCATGGCCTTCATATCCGGATGAACCCCCGGAATCGCCCGAACTCCAGTATATAGCAAACTCAGCTGGCTCCAAAGGGGTGGTATCCAACCTGTACAAACGGCAACTGGGCGGGAGAAGAACAGGGGCCCTCAAACCACGTATGTCTTGGGCTAGTGAGCTCGAAATGGAGATACCCGATGGACTCTGGAACAAGATGTGTACAAGTACACGCGGGGTGTCCCTATGTGCCAGATTCCGATGCATCCAATTTAAATTTCTTAACAGGCTCTATTATACACCAACGAGGGTGGCGAGATTTGCTGGCGCAGGGTCCGGTACATGCCCAAAGTGTAAATCTTCTGATGCTGACCATATCCACATGTTCTGGGCGTGCCCTGCGATCAGCGCCTTCTGGATGGAGGTAGCAGAGGCGCTCTCAGAAATAGTGGAATCTCCAGTTGACCTGGACCCGCTTGCCCTGCTGTTCGGGGTCTGGGAAGGCGAGAATGTACGGAAAATGTCTACATTTTTGAATGTCGGAGCTATTGTGGCCAAAAAATGCATATTGCTAAACTGGAAACGTCACAGCCCCCCCACCTTCGCGATGTGGCTCACAACCCTTACCTGGACACAAACGCGCGAAGAGGACTACATTGGATCCCTGCCTCCCACATCGCGACCAAAAAATGTGTGGTCTGCATTCGTACCTATCTGAACAATAGAGATGATTCGGAGGAGGTAGCATCCCCTCACCTAACACCCCCTGCAACTACTTGATACTGTAATGTCTCTGCTTGGGTGGACACACACGATAATATTGTCCGACTGTGCTGTACTGTGTTGTACTGATGTGCTTGTTGCAAATCTGCTTGTTCAATGCTGTGTGCCTTGTCCTGTACCTGTCTTAACTTTCTGCCAATAAATAAAGTTTAAAAAAAAAAAAAAAAAAAAAGATATGACTGCCATTCCCACGCCCAGCCTGTGGGCGCTTTCGATGATGTTTATCATCCGCCTTATATTGTCATGGGTTTTCGTCCCCGGAATAAATCCTATTTGGTTGCGGTCTATCAGGCTCGGAAGAGTCACCCGCAGTCTGCTGGCTAGAACCTTAGCAAAAATGTTCCCATCACTGTTCAGTAGTGTGATCGGGCGGTAGGAGGCAGCCGACTCGGGGTCTTTCCCAGCTTTGTGTAGTAGCACTGTGAGCGACTCGGCCATTGACCCAGTGACCGATTTCGACGACAGGAAGGAATTGAACAGGGTCGACATCTGCGGTGCGAGTATGCTCGCATATTTTTTATAGAAGTTTGCGGATAGGCCATCTGGGCCCAGCGCAGTGGTTTTGAGGGATTTAATGGCTTCAGTGATTTCTATTATAGCTTTATCATGCCTCACTAGTTTGCTGATTTTATCCGCTTCAGAGTAATGTATTTTGCCGTCGGCTCCCGCTAGTTTGAGGATATTGTTCCTACTATGGATCTTTTTCAGTTTTTGCACCAGCACTCTCTTTGCCTTATTCCCTTTACTATAATAGAACTGCTTTTTGAAGGCTATTGACTTGGCTGTCCGGTCAGTCCAGTGCATTTCTAGCGCTATTTTGGCTTTCTCAGGGCTCTCTGTTTTCCTAGAGCTGCGATATTTCAACTCCACCTCCAAATGTTTTACTTTTCCCTCCAGCTTGGCTGCAGCAATGTGCGAGATCCGTCTCTGTTCTGCCCCAGCGCTGATTAGGGACCCTCTGACTATTGCTTTCATAGCATCCCAGATCATATTTATGGAGGAGTCATCAGTCGTGTTCTCCTTGAAATAATTGGTTATTGTTTCCCCAATTTCCGTTCTGAGGCATTCGTCTAGCAATAGGGAATCGTTCAATTTCCAATGTCTCTGAGTGGGGTGCTTTTGGCCCGATATGACGAGGTTTCCGGAAACTGGGGTGTGATCGGAGATCATGCGTATGTGGATTTCTGCTTTATTTAAAACAGGGATATAGCACCCCAGAGATTAGTAGGAAGTCTATTCTTGAGAATCCTTTATGTACACAAGAGTAGTGGGAGTAGTCCCTTGATGTTCTGTTGAATAGCCTCCAGGCGTTGACAGATTCTGTTTCCCTGAGCAGCTTTGCCAGGGATATTGCTTGCGCAAAGTCTGCATTTGTGGGCGGTAGAGTTTTGTCCACTTGGGGATTTGGCATGGTATTGAAATCCCTGCCCATAGTCAGGTGCCCCTCCTGAAAGGATAAGATGGTCGGAATTAGGTCAGAGATAAATTTGTCTTGGGACGTATTGGGGCCATAGATTGTAACAATAGTGATAGGGAGTTCCTCGAATAGGCCCTTAAGTAGGAGGAAGTGGCCTCCCGGGTCTCTTCTCACCGTGATCTTTGATAATGGGACCGTCACTCAGCAATATTGCCACCCCTTTTTTCTTCTCTCCCGACGTGGCGAAGTACGCTTTTTTATATCTGCTGAATCGAACCCGATGTTCATCTTCCTGTAGCAAATGAGTTTCTTGGAGAATAACAATGTCTCCGGCTAATTGTCCCAGCCTATGTTCAACTGATCTGCGCTTCCTTGGTGAGTTCAGGCCCTGAACGTTCCATGAGAGGATTACTACCTCACATGTGTCAGCCATCCCCTCGCTCTTCTACATTGGCTATCGTGAGCTCTTTGTCCCCTGCAGACTCCTGCATCTTTGAGTGCGGGGCAAGGCTGCTGTATTGGCATAACGCAAGCAATGGTGTCGATGTAACATGTTGTGATGTTGGCTGAGAGGGTGGACCTTGGGCGTCCCGACTCTCAGTGCTTTGAACTTCCTCTCCCACCCCCCCTTTCTTGGTCTAGTAGGGAAAGCCTCATCCTACTGCCAATGTAAAAAATGGTGGCACTAGTGCACTAAAAGTTGGCCAACTGGGCCGCCTAAACAAAATACGGTGGAGCTTGAATGTTGCTCCAGCACTGTAACTGTAAGAGTAGGTTCCTTTTGCTAAGGATCCAGCCTGCCGTGAAGTTGCTGATTCTGTGGGGGCTGTTGGTCCCCCCTCCTTTGGCTCCCTAATCGGGAATTAGTGTCATGGAGCCCATGGAGCTTGGTTTAGCCAGTGATATTGCTGTTGATCAACCCGGGTTGGACTCTTTCTGAGGAGGGCCTCTTAGCCTACGGTGTCTGCTGGCTTTTGTCCAGGTTGCTTCCGGTTGCTTTCTGGGGATTACCCGGCCTGTGCCCTCGGATTCTGGTTCCCCCTCTCCTCCTTTGAAGCCCATAAATTTGTCTGCTTCCTTTGGTGATTGGTGATTGGATTTGTTTCTGAGTCCTCTTGCATGTGAATCTAACAGAGGTCGGGAAGCCCCACTGGTATGGGATCTTTCTTTCGCGAAGCCATTCCGTGAATGCTCTCATAGCTTTTCGATTTCCTCCTTGACTTGGAAAATTTGTATTCTCACCAGGACGCCCGGGGGAAGAGCAGATGCCTGTCTAGGGGTTGTTCTGTAGACCCGGTCCAGTTCCAGTGGCGAATCATCCGGGAGGGTGATTATGAACCTGAGCAAGTCCGATACATAATTTTTTAGGTCTGCATCTGGGATTGATGATGAAATCCCTCGCAGGCGGATATTGTTCCTTCAGGACCGGTTCTCTGCGTCCTCCTGCTTTGTTTCTATGAGGTCGCACCTCGCTTCTAGGGCTGCAATGCTGTCCCTGTCTTGCTCGCACTCGAACCGTTGGTCGCTGATCTCAGTTTCGATTTCAGCGGTTCGGTGTTCCACGTCCACCAAGGGAGTTAATCTTTTTCGTGACTTCTTTCGTGCTTTTCTGGATTTCTTTAGTTAGTGCTGATAGCAAGTCTTGAAGATCGGCTTTCGTGACCATTTGTGACGGACTCTGGACTCCTGTGTTGTGAGTAGCGCTGGTGGCTGGGTCCTCCGTGGGGGTGCTGTTCATCAGGGCGACAATGTCTGTTTGCTTGGATGCCTTCCCGCTTTTTGCCATTTTACTTCTGCTTGGTGATTTCAGCTGTGCGGGGTCAAAAATGCTCCTGGCGCTGCTCCCCAGGAGGAGGCCCCCACCCCCCACACCCTAGCCCCCACTAGGGGGGTTCAATAAGCTTAGCGAGGTAGTTCGTTGGGGCAGGAGATGGGGGCCCTGGTGCTATCAATCTCAGAGCTAGTGGTGGTAATGTGGCACCACTGATGAAAGGGAAGATTCAGGGACCAGCAAGAACCCGAGAATGCCTAGGGCAGGCCGGAGGGGGGCTTCAAGGAGTCTAGGGGGATGAGTTTGTGGTTCTACTGCCTTGTCGTTGGTCCCCTTGCTGGATAGGGGTCTTGACAAGTCCCCTTGATGGGTGTGGGCTGGCAGCGGGGAAAGGACACTTGTGAGGAGCGGTGAGCCGAGTTCCCCACCAAGGCCGTTCTGGTAGGTACCCCTGTTGGTGAATGATGAGGAGGGGGCTAGAAGCTGGTGTCAAAGGCAGGCCTGGGTTTCAAGTGGGTCTCGGCTGGGCCCCCCGCTCCCCTGACTCCTCACCTTGCCTAATTCAAATTTCCAGTTCAGTTAATACTGCTCCTCCGGGTGGCTGCAGGGGGAACGCCTGCGGAGCATGGGGAGTCCGGAGTCGCAGGTGGCCGGGCCGGCTGGATTATGCACAGGCAGGAATGTTTGGTGGCCGCTCCTCGTAGGATTCTGCCAGAGGCAGTCAGGAGCCGCGGCACAGAGGCCCCCCAATGAGTATGCTGCAGAGTTTCTGGGCCGGGACGGCGTGCGGCCGCCGAAGGCATTGTCTGATGGATTCCCCCGCAGCTCCGATGAGCCCCGCGGGTAGCCCAAGGCGCTTCGATGCAGCACCACTCCCCCGGGTCCTCCGAGGGTGCGCGCCAGTAGATGGTGATGCTTGGAGGGTTCTGGATCATGGTGGACTGGCTCGAATCCGGCTCCAGGAGACTCGCGGGCACCGTGCAGGGCCCCTCCTCTGGTGGGGCCGTGAGGTGGAGCCGGCGGCTGCCAGTGATTAGATGCAGGCGGAGGGGCTGCACACACTGGAGGCGAGAGGAGGAGAGAGGAGCCCCAGTCAGGTGCCCGCCGTCCCACGTGCGGACGCCATGCCCCGGGGCGCTGCTCAAATTTACAATCAGGCTCTCCCAAGCCCCTGATGAGCTCAAGGTGATCCGCGGTGGTTCAGACCAGCAGTTGTGCAGTGTGCTGGGGCTGCAGGTCGGGATGGGCTACGTCACCAACGCAGGCTCCCGGCTCCTCCACTCTTCCCGATTCCGGTTGCCCAAGTGTCCCCCGTGGGTAGGGAGCCGAGATGCTGGATTGCTTGATGCAGTGCAGGCAAGCAAGCTGCTCTTGTCTGGCGGCCCGGGATGCTTAAGCTCGCCTGCACCGCTCCCTCAGAGCTAGTCTTCATGGTCCGTGGTGGCGGCCGCCATCTTTTTGCCGCATGGGCAACGGTGCACTGTGCTGAGCAGGAGCTCCTAGGAAGCCATGCCATTCGAGGCAGCTCTGAGCCACACCCCCGAAACTATGGTATTTAATTCAATGGGAAGGGTATGGTCCTGAGGATTGTTCATGGGAACCAGCAGGAGCTGTGCATGCCCCCAGGTTGATCAAGCAATTTCATTTGAGACATCCGTCAAAACCAGGCCCTGGGAAGAGCCCTGGGAGAGGAAGTAATGTCAGGAATAAGTTCTGGAACAGGAAAGGAGTGCTTGCCTTTGTTTATTTAAGGACAAGCAGCTTGGGAAGACTGAAAAACTACATTTCCCAGCAGGACTTGGGAAAGGTGTAGTTTGTAGCCACGCACGCGTTGCCAGCTGACTCTGATTAAGGACAGCTTTTTTACGGGCAACGGAGCGAGGCAGGTGTGGCTTATTCGGATTATGGAGCGGTTGGCGTCGGAGCAGGAAGGAGGGGTTTGCACGCTTAATGGAATGCTGATTTGCTGACTTCTCTGTTGGTTTGCAGCTCGGAAGGCAAGGACGCTGCCGGCTGCCTGATTGCTGTGCAAGGCTTCATACGGGAAGTCCCGCGGGGCCTCCCGGACTGCAGATAAGTACTGGAGGGACTCGAGGGGTGGGCGTTGTGTGCTCCCTGAACTGTTATGTTGAAACAAGGACTCAAATCTATTCTATGGTCTACGGTTATTAGAAAAAAAACATTACTAGCAAACATGAAGCGGGCACATTGCTAACCATTACGATTTCAGTGCTCACACGCGGAATCAAGCAAATCCTCTTACCATATGAGTTCAAATACCTGTGTGAAGCAATTCAACGCCAACTAGTGCTGCAAACTAGTTAGGGTTTCACGATTGTGCTGTTTGTTCTGTACATGTTGCTTACGTTTGCCCAAAGGGCCATGTGTTTCGTCTATCACTTTGGGGAAAGATTCCCATTTGTCTGTGTTCATCATGCTTTCTGCAAATAGTGTTCTTTATGTGTTGGGTAATGATCTAGCACAGCTATCAAGGTGTGCTTAATCCAGTACAGGCAGGGAGCAGGTTTATGGTGTATGTTTAGGTCAGGACTAATAGTGTGTATGGTCATTACATTATAGGAAAAACACGTTAGGCCAAGGTCTAGATAGGTTAGGGTTTTTCCCCTGGTGTTTCCCCTTCCCTATCCAACCTAGGTGTTCTCTTAACATCTATCCGGTGTTCCTAAATTCTCTATCCTACCCACAACCTCTCCCCAACTCCTCTTCCCCCCACTGGCTGCCACGTGGTGATCTGTTTAATATCTATCAGGTGCCTGTGCCAACCACGGTGGGAGGGTCAAATTCATTCGGCTTCTGTGGTTCGGGGGAGAGTGTTGATCTCTCTTCCCCATTATTATGTGTTATTGACACTCCACAAAGTGGGTTCTCTTTGGCTCAGGATTTCTCGTACTTACCCTCTGTTCCCTAGGTTCCAGCTTTTTGGTGGTAGAAGATTTGTGTTCAGGTGTAGAGGTTTCCTGGGGTTTTGTTCTGGTGAGAAAGGAAGCTTCCTCTAGGGCTTTGCATCTCCCTTCCCCTGTGCCCCCTCCTCTGGAACCTGTGGGTTGTCGGAGTTCTCTTCCCGTCTTTGCTCCGGGGTACCAGACCCGGGTGTCAAGTTGTTCTGGACTGCAATTTCCAGTTTAGGGCTCTGCTGAGCCTTCAACATGCGACCCAGGTATTGTGTTAAATGTTGGCCCTGGAGCTCCAGTTTAGACCTCCTTTCTGGTTTGTAGGGTGGTCTGGATTCATACCTTTGCTGCCCCCGGAAAGGGTAGCTGTCCCTTCTCCCAGAGTAGCTCGGGTATTGAGAGTTTCCCCGATAACCCTCCATCTGAGAGTTACTTGGTTACTTGGTCTCCCTTCTCCCTGATTTGGAAATCTATTGTCCTGAAAGCGGGGAGAGAGAGAGGAGGATTGTTTTGGAAATTGGGGTTTGAATGGTATCTGGGAAAGCAAATGAGGTTGGGGTGGAGTATGTCTTCCCTTCTGAGGGAAGATCCAATGGAAGTTTTGAAGGAGGTTTCCTGGGGCAGTATTTACCTAATTGGGCAACCCCCCTTGTGCTGAGGGAGTACATACATACCCCAAGATGGCTCTGTTACCCTTGTATCCAGGGCTGATATAGGTGGCAGGGTCAGATGGCGCGTTGGTTGGAAACACTGCCTGGCTACCACCCGATTGGGTTGGATCAGAGGGTCTCCTCTACCTCTCATTCTGCTTATTAGTGTTAGCGGGAGGAGTGTTTCTAGGCTCCCCCATTTCTAAGTCCAATATGGGGGTATTTTTCACCTACAGCACCTTTGCAGCAGCGGGTGTATTTGACGGTTTTGGGGTTTTTAGGGTTATTTTTATTTTTAGAGAGCTTTTGTACTTCATAAATCCGGGTGGCCTGTTCTATCACCCAATCCAGGGTCCTACGCTCATGTAAGTCCCTTACCAGTTGGGTCATAATGCATTTCGGGAGCGCATGGAAGTAAGTGTTGGGCCCTTTCTGATCAGCAGACCGCCTGTTTACACCTGGGCTCCCCCTGTCTGCTGGCCCCCCTTACAACCACAGGGGCTCTTTATTTCCCAAAGACAGCTTGCTACCACCTGGGCCCTTCCTGTCTGTTGACCCTTTGACACCACCTGGACTCCCTCTTCCCTCCGGCCCCCTGCTTCCAGCTGGGCCCCTCTGATCTGTAGACTACCTGCTTCCTCCAGGGCCTGCAGGTCCTTCGGGGCCTCCTAATACCTTTCCTGTCCACTGGCCCCCAGCCCCACCAGGGCTCTTTCTTCCCACGGGCCACCTGCTACCTCTGGGGTCCCTTTTGATCTGCATATCGACTGCTACCACCTGGCCCTACCTATATGCTGGCCCCCTGCCACCACCAGAGCTCCTTATTCCCTCGGTCCCACAGGCCGCCTGCCACCACCTGAACCTCTTCCAACCTGTGTTCCGCCTGCCACCTCTGGGCCCTTCCGGTCGGCTGGCCCCCTGCCACCTCCTGGTCTCTTTGTTCCCCACTGACTGCCCGCCACCACCTGGACTCTTCTAACCTCCCCTTCACTCTCTCCATCACTGCACTCTCCTCCCACACTCTGTCATTTGCATTGCCAGACTCCACTCTCCTTGTCCTCCCCACTTTCCCCCCTAGTCCCCCCTCTTTCCCTCCCCTTCCCTCTTCTCCTTTCCCTCCCCCTTATCTTCATGTCTATTCCCTTGCTAAACCCCCTCTCACGTTCACCCCATCCCCTTCCAACCCTCCCTCATCGACCCAACATCATCTACCCCCCTATTATCCAACCCTCCAGGCTCATCAACATTGCTCTCTGGAATGCCAGATTCCTCTGCAATAAGACCGCAGCTGTCTTAGACATGTTCTTCTGACTCAACCTTCATTTTCTCTGTATAACCTAAACTTGGACCCCCCCTTCACAACTCTACTGTTCCTGCCTCTCTCACCACCTCCTCCTCCTCCTCCTCCTCATGTCTCTCGTTCTTCTGGCGTGGCGGCGGCATTGGTCTCCTCTTCCACCCTAAATACCTTTCTTCGACCTCCTCATTGCCTCTTCCAACCTTCCCTTCCTTTGAATACCTTTACAAATCCTTTACTTCCCCTCACCCTATTTCCTTTCTAATTATCTGCAGACCTCCTGGCCCTCTTTCCTCCTTTTCTGATGACCTTGACCACCTCCTCTCTCTTATCTGCCCTTCCCCCTCTCCCCTCACTGTACTTGCCGACTTCAACCTTTACCTCCCCACTCCCCCTCTTCTTTCCATCCTTGACTCCTACCTCCCCTCTCCTCTCCCTTCTGCTCCTACTCACTCTTCTGGCTCCACTCTTGATCTCATCTTTAATTCTACCTATTCCTCCTCCCTGTCTCTACTTTACCCAACTATCTCTCGGATCATGTTTTGCTCTCCTTCTCCCTCTTTCTTCCTCTCACTCCACCCACTCCATCACCCTCCTCCACATCCTTTTCTCAACAAGATCTCCGTAATTTTAGCCATTCTCTCTTTCTCGACACTTGCTCTTCCTCTCTTCCCCCTCTCTCTGATTTCTCTTATCTCACGGCTAATGAACCCCTATCCTCTCTGTCTTCCTCTATCTCTTCCAGTCTCGACCCTCTCTACCCCCTCTTTCTTTCGCCCTACTTGTAATCCTTCTCAACCTTGGCTTTCCTCTCACCTCTTGTCCATGCGCCGCCTCCTCCGCCACCTTGAGCGTCGCTGGCTCAAATTCCCCTCTTTATCTAACCAAACCTCCTATTTCTCTTACCACTCGCTATATGACTCCTGCCTCAGTTCAGCTAAACATTCCTACTATTCTAACCTTCTCCACTCCCAAGCCTCTCATCCTTGCTGTATCTTTCACACCCTTTCTCGTCTTCTCTCCCCACCAACTCTTGACCCCTCAGCTACGTCTCCCCTCTCTCCTTCTGACTTCGCTGACTTCTTCTCTTCCAAAATTCTTTTTCTTTGGCAAAATATTAATTGCTCCCCTTCTTATTCCCCTCCCCCCACATCCCCCCACTCCCCCTTAGCTTGTATGTCAGACTTCTCTCCTGTCACTCCTCCTGATGTCTCCCTCCTCCTGTCCAAATCTCAGCCTACTGCTGCCACCTCTGAACCACTCCCCACCCTCCTTATTACGAAGATTTACCCTCTTCTCATTCCTTACTTAACCTCCTTCTTCAATATCTGTTTCTCCTCTGCTACCTTCCCTTCTGCCTTCAAGCATGCTATCATCACTATTCTGAAGAAACCTTCTGCTAATCCTCACCTTGCAATTTCCGCCGAATCTCACTTCTTCCATTCCTCTCTAAAATACTCGAACACTTAGTCTATTCTCAGATCTCTGCTTTTGTCGCTAACCTTTCTCTCCTCCCCCCCCCTCTCAATCTGGCTTCCGCCCTAAACACTCTTCTGAGACCACTCTCACTGCTCGCTACTCTAAGCAATCCTCAGTCCTCATCCTCCTTGACCTCTCTGCTGCCTTTGATACCGTTGATCACCCCCTTACTTATCAATACTCTTTCCTCTTTTGGTTTCAAAGGCTCTGTCCTCAATTGGCTCTTCTCTTACCTTCCCTACTGCTCTTTTGCTGTTTCCTGGGACGGTCGTACATCCTCTACTCTACCCTTGGATTACGGTGTACCCCAAGGCTCTGTTCTTGGCCCTTTTCTATTCTCTCTTTACACCTCCCTTCTCGCCCCTATTATCTCTTCCTTCAGAATCCCTCAACATTTCTACACTGATGACACCCAGCTTTTCTTTTCCTTCTCTTGCTTCATTCCTGACCTCCACCTTAATCTCTCTTCCTGTTTTACCACCATTAAAAACTGAATGTCATCCCACTTTCACTCTCTCAACACCGATAATACTGAAGTCTTATTCTTCCTCTCCAACTGTAATGCATCGACCTTGGAAGGTTTGGAACCGATGGAAGTACACCTAACATGGATGCTGGAAGGTTCGTGTGGCGGTCTATGCCTCATCCAAGATGGCCACCAGCACATATTTACTGACAACGCACCAGTGCTCCGATGCGTTGTATCAAAGTACTTTTGTATCTTCCCAGCGCTGTGTTTCTGAACTCTCGCTACCTATTATTGCTTCCTGTTGATTATTCATCTCTCTTCTTTCGACTATCTTACACCGCGGTTTACGTACCTTTTTTTGGGTAGTTTTACTTATAACGGTTGGATCCTTGTTAATCGCACTTTCAGGTTTGCTGTTTAACTCCTCAGTCTCTGTATCTATCCTTCCCTGCTACGTCTCTTGTTTACTTTCACCTTGCCTTCTAGTTTCATTTCATTTCATATTGTTCCTAATTATTTTACTTACACTGTTTTCTTCCGCCTGGATTTTCTTCTCTCGAGTGGCAGTCTATCCTTTCTAGGCTGTTACTTAGCGGGTTGTCGGTTTGCCGTCTTTGGCGTTCTTCGACCATCCGGCCATTATCCTGTGCTCCTGTTGTGCCTTATCTACAAATCCTTCACATCTACAGTAGCGCACCTTCTTTTCAGCACCACCTGCTACTTGGAATTGCCTTTTGGACAAGATCTCTCAGTTCTCTCTATGTACTCTTGCAGCCCTTATCATTTTACTTTTGCTTTTGGAGAGAACTACTGTATGGACATTTAATACCAGAGTGCATACTACACTGAAGAGAAGGCCGGACTCGCTTCTACTCTTCTACACAACCTGAAGACCATTCACACAGGGTTTTTTCAGCTTACGGCTTTTTCCCTGATATAGCGGGTTGACTCCTGGGAGGCTTCTGGGATTTGGTTCCTATCCGGTCACGGTGGCCTCCGGGGAGTCACGTCCGAATTTGCATCAAAAGAAGAGTAAAGATACCAGAAAGACACGAAGAAAAAAGAAGACTGAACCCCAAGAAGACTCCGCCGGTGATTCAGGTGAGGAGGAGTTGGAAAGGAGGGTTGCAAGTTTTGACACCAACACTCTTCCCGCTCTCTCTCCCCCTCCTTTTATTCATGTTCCCCCCTTTAATCTTCCTTTTTCTGCCCATGCTCTTAATCTAGGTATTTACTTTGACTCCTCCCTCTCCTTAAACCACCATATTTCTCTTACCTCTCGCGCATGTCGCTACCACCTTTTCAATATTCGTAAAATCCGCTCATCTCTCACCTTCCATGCTACTAAACTTTTAATCTCCTTCTTCATCTTCTCTTGTCTTTTCTACTGTTCTTCTCTCCTCTTTGGACTCCCTGCTTCCCATCTTGCCCCCCTCAAATCCCTCTACCACTCTGCCATCCGTACCCTCTGTTTTTTCTCTCCTCACGACTCCATCTCTTCCTCGCTTTCTTACCTTGACTGGCTCCCCTTTCACTCCCAACTTAAATTTCACTTCCTCTTTAAATCTCTTCATGGCCTTGCTCCCCCATATCTCTCTCTCTCTCCTCTCTCCTTTCCTTCTACATGCTCTCCCGCTCTCTCCGATCTGCCGATCTCTTACCACTTTCTGTTCCCCAGCCCCCATGTGCCTCCTCTCGTTTCTGTTCCTTTCAACTCCTTGCCCCTCTACACTGGAACTGCCTACCTCTCTCTATTCGCTCCATCCCCACCTATTCCTCCTTCCGTACTTCCTTGAAATCACTTCTTCTCCACTACCCACCCTGACACTCCTATCCCCTCCTTTCACCTTCCCCTTTCTTCCCTCGTGCCCTCCCCTTCTTACCTTTCTCTTCCTGCTCCTTTTCCTCTTATGTTTCCTCTCCTCCTCTTGCATCTTCACTCTATTCCTCTTCCTGTCTCCCATTTTCCTTCCCCTTCTTCACCCCCATCCTTTCTTGTTTATCTTCGTAGGCAAACTGCTCTACTTACTATTTTAATGGTATGATTCATGTTTTGTAATTTGCTTCTACTGTTTTCATCTTCAATGTGTTCTTGTTGTTATAATGTAAAGCGTGTTAATCAACTCCAGGCTATTTGTGTTCACCCGCCTAGAGGTCTGGGCAAATGCCCACTTCAGCTCTTGTACAAACTCTCTAGGTGCTTGGTCTTCCCCACACTGCAGGTTGTAGGCTGCCTTGCGGGCTTCCTGAGGGTTCTGGTGAATGGAGAAATGTTTTAAGATAGCTGCGTTATAGGTGGACCATCTTTGGTGATCTTGGTCCTCCAGCCCTGCCAAGAAGCTGGAGTATTCCGGGGGGGAATGTCCATTTGACGAACTCCATGGAATTTTTATCATTCTTGATACCAAATGAAGTCATCATTTGGTCATAAGGTTCTAGATGCTCCCATACTGAGTATTTTGCATTCTTGTGGTAGAGAGTCATAAAGCTCTTTATGGCCTTTATTTGCCGAATTGGGTCTTTCAAAAGACCTCTCGTGTTTGGCAGACTTTCTTTTCCGCTGCACCTGAGTCCACTCACCCTCTGACTCAGAGTTGCGACTATTGGTGGTCCACTCCTTGTCCACTAGGTGCTCCCTACCTCTATGAGCGTGGAATCCTTCTCAGAATGACGGGTCTGGTCTCTTCTCCCGTGTGGTGCTGTGGGCTCTCAGGGTCACTTCCCTTGTAATCCCCTTTTCGCACAGGGGAGCACTCATCTTCCTCATTCCTGCTTCCGGGTATGGTGGAGAATTCCCCCCACCTCCCTGAATGTGTGAAGGTTTTTAAAATACTCTTTTGAAGCCTGGACTATGGTTCTTCTTTTTAAAGTGGACCAGGTGGTCCCTTTGTAACTTTAGCTTCCGTCAGTATAACTCCATGATCTTTCCATCATAGGAGCCCTCCAGGTCATAAGTACATGCTAGGGTATTTTTAAATCTGGGTGGAGATAAATACCTGTCAATATCTGATAAGGACTGGCCTTCTGGCTCACTCCCACTGGCCACAAGCCATTGGAATGGCAGAGCGATTTATGGCCTCAATCAAGAAAACACTACAGAGGGTCCGCATCAAGGGTGCTGACCCACATCAAGCGCTCTGTCGCCTGCTCTGGGACTACCGCAGCACTCCCCACGAGGCAACCAATAAGACCCCGGTGGAACTAATGATGAGATATCAAGTGCACACCCGCATTGTAAGACATCCCACGAGCCAGCCAGAAGCAGACCAAGAGGTCATAAGAAGAGACACCGAGCAGAAAGAAAGAGGTTGAGTGGAGACAGACTAAAGAAGAGGAGCTAGGCCCAAAGACTTTCATGTAGGGAATGAAGTGCTGGTACAGCAGGAAACATCAAAAAAGACTGATTCTCGATTTGCTCCGAAGCCACTTCATGTCACAGCCATCAAAGGAACCATGATAACAGCCATGAACGCCGAAAAGGAAGTAACAAGGAACAGCTCTCTGTTCAAGCATGTCGTCAAGAAAGAGGATGAGAGGCCTCCGCCTCCTGAACCTGATCCGGAGCCTCGTGAACACAGGAACGATCTGTGGACTCCCCCTGGAGAAACCCATCGCCAGAGCAGAGCTGGTTGACATACCCGGGTCCCTCCTGAGTGGCGATGCAACCATCAGGAGACCGCTTCGCCTAGTTGAAGAACGCTAGGTGGACGCCAGGACATTTTGTCTGGGGGTGATGTTCGTGAGTCATGTGTCTTTAAATCAGAGATTGGGGTCACGTGAGGGATGACCTGTGAGCGGGGAGGAGTTAAGGAAAGTTAAGTTAGTATGTAGTTGAACGTGAATAAAGAAAGAAGTATATCTTCCCTCTGGTGTCACGTCCTCATTTTCTTGGGTTGCCAGGCCCAACAAGGACATTGTTTGGCATGGCATGTGACGTCTACCAGTGACATGTGTCACTTGTAGTAGTGACATGCAGTGGCAAGTGTCACTGGCACATGCCAGATGCCGTATTCAGCTCCTACCCCTACTGAATCCAAAGCTTGCTGCGCACGTCAACTGTTGCTTGTCCCCTTTATGATTCCTGACCACGGCCTGCGCAGTCGACACTAGATCCTGTCTTGATCCCGGGGCACAAACCTTTGTATGCCATCATCACACACTGCAACTCTGCTAGTGCCTTTTCTCTAGCCAGCAACCCGACGTCACAACCTTCAAATTCCTTGTCTGTATGGAATCCCCAACAGCCGTGCCCTGGGACTACTGTTCTGGCGCCCCAGTGTGACCAGACTCTGCAGCCACACATCAATGTCATCATTCAGTTGTAGGCAGCGGACTGGACAGAGCTCTCTGCTTACCAATGGTCACTTTGGGAATCCTCAAACAGAGAGCCCCAAATTCGCTCCACCGCCAGTCAGCTTGCGGCACCTCTGTGCATATGGAATTCACAGGACTACCAGTTCCAAGAAACACACCAGTTATTGAGTGCTACAGCACTTACTTCCTCAGGGGCACTGTTGGGAAGGGGACAGCCCCGTCCCACCTCCATAGACGCTTTAAAGTGAGACAAGATGCATTCGAGGCACTATGATGGGCAAGGGGTGAGGGGGGATAGTGAGAGGGACGCCTTCCTGTTTAATAGGATCTCATTTTAATATAACCAAATATAGTCTAATTACATAATATAGTCCAAGGCGCATGGAACATTGATATTTTGTGTAGATATTAGTATTCATAGGGAGAATGGAAGGCCCAAATTCACAAGACCACAGAAATCCCCAGCCATGCCGAGCTTCCATGAGGAAAGCCCACACCCCCATCTGTCATGATGCCTATTTATTGTTCCAAAAGTGCTGCAAATATTTGTTTTTTACCCAAGAGCAATTTGCCCTACAAGGTCGCAATCAGAGACCGGCGCCTGGTGTGCATGTTATCTCACACTGGCCAGAACATGACCCGGTCAATTTCCGGGTGACCACGAGTTATAGCCCATATAACTGACTAAACCTTATGATCCCCGAATTCCATGGCACCAGGTGCCCTTTGATCACCAACCCCAAAGTAATAAGGCCTGAAATGTTCAAAGAGGACGAACAGGGCATATCGTGAAGCAACAATCGTGTGACTTGTATTACAAAGGTGCTGGGAGGGATGAATTATAGATCAAAGCGAGAGTGCAGACCTTAGGGCCAAATGGGGCGGGGGGGAGTGAGTGAAATGTGTGTGAAGGTTCGAGTGCCCAGGAACCTCCTCTGTGCCCATCTTAAGGTCTGCCAAGTGCACAGTATGAGTGATACAATAGGTTGTATGGCAGGAGTATAATTCATTTGTTTTCTGACCTTCGACGTGAGAAGAAGATGTGCCCTGCAGCACCCACTTCATGGAAGATGGACGGACTGGGCTGGGACCAATAGGCCGGCACCCCTTATGAGTAAAGGTGTAACATGTATAGGGTCCATCCAATCAGCCGCACAGTTTTTTACTGTATTTTACTGCATGTTGTTGCGTCACTATGACACTGTATACCTTTAAATATTTCTGCTTGTACCTCTTTTTGGCAGAACATTCTTAGCAGCAGGGTTCTTTGCTGTTGCTCTCATCTGCGTGTGAGATTAAAACTTGTTATCCTTACAAGAGCGACTTGGGCCTTTCTTCCCTAGCGGGTTGTATTCTCTCTGGTGTGAACGTTCAGGGACTTGCCTTCAATTGTTGACCCCAACGTGATCCCAGCGCCCACCCCCCTGTACCTGGGGAGGCTTCCAGGCCGCTTTTGCAGAAGGAGCCTCCCCCCACCTACACCAACCAGTCACGAAAAAAACTTGTGTTCCGAGTGGTTTAGCAGGATGCATTTTGAGAGAAGTCCTCTCTGCTCTTTGAAGCGGGCGTGGCTCCAAGGACAGTGCAAGCCGGTGTTGGAACCCTGTGACGGAGGAGTTCGGGTGAGCACGCACATGTGAGTAGACTCTTGTAAGGGATAACAAGTTGGGGACAGATGCATGGGGAAGTGGGAAAGTGGTGAGTATGTGGAGAGCGAGGCCGTTGATGTGACGTGGATGAGGTCAGGGTTTTTTGTTGTTAAAATTTGTACTGTGAATTAGGGGTGTACCGGATAGTAATTTTACTATCCGGCCGAATACCGAATAGTAAATGTACTATCCGGCCGAAGCCGAATAGTGAGCCGAATAGTCGTTTTGGCTTTTGCGAAGGCATGGGAAAGGCACTTGCCCTGCACCGCCGTAGTGTTATTAACTGGCTATTGATGGTTGCAGGTGCAAAATGGTGTGAGTACCTAGGCATATAAAAGCTGTTGGATTTTCCAATGCTTGTTTTAACACGACTTCAGTGAAGGACATGCAGTGTATACAAACACTTGTGTCTCAATGATGCTGGGCAGGCAATGATTAATGGCATCTCTTTGTGTGGCTGTACAAAGAAGTGTCCCCTTAAGAATGTGTTGCTGGCTGCATTGGTGAATTTCATAGGAGTTAGCCAACTGAACGTTATTCAGTGAATGCAGGCCTGCTCTGCTAACAAGGCTGCAAAGTAAATGTGCACAATGCTGCATCTCTGTGGCTATTTGCTAGGCATGAATATGCGCAATCTCCTTGCCTGCCCCCTAATTGTTTGGCCACTTGCAGAGATAAGCACATGAGTTTTGAAAAGTTTTATAAATGGATACCATGGCTACAAAATGCTCAGCCAAGTTGAAGTTACACAAAAGCAAACACAGAAGAGTGTAACCCAATTACAAAAGGAGCTAATGGAATCCCGTGCCCCCTCCAGGTCCCAGCACACAAAACTGGAACCATCAAGTCCACGTCACATAACTATAGAGCTGGGGGCAGGCACACTTCTCGTGTCTTCGCAAGTGACTAGGGGGGTTGACTTGCTGGCATTAGCTGTTAGTGGGCGCACCTGCAGGGGGGCGATACTCACTGTGAGCACAGCGCCTATCAGGAGCCTGAAGCCCTGAGGTGTTATGCAGTGCAATGAGACTGAGACCGACCTCTCCCCCAACCCCGGGCACAAAAACCTCCTGGGGACTCTGAGACCGTCCCAGCCTATTGAAATCCAAAGTGCCCCTCCCCTCCTTTACCATGCCCGTCCCGCCCCACTTAGCAAAGCAATGCGAACTGGTTGCGTGCCAGTCCTGTTTGGAGAGAGAGATGTTCGTCAGCCCTCCGATCTGATTTCCCAGGCGCAGGAGGTGCCTTCAAGAAATCAATCAAGCCTTGCTGCTAAGAGTTTCCAAGTGAGTTGTGCATAAAATCCATATTTTAAAAGTGACTGAATTGGTGGCTACAGGAGGGACGCGATATAAACACTGTTCATGCTCATAGTCCTAGTAGTTCAGTTTTTCAAGCAATGAAAGTTCTTTTTTGTGCAACTCGACTGCCATCTAGTGGCTCATATGGTTTGTGCAGTAACTGCTGTGTTTAAAGGAATGGTTCGGTCAAAAAATTGTATTGGCCCTACGGGTCGGCCATGTGTTTTTAAGCCTAAATCGCTCGATTTAAGAAAAATTTCCTATGGACCTTACCCAGGTTTTTCGTCCATTAAACACATATGAAAACAAGCAGTAGGGCGCCGCCATTTTGTGATAATCCTATCACTTGCCGCATCGCCCTGGCTGACCTGCTTTTGCGGCACTAAATCATATCCCCCGCCCCCGAGCCTGTCATCAGCAGACGCGTACCGCCCATTTCACAACGCCAAAGCACGTCTCGTGTCAACATTGGCTGCGCTTCAGCTAATGACGTGTCGCCATGTAAATGGCAGGACGCCTCTTTCCTCAATAAGTATAAACAGACCGTTTCACAACACACAGCAGCAGATTTTCGATTCCATTCCTCTCTCTGTGTTACTTTGAGTATTCTGTGACTAGTTTCTGTGCTCTGGTCAGCTACCTGCGTTGCTTGTAGCCCGTGTGAACAGATACCAGTACCACCGCTATAAATTATTTTAGTTTGTTTAACACACAATGGCTACAATAATGCCCTACATGTACGAGCCCGAGTATACCGAGGAGGAACTACTGGAAAGGGAAACACGCGAAAACGATGGGTCTTCGGACGGCAGTTGGGAGGACGATTCAACAGCTGAAGAGCCTGGACCTAGTCGCATGGACGGTGTTTCCACCTGGTGCACATGCAATCGGTGCGAGCTAATGCCAAAAGAGTATGGGAACTGCTGCTGCTGTGAAAACTCGGGATGTGTGCCCTACATTTCGGAAGGCGAGCCACGACCGCAATGCATCACCGAGCGGCCAGACTTCAGGGCAGCCTGCCTCACACGGTCCGTGTTGAGGATAATGATGGTGCTTATGCACGAACTTCGCGCAACTGTTCGTCCTCGTAATCCGAGTAACGAGTAAGTATACTCTGCTTGTCATGCCACTCCTATTTCATGTTCCTCTACTATATCCAAAATTACATATACATATCATTGTAACGCATGAAAGTCATTCAATAGTGTGCAGTGTCTAGATAGCATTTGTCCGAGCAGAATGCCATTAGTTACAAGAATTGTCATTGACAACAAACGTTTATTAAACTTATCTTGGTCATTTAAAAACAGTTTGTTTCATTCCTTTTCACAGGTGGTACAGGCTGGTGGCCTATCGTTCCTTTACATGGTGGCTTCACGGGAGGCTTGGACACCGCGTTCGAAGAGTAATACCCGCCTGTGCCGTTCGTGCCAGAAGAGAAACTTTCCCTAGTGACAGCGGTCAGTACAGTGGATTTCCTCTCACGGTGCTGCAACCTGACCTGTACAATGTGTAAAGTCTTATCAAAATAAGATAAAATATATGTGGTATTTTATTTTGTAACAATGGTTGTTTCGATTTTATAAATGAATCAAGTGTGTCTCCATTCAAGGATGGACGTCAGACATCTGTGCTCCGAATGGGTGAAGGTCAGGTCGTTGTGAAGCAGGGTGGTCACTATCTAAGCTAACATAATATATTCTCAATAATGCATGCACTAAATAACACTTGTTCAAAGTCTTTCAGTCGGTTATGTCTCTATAAAAGTCACACATATTCTATACTATCAATCAACATTGGATTATACAGGCCTTAGGTTACGGGTCTTGACCACTAAAATACACTGTTTGAAGTGTGGGTCTGTGCTCACAAGAATCTCCGGTATGTGGCATTTGTTATTGGTAGGCAACGATATACTGCAGTATGGGTCTAATGTTAGTTGGGGATCTGCTAGGTGGGCATCATGGCATGGTCAGTGGTCTGGCACATGAAGAGAATACCTTGCAGGGACACAGGGTCAGAATGGCAGTAAGTTTCCACTGGCGAGGGTGCGTGGGCAAGGGCACGTTTGTGGAGATGAACGATCTATGTGCTTAGTTCAGGCTGGTTCACATGCAGGACAGTGATCTCAGAGGAAGAGTGATGTGTTACATTTATTAGCTGTTGCAAATACCTCTGGAGGTTTCCAGTCAGAGTGGGAACGAGGGTGGGAGCCATGTGCTCTGTGCAGTGAGGCCTGGTCACCAAGATGGAGTGGAAAGGGCATACAAAAATGGATGCCCTGTGTCCTGCTCAGTGGTCCCATCTACGCGAATGTCAACCAAAGTTAACATCACATAAGGGCAAGGGGCGAACCCACTACTGGAGGCACTTGGTCTGAGTTTCTACTGAGAAGTAAAAGATGAGGGGCCTGATGGCCCCTCGCTCCCACACACTTGCCTACACGCCCCAGGCCCATCCATCCCACCCCCTCTATCAAAGGCGGTTCGCACCCGGGGATGAGCGCTGCCATGGGGGGCTGTCTCGGGCGCAAACGGCCAAGGTGCCAAACAGCATGTACACTTCAAAAGGTATCCCACGCCCAGGGGCCATCGCTCACATGGCCTCCTCAGACCACGTGTCTCCAGGCAGGCCTCCCCCGAGGCAGGCCACCGCCCTGCAATCCACATAAGTGTGTCTCCATTCAGCAGTCTTCATTTGCCTTATCTGCACGCCCCAGGCCCATCCATCCCACCCCCCTCTATCAAAGGCGGTTCGCACCCGGGGATGAGCGCTGGCATGGGGGCCCCCCTGAGGCAGGGCGCCCCCCTGCAAACCACATAATACCACGACATTCACACGTCATTCATTCACAAACACACCCCTGTTTCTAATACTTTATAAACCACTTGATATGTCTCATGAGAACATCTTTGTGCTTTGCAAGTCAACTCCTGAACCTTCTACCTGAGAAGCACTGACATCTATGCTAATCTGCTCGTCGTCGTGCTATCTGTGACCGCTTCGAGCAAACTCGTCAGTGTGCTACCTGTGGCCATCTACCTGTTCTCCTGCAACATACTGCTCGGCTTGCTGAATCCAACTGTTTGTTGGTCAAGGTAAGGCCATGTATCCTAGTCATATTTCGGTCATTTTTACATTTCAATCTATTTGCTATTACAGTACCCAATAGAGCTGTGGTCATTGGTCTCATTGCTATTGACTTGAGGTTCAATTGTTATGCTATCAATAGATCTATTTATTTTCATCTGTGTCAATTGTTTTATAATAATCTAGATATTTACTTTTCAGAATTTTCAACAATGCCTCACTGTTCGATTAGCGGTTGCCCTTCGAAGACCCATGCTAAATCTGAAGGCACTACAATGCATGTATTTCTTAAAACTGTTGATCAAATAAGAGAGTGGGTCAGACATTGCGGATATCCACCGGAAGAGCTTGAAAGTAGAGTCCAGCAAGTCTTTGAGGAGAAGAGGGGTGATCGATACCACATCTGCAGCCGGGACTTTTCCTTGAACATGTACGCCACATCCTGGGTAACAAAGAAGAATAAACTGCGAACGACACGAAAATTGCTCGCAAACGCTATTCCAACTCTATTCGTCCACATTCCGCCACTGGTGAGTCAAGTGTCCACATTTAGCTTTAGGCCTAGCGGTAGTGTGTAGGTAGCCGAATGGATTAATTGATATTTTAGGTGTTGTGTCCCTTGTAATACTTTCGATATTGATATGAGTGTATAGTTTTTTCAATAATGACATTTATCAATAAATTATTTTTCGATTTTATAACCCCCAAAGGAAATCTATTTATTGGCACAGGGAACTGTGCTCTATTGCGCATTTCCAATAGCATTATTCTCAAGTATTCTGTCGGTTTACATGGCAAATTTTTAATATTTGCATTTCATTATCAAACAATAATTTACCTTTACAACTGCTTGACTATCCACTGAATCTGAAGTAAGAACATTCTACTTCCATCACATGCTCGCAGTTATCAACCACTTCTAGCGCGTATCAGGTAATCATACTTGGCTATTCCACTACAGACTTGTTTTATGCATGTCAAGTAATAGTTTTTATGTATCGTGTGCTTATTTTACCAATTGTTTGGTTAGTGCTTTCCAATTGATATACACCTTAGTTGTCGTCCCCTAGTGTTTGTTTTCAGTTATAATTAGTGTTATCCATACTAATGCAAGTACTGTCTTTCATGGAGATGCTGAAGCGTCCACCACATTGACAACAACCCTAGATGTTCTTCAGCAGCACGAGGTATGGATACTGACAGCTCCATCGACCGTGATCATCAGGACTGGAACACTTGTCGTTTGATTGTTCTACACCATGTTTCATTCGTGGTTAGCCATTGATATGTACCTGTGCGGTCAACCCCAAGTATGTGTTGTGTTTTCAATATTGTAATTCTTACTAATGCAAATACTATGTTTCAGGCAGTTGTTGAAGCGTCAACCCACGCACTTGATGCGGAGCCTGACATTCAAATAATTCCAGGGGAAGTGGAAGCGGGACCATGCAGATACGAATCGTCGCAACAGCTTTCGGAAGTGCGCACCACATTTACAACATCCATAGATATTCTTCAGCAGCACGAGGTATGGATACTGACAGCTCCATCGAGCGTGATCATATAACGTGATTCCATTTGCTATACTTTCTTCCCTATTAACGCAAGTACTGTGTTTCAGGGAGACGATGGAGCTACCACTACAATCACAACATCCCATTTAGATGATGCAGATGTAAAGAAATCAGAGAAATAAGTCGATTAAATCTGATCAGATTTAAATATTCCTTGATTCTTTTAGACAATGTATCATTTGTGGTTCTCTTTATATGTACCTGTGTCGTCGACCCCAAGCGTGTGTTATGTTTACAATATTGAAAACCATACGAACGCAAGTACTGTGTTTCAGGGAGTTGCTGATGCCTCCTCTCCAATACAATCATTCATGGCAGTTCATGCAGAGCCAGAGGTATGGATACTGACAGTTCCATGGAACAAGGTCATGAGAGCTCGAATACTTGTCGTTTGATTGTTCTACACAATGTTTAATTCATGTTGAGCTATTGAGATGTACCTGTGTGGTCGTCCTCACGTGTGTTTTATGTTATCAATATTGTGATACATAGTAATGAAAGTACTATGTTTTAGGGAGTCGATGGAGTCTCATTCCGTGCTGTCTATGTGGATACAGAAAATATAGTCGTTGCAGCGGAAACGAATCAGAGCTACAGCGTGCAGATGTTGAAGGTCGAGTCAAGAAAGTTGCAAAGAAAAGAAACAAAAATAAGGTAAGTTACAAACAGTTCATAACTTTAGACTTTCTTTGTGCTGGGGACTATTTTATGTTTTTTCCAGTCAATTGTACTATACTTTATCTTGTGTTTAAACTGAGCATCCCTTTTCCAATCTGTCCTCTAGCTACCCATGGGTGTACGAACTATACATACACAGTCAGTGAAGCGAATGAGAGATGTTGCTTGCTAGACCATTTACACTATGGAGGAACTATTAATTCAGACGCTGCGTGTTCAGACTAGAGATGCTCATATCCAATGGCCAGAACATGAAATGAATGTGTCCGGAGAATCCAGTAAAGTTGTAAAGGACCATTGCTACGGTGCGACTGCAACACAAGAAGATACTGAATGTATTGAGGATAGCGCTGAAGTAGTCGCAGATCAATTCACACAATCTACACCCGCCAAAAAATTGCCACCAAAAAAGCTGTCGACATTGTTGTGTTCTCCCATCAATGTTGAAGTAACAGATGTTGAAATGACAGAGAATGAACCAGCAGCAGCATTCACCGATGCATCAGAACCGGTTATCAGCGATATTTCTTTCAATACTGCTGATATGTCCTCAACGATGCAGTCCGAAACAAGTGTGATGCCGGATGACATTCTAATGAAAGAGGGCAAATACATAGTATTCGACAGTTGTTTGATGGATATTATAAGTATGCTGAAATGTAGGCATTCTGTCAGAGGGAAAGTATGTGGGAAGCCATCGATTCATGTGACTCGTCAGAAACAAGGCAGTAACGTCAAAATACATGCCGCCTGTAGATTAAATCATACGTTCTCATGGTCTGCACAACCGATGCTGGGGAAACTGCCAGCAGGAAATCTACTGTGTGCAGCTGCATCACTTTTTAGAGGCTCCAGTTTTAAAAAGTTAGAGTCTTTCTTTCAGTTTGTGGGACTTCATTTCATTTCTAAAACGCACTACTACAAATACCAACATGATTATCTGTTTCCGGCCATTAGTGATGCTTGGAAAATTGAACAATTGTCTCTACCAAGTACATTAGAAGGGAAACGATTCAGGCTAGCCGGCGATGGACAGTGCGACAGCCCTGGATTTTCTGCCAAATACTGCACCTACCACTTTCAGGACATGGATAGTAAGAAAGAAAATTGTGAGTTCGGTGGTCGTGCAGGTAACACAATGTACATCCTCAGTGGCCATGGAGAAACTAGGATTTATAAAATGAGTGGAATATCTACAATCGAGGGGAATGCACATAGCCTCATAGCCACGGACAGACACGTTTCAATTGCCAAGACAATGAGAGAGCAGTTCCCACATATTAAACATCAATTTGATGTATGGCATCTTGCTAAATCAATCAATAAGAAAATCTCGCCTGCAGGGGAAAAAAAAAGGTTTGGAAAGAATTTCACAGTGGTCCCAGTCTATCAGCAACCATCTTTGGTGGAGCTCCAAAACTTGTGAAGGGTCAGTGGAAATACTACTTGAAAAATGGCGGTCACTGATGCACCACTGTACCAACGTTCACCGCTGGTCAGAAAACCTACATTTCCACCAATGTGAACATGGCCCTTTGTCCCCAGAGGAGACAAGGAAGAAGAAGTGGTTGATTCCATCTTCACCGACACACAAAGCCATTGAGAAAATTGTTTTCGATAAAGCTCGATCAAGAGATTTGAGGCGACTGACAGAATTCTGTCACAGAGGAGGTTTGGAGGTGTTCCACAATATGTGCCTAAAGTACAGGCCAAAGAGCTTGCATTTCAGCATACAGGGCATGAAACATAGGACTCTACTTGCGGTCCTGGCCCATAACGAGAATCTCAGCCGTGAACAATCTAGGACTATGGGTAATGTAAGGATGCCTCGCTACACTAAGGTGTTTTCTAAAAGAAGTAAGCAATGGGTGATAAAACCAGTCTATGAGGAAAGGGAGTTCGACTTTGTAAAAAGCCTTATTGTTGCTGTACTCGAGAAGCACAGATATGGAATTTTGAACGTTTCTGTGCAGAGCACTGATGCATTGCCACCAAACATTGCCACTGTGCCGTGTCCACCCAAAGCAGAGCTGGTTGTGAAGTACAAATCCCAGTTTAAATAATTGTAATATGATTGTCTTTTTGTAAATAAATGTTATTGTACAGTGTACATACAAATTATGCTAACCCTAACCCCTCCCTTCACCATCCTGGGTGGCGAACAACCTGGGTGTCATCTTTGACTCTCTCTATTCACCTCATATCGCTGACCTTGTCAATATGTGTATGTATATATTTTTGTTGCTGTTACTAAGTTTCGCAATCTCATGTAAATGCTGCTCACTGTTAACCGAGGGGAGGCTTGCGTATTGCAAATAATAAAACAAACAATAAATCTCACTTTCAACTCAACTCCTCGGGTATGTTATACTTTCCCTGACCTTCCCCCAAAAAGTCAATGGGCCTCATTACGAGTCCGGCGGTAAAACCGCCTGGTTACCGCCGGACTCGTCTTACCATTCCGCCTCCGTGATTCCCGGAATTACCGGGGCATTACAACCCCGGTTTTCCGGGAATCACGGAGGTGGAATGGTGGTAATCCCCATTCCCATTGAGTCCTATGGGACTTGATGGGAATGGGGATCATGGAAACACCGGCAGCATCTCGTAATGCTGCCGGTGTTTCCTCGTCCGCCTGCAGGAGTCGGGATCAGGCGGTCCGGAAACAACGGTGGCGGCGGGTTTACCGCCACTGTTATTTCCAGACCGCCTGAGTTATAATGAGGCCCAATGTCTCCATAGTTATGGTTCTCTAGGGCTGCAAAGCTCACGGACAACGAGGACAAAATTGGGGGCTTCAGAACGCACCAAGCGAGTTTCTATAAACATTTAATGTTAAATAAATGTACTTTACCAAATGTACCGTGTTGCTGTTTGATTTGAAAGTACAGTTTCATATTCCGAATTGTGGCGCGCTGTGTTGTGAGTTGATCTGTGTTGGTTTCCGGGTTCTGTGTGAAGTCGCGTAGAAGACGACTGGGCGCGTTTGCCTACGCAGCACAGTAACGTCACAGAGAGAGGCAGGGAATATGAATGTTTTGATAATGTCAGGCTCAGGGGCGGGGGGATATGATTTAGTGCCGCAAAAGCAGGTCAGCCAGGGCGATGCGGCAAGTGATAGGATTATCACAAAATGGCGGCGCCCTACTGCCTGTTTTCGCGTGTGTTTAATGGACGAAAACTTGAAAAGGTCCATAGGAAATTTTTCTAAAATCGAGCGACATAGGCTTAAAACACATGGCTGACCCATAGGGCCAATAAAATGTTTTGACCAAACCATTCCTTTAAGCTCTGCATAAAAGGCGAACACGTTGCTTTTACATGGGAGCAGGTCTTTTCAGTGCAGGAATTTATGGTGTGTTAACTTCAGCTTCGAGTAAGGCTTCAAGTATGCATTCGGCCAAAACCGAATAATTACTTTTTATCCGAATTTCGGCCAAAAACTTACTCGAAGCCGAAGTTCGGTACACCCCTACTGTGAATAGAGTGTTTTGGTAAGGCATTATAAGGTAAGACAAAGGTAAGGCAGGGAGCCCCTACTAGGAAGGGAAGGTGGTACCACAAGATCATATATTATTTAAAGGAGGAATATAAAAATAAGCATAGTAGTCTTGTAAGAGTATAAATAAATAAGTAGTAGGCCTGGAACAAGTAGTGGTTGCAAGTTTAGCGTGTTGTTTTAATGTATTGTGTTTGTGCTTTTTTGGTAAAGAACAGTCCCTATAAGGGGCGGTAATTGTGTGCGTCGCTGTGTGGTGTTGGACGATCTTGTGGAGTGGTGTGTTTGTGCAAGGAAGGGTGATAAAGGGTGGGAGTTAATTTCCTTTGTTTTTGTTGTCACAAGCAAGCAGCAGCGTGCGCAACGCATTAGCAAGACTTTGCAGGGTTAGTGAGCAATAGATATCACTAGCATGGGGGAGGAACACCAATAGAACATTTATATAAGGCCCTGCCACTGTACCATGACAAGGTGGAAAATAACATAAGCAGTGGACTGTGGGGACAGGAGGAGGGGGGATGCCCTGCCCATGGCCAGAGCAGGGCTCACATAACAAGAGAATTATGGATGACATGTCCACATTTTTAGTAGCAAAATATGAGGGGAAGCAGCTACAGAACAGAAATTAAATTCTACATCTCTGGCGTATGTTCGAAGATGCAGAAAATCAAGGGAAAGAAGTGGAGGTGCAGAGACAGAAAATGGGAAGTGTAGAAAGGGGGAAGGAGAAGGCGGGGCGCTAGGGGAGGGTAGGGGAGTATATCCCTTGACAACATATCCTTCAGAAGGGTACACTAATCCAAGCTATGTGCCCGCTGTGTTTGGGACCTCTTCTGCTATGGTAGGGTCCCCTGCAGCACCAATAACACCACAGGCTACTGCTCCCCGAACTCTGTATACGCACCCCCCTGAAGTACCAGCATAAGCAGGTTATAGGTCAAGGGAGTTTGAGGATAGGTTGGCAGGATTACTAACAGAACTCCGAATGATACAGATGTCCCCTAGATCAGTAAAGGAAGGGATATAGGGTAATCGAGAGAAGGGTCAGGAGAATGGAAATCAGGGAAAGTGCAGGTTTAGATGGATACCGAAGGAATAAAATGTGTAGGTGTTAAGAAAGAAAGACGCCCGGTTGGGTGGATAATCTTGGGAGAGAAGAATACAGTGACTGGATAGAATGTGGAGGAAGAGGGCAATGATACGTCTGATGAGGGTCAGAGCGAAGGAGAAGGAAGAAGGTGAAGAGTCCGCTGGGAGTACCCCCCAAGGAGGAGGTTTGTGGCCGGGGGCCAGGTTGAGGAACAGGGCCAGCCGGATGGCATTGATAAAGAGAAGAGGAGTAATGAAGAAGGGTGCGGGAAGTAGGGCAAAGATGCAGATGCCACTAATACATGGGGGGCAGTGAGACACTATGTACTCTGGCCCCAAATAGATAAGAATCATTTAATAAAGGTACTCCCACAGCTCACAGCAGGGGCGAGTAAGTAGATATCTAAATTAAAAAAGCAAACAGCAGGGGTTCCCCTGGCAATAGGGGACCTTAAGAGCTTGCTGGTTGCTGTAATTGGGGACCAGGCTGGGGGCGTGTGGGTTAAGGCCAGATACCCGGGAGTAACTTTGGGAGATGATGCACATGATGGAGCTTTGTTCAATGAAGATAGAGTATTGGTATGGGACGCACAACAGACAGCTTTCCCAGATACCCCTGATTTACAGTCCTTGATGCAGTATACTGTGGGTGATGAGGACCCGGCTAGATTTATTCTTAAAATGCAAGAGAAGTGGAGAGCTGAGACTGGAGGGTCGTGGCATCAATCAATACCCTTATTCTATTTTATTGTAAGGAGGGGCTTGCCAAAGAAGTGCAGAAGGCGTTGAATAAGATTGTGGGTATTGAGGTGAAGGGGTAGCAGGAAATACAGAGTATAAAAGTGCATCATTGTAAAAGGATTAAGGAGCAGGAACAGGAAACAGCCCAAAGACGCCAGTGAGAAGAAGCAAAAATTGGTGGAGATAAAACTGGCAAATGTTGCTGTCCAGGTGCCTGTATCGACGCCAGTAGAGGTGGAGGGAACAGAGGGTACTCAGCAAGCTGTGACTGCCACTATTGCGGCGCTCTGGGCTGAAGGAGGACAAGGACAATGGGGTGGGGGACAACAATATCCTGGTCCACAGTGGCAACAAGGAGGGCTGCAGCGAGGTAGAGGGGGATTTCGAGGAGGAAGAGGAGGGTTTGGGCCTGGGGTGGTGGGTTCAGACCGTCTCAATGTTGTAATTGTTTAGGGTGGGGACATTTGGCTAGGGAATGCAGCAGCAGGTTTGCAGTGGTGTATAATTATGTGATGCAGTAACAGCCAAGGGCCCCGGGATCACGAGTATTCACGGGGGCAATACCAAACCTATAATCAGCAGCCCCAAGCACCGGACACACAAGTGCAGCACCTCCCACAACAACAGCAGGGTGATACTGCCCCGGTGAACAGGGTACAATGTGGGGCCGCTACTCCCTTTGGGGGTGCAGCAGTGGTAGGAGGTAGCCCCTTCTCCTTCCGTGGGACAAACACATATCCTGATTAGGACAGCCCAAAGAGAGCACTCGCATGTCCGGTCTTGTCGACGAGAAGAGGAACCTTTGGTGGGGGTGGAGCTAGGAAATAAGCAGTTCATATTCATGATGGGCTCTGCTGCAACTAAATCATGTATAATGGAAGGAAACTTTCCACTATTGTCATCATGCCTACCCCCGGAGCGCCAGGCCAGGCCCAGCACCCCCGGGAGCAGGCATCATGCCCCCGGGTAAAAGCCCAGTGGCCCCTTATAGGGGCTCTTTGGACCTTGTCCTGGCGCCTTTGGCGCCAGGCTCATGTTGGACATCAGTCCTGGCGCCATAGGCGCCAGGCTCATAAAGGAAAGTGTTTGGTGCACTTACCTGATGCAGACCATGCTGCATACTCACCTGATGCAGACCATGCTGCATGAAGACCCAAGCCAAATGAGGCTTAGGAGGGACTATTTTGTTACTTGGGTGGGGCTGTGGAAGAATACTTACCTGGGACTTCTTCCAAGGCTATTTAAGCCACGCCCGGACACCCACACGTGCTTCGTGTTGTTCTGCATCCCAGCAGCTGAACGCTCACCGTGTCTGCTCCTGGACTCCAGCCACGCCCGCCTCAAACCTGGAACACCTATAAGGAAAGGAGAGAAGAGAAAGGTGAAAACCAAGAACTTATTCAAACTTCTTACCTGCATCCGGAATCTTCACGCCAGCATTCTTGAAGAAAGACTTCCATTTAAAAGCATTGCGTTGCTCGCTGCAGCGCCACGCTTCACTCACCTGTCCTCGAGACATCTCCCGGCTCCATCGCGGCTGTCAGCACCGGTCGCCACATCTCTGCACCTAGGGGAGAGAAGGAGACAAAAGGTGAGCAGAGGGAACACAGGAGGAAAGCCGAATTTTCAGCCATAATACTTACCGGCTTTTCTTAGTGAACCATTCCACATTTCGGGTCGGTGCCGCTTCGTTGGCAGGTACCGCACCCCGGCCCCTATGGGGAAAGGACAAAAGACATTACTGGGGAATTATAAAGCCATTTAGAGGGGTCGCCCTCATCACTAACTCACCTGATTTTACCATCGGCAATTTAACCCCTCAACGCATCGCCTTCGTTCTGCACCTGAAATAAAGGACAGATCACAGGTTAGGAAGACAACATAAAAAGGGGCTCACACTTGAACTTTTGAATCTTCATACTTACGGCGTATCACTCCGAAAAGTCAAGTGGATTTTGCCAGCGCCATTCTGAAAACCAGTGAAGTAACTGGACGAACGCGCGCCCCTGCACCAGAAGCAGGATGGAGAGTTCATCCTTCCAAACCATAAGGTGAGCTTAAACCGGGGGTTTTGGAGGAAGTCAGAGAAGAACGAAGGGGGAAAGGGGCGAGCAAGCACACTATTCTGCAGACAGTTAATCCCCTTTCTCATCTGCAGAAGGATATTCCTACGGGCCAGACAAGCAAGATTTGGGGGTCCTGTTCAATCGGTGGTCCGAGTTCTGCGCATCACGCTTGAAGAGGCCACAGCAACCCAGACTAGACCAGCGCCTCCGTGGGAGCCAGGTGAGCGTTACAACTATCATGAAAATATCTTGATGTGCAGGGATTCTCTGGGGCTATTTCCAGGTTCCATACCCTGAGGAGTTAAATGTAAAGGTGGGAGGGAAAGTAGTACGGGCGCCCTTACTATATTCTAAGAGTTCCACTGTCAATTTATTGGGTAGGAAGTTAAACATGACTATATCCTTTACAGATCATGGTGTAGTCTGTTCCACGTCTGGGATACGTGTAGTAAGGGCAATGCTGATAATACACACCTTGACAAGGGAGGTGTAGTCTGTGGGATTCCAGTAGACCTGGACATGTTCATTTTTGACATTACAGTGCTTGCAGAGGTAGTGCCCCAGACTGCCAAACTGTGTACACTGATTTAACCTTTTGTCTGGCAGTGTCACCTAAGGTGGTGGCGGGAACAATTTTATCGCTGGAATTACATGGGTTGGTGGAGCCGCACAGGAGGGTTGTCCTATTGGGAATGGACAGGGATGGGTGTGAGTGGCACACAGTGCTCTGTGTAGATCCAGTATTGCAGTTAAAGGAGATGACGGATGGTGAATTGTTTGAAGATAATTATAAAGAGGGGGAAGTAATTCTAGAGATCTGTATCCTATTTGACATAATGATACACTATGTTTGTTTGTTACATTTATAAGGTGCACCAGACGCAGGAGCAGCAGGGCGCAGACGAACATAGGAAGCTTACATATGTTACACAATAACAGTCTTGCAGCAGGTTGTGCTGACGTACCCTAGTTTCAGGGCAAGCTATTTCTCAGTCAGGTTGAGGTGAGTAATGCGGTTCTTTCTGAAGAATGAGTAGGGGAGATTGGCTCTCAGCTGGTGTGGCAGGGAGTTCCAAAGTTTAGCGGCCTTCACTGGGAAACTGATGCCGCTAATCTTAGACAATTTGAATCTGGGTACTACTAAACAATTAGTATTAATGGTTCTGGACGGTCTACTAGAAGTTTTTCTGGATATTCTGTCAATGAGGTAGCTCAGTGCCACGTTGTGTAGTGCTTTATGTGTCAAGGAGGCGATTTTTATTTGTATTTTATTGTGGGTCGATAACCATTTATGATGCCGTCTGATGGCAGAGATATGTACTCTTTTGTTGATGCCTAGTGCAGCTCTAATGGCATTGTTTTGTAGTATTTGGAGTTTTTGGATAAGGGTTTTATTAGCACTGCTGTAGAAGGCGTTTCAGTAATCTAATCTTGATAGAATGAATGCTCTGGCCAGTATCAGGCAGCTGTCTTTGGAAAGGAATGGCCTGTCTGCTCTAATCAGCTTACAGATATAGGCTGTGGTAGAGGCTAGAGAATTTAGTTGTTTGGTAAAGGACATTGTTGCATCCAGGTAGAAACCAAGAGTTTTTACCTCCTTGGAGATGATAGTATTATTACCGTCAATGATGAAAGAGGCATATTCATGCCCTAGTTTGGAGGTGTTGGATGGGGAGCCAAGGATAATCAGCTCCATCTTGTCATCATTCAGGCATAGGCCGTGAGTGGCCATTCATGCCTGAATGATGAGATAAATTCTATTCGCCAATGCCATGTCCTCGCTATGATCCCCGGAAAGCGGGAGGAGAATCTGAGTATCATCTGCGTAGTTAGTGTAGGTGACACCCAGAAGGTCCAGATCATCGAAGAGTGGCTTGGTGAATATATTATAGAGAGTGGGGGGACACACAAGAACCCTGAGGGACCCCACACATGATAGGGGTAGGGTCCGCAGCTGCAGAGGGAGAGAATACTCTATCCATTCTATCCATATAACAGCGCCTCTAGAAAAGTGGGCTGCTGTATCAAGATGCCTACAAAGGACCTTATGAACAACCAAGTCAAATGCAGCTGAGAGGTCGAGTAACAGTAGTAATGCTGTTTTCTCTTGGTCTCTCAGCTCAATTTGTGTCTTCAGGTCTATCAATGCTTTTTCCGTCCTATGTAATGGTCGGAATCCTGATTGGCGGATACCTAAGAGTTTGTGCTGTTCGAGGTGTTTTTGGATCTGCAAATATGCAATTTTATCCAAAATTTTAAGAAGAAATGGTACTGTTGTGATGGGGCAGTAATTGGTGGCGATAAGAGGGTCTAGGTTTTGCTTCTTGAGAAGCGGAAGTACCCAGGATTGTTTCAAATCGGCTGGGATGGTGCCAGAAGCAAAGGAGGCGTTAATCAGTTTGGAGATGAAAGGGGAGAGGTCTCTTGCAGCTTCTTTTATGATATACGCTGGGCAGATATCACCTTTACAGTTAGATGGTTTGAGAGAGAGGATAGTTTTTTCTACCTCGAGGATGATAGTTTTGGTGAAGCAGAATGTGGTATTTGGATCAGAGACATTTGCTTTAGGTAGGGGGTGGTGTTGGATGAGATAGGTTCAGAGAGTCTTTCTTGATTTTTATTTTAGTTTGGAGGGTGTTGATTTTGTTGGTTAGTGCTAGTTGTATCTCTGAGCACCGGTTCTTGTCTTTAAGGCAGATATCAGGGGGAGAGATAGGGGACTCCAGTTCTTTTAGGATTGAGAATAATTCTTTCATACTGGAGTTGGACTTAGCTATCCATTCATTGTAGGAGTTTCTTTTGCCCTGGCAGATTTCTTTTTTATAATGTGATGCAGTGGGCGCTAGCTTCTTTTTGTTTTCGTGGGAAGGGCAAAGGCGCCAATCAGTTTCACATTTTCTTTTTAATAGTCGCAGGTCTTTTAACTGAGGAGTAAACCACTCGTTGAGATGTAGTTTATGTTTACTAGCTCTCAGTTTGAGAGGGGCGACTTTGTCCAAGGTAGAGAGCATGATCTTGTTACATTCATGCACCATCGTACTTGGGTCTAAGTTGTCAGCCAGATAATTTAGGGTAGGTAGAATATTAGGGATCACACTGTCCACTGTTATATTCTTTTTTAGCCTAGTTAGACAGGGTGGCGCTTCTTGGGGAGCCATGAGTTTTAGTATCATGGACACGAAGAAATGATCCATCCAAGATAGGAGAGAGAGAGGTAACAGTAGCTGTACAATTGTGGTTGGCTACCCAGTCCAGGGTTCTACCCTTAGGGTGGGAGCGTTCACCTTTTGGGTTAATCCTAATGCGTTGGGGGAAGTTTACTATTTGCACAGAATGATTGTCAGAGGGATCATTCAGGCCTAGGTTAAAGTCTCCAGGCAACAGAACCTGGGAGGTAGGTTTGAGGTTGAAAGCAATTAGATTATGCAGATCCTCATCAAAGGTGCCAATGGGACCCGGGGGTCTGTAAACTATATGCATGGTGAGGGATTAGGAGTTCTTTAGTGGTAGCTTGACAGAGAGGGATTCACATGATTGCAGCAATAAACTCTCTAGATATGATAGCTATTCTGCCGTCTCAGGAGCCATCTCTGTCTTGTCTGAGAATAGTGTATCCTTCTGGGATGGCTAACGAGAGTGCAGGTCCTGCGGCCTTGTGTAACCATGATTCAGTTATGGCTAGGAAATCTAGGCTGTTTTCTGTAATTAGGTTGGCTATGTCGATAGCATAGGTGACCAATGACCTAGCGTTGAGGAGAGCTCCTTTTAGGGGTAGATTATCTTCTAGTACTGAAGAGTGCAGTGTCCCTTGATGGCAGTATATTACCTCCACCCCCATTTTTTAATGAGGATTTACAACACATGCCTTTGCAGTTGTGGGCTACAAATCCACATGATGTAGGATTACTGAAAGATGTGACCCCTGTGCGTATAATACTGAAGCCTGGTGCGGTGCTGCCCAGGGTAAGGCAATATCCATTATCGAGGGAGGTGGAGAAAGATATTAGGAAGACAATACAAGCCATACTGGACCAGGGGATCGTTAACAGGGGACAATTGGAGAATGATTCAGGACTTGCACCCCCTAAATGGCCTGGTACAGAACAAGTGTTCAGTCGTTCCGAATTCTGCGACAATTTTATACAGCATCCCCAAAGAACCCACGTATTTTACTGTAGTAGATTTAAAATATGCATTTTTCTCGATTCCACTCCATCGGCAGTCTAGGTACCTCACGGCAGTTACACAGAGCCAGCTGCGGTTCAAACACACCAGATTACCTCAGGGGTATTGCGAAAGCCAGAGCATGTTTAGCGGAATATTGCATGCCGATCTTGGGAATATTCAGGTGCCCAGCATGATTATCCAGTGCGTGGATGGTCTGCTAGTATGTAGTCACAGTGAACAGAACTGCCGAAGGGACTCCATTGCACTCTTACAATTGTTGGCCGGTAAGGGGTACAAGGTTGACAAGGCCAAATTACAATATTGCCAATAGGAAGTGCTCTATTTAGGGCACTTCATATTAGCAAATGTTAAATGAATACTACCAGGCAGGGCAGAGTCAGAATGCACCACCTCCAGGTTGGGTGTTATAGGGGGAGGTCCTATAAAGAGGGCAATGTGGGAAATAGGATTGCATATTATCCAAATTTTACAATACATATAAATGTTAATAACACGATTGGATTTACATTTATTAGCACTAATGTGAACATTAACAATAATAATGGAAATTAATTTAATGACTCTAATATGCACAATACGCCAGTGGAGGAAACAGAGGATAGGCTGTTTGCAGCAAGTAGGGGATTGTCTACCACTATGAAATCCTTGAGAATGTGTTTAGAAGAATGAAAAGAGAAGTAGGACAAAAGTATGTCACTTATCAAGGGCTGGGTTTTGATGTAATTGAGGATATTCATCATTCTGAGTTCACTAACTCATGGTACTTTGATATGAGTGGTGTGGGGAGAAACGCAGTGAATGGGAGCTGTTATGTGTGTTCACTCATTCAACATGCGTCATGGGGCTCCCAAGGAGTTAGTACCGCAAACGGTCCCAATTATAGAGGCACAATGCCTAGTTCATCTTGCACTATGCAGAATAAAAGGAACATTCCAGGCACATAGTGTGCAACTGCAAATGTTGGGTCCAGATTTTGTAAAATGCAGTGACAACCCAGAAAAGTGTGTGAAACTACCCTATCTGATGGTGATAGGGTGGAAACATGTCAATAACAACTGGCAGGACATCACACTACCTTGCTTAGCAGAGGGACTGGTAACATATAGCAAGGAAAGGATAACAAGTGGATACTTTCTGTGCGCAAATTTGGACAGAGCATATCACAAAGCTGACGTGGATTGCAACAATGGAAAAGCCGGTGCGAGTGCATTAGGAAGAACAATATAGACTCTGTTTCTGCAGCAAAGGTACAGTCTTTGTCGGCCCAAATGAACATTCCAATAAAACTCTTGTTCACAGACATGAAGAAAGGAACAGCGGCGCTGATGGATTACTACTGGGTCTGCATCCGCTAGGCTTAATTGTACCTCGCACCATGATTGAGGGGCTGTCGTTCGCTGGTCACATTGTACTCGGTGCTATTAGTAATCCCAGATGAACACCTCAAGGATGAGCACTGCCTGCAGAGGGACCAATCAATTTCCCCACAGTCGAAAATGAAGATAAGAGCTTGGTGCCCACACAAGAGGCCCATATGAAGCCAGGAAAAGGATAATTCCAACTACAGAGGACAAAAAGATCGAATTACATATCCACAGACTCTTCCCCATTGCTTGCCGAAATACCAGAATAATACCGGCTTTTCAGCTCAGCAAATGGTTGCAAAAAGTGAGATGGGAATTGGTCCAGCTTGCGAATGACACAGAATGGATTTAACATGATCAACGTTGAGTTGCGGGCATTGAGACTTATGACAATGCAAAATCGTTACGTGCTGGACATGTTAACAGCAATGGAAGATGAGGTTTGCAAAACATTTGGCCATTCCTGCTGTATATTCGCACCTCCAGAGGATGCAGAGAATGCATCATTATCCCACATCATCGCAGCTGTCCGTGGCCTGAGTGTTCGCATGAAGGAGGGAGGAATACAAGACAGTGATTGGCAACGCTATATTTTTCTCAACACTACTTCCTCCCTCTTGCAGCCCTCAATTTGAAACTTGCTCACAGCCGACATTTCTTCCTTTGGAACACTAACATATATCTATTGGGGCAGCAGACTCTTATCCATCCCCAGCTGGTCTGAGCCCTGCAGCTCCGGTGAAACCTTTGCCCGATGCGGTCCATTTGTGAAAATAAGGGATTTTAGACTCTCTTGGTAAGCCTTTGTTACCTTGAGTGGTTCTAATGTTTGCCAAAAACTAAATGAGCAATTACCCTTCATGTATGAGAGTTGTACCCTAAGGTGCCAGAATATACACACAGAACTAAGACTGGTTTCATTTGTATATGTACTCTGCAGGGTCTTCTAATGACGCACTGACAAAGGAGGCTGACACTTCCATACTGCCGCCAAAATGCGACCTCGACGGGGGCTCACGTGCAGTCCTTTTGTTGGACCAACCCTACAGCTAACCGACAGCTTTTTTGTTTGTTTCTTCTTAATTAGGGACAGTAGAAACTAAGAAGGCAAAAAGAACTGAGAAACTCAGCAAAAAAATAATCACCCTAAACCATCGTTGGCGGTACACCACAGAACACCTGAGAAAACAAGAACTAAATCGGCGGCTAATGAGACCTACTCCACCGACCACCGCAAAGATTTGACAGTGATGAGACCAAAAGCAGCGGACCGTCCTTTTAATCTCGTCCAGCAAAACATTCTAAAAGTCAAAAAAAAAAAAAATGGAGCACAAGATATTTCCCCAGATCAAAGCTCTCAACCCGAGGACCAACATTTAAAGGAAACTTTGAAAATCTCAGGAATCGTCCGAAATGATACTTGTTCTGCAACGATAAAACCACAAGCGATCACTTCATTACAGACCATGTGGTCTTGGCTCCCAAAAGCCTTGAAGATTCAACGGCAGAAATAGCGACTCAAACCCAAAGAACGTAACTCTTTTAGCGACCTTCAAACGTCATCCAAGCAGGAAGCAATAAAGATGTGCTCACGGAACACTCGAGGCTTCCTTCACCTCACAACCCCGGGTACTATAAACTTGTGCGACTACGACATCATATGCCTCTAGGAGACATGGCTAAGTCAATGCCCCACCCTTGATGGCTATGTGATCAACATAGCCCCAGCCAAAAAAAAGGCACCACAGGACGCCCCACAGCAGGGCTACTAATTGCGATCCGTAACGGACGTGGCCTCATGAGTATTCAAAAATTGAAAGAAAACCAATTTATGCTTGTGGTGAAGCTAAATTGGACAACTACTGACGTGAAGAAAAATAAAACCTCTTCAAACCTGGTAATCATCATTAGCATTTACTGGAATCCCGCAGTCATCGAATCTACAAAATTCACTACCATGATCGAGACTGAAATTGACTGGATCCAAACAACCCACCAAGCTGACCATATTATAATATGCAGTGATCTCAACACCAACTGTCAGGATAAAATCGACGACAACAAGAGAAAACTCAAAAAACCAACTGTTGACCAAAGGGCAAGCAAATGGATGAAATCAAGATTTTTCTCTAACCTTGACTCGGTCTTTAGTGATCCCAACAGACCTCCGATTTGGGAAAGAGCTAACTCAAAATCAACATTCGGTTATATTTTTGTGACATGATCCCTACTACCGCAAATAACATCTTTTGACTTGGTGAGGACCCATTCTAGTGATCACAACCTCCCACTAACGACCTGGGCTTCAACTCCTCCAAATCATCCATCAATGATTTCCAATCTCGAGTTAAATAGTCAAGGCACAAGACTAATAATGACCAAAAAGGCCATCAGTCCCTAACGGAGGCCTATAAGGACTTAAAAAAGGGCGAAAATCACACAATGGTGGACTACATCCCGCTACTAAGCATTCATAAAGTTCCGCAAGGAAACAAAAAACAACCAAAACTACATCGAAGGCATGTATACGACAAACTTGTCGCCGAAAAAAAGAGGAACCTAAGAAGAATCAAAAGACAGGCACAAAAATGTGAACCTCAGCTTGCTGTAACCATCAATCGGGAAGCTCAGAGAACTTACAAAGCATGGCTGAGAGTCCATCGGGGAGCATTATACCAACAAGACGCTTCAAACATTCTGGAAGCTATTAATGGTAACCATACCAGAGACTTTTGGTCCCTTTTACATTCAACATCTGCAGGAGCCCCTCCTTCCCAACAAAATGGAATAAGGGAATCAAATTGGGAGAGTTATTTGAACACTCTCTTCCAATCCCCCCAAAAAATCCAGGAAGACATGAGCAGATGTGACACCCCTTGCATCCGATTGGACAATAAAGAAAACATCTTGGACCTGATAAGAAAATTAAAACCATCACGAGCCCCAGGGCCAGACGGCATAACAAATCTTGATTTGAAGACTCATCCCAAAGCCTGGTCATCTCTCCTAAGTGTGATCTTCAGATGCTGTGCTGATGCCAAATCCATCCCTCCATCATGAAATTCTGCGAATATAGTACCTATCTACAAAAAAGGAAACAGGGTTGATCCCACAACCTAGTGCCCAATCGCCCTGTTAGATCCTATAGGTAAAGTTTTTGGATCACTTCTCCTCCAACATTTCACAGCATGGGCCAAAAAAGCCCCCTGCCAAGACTCGCTACAGACAGGGTTTAAAAAGAACATGGGCACGAATGTGAATATACTCATCTTGAGCTCCTTCAAAAGTAAGACCTTAGAAGGAAGTCCCAGAATATTCATCACCTTTGTCAACCTGCGTAAACTTGCTTCTTGGAAATGCCCACAAGAGATCCTAGATCCAATTAAAGCCCTATACTCCAATACGACCATGAGAGTCCGTCTGAACCAGCAAGGGACTCTCTCTGGAAAGATCAACACGGCCAGAGGTGTTAATCAGGGCTGCTCTCTGGCCCCCGCCCTGTTCTGGACGTATCTTGGCAACTACAAAGAATCAGAAAAGGCGGTAAAATCATTTCCACCTAAGCTTGGAGAAGAACAGATCAGTCGCCTCCTGTACATGGACAACTTGATCCTTTTAGACCACAGCCCAATAGGTTTACAACAGAAACTAAATAACCTACAGCACTACATGGCGGAAAATAATCTGGAGATCAATCAAGAAAAAACGAAAATGATGGCAATTGAAAAATCTACCAAGAAGAATGAAAAGATATCTCTTTGTCTGGGATCAGTCACAGTGGAAAGAGTCAACAATTTTAAGTACCTAGGAGTCACCCTGGACAGTGCGGTTAAAGAAAAAGCCATGCAGGAGGTACTTTATGAGAAAACAAAAAAACTGGCAGCTCAGGGAAAAGCCATCGATATCAAATTCGGACGCTTCGACAATTCCTGTTAGAGACTTTTACAAAAAAGAAGGTTATACCATCCCTAACCTACGGCTCAGATGCTATGCCCAATCTTCCGCCAGAGCTCTGGGCTAAATTGGAAGCAGTTTTTTTGCAAACAATTCTAGGTCTACCAAAATCAACCTCAGTCGCAGTGATCAGATGCAAACTTAGCCTCTCATCATTGAAAACAACAGTAGACTTAAATAGCCTAATGCTACAGGAAATGCATCCTGAAAGATACCCCATACACCTACCGACTGATAACTCAAGAACTTCTGCTCGGATCCTGCAAAATGCTGACTAAATGGAAAGCAGTCAACATGCCCCTTTTATATTCAGTGGAAAGCTGCGAAGAAGAGCTCGCAAATAATCCCGTAAAAGTGACAAAAAAGATGCGAGAACTTGACTGGATCAAGACCTTAGAAAAGGCAAGCGCTAATAAAATCACCACTCATCTTCCTCTGATCTACAAGAAACTAGACGTCCTTCAATCCTACCTTAATTTATTTCCAAGCAGGTCTGCACGTAACTTCTTCCTAAAAACGCGTTTCAATTTACTGGAAACTAACAAAATATTAGCCATCAGAGGCTTAGCCTTGACAAAGTGTTGTTGTCTCTGCAAATCAACAACAAAGGAAACTATTCGCCGTCGTCTCTTGACCTGTCCTGTGACACAGAAGATTTGTTGCCTATACTTGAAAGATACCATCTCAAACTTTACTATTCAGGACGAGGAGAATTGCTGGAATAAATTAATCAGAGGAGACAGACCGGCATGGTTACTGGCAACAGTGAACATTATGCAACATATCACTAAAGTGATGCTTCCGGCTCAAAACCTGTACCTTCCAAACGCATCATTGAACCAACTTTAGATCTTAAGACTTTTTCTTCTTCTTCTTTTGCTTCTGCTGTTTTTACAATGAACGAAATTTCCATTTCAAGTTTGACTTCATCCATCTTTTAAGAATAAATAAATATAGTTGAATTACATAATATAGTTTAAAGAGCGAGGAACATTGATATTTCTTAGTGTAGATATTAGTAATCATAGGGAGAAGGGAAGGCCTGCATGGTAAATGCAGTAAATGCGGCATTGCATGCACTAGGCCCAAATTCGCAAGAGCACAGAAATCCCCATCCATGCCTGAGCTCCCATGAGGACAGCCCACACCCCCAACCACCACGATGCCTATTTATTCTTCTAACAGTGTTGCAAAGATGTATTTTTTACCCAAGAGGAATGTGTCCTACAAGGCCGCGATCAGAGACCAGCGCCAGGTGTGCATGATCTCACACTGGCTAAAGCATGACGCAGCCCATTCCCGGGTGACCACGAGTTATAGCCCTGAATAGTAATAAGTCCAGAAATGTCAAAGAGGAAGGACAGGGCATATCGTGAAACGACAATCATGTGATTTGTATTACGAAGGTGCTGGGAGGGATAAATTATACTTCAGAATGAGGGTGAGCCTTTGGAGCTGGATGGCGTGGGTGGGAGTGAGTGAAATGTGTGTGAGAAGGTTAAAGTGCCCCAGATCCTCCGCTGTGTCCGTCTTAAGCCCTGCCAAGTGCACAGCAAGAGTTTGTTTGTTTATTTATTTGCATTGCGCGCCAGACCCAAAGGTATCCGGGCACAGAAGTTACAAGATGATTCACAGCTTAGGTTACAGAAATAAATTACACATGGCTAACAAATATGGAACACAGTCATTCGTAGGTAATAATTACAAATCTTTACAAACAGAAATGGGTGCACGAGCAAAAAGTGCTATGGTAGAACATAATGGAAACATCATAGCTGACTGTGTACGAAGTGGAAGGGAGGGCGGGCCTTAATGATCTGTTGACTTGAATCATTTATTGCAATTAAATCTAAAGTTCTGGTATGATTGATCTTCTCGGAGTGGGGGCGGCAGGGTGTTCCATAGCTGGGCCGCTTTTACAGGAAAGCTGCTGCCTCCGACCATGTTAAATCTGGGGATGGAGAGGCAATTTGTGTTGACTAGTCTAGAAGGTCTGGTAGATGTCCTTCTGTGGAATCTCTCAGAGAGATAGCTGGGAGCTGCATTATTCAACAATTTAGGAATAAGTGATGCCGTTTTTAGCTGGATTTTGTCATTAGTCGAAATCCAGTTGTTTTGTCGTCTGATCTCAGATATATCATCTCTCCTAGCCACGCCCAGGGCCGCTCTGAAGGCATTATTTTGGAGAGTTTGGATTCTCCTGATGATAGATTTATTGGAACCAATGTAAAGGGCGTTGCAATAATCCAACCAGGACAGAATGAGGGCTCTGGCCAGGATGATGCAACTGTTGTTGGAGAGAAATGGTTTGCCGGTTCTGATAAATTTACAAATGTAAGCGGTAGCGGAGTCCAAGGCATTCACTTATCTAGTAAAGGAGAGAGTGGAATTGAGGTAAAAACCTGGGGGTTTTACCTCGTTGGCAACTTTGATGAGGTTGCCATCAATAACGAAGGAGGAATATTCATGGCCTAGTTTTTTAGGATAGTGGGGGTACCCAGGATGATGAGCTCTGTTTTGTCATTATTCAGGCATTGATCGTGAGTTGCCATCCATACCTGGATGATGAGGAAACTCTATTCACCAAGGCAAAATCCTTACCGTAATTCCCAGAAAGTAGGGGGGGGAGTATCTGAGTATCATCTGCATAGTTGCTGTAGGAGATACCCAGATGGTCTATGTTAGGGAGAATTCTCCAGAATGGCTAATTTCCCTCACCTACTGAGTCCCTCGGCAGCTTTGCTGGATTTCTAGGATTTATTTTTTCACCTGGTAAGAGTGTGAGCCTTTGTTCCAACTCTTACATGTGTTTTGCTGTGTGTGTTTAACATTTTCGTGTTCATAGACTGGAGCCTCACCTACTCCACAGGCATCATCTTTTTACTGTGTGTTACACAGCACCTTCAGTGCAGTGACAAAGAGTTGTCTTTTAGACTTCCCAACTCAGACTCCATTTTCTGGGACTTATTACTGTCTCCCAGAACATATAAAGTTGCCATTAACCTTATTAGCCTCTGTAAAACCACAGACCCAGTACACCCTATCTTACATAGATTATACTGGAAAGGGTTAATACTTATCCATTTTTTCTGTTTCTCTTGGAGCACTGTTTCGCTCCCTTTTCATCAAGACTTGGCTGGTGGCAGCGGTAACTACCCTATTTTTCCTACCGCGGTTATCTTAAATAACCTTGGTATTGTTTTAGGCTATCTTGGTAGCCTTGCACTTAAACCCGCTAGACCATATATGTTTTATTACGGTTCCAGCTTGGTTTATTTGCCATTTCCTTTTGTAAAAGTCTTTCTTGTGTTTTACTCTGCACGCCAAACCAGGTTTGATTCCTTTGTTCACCGTCTTTTCACAGGCTTCTACGCAGAAGCCCTCCTTTGGTGCCTGTATGTCTGGGGGGACAGGATGTTATGTTATGTTATGTTACTTTGCATTTATATAGCGCCTTATATACCATTGGTATGGTCTGAAGGCGCTGGTAGGTTGAACGCCCTTGGGAACCGAAGTTCAAGTCAGTAGAGAGAGTAGAGAGAGTCAAAGGTGCGTGTGAGCACCGGATATGTGTGCAGCTGGTGTGGCATTCGTATCATAGCTGCTTCTTAGCGGTAGGTGTGGTGGTTGGGAGGTCAATAGTATGTGTTCGTTCTGGCGAGAATTATCCAGACCGATCTTGGCTGCGTTACGCCTGAGGAGAACGCCTGGCTGGGGGGGGTGTAACCAGCAGTGTTTAGTTAGAGTGATGGGGAGTATGAGGCAGATGTTGGTATGAGAACAGCTATACCGAATGGTGTCATAGTATCGCTGTGTTCTATTTGAGTGGTGGTGTAAAGAAGAGAGTAAGCGTGGAGATGCGAGTATGGTGGTTTACTGTAGGTGCTTGAGATCGCGCCCACACCAATACTTCCATGAACTTCATCCGTTCCATGTACTCCAATTGTTCCATGCATTACGACCGTTTCAAGCACTCAGACCATTCCTTTCAGTGTTCTTTCAGACATTCCATGCCCTCCAAACCATTTCATGTACGTCCCGCCATTCTGTGCACTCCAACCCGTTCCATGCACTCCCATCCGTTCCATGCACTCCCATCCGTTCCATGCACTTCAACCATTTTATGCCCTCCAACATTTGATGCACTACTCCCGTCATTCGTTCTAGCCACGTTATCCTTTGTCCATGCATTATCCATACACATAAGTCATCTTCGTACTGATCCTTTCATTCGTTCTACCCATGTTATCCTTACTCCATACATCATCCATCCACATACGTCATCTTCACACGTTCCATTCACTTAACTATTTGTGCCACTTCCCTCGTTCCACCCACTCCACTAGTTCCCCCCACTTCGCTGGTTCCAAGCACATCACCCGTTCATTCACCTACTTCATCCGTTCTACCATTTCACCTGTTCCACCTACTTCACCCATTCTACGTCAGTTCATTGGTTCCATCCACACCCTTCATCCGTTCCATCCACACCCTTCATCCGTTCCAACCCCATGCTTTGCCCGTTCCATCCCCATGCTTTGCCCATTCCATCCCCATACTTCACCCTTTCCATCCCCATACTTCACCCGATATAGGGCTTCCACTTCACCCGTTCACCCTATATAGGGTAGACTTTCAAGACTTTGGTACAGTGACGTTATTAGGGGCACTGTCAAATCCCGCTATGCCAGAGTGGTGTTGTTATATACACTTCTAGAATCAACTTTGTACGGAGAGGAAATTAGGCACACTTCTAAAATCAGCCAAGGCTCGTTAATAGGCACACTTCTAGGTACAACCAGGGCACGCTATCAGGTACAATTCTAAATTCCACCAAGGCACGCTATTAGGCACACTTCTAAGCTCAACTTTGCAGAAATAGGATAATAGGCAGCGAAAACAGTTTTGCAGTGGGGATGATATTAGGCAACCAAATTTAAATTTGCATAGTGAGGATATACAACTAAGGCGCACTAATGGGCACACTTCTAGGTAAACCAAGGGCACGCTATCAGGCACATTTCTAGATTCAACCAGGGCACGAATATTAGGCACCCTTCTAAAATTCCGCTTTGCACAGAGGATTTTAGGCGCACTTCTAAATTCAACCAAGGCGCGCCGATAGGTACATTCCCAAATTCAACTTTGGACAGAGAGGATATTAGGCAACCCAATTCAACTCTGCACAGAGGAGATATCAGGCACACTTCTAAATTCAACCAGGGCGCTTTAATTTTGCACACTTCTAAAATCAGGCAAGGCACATTATTAGGCACACTTCTAAATTCAACTTTGCACAGAGAGGATATTAGGTGCATTTCTAAAATCAACCAAGGCGTGCACATAGGCACACTTCGAAATTCAGCCAAGGCGTGCTAATAGGCACACTTCTAAATTCAGCTTTGCACAGAGAGCGTATTAGGCACACTTCAAAATTCAACGAGGGAACGCTATTAGGCACACTTTCAAAGTCAACCGGGGCACGTTAATAGGTACATTTCTAGAGTCGACCAGGGCATGTTATTAGGCACACTTCTAAATTTAACTTTGTACAGAGAGGATATTATGCATACTTCTAAATTCAGCCAAGGCGCGCTAATAGGCACACTGCTAAATTCAACTTTGCCCAGAGAGGATAATAGGCGCACTTCTAAGTTCAACTTTGCACAGAGAGGATAATAGGCACATTTCTAGATTCAACTTTGCACAGAGAGGATTTTAGGCACATTTCTAGATTCAACTTTGCACAGAGAGGATAATAGGCACATTTCTAGATTCAACTTTGCACAGAGAGAATAATAGGCACATTTCTAGATTCAACTTTGCACAGAGAGGATTTTAGGCACATTTCTAGATTCAACTTTGCACAGAGAGGATAATAGGCCCACTTCCAAGTTCAGCTTTGCACAGAGAGAATAATAGGCACATTTCTAGATTCAACTTTGCACAGAGAGGATTTTAGGCACATTTCTAGATTCAACTTTGCACAGAGAGGATATTAGGCATGCTTCAAAATTCAGCGAGGGCATGCTTTTTGGCCCACTTCTAAGGTCAACCAGGGCACGTTAACAGGCACATTTCTAGAGACAGCCAGGGCATGTTATAGGCACATTTCTAAAGTCGACCATGGCATGTTAATAGGCATACTTCTAAATTCAACTTTGTGCAGAGAGGATATTAGGCACACTTCTAAAGTCAACCGGGGCACGTTAATAGGTACACTTCCAAATTCCACTTTGCACAGGGAGGATATTAGGCGCACTTCAAAATTCAACCAAGGCACGCTCATAGGCACATTTCTAAATTCAACATTGCACAGAGAGGAAATTAGGCACACTTCTAAAGCCAACCAGGGCATGTTAATAGGCACACTTCTAAATTCAATTTTACACCGAGAGGAAATTAGACACAGTTAATTTTAAAGGACATTTGTAACGTGCACAATCACCGCCAAGGTGGTCTCCCGGTGCTCTGGCGGCTCTGAAAAAGCGACGCAAGCTAGGGTTCAGAATCTAAGTGTGGTGCATGTTAAGAATTTTATTTATTTATTTATTTTACATTTATAAAGCGCTCACACAGCCCGCAGGCATCGAGGCGCTGTTACAGGAATTGTTTGTTTTCTTAATTGTGTGTGGTTTTTTTTGTCTTAGTTACGTATTTATAACGCGCTTAAACACCCAGAGGTTTCTAAGCGTGGACCCGGGGATCGAACCTGTTGTTGCTTCGTGTCGTCTTGCTTCCAAGACGCGCACGCTGCCGCTGAGCTATCCTCCCGGGACGATTCTATCTGGACGCGACGGAGCCAAAGTTCAGAATTCCATACGAGTGTGGCACATGCTAACAATCCCATTTCGATCTAGATGCAGTGCAAGCTAAAGTTCAGTTCCCTAGATGTGTGGCACTAGCATATGCATCACGAAGGCAACATTTTCAGTCCATTTACAGTGGTCAAAAGTCTTCCTAAGTATGTATTGTTTAAGTCTATGGCAGTCTACGCTATGGAAGGTAAGGTAGGGTGACAGGGACTTTCTGGAGTAGAGTACTTGCTCTACACCCCACCCATGCAACACTCACAGTTTTGTTGGTGTCTGCTGGCTTCCCTGGCTTCCCCTGCGGACACCTGCTGACACTTCCTGGAGCCGCCTCTGTTCGAGCCGCCCTTGGCCTTGGGGCCCTTAGCCGCGGGGGCTGCCGGGCAGGGGGCTGCCCTGGAAAGGCCGCTTATGACAGCCAGATGGTCCAATCAGGGGAGGTGGGAGGGTTGGGGAGGCGGGAAGAAGCACACGAACAGGGAAATGGAGGCAGGGGAGGGGGCTGGGAGATGGGCTGCACACAGGCACTGGGGCCATGGAGGCCTTAAAAAAAAGAGTACAGCATGGCCCAGGAGGGTCGCTAAATGGACTGCAGCTCACCTCTTCCCAATGGAAATGGGCGCCAGCACGGTGCTCGCGCCGTGTAGGTCCCAGGAACTGGTCCTCAGATGGTCCAATCAGGGGAGGTGGGAGGGTTGGGGAGGCGGGTAGAAGCACACGAACAGGGAAATGGTGGCAGGGGAGGGGGCTGGGAGATGGGCTGCACACAGGCACTGGGGCACATGGAGGCCTTAAAAAACGAGTACAGCGTGGCCCAGGAGGGTCGCTAAATGGACTGCAGCTCACCTCTTCCCAATGGAAATGTGAGGGAGGGGTTTAGGACTCCCTGCACAGGAGACCCATGTCGCACTCTGACCTGATTGGCTGTGGCGACTGTCCCGACGGGACAGCCACCCTGCTGTGTAATTGACAGCCAATGGGGGAAAACTGCATAAAAAGCAGGTCTCTGCGTCTGGAAAGGCAGAGTCGCCATTGGAACAAAAGAACCAATGAGGAACTGACGGAAGAGGACCCCCACCACAACTGAACAGCCCGGTGACGCCCTGCTGCAGGTCCGAATCCTTGAACTCCAATGACAGAGAAGATCCTCCAGGAATCTTCTTCCCTTGAGCTGGTGGGACCAACTAGTTCGCCCAAACTGCAAGCCAGGACTCCCTCCTCTGGTCGAATTCGCTGCACAGAGCTACAGTGGGCCGGATAGCCAGGAAGGTCGGACCCTGCTTGGGTTTTAAGGAGTGTACCTTTTATTTGTTGCTTTTCTCTGCTACTGGTTTCTTCCCTGGGCAGTGCAGGACCCTCCAGTCTTCCTACTGCATGTCAGTCCGACAGTCGCTTCAGGAACCGTGAGCCTGCAGGAACTGCCAGGAACGTCCGCCTCAGTTACAGCTTCTTCTCCATTTAAAGGTACTGGACAAATCCGATTGTTCGCTTTGTTCAGCCATGGTGAAAGTGTATGAAATCTTTCTCCAATCTGAGGGCTTGTCCCTCTCTATTCTTTAAACTAACTTTTCTGCCGACCAACTCGTGCAGAACTCTTGAGCAAAAAAACGTTTGTCCTATTGACTTTGGCCCTAAGCCTTTTTAATTTGATTCCCTCACTGTAGTTCCTCTTTCTAGTTTGCCCTGCTTACTTACCTGTTGGTGCTGTTCAATTTCTGCCTAACTTTGTCTTTCCCTCCCTTTTTAATTTCTGGAGTGCCATTTTGCTCCCACTTCATTTGTGAGCTTAACTTGTCTGTAACCTATTGGGAGTGGTGTGGTGTATTAAGAGTGTGATTTTTAAGCTGCTTTACTTTAGTGAAATGTTATAAAACTGATGTGTAAATAAATGTATATTCTTTTACTCAGAAACCTTGAGTCAGTGTTTGTTTGAATCATAGTAATTGCTGTCCTTTGTGTAACTATTGATACTGCTCACTTGCTCTTGAGATAAGTCTGGCTGCTCAGCCATCGCTACCACTTTTACTGTGTAGTACAGTCTTGTACCAAAGGTGAATTTGTACTGTCACTTGTAGTCTTAATTGTGTGTGGTTTTCCCAAAGGGTACTGCATATAATTCTGCCTAACAGTCTAGATCATCGAAATGGGGCTTAGTGAATATGTTATACAGCGTAGGAGAGACACAGGATCCCTGGGGCACCCCACAGGTAATGGGAATGGGGTCTGCAGCTGCTGAGGAAGACAAGACCCTCATGGTCCTAACACTTAAAAATGACTCAATCCAAACCATAGCCTCCTTGGAGAAGTGTGCGGCTGAGTCTAGATGGCTTCATAAGACCTAGTGGTCCACAAGGTCAAATGCACCCGAGAGGTTGAGGAGAAGAAGGAGGACTGATTTTCCCTTATCCCTTAGCTCGTCCACTTGGGTCTTTAGGTCGATGAGGCCGGTTTCTGTACCGTGTTGGGGACGGAAGCCTGATTGGCGAGCTCCTTAGAGATGGTGTAGTTCCAGATATTTCTGAATTTGTAGGTATGCAACCTTATCTAATATCTTTAAGAGAAAAGGTACTGTCATTATAGGTCAGTAATTGGTTGGTAGTAATGGGTCTAGAGTTTGTTTTTTTAACAGTGGGAGCACATATGATTCTTTGAGGTTGGTGGGGATAGTGACAGACGCGAATGAGACATTGATGAGCTTTGATATAAAGAGAGCTTGATCCCTTGCTGCATCCTTGATAAACTGGGCAGGACAAAGATTATCCTGGCAATTTGAAGGTTTAAGTGAGAGTATGACTTTTTCTTCCTCAAGGATCGAGGTTGTAGAAAAGTTGATGTCAGAGCACCAGCTTTTATCTTTAGTGCAGGTGTCTGGCATGGGGGTAGGGGTCTCTAATTCTTTTAGGATCATAAATAATTCCTTAATGCTGGAATTAGCTTGAGAGATCTGGTTATTGTGGGATTCTCGTTTGGCCAGGCACATTTATTTTTTGTAAAGGGACGAGATCTTGGAAAGTTTGATTCTGTTTGCTTCTGAGGGGAGTAGTCTCCAGGAAGCCTCGCAGCTTCTCTGTTTTTGCCATAAGTTCTTTAGATGTGGGGTGAACCACTTTTTCAGATGGGTTTTAGGCTTACTTGGTCACAGTTTAAGTGGGGCAATGATATCTAGCGATGTTGTCATGATTTTATTATAGTCGTCGACAAGTGTTCCGGGATTAGTGCTGTCTGGAAGAGAATTGAGGGTAGGGAGAATAGCGGGAATAAGTCTATCCACTGTAATATTCTTTTTGTTCCTGGTTAAGGCGGGGTGGGGGTGTGTATCGGGAGGGGTCTGGTGGTAGTGAGTGTGAATGACAAAAGGGAGTAGTCCGTCCAAACTTGTGGGAGATGGAGGTGATATTAGCGTAGCAGTTATAATCAGCCACCCAATCTAATATTATCCCTTTCTTGTGAGTAGGCTCATTAATTCTTTGGGTTAGGCCAAGTTCTGACAGGATGTTGGCAGTTGTGGTGTTCTGTTTATCAAGTAGGCCGTTAAAGCCCAAGTTGAAATCGCCTAGGAGTAGTACTTGCAATGTGTTTTTAAGGTTGTTTGAGAGTATAGTGTAGATATCCTCCTCAAATGTTCCAATGGGGCAGGGAATCTGTAGATCAGATGAATGGTAAGGGTCTGGGAGTTAACCAGCGGTAACTTAACTGTGAGAACTTCACAGGATTGGATGACTTTGGGGGGGGGGGGAGCAAGTCTCATGGGTAGGCTGGATTTGGAGATAAAGGCGATGCCTCCACTTCAAGGCTGTCCTGTCCGAGAATCGTATAGTTGTCTGGAACTGCTAACGTGAGTATAGGGCTTGACTCAGTGATGGCGAGAAAGTCGAGGTTTTCTGCCAAAATCAGATCAGTAATCTCTGTGGCATGTGCTACCAATGACCTGGTGTTTATTAGAGCCCCTTTGAGTGGAGGAGTAGGGAGATCTGTGGCAGATATGTGGGGAGTTAAGGAGTCTATTCTCTTAGGTTGATGAGCAATACTGTGCTTGGAGGTAATGTGGAGAGGTGAAGGATTGTTGGAGGGTTTGGCGCTTGTAGTATTTCGGCTAAAAGGGGGATGGTTTGTTTTCAGATTTGAAATGGGCGTAGATCTGGCGAGAGGTTCAAATAGTTTTGCTAGTCTAGATCATAGTCTAATATTCCTAATATCTGTATTACAAGGATTGCTTCGGAGTAAACCCAGAGTAGGGTGTTAGGCAGAATCCTGTGCAGTTCCCTTAGGGACCACTGCACACAATTAAGTCTACAAGTGGTAATATAAGTTCACCTTTGGTACAAGCCTGTACTACACTGTTAAAGTGGTAGCAGTAGCGGAGCAGCCAGGCTTATCTCAAGAGTATATGAGCAGTAGCAGAGATTACACAAAGGACCACAATTACTGTGACTGAAGCAAACACTGACTCAAAGTTTTAGGTAAAAAATATAAGTACATATATTTTTAAACCATCTGCTATAAAACACAACACTTCTATAAATTTGAAACCACACATAAAATACACTACACACAACCAATTCCACTTGTGCCAGTAAATTCAAGGTAACTACATTAGGACTTTACAGACCGGTGTTGCGATGCTAACGCGTACCCGCAAATAGAAATGCTCAGGAAGTTAAAACACACTTTGTATTTAAGAATTTAAAACAAGGAAAAAGTTAAGAAAATTCAAAGGCAATACTTTTTCAAGGCAAGGAGACTCGAGGACCAGTTCAAAGATACAGATTAAAGTCAATAGGCCTGCGCCAGTGTCAATGGAGCAGATGCTCAGTTGACGAGGATCATACGTCGAACAGTTCGAGATTCGAGGTGCCAAGAGTTCGTAAAGATTGTCAAATGGAAGGAAAAGTTATAAGAATGATGGAAGAAAGAACAAATCTTCGTGGAGGAAAAGGGTTCGCCCCACTCCAGCTGATCAGACCGAGAGAAAGACCAAGTGTGCACAGTACCTTATTCTATTGGAGAAAAGCTGAAGCCACGGCAGTTGTTCCTGGTAGTTCCTGCAGACTCACGGTTCCTGCGGCTTCAGTTGGGAGGACAAGAAGGAGGACGTCTGGACCGATCTGCACTACCCAGGGATGAGGCCAGCAGCAGTGAGAAAGACAACGATGAATAAAAGGTGCGCTCCTTTTAATCAGGAGAGGGCTCTTCTGGTGGCTATCCGGAACACTACAGCACAACAGTGATTTTGACCCAGGAGAGGATTGCCTGTCTGAAGAAAAGACGAGCTGGTTGATCCCACCAGGCTCAAGGGAAGACGACTCCGGACTAGATCTTCTCTTAGTCGTTGAAGGGGTAGATAGCTCAGGACTGCAGCAGGGCTTCACCGGGACTCGGGTTGCAACAGCCGTCTTCTTCTCCGCTTCTCTTCGGTTCCTTGTAGTTCCAGAGGCGACTCTGCCTTCTAGCTCAGGAGTCCTGCCTTTTATGCCAAAATCCCCCATTCACACAGCCTGGCTGTCAATCACTCAGCAGGGGGGTTGTCCTGCCGGACAACCACCTCAGCCAATCAATACAAAGTGCGACTTGGGTCTCCAAGGAGACCCTGTGCAGGGGGTGACTACACCCCTCCCTCACATTCAGCCCAGCTAGACACCCAGACGCCAAAGGAGGGCTTCTGGTCAGAAGCCCGCCAAAGGTCGGCGAACAAAGGAGGAAAACCTGGTTTGCCGCACAAAGAAAGGCCCAAGAAGGATGTTAACAAAAAGAAATGGTGATTAAACCCAACCGGAGCTGAAATAAAAAGTATTTGGGCTAGCGGGTTTAAAGTTTGAGGCTACTAAAATAGCCTAAAACAATACCACGTTATGTAATATAATCATGGTAGGAAAGTTAGGGTAGATACCACTGCCACCAGCCAAGTCTTAATATTAAGGGAGCAAAACAATGCTCCAAGAGTTACAGATAATAAGGGCTAAGAATTTACACTTTCCAATACTCCATATAAGATGGGGTGTACTGGATCTGTGGTTAAATGACTATAAAGTTAATGGCAACTTTACCCTTTTCTGGGGGACAGTAGTCAGTCCCAGAAATGGAGTCGGTGGGAAGTCAAAACGACAACCCTGTGTTACTGCACTGAAGGTGCTGTGTAACACACAAAAGAGTGGTGCTACTGAAGTGGTGTATTTCAGAGTCCACAATCACAAAAACAGATGAAATACACATGGAAAAACACAGGTAAGAGTGGGGCAGAAGCTCACACTCTTACCAAGTGGAAAAAATAAACTCCAGAAATCCAGCAAAGCTCCTGAGGGACTCACTGGGTAAGGGAAATTAGCCATAGAATGAGAATTCTCCCTAACATAGAGATACTAGGTTGGGTTATGTTCTATAAATCGTCTGTAGTCATTGTAGGGTTGGTCAAGCTCAGGGGATTATGAAGGTAGGGGGTGGAGGGTCTAGCAGAGCACAATAAGATATTGAGAGTAAGTAATGTGGCTAGGTCGCTGAGGTTAGGTGCCGTGGTAAACATACTGGGCTAAGAGTCTCAGTCGATTCTGTATTAGCATAGGCAAGTACAAACAATGGAATGGGCAGGCCTGATATAAACAGCAGAATAGGCTAGTCCAACATTAGCAAAGGCATGTACAAACAATGGAATAGGCAGGCCTGAGAAAATCAGCAGAATAGGCTAGTCCGTCCTTAGCATATGTAGGTACAATCAATGGAATAGCTGGTCTGATAAGAATAGCAAAATAGGCTAGTCCAACATTAGCATCAGTGATAAAATATTTGTATCCTAGGAGTATAATTAATTTGTATTCTGATCTCCAACGTGAGAAGAAGATGAGCCCCGCAGCACCCACGTGATGGAAGATGGATGGACTGGGCTGGGCCCAATAGACGTGCACCCCTTATGGGTAAAGGTGGAACATGTATAGGGTTCATGAAATCAGCCGCACAGGTTTTTACTGTATGTTTTTACGTCATTATGATGCTGTTTATCTTCAAAAGTTTCTGCTTGTACCTCTTTTTGGCAGAACATTCTTTGGTGTTGCTCTCATCTGCGTGTGAGATTAAAACTTGTTATCCTTAAAAGATTGACTTGGGCCTTTCTTCCCTAGCGGGTTGTATTCTCTCCGGCATGAGCGTTCAGGGACTTGCCTTCAGCACTCTTTTTCTGCGCTCTACTGGCCACGAGGCGCCTGTTTTTTCAAACAGCGTGGATGCTGTCTTCACCTCTGGGTTTCTTCCACCGTCTTCAGGAGCCTGGGTAACCTCCCAATCTCTGGCTATGCTGCCCAGGGATTTAGCAATCTGTCCATTGCTCAAGGCTCCAACACTTTTCAGCCAGACTACACCATACTCCAGGACTGTTTCTTCATTTGGCTGTATCATGGACCCTTGAAAATTCATGATGGCTCTCCACTTCTCGGCGCCTTCTCAAATTCTGCCGCATCTCTTCCAACATTCGTGGTTGACAGCTGCTCTCCCCCTCTTTTGGATTCACTTTAAAGAGCAACTCATCGCCAAATGATATAGCTGGGCCTGATAAATAAGTAGACAACGAGCAGGAACCAGCCTGACCCGGTAGGTGCAAAAGGAAAGATGTTTTTTTATTCTTTAGTTTCAGTTACAGGTAAGAAATGGGAGAACAGGGTCTGAGCGTCCACTCTGGGTCCTTTCTTAGCTGGAAGGCCCCAACCGACTCTCCAGGAACCTGCAGGTCCCCCTGTTCTACACACACCTCACTACCTTTCACTGTGCCTTTCAATCCAAACACTCAGCACACATTCACTCAAAGCCACTACACATCTCTTATTCTTAAAGTGTATCACTCTGTCTTCCTGTTCCTTACAGCTACTTTTAATCTCTTCCTTTCCTCTTCCTGTCTTCTTTTAAACATTAGTCATCCCTAGTCTTAAGAAACCTTTTCTCAATCCTTGATCTCTGCTAACTTTCAACCTATCTCGCTTCTTCCTTATCTTTCTAAGATTCTCGAATGGGTTGTCTATGCCCAACTCTCTGCTTATCTTAATTCCCTGCTACCTCCTTGTCAATCTAGGTTTCAATGTCGTCATGCCACAGAAACTGCCCTTCTTCCTGTTTCTAACTCTTTGCTCTGGGTTCTTTATGCTAAGCAATCCTCTATTAGTATCCTTCTTGACCTATTGGCAGCCTTTGATCCTATTGTTCACGTTTTCCTCTCTATTCCCTTTCCTCTTTAGGTCTTTCTGGTTCTGTCCTTAAATGGTTCCAATCTTATCTTTCAGATTGATCAGTACCTTGGGCTAATGAATCCTCCTCCTCCTTCCCAGTGCAATATGGTGCCCCTCAAGGGTCAGTTCTTGGCCCTCTCCTCTTCTCTCCCTATGCTTCTTTCCTTGCTGATATTGTTAATTCCTTTGTTCCCTCTTCTCATTTCTACGCTGATGACTCCCATGTCTGTCTTTCTTTCTTTACTCCGATTCTATCTATGCTAAATCACTGCTTGTCCACTTGCTATCCAAGCCTGATTGCATTGTCGTTTTGTACACCTCAGCTCCACAAAAAATGTAATTCTTTACATGCCCCCTTTCACTATCCCACCTCCTGATCCGCCTCCTATTTCCTTTACCCTTCCCTAATTCTCATCTCTTTGCACACCCGCAATCTCAGTGTCGCTTTAAACTCTGCTTCCCATTTTCTACCCATATTAATTACATTGCTCGCTCTTGTCGTCTATCCCTTTACAATATTCAGAAAGCTCGTCCTTTTCTTACCTTCAATGCTACTAAACTCCTCATCTCTACCCTGGGTTTTCCTCGTCTTGACTCATTTTCTGGTCTTCTGTTTGGTCTCTCTACATCTCAGTTGGCCCCGCTGCACCCAATTTTCAATTACGCTATTCGTACCCTTTTTTTCTGTCTCAAAGTTCTTCTATATCGACCTCCCTTCATTCCATCTATTGGCTCTGTTTTGAATCTCGTCTACTTTCTCATTTCTTATGTAGTGTCTACAAAACTCACATATGGCTTGGCCCCTTCCTACCTCTCCCCTCTAATCTCTTTCTACATCCCTACCTGTTCACTACGTTCGCCATCTCTTTTCTTTTTAACCATTCTTAAACCACCACATGTACATTCTTATTTCCATTCTTTTTCCTTACTTTCTTCCAAACACTGGAACTTCCTTCCTCTTTCTTTTCGCACTTCTCCTACGTTGTCTATTTTCCATTCTTCTCTCAAACCTCCTCTACCTTCTTTACAAATGTACTTTCTGCCTTGTTGGTTTTGGTATTGCTTCTGCATTACTCTGTATCCTTTTATTCTTGTTCAGCGCCAAATGGGGTTGGTACCTGGCAAACGATAGCAATAGGCACTAAGCAATATCAGTATTTAGGCATATAATGCACCTACCTGTCTGACTGTGAATCTTGCGTTTGATGGTGTCATAATAACCATTACCCCATAATTTTTTTTAAATCTACAATAAGGCGTGTTCTGTATCGTCACATGTAGACCTGTATGGTTGCTATCTGTGCAGAAATGTGTGCTTATCTGAGACTGCAGGACATTCATCATGTGTTGGTTTCATGGTACCAACCCATGCTGTGTGCATCATAGTGTATTTATTTGGCATACATGCTCACTGGCACTAACAGTAATATTTTGGTACCCCTATTTACATTGGCGGTCAGGGTATTGTCAATTTCTGTCAAAAACTGGCAATATATCAGAGTGCCTGGCATGGCAGGTGAAGGATGAGAGAACTTGCCCCCGTTGTGTAGACGAAGAGTTCTCCCTACCAATGTAACCCTCTGATGAAATAAACACACAAAGGGATCAATTGATTGGGAGAGTTGGGCACCAGCTGGAATCTGAATTCGTCTGACACAAGAAGTTGGTAGGAATGGAACCGGAAGTCTGTAACACAAACAAGACCATTGAAAGTGCAAGATATAAATACAATAACTGATAAATTAAAGTAGAGCCATCCACAGCATTCACCATTTCAGGATGTTCCTTAAGGGCCAATGGTATTTCATTAACCGAAGCGTACCCTTGATCCACATAATTACCTGTTGCTCCTGAATCTATTACTGCTTCCCCTGACCATGAAAGGCCTGAGGGGAGTTCAAAATAGAATTTTAATCACGAGAGGACTGGAACCCGACAGCCAGAGACCCGGTGACTGGGTTCCATCCGTCACCGAGTCTTCCCATTTCCCGACTTCTTGGTTTTTTTAGGGCAAACCTTCAGAAAGTGTTCCGCTGAGCCACAATAGAAACAGAGATTAGTAGTCCATCGCCCCTCCCGTTCAACAGCAGTCAGGGGTCCCCTAACCGCTCCGATTTGTATTGGTTCTGCAGGAGGCTGGGAACTGAGATGAGATGGCAGAGGAAAAGGAACCAGTCCTCTCTTTTCTCCTTTCCTCTCGGCTCGTCTTGCATCGATCTGAAGTACGAGATCCAAGAGTTTGTGATATGCAGTCGGGACTACCGGAACTGTGGTTAAGGTATCTTTTAGTTTGTTTGCCAATACTTTATAAAACAAAGAAGCCTTCTTGTCTTCTGGCAAATTGGTCTTAGCCACCAATTGGGTGAACCTGGCAACATAAGCAAGAAGCGAGGTTTCCCCTTGTTGTAGTCCTAATAGTTCCAATTCAGTGGCTTGGGTCCTGTACCGAGTATCATACACTCAACCCATGGCTTCTAAGAGAGCGTCGCAATCAAAGAGTAAAGGACTACCGGCCTCTAACAGAGGATTTGCCCAAGTGGGGGCATTTCCTCCTAAATGGGAAAGCACAAAGGCTGCTTTAGTGGTGCTACCAGGAAAGGCTTTGGGACGACACAAGAAATGTAACCTGCACTGGTTAAGAAAGGTGCGGTACATTTTGGGGTCACCATGGAAGCGTTCTAGAGGTGCCAACAGGAACTGGGATGTCAGATATATCGGAGGAGCAGCCGAGGGAGGAATCTGATCAGCGGCAACAGGAGCTGCTTCTAGGGATGTAGCCGAAGCCCCCAAGGAAGCTCCTGTCTGTAATTCCATTATCTGACCCGGAGCTGCTGCATGGGCAGCAACCACCTCAGCGCGGAGGTCAGCCATCATTTGTGTGTAAGATTGTGAAGCAGCATGGGAGGTTACCATCTCCGGGCAGAGATCCGCAACCATTTGCATCAAGGTAGACAAGGTGTCACTGGTGTCCATCTTTGTACATATTAGACTTGTGATTATGTCAAAAACTGGCACTATATCAGAGTACCTGGTATGGCAGGTGAGGGATGAGAGAACTTGCCCCCGTCGTGTAGACGAAGAGTTCTGCCTGCCAATGTAACCCTCTGATGAAATAAACATACAAAGGTATCAATCGATTGGTAGAGATGGGCACCAGCTGGAATCAGAACTCGCCTGACACAAGAAGTTGGTAGGAATGGAACCAGAAGTCTGTAACACAAACAAGACCGTTGAAAATGCAAGATATAAATACAATAACTGAGCAGGACAAAAGAGCCAATAAGTAAGGCTGACCTGAACAAGAATCAAGTACCAGCCACCTATCCGGATATGGATATCGGAGTAGAAATAAAAGACTTGGATAGACGTCCACCTTATGAAAATAAGAGAACGAGACTTAAAGAACCAGTAACTGCATGAAAGTGTAGAAAAGAAAACAGAAAACAAGGCCACCACTTACCAGTCGTCCAGTGTGGAATTTTTGTTTGTAATCATAGCGGCAGCGTATTACCCTAAGAAGTAATACCCTACGAAACGAGGACGTAGCCAAAGTGACCAACAGTCTCAAGTCACCAGGGTCACCTACACTGACAGCACGCGGACACCTAACGGCTCTAAGTGCTAGGGATGTAATGTTACCCTCACCTGGTCTCTGCGCGGGTGTTGGGGCACGGTTGGAGTCCTCCCTCGACTTGGCTTCTCTGGATCGCCTCCCTCTCCCGGTTGCTGCAGAGCCTGCTGTTCTGGATGCTGGTATTGCCCCTGAGAGAAGATGAGATCTAATGAGAATGGTGTGGGGGTGTCGTGACTTCCTTCGACCCTCTCGTGCCACAATGAAGGGTATAAGCGTTTTCTCATGCAAGCTCACCTGTTGTGTTGTAATGCTGAGCTATCCGTCCTGCTTATTGTAGCAGGGGCACATAGAGCGAACCGAGTTGCTTTACTAGTCCGTGGAAGTGTTAATGCAGACCGGCTGCGACCAATCAACTTAGAAGGTAAATCTTTTGGTTGTGATTATAGTTCATTTATTATAATGTCTTTGTCTTGTTCAGTAATAATTCTTGCAATATCTATTCTCATCCCAATAGGTATGAAGAAGGAGATTGGAGTCGTGGAGCGAATCCGGGGAGTTCCTTGAGCCTGATGGAACTGGTAAATTGGCCTTTATAATGGAACTCTAGGCACTGGTATGACGGCCAAGCGTTCGTTATTGTTATGAATTCTAACCTGTTCTCTCTTTTCTCTTGCAGGAGAAATCTGACGGTGAAGAATGAAGTCCGGATGCTCGATGCCGCTCAGCGGTTGCAGGTTGAAGACATCACGAAGAAAAGGAACAAAGTGGAGCTCCGGTTAGCTTGACGCCCGGATCAGGTGAGAAGAAGGCCCGACACTGGTAGTGATCTGATGCAGGTAAGAGGCGCGCACACAGCGATGGAGCGGCTGCGAGCAGGTAGGAGCGTATTCGGCGATGGAGTAGCTGGGTTCAGGTAAGAGGCGCTCACAGCGATGGAGTAGCTGGATTCAGGTAAGAGGCGCACACAGCGATGGAGTAGCTGGAATCATGTAATAGGCGCGTACAGCGATGGAGCGGCTGAAAGCAGGTAAGAAGCGCAGTCAGCGGTGGAGATGCTGGAATCTGGTAAGATGTCTTCAGAGCTGAAGCAGCTGGAATCAAGTGGATGTGCAGGTAAGAACAGTGGTAAGCGTTACACTGCAAAAGCAGAACTCCGCGAAGCAGAGGCATGTGGATGGGGTGGCCTTATATAGGCTGGCCCTGGCCCCTCCCTTTAGCCCCGCCTAGTGGCCCCACCTTGCCCCACCCAAGGACTCCTGCACGTGCCTTCCAATGTTGTTCTATGGCCATGCCCGGCCCTGCTGCACGTGCCTTAGGCACAGAGTGTGCTAGGTACACTTTTACATGAGGCTGGCGCTAGAGGCGCCAGGACTGGGTCCATTTGGACCCTGGGGATGAGGGAGGACTGGCCCTTAGTTCTGTGGCCATGACATGGAAGTCCAAAAGTTCCTGCACAACTTTAGGGCAATACTGGAGTGCTGTGATTACAGGTGGAATGGAACATCCAGATCCGTTGGAATTAGTCGGTGAAGCAACAGATTGTCAAGTTTCATTTCACGGTCAGGCTTCATTTCATTTATTTGAGTTTCATTACCCTTTTTATTTATCTGAGTTTCTTTTAAGTTGAATCTGTTTTCAGTGTTAGTTGATGTTTATTCCTTAACTATCATTTTATCAGAGGGAGATTGTCCCAATCCAGTGTGGAGGGAAGGAAGGAGGGATTCAAGCAGGGATCTGACTGGTTATCAAGATGTTAATACGGATGTCGCCTTCATTTCGATTTGTTACTGTTTATTAGCGCATGCTCAGATGAGGAAAGGCTTTGGGACGACACAAGAAATGTAACCTGCACTGGTTAAGAAAGGTGCGGTACATTTTGGGGTCACCATGGAAGCGTTCTAGAGGTGCCAACAGGAACTGGGATGTCAGATATATCGGAGGAGCAGCCGAGGGAGGAATCTGATCAGCGGCAACAGGAGCTGCTTCTAGGGATGTAGCCGAAGCCCCCAAGGAAGCTCCTGTCTGTAATTCCATTATCTGACCCGGAGCTGCTGCATGGGCAGCAACCACCTCAGCGCGGAGGTCAGCCATCATTTGTGTGTAAGATTGTGAAGCAGCATGGGAGGTTACCATCTCCGGGCAGAGATCCGCAACCATTTGCATCAAGGTAGACAAGGTGTCACTGGTGTCCATCTTTGTACATATTAGACTTGTGATTATGTCAAAAACTGGCACTATATCAGAGTACCTGGTATGGCAGGTGAGGGATGAGAGAACTTGCCCCCGTCGTGTAGACGAAGAGTTCTGCCTGCCAATGTAACCCTCTGATGAAATAAACATACAAAGGTATCAATCGATTGGTAGAGATGGGCACCAGCTGGAATCAGAACTCGCCTGACACAAGAAGTTGGTAGGAATGGAACCAGAAGTCTGTAACACAAACAAGACCGTTGAAAATGCAAGATATAAATACAATAACTGAGCAGGACAAAAGAGCCAATAAGTAAGGCTGACCTGAACAAGAATCAAGTACCAGCCACCTATCCGGATATGGATATCGGAGTAGAAATAAAAGACTTGGATAGACGTCCACCTTATGAAAATAAGAGAACGAGACTTAAAGAACCAGTAACTGCATGAAAGTGTAGAAAAGAAAACAGAAAACAAGGCCACCACTTACCAGTCGTCCAGTGTGGAATTTTTGTTTGTAATCATAGCGGCAGCGTATTACCCTAAGAAGTAATACCCTACGAAACGAGGACGTAGCCAAAGTGACCAACAGTCTCAAGTCACCAGGGTCACCTACACTGACAGCACGCGGACACCTAACGGCTCTAAGTGCTAGGGATGTAATGTTACCCTCACCTGGTCTCTGCGCGGGTGTTGGGGCACGGTTGGAGTCCTCCCTCGACTTGGCTTCTCTGGATCGCCTCCCTCTCCCGGTTGCTGCAGAGCCTGCTGTTCTGGATGCTGGTATTGCCCCTGAGAGAAGATGAGATCTAATGAGAATGGTGTGGGGGTGTCGTGACTTCCTTCGACCCTCTCGTGCCACAATGAAGGGTATAAGCGTTTTCTCATGCAAGCTCACCTGTTGTGTTGTAATGCTGAGCTATCCGTCCTGCTTATTGTAGCAGGGGCACATAGAGCGAACCGAGTTGCTTTACTAGTCCGTGGAAGTGTTAATGCAGACCGGCTGCGACCAATCAACTTAGAAGGTAAATCTTTTGGTTGTGATTATAGTTCATTTATTATAATGTCTTTGTCTTGTTCAGTAATAATTCTTGCAATATCTATTCTCATCCCAATAGGTATGAAGAAGGAGATTGGAGTCGTGGAGCGAATCCGGGGAGTTCCTTGAGCCTGATGGAACTGGTAAATTGGCCTTTATAATGGAACTCTAGGCACTGGTATGACGGCCAAGCGTTCGTTATTGTTATGAATTCTAACCTGTTCTCTCTTTTCTCTTGCAGGAGAAATCTGACGGTGAAGAATGAAGTCCGGATGCTCGATGCCGCTCAGCGGTTGCAGGTTGAAGACATCACGAAGAAAAGGAACAAAGTGGAGCTCCGGTTAGCTTGACGCCCGGATCAGGTGAGAAGAAGGCCCGACACTGGTAGTGATCTGATGCAGGTAAGAGGCGCGCACACAGCGATGGAGCGGCTGCGAGCAGGTAGGAGCGTATTCGGCGATGGAGTAGCTGGGTTCAGGTAAGAGGCGCTCACAGCGATGGAGTAGCTGGATTCAGGTAAGAGGCGCACACAGCGATGGAGTAGCTGGAATCATGTAATAGGCGCGTACAGCGATGGAGCGGCTGAAAGCAGGTAAGAAGCGCAGTCAGCGGTGGAGATGCTGGAATCTGGTAAGATGTCTTCAGAGCTGAAGCAGCTGGAATCAAGTGGATGTGCAGGTAAGAACAGTGGTAAGCGTTACACTGCAAAAGCAGAACTCCGCGAAGCAGAGGCATGTGGATGGGGTGGCCTTATATAGGCTGGCCCTGGCCCCTCCCTTTAGCCCCGCCTAGTGGCCCCACCTTGCCCCACCCAAGGACTCCTGCACGTGCCTTCCAATGTTGTTCTATGGCCATGCCCGGCCCTGCTGCACGTGCCTTAGGCACAGAGTGTGCTAGGTACACTTTTACATGAGGCTGGCGCTAGAGGCGCCAGGACTGGGTCCATTTGGACCCTGGGGATGAGGGAGGACTGGCCCTTAGTTCTGTGGCCATGACATGGAAGTCCAAAAGTTCCTGCACAACTTTAGGGCAATACTGGAGTGCTGTGATTACAGGTGGAATGGAACATCCAGATCCGTTGGAATTAGTCGGTGAAGCAACAGATTGTCAAGTTTCATTTCACGGTCAGGCTTCATTTCATTTATTTGAGTTTCATTACCCTTTTTATTTATCTGAGTTTCTTTTAAGTTGAATCTGTTTTCAGTGTTAGTTGATGTTTATTCCTTAACTATCATTTTATCAGAGGGAGATTGTCCCAATCCAGTGTGGAGGGAAGGAAGGAGGGATTCAAGCAGGGATCTGACTGGTTATCAAGATGTTGCAAGGTGATTGGAAGATAAGGCGACATGGGAGCAGTTTCAAGATTCTAATCTGCCTTTCATTGTCCAACCTTCATCAGGAAGGTCCTGGATGTTTCTATGCTGAGTTTTGGTTTAAGTTTGTAATATTTAAAGAATTTGCAACTACTTAAGAAGCAGGTTTGGTGTTTGATCTTCGTGGGACAAGGCATGCAGAGTTTTGGTGGGAGCGCAGCGTTCAAGTCAATTTTAAAAGACAGTCAATCAGTTCATTCGAATTAATTTAACTCAAGTCAAGTTAAGAAGTAACATTTTACAGTGCTTTCAGTTTGGTAAAACTTGGTATTTAGTTAGCTAATTAGATTCTTGTAAAAGACTTTGCATCCTGGCTTACTTCATTTGAAATTAATTTCAGTATTAGTTAATACTAAAATTTGAAGCAACTGTAACCTGAATCGGATTAGAAGATCAGAGACAGTTTCTTACCTCATGAATGGAGTTTATTAGTAAATCCTTCAAGTGATGCGCATAGCAGCATTAAAACTAGTTCTTTGTTAAAATGCTATTCACTTGCGCATGCTCTGTGAAGGAAAGCGTATTCTGACTATGCGCGATTTATTAGTGAACTCAGAAGCTTTCATGTACATATTGTGATTAAGTTAATGTTCTTTTCTGTTAATACGGATGTCGCCTTCATTTCGATTTGTTACTGTTTATTAGCGCATGCTCAGATGAGAAGAGTAATCTGAGCATGTGCAGAGAAGAAGTGAAATGCACAATTGATTACTGCGTAATCCCAATGAACTAGAGTAAACTGTACCGAGTGATCGTATTCACTCGCCGTGGTTATTTGAGTGGTTATTTGAGTGGTTCTACACGCACGCATGCGCAGAAAATGTACAATAGAATACTGCGCAATCCAAATGAACTAGCGTTTACGGCATCGAGTGTTTGGATTCACTCGCCGTAGATATTTGAATGGTCCTGCGCGCAAGCGTTTAAGAGTGCAAGAGAAGAGTGGTTTCTACACGTGTGCGCAGTAAATATTAATGCAAAGAGACAGTGACTTTGAAACCTATGAGAGGAAACTTGTAAAAGGCTCTTTATAAGAAGACGACATTTTATCTTTTAATCTTCTTTAACAAAGTAACAAAACATTAAGATATGAAACTGAGAAAGAGAGCATTCAAAGTAATATGTTTTTAACAACAGCATCCTTTCTTGGTTAATGAAGCATAGGTTAAAGGTTAAAGCTAATGAGAAATTCAAGCTTTTAAGGAACTTGCAACTTGAACTAATTTGAGTATAATTTCATGAACTTTAAGTGAAAGAGTCATGGAAAGTAAAACCTCAGATAATTGCATTCAGAAGTTTTCTTCAGTTTTCATCATACCATCCTGAAGCAATTACAATACAAGCCTTCCAGCTCTTCAGGGAGGCTATACAGGTATTTCTAAATTCTTAAAGGGGGTTAGAGGGAGAACAGTATTAAGTTAATGTGAATTTAATGTCATTTGTTTACCCTTTGCAGGTTCTCGACATCGAGAAGAGTGACCTGTGTCTTTTGTTGTTTTCTCCACTTCCCCCTTTCCCTTGGAGCTGTTAAGACTTCTGCTGTTTGATTTCAGTAGTTGACTGCAAAGCTCAGGAGGATTGTGGGGGCTCAGCAGCTTCTGTGGACACAGGCACAGGACCGGACAAAATGAAAGGCATTAAATTGAGTCCGCCTGAGCTGCTGAGTCCATTGGAAATTATGGCTGAGATAGGGGATTTGATTAAGGAATTGAGGGATGAGCTTCGTATCTTTCATCAAGAGAATGCAGAAATCAATAAAAAGGTTGAGGAGTTGGGGGAGGCTGTATCTCAGATCCAAGAGACTCTTAGACAGCAAAGAGGGGAGACTGAGGAACTAAGGGGTCAACCTCCAATTTTGATTAGAGAAGATTCCGGAAGTAGCCAGAGTGTAATGGCGGGGAATTGAGAACTTGGTGCTTCCAGTACCTTTGGCTCCACCAGAGCGATTTGGTGGAGATCCTAAATAATTTCAAACATTTTTAACACAATGTGAACTTCGTTTTATATGTAGACCAGGGAGTTTTCCAACTGAAGAAGCAAGAGTAGCCTTTGTGCTGTCATATCTTACTGGGGAGGCAGCAGCATGATCAGTTTGGTTAGTTAGTCAGAGAAATCCTATTTTGAAAAGATTTGCTCAGTTTCATGATGAGTTCAAAAAGATGTTTGGATGAAGACCGCTTTCCATGGAGGTAGAAGGGGAGTTATTGGAGTTAAAACAAGGGAATAGAGATTTGTCTAGTTATATCACTCATTTCAAATCCATGGTTTTGGAAAGTAGATGGCCTGAAGAAAAGAGAGCTACACTCTTTTCTTGAGGTTTAAGGGATGATTTAAAGGATGCACTGGCCACTATAGTAGATAGACCTACTTCTTGTGAGGCTCTAATAGATTTAGTCTTGCAAGTGGATTTCAGATTAAGTGAAAGAAGGAGTGAGAGAAGGAAGGGTTTAGGAGATGGAAAGGTAGTTCAACGGGTGGAAAAGATTAAGGAATTGTTGGGTAGGGAGGAAAGAGACAAGTCAGTAGTTTGAGGAGTTAGTAAGAGGGGTCCGTTGACTAAAGAGGAAAAGGAAGGAAGGAGACAAAATAACTTATGTTTATATTGTGGAAGAAGCAGACATTTTCTGAATAATTGTATTTACAATCCCAAGAAATCAAGGTAATCTGCTTTTAGTTCTGAAGTAGCTGCAAATACTCTTCAAGCTGCATTACCTCACATTACTATCAACATATCCTTGTCTTTTGAGGGAATTCTAAAGGGTTTTGGTCCAGCCATGATTGACTCAGGTGCAACAGGTAATTTTATGGACAAAGGTTTGGCTAAGTCTTTAAAGATCCCTTTGTTGGAGAAAAAACAATTTGGAACAGGTTAGAGCGGTAGATGGGTCTTATTTGACATCAGGTCCTATTACACATGATACTGTTCCCTTACATATGGTCATTATGGAGAATCATGGGGAGGAGATTATTTTTGAACTTATTGATGCCCCTCAATTAAAAATAATGTTAGGAATGCAGTGGTTGACTCCACACAATCCGTTAATTGATTGGGGAAGGAGAGTAGTGGAATTTAACTCCGAATTTTGTAAAGAGTATTGCCAAAAATGTGTAAGAGTTGATTTTGAAGAAAGTGCTGATCGATTGAAAACTTTGAGTTTAGCTAATAATGGTGGGGCGAGTCACTCTATTTGAGCTGTTATAGGAATAATCCCTGAGTGTTATTCTGATTTTGAAGATGTTTGATGAAATAGAAGCTGGTGAGCTACCGCCACACAGGTCTTATGACTGCAAGATTGAGTTGGAAGATGGAGCATTATTACCTAGCAGCAGAGTGCATGCTTTAACGGAGAAAGAAAATGAGTTTTTGAAAGAGTATTTACAGGAAAATCTTGCTAAGGGTTTCATCAGATATTCTCACTCTCCTGCTGCATCTCCTCTATTTTTTGTTCCAAAAAAAAAATGGGGAATTGAGAACTTGCATAGATTATCGCTCCTTAAATAGAGTCACTGTAAAGAACAAATACCCCTTGCCTCTGATTTCGAAATGTTAGATCATATTCAAGGAGCTAAAAAAAATTCTAAATTGGATCTTAGAGGAGCGTACCATCTTGTCAGAGTTAGACAGGGTGATGAATGGAAGACAGCCTTCAAGACACGATTTGGGTTATATGAATACCTAGTCATGCCTTTTGGGTTGTGTAACGCCCCTGCAACCTTCTAATTTTTTATTAATGATATTCTCAGAGAATTTCTAGATATCTTTGTGATTGTTTATATAGATGATATTTTGATATTTCCCGCAGATTTACAACACAGGAGACATGTTAGATTGGTCTTAGATAACTTGAGAGAGAATCATCTTTTTGCTGAACTTGAGAAAAGCCAATTTCATACTGAGGTGATTGAGTTTCTCGGGTTTGTAGTCTCTCCTTCAGGCCTGGAAATAGACGACAAGAAGGTTCAGGCAGTTAAAAATTGGCGAACCCAACTCGAGTAAAGGAGGTTCAAAGCTTTTTGGGTTTTGCCAACTTTTATAGAAGATTCATCGAGGGTTTCTCTCAGATAATTCCGCCAATCACTAACCTGCTTAAGAAAGGAGTTACATTTTGTTGGAGCGAAGAAGCTACGAAGGCTTTTCAGAAGTTGAAAAACAGATTCATCTCAGGTCCTATATTATTGCATCCGGATCCGTCCAAGCCATTCTTTGTGGAAGCAGACACTTCTAATTTAGCCATGGGAGCAAATATATATCAGAGACATGAAAACACTGGGCAGTTACATCCAGTGGCTTTCTTTTCTAGAAAATGTTCTGAAGCTGAAAGGAACTATACTATAATGAACCGTGAGTTATTATCTATAAAGGCTGCATTTGTTGAGTGGAGACACTACTTAATGGGTGCTAGGTATGGGTTACAGTTCTTACAGATCATAGGAACCTTCTTTTCTTGAAGTCTGCTAAAACTTTGACACCCAGACAGTTACATTGGTCCCTGTTTTTTGCAGACTTTGATTTTATTGTGACATTCAGACCTGGAAAGTTGAATGGTAAGGCGGATGCCTTGTCTAGGCAATTTCCAGGTAGTGAGCAAGAGTTGGAAAATATTGTTAAATCAGTAATTTCCGAGGATCATTTTATCTCTGCAAGCATTTCCATTAGTAATGAACTTCAACAGGAAATTCAAAATGCAATGGATGAACAGAAAAGGGAAAACTGGGTTCGTCAAGACTCAGCAAGATCAATTCATGAAGGTTTGCCATTTGTGGGTGATCAGTGAAAAGTTGAGAGAAAAGATTTTACATGAATGTCATGATTTAATTTTGGTGGGACATCCGGGATTTCGAAAGACTTTAGATCTTGTTCAGAGACAATTCTGGTGGAATTGTATGAGAGTGGATACTTTAAATTTTGTCAAAACATTTGAAGTCTGTGCTAAAGCAAAAGCATCTTGCAGCAAACCGTCTGGTTTGTTAGAGCCTTTACCAATTCCTCCCCATCCCTGGCATAATGTTTCAGTTAATTTCATTGTTGATTTGCCAGTGGATCATGGTTGTTCTCATCTTGGTTGTTGTTGATTGTTTAACTAAAGAAGCTCATTTTATTCCTGTTAAGGGTCAAGCTACAGCACCAGTTCTTGCTCAGAAATTCCTTCAGGAGATTGTTCGCTTGCATGGTTTACCCAGTAGTATTATTTCAGATCGAGGCTCACAATTTGTTTCCAAGTTCTGGAATGCCTTTTGTAAAGAGTTAGGGAGGAATATTCATTTAACGCCAGGATACCATCCCGAATTCAATGGTCAGGTGGAGCGCGTGAATCAAGAGTTGGAGAAGTACTTGAGGTGTTTCTGGCATGAAAATCAAAGTTGGGTGGATCTTCTTTGGATGGCAGAGTTTGCTTACAACAATACCTCAAAAGATTCAACTTCAATGTCTCCTTTCTTTTGTAGCAGAGGGTGTCTGTAACGCTCACCTGATTCCCGCAGAGGCGCCGGTCTTGACTGGGTGAATGCCGTATCTTCAAAGGTGATGTGTAACACACGGTTGGCTCTTTGGGCTGGACGTCTGTGCACTGTATGTCTGACTCGAAGAGTAAGATGTCTGCAGATAGAAAATATGGGATTAATGAACTGGGGTTATTGGGTGCCTCTCTCCTCTTCCCTTTCTCTTCTCCTGTAGAACCCCAAAGGTTAACGCCCTCACCTTAGGTAAGTGAACGCCGAGCTCTCCATCTGCCTCGGGGCAGGGTGCCGTAACCAGTTTCTTCACTGGATAAGGGTGCAGGCCTCTGGACCTCAGAGGACTGCTGTCCGTCGTTAACTGCACGAACGGTAAGTTCTGGGCACTTCAAATGTCTTAAAAGTCTTTTGTAATGATATCCCTGTAATGATATGAACCCTGTTTTGCAGGGTTCCGGCGATGGCGGATGGCGGGCTGATGAGAGTTGAGGATCGAACCCGCGTGAGGAATAGAAGCGCCTGGAAGCACGTAAGTAAGCGCTTGTAGCCTGCTTCACGATGCGCACTAACTGTCCCTTTTATCTTGCAGGTACAAGTTCGGAGCTTTAGAGAAGCTGAAGGGTGCTGGAATACCCACTGGATTCGGCGTGGGAAGGAGTAATGGCACGTGAGTAATAAAGTTGCCCAATGTCTTTAAACGCACCTTCTTTTGTCTTTCAGATGCCAGAATGCAGCTCGAGGTGTTGGTGACAGCCGATGGACCAGGTAAGAGATGCGCTGCCACTGAAGACCGTAGTGCTAACCTGTTCTTTCTTTGTCTTTACAGGTGCTGCTGAAGACTGGATTCCAGGATGGTAAGCCTTTGTTCCCTTAGGCCCAGGATCAGAAGCAGAAGACACGATGAGCGTTCTGCTGCAGAGAATGCAGAATAACACAAAGCAAGATTCATCCATCGGGTGTGGTTTAAATAGCCTCCTGTAGTGCTTAGGTGTCTCCTTCCACAGCCACGCCTAGGTAAGAAAAGAGTTCCTGCTTTCCAGAAGAGTTCCAGTGTTCTGAACCTAGGGAGTGGCTCCTGCCCCACCCAACAGGAAAAGTAGTCCCAAACAGAAGAGGATCAGGGGTTCAACTGGCAGGTAAGTAAGCAGCATGGTCTGCTGCAGGTAAATCCACCCACGCATTATGAGCCCGGCGCTTCCAGCGCTGGGACTGGGCATCTTTATGAGCCTGGTGCCACTGGCGCCAGGACAGGGTCCAAAAGGTCCCAATTGGGACTGGCTGGCACTCGGAACCGGGGTTATGGGTCTGCTTCCAAGGGAGTCGGACAAGTCCTGATCTTTTGGAAGCAGAGATCATGACAGTGTCATCCACGATTCTTACGTGAATTGAGAGTTGAGTCGTCCAGTCCGGCTGTGGAGGAGAGATTGCAAACCATGCGAGATGGATTAGAAAGAGCAACTAGATCTTTATTGTCTAGTCAGGAGAGTTGCAAGAGATTTGCTGATAGAAAACGTAATCCTAGTCCTGATTATGACGTTGGGGATCTAGTTTGGCTTTCTACAAGGTATTTGAGGTTGAGAGGACAAAATAAATTCAGTTCACGATTTGTAGGGCCTTTTGAAATTGAAAGAATTATTAACCCTGTATCTGTTAAGTTACGTTTGCCTGCTGGTCTAAAGGTTCATCCAACATTTCATGTTACTTTACTTAAACCAGTGGTGAAAGGAACAAGGTTGAGTTCTGTTCCTCAGGGGAGTGTTTTGGAAAATGATTCTGTGGAGTTTGAAGTTAAAGCAATTTTGGATTCCAGAAGTAGAGGGAGGTTACAATATTTAATAGACTGGGAAGGTTATGGTCCAGAGGAAAGATCCTGGGAGATGGCAGAACATGTTCATGCACCTGATTTAGTTAAGTGGTTTCATCGTAAATTCCTGGCTAAGACAGGCCCTGTGGTCAGGGCTTGAGAAGGGGGTACTGTCAGGTTTCATTTCACTGTCTGGCTTCATTTAATTTATTTTAGTTTCATTACCCTTTTTATTTATCAGAGTTTCTTTTAAGTTGAAACTGTTTTCAGTGTTAGTTGATGTTTATTCTTTAACTATCATTTTATCAGAGGGAGATTGTCCCAATCCAGCATGGAGGGAGGGAAGGAAGGAGGGAATCAGGCAGGGATCTGATTGGTTATCAAGATGTTGCAAGGTGATTGGAAGATAAGGCCACATGGGAGCAGTTTCAAGATTCTAAACTGCCTTTCATTGTCCAACCTTCATAAGGAAGGTCCTGTATATTTCTATGCTGAGTTTTGGCTTAAGTTTGTAATATTTAAAGAATTAGGAACTACTTAAGAAGCAGGTTTGGTGTTTGATCTTCGTGGGTCAAGGCATGCAGAGTTTGGTGGGAGTGCAGCGCTCAAGTCAATTTTAAAAGACTGTCAATTTGTTAATTGGAATTAATTTAACTCAAGTCAAGTTAAGAAGTAACATTTCAAAGCGCTTTTAGTTTGGTAAAACTTTTAGGTATTTAGTTAGGTAATTAGATTTTTGTAAAAGACTTTGCATCCTGGCTTACTTCATTGGAAAGTAATTTCAGTATTAGTTAATACTAAAATTTGAATCAACTGTAAACTGAATCGGATTAGAAGATCAGAGACAGTTTCTTACCTCATGAATGGAGTTTATTAGTAAATCCTTCAAGTGATGCGCATAGCGGCGTTAAAACTAGTTCTTTGTTAAAAGGCTATTCACTTGCGCATGCTCTGAGAAGGAAAGCGTATTCTGACTATGCACGATTTATTAGTGAACTCAGAAGCTTTCATGTATATATTGTGATTAAGTTAATGTTCTTTTCTGTTAATACGCATGTCACCTTCATTTTGATTTGTTATTGTTTACTAGCGCATGCTCAGATGAGAAGAGTAATCTGAGCATGTGCAGAGAAGAAGTGAAATGCACAATGGATTACTGCGTAATCCCAATGAACTAGAGTAAACTGTACCGAGTGATCGTATTCACCCACAGTGGTTGTTTGAGTGGTTCTACACGCATGCGCAGAAAATGTACAATAGAATACTGCGCAATCCAAATGAACTAGCGTTTACGGCATCGAGTGTTTGCATTCACAGGCTGTAGATATTTGAATGGTCCTCCACTCAATTGCAGAAAATAGTATAAATAAGCTTTCAACACGCAAGCTTTTAAGAGTGCAAGAGAAGAGTGCTTTCTAAAAGCATGCGCAGTAAATATTAATGCAAAGAGACAATGACTTTGAAACCTATGAGAGGAAACTTGTGAAAGGCTCTTTATAAGAAGATGACATGACATTTTATCTTTTAATCTTCTTTAACAAAGTAACTGTTTTGTTTCAAAACATTAAGATATGAAACTGAGAAAGAGAGCATTCAAAGTTATGTTTTTAACGACAGCATCCTTTCTTGGTTAATGAAGCATAGGTTAAAGGTTAAAGCTAATGTGAAATTCAAGGTTTTAAAGGAACTTGCAACTCTGAACTCATTTCAGTATAATTTCATGAACTTTAAGTGAAAGAGTCATGGAAAGTAAAATCTCAGAATAATTGCATTCAGAAGTTTTCAGTTTTCATCATACCATTCTGAAGCAATTATAATACAAGCCTCCCAGCTCTTCAGGGAGGCTATACAGGTATTTATAAATTCTTAAAAGGGGTTAGAGGGAGAACAATATTAAGTTAATGTGAATTTAATGTAATTTGTTTACCCTTTGCAGGTTCTCGACATCAAGAAGAGTGACATGTGTCTTTTGTTGTTTTCTCCCCTTCCCCCTTTCCCTTGGAGTTGTTAAGACTTCTGCTGTTTTATTTCATTAGTTGACTGCACAGCTCAGGGGGATTGTGGGGGTCCGGCAGCTTCTGCGGACACAGGTACAGGACCGGACACAGAGAAATGGGTACTTAGTTTCCAATCGTAGTTTGCATTGGTGCAGATGACGGTAGATCCAACTCAGCAGGCAGAGGTAGGTCATTAGCGGTCCGGATTCGTAGTTTGTGCCGGTAGCGAGTAGGTCCAAATCGGCAGGCAGAGGCAGGTCATTTAGCGGTCCAGGTTCGTAGTTTGTGTAGGTAGTGAGTAGGTCCAAATCAGCAGGCAGAGGCAGGTCTTTGAGTGATCCGAGTTCGTTGTCAGCAGACGTCAACTCAGGAACAAGATCAAAAAAGCAAGGAAACGAGGGTAAGCAAGAAAACAAGATCTCAGCAAAAAGCAGAACGTGACAAGGAAATTGCCTGATTAACACAAAATCAGAAGCAACAGTTCTCAGAAACCTGGATGCTAAATAGCCATTGCCGGGATACCCCGGCCCTGCCCCCAAGGCGTACATCGGAACGTATCGGGTGCCAAAGTCGCCATGGTAACCTCCAGGTGGTTTCAGGAGTATAGCGAGAGCGAGGGGGGAGGAGTCAAGCTAGTATGAGCATGGTACTGGGAACCAGGGAACAAGGCAAGAGAGCTTCTTGGCACTGGGCCACAAAGACTAGGAAGCCGATGTCTGGTACTTCGCGTAGTTGTGTTTTGACGAGGCCAAATATGCAAGCTGGTGGAACGTCTAGTAGATAACGAGCGTACTGAAGACGGAATCCTGACAATTTCATAGCTACTGTTTGTAGACCGCGCGTGAATGTTTCAACTGTGTATATTCTGATCACAAACCGTGGGCATTATCCAATTGTGAACTTTTGTGTTGTATTTATTTTATTGATTTAACCCTACACTGTTCTCAAGTATTTTATTGTAAACCTTTTGAACAACTTTATGTTGTGGTTCAAGGTAGGAACCTTGGTGGTTTACGCACAGACCAGCTGTGGAGCATCAGTTGTAGTTCCAGGAGACTTTATTTTACATATTTACAAGTATACAGATCCAGTTACTCTTGGCTATAATACAGGTAAGAAGACACACAGTACATCCACCGGCCATCTTCGCATCACCAGCTCAGGCCCCAAACTGACACACCTGGAACATTCAGATACAACACTTATCCAACATTCTCCTGAGCTGCCAATCATAACACTCACCAACATTCTACCAGCATAGATCAATAGCCAGCAGGACAGGACAAGACTGGACCTACATTACAAGAGCCCCCTCCGTACACAAAGTCAAACACCACAATAAGCAACATGCACACAACAGTCACTCAGCAACACAATCTCAGGCACAGTCACAGCCTTGCTCCAACACAACCAAAACCCTTCCATCCGGGACTGCCACCCCCAGATACAGGGACTGCCACACCCTGGAACAAACCATCCATGAAGGGAAAACACCCAGGAAACCAAACAACACACCAAGAGGTGGGGAAGACATGACAGGGGAGGGAACCACGGATTGCCCAACCAATGGACCAGGATACATCTCTACTTGTGGATGCAGCTCCTGGGTGGACCAACCAAACTGCCAACGTCCACACACTAACTCACAGGGAGGGTGGTGCAACTCATATCCTAGAGTAGCAACAAAAGAAGGGGTGCATAATCTGTCAACATCCACAATCACACACAATGACTCAAACTGCACAATCACTTCCACTCACCACCCAGGCAGCATATCTTTCTTTATTTTACTGATAATTTCTAAGGCGCTTATACAACAAGACAGTGTATCAAAGCGCCACAAGGCAAAAGGGGAGGGAACAAAGGAGCAAATAGACATTGCAAATTGATAATGAATAAAAAGAAAAAAACAATGGTCCTATTAGGCCTTGTGACATTCAGAGTGTGCAAGTGGAGTGAAGAGAAATAAGAAAGGGGGGTTGGATGGGGTAAGTGCTATCAGGGTCACCCTCGGGTGGGGGGTGCTAAAGGTGCCTATTGATAGGCAACAGGTAGGTGCATGGGCGGAGACGTTCCAGGCAAACAGAGAAGGTCTTCCCCCCAACTGGTAAGCGCTGGGCGAAAGCAAACCACCTGACAGGCGGGTGTGGGCCCCAAAGGGCAGTGCGGGGGGATGCTTGTGGCCATTGAGCAGGTGGCCAGGATCCCACTGGACTCTTAAGGCATCAGGCCGCCAATCTCAGCAGCACAATGGATGGTTAGCACGGGAGGGGGAGAGGGAAGTAGGAGGAGAGGAGAAAGATCTTGGGTTGTTTGCGGAACTTGAGGTGGTCCGGTTCCAGATGGAGAGAGATAGGGAGACTGTTCCATAGGAGGGAGACAGCTGAGGAGAGGGATCTTCCCCTAGCTCTCTGCTTGGAGAAGCGTTTGACCAGCAGAGAGTTGGAGTGAGAAGATCGAAGGGACCTGGAAAGAGAGTATTTAGTAAGGGAATGCTGCAGGTAGTGTGATCCCAGGCCCCAGACAGCCTTGTGGATGATGCAAAGAGTCATGAATTCGATCCTTAAAGCAACCGGGAACAAGTGGAGGGATTTTAGAGCTGGAGAGATACGGTCCCTGGGCTTGAGGCCAAGAATAAGTCTTGCAGCCCTTTTCTGGATTAGTTCAAGAGGACGGAGGGAGGAAAGAGGCAGGTTGAGGAAGAGGCTGTTAGAGTAATCTACCCAGGAGAGGACCAGAGCTCTAGAGTCATTGAGCTTCTAGGTTAAGGTGAGGAAACAGAGAATGCCTCCAAGGAAGTAAAGTTGAAAGTGGGCCTTCTTGGTAAGGTCCAAGAGGTGAGGAGTAAAGGAGAAAGAGGAGTCGAAGATGACCCCAAGGTTTCTGGCTTCAGTGGAAAGAGAGGGAGATGAGCCCATAGAGGGTGGCCAGAGTGCAGAAGGGAAACAGGGAGCAGGTGTCCCGATAGGAATAATCTTGGTCTTACTGGCATTAAGATAGAGAACATTGGAGGTGCACCAAGACTGAATAACAGACAGGTAGTCAGGGATGAGAGGGGGAGAAGAGGAGGAAGAGGGAAGCTTGAAGAAGACCTGTGTGTCATCTGTATAACACTGGAAATGTGGAGAGCAGGCAAAGATCAGGTGTGCAAGAGGTGCAAGGTAGATATTGAAAAGCCAAGGCGAGAGGATGGCGCTCTGGGGAGCACCACGTGTAGAGAGTGGTGGTGGAGCAGAAGGAGCCTTGGAGCACCTACGAAGGGCAATCAGTGAGGAAGGAGGTCAACCAATTCAGTGCCCGGTCTGAGATACCGAGGATATCAGAGTCACTTTATGAGAATAGAGTGGTTGACTGTCAGCACGGAGGAGAGGTGAAGGAGAATGATAACAGAAGTAGAGTTAGAGTGAAGAATTGTGAGTAGTTCTTAACTGGTGTTCAGGAGAGCAGTTTCTGGATTCTGAGCCCTGGATACTCAGAATCCAGGTTGATGGTCATGTAGACAGCCAATGAGCTCAGTGTGTTGGGCCAATTGGGGGGGGGGGACCAACTTCTCCAGGAATTTCCCAAGTAAGGATGTGGTAGAGATAGAGCATTAGTTGGCTGGACATGAGGGGTCAGTTGAAGAGCTTGAGGGAGGAAAGGAAAGAGCCAGAGGCTAAGGAGTGGTTGCAGAAGTCAGCAAGACCCGGAGCAAGGGAGGAGATGTTGTCCTTCAGGGTTCTGATACAGTAGGGTGATGCCTGTTTGGATGAGACCATTGAGCCGACTACTCTAAAAACCTCCGCTGTTGTGATGGGTGAGAAGGAGGGGAAAGTAGGTGGGGTGGAAGAGAGGCCATGGGATGCTGGGGGATAGGAGGAGGAGTGGAGGAAGGGGATGAAGAGAGAGAGAGAGGTCAGAATGTCCGGAGTTTGAGTTGAAATAGATGACCAGTGCAGAGAGCTTGAGAAGGAAGAGGACGAGCTGGAGACTACAGATGGATTGGCTAGTTCCTTGCAGATTTCGAAGAGTTCGGCCATGTTGTTTGTTGACCCAGAGATGCGGCTTTGGACATGAGCCCTCTTTTTGGAGCAGATAGAGAGACGATATTGCCTTTGGAGTAAGTGACAGGCAAGTTTATCAGAGGATGAGCCCGGGGTCTGCCACTTCCATTCACCAACTCTTCACTTGTGTTTCAGGGCGGCTCAATCAGAGACATACCAGATGTTACGCTTGGAGGCAGGTTTCCCATCAAGATGTAAACCACGGAAGAAAACTCAACACACTCGATCCTCGCAGCAACACAACCATTCCCCAAATATAATACAGCATGCATCCCACTGCACCACATTATGTATACCACTACATCTTCATCTGCACACTAAAAGGAGACAACAAACATGACAAATTCAACAGTTGGTGTGCTCCTGCCAGCACCATATAGCTAAACTGTCAGTTAAAACATGCTAACTTGTTTAATATTAAACAACAGATCTGCAAACAAACAGAAATTCAGTTGGCCAACAGCTCTACAGAAATCCAGGATCCATCAGTATCAAAACCTTTTTCTTTTTTATGCACAATTTAACATCCTTGAAACAAGGCAAGTCAAAAAATGTCCTCAAGTTCACTGCAACTGCTCACAATTCCCTTAGATGAGTCAGTCGACTTTCCTATATACATGTCACTGAACCTGATATTCCAACGATAGGTGTACAATTTGCAGAGTCACTGCTGATGCTCACATTTGTTTTAGATGAGGCAGACAGTCGGTATTTCCTAAATTCATGTGATTGAGACACCTGATATCCTAACACACAGGTGTACATTTTGTCCCCCAGAAAACATTCCCAGTGAAAAACATTATTTCCACTCTGCATTGTCCAATGCAGACTTAGCACACAACAAAACCATGAGGGAACTAGGTGTAAGATGACACACATTCATAATCAAACCATGGTAGGGTACGACCTTAACCCAACTTTGACATGACAACGACCCAAAACTACACATGTAAAGAATTTCAGATACAAATTCACTGTTACACACTTCCTACCCCGCACACACCCTCATGGCAGATGTAGGATTGCAAGATAAATTAACAAAATAATGAAACCACAACATGTAACTCCTGTAACATTTCTAACATATTTGAAATGACCCTAACCCGGAATGAGCATATCCATAATGCATCATAGTATAAAGGACTCTAACCCGGATTAGCACATCACTAATGCATCATAATATAAATGACCCTCACCCGGAATGAGCATATCCCTAATGCATCATACTATAAAGGACCCTAACCCGGAATGAGCATATCCATAATGCATCATTCCATAAAGGACCCTAACCCGGAATGAGCCTATGCCTAATGCATCATACTATAAAGGACCCTAACCCAGAATGAGCATATCCCTAATGAATCACACTATAAAGGACCCTAACCCGGAATGAGAATATCCCTAATGCATCATACTATAAAGGACCCTAACCCGGAATGAGCATATCCCTAATGCTTCATACTATAAAGGACCCTAACCCGGAATGACCATATCCCTAATGCATCATTCTATAAATGACCCTAACCCGGAATGAGCATATCCCTAATGTATCATCGTATAAAGGACCCTTATCCTGAATGGGCATATCCCTAATGCATTATACTATAAAGGACCCTCACCCGGAATGAGCATATCCCTAATGCATCATACTCTAAAGGACCCTATACCGGAATGAGCCTATCCCTAATGCATCATACTATAAAGGAACCTTATCCGGAATGAGCATATCCCTAATGCATCATACTATAAAGGACCCTAACCCGGAATGAGCATATCCATGATGCATCATTCTATAAATGACCCTAACCCGGAATGAGCATATCCCTAATGCATCATACTATAAAGGACCCTAACCTGGAATGAGCATATCCCTAATGCATCATACTATAAAGGACCCTAACCCGGAATGAGCATATCCCTAATGCATCATACTATAAAGGATCCTACCCCGGAATTAGCATATCCCTAATGCATCATACTATAAATGAACCTAACCGGGTTGACACTGCATTTTATTCCTTCACCAAATTCCTGTTTAGTAGTTCTCTATAAATGCACCTTCTTTTGTACTTCCCCAAACGCAATGAAGGATCTGCAATGAAGGTACATCCCCAAAATCAGAAAATGAATATCCTTAAAATTCCATGTTCTCAAAATAACATTTTAAAAATACGGGATAAAGTCAAAATCCCCATGCTTATTTGCCAAAATTCCATGACCAGTTGATTTGTGTTTTAGCTCTGCCTAGAGGCACTTGATTTGCAAATTCCTCAATGTTAACCTTTGTGCTCATCGCAGAATACGCATAGAAGCTCTCTGTATAGCATAATCTTGCGAGAGCGGCCAACCTCTCTCACGAGAGGACGGAACAGAAGAAAAAGTGCGGCGCGCTAAAGAGGGGTCACGGCGCGGGCTAGCGAGAGACAGCACAGCAGCTCCAGCGCTCTGATCAGCAGGTCAAGTCCCATATCCTGCCAGCCGACCTCCCCTATGATAAGCCTTCTTAAGATCTCACATAGTAAGCCATGGACTAGAATCTTCACAGTGAAGCAACTGTATGTAAGCAGTGTTACTTTATTGGCAATAAAGGCAGTGTCACACTAGAAAGTGTAAATTTCTGATAATTGCTGAATACTATGCTAAATTTGTACAGAACTATTCAGAAACCACAGCTCCTATGCACAAATTAATGAAAAAGGGGTCTGAATACTAGTTGAGAGCTGAGCAGCAGGAGGTGTTTAAAAAAGTGAAGGATTGCTTCACCCATGCCCACTGCCTTGTTAGGGAGAATTCTCTTCAAAGGCTAATTTCCCTTACCAATAGAGTCCCCCAGCAGCTTTGCTGGATTTGAAGGGTTTATTTTTTTCCCCTGCTAAGAGCGAGACCTTTTTTTGCCCACTCTTAGACAGATTGCTAGTGTGTGTTTTAGGCTATCACCTTTTTAACATGTATGGTACACAGCACCCTCCGTGCAGTACCACAGAGGTGTTGTAGCGAACCCCAAACATAGACTCCATACCCTGGGACTGACTACTGTCTCCCAGGGCATGTAAAGTCCCCATTGACTTTACTAGTCAAATCCTATGAACTAAACTAGTACAACCCATCTTACTATGGAGGTACTGAAAAGGGTTCATAGTTTTTCCCCTAGTGTTCATTTTTGAGAGGGCACCGTCCAGTCCCTCTCTCTCCAAAGTTTCTGGCTGGTGGCAGTGGTTACTACCGTAAATATTCGACCACAAATATTTCCCTATAGGATTTTCCCATTGTACGAGGCTACCACTTTTACTGACAGCTTCTAACATACCGCCGGGTTATTTTAATATTAACTTCAATCCCGTGTTTTTTTTTGCCAGAACTTTAATAATATTTCTTTCTTGTGTCTTTCTCTGAAATCCTAACCTGGGTCGGGGATCCTTGGTTCGTCCTTTTGACGGGCTTCTGCACCGAAGCCCTCCTTTCAGCGCCACTGAGTCTAGGGTAGACAGGATGTGTGGGAGGGGGAATAGGCACCCTGGACAGGGTTGCTTACGCAAACCCAAGTCGCACTCTGCCCTGATAGGCTGGGGGATTCTCCCACCAGGAGAGCCACCCCACTGTGTGAGTGACAGCTAGGCTGTATGAATGGGGGTCTTCCTGCATAAAAGCAGGTTCCTGAGGACTGGAAGACAAGACGTCACAACTGGAACTTGTTGAAGCAGATGAGGAAGAGGAGGCTGACAATGTAACCCTCTGGGCCTCAAGCCTTGTCTACTGGACCTATGTCAGGTCCCACATTAAGTCCTGAATTTATCTCACTAGAATAAATGAGGCTTGAATTCAAAAGAATTAGTGCCAAATCTGAACAGAAACACCAGGAACTAAGGCTCCGAGAAATGGAGCTCAATCATGAGCTAGAGATGAAGAAATTGTCTTTGGAAAATGCTTCTCTCCACGGATCCTCTAGATCTTCCAGTCCAAAGAGACCCTGGATGCCTAAAGAGATTGTGGGTATGTATGAACCTAAGTTGGACGTGTTAGATTGGTTAGCTATGTTTGAATACAATCATGGGCTCCAGGAAATCACAGGGAATCATTTGCTTCGCTGGTTATTCTCTAGGCTCCCCCCTATTGCATCTGATGTGGTAATGGAGTTGGGGGAGGTGGATAGAATGGATTATGAATGTGTGAAGCTAGCCTTAATTGCTAGATTTGGGAAGACCCCTTTGCAGTACCTTAAGAGGTTTAGGACCCTCAAAAAGTCTGAGAGTACCCCTTGGGCTACTTGGCTGAATGAGTGTTTGAAAAACTTAGAGGGATGGATTAAGGATTACAGAGTGAACACTTATGAAGGAATGAGAAATCTTGTAATGTTGGAGTCTATATGGTGTCTGCTCTCCTGAGCTCAGACAGCACTTGGCTGATTCTAAGGAAATCGATCCTCGATAGATGGGCAAGGCTGCTGACTTGTGGGTTGCCAACAGGGATACTCACAAGAAATCTGGGGCAACTCAGAAAAAGGATGAGGGGAAGCAGCCACCAAAAGACTTCTAATACCTCCTATCCCAAAGAGGCCCACAAACAACCAAATAGCCAGGGTAAGCCACATGGGAAACCAAATAGGGCTAGTGAACCCTCTGGGGCCCACCCAGAGGTAGGTCAGCAGAAACCCCCCATTCCTGAGAGCATTTGGAAAATGCTATGTTTGTGGGTCTACTGATCATGTAAAGGGTGATCCCAGATGCAAGGGTAAACCTGCAGGGATCAGCACAGTCTCCTTAGCCTTCGCTCCTGAGGAGGAGGTACAAATGGCTAGTGCCCATTATGAATGGTTTACTGAAGAACCCTTGGGTCTTCAAGCAACTGTATCCTTAGAGTCCATGGGTCTGGTTAGCAAACAGAATAGGGGTGTGTATGACTCCCTTCCAGAAAACTCTAAAGTATATTACATGGACAGTGTTCTTGTCAATGGCCAGGATACTCATGCCAGGAGAGACACTGGGGCCAGCAGAACAGTAGTGGATGAAAGCTTTTTCAAGCCTGAGGATGTTGCTAAGGCACCCAAAGTCCCACTAAATTTTCTGGAGGTCCTGTCCAGTTGGTTCCTATTCTACCAGCCCTCATTCAGTGTAATAACATGACAGTGAGGATTCCTGTCAGTGTTCAGACTGAGGTACCTGGGAGAGTCCTGTTGGGGAATGATCTAAAAACTCTAGTAGTATCATCCAGTACCCCCGGGCCTCCCAGTAAGGAGACCCAGGACCAAACCAAATTGGCTATATATGACACCTTAAGGGACCACTCTGAGCCTGTGGGAACCTCTATTGAGACCCCCACTGAAAGCCCGGATGTTAGTAAATTGACCTCTAACAGGCCAATCTGAGGCTAGAATATTAGGGAAACGGGAGCCCCAACCAAGCTCAACCATTGACCATCCAATTATAAATTCTTTGACTTCCCCTGCTTCTGAGGAAGAGGTGGATAGACAGATTGGACCCCTCTCTAGGCCTAAGAAAACTGGTAATTTTCAGTGCTGGTGGAAAACCAGAAAAGAAAAGTTAAGGCCAAAAACCTTCAGACTGTTGAGTCTTCTACTGAAGACTCCAACTCAAATACTAGTGTTAGGAAAGGCACTCCTCCACCAGGTAAAACCAGATCCCAGAAGAAGAGCACGCCTGTACTCGGCTTGACCTCTGACCCTCCAGCCAGGATGCCTGAGTCTCAACCTGCTCCTGAAAGAGAGGTGGTGAGGAACCATGGAGGCCCTTCTATCTAGAAGGGAATCCTTATAAAGGACCCCTTGAGAAAACCTATTTTGGGTTCAGAAGTTGTTGCAACTTCAAGGGGACTGTTAAAACAGCCCCCTTATACCTTAATAAGGAAAGATGTACCAGAAAAGGTTTGTAGGTCATTTAGCTTACAGAGGAAAACATTTGAGCACAGGTCAGGATGTCACCACCAAAATGCTGATGGTCTCTCTAGGATGTCTTTAAATGACTAGAGGTAAGAGACTCATCCAGGAGTGGATTAGATCCTCCTGTCCCTTAGTTTAGGAGGGGGGCGAGTGTTATGGAGAATTCTCTTCAAAGGCTAATTTCCCTTACCAATAGAGTCCCCCAGCAGCTTTGCTGGATTTGAAGGGTTTATTTTTTTCTCCTGCTAAGAGAGACCTTTTTTTGCCCACTCTTAGACAGATTGCTAGTGTGTGTTTTAGGCTACCTTGTGTGCTTATGGTCTATGGGGTTTTCTCACCCTCATAGGAATCACCTTTTTAACATGTGTGGTACACAGCACCCTCCATGCAGTACCACAGGGGTGTCGTAGGGAGTCTATGGACATAGACTCCATACCCTGGGACCGACTATTGTCTCCCAGGGCATGTAAAGTCCCCATTGACTTTACTAGTCAAATCTTATTGACAAAACCAGAACAAACCATCTTACTATGGTAGTACTGAAAAGGGTTAATAGTTTTTCCCTGGTGTTCATTTTCGAGACGGTACCGTCCAGTCCCTCTCTCCAAAGTTTCTGGCTGGTGGCAGTGGTTACTACTGTAAATATTCAACCACAAATATTTCCCTATGGGATTTTTCCATTGTTCGAGGCTACCACTTTTACTGACAGCTTCTAACATACTGCCGGGTTATTTTAATATTAACTTTAATCCAGTGTTTTTTTTTGCCAGAACTTTAATAATATTTCTTTCTCGTGTCTTTCTCTGAAATCCTAACCCGGGTCAGGGATCCTTTGTTCGTCCTTTTGGCGGGCTTCTGCACCGAAGCCCTCCTCTCGGCACCACCGAGTCTGGGGTAGACAGGATGTGAGAGAGGGGGAATAGGCACTAGTAAAGTCAATTTAACTTTACATGTTCTGGGAGACAGTAGTCATTCCCAGAGAAGGTGTTTAAACCTTGGGAAGTCTAAAAGACATGCCTGTGCCACTGCACTGAAGGTGCAGTGTGACACACGAAAAGTATGATGCCTATGGAGTGGTTTAAAAACTCCATATCCAAAAAACACAAAAGTAAAACACATTGAAAATTAAAAGTTCAAAGTCCCAAAATATAGCAAAAGGGTTCCAACGTAGAGGGAATTTAGCACTTGGGTGGTGTCCCTTCCTTACCTTCCTCTTGCCTCTTCTCCTAGTGTGTGGAGTTCTCTTAATCAATGAACGTACAAAAAGCAAAAATGACAGAAAAGGCTCTTTTCAGAGCCACCTTTCTCAGTGTAACAATAGACCTATTAAGAGAAGGCCGTAGAGCCCGGCGGAGTTCAACAAAGGTTCGCGGACAGTCGTGGAGGGCAAAAAAGGAGGGTGCAAGCAGAGCAAACGCAATAAAATGTACGTTGGGAGTAAGTGCGGCTCTGAAAAGAGCCTTTTGGTGGGGTGTTGTGTGGGTTGAAAAGCAGTGGATTGAGTGAAACGGATTGTCAGATAGGTTAGTGTGATTGCAAAAGAGGGCGCAATGCATTTTGTATATTGTGAAGAAACATCTGATTGCTTGCATGTGTGAGGTGAACTCCATCTCTGCAGAAAATGAAATTGCTACGAAACAAAATGTTTTCATTGTGGAAAAAGGACATACCAACATCTCGTAAAAAGGCACACACAGCCTTATTCACATTGCGTCTCGCTTTCTCCATTTGTGGACCAAATGCAGAAGAACGCAACCATATTTGTCTTTGGGCAATATGGGAAAACAGTATTTGACAATTTGGAAACATGTCCATGAGCTTTGCGAGTCCTTCCTTCATGGCAAATTGTAAAGAAATTCCAGATACATGGCCTAAACTAATTCCGCCACAATGAATGATGAGTATGTCTGGAGGACGCTCTCTCTGTGAAGTAACGCAAAGAGGTACCAAGTCCAGCCATCTCATGCCGAGCACGCCATGCCAGTGTACTTCCGCATGTGGAAATCCAAAATTTGTAGATAAACTGCAGCTTTCGGCATGCACCTTCAACCAGTGGATCCATGAGTCTCCCACAATCCAGACAATCTGTTTTTGAGCACGGAAAGCCATGGCTGTGTGGTGTCCTGTGAGGGGAAAAGACGGTCTTACCAAAGTACGTCGGGCTAAATACACCTACTGAACTTTGTGGACCAATCCCTAGCTCCGCTCATTCTCATTTACATGCGGCTCCACCCTTCAATCCCCAGTAGTGATATGTGCTGGCAGTTAACTACCGCCATGTTCGCGGACATGTAGAGGAGCAGAGTGTGATAACGGTACATTAAAGTACTAGTCCCCTTTAAGGAAAGCTCTGAGAAGCAGTTTTTTTTTTTTTTTTTGGCCACATATCGTACAGACATGTGGTATTTTATGCATTTTTTTGTAGTTTTTGTCCTTGCTTTGCTCTTGCAAACATTACAGAACATTCTCTAAAGCAAGCCTTATGTTCCAAAGAACATCGCATTTGCCAAAGAGGATAGTGCAGTGCCATCTCCTTCAAAGTAATGCGCATTGCTGGGAGCAATGTTATTGTGGCTACAAAAAAACATACCAACTTGCAGCATGAATGCACGCATGCCGCGATTGATGATGCACCTCCCGATGCTTTGATCTGGACAGAAAACAGAAGTGTTGGTCCATTGTAGTCTGTGGAATAAAGCAGAAAAAATAACTTTGGATGTTGGGACGATGGCCATGATTGCTTCAACCAACTGTGCCAAATCTGCCAACAAAGTATGCAAAGTCAGGTATCCCAAGTGGAAAGCACCGTAGTGCAAAATTACCACAGGAGGAGTGGTCATTGTACGGATATCTCTGCAAACTTGTAGAATTGCCGCAGCATTGGCATCAGTGTCAGCGCTCCAGACCACCTCCACTCCGCACACATCGAAATGGTGTGCCACATGCCTACTCTCGGCATAGTGTTGTGAGCCTTGCACAAAAATGTCTCTGTGTAGCAAAACCCCGACCCTCTGCATCTCTGCCATTTTCAGTGTGCGCACCGTCATTCGACACAAAAGACTAATGTGAACATCTGATTGGCTGATGGCTACAGTCGTGTTTCCATGCAGGATTAGCTGTAGAAACCCGTATGTGACGCACCCTACCAGCGGACAAGCGTTTCCTACGTGCGGCACGTAACTCCTACCCAGTCCTTCCACCCTTTCTACAGCAGTACCAAAGCGAGTCCATCATTGGACAACTAAGCAGGCACACAATCAGCCACCAATCACATTGAACCTTGCCAATTTTAACTGTCATCAACATTGAGCACTTCAAAATTACTGTCCATGATTCTTAATGGAAAGCGCATACCATTGCAAAGAACCTACTTCACAAACTACTGTGCAAGGATTGTGAATTTCTACGTACAGCTCCATGCATGACCGCATGCATCAGTATAGAGTACATGTATGTTCATTCTAATCAGAGTACATGGTGAAGCTTTATAATTTAAAATAAACAAAATAAAGCTGGTAAATTTCCATAGGAAGCACATAACAACGCTCCCCCTTGTAAAGTGCAAGATTGCCGATTTGCCATTAACAAATTGCACGACTGCTTACTTTCTTCTGCATAACCTGTACATACGTTGCAAGCATGTCTATTTAGGCATAGCTCTCAACCATTTTTGTGTGAAGTGTGGGTGAAATGAGCTGATTTTGTTTTTGGCGGGTGACACGCCCATTGGAATGAATGGCCGTGCAGGAGGCTTGGCGGGTGACACCCGCCAAAAGAGTGTGAGTTGAGAAGTATAATTTAGGGCAGACCTTAATTTTGTATCTGAAAATGCCGCAGTTCTGTCCCTTGTACTGCCAACAGTAATGCTCCTTGCAATGTGATCGTATAAAAATAGTAATCGCTCCCGATTGTGGTGCTGACATGTCCTTCGGAGGGTCTCCCAATTTTTGGACATCGTGCTTTTCATTAAGAATTACAAAATGTTTGTCCATCTACTACGTTGCCTTATCACTTAGAAACCTCTCTCCTATGCATACTATACTTTGTAAAGAACAAGGCATTTCCAAACCCCTATTTTACCATATTGAAATTAGTATAGAAAGAGTGCGCAGAGAGAAGTGAAATGTGCAAGTGGATTGGGTTGAAACATGAAAGTTGATTCGTATGACGAAATAAGTACAAGTGAAGGCTGCAGTATCATGACGGCTGCAAACACACAAAGTAATTGATATCGTTTTTTTAATTCACAGTGAAGACTACTCTCCTGAGAATCAACAACATCTGCACTGCAGATGACATATCCGATCCGAAGAAACCTTGACATTTTTCACAAAAACGTAAGTACAGTACAACCTTCATATTGTAACTTCTTCTTAAAGAGGCTGCATGGGTTATTTGTTTATTTTGGGCAGCAAAGGAAGCAGGCATTTGTAAACCATTCTGCCTACAAATATCCATTTATAGGACAAGGATTAACAGGTGGAATGGTTGACAAATAGCTGTGTGTTTGATACTGAAATGAGATTGGAAATCCGTAGAAGGTTAGATTGTGAAAATAAGTAGCGGTAGCAAGTTTTTGCCATTTTGGTTATTAATAATCGCTCTCGGCACAAGTAGGGCACTGTGTACTCTCACCTGAAGCACATTGTACTACTATTGAAACAGTAATGTAGACTTACCAAAAGATAGTTAGAGGTCACTGTGCGTTTACACATCGTGCCAAACAGTTTCCCCATCACACTTGTGCACACATTCACACAGCACACATACATTGGACAGACCAAAGAATATTTTTTTTTCTCAACATACACCAAAGAATGCCTACCAAAAAGCAGCTCCGTAGAAAGGAACGCAGAATTAGAGCAAAAAAAATAAAAAAGGTACCCAATGTAAGCATCCACCTGTTGTAGAGTTAGGGGAGAATCTTGGTACAAACCACCTAATGCAATTGGGTAACATAATAAAAGAAGTCTCAACTGCCGAAACTGTATGTCCTCCATCAAAAAGTATCTCAAAACACAGAAATGATATAAAAGAAACGGCTGCCAGTACAGCTAACAATGGTCCTAATAATCCTGATAGTGTAAGAAGAACCCATAGTAATAAAATTATTTTAGCAAAAATGTTTCACCACAGAGTTCTTCAGAATCTAAGAAGAGGACCAAAGTCATCCTCACCCCTTAAAATGCACCGTAGAAAGTTAATTGTGCAAGCACTCAAGCACTCGTGGACAGTGCAATCCTTCTCAAAAGGAAGTTGTTCATATTAGTGTTAAAAAGGATGAAAGCACTAACAAAAGTAAGTACCACACTACAAATGAAACTTAGCAATAAACGGAATGTGAACAAAAATAATGTTTTACATGTTTGTGGTGGTGAATGGAGTCACAACAACCACAGAGCCATATTTCAATGAAGAAGCATACAAACAAAATCAAACAAACAAACACAATTACCATTCATAGCAGTGGACGTGGGTATGAGAAAATCAATACTACCATCATGGAACAAGAAATACTGCTTACAAAACTGTCTTCTGAAAACTCAGAATGACCTCTCGATTCAGCAGAACCACACCGTCCAGTATACAAATGGCCGTGCACATCGGTGTGTGCCATTCCAAAGAAAGCTTTCAAATCTTTACGTGTGTTCCTCAATCAATATGTAAAAGGTAAATACAAAAGTAAAATCAAAATGGTGCAAAATATGGATATTTTTGTAGTGCGAAAACACACAGGACTAAAAGGACATTCACTAGCCTGCATTTCTCGGCCTATTTGCAAAAGTACCTTCCATGATATCAAAAGAATATCAATACATCATTCTAAAGTAAGAAATTTAGTGTATAAAATCTATAAAGTCCAGCTTTAGAATTAGGCAACTTAAATACCACTCTTCTTCATGCTACACCCAAATACTTACAAGAAGAAATGGACCATAATCAGAAAAAGTATTTTGGAAGTGAGAGCCACGTAGAAAACGCAACAGTTTTAGAGCATAGTAGCGACAATTCTGCACATAGCAGCCTTCTATTACACACATACAGAAAAGAAATACTAAAATTTAAAAGGTCTTCGGCTGAAGTACCAAACCATGTGTGTGTATGTTGCCACAGAACGTTTTACAAAAGGAACACAAATAATTTGGACATAGCATACAAGATAGAAAACAATGAAGACTCTAAATGATTTAAATTAGCTTTGTACCTTTTAGCTGAAAGCAAATATGAAGTAACTGAACGTGTAATATGTTGCATTTACTGTACTGCAAAATTAAACAACCACACTCCTTCACGTGCAATTACAAATAATTTGGAATTGTTTCCATTACCAAAAATCCTGCAACAGCTCAATTTGTATGAGAGCATAATAATTCAAACAGTTCACCCATTTCAAGCAATTCGCCTTCAGCCAAAAACAGCAAATTTACCTCCCTCTGAATTGGTGAAAGGCATTTGTGGCAAAGTTGTGTACTTGCCATTAGATCTAACGGAAAATGTGCACACTCTAGGAGTGGAACGTTCAATAGAGCATTCTTTAATAGTCTTGGTAAATGGAGTACCAACAAAGGACAAAAATATTTGGCAACAATTAGTAGACTTAGACAAAGTTACACAAGCATTGCAATATCTGAAAGACAACAATGAGTACTACAAGGAAATAAATATTGATGAAAGCTTAAGACAAACAACAGAAATAATTCAAGAGCCATCAGAAACTGGACAATTCGAACTTCTAGATCCAGCTACAGTATCCACTATTTTGGACCATTACACAATTCATCCATTGCATTCCAATGAATGTATAGATGATGCACTAGAAACTTACCAAATGCGACAAACCAAAGGGTCGCCAATGAGTATTTGGGAAAAAAGTATAGAAGCATGTGCTTTTCCACTGCTATTTCCTACTGGCAAAGGCGGGAGGTACGATGATAGACCCACTCAGATTGGGGCATCAGAATACCGCTCATTAAGAATGTATTCCCAAGATCCCAGATTTAGACAAAATGCGGAATACATATTCCACCTACTCTATGAAAGTGAATTAGCAACACTATGTTATGGAGTTGCACACATTCTTAAATCTGGAACGCACTTTCAAAATATGTCAGCTACACAGTTAATACAAAAAGTACAACAAAAAGATAAGGTTTTACAATCAAGTATAACAAATTTGTTTGCAAACATGTGCAGTACAAAGGAATACTGGTTTAGACGGCACAGAGACATGTGTTGCATGATCAGAAACCTTGGACCACCAACTTGGTTTGTTACGCTAAGTTGTGCAGAATATGCATGGGAAGATTTGCATGAGTTTCCACGTATAGCAAACAGTAACAAAAAACAACATAGATATATTAACACCTGGAGAACTTTGCTCTCTAGATCCAGTTAATGTCTCAAGATATTTCCATCATCGTTTCATTGCAATGCTACACTTTATTTGCAATAAAAGTGTTCCTCCCCTTGGAGAAGTGCAACACTTCTGTTGGAGAAAAGAATATCAAGCGAGAGGAGCGCCACATATTCACATGCTGTTATGGATCAAAGGTGCTCCAAAATCTGGACACGACAGTGATAGCACTGTTTTGCAGTTTATTCAAAAATATGTCACATGTGAAATCCCTTCACAACAGGGTCATAGTGAGCTGCTTGGGCAGATTTTACATTTTATAAAATATTGTTGCCGTAAATACAAAAACAAAGATAAATACTACACTAAATGGCGATTTGGTTTCCCCAGTCCAGTTACAGAAACGGGTGAAGTAAACAACTTCATGTCTTCAGTTCGACATAGTGTTAAAGGTAAATCTAAAAACACGTATTACATAAAAAGAAGGGAAAAATCCAAATATATCAATGCTTATAATGCAATCATTGCCCTATTATGGAATGCAAACATAGATGTGCAGTACACTGCATTAACAAAAGCAGAAAAAACAGAGCTTCAAGACCTCTGGAATGACCTAGCATCAGACAAAACATTATCACAGAAATTGTACAGCCTAGGCATAAAAATGCTCTCTCATAGAGAATGTGGGGCCTATGAAGCAGCAGATCGTTTAACTGGCACTGCTTTGTACGGACAATCAGACAACATAATATGGCTCAGTCTTGGTCCTGCAAAATGTAGAAAAAGAGTGCTAAAATCATATGAGGACATAGAAACTATTGCCAGAAATGATCCCAACAGCCAAGACATTCTGAAAAACAATTTCCTGGACACATACTATCCCAACAGGAGTACCACTCTGGAAAGCATGTGTCTGTATGACATAGCTCAAAACTTTGCATACAAAAATAATGTAAAACCCGATGAAAGTAAACGTAGATATAGAGTGACCAATTGTGAAGGGAGCTTAGTAAAACTTAACAAACAAAGCTTAATTAATCATGTGAAGTTGTCATTAAAAACTCCTCAACAGAAAGAACTATATTACATGTCTCTTTTGCAACTTTTTAAACCATGGAGAAAAGAGGAAGACATACTAGGTAATTATGAGTGCTATGAAGATGCTTTCAAAGCAAATGAATGCACTATTACTGATTTTAACTTTACGCAGTACAAAACAATGTTACACAATGAGCAGCAACAAGAAGAAGAAATTTAGGCCCAACTAGATAAAGACTCTTCCGACAGTAGTCAACCTTCTGAAATAGGAAGTCAAGAGCCATTAGGACAACCACTGATAGCAAATGAGGCTGACGTTGCTATGGCAGAAGTAGAAAACACCATGTATCAGTATCAAGAAGATGCAGAGGACTTAACTGTGCAACAGGGAAAACTTAACAACAATCAGCGCACCATTTTTGAAGAGGTAACAAAACAAATTGTGCATGGCGTACAGCACGAAAATACAGAATGTACCTGCCAAAATTACAAACCTATACTGCTGTATGTCATTGGTGAAGCTGGATCAGGGAAAACATTCTTAATCAAAATGATTTGCAAGTTCCTGCAGCAAATGACAAACAAGCTGTCAGCTGTTTTAACAGCCCCCACAGGTTTAGCTGCCTACAACATAGGTGGTGTGATTTTAAACCGATTACTACTGCTTCCAGTAGAGCATCAAAATAAATTAGACTACTACAAACTTTCTGCAGAACCTGCAATGGAATTATGGAGAGTATTGAAGCAAATGAAAATGCTACTAATAGATGAAGTCAGCATGGTCTCCAATCTAATGTTGCCTTTGATTCATCTCAGATTGCAAGAGGTACTTAAAAGTAATAAGGAAGAACTCTTTGCTGGGAAACACATTATCGTTTTTGGAGATATTCTACAATTGACACCAGTAAAAGGTGAACCGATTTTTAAAACCTTAGGCCACAGACTCTGCCGGAAAACTGTTGGTAGCATAGGTAATGTTAACCTTTGGCAACATTTCCAATACAGAGAATTAACTGAGAACATGCGCAAATCTGCAGATCTCACTTATGCCAACATCTTAAAAAATATTAGAGTTGGTGTATTATCGCAAGAAGCACAAGCTGTATTGAAAAAGCGGCATATACATGCACTTTATGGCGATAATGCATGCACAACTGATATTATGGAACAAATAGCGCACAAAAATGTCAAATGTATGGCCTTAATGCCAACTCTTGCAAGCTGTTTCAAATTCAATGAAACAAATCTAAAGAAAGAAATTCAAACAATAATAGAAATTAGCGCCACAGACAAACTAGACGTACGTGGTTTGACAGTACCCATGTGTGAGCAAGCCACAACAAGACTAAATAGTTTAGAACATTCAATCTTCAACACAGCTGGGCTGGAAAAAGTATTGAAATTATCATTAAATTGTAGAGTAATTCTTAAACGTAACCTTGACGTAGAGCAAGGGCTAGTTAATGGAGCACTGGGCACAGTTGTTGGCTTTCAATCATACCCACGTGATAACAACATTCAGTTTGTAAATATTCGCTTTGATAAAGTTTCAGAAGTAAAAAGGATAGGGCGCTCAATGGCTCGATTCCTTCTCTTCAAAGACATGTATGTACGTAGGGAGCAATTTTCTCCAACTCTTGCATATGCAGTTACCATTCATAAATCCCACGGTCTGACCATAGATAAAGCATTGATAGATATAGGAAAGACAGTGTTTAAGGAAGGCATGAGCTACGTAGCATTATCACGCTTACGTACCCTTGACGGTCTTTAGTTAATAAACTTTGATTCAAGTAAAGTGAAAGCTGATATTCCTTGCATTCTAGAATACAATAGATTGCGCTCACTGTACACCCCTCATCTGAAACAATACCCTGTTCCAGATAAAGTGAAACGTGGTAAAATAAAAGTAAATGAAACAGAGATGCAACAGAAAATTCTGGAAAAAAAAGAAAAGAAACTAAAGTGTCATCAATTGCCACAAACATAGAACAACATATTAGGGAATGTAAACCAGGAACGTCGGCAAATAAACAGATAAACCGAAAAATGCACTCAGGTACAGAACTTGCTGGCCCATTCAAGTTTACAAATGAAAGTGGGGTAAGTTGCTATGCAAATGTAGCAATGGATATTCTATTTCAATTGCCACCAATTGTTAACAATATTTACCTGCACAGCACAGACCAATTGTGTTTGCAAATGTTAGTACTGCATAGAAATGCAACAACCAATCCTGACAACACAGAGTGTTTATGGAGTAAGGCAACAATTGGACGACTGTGCTGGAACGGTGAGATTCACTATGAACTCACAAGAAGATCCACAAGAATTTCTAATGTACATACCATTAGTATTGGAAAACAAAAGTATGCCTGTAAATGAAATCTTCCAAATTTCGTACATGTGGAAACATACATGCACTCTGTAACAAAGTGATACAGGAAGAAATCCCAAATGAGCGATTTGTGTATATTTCCATACCAAATTGTGAGAGCATTCCTTTTCAGTCACTTGTACAAAATGCAAACCATGGCAGATTATGTAGTATTTGCAATTCAGACAATCGCTCTACCTTACTGATACAATCGCATAGTGCCTACATAATACTTATGCTTCTACGTTATAATGCAGATGGCACCAAAAACAACTGCAAACTAACTGGATTTACACACGGTCAAGTGTCACTTGGAAAGAAAACCTTTACAACAGTAGGAATAATCTACCATGCAGGAACTACAACCAATGCAGGTCACTACACTGAATACATTAAAAAGAATTGTGGATAGTTTGAATGTAATGATAGCACCATTACTCTAAAGCAGAGGTTGCCAGCTAACCTAACAAATGCGTATTTAATCTTCTTGAAGCCAAAATGTACATAATAATGTGCACTTCAAAACTGTGAACAAAGTAAGTGAAAGACTAAAAATAGTTAGAATACGCCCACATGTATCCAACTACCCACCAGGATGAAAGAAAGACAAAAAAAAATGTTCACCGATTGTTGGAAACCAATGTACAGGCAGAATACGCCTATACATATCCAATTATAGTTGAAGATGGGCAGGAAGGCAAAAAAAGAAAACATTAATGGGAAAGATCCAGGAAACAGGATATGTCAACGACACAAATGAATATGTATCACAAATCTGTAGGAACATATGCACAGTTAGAATACGCCTACAGGTATCTAACTACCCAACAGGATGGAAGAATGACGCAAATAAATGATTATCATAGATCATTGGAAACAAATTCACAGGTAGAATATGCCTATAGGTATCTAAGTGTTGTTACAAATCAGCAGGAAGGCAACAAAGAACACATTAATGGGAAAGATGAAGGAAATGGGATGTAACAACGACACAAATGAATGAGTATCGAAAATGTGTAGGAACAAATGCAGTTTGAATATGCCTACAGGTATCTAACTGTTGATAAAAATGGGCAGGAAGGCAACAAACATAACATTGATCAGAAAAATGAGGAAAACACTGAAAGGAAAAAATGACGACTTAGTTGCATAAGGAATGAAGTTTTTTTTTAATCCGACATGGATTTTTTTCCCCAGACCCAAGGATTAGATAAACAAACACAGAAACTAAGCGCAATGCACAGTACACTGGTTTGTAAAGTAAAAATTAGGGTCGAAAAAAAATAAATAATTGTCTATTAAGCAATGTGGTAAATGTGGAAAATCTGCAAACATTAACACACCTTTTTCTTTTATCACAGAAGTGGAAAAAGTGATACTTCCGCCAAGTACAAAAAAGCAAACATAAAAAAAGTTTCTGGATTGTGAACAAAGTAAGGAGTAAGTATATTGGCAGGCATTTTCTACACATGGGAACGTACTCGCCTAATGTGTGGTAGTAATATGCTGCAGTGCCTGTAGGCTGGACTTTCGTCTGCGGTGAGTATCCTACCACCTATGCCTTACAAACAGGTTTCAAGGAGTACAGGTCCTACCCACAACCATCACTGCATATGTGAAACATGGTCCTTGTAAATTAGCTGCTTATAAAGTTACTTTTCGGACCATCGTCTGCAGCCATGAAGTGAAGAAACTAAGGCATCAAAAGAACGACCAGAATCCACCACACCCATATTAACTTGGAACTCCACTGCTTATGGCTTCTGTATTGAATGCATGGGCTTTAGCTATGCACCCAAGACTGCAGGATCTCCCCACAACCACCTCGGTGATGTGTGGTAGTGGGGGTTATTCTATAGGTGTGTTATACTGCTGTACCTCTGCCCAGAGGCTTCCCTCCTAGGTGTATGTCTGTAGATCTTACATGAGATGGGTGTGCAGTGTCTTCCAAGTGCAGTACTTACCACTTTCTTGTTGGGGGCATGGCCTTCGGCCATGGACCCAACACTGCACGCACTCCCCACAACTTGCCAATGAAAATGCAACACAAGGGGTGTATGCATGGTTAGCACATGCAGTGGTGGTTGTGGCCAGGGCCTAGAGTCTTGGGAGTAAGGCCTTCGGCCGAAGGCCTTACTCCCAAGACTCTAGGCCTTGGCCACAACCACCGTAGCATGTGCCAACCATGGCACCCAAACCATCTGACGCAGAAGACGTCTCACAGCAGCCAATGGACAGAGACGTGTGTACGCAGTCATGACGGTAGCCCCTTAGCCAATCGGTTTCTTGTTCGTTGACCGAACAGGGAAGTGTGACCGCGGAGTGAACATAGATATCACAAATTATTTCTGACCTACTTTTTCATAATTATAAATGAACGTACTTCATGTATGGTGACAAAATTTACAAAAGCACGCTTTCTGGACCAAGCCCCTGTACCTGCCGCAGATTTCGTCAAACTCCATCCAGCGGTTTCACCTGTAGCCATGCGCAAGGTTTTTCCTCCATTCAGTCTATGGGAAAAAAAAGACGTTTTGGGACCCCCCTATAACTCCCCTCCCCCTGGACGATTTATCACCAAACTGTACAAAACAAAAATCCAGAGTGGGCCATATACTTTTTTTGCAAAGTTTGGTGAGGATTCGTCCACGGGGAGCGGAGTTATAAGCTGCCCAAAAAGTGCTCTTCCTATGGAAACAACAACTTAACCATAACTACATGGCCACTACTGTGGGGCCATGTAATATATATTTATTTATTAAGGCTTTGTCTAAAAAAATTCCTTGAAAATAATGCACACACCATAATAAACAAGTATGTCATAACAAACTAAACGTGCATGTAAATTGTTATAGAAACAGCTTGAGCAAAATAAGTGTGGCTTTAGCTCTATTTTCCCCATCCTGCACAAGCCCACGGAAAGTAATGCGAGGCAAAACAATCTTACTTGGGTTTTAAAACCAGTCTTATTTCACAGAGTATGCTGCATTGTGCACTCTTACTGTTTCTCATCAGTGCCATTTCCATTTCCAAAAGGCCAAAACCCCTGCTAATGGTCCCCCTTCCTCCTTCTCGTCAGTGCCTAATTGCTCCCATTGCAATGCAATGTGTTAAGTTGCTGCATGGACCCACTGAGCAGCTGTCTGCTGCCCGAGCGCCTGTGAACCAGTGATCACAGGGCAGTGTGAGCCCAGAACTGAAAAGGCATGTATGGGCTGGGAGGAAGCAAATGCGGGCCTTTGGACGTCTCGCATAGAGTGTCTGCAGAACGTGGAACAAACCCCATCAATAAGTCCCACAAGGTTGGCCACCCTAGCTGCAGTGAGTACACAGCACTGACCAGGCCCTTGCTGACTGAACCACGAGTAAGATGTGCGAGTCCAGGAGAGGATGGGTCCATTAGTGGGCTGCAGGGGCTGCTGCTGGACGAGACATTGCTGGCTTGGTGGGGTAGGAACACATTTTCAGAGGGTTATGCACAGACCTTACTGCTGTGTCTGATTGTGAGGGGTGACTTTTTTTCCCGGACGGGTGAACCGTGACTTTACAATGGCCTTACAGGACGGACTTCGCCAGACATGTCAAGTGACAAGTTTAAAAGTAATTATGTTACGGTATGACAACCAGCATTTCGCAAGCTCAGTATGTTCTGCAGCAAAGCTAATCTGAATTTTGGAAGAATAGAAGCTACTCACCCAGTGCGAGACGGAGAGTGGAGTCGTAGCTGGCAGTTAAGTGAGAGAGAGGCACAGGATCTCATGGCAGCATCTGTCATGCTGACGCTCTGACATTAGACTGCCTGGACAAGGGGTGCGCAGGGCAGGGCTGGAGTGTGTGTTTCACACAGGCCTGGCCAGGGCACGCTCTGCCATCAATCAAAATGATGAGATGGGCGATTCACCCCCCTTGGAGATGCCGCAGTGCTCTGCTCTCTGGGCCTCACAGACTGGCCTGTAAAATCCGTTGTTCTGACAGGAAAATCGGTAGGCGGTAGGACTGCTTACAATCGGTAGGGTTGGCAAGCCCGATATTGTCCCCTGTAAAATACAAGTGAGGTGGTATGAACAGAACACCTGCAAATCAGGGCCAGTGGTCAGTGGGCTCTCAGACCGGGGTAGGCTTGTCACACTGCAGTGTGCCAGTATGGACAGTTTGAAACAGCATTCAGGTTAGGCCTTCTCTAAGAGCAGGTGACAGAAAAACTATTTACTTGGACAGCAACCGCTGTGTTTTCACATTAGAATTCCTCTGTAAAGTACTTGCATTACAATGTAATGAAACCAGCTTAATTTATGCATACCTGCCAACCCTATGGATTTAGGCGGTAGGCTACTGCTTTTTTTGCAGTCCTACCGCAAACCGACTTACGGTTCTCATCCTACTGATTTACAGTGATTATGGCTCCACAAGCTGCTGCCTCGGAACCCAGCCCAGGACACACAGCTGCTGATCGCAGTGAAATAGGTCTTGTGGGCTGCTCTGTCAACTTAAGTCATTTGTTTAGATTGATGGGTTGTGGCACTTGCACTCCTGTGACTGAACTCTGATGTGTCTCTCAGACCTGTGTACGGAGTGCAGAGGGCGTCAGGTTATCAGGGGCACAGCATGCCGCGATGCAGCAGTGTCTAAGCTGTTTGCGTCTTTTGTGCAAATCACTGCCAAGGCTGTGCTGCTTCTAGCAGGGTGGCACAGCTTGGGAAAAAGTCATTGTCTGCCAAGGTAATTCTTGTTCATAGGAATTATAATCTCATGCGATGAAACAGATTTGACCATTTGACATTTCTATACGCGGCTGCCTGGGTGTTGGCTGTTGGTTTTCACTATGGGAGTGACATTTTTTACTGCAGTTCACAAACTGATCCCAGTCTGTAAAATGACCTTATTTTGTACCGACATGTAAACCTTAAAGAGGTTAGTGTTGGCATCTTTTTAATATTGCCAAAGGAGCATACTGCACAATAGGCGTTAATTTCACAAAAGTACAAAGATGACCCTCCTTGAATTCTACCATACATGCAAGTTGCACAAAGTCCTTTGGGAATCTACATATATTTTCCGCCCAGTGCACTCCACTGAAACTGCTCTCACCTCTGTTCTTAACTCTCTCCTCTCTGCACGTTACTCAAAACACTCGTCCATTCTTATTCTCCTTGATCTTTCCGCCGCTTTTGATACTGTTGACCATCCTCTTCTTCTCAACTCCCTCTCCTCATTTGGCTTCAAGGACTCTGTTCTTAACTGTCTCTCCTCTTATCTCTCCAACTGGTCTTTTTCAGTCTCCTGGGGTGGCTCCTCCTCCCCCACCTAGCCTCTTAACCACAGAGTTCCCCAAGGTTCTGTCCTTGGCCCCTTTCTCTTCTCTCTCTACACTTCCTTCTTAGCTCCTATCATCTCCTCCTTTGGCATCTCGCACCATTACTATGCGGATGATACCCAGCTTTTCCTCTCCTTCTCCCCTTTCTCTCCCGACATTCATGATAAACTATCTTCTTGCCTTTCTACTATCAAATCCTGGATGTCCTCTCACTTCCTAACTCTTAATACTGAAAAACCTGAACTCCTTCTTCCCTGCCAATTCTCTTCCTCCGCCCTCCCCTCCCGATTCCATTCTCTTACCCCCCTCCCACCTCTCCTTCTCTCCCCATGCCCGTAACCTTGGTCTCCATATTGACTCTCACCTCTCTCTATATCACATTTCTCTTATTGCCAAATCTTGTCGCTTTCACCTCTAAAACATACGTAAAATTCGACCCCTCCTTACCTTTCATGCTACTAAACTTTTAATTACCTCCCTCATCTTCTCCAGACTCTTCTACTGTTCCTCCCTTCTCTTTGGACTCCCCTCCTGTCATCTCTCCCCACTCAAATCCATCTACCACTCTGCCATCCGCTCCCTCTGCCTTCTCTCACCTCTTGATTCCATCTTCCTCTTCTCTCACCTCTTTAGGTTGGCTCCCGTGTCACTCCCAGCTCAAATTCAAGTTCCTGTCTTGTCTTCAAATCCCTCTATGGTCTTGCCCCCCCCCCATCTCTCCTCCCTTCTCACTTTCTATACCCCTTCTCGTTCTCTCCGTTCTGCTAATCTTTTCCTACTCTCTCCTCCTCCACCTCCCTGTGCCCCCTCCCGCTTCCGATCTTTCCAACTCCTTGCTCCCTTCCACTGGAACCGCCTCCCACTTCACATCAGCTCTTCCCCCTCCCCCTTTCTTTCGCTCTTCTCTCCAATCTTACCTTTTTCACTCACGTCCCTGGCACCCTTTGTTTCCTCTTGTTCTTCTCCCTCACCTTCATTCCTCACCTCCTACCACTGCTCTTCCCTTCCCTCTCTACCTCCTTCCTCCCCACCCCCTACTCTCATATAGTCCCACTCTTTCCTCTCCTCTTCCTCGTTCACTCTTACATTCCCTCTACTCCCGCTCTTACCCCCACTAACTCCTACTTTTCCCTCGCTCACTCTGCCCCTCCCTACTCCCTCCTCACCTCTGCAATGCTGTAAATTGTTCTTTATTTCGCGTTATGATTCAATTGCCATCTTATGCTTGTTGTATTTTGCCTGTTCTTATATAAAGCACTTTGGATTAAAGGGATATACAACTTCAATAAATACAAATACATACATGTGTAGATAGGTTCATGGGGTGAGTAACCTGCATACAAAGCAATCTGAGCAATATCAGAATTCTAAAGGCACCAAAGCTAGAAAAGCAAATCAGTCACCGCCCACTTTTCGTTATCTGGGGCCACTACATTATTCACACTCTCGAATATTAAAAATATGCCCAAACAGCTTTGAACTAGTTCTGTGCAAACACTGGCATTTCATTTTACATTGCTTTTCACATTAGAAGTGCTAGACTATAAGTACCAGAATGCAGCATGATAGCGCCTATAAGCTAGGATGATTGAGCATTTTACAAACGACAGTGCAAAACTTGAGCTTGCATTAAACTATCCTGAAACTCTTACTAAATTCAAAAACAAAAAGTAGACAATGTTCAGAAAAGCCTGTGTGATGAACCCTTCTGCTTGTAAGTCACCATTTGACATAGCATGCATATTTTTATGTAAAGCGTGCATAGCATTTTTCCACAACATACAATCTGTATTAGCACTTAACCCAATACGTTTCAGGTGTTTATAGCACTTCAACACATGATGTTTGCGGCAGTTATTAATTAACCGCTGCCCATTAATCAAACACCACTGGAAACAAAGAGTGTGAAAAATAAAGTATATGCTGTTCAAGAGGCCTGCAGGAAGAGCAGGCGGGACACTTCATAAAACCTCCCTGGCCCTCCAGATGTGTCTCAAGGGCAGGCAGCAGCTGGGATAAACCAGCATTGGCAATGCCAGCAGCTTGGACCTTTGTGTAGGTATTTGCCAGGCACTGCAGCAATGATACTAACTAGCCTCTAGTGGCAGCATCTGCAAAATGGTGGGATTAGCTGAGAATCTATCTAAATTGCTAGCTTTGTCAATGCGTGTTTTAAGTGGTCTTCAGAGAATTACATGCATACGGCTCATATCAGGTGGCTGAAGGCACACTTACGTAAGGCATTTTTTATTACTCCAGTAGCATATTTACAACTCCAACAAAGCCATTAACTCTGAGAGGAGTGCTTTGTGCTTGAAGTGCCTGCCAGTTTTATTTCAAAGTTTGATATTACTGCGTGTTAAAATGACCTCAAATAGATCCCAGGGGTATGAGTTTTGGGCATTGGAAAGTTGACAACTGGGTGGGAATGGCCATCGGGATAAGCATGGCCACTGGCAGTCAAAGTGGTGGGGGTTAATAACCAAACGACATAAACAAGTGTGTCCCTCCTCACATCTCATCTGTCTCCTCACTGTTCTCAATTGCAATAGTTTCTTCTTATGGGTGTAGAGCCACCTAAATGCCAGTACTGAAAACCCCATATACATCTCCAAAGTGGCTAATTTCGCGTCAGAGTGGCGCTTGGGCAGAATTCTCCCCGAAACTTTCAATATCTGCTCCAGGGCAAAATGATGTTCTTATCCCTATTGCTCCGGAACAATAGGGCAGTTACCCAAAAGGTTAGGTAATAAAGTGAAAAACAAACTTAAAATTGCTGTGCTCTCAAGTTTATCCTGGCCATGCGTGAGAAAATAGACAGTCCCGTTTTTGCTTCAAATTCTTGAACTTGCAGTTTTCCTGAAATCCAAATGGGTAAGAAAACACTACCCATCCCAGTATCCAAAGGGTGAAATTGGACCTAGATGGCCTTGTCACCATGGTCACTGGAAATAATATGAGGGCTCCGTGCGTTTTGTGCTGTAGTACACACTGCACAGAAATAAATAACTGGTCAAATGTGAACAGTGTTTGGAGGCCACTAGTAATATGATTGTTCACGTTGATCTGGGTTAGAGCATGTTAAACAGCGCTTCATTGTGATTTGCTTAGGGCCATATTTCAGGTGATGTTGTTTTCTGTGATGTCATCAGTTCAAAAGGTGACATGAAGTCATTTCCTATTACTATTTTGAAACTTAAAAAATCCTACATCATTTTGGTCACAGAATGTTGGCAAGTATGATTTATATAGCAATTATTCATGTTGAGGGGTTTTGTCCGGGGCTGAGAGGTGGTGTTTGGGAGTGACATGTGCCAGTTGTCGGGTGATGGGGGCGCATTCTGGTGTTTCGCCCTGGGCACCAAGTTGGCTAGAAACTGCCCTGTCTGTGCCAATGAGATAATGCGCAGTTTGTTTGAACACTTCTTTGCTCCAGATTAGCAACTATCATCACTACTATTCTTCACTAACTTTGCGGTTTCACACGATGGCCTTTATGCGACGCAACGGGCGTCCTGTGTTTAATGACGCAATGATACGCCAGTGACGTCACACCGTGTACGTGCCGAACGTGTCCAAATGGCGACGGCGAGCACGGCAGCGCTAGTTCCGTCCCGCTGAGGAAACGCTCTCCTCATACATGTAAGTTCTGCTGGATCCAGTGTTTCGTTTCGCTTTGCCTCTGCCTGACCACATTTGGCTGGCCCCGTCCTTCCCTTAATCAGGCAATACACATATCTGAACGTCGGGTGACTTGAAGAACTTGACGGAATACACGGCCAGTTCTGCGCCATTGTGTGGCGCCTGAGGCGGTTCGCGCGCTTTCTTTGACGGTTGGATTCCCGCCCTGAGGCTGAGGGAACGAGGCCCCCCAGTGGCGGCTTTTATGTTTGCAGCTGCTCTCCAGCCCTGCGGCGGCGCTTTTCATCATAGTAATAACGTGTGGGGAGTCTTTATAGGGGCGGTGGCCACACGGGTAGTTTCCACGTATTCTTATAGGGGCAGTGGCCACATGGGTAGTTTCCACGTATTCTTATAGGGCGGTGGCCACATGGGGAGTTTCCACGTATTCTTTCTTAGTAGCATTCGAGTATTTTCAGCTGTGGATTTTTATGTATTTTTTTTAAAATTGCAATCTATCTGAATCCGATATCAGTTGGGCCTTTTGGTTCTGCTTCATTTGTGACAGGGGCCAACTACAATTCAGGCATTTTTTTGCATCACAAAGTTATTTGCCACGTGGCTTACTTATGCCAACTTATTCTAAAGTCACTTCCACAGTGCCTCCAAGTATCAAAGACTGATGGTTCTTGTAAGCTCCTTTTCTGTGAAGTCACTTCTCTTGGTGCAATCCATATGCAAATAAGAGGTTTGGATGTATTTCATACATGCAAACCCTCCCGATTTAGGCAGGAGACTCCAGATTTTTTTCATTAAAAACAGTACTATTTGTTACTGTCTCCCGCCGAAAATAACAATGTCCCCAATGCATACCTATGGAGAAAATGCATTCTCCCAATTTCCGTGCTGAAATCTCCCTCTCAGGGGCTACAGAATGTTGGCATGTCTGGTATTTTGCCCTACAGAGCCTGGTCAGAGCTCTAATAGATGAGTTTCCTGCATCTGTAATGGTCCTGCAGTTTTATTTTGGGACGTCCCAGTTTGTGGTAGCGCGCATGCGCGGGCCTCGTGACCCGCGCATGCGCCGTTGGAATAAACTGCGGCAGTTGCCGCGGGATGCGCAGCGAGCAACATCACGTCCCATGTCCTCATTGCACGAATGTGTGTGTGTGTGTGTGCCTGCCAGGGCGCCACATACAAGGGCCGTGGGGCCACATACAACAACTGGCGACGAGGCGGGAGTGCCGCCGTAGCATTCGCCCAACACACGTGGGCGTACAATCTGCATCACTACGCGATGGCACGACGCGGACCTAGCGCAAACGTTCTTTTCTCCTCAGAGCACTAGCGGCCTGAAAAGGTGCTTGTGCGCTGCTACCCAGAGAATAGAAACTCAATTTTTGGAACATTTGACTGTCCCCAACAACCTGCGGACAATCTGGAACTACAGACACAAGGGGAAAAGGTGACAGACAACAGCCAGAGGTACGTTCAGCCCTACCCTAGCCAGGTTTGCGGCCTCTAACACACCCAGAGGTGCCTGTGCGACCTGTGAAGATGGCCAGTAGCGACGAAGAAACGGAAGTAGAGACAAGAGCGATGAGGACACAACAGCGGTTGTTGTTACCAATGCAGGAGTTTGATACGTTGGGGCCCCCGTCCAAACTAGGCCCCAGGTGGCTACTATGGGTAAAGAAGCTCGAGATGTACTTCACGGCGACTCGAACCACCAACGATGATGCAAAAAGGGCGACCCTTCTATATTCGGCCGGGCTGGACGTAATGCGCATCTACGAATCACTCACCCTGCCAGTGGTCACCTACACCAATGTCAAGACTGCGCTAGAAAACCATTTCATTCCACAGTCGAATGTTACTATGAAAGATTTTGTTCTGCAAAGAGAAGCAAAGGGAGGAAGAATCCCTCGATCAATTCTGTGCCAGACTGCGGCTGATGGCCAGCACATGTCGCTGGGACAACGAGGAGTTGATAAGAAACCAGGTCCTCCAGGGCTGCAGCTCAGGTAAATTGCGACGACAAGTGCTGAGAGAACCGGGGTGGACACTACAGCAGATACTAGATAGTGGCCGGACGTACGAGCTGGCGGAATCCAGGGGAGCGAGCATGGACGCAGCGGTTAGGCCAAGCACGCGGGAAGAAGCTTTTGCCATGAACAAACGGACCAAGCTGAAGGATAAGTGGGTCCCGAAGACAACTGAGAACCGACATCCTGCAGCGCCCGGATCACTCTGCCAAGACTGCGGATATGACCTGCCACATGTAGAGGAATGTCCTGCCAAAACAAGATCCTGTGGACGGTGCAATGGACCGGGGCACTATGCCCGCATGTGCCGTGCCCCGCCCCTGTGCCAACACAGAGAGGCCCCGCGAGAGCACGGGGCAGCGGTTTCAGAAGGCAGCGCAGCATCGCAGCTCTCGAACAAGAGATACAGAGGTTGCAGCTTGCAGAGGAAGAGGAGGACGAAGAAGAAGTATTCTTCATTTCAAACATTGCCTCAGGAAGCAAACGCAAGAGGCAACCCAAGTGTGTGGTGAACATATTGGGTGTGCCGACACAGATGCTTATTGACACCGGAGCATCTGTATGCGTGCTGGCGGAGGAACACTATCAAAGACTCCCAGGCCCCCCCGGCACTGGACAAATCCATGGCGAAGATATTCACTTTTGGAGGAGACACCCCGTTGCCACTCAAGGGGGTGTTCGTGTCACCGGTATCGAGAGGGGAAACACCATCAAGGCAAGGTTCTTTGTCACGGACGTTAGCCCTCACTCGCTACTCAGCTCCGCTGCGTCGGAGGCCCTCAATTTGGTTAATTTTGCATATGGAGTCTACCAGATTGACATCGAAACGCTGCTGGACAAGTTCTCAGGCATCTTCGAGGGAATAGGGAAGCTGAAAGCACCCCCGGTGCGCCTACATATCGATGAATCCATCAGACCGACAGCCCTTAAGCACCGAAGGATACCGTTCCACCTCAGGGAGAAGGTGGAGGAAGAACTCCGATCACTGGTTAGCATGGACATTATTGAGAGAGTGGAGGGGCCGACACCCTGGGTGTCACCGATTGTGGTGGCTCCCAAGCCGAAACAGCCCGGTGCGGTGAGAATTTGCGTAGACATGCACCTTCCAAACGCCGCAATCAAGAGGGAAAGGCACATTACTCCAACTCTAGATGACATTATCGGAGAGCTACAAGGGGCAAGAGTATTTTAAAAACTGGACCTACGGGCGGGCTACCACCAGCTTGAGCTGCACCGGGAATCCAGATTCATAACGACCTTCACGACGCATGACGGTCTATATCAATTTAAACGCCTGAGCTTCGGAGTGTCGTCGGCTGCCGAAGTCTTTCAGCACACGTCTTAGTATTCGCGGATTCGGAAAGGGAGCACATGAAGAGACTGGAGAGCACGCTCCAGAGACTGAAGAACCTAGGGCTCACCCTACATCGCCAAAAGTGCGAATTTTTCAAAGACCGCATTGGGTTCTTCGGCTTCATCTTTCACGCGGCCGGTGTGTCACCCGACCCGGCCAAAGTCAAGGACATCAAGGAAGCCCCCCCCCCACAGTCCCCCACGGAAGTAAGGAGTTTCCTGGGGATGGTAACCTACTGCGGGCGTTTCAACAAAGGGCTGACGTCGCTGGCAGAACCACTCAGGGTGCTAACAAGGAACGACGCAGTGTGGAAATGGGGTGCCAGTGAACAAGAAGCATTTCAGGCCTTGAAGAACGCCCTGTCCGATGGGGATACCATGGCATACTTCAACCCCAAGGTGGAATCGGAGGTGGTGGTCGATGCGAGTCCGGTGGGAGTAGGGGCTGTGCTGCTGCAACCCGATGAACGCGGGGACATGCGTCCCATCGCCTACGCAAGTAAGGCCCTCTCGGACACGGAAATGAAATACTCGCAGATCGAACGGGAGGCGTTGGCCATCCTGTGGGGCTGTCGCCATTTCCGCTTATACATCTTGGGCAAACCCGTTGTGGTGGTGACCAACCACAAGCCGCTACTGCCCATACTTGCAGGCGTGTCATCCAAGCCGCACCCCAGGATCGAAAGGTGGATGCTGGCCCTGATGGAGTATGGGGTGCGACTGATTTATCGACCAGGAACAAACAACCCGGCCGACTATTTGTCGCGCCACCCCAACAAGGAAAAATCCGTCACTGATATGGGGGCGAACGAATGCCATGGGCTGCTGTGTCAAGTGGTGGAAGGGTCCCTTCCAATGGCACTCAAGAATTTCAATAGCGACGGAATTCTCCAACGACAAGGTTTTTTGCATCATCAAAACCGCAGTGAGGAGCGGTGATTGGAGGGAGGTGCTGCGCAACAACCCACGCCGACAAGAGGAGGCCCAGAGAGACCTCCAGGCATTCTGGAAAGTGAGGGATGAACTCTCCATCTCAGACGATGGGCAGATACTCAGAGGGCGACAAATCGTCATTCCACGGGCACTGAGGACAAGGGTGCTCGAACTGGCCCATATTGGTCATCAGGGGGTCGTCAAAACGAAGGCACGGCTAAGACCCAAAGTCTGGTTCCCGGGTCTGGAGGGGAGAGTGGAGAGCTTTCTGAGGAGATGTGTGGCTTGCCAGGCGGCGACCCCAGGAGACAGAGCCCCACCGATAAGATCGATGGAGCGCAGCAACAAGCCATGGGGGACTGTTCACGTAGACTTCGGTTCGACTGGTCGTGGCATGTGCTTTCTGGTAGCAGTCGACCAATGGTCCAGATACCCCGAGGTGGAAGTGGTGGAGTCGACGGCGACGGAGTTCGCGACGAAGGCATTGGACAAAATGTTCGCCACACACGGATTCCCGGACCTACTGTGCTCTGACAACGGGCCGTCGTTCACAGGCAGCCAGTTCGCAACCTACCTCCGAGAAAGGGGGATCCAGCATCGCAGAGTGTCCCCACTCTGGCCGCGAGCCAACGGTGAGGCCGAGAGAATGATGCGGACCCTCAACAAGGTTCTAAGAATTTCCGCCAGTGGTGGTGAGGACCTGGAGAGAAAATTAGTGGAATTTCTACGAGAGTATCGCACGACGCCCCACCTGTCCACGAGAGTGGCTCCCGCCGAAGCACTGTTCGGACGATGCCCGAGGGGAATGCTACCGGAAGAGGAGGGCTGTCTGCCAGGAATGATCAACAACGAGGGAGTCCAGGAAGAACGGGCCAGGCGCAACAAAGAAAGTGAACGGAGGGGTCTGCAGGAAAAGGAGGTGCGAGTAGGGGACACGGTGCTGGTCAGAAACCGGCACCCAGAAGGGAAGCTGTCCCTACCATTTGAGCCGCGCCCGTGGAAGGTAACGCATGTGAAAGGCACAATGGTGACGGCGGCCTGCGACCGAGGAACAGTCACGCGCAACCGATCCTTCTTCAAAATACTCGAGGTGCCCGCTGAGAATGGGGCTCTGGAGGAATCCGGGAGCCGGGAAGAGCCACCTGGAGATCAGGAGGGGGAGCAAACCAGGGCCTCCACAGACTCTGAATCGGGGTGTGCCACACCGACCACCACCTCGCCAAGATACCCGGTCCGCCGTGAGCGGAGGCTGCCGGGGCATCTCAAGGACTACATCCTGGACTCAGGTGACTGAGCCGAGAAGGTGAGGTGAGACTTAAAGTGACAATGCGACCGCCAGATGGTCACAAGTTGCGCAGGGGTGTGCCCACCCCGAAGTTTTACACTGTTTTGGTTAAAGTTAAAAAGGGATGTGACGTCCCAGTTTGTGGTAGCGCGCATGCGCGGGCCTCGTGACCCGCGCACGCGCCGTTGGAATAAACTGCATCCGTGCGGCAGTTGCCGCTGGGACGCGCAGCGAACAATATCGCGTCCCGTGTCCTCATTGCGCGAATGTGTGTGCGTGTGCCTGCCAGGGCCATGGGCCATATATAAGGGCCGTGGGGCCACATACAACAGTCAGAGCTCTAATAGATGAGTTTCCTGCATCTGTAATGGTCCTGCAGTTTTATTTTTGTCGTTGTGTACGTGTTAAAATGTCATCTGCCACTAATGTTACCAAAGAAGTTGATTGGGGGTGCAAATGATGCCATAAGGAATCACATGCACTGCAGGGCGCTCTGATGTGCTACCAGTGTCCTGCAAAACCATTTTGTAAAGTTTGCCACCCTAACAATAAGGGTGCTGCCGTTCGAGCAGGAGCACGCAGCAAACGGGTGTCCATGTGCCACCCCGCTCTGACACACTACAGCTGCTGCAGCCTGGAGCGGTGCAGTGCAGGGACACCAAACAGTGCTGTGTGCTCTGCCTTCAGCCCAGTCATTCAGTATCTGACTTTTATTCTGAGGTTGGACTAGTGAATTCGCTCAGGGACTTAACGTTCTAGCTGCTGTGCATGTGCCGCCCTACATCATATGGGGGGGGGGAGGAATGATTCTATGTCAGTTTAGTCTTCATTTTCCAAGATGTATTTGGGGGGGGGAGGAAGTAGCAGAACTTTTTCTTGGCTCGCCCTACACTCTTGCAATGCTGGATACTCCCTTTTTCCAAGTCCTGGAAAGGACAGATTTTCACATCTGAAATGTATTGGTATGCGTCATTAGCTGGGTCTTTTGGTTCTGTTCACTTGTGGCCAGCACTAGCCACCCTCTAAGGTTCAAGAACGGACATCAGTGCATGCAATTAAATGTATGTTCTGGGAGATGCTGATGTTTCATTTACAGGGCCCATGTAAATTCTAATACTAATGCAAAATATGTATTTCTCCTGTCTTGCCTCTTCCATTGGTCTTCCTCTCCTGGTTATATTCTATAACCACGTGTTTATTTGATTATGTTGACTTTGTGAACATCTTTTTATGATTTTGATTGATTTCTTTGTTACCAAACACATGTCTGACTTCACAGGCTTGAAAATAGACCCGAGTATAGGTTGAAACAAGTCTTGGCTGTCACACACAAACAACAATATAACTATCTAAACACCCCCTTAATGTATTTCCAGTTACTCAACCTAAAATAATCAGCCCAGACAACTCTGCACTTTGGATAACCACATGACTTTCAAGAAGTACCTAAAAACCTGGCTGTTCACTAGAACACAGGACAAGGGACAAGGCAGATGCAGAAAAGGGCAATTCCTGTTTGGACCAGGAGGATCCAGGGCCCGGCCCCCTGCTCAGACAGCAAGTAAGCATGCACCAACATGTGTTACTCCCTGTGTCCCCACAGGCCATCCCCACCCCCCCATTCCCCCCTGTGCTGTTCCCTTGTGCCCCCTCACCCTTCTCGCACACAGCTGTTGCCTGTTTTGCTTGATTCCTCTACCCTGCTCCCCCTCCCTCCAGCCTACTTCTGCAGGAGTCTGTCCTGATACATTCTGGTTTCACCATCACTGTCTTGTGGCCATTGCTGGATTTGACTTTTATGGACTTCATTGATTCACGGTGTGTCACCCTTTCTCAACTTTCATGCTAGACTTCCTTTGCATCTTGTACTCATGGTGGCCCTGAATCATGCTGTTCCCGTCCTCATCTTGTATCCTGGCTTGCAACATTATGTGTAACTACTGTCTTCTGCAATTGTATTCGCTCTCCTCTCTTACGTCTCCACTCTGCTTACTCTCTGTTCTCTCCTCCTCTCCCTTTCTCCCTTTTCCTATCTCCCCCCTCTTCCCATTACTTTCTTCTATGCACTTACTCTATCAGAATTGTCCCTGGACCTAGTGATAGCAACCTCGTCAGTATTGTCCCCTTCCACCCACCCCCCCCAATAAGCCGCTCAGCGTTTCCTCCTGCCACATTACAATACACACAGTCTTGCTGAATTCCGGCTTGTACAGCTCACCAGCTCAAATCCAGCAGAGTTTATTCTGCTCATCTCTGCACCACTTCTACCATTCCACCATACAAGCTCCTCAGACACTCCAGGCTCAGCTCTCTTCTGGCATACTTTACTGGTAAGGAGTCAAGCAAGAAATAAACAGATGGTGGTCAACTCTGGAAATAAACACCCCAAGTGTCCTCACCAGAAACATGCCAGCACACAGAAAAATGGGTTCTTCCAATTTACACTAATCAACACAACAGGGGTCACACTTGCCTCAACCCGCCTTATCACACTAACATTTACTGCCCAGCCTCCCTTCCTGCAAAACCATGTGACCAGAGACTGCTAACATGGCAGAAGTCCCACTACGTAAGACCACTTTACCTTACAATACATCAATTGGTAAAGAGTATGACCATCTATGGAAGATGACCTTACATCAGCTTCCCACTGAGACATCACTTGGCCTCCCGCTGCCAACTCTGGAATGCCCTTAACCCTGCCACAGAGATGCCTAACAATACTTCCTTTTTCATGAATGGCCGGAAACTGATCTGTCCTAATAAGAGTCTGACCCCCACACTTCCATTGTCCCCATCTTCCCCCTCCAAGAATGGTGAGGCTCCTATATCTGCTCACAGGACCCTATAAATTACCCCACCTTCAGAGAACTAACATATAGATTGTATAACCCTTACACTGCTGCTGTACCTACTTCACAGTGTTTGTACATAAAAAGCCACACGTTGCCTGTCAACAAGAAAAAGTTGTCCCTTTCCCATTGAAAGGATTTGAAATAGTGCCCCTCCTTACACAAATGGGGGCACAAACTTGTTCCTACCATATCATTGCTTGTATCATCACATCGTATTAGACAAGGGAACTAATAAAGAACTCGTCACATTTCTTGGTGTTGGTCAAAGTCTGTGTCTACTAGTTTGGACAGTTTTGGCCAAACATCTAGTAATGTGAGCTCTGTGTGTGCCTAACAAAAGAGTTAAAGAAATGACAAAATCAATACAGAATAGATGTATATTACAAAAGCAATTTATATAGTCAAAGTGTGTGATGTAGTAACACAAATTTACAGTGACACGTTTATTAAATGTGAACACAAAAACAAAATATAAAAATATTTCACTTTCAATTCTCAGTGCAAAATTCTATGATCAAAGAAAGAAGGAACATATATACAGCCCTAGTTGGTTGCAATAACATTTACAATAAAGAAAATCAATACAATCATAAGAATGTTGAAAATTCCACATGGATTCTGTGGAGCAATCTCCTATAAGATTTCAAATTGAGTAGGGTTTTGTGGACTGAATAATTTCTACATGTGAACGAGTTAATCTTGTGTTGTTTTCACCGTTTCTTGTAGTCCCTAAACTCAATTTCTCAGGCTGACCTATGTGGTCTGGGTCTTTGGACTATAAGGATATCTCAAAATGTAGCCAACGTATTCAAATTAAGGTTGGTTGACACACTGCTAGAAGAAAGATTTGGAAATAGTATGTTCATATTCTTCTGTATGCTGACTAGTGTGTACATGTTTCGGTGCATGTTTGTACTTATAGTACAGTGCATCTTCTTCAGGGCGTCCAGTGAGCAGATCCTGTTTACAAATTATCCCCTGGGTAATCCGAGTTGAGGAGGGCACTTGCGCCGGGCAAACAGCAGAAATCTGTTTGGTGCAGACTGTTGACGGTGAGGTAGCTTCCTTGGTTTGTGTGCCCATCTGTCCAAGCAGGTGGTGCTATGTCATATTGTGGCAAGATTGTGGAGGGGGGCTGAGGGAGGAACAGAGAGCTCGAGTGAGCTTCCAAATTTCCAGCATGTATTCCAAACATTGCTAGCTGTGTATGCTTATCATTCCAAAGCTTGATCACCTTAGTGTGTGGTCTCTGTTCGTAGACCTATTACTTCACTGTAGCCGGAGGTCCATCTTGTGGTTGCTGCGGAAGAGGTGGGGGGAGGATGGACCTCTTCTCTGCGGGATCTTACACCGGTGGGCAGTGGATGCCTGTCTGAGAGAAAAATATTGTCTCAGGGAATGCACTACAGTACTTACATGGCAGTGGGTTTATGCATGTAGGGGGGGGGGTGGGAGTGAATTAGTGCAGCATTCAACCGGGTGGACGAGCAGTGTGTATGCCACTCTATCCCGTAGGGTAAGCATGCATATTGGTGTGTGCTCGGGGGTCTCCTCCTGCGTGGTCTGGTGCCGGCTCTGCCTCCTCGGGGGGGTGGGCCCCATTGTGGCGGTCCCCATTGTTGGTTGCCAAAAGGTCCTCCTCCTAAAAAAGGAAAGAACTGAGGAGGTGGATAGGGGTAATTGGGCTGAAGTTGTTTGGCCTGCTGTCTGAGTCGGTCATCTGATGATGACCCACTAGTGGAGCCTGAAAAATGTACCCCTCTTCATCGGTTCTGCAGTATAAAGATAAACTACTTCTAATTGAAAGTCCTTAAGGTCTTTTTGAAGTTTTTTCGTCTTCCTGTTTAAAGTTGCGGTTTTGAAGTCCTAAAACTGTTTTTGGAGGTTGGTTAGTATGTTTTTCACATTTACAATTGTAGTGTCTTCTCTGAATTCTCTCCTGTGTCCAATTCTAGTTGCATTTGGTTGCTTTTTCTCTCTGCTGTTGTGATCGTCAATATCATGCGGTCACGACTGCATTTTGTGGCAATGAAGCTAAATTGGTTACGTATTCTTTGTCCTCCAGAAACAGGCAGGGTGTGTTCTTTACAACCAGACCTGTGGGTATAATGCTGGCCCTTAAATATTCTCACAAGAAGTGGGCATGCAATTCTGTATGGAAGGTTCTCTTTTTTTAGATGTAGGATGCTATCACCCGTGTTGTTAGGATTTGCTGGAGGGTTATTGCCTGCTGTATCAAAAAAGGAAGCATGAAGCCTGTCAACACTTCTGTTCTTCTGGGCAGTCCCAGCACAGCCACACCGGAATGTCGGTGGATAGTCTCTACAAATGTTGTCAGGAGGGGGGCAGTTACCCAATTTCTCTGTGAATAAGAAAGGTTACAGGTTGAGAGATGCATGTACACCAGCCATCTCCATCAATGCTAAAGAGTTGCCATCTTCATCCGGAGAATCATCGGCTGTGACTTGAGTTCAACACCAGCTTCGTTTCATTCTGGGCAGATAGCTCTAGTGGTGGGTTCTCCCCCGGATCCTTCCATTTGGCCTTTCGTTTCATTCTGGGCACATAGCTCTGGTGGTGGGTTCTCCCCCGGATCCTACTCTTTGGCCTTTTGTTTCATTCTGGACAGATAGCTCTGGTGGTGGACTGTTCCCCAGTCCCTCCTCTTTGGACCTCTGCTTTGGGTGATCTACCCATTCCAGTGATGATGGTTAAGAAGCTAGGAGTTAATCTTATTGCCTCACTTTCGATGAATCCAAAGGCAGTTTGTAAAATGGGCCAATTCCTTCCGTAAGTATTCTGTAAGGTGCTATCATTTCTACCGATCCATTTGCATCCTCTGGTAGTTGACTTACTAGTTACCAGCCGTATTAATTATTGCAATGCCCTGTTTTTGGTTTAACCTACTGGTGATGCTTGTTTAGTTGTCATTCCTAAATGTCATCCTTCTAGGGTAGGTACCGTGCATTTTCAATCTCTGCAGGTAAATTGTGGAACAATCTGTTGCCCTTACATGTATTGAGAACCACCTCCAATTTCAATGTTCCTTAAAAACGCAGTTATTTAGGCTGCAGTTTGCAAATGCCTACTGTGTGTGTCCTCACGCCAAAATGCCCTTTTGGCTGAACGTGCACAGTATAAATTCGGCTAGCATAAGATAACACAGCTGAAGCATAATGTGCTTGGCATGGGAACAACATGATTCAGTGGGTCCACCCTGCCCTTCATCCTCCTAAAATCAATAAACTGAATACCTCGAGTGGGTAGTAATAGTGACACAGATCATTAAAGTGCTTAGAAAGCATGAAGTGCTATATCATTTACCAAATTATTATTTGTTAAACATTTTCAGTAGCCCAAGACGCTAAAACCAGAGTCTTTCAAATTGCGACTCGCTGAGACCATCAATTCAGTCAATGTTTGTGAATCCCCTTCCTCAGTTTCGAGACTGCTTGACACAACGAAAAAAAAATCTTTCCATTATCAGCATCAAGCCCATATGCCTGAGACCCCATACCCTAAACCCAAGTGTGTCCCGCCCCTACACATAGGTGTCATGCCTTTCACACTCTAGAGATACTTGCAATCAAGACCGGTTAAGGATTCTAATCGGTCGACACACACCAGACCAGGACTCTTGACACTGGCCTATGCTGCAGCGCACAATTAAAACACTTTTACTTTCTTTTACTAAGAATTCAGATTGAGATGGCACCCGACCCGTCTCACACCCCCTGTTACAAATACCCAGGGCCACAATGGACCATGAACCAGGCCGGTGGGTGGTAATACAATATTTATTTTGAAAATCCAAATGAAATCACACAAATATAATATTGGGCAGCAATCACCAGTGGGGTGATAATTACACTGTAAAATAATAGAATACACTTAGTTTGACCTTCTAATATAACATACACAAAGCACAAGTGACTGGGAGCAAGATTGCCTTTCTGGTAAATAGCACCCCAGTTAAAATATCCCCCTGCAATACTCCCTCAAACCCCTATTAACCGAATTTCGAGTGGATAGAAAGGAGCAGCAAGGTGTCAGGTACACTAGGCAGCAAACAATTAAAATCTGACCAGATTTAAAAACCTTTGCAATTGCGCAAAATAGCACTCGGAATTAGTAAATATTTGTTTTACATGTGTGGTTGAATAAATGAGGTAAATATGAGTATAGCACTAACACAGACTACAAGCAATGTCCTAACAGGCATACAATTCAGAAAATCAACTTGAAAGTGAAACACAGTGCAGCCAAATCACACACATAGAAATTGCATTTGCTAATTTACATGGGTTTAAATGTCAAAACGGTTTGAAAAACGGGTGAAATAGACAAAATCGGAATGCAGTTTTTATGCTGGGTGACAGATGCACATCACAGGGAAAATATGAAAGTGAAAAGGGAACTCTAAATGAATGACTGGATGAGATTCTCAATGGGAAAGGAAATTCGGTTTTAAAAATGAAAGCAGTGGACAAGGACAATCGGTAAGGAAAGGACAAGTTTCACTTAAACTAGATTTTAGTGGCTAGAAAAGAGAAGCGCCACCTGTGAAAAGAAAGGTTAAGCTGCAGTTGTAACCCCTTCACGCGGTGTGCCTCTTTTAGGGAGAATTAATTTATTTAATCAAAACAGTACTAAGGACTTATACAAGGACAGAAATGAGTGGAAGAATGGCACCAACACTTGGAAATCAAGGACAGGATGCACAAAGGATTCTGACAGTTTTAAGGATTTCTGCCAAGGTAGTTAAGGGATTTCTATGGGATTTGACCTAATGTAATGTAACAGAGCAAGGGATGCAGTTTGTGGTTGTTGGCGTAGGGAAATACTCACAACAAGCACTTGACTGGGGTATTTTGGACAGCGGACCGAGTTTCTGGACAGCGAGGCAATATCTGGTCACATCGGCGTGCTCTCCTAGAAGAAATAACTGGGCAAAGGTCTGGTCACAGCACAGCAGCACCTCAGCTGGATAGAGCAGGTATCAGGGCAATCAGGCAGCAGGATAATCCTAATGAGGATTCGGCCACCTTTCCCCTTGAGTTATTGGGATTTTTAGTGGGTTTTTTCCTGGATCAATGTTCCTGCCTGGATAGGGTCACCTATGCTCTGGCCTGGCAATGGAATCTGGATTCTTGCAGGATGACTATGGAAAATCTGGATACGCAGGAGCTGGAAAATTCAGACGAGAGTGTCTGTCTCTGTGAGACTCTACCTTTATATAAAGGCGGATGACATCACAGGATTATACATGGGAGAAGGCTTTGGCTGGACATGCCTCTAAGAACTGGATAGGTCAGCCTATGTATGTCACCTACTCCCTAGAAGCAGATTGGACTAAAGGAGGGAACTCCGTTTTATGGGGCGTGTTTTTATGAGGTACAGAGCCATCCCACAGTCACTTTTGCCAAAATCAGGTGACACAAAATTTCACCTTTTTTTGTGGCACTTTTGAAAATCACATAGGCAGATTACGTATTGCACACAGCATTCCAACTTTCAAGTTTAAACGGTATCATTTAGCCTTCTAATAACCTTTTGCAATATTTGGTGGGAAATATTTCACTTTAAATTCTACAATTCTATATATGTGTACCTATTATCACAGAGCATGTTTGCATTCAATGTCAAAGTTATACCATGTACACTTTCCCCATGAATTACATTTTTCTGCCGTTTGCTGTCCCATACATGCTACGGAAAGCCACAATATCTTGTTTTAATGCCACAAAAATTACATTTAAACTGTTAAACTTTTACATTCCTGAGTTTTCCAGTTGCAGAAATAAGTCTTAAACTTTATTTATTCAGACAGTCCTTAGCCCCAAATGGGCCAGCATTGTCTTCCAAATAAGGGCAATGTCTGAAATTGGCTCGAAATCTCAGACATTTCGCTCTGGCCACCCACCAAAACACCACATGACCTACCTTCCCACATCCCCACACGTGTCCCGATGAAAATGGTACCTCACATGTGTGGGTGCACCTACCGGGGGCGCAAAAGGAAAAGGGTAACCCACTGGTAACGGGGGATCCCCATGCATTTCCAAAAAGAGGACACCCGTGGGAATCCACAGAGGTCTGCCTGGTGCAAGTTGCCCCAGTCTTGATTAGCCACAATCTGACAGAGTGTGATATTTGGTGGGGAAAAAAACACAATGTTCACTTTGTCTGGGGTAACTCATGCAGGTCTCCCTGGGCCTCCTACAAACGGCCGTGTGAGTTACACCCCCCCACCATTTGGGGTGGGGGGGAGAGGACCCCTAGAAATTGCGAGACAGGCACACCAATGGGTGGGGCAGTAAGGTTTGGGCACCCCGGGGCCAGATTGGCACACCAATGTGCCCCTCTGCGCAAAATCAAGTTTGGTAAACAAAGAAAAAAAATGAAAATAAGCAGGTTGCACTTTAGAGGGGGCTGAGGGGCACCTACACCACTGGGGAATTTTCTAATGTGAAGGGGGTGCACTTCTCCACCCCCACCCCATTTGGAGGGGCGGCGCATCTCATGAAGCCCTCCCTGGAGGCAGATAAGGGGGGCTTGTCCTGCACTTCTTCCTGGGCTCAGGGCTCAGGTGTCCCTTCCTAGGAGCAGATATCTGGGCCCAGGGAGGGCTGCATGATATCGCACCCACTCCATTGTGGATGGGGGGGAGGGGTTCAACGCCCCACCCCATTAGAAAATTCCCCTTCCCTTGGGGTGCCCCACAGCACCCCCTAAAATGCGTTCCACCATTTCCACTTTTTTCCTTTGGTAACCCAACTCCCCTTGGCGCAGAGGGGCACATTAGTGTGCCAATATGGCCCCAGGGTGTCCAAACCTTACTGCCACACCCACTGGGGGGGTCTGTCCCACAATTTCTGGGTGGCAGGGGCACCTCATGCAGGCCTCCCAGGGCCTCCTATGAACGGCTTCGTGAAGTACACCCCTCTCCATTTGGGATGGGGGGGGGAGAGGGCCCCTCTGCGCCAAGACAAGTTTAGTAAACAAAGAAAATAATTCAAAATGGCAGGCTGCCCTTTTAGCGGGGGCTGAGGGGCACCCTACACCGCCAGGTAATTTTCTAATGTACTGGGGGGGTTGACCCTCTCCCCCACACCAAATGCAGGAGGGGGGCGTCTTATTCAGCCCTCTCTGGGGGCAGATAAGAGGGGGGGTTCTCATGCAGCCCATCCTGGGGTTACATGCCCCTTCCTAAGAGCAGATAACTGCCCCAAGGGAGGGCTGCATGACATGACCCCAAGTCCATTTTGGGAGGGGGGGGACACAACCCCTTTCCATTAAAAAAAAAAAAACCCTGGTGGTCCAGTGGGGGGGGGGGGGGCACTCCCCCCAGCACCACCCATGATAATTGTTTATTCCCCCCCCCCCACTCCTGGGGGCAGATGGTCACCTAGTAAGCAACCCCCTACCCCCACCTTCAAAAGACATCTCTGGTGTCTAGTGGCATTGCTGCCCCCTGGATCGAGCGCCCTGTGCCCGATCCAGGAGCAGCAATGCTTACAAAAAGGGTCTTGTTGGCAAGGGGAGAATCTCCCCTTTCCAACGACACCTCCACAAAAGAAAGTAGTGTCTCCTTGTCAGATCTAGCAACCAGTCTGAGAAGCCCCATGCCCAGACAACTCTGCATTTTCGATGACCACATGACTTTCAAGCAGCACCTAAAAACCCGGCTGTTCACTAGAACACAATAGAGGACATTGCACCCATTTGTGGGTGCAGTAAGGTTCAACAGCTAAAGTGACGCATGGCTAAAAGAAATCTATTCAAATGGGACGCATGGTCAATCTTCACAGGTCTATCACAATGTGGCGCATGCTAGTCTTCACAGATCGTTCTTGATGTGGGCATGGCTAGTCTTCACAAATTAAATGCGAAGCATGGTTATGAGGGAAGGAGTGTGAAGTGGTGGGTTAGTAGTTGGTGTCTTTCCTTCGGTCCCCATTGGTATCGCTGGTATTGTCCACTTTGTGCTGGTCATAGTGAGTTGAACAGCCAAGTTTTCAGTCGTTTTCCAAATGTGAGATTTCCTTTGGCATTGTCAGGCGTAAGAATACTGTTCCTCCAAATTTCTTTTTTTTGTATTGTTTCCTTTCAATTTTGAGGGTCGTTGCTGGACCGCAAGCCTCTTTCTTGAAGGTAGCAGTTGATTTTGGCCTGGAGGAATTCAGCTCCTTGTCCGTGTAGTGATTTGTGGGTAACGCATACAACTTTCAATTTGGTTAGTTTAACCACAAGCCAGTGTAAGCTTCTTAGTGCAGGCGTGATGTGATCTGTTCTTTTTAGTCTAGTCAGTATTCTTGCGGCAGTGTTTGGAGTTTTTTGGTGAGCCGTTCTGGCATTCCAAGGTAGAGGCTGTTTGCATAGTCGAGTGTGGATAAAACTACATAGATGATTGTGAGTTCTGTGTGGGAACGATAGAGCCGCATCCCTCTGATTAATCTCAGGAGGTAGAAGATTTTTTTTTTTTTTTTAAAAGCATTTTGTGGTTCTAGTGAGAGAGTTGTCCATTAGTATTCCCAGGTTCTTTACCACATTTGATGTCTCCTGGTAGGGCTCACATGACACGTGGCAGTTCAGTTGTGAGTTGGATGTGGAGTCCCCTGTAGATGAGATCATTATTTCCATTTTGCCCAGATTTCTTAGATCAGTGTTTTGATCAGCCAGAGGAAGCTTGGTATATCCAGGCGGAACGCGTGGCGATTTTCCACCCCTGGGGGCCAACCTGTATGCCATGGGGAGGTTTTTGATATACCTGTCCCATATTGCTAATTAGCATTGTTGGTTATTTTTTTTAATGGGCCTCATTACGACCCTGGAGGTAGACATGCCGCTATTTGCGGCATGGCTACCCCCATTCCGGGTACCGGGTCCGGGTTCCTGGAATGGGGAAATACCGGGCCATTCCGACCTTGGAGGGCCCGGTAATTCCCCTTCCCGGGAACCCGGACCCGGTACATCCTCATTCGAGCCCCCATAGGGCTCAATGGGAATGGGGAGGATAAGACATAATATAAGATATAATAGTTTATTTATATAGCGCCTATACACCATGTGTTTCAAAGCACTTCAAGGCAAGGGAGGGAACAAGGGAAAATACAATGACATTCTTACAGGCCATGAACAGTAAGGATGTGAAATTAACTATCGTACTCGGCCTGACGACATTTCAGATAGTGCAAGAGCTAAGACATAGATAAGGAAGGGAGGGGGGAGAGTGGGAAGGAAATGGAAACAGACTGGCGACTACTGTACTAGGCCTGACGACATTTCTAGTAGAGCCGGAGAAAAACAAAAGGTGGGGGAGAGGGGGTGCATAAAGGTAGGGGGAGGAACAAAACAAGTGACTATTATACTAGGCCTGACAACATTTCAGATAGTGCTGCAGGGGGTGTGGGAGGAAGAAAACAGTAATGGCAGGGTGGAGGAAACAGTCGAGGTTGCTATCATATTATGTCCAGGGACAATTCTGATAGAGTAAGTGCATAGAAGAAAGTAAGGGGAGGAGATAGGAAAAGGAAAAGGGAGAAGTGAAAGGAGGAGAGAACAGAGAGTAAACAGTCAAAAAGAGTGGAGAAGCAAGAGTGGAGAGCGGATACAATTGCAGAAGTCAGTAGTTACACATAATGTTGCAAGCCAGGATACAATATGAAGATGGGAACAGCATGATTCAGGGCCACCATTAGTACAAAATGCAAAGAAAGTCCATCATGAGAGTTGAGAAAGAGTGACACACCGTGAATGAATGAAATCCATAAAAGTCAAATCCAACATTGCCCACAAGACGGTGATGGTGAAACCAGAATATATCAGGAAAGACTCCGGCAGAAGTAGGCTGGAACAGGTTGGGGGGCAGGGTAGAAGAATCAAGCAAAACAGGCAACACCTGTGTGTGAGAAGGGGTAGGGTCTGCAAGGGAACATCACAGGGAGACCAAAAGGGGTGGGGATGGCCTGTGGGGACAGAGGGAATAACACATGTTGGTGCATGCTTACCTGCTGTCTGAGCAGGGGGGTCGTGCCCTGGGTCCTCCTGGTCCAAACAGGAATTGCCCTTTTCTTCATCTGCCCTTCACTGCAGACGCCCGGGCGAGAGACGCCCTTGATCTATTAGTTAAGAGCAGGAAGAAAAGGTAGGGCTAAGAAGGTGGGTGGTGATTAGGCCAGGTGACCTAGATCCACTTGCACCTGCTCCCCATCTGCAAAGGAAAAGAGGCTGGAGGTCTCCTTAAGTAGGGAAACAAAGCGGCAAGCAGGAAGGCACCAGGTGGGCGGGGCTTGCTAAGTGGTGAAACAGAGCGGCAAGCAGGGAGGCAACAGGTGGGCGGGGCTTGCTAAGTGGTGAAACAGAGCGGCAAGCAGGGAGGCACCAGGTGGGCGGGGCTTGCTAAGTGGTGAAACAGAGCGGCAAGCAGGAAGGCACCAGGTGGGCGGGGCTTGCTAAGTGGTGAAACAGAGCGGCAAGAGGAAGGCACCAGGTGGGCGGGGCTTGCTAAGTGGTGAAAAAGAGCGGCAGGCAGGAAGGCAGGGCTTAGGCCAGGTGAACTAGATCCACTTGCACCTGCTCCCCATCTGCCTAATAATGCATGGGCCCGTTGTTTGCATCCCGGTCTGCTCGCGGGACCCGCTAAGGGCGCCTGGTAAAGTCAGGCGTCCTTAGCGGGTCCCGCGAGTAGACCTCGAAATAAGGCTGTAGGGGGTTAACAGGGCTGGCAGCTCTACCCCATTAACCCCACTACCGCCAGGGTCGTAATGACCGCCTATGATTAACAAAACCAAATCATTTTTGTAAGAAAGTGGTTTGGTCTTGTGTGCAGGGAATCTTTGTGGCATGTTTTGTGGGACACATGTGTTTTTTTAACATATTTATATATATCATGTTGTACCATGCACGTTTGTACTTGCATTATGCACTTTATTGCCTATTTGCACAGGTCAAACTGTTTACTATGCTTATTTGTACTCGCACTATGCACTTTATTATAGATGCTTATTACAGTCCTTAGACACCTCTATATTAGTGTGGCCAGCATTTTTGTGATCTATACCCATACTAAGGCCTTAAATGTGTACTATTTATCTGTATTTTCAGCAAACATGGACAACATATCTCAGTGTTTCTTCTTTTTCAGACAATATTGACAAATAAGTAGTGCTACATCACTATGATCGCATTCATGATGTGTAGACGGCCATTGCGTGCAAAAAGCAAGGTGACTATTGAATATGTTAAATGTGGTGCACTATGCACAAGTATGAAAAGGCAATAATTTGCTATATTTCACATTTTACACTAATTGTCCGAATAAATGTAAATTGCTAGAATATTTAGCAATGGGATTTGCAATCTATTGTGTCAAACTTTAAACCTTAGCCGCCGCGCTACCATTTGCCAGTGTTAAGATGTCTGCCGAGTTGGAAACATAGAGGCACTTAGCTTTTAATGGAGACACTCTATCTGCTTTTTAGGGGATAGAGACCGTGGAGCCCTTTTAAGTCACCTTTACTATGTTTGTACTGTTAACATGATCAAGCGGTCTGTTACCGCGAAACGTGTCGATTACTGCTGTTTTCCTTGCCATGCTGACTCAAATATAATAAAAGAATTGTCGGTCTGGGACAGTCTTGGTGTTCCTGTCTTCTTGTAGAGAGTCATTCTGGCTTTCTCTATTGTTCTGTGGAGTGCAAACTTTTGCCTGTTCCCATAGTGGATCAGGTTTCAGAGTCTTTTTGAATATATATATCACAACTCACCGGCCGTGTAGTTACGGTTAAGTTGCTAAACTCATCGGAAGACCACTTTTTCGGGGAATCCTCACCAAACTTTGCAAAAAAGTATATGGCCGGCTCTGAATTTGTTTGCTAAATTAGGTGAGGTTTCATGCAGAGGGAGGCAAAGTTATAAGGGGTTCCCAAAGATATTTATTTTTCCATAGACTGAATGGGGAAAAACTTTGCGCATGGCTACAGGCTGAACGGCTGAATGGATTTTCACCAGAATAACCCAAGCGAGAAAGCTTGCTTTCGTGTGTTTGGTGGAAATCCGACCAGTACTTTTGTTGCAAAGAACTGAAACGCACGTCCCAAAAAATTAGGGCTTTCTGGCTCCGATTCGCTGACCCATTTCCCTGTTCGCTCCGCGGACAGAAGTGTCATTGGCTTGCGTTACAGTGTGCTGTCGGAGAGCTTTGGACGTAGCCGGTGGTTGGCTGGAGGGAAGTGTGCTGTGCGTCAACATTTTTTTAGGAAATGCTGCCATGGTGTATTGGAGGACAGTGCGGCGGCGGAAGCGTCTGGAAAATTTACTGTACGCCATGTGTTGGCGGCAAGAAGGGAGGGAACGGGTGGGGGAGTGTTCGAAATAAAAATGCGGAAAGACCTGACATCCATGAAATTTATGGATACAAGATGTCTTCATTTACATAAACATCAACAGAAATTACTGAAACAACTAGGGGAAGACAGATACATCGAGATTAAGCCTGCTGACAAAGGAGGAGCCATTGTAATAATGGATGCAAGTAAAGACAAGAAAGGTTGTCTAACATTGTTACAAGATCAAGACCCATACATAACCTTAGAGAATGATCCATCCAACAAAGGAGATTCAGTTAATGATTGAAGAAGTAATCAACAAAGCTATAACTGAAGGCTGGATCACTGATAAAACAAAGGATTTTTTTATCAATAAATTTCCCATTACACCTGTGTTTTACGGTCTACCCAAAGTACATAAAAATCAGAATAATCCACCATTCAGACCCATAGTTGCAGCAACATAAAGTTTATTTGACCCACTCTTAAGATATCTGGACAAACTACTACAACCGATCATTCAGACCACATCAACTTACCTCAGAGATACAACACTTTCTGAATACACTGAAGGAAATGGGAGAGATAGAAAATTATTGGACTCTATTTACCTTGGATGTACAATCCCTACACACTTTTTTTAACATGGTTTATTTATACCGCAGAATCATACAGAGAACAACAGTAATTGAATTACATTTCATCGTAATCATACCATTCTTTTAACACCTTGTGTAAAGTCTCTGCAGGTTCCGCAGGCTTTTTTAAACTTTCAAATTCCCAACCCCAACGTCATCCCTCTCCCTCCCCTCAAAGTGCAACAGTTCCGAGTTCTTCCTATAGCCAAAGCTTGCAGGTTTCGTAGTCATTCTGATTTGTCCTCATTGAGGCCTTTAGCAAATGTTAGCTTTCTCAAGTATCCTGGGTCTATAATAGTGAGGTTCTCGGTCTTTTACCATTTCCCGAAAGGGCTCCCACACTGCCAGGAATTTTAAATATCTACCAGACTGTAGCGCGCAGATCTTTTCCATTGCCATAATTCCCCATATTTTTTATCCACCAGCAAGCAATTATTGGTCCCTGCACCGTTTTCCACCCCTGAGCCAGCATTAATCTTGCGGCTGATAATAGATGTGCGATAAGCGTGGCCTTGTTTCCTGATGCTGCATATGCATTTTCAGCTACCGTTCCAAGCAAGATGACTTTGGGAGCGTACGGCATGGTCAGTCCTGTCATTGTTTTTATATGCCCCAGCACCTCTTTCCAGAACATCACCGCTTTGGGACAAGTCCACTACATATGGTAGAAGTCTCCCCTTCCCCCACATTCTCTCCAGCAGTGCGGTTGATATTTAGGGTTTATCTTGTGTAGTCTATAGGGGGACATGTACCATCTGTAGCAAACTTTATAGGCCGATTCCTTGATTGCCATGCTTTTAGAAGTTTTATGCGCTCTTCTCCATATCTGCCCCCATTCCTCAGTCGTGATTCTTTGCCCTAGATCTTTCTCCCAGCTAGTCTTATACTGTAAGCTATCTTCTGGTTGGGCTTTATCTAGTAATTTGTAGATTCTAGAGATTCCTTTCCTAATTGATCCTTCCTGCATGGTTAGTTCAAGGTCTATCAGCTTCTCTTCTAACTATCGGGTCTGGGTATATCTAAAGCTTTCTTCCTCTCCAATGCCGAATTTACTTGTGCATTCCTCAAAGGATAATGGGGCCCCCGCCCCCCCCTCCCTGGAACATGTCAGTTAAGGTTAGGCTATCTGCAGCTGCCCATCCTTTCCAAAGTTTCGCCTGTCGTCCCGGAGTGAACTCAGGATTGTGTGCTATTGGGGAGTGTGGACTCAGTCCGCAGTGAATGTTTTTCTTCTTCATCGCTTTGTCCCAGTCATTAAGAGCAAAGTTGCTTAGAGTAGTTTTTCCCCCTCCCAGGCGTTTGCTGGGTGCGAAGGTACGCAGTAGTTTCAAGGGAAGCGTTGTAACCTCCTGTTCTAATTGAATCCAGCCCAGACTCCTGACCCGTCCTGCCCATTGTAGCATAGGTGCTATGTGTGCCGCCCAAATATATCTTTCCATGTCTGGTATTCCCAGGCCCCCAAGAAGAGGGGGTCAAATCGTAATCTTCCTCTGAACCCTGGCCTTTTTTCCCTGCCATACAAAGGCAGATATTGCTGATTGCAAAGCTTTAGACGCACGGGGTGGGATCTCTACTGGGAGTGAGCTGGCTGCGTAGAGCATACGGGGGGAGCAGTGTCATCTTTACCGCTGCAATTATAGCAAACCAAGAGAGTTCCTGGCTATTCCATTTGCTCAGGTCCTCTTGCAGCTGTTTCCACAGGGGTTTAAAGTTTACCTCATACAGGTCACTGATCTTTCTCGTTAGGCGAACCCCTAAATATTCTAGTGATTAGTTTTCCCAGAGTAGCGGGAGTGACGACTTGATTTGCTCCTCTGTTATGTTCAAAGCTTTTGACTTCTCATAATTTATGTGGAACCCCGAAACACCCCCGAACTCTTGCAGTTTTTGAATAGCTCTGGGCAGCGTGTCTCGGGTATTTGACATGAATAGCATGAGATCATCTGCATATAATGCAATTGTATGGCTGGTGTCTCCGCATTTTACCCCTGCAATGTTTGGGTCTTGTCTAATTTGCGCTGCAAGTGGCTCTATTGCCATTGCAATATTAAGGGGGAGAGGGGACACCCCTGCTGCGTGCCCCTCCGAATACTGATCTGGTCCGAGGTGTGCCTGTTAACCAGAAAGTTCATAGAAGGGCTTCGATAATTTGCCAATATATAATAGTGAAGGTCGGCCCACATCCAAACCTTTCCAATACCATTCTCAGATATTCCCAATCCAAGCTGTCAAATGCTCTCCTGGCGTCGAACGCCACCACCGAGAAACGCTGACCTGTTCCGGAGCCCAGTTCAATGACGTTTAAGGCTCGTCTCACATTATCCAGGGTATGTCTGCCTGCAATGAACCCTGTCTGGTCTACGTGTATAATTCGAGGGAGGACCTTCCCCAGCCTGTTCGGCACTATCTTGGCGTAAAGCTTAGCGTCCGTATTTAGAAGCGCTATGGGCCGATAATTAGCAAATTCCTTAGGGTCCCGCCCCGGTGTTGCTATAAGTAGGGTTGTGGATCTATTTATATCTGGAGTGACTGAACCCTCTCTCCTGATAACATTAAAGAGTTTTACCAATGGCGCCAGTAGTTGTGTTCGGAAAATTTTGGAAAAACCACTACTGAACCCATCAGGCCCTGGGGTTTTATTTGTCTGTAGACTAGTTATTGCATCGCTGACTTCCTGTGCTGTTATCTCGCTTTCCAGTCATTTTCCTCTTCTGTCATTTGGGGGAGGGATGTCCCACACAGATATATTTGTTGGCGGTGGGGGGATCTAATTCTTCTCGTATTAATAGTTTTTCATGAAATTCAACCATTATATCCACCTTATCCTTTTCCCCTGAGTGCAATTCGCCCCGATTGTCTTTGAGCTGTGTTATATAGTTGCAGGACTTCTGTTTCTGCAGTTGAGCCACTAGGAATTTGTTCACTCCCCCCCCCCCCCGTGTACATAATAAGATAGTTTAGTACGTAGAAGTGTTTGTGCTGTCCTATCGGCCATGTGGGCTTCCAGCTGTGCTCTCATTTTTTTTAAGTGCTATGAGTGTCTTTTGTGTTCGCCTAAGCTTGTGTTCGGTTTCAGCTTCTTTTAGGTCTTTCTCACGTTTTTGCGTTATTAGTGCCCTCTCCCTCTTGTATAGTGCCGCCTGCGAGATGAATCCCCCCTCCCCCGTATGACCGCTTTCCCTGCATCCCAAACAGTTCTAAAGTCCACCTCTCCATGTCATTTTCCCGGAAGTAATTAAGTATTGTCTCTTCTATACACGCTCTGAGCGTGATGTCTTTCAGAATCAGCTCATTAATGGTCCACCGTTTTGGCCTGTTCTCTTTTACTTCATCTACATCGATGTGAATAATGACTGGTGCATGATCCGTAAGGTATTGGACCCCTATATGCACCTTTGTTACCTGAAGGATCAGTGTTGCAGATACCAGGATCATGTCAATCCTAGAGTACCTTCTATGGACTGGCCAGAAGTGTGTGTATTCCCTGTCCTGTTTGTGAAAAAACCTCCAGGTTTCAATCACACCCAAGTCACGAAAGAGTTTACCCAATGTCTGCTATGATTCCGGTAGTGTTTTGTCCATGGAGGGGTCCATTACGCAGTTAAAGTCACCTCCTATTATTGTTTGGCCTTCACACCATCCTCCCAATTTATGCAAGAGCTCCCCGATGTATATCTCCTGCTTTTCTTTAGGGACATACAGTGCAATAATGGTATATTTCTGCCCTTCGATCCAGCCCTTAAGGCCTAAGTATCTCCCCTCCGGGTCACTAAGGAGTTGCTCTTTACGGAATCTCAGTTCTCTATTTAGCAAGATTGCCACTCCCTTCGTTTTCTTCCCCCAGAAGCAAAGTATTGCTGTGGGACCGTTCTCTGCGACATTCGTTTTTCATCCTCCGGGAGGAGGTGTGTCTCCTGTAGGATCCCCACCGACACCCGGAGTTCTATTAGCCTCTCTAAGATAACGCGACGGTTCATCGGGGAGTTCAATCCCTGCACATTTAGAGATATAATCACCGCCTCATCCATTTGACCTGTCCTGTGGAGCGTGCAGGTCCCGTTTCCTACCTCCAAGCCTCTTTAACGAACGCTTTCTTTGGTGGGGTGGTGCTTCCCATGCTCCAATAATTAACTCGGAACTGTATTCTACGTTCTCTTGTTTCCTGTCCCCAACTGCTTTTCCCTTTCTCTCCCTCCCCCTCTTCCCTCCTCCCCTGATTTATCCCCCTTTTCCCATCCGTATGTGGCCATGATCCCACCGGACTCTCCCAGATTTTCTAATCAGGGCATTGGGCCACCTCCTTTCCACATATTCCCCCCCGTCCGAACTTTGTCATATCCATACCACAATTCCAAGATGTTTCCCCCCGCCTCCGTCTCGCTGTACACAGTTAATGTTTGCAATCTTGTTACCCCCCCCCCAATCACCAGCTTGTCGTTGTACCCATCCCTGCTGTACTCCTTTCAGTTTGTCTTCGTGCAGGGACCCGACAGAGCCTTCTGCCGGTCCTTCTTTCCAGCTTTCTCAGTCGTCCATTCCCACTGATTGGCTGCGGGTTTCCCCAGGAATTCGGCGTAGAGTAGCATCTGTCTGGTTTACATCTTCGTCAATGTGCAGCAAAGACAGGCCCTCCTCGCATGTGCTGATCCGGTGAGCCTTACCTTCCCATGTAAAGAGTAGGCCGAAAGGGTGACTCCATTGGTATCTTATAGTTTTGTTCACCAAGGCTTTTGTCACTGGGCGCATTAGCCTCCTCTTATGCAGGGTCGCGAGGGCCAGGTCTTGATAAAGTTGGACCTGACTTCTGTTGATTGTTAGTTCCGTTTGAGATCTAGCCCCTCCCAGGATTTCTTCTTTTTTAGCAAATGAGGTACAGGCCACGAGTACATCTGTGGGTCTGGATCCCGGCTCATTTCTTTTCGGGCTTACTTGATGTAAGCTATCAAAATGTATTTCTTCAGGTTGGACATTAATTAGACTGCTGAAGCATTGCTGCATAGTGGCCCGCAGGTCCGCATCCAGTACTGTCTCTGCCAAGCCCTTGACCCTGATATTTGATCTACGAGACCTATTTTCTAAGTCTTCCGGCTGCAGTTCCAAATTAGTCTTTGCTCTGGCCATCTGCTCCAACAGAATGCTATTTTGCTTGGTGTCTTCAGCCACACAGGAGAGGCCATTTTCCACCACATCGACTATCTCCAATCTCGTTCACCATCTTGTAGCGCCATTTTCAGCTCTTCTTTCAGTTGTCCCATTTGGAGTTGGAACATATTTGTCATTCTCGCCTGCATTCCTTTCAGGCAGGTCAGTAATTCTTCTTTATCTGAAAGCATGACCTCTGGCGTCTCAATAGATCCCAGTCCTGTGCTGTTCCGTCGGTGAGTCATTATCTCGTCTCCCTCAGGCTGTTTGACTCTCCAACACTTCTCAATTTGGCTCTCCAAGCGTGTGTGACCCCCTGTGGCTTTCCCTGAGGTTCTTCTGGATTTTACTTCTGGTATCAGAGTTCTCTGGTCTGGACTTGCTAACACAGCTGCTCTGGTTCTGGGTCTGTGCCCCAGCGGCCCTGTAGAAATGCCAAGGTGGGGGGAGTTGTGGCCCCCTCTGCTGGGATCGGGTGCCTGCTGGGCTGGGTTTCCCCCGGACAGCGACAGTCCGCTTTTCGTGTCTTTCTCCTCTCTATCTCCTCTGTCCGTTTACCGTCTCACCTCAATTGTGGTCTGTTGGGATGTCCCCAATACCCGTGGGAGGGCCGTGTTATTGTCTATCCTGGTCTTGGCCAGGTCCCTCAGCTGCCGCAGGGACACACAGTGTTCTTATTCAGGTAGAGACCTCTTTTTCTCTGTTGTCCACTATGTGTGGATGAGCTGATGTGTCGCTTCCGCCTCAGGGCGTTGGAGTCTGCTTTTGTCTCAGTATTCCTCTGACTTTTGTATAGAGGTGGCCCCTGGGATTGCCCCTGTGCTTATATGCCCCTCTAGTCAGGCTTCACTAAGTTAGTTTCCCTGGGGAGTTTCCAGATGTAATTCCTTAGTGGGCCCCCGATGTCAGGGTCCTCCCTCAGGGTTCCAGGAATTGGGATGTGTCTGCCTTACACTTACTGCACAGTCCGTCATCCGCCTGCTGGGGAGCAGCCTCCATCTGAGATTCTCGTTCAGAGTTATCTCGAAACTCAGCAGAGGCACTGTGGGGCCAGGCATGCATTTCTCTTTTCCTGCACCCACTACGTAGGTCTGCCTACACTTATGGGCTGCTCTGCCATCCAGGGGAACCATGTGTTGCTTCCCCAGCCCAGCCTGCATGCGCGGGGCTGGAGGTCTGCTCCCCCGCCCGCTTCCAACGCACCGCGCTCTCACCAGGTGTCGTGTGACTGAAGTCCCTCAGCGTTCTATTCCTCTCCGGGCCCTCACACTCTCTTCGGGGCTCAGCAGATTTATCTTCCACCAGAATCCAGATCACAGCGCCCGTAGCGGGGCTCCAGCGCCACGGGTGGATGACTTTCCCACTTCGACCCAGGTCATCTTTTCCCGCTACTGGCGACCGTTGGCTCTGCTGTCCGTCACACAGTGGCTGCAGGGCCGGCCCCTCTCTCGGTCCGCGGTCAGCAGCACCCGCCTAATTTTCAGCATCCCTCCTGGGATCGGCTCTCCAGCGGCAAATGCTTTGGGTCAGGAGGGGTTTTGCCGCATTTAACACCTTTCGTATGCTTTTGCTCCAGCGGAGGCGAGAGGAGCGCGTCTCTTCTACATGGCGAACATCTTGGAATCCCTCCCTATACACTTCTATACCCCATGAAGAAGGCCTGGAAGCCTTAGAATGGCTATTAATAAAAGAAAGAGTACTTTCCATCCACTAAGGTATTTGCAATTGAACTGGCTAAAATGATATTGTACAATAATTTCTTCAGATTTCAAGGACAATATTATTTACAAACCTCGGGCACATCCATGGGCTCAGCGATGGCACCAGCATACCCTAACACATTTATGTTCTATTTTGAAACAACCTACATCTTAGACAATCCGACACGGTCACCCAAACTAGCCATGTGGAGAAGATATATAGGATGATCTTTGGGATCTGGAAAGGACCATCAACCGAAATAGAGCTATTCTTAAACTATTTGAACAATTGTAATCCAAAAATTAAATTCACTCTAGAAATAAGCACACCTGATGTGAACTTTCTAGACGTGAAGTTAATTCCAAAGAACAATCAACTACAAACCACCATCTTTAGGAAACCAACAGATGTCAATAACAGCTTATATTACACAAGCCATCATCCACAACATCCTAAAAATAACCTTCAATTAAGTCAACTACTGAGAATCAGATGGCTTGTCTCTGAAAAAGAATCCTACATAAAAGCAGAGGAAGAACAAAAACAGATAGTTTGTTCTAGGAAGCCTCTTTCCTATCTGTAGCAGTTATGAAATCCAGGGAAAAGAATCGAACAGATTTACTACAACCAGGACATAAGACTATATACTTGCCACAATTCTCACAACAGAGCCCACAAATTAGAAGAATTCTAAGCAAAAATTGGAAAATTACCAGATTGGATCCACAATTGAGTACACTATTCCCTAATCAACCAAGGATGGCATACAAACGAGGCAGTAATTTGAGAGATGCTTTGGTTTTGTTTCGCTCCCAACCTAAGAAAGGAACGTTTCCATGCTTTAATTGTTGCCATTGTAACGATGTTCAAAAGGGAAAACAGATCAGACATCCGTATACTGGACAAGCAATAGATCTTCATGATTATGCAACATACGAAACTAAATGGGCAATTTATGCATTAATTTGCCCTTGTGGACAATATGATGTAGGACAAACCACGAGGAGGGTCAAAGATAGAATTACAGAACACAAATCCAACATAAGGGCAAGAAATGAAAAATCACCAGTGTCTAGACATTTTCTTAGAAAACACCATACGATTTTACAGCTCAAGTTACTAATTCTTGAATTAGTAACCAGACCGCCACAAGGTGGTAATCGGCAACAGATTTTGTCCAGTAGAGAAATGTTTTGGATTCATAAACTAGAGTCCCTTGAACCTGGGGGAATGAATGAAGAATTCTCATTGAATCCATTTTTATAAATTGAACAGACTAATTCAAGGGGTCATCAGGGTTACAAATTGGATGTACAATAGCAAATGTTAATTGTCTCAACAACTGAGTTAAATAGGAGCAAGATGATATAGACTAGACAATTGCTCTACATTCATTTTTTCTGAATAATTAGTTGGTTTAATTTGTGATAGTGAATGCACATAACATCATCACTAACGCCATTTGATGGAAGTTTTATACCAAGTGAATTCATAGAATACTGTTTCAATTGCCATTACTTGTGCCGAAATTTTGTGGAAATGTAAAAATCCTGTGGAATTGTAAAAACATTATCTTCAATGCTTGTACACCCATGTGGAATTATGGGCAGAACTGAATCTAATTACAGCATGTTATCTTCTATAAATCACCATGATATCATCATGAATGATCGCCACTCAATATAATATGCATTACCACGTGGAGAGAATTAAATTTATCGGTAGCCAACACGAACACACACATAACTGAGTTGTTAATACTCGGACATTCACAATTTAAGAGCATTCATTGTCCACATAATGTTTATTGTGAGATACTGCAGGAACGCAGTTGTAGTTTCTCAGCGCACATACTACAAATCCCAGAAATCTCCTCCGAGAGCGTGATCATGTTCCAACTATGAGCACGCTGCATAAAGCCCTGTGGTTGCTTAGCAACGATCACACTGTTTGCAATGGCCACGGCAGACAGAACTCTTTACTCGCTTGCTTAGAGAATACGTCTGGAAGTATTTTCAGAAACTACTTTTATTATGTAGCCAAGATTGCTAATAAGTTTGGCTCAGCAGTAAGGTATTGTTCTGTCCCTTAGATGACCGAAAGAAGACCCCATTATCTTTAACGCAGTTCGAGAGAGACAAACAATTCCATATGAAATTCAACACGAGATCACAAGAGAGGAGATTGAATGTTCCCAAAAGGTTACTCCACCTGTAAATTATGGCTTCCACAACTGAAAGTGCAAGCTTATTTTCTTTGAAGAGAATTTAAATACACGTTGCAGGTAACATGATATAATTTAGTATTCACGCTGACTAATTAAGAGAGATTAGTAGATGATGACACAATTCCCATTCTGACTTAATGTTATTTACATTAATTGCAGGGGACAGCCCATTACCAGAGAATAATCGCAGTAACCATCATTCCACATGGTGATTGTATGTTAACCAAAGAGGGAGGTTGAATTAAATCACTACATCTAAGGAAAGCAAATGTATGCACACATTTTTGGACATACTATGTATATGAATCTATTCCACTGAAGGAGACACATGAATTGATTGCTCCTGAAGAAGAGGGATAAACTTTCGAAACGCGTTGAGCCTCTTTTTTTTTATTTTTTGAATTTTTTTGTATTTTGGAATTGCTTAAAAGAACGGTTTGTTCAATTGTTTTTGTTGCCCCAGCCCAATCTGTCCATCTTCCATCACGTGGGGTCTACTGAGCTCATCATCTCCAGTGAACGAAGGTCGAAGAAACAATTAGTTACATTTGAAAAATAGTGCTCCTTTATCATTACACAGTGCACCTGGCAATGGGCACAGGGAGAGTTACACACACACACACACACACACACACACACACACACACACACACACACACACACACACACACACACACACACACACACACACACACACACACACACACACACACACACACACACACACACACACACACACACACACACACACACACACACACACACACACACACACACACACACACACACACACACACACACACACACACACACACACACACACACACACACACACACACACACACCCCCCTCCCCCCCCCCCTTCCCCTTCCAAGGCTTATACTCTCGCTTTTGCACTATAATTCATCCCTCCCTGTACCTCGCATTACAAATCATGCTTTGTGGAATAAAGGTGGGATGACCATACTCATAGATCTTTTATGGTCGGTGGTCTGGGGTGACTAATATCTTGAAATTCAGGGGTCTTGGGACTGGGAAATGGGCAGGGGCTATAACTTGTGGTTGGCTGCGCGGGGGGGGGAGGGGGGGGTTGGAGGCCTACTTTGGCCTGTCTGTGATAAAAACGGAAGCTGAGGCGCCCAGCACTGTCTAGTGGCCTTGCAGGACACATTCTTTCTTAGAGCAACATATTGGCAACACTTTTAGAACCATAGAGGGGTTTCTGTGAATGTTAGCAGCAATGTCTCTCATCAGCGCTCGGGCCTATTCAGATTCCCTCTTCAAGCTTGCGGCCTGTATTTAGCACACTGAATACTACTTGGCCAGGCAGTCCCTATACTTCGATCATGGCTACAGAAATGACGTCTACTTATATGAGCACTCTATGTCAAAATCACATTATGATTGTGTGGGGACCGTTGGCTGGGTATGTCAAAGTTCTTCCAATCGGACTCGCCTCAAACCTGAAGCGACTAGTGGGGTGGGATGTTGCTAAGGCACCCAAACGCCTCACCAAGTTAGCTGGAGGGCCTGTGCAGATGCTTCCCCAATTACCAGCTCTCATCCAGTGCAATGAAATGACTGTCAGGATACCTATGGGTGTTGGGCAATGATCTAAAAGACCTGGGAGTAGTGTCAAGTACCCCCAGACCTCCTAGTAAGAGATTACAGGAGCTTACCAGACCTTCAAGGGAGAGGACCTTAAGAGGCTCTCCTGAGGAGATGATGGAAATCACTCCTACTCCACTGGAGTCATTTACTGCTATCTCTAAGCAACCAGAAGCAAAGGGGAAACCCAAGACTTCCAAAAAGAAACCAGCAGAAAGCACTCCAGTGCTGCCAACCAGAAGATCTCCTAGGTTAGCAAACATCACACCTGTGATTCCACCTCCAGCTGAGGCTGAGAATGAGGTACAACCCTGTGTGGTTGAACTAGAGCCTGAGGACTCGGATCTAGTAGGAGGCCAGGAGATCATTGGAGATCTTGACCCTGTGGACCATCCTGAGCTGCAGTCGTTACTGGCAGAAGGTGGACCCCAAAGGGCGGACTTCAGTAGGGGACAAAGAGAATGTCCAACTCTGGAAGGTCTTTGCCACCAGGCAGCTTCTCAGCTTGGAGGGCAAGAGCCTGGGTAGTATAGGTTACACTGGGAAGATGGCCTCTTCTATAGTGAACCGACAGAGTCAACTCCTGGGGACTACAAAAGACTTGTAGTGCCCCAAGCAAACTGACTCCAATTCTTGCAACTAGCCCACGAGATATCTTTGGCTGCTCACTTGAGCTTCAAGAAGACCAAGGAAAGGCTCGCTCTCTACTTTTATTGGCCTAAAATGGGGGCTGAGGTAGATAAGTATTGCAAGAGTTGCCACACTTGCCAAACCACTGGTAAAAGTGGCTCCAAGAACGTGGCACCTCTAGTGCCTCTCCCTGTGGTGGGAGTACCATTTGAGAGGGTAGGAATTGACATTGTTGGTCCCCTTGATCCTCCAACTTCTTCAGGTAACAGGTTTATACTTGTTGTAGTAGACCATGCTATTAGATTTCCAGAAGCAATTCCTATGAGTACTGTTACAGCTCCAGCTGTAGCTAAGGCCCTCCTTGGGATTTTTCCTTAGGAAACCCAACCCTGGTAGGTAATATCCGACAGGGGGTCAAATATTATGTCCCACTACATGAAGGCCGTGTGGAAAACCTGTGGAGTTACCTACAAGTTCTCAACCGCACACCACCCTCAGACAAATGGGTTGGTAGAAAGGTCTAATAGAGCCATGAAGAGCATGATAGGAGCTTCAGAAGACTCCCTTAAGAAAATGTGGGATCCTCTACGGCCATGCCTTCTCTTTGCATATAGGAAGTCCCTCAGGAGGGAGTGGGTTACAGTCCCTTTGAACTTCTCTATGGCCATCCGGTTAGAGACCCATTGGCCCTGATCAAGGAGGGGTTGGAGAGTGCTCCTTCCCCCACACCAGTCAGAGTCACTGACTATGTGATAGGACTCCGGAGGAGAATGTCACACATGATGGCTGAGGCAAGTGATAACTTGAAAGCAGTTCAGGCTCTGGTCAAGCATTGGCATGACCAGAAGGCCAACATGGTTGAGTTCGCTCAAGACCAGCTAGTTCTTGTTATGGTACCAACAAGGGAGAGGGCTTTGCAGGACAAATGGATGAGACCCTTCAAGGTTGTGGGAAAACTTGGAGAGGTGAACTGGTTGGTGGACTTAAGCAATCCTAAGGAGGCTCCTAGAGTCTTTCACATCAACCGTCTAAATGCTTATGCCTCGAGACCAGAACTGGGAGCTTTGCTTCTAGCTTCAGCTCAAGAGGAGGAGGAGAGTGAACCTCTGCCTGACCTCCTCAGAGGCAAGCCTTTAGATGAGAAAATAGAAGGAGTGAATCTCTCTTCTAATCTGACACCTGAGCAACAGGAGGAGTGCAAACATTTGTTAAATCAATTTGCCCCCCTGTTTTCTCTGACACCAGGATTGACCCTTTGGGGCCAACATGATATCCAAACTGGTGACTGTCTACCTGTCAAAAGCAGGGGCTACCGGATGTCAGCAAATGTAAGAACCCACATCAAAGGAGAGGTCAACAAGATGCTTGATCTTGGGGTAATAGAGCCCTCTACTAGTCCATGGTCTAGCCCAATTGTGTTAGTACGATAGGCAGGATCTAAAGAGTTGAGATTATGTGTGGACTATAGAGCTCTAAATGCAGTCACTAAGACTGATGCCCATCCTTTGCCATGGACAGATGAGCTGGTGGATAGACTTGGTTCAGCCAAGTTCCTCAGCACATTTGATCTCACGTCAGGCTATTGGCAAATAGCCCTGACTGGCCATGCCAAGGAGAAAACTGCATTTTCCACCCCAGTTGGTTTATACCAGTTTAAGGTTATGCCTTTCGGATTAAAGAAGGCACCTACTACATTCCAAAGGATGGTTAATCAGGTTCTGAATTGGATGGAGGACTTATGCACGGCATACTTGGATGACATAGCAGTGTTCAGCCCTACTTGGAAAGAACATGTTGACCAGCTAGGATATGTTTTGCAGGCTCTGCAACAGGCCTATCTGACCATAAAGGCAAGCAAATGTCAAATTGGTCAGATTAAAGTGGTCTACATGAGGTAGGAGGTGGTGAAATAAGGGCTTTGCTCAGCAAGATTGAAGCTGTGCAAAATTGGACAACCCCTTCTACTCAAACTCAGGCGAGAGCCTTCCTAGGCCTCACTGGGTATTATAGGAGTTTCATTGAGAACTATGGAAACATAGCTTCTCCACTGAATGTAATCTCTTCTCCTAAGTTTCCTAAAAAGGTCAAATGGAATGAGGAGTGCAATCAGGCCTTTGAAAGCCTAAAGAAAGCCCAAAGAAAGCCCTTTGTCAAGCTCCAGTTCTCAGAGCTCCTGACCCTTCACATGACAGATGCTTCCAATATAGGTATAGGTGCAGTACCCAGTCAACTGGATGAGAAAGGTAGGGAACACCCCATTTGCTTCATCAGTAGGAAACTGAAGGAACCAGAAACAAGGTGGGCAACTATTGAGAGAGAATGTTCTGCCATTGTGTGGGCTTTGAAGAAGTTTAGACCATACTTGTATGGATCTACTTTCACCATTCAAATAGACCACCAACCCTTGAGATGGATGATGCAAATGAAAGGGGAAAACCAAAACTGCTAAGATGGTCAATCTGCCTCCAAGGGTTTGATTTTACCATTGAGCACAGGTCAGGATGTCACCATCAAAATGCTGATGGTCTCTCTAGGATGCTTTTAACCGACTAGAGGTATGAGACTCATCCAGGAGTGGATTAGATCCTCCTGTCCCTTAGTCTGGGGAGGGCGAGTGTTAAGGAGAATTCTCATTTCGTGGCTAATTTCCCTTACCTATAGAGTCCCCCAGCAGCTTTCCTTGATTTGAAGGGTTTATTTCTTTTTACCTGCTAAGAGTGAGACTCTTTTCCCCACTCAGGCATTTTTGCTATGTGCGTTCTAGGTTTTTTTTGTGTTTAATGCCTATGGGATCTTTTCTCTCACCCATAGGAACCATCTATTTGCACATGTGTTACACAGCACCCTCCGTGCCGTGACACAGGGGTGTCATAGCGACCCCCAAACAGACTCCATACCCTGGGACTGACTAATGTCTCCCAGGGCATGTAAAGTCCCCATTGACATTACTAGTCAATTTTTATAAACTTAACCAGTGCACCCATCCTAATATGGATGTACTGGAAGGGGTTAATAGTTTTTCCACTATGTTCATTTTCGAGAGGATACCTTAAAGTCCCCCTCTACAAAGTTTCTGGCTGGTGGCAGTGGTTACTACCTTTTATATTCGACAGCAAATATTTCTCTATGGGATTTTCCCATTGTTCGAGACTACAACAGCACAGCCACTAACATACCGCCGGTCTATTTTATTATTAACTTTACTCCGGTAGGTTTTATTTGCCAGAACTTTGATAAAACTTCTTTCGAGTCTTACTCCATTTTCCTAACCCAGGTCGGGGATCCTCTGTTCGTCCTTTTGGCGGGCTTCTGCCGAGAAGCCCTCCTTTCGGCGCCACTGAGTCTGGGGTGTGTCTCTTGTTTGGGAGGGGGAGTAGAACCCCTGGACAGAGTTGCCACAGTAACTCAGGTCGCACTCTAAGCTGATAGGTTGGAGGGTCTCCCGCCAAGATGACCACTCCACTGTGTGAGTGACAGCTAGGCTGTATGAATGGGTCTCTTTCTGCATAAAAGCAGGGTCCCGAGGACTGGAAGAGCAAGACGTCACCACTGGAACTACAGAACCGAATGGGAGAGAAGCCAGAGACATCTTCAGCGTCTACACCACCGGAGAAGCCTTGCTGGATCGTTTCACCACTTTTCTTCCACACGACGAGAGGAGATCTTCAGCGAAGTGCCTCCTTCCCTTGAGCTGGTGGGGTCAACCAGTTCGCCCATCGCATCCTCGGACCTGCCTTGGTCGGATCGACAGTGCCCCGCACTTGGAGACCGGATAGCCAGACAGCTAACGTCCCGGACCGCGATTAAAAGGAGCATACCATTTAAACTTCGTTTGGCAGCACCGCGGCCGGTTTCAACCCTGGGTAGTGCAGGGACTTGAACCTTCCTCCACGACGAGAGCCTCTCTTCCTCCGTTGGATCCTCGACCTGCAGGAACTACCAGGAACAACCGCCACCGCAGGAGACACTTCTCCACGTTTAAGGTACATTGTTCCGCCAGGCCGCCCTTTCTCCGTGGTAGCCCTAAAGGTGTTTGAAATCCTTTAACTACTTGTGGGGTTGGCCGCCCTCTCTCTTAACCTTGTCTTTCGCCTTGCATCTACCTCTTCAAAGGTTTTCTACTAAAGACTTGACTGCAGCTACAAGAACATTTTTGCTCCTAGGCTCTTGGTCCTGTACCACTGACTCTGGCTCAGGCCTATTGACTTTGGCTGATCTGTTAGATCTGCTCTCACTATCGTTTTTAATGAGAAATGTGTTGATGCACTGAAATCTTCTAAACCCCTCTTCCTTCCTTCTGTTTTAACCTATGGAGTGCCATTTTGCTCAGTTTTCATTCACTTATCTTGTGTTACTATGCATCACTTCTCTACCAAACCTCAGGGAAGTGTTGCTAGGGGGTGTCTGAAGATATTTCGACTTACTTTGTACTTTCCCTCCCTTTTGTTGAATTGTTAGTGCCATTTATAGTTAGTTTTCACTGTGCCGTTTTGCTCAGTTTTCACTATACCGCAAACTTGTCTACAATTGAATAGGGAGTTGTATATGCTTTTCTTTTGACTAAACTTAACTTACTTTATTAACTGTGATCTATGTGTTGATTTAGAAGTGTATAAAATAAATATATATTCTCTTTTTAATACAAAACTTTGGTCAGTGGTTCCTTGCTCTATAGTACTGTACTACCTATTGTCTCAACCCTGAATACTGGTCATCTCCCTCTTGAGATAAGTCTGACTGCTCAGCCACAGCTACCAACTAAATCTTTGTAGTACAGACTGATACCAAAGGGGATTTATTGCTCTCACCTGTGGTCCTCATCTGGGGTAGTGCTCCCTAAGGGAACTGCCCTGGATTCTGCCTAACAACTTTAACAAAAAGAAATGACAAATAAACCCAACCAGAGCCAAAAGAAAGACGATTTGGTCAAGCGGGTTTATGTTCGAGGCTAATATAGTAGCCAAGAACAGTACCACGTTTATCTAATATAATCGCGGTAGAAAAGTTAGGCTAGATACCACTGCCACCAGCCAAGTCTAAATGTTAAGAGCAAAATAATGCTCAGGGAGTTGCAGACAGAAAAGGGGTACCGATTAGCCCTTTCCAGTACTCCATGTAAGATGGGGTGTACTGGGTCTGTGGTAAAAATGACTATGTAAAGTAAATGGCAACTTTACATAGTCTTTCTCTGGGGGACAGTAGTCAGACCCAGCGAAATGGAGTCAGAGGGAAGTCCAAAAGACAACCCTGGGTTACTACACTGAGGGTGCAGTGTAACCCATACAAGAACAGGGGCACCTGGAGTGGTGTGCTCCAGTACCTAAGATCACACAATGAGTAAAAACACATAGGCCAAACCACAACAGTGGAAAAAGATGTACACTCTTACCAGGTGGAAAAAATAAACTTCAGAAATCCAGCAAAGCTGCTGGGGACTCACTAGATGAGGGAAATTAGCCCTAGAAGGAGAATTCTCCCCAACTCTCCCACCCCTCCCACCCCCAGACTAAGGGACAGGAGGATTTAATCCACTCCTGGATGGATCTCATACCTCTAGTCGGTTATAAACATCCTAGAGAGACCATCAACATTTTGGTGGTGACTTCCTGGCTCTGTTTTCAATGTTACACTCAGTTTTCCTTTGTAAGATATATGACCTACACACCCTTTGAGAGACATATTTCTTTTTGAATCTATAGGGGATCTGGTTGGCCAGTCCCTCAGAAGTTGGTACAACTCCTGAACCTGAGATAGGCTTTTTCAAGGGGTCCTTATAAAGGATTCCCTTAGATCTAGAGTGGCCTCCAGGGTTCCTCACCACCTCTCTGTTGGGAGCAGGTTGGGTCTCAGCCATCTTGGTTGGAGGGGCTGGGGACAAGCAAGGTACATGCTTTCCCTTCTCTTAGATCTAACCTTACCTATTTTAGGAGCTTCTCTCCTAACATTAGGATTAGAGTTGGGGTATTTTGTAGAAGGTCCAACAGTCTGAAGGGTTTTGGCCTTAGACTTTTCTTTTCTGGTTTTCCACCAGTACTGAGAATGACCAGTTCTCTTAGGCCTAGAGAGGGGTCCAGTTGGTCTATCCACCTCTTCCTCAGAAGCAGGGGGAGTCAGAGACTTAAAAACTGGGGGAACAATGATGGAGCTTGGTTTGGGCTCCCATTTCCCTAACATACTAGCCTGAAATTTGCCTGGGGTAGAGTTCAACTTACTAACACCAGGGATTTTAGTGGGGTTCTCTGTAGAGGTTCCCACAAGCTCAGAGTGGTCCCTTAAGGTGGCCTCTCTAGCCAATTTGGCTTGGTTCTGCTTCTCCATACTGGGAGGCCTGGGGGTATTGGATCCTACTCCTAGAGTTTTTAGATCATTCCCCAACAGGACTCTCCCAGGCACCTCACTCTGAACACTGACAGGGATCCTCACTGTCATGTAGTTATACTGAATGAGAGCTGGTAGAATAGGAACCATTAGGACAGGGCCTCCAGCAAGTTTGGTGGGGCATGTGGGTGCCTTAGCAACATCCTCAGACCTGAAAAATCTTTCGTCCAAAACTGTTCTGCTGGCCCCAGTGTCTCTCATGGCAGGGGTGTCCTGACCATTAACAAGAAAACTGTCCACATAATACCCCCTAGAGTTTTCAGGAATGGAGTCATACACATCACTATGTGGTTTCTTACCCAGACCCTTGGACCTTAAGGATACAGTTGCTTGAAGAGCCAAAGGTCCTTCAGCCAACAAATGAAAGTGAGCACTAGACATCTGTAGTGCTGACCCCTGCAGGGTTACCCTTGCATCTGGGATCTCCTCTCATGTGGTCAGTTGACCCACAACTAAAGCATTTACCAAATGATCTCTGGAATGGAGGTTTTTCCTGACTTACCTCTGGTTTGGCACCAGGAGGTACACTAGCCCCGTTTGGTTTCCCTTGTGGCTTACCCTGGTTATGTTTGGGGAGCTCTTTCGGATGGGAGGTATTGGAATTCTCTTGGTGGTCTTTCTTCGACTGCTTCCTCTCATCCTTCTTCTGAGTAGCCCCAGAATCCTTGTGAGTGGCCCTGTTGGCAACCCACAAGTTAGCAGCCTTAGCTAGTTTCCTAGGATCCATCTCCTTTGAATCAGCCAAATTCTGTCTGAGCTCATGAGAGCAGACATCAAAAATAGACTCCAACATTACAAGATTCCTCAAACCTTCATAAGTGTTCACTTTGTAACCCTTAACCCAACTATCTAAGTGTTTCAAGCATTCACACACCCAGGTAGCCCAAGGGGTACCATCATGCTTTTTGAGGGTTCTAACCCTACTGGGAAGGGGGTGAGGGGGTCTTCCCAAACCTAGCTATTAATGCTGGTGTCAGACTCATAATCCTGCTTATCCTCCTCCCCCAACTCCATCACAGCATCACTTGCAATAGGGGGAAGCCTAGAGAAAAGCCAAGGAATCAACTGATTCCCTGAGATACCTTGAATCCCGTGATTGTACTCAAACAGAGCTAACCAATCCAAAACATCAATTTTAGTCTCATACATACCAATCATTTCCTTTGGCATACAGGGTCTCTTAGGGCTGGAAGACCTAGAAGACTCTGGGAGAGAAACATTTTCTAGAGACAGTTTCTTCATTTCTAGTTCATGATTCAGCTCCATTTCTCTGAGCCTTAACTCTTGATGTTTCATGGCAGTTTGTGCATCAATACGTTTCACTTCTAATTCAAGTCTCATTTTCTCGAGTGCAATACATTCAGGAGTAAGTGTAGGACCTGTGAGGGTCCCTATGGACAGAGGTTGTGCATTCTGAGCAGGCAAAGGAGTTGTAGGGTTTCCTAGCAAGGACTCATCTACTTCTTCTATATTAACACTCTCAGAATCGGAAACATCAAAATCCACATTTGCTGGAGTGGCAGGCCCTTCTGACCCACTCTCCAGACTTTTTCCCCATTAACTTTGCAACCAGTTCAGATTTCTTTCCTTTACCAGAGAGATTCTTATCTCTACACATGGTTCTAAGAACCTCCGCAGTATAGAGTAAAATACTCTATTCATTGTAGTTTTCCATATTTGACATGATTTCTTAGTTAAAATAGATTTAGTGGTGTTAGACTTGTGGTTAGTTGAACCCAAGCAACAGCAGCATTCTAACTGTAATCACTCTACTTCCAAATCCTCACCGGTGTACACCAGTGTTAAGCATAATCCTGTGCAGTGCCCTTAGGGACCACTGCACACAATTAAGACCACAGGTGGCAATACAAGTTTTACCTTTGGTACAAGCCTGTACTACTAAGATAGTGGTAGCAGTAGCAGAGCAGCCAGGCTTATCTCAAGAGTATGAGCAGTAGCAGAGATTACACAAAGGGACCACAATTACTGTGACTCAAGCAAATACTGACTCAAGGTTTCAGTTAAAAAATATAAGTACATTTATTCTTAAACCATCAGTTATAAACACAACACCTCTATTAAACTTTAAACAAAACCACACGTTAAATATACTACAACTAACAAATTCACTTTGTACAGTAAGTCTCAAGGTAAGTACCCTGTGTTTGAATGAACCGGTGTTATGAACAAAACACGATACCGCGGATACGGTTGCGATCACTTTTTGACAGTTCGGTCTATTTAAACGCGTATCCGCGACATGAAATGCTACCGGGGCAAAAACACACTTAGCACTTGAGATACCCAGAGGGAGTTGGAGGCAAAAATCACAGGCAATATTTAGGTTAGGCAGACAGTATCCAGAAACAGGAGTTCAAAATTCAAAGGGTCGGAGCCAGGTTTAGGTGACACCGGAGACCTGTGCCGAAGATCACACCGTTAGACAGTTCATGATTCCGTATAGCCCAAGAGTACTTGAATATTATCAATGTTCGGAAGCAAAAGTTATAAGAAGGAGGGAAGACCAGGATGAGCCTTGGAGATGAAGAAAAGGGGTTCACCCAGTTTCGAGTAGAACACAGTACCTTATTTCCACGATGCAGCTGGAGCCCTGACAGTTGTTCCTGTTAGTTTCCCGCAGACCCATGATTCCTGGAGGCTCATTGTGAAGGAGGACGTCTGAAGGGGGTCTGCACCACACAGGGATGAAGCCGGCAGCAGCGACAACGAAAAGGTGTGCTCCTTAAAAACAGGAGAGGCTCAGCAGGTGGCTATCGGACCACTACAGCAGTGTGCAGCGATTTCGACCACAGCGGAGATCTCTAGCTGAAGAAGATGAGCTGATTATCCCCCCCAGGCTCAAAGGAAGAAGACTCCGGACTGGATCTTCTCTTAGTCTTCGAAGGGTAGATAGCTCAGGACTGCAGCAGGGTTTCACCGGGACGGGGTAGTTGCAGCAGCCGTCGTTCTCTCCGCTTCTCTTCGGTTCCTTGTAGTTCCAGAGGCGACTGACCTGCCTTTTGTACGCAAAAACCCCCATTCACACAGCCTGGCTGTCAATTACGCAGCAAGGGGGTTGTCCAGCCGGGACAACCACTTCAGCCAATCATGGCAAAGTGCGACTTGGGTTTCCTAGGATACCCTGTGCAGGGGCGACTACACCCCTCCCTCACATTCAGCCCACCTAGACACCCAGGCGCCTTGAGGAGGGCTCCTCTGCAGAAGCCCACCAAAAAGACGGTGAACAAAGAAGGCGAACCTAATTTGCCGCGCAAAGTAAAACACAAGAAGGAATTTAAAAAAAAGAAATGGCGAATAAACCCAACCAGAGCCAAAAGAAAGACGATTTGGTCAAGCGGGTTTATGTTCGAGGCTAATACAATAGCCAAGAATAGTACCATGTTTATCTAATATAATCATGGTAGAAAAGTTAGGGTAGATACCACTGCCACCAGCCAAGTCTAAACCTTAAGAGCAAAACAATGCTCAGGGAGGTACAGACAGCAAAGGGGTACCGATTAGCCCTTTCCAGTACTCCATATAAGATGGGGTGTACTGGGTCTGTGGTAAAAATGACTATGTAAAGTAAATGGCAACTTTACCTTTCTCTGGGGGACAGTAGTCAGCCCCAGCAAAAGGGAGTCAGAGGGATGTCCAAAAGACAACCCGGGTTACTACACTGAGGGTGCGGTGTAACCCATACAAGAACAGGGGCACCTGGAGTGGTGTGCTCCAGTGCCCAAGATCACACAATGAGTAAAAACACATAGGCCAAAACACATGTAAGAGTGGAAAAAGATGTACACTCTTACCAGGTGGAAAAAATAAACTCCAGAAATCCAGCAAAGCTGCTGGAGGTGAGGGAAATTAGCCCTAGAAGGAGAATTCTCTCTACCAAGTTGAGTTGGTAACACCACTGAAAAGCCTGCCAAATGAGGGTTCTCCGCGCTCGCACGAGACCCCATGGGAGGACGCATTGCGTCTCATTGGGAGGCGTGGCAGACCATCCCCGAAGACAGGTGGGTCTTGTGAGTCGTTCAGGCAGGCTTCCGCTTACCCTTGCCCCCTACCCCACCCTTCAACCCTCCTTTCCAGCAGCTGGGGTCGTCCTCCCTAAAAGCCGAGGTTCAGAAACTGCTGGACCTCAGAGCTGTGGAACCCGTTCCCCTTGGGGAACGAGGGGAGGGCTTCTACTCCTGGCTGTTTACGGTGCCCAAACCCAATCCGGCTGGCCTGCGCACCATCTTAGACCTTTCCCAGTTCAATCTTTTCCTACCCCAAGAGAAATTCAAGATTATCACGCCCGACCAGATACGGTCCTCCCTGCAGATGGGCGATTGGCTCAGGTGGTGGACCTTCAGGATGCGTACATGCATATTCTGATCTGGAATCCACACAGGAGATATCTCTGTTTCTCTGTGGGAGAGGAGCACTTCCAGTTTCGAGTGCTTCCTTTTGGCCTCAGCTCGGCGCTGCGTGTCTTCTTGAAGATGATGTCGGTGATCGCGGCCTATCTTCGTCTGCAGGGTATCCATGTGTATCTGCATTTGGACGACTGGCTCTTACCCAGCCCTTGCCCGTTGAAAGCCACGTGCAATCTTCAGTCTATCCTTCAGCTCCTGTTGCACCTTGGGCTGTCGGTGAACTAGCGGAAGTCTTCTATGACGGTCTCGCAGGACTTGATTTCCCTGGGTTTTCGCTGGAACACGATCGACTGCAAAGTGTACCTGACCGGGGACAGAATGGCGGATCTGTTGGCCACGTGTCAGATGTTTGCGCAGTCGGAGAGCATGTCGGCCTGGTGGTTCCAGAGGCTTCTGGGCCTTATGGCCTCATGCATATTGGCTCTTCCTCTTGCTTGTCTCAAGATGAGGTGGACTCAGATGGCTCTTCGGAGTTCTTGGTGTCAGGCTGTGGATCCGGACTCCAAGTTGATAATGATTCTGGCTTCCATGAGAGCGGACCTGGAGTGGTGGTCGTCTCTCAGCAACCTGCCGGTGGGAGCGGGTTTTCAGGACCCAGCCTCTATGGTGACGGTCACGACGGACTCCTCCGTTCTAGGGTGGGGTGCGGCGTTGGATCTTCTTTAGGTTTCTGATCTTTGGTCGCCTCAGGACAAGCTCCTCCACATAAATCATCTGGAGCTTCTGCCGATCTTCATATTGCTCAAGGCATACAGACCGATCATTGCCGACAAAGTGGTAAGTATCCTCACGGACAATGTGGTGTGAATGTATTACATCAACAAGCAAGGGGGCACCAAGTCTCCCCCTCTCGTGGACCTGTCCACCCAGATTTGGGAGTGGGCGGTTCGTCCTGGTGTCTGGCTAGTTGCAGTACATATTCCGGGCCAGCTGAATGTCACGGCAGATGCCCTCAGTCGGCAGACGATGGTCAGCTACGAGTGGGAATTGAAGGCGGAGATCCTCTCATGGATTTTCCTGCGTTGGGGCACTCCAGAAGTGGACCTCTTCGCGACTGCGGCAAACAAGAAACTTCCTCTTTATGCCTCCAGAAACAGGCTAGGAGCCTCCTCTCTGGGGGATGCTCTAGAGATTCCATGGCACAACATGAGGGCTTATGCTTTCCTACCCCTGCCTCTGGTTCATCTGACGATTTGCAAGCTGAAGAAAACAGTGAACTGTTCCCTTCTACTCATAGCCCCGTGGTGGCCGGCCAGGTTTTGGTTCTCAGAACTTCACCGATCAGGTTACCGGTGAGCCCCGATCTTCATCACCAGGGGTGTCAACAGCTTTGGCACCTCTCCCCACAATCGTTCAGCTTGGTGGCATGGTGCCTGAGTTCAGGTCTTTAGAACATCTAAACCTGTCTGCGGATAACATGCGTATTATTCAGGCAGCCAGGAAACCCTTGACTCGGTCCCCGTACAGAAGCAAATGGCTCAGGTTCTGTCATTGGTGTTTACACAAACAACTGGACCCAAGGGCAGCTTCGATTGACACAATACTGTCCTTTGTATCCCACCTAGCAGAGTCAGGAATTCAAGTTCTGTCATGCAGAACTTATCTTTCGGCAGTATCTGCCTATCTATCTATGGACCAATGCTCTTACTCTGTCTAACCCAGTGGTTAAGAGACATTTTGCAGGTTTGCCGGGCCTTTATCCCCCGATTCATAGTCCGCACCCGTCGTGGGATCTAAATGTGGTCCTTACGGCGTTGTGCCATAAACCCTTTCAACCAATGGCCACGGTGGATCTCAAGCACCTGTCGAAGGTGTCCTTTTTGGTTGCCGTTACTGTTAGGCAGAATCCTGTGCAGTTCCCTTAGGGAGCACTACACAGGATTAGGACTACAGGTGAGAGAAATAAATCCCCTTTGGTATCAGTCTGTACCACAAAGATTTAGTTGGTAGCTGTGGCTGAGCAGTCAGACTTCTCAAGAGGGAGATGGCCCACTAGACTATGGAACAAGGAAACACTGACCAAAGCTTTGTATTGAAAAGTAGTTATATATTTATTTTATACACTAATAAAAACACATGTATCACAGTCATCAAGCAAGTTAAATTAAGTCAAAGGAAAAATATACACACTCCCAAGTTAAATTGTAGACCAAGTGAACCAGAGTGAAAACTGAGCAAAACGGCACAGTGACAACTACACACAAGGGATCCTCTAACAATTCCTCACAAGGGAGGGAAAACACAAGTTATATAGGAGTAGTTTCTTACACACCCTAGCAACACTTCCCATCAGTTTGTGACTCAGTTTAAGCAAGGCAGTGCATCAGTCTAAGCAATACGTAAATGAAAACTGACCAAAATGGCATTTTACAAGGTTTGAAAATGGGAAGGAAAGGGTAGTTAAAAGAAACAGGTGCACCAACACAGTTTTCAGTGAGGATCAATCTAAAGAAGGCAGATCTAACAAATGTGACCAGGGTCAGTAGGCCTGTGCCAAAGTCAGTTGGTACAGGGCAAGGGCCCAGGAGCAAAATGTTCTTATAGCTGCAGTCGAGTCTTTGGTTAACGACGTGGAAAAGGTGGATGCAGAAGTTGAAAAGACAATGTTAAGAGAGAGGGGCGGCCAACCCAACAGGTAGGTAAAGGATTTAAAACACCTTTAGTGCTACCGCGAATAAAGTGTGGCCTGGCAGAACAATGTTCTTTTAGATGAAGAAGTGGCTCCTGCGGTGGCGGTTGTTCCTGGTAGTTCCTGCAGTTCGGGTGATCCAGCAGAGGAAGAGAGGCTCTCGTCGTGGAGGAAAGTTCCAGTTACTGTACTACCGAGGGATGAAACCAGCCGCGGTGCTGCCCGATGAATAAAAGGTACGCTCCTTTAAATCGCAGTCCGGGTGGACTGGTGCCTAGCTATCTGGCCTCCGAGTACAGGGTATGGGAGATTCGACCAAGGCAGGGCCGGGAAGGCGATTGGCAAACTGGTTGGCCCCACCAGCTCAAGGGGAGAAGGCTCTTGCAGGTGAAGATCTTCTCGTCGTGTGGAGAAAAGTGGTGAGACGCTGCAGCAGGGCTTCACTGGTGGTTCAGTCGTTGCAGATGTCTTTGGCTTCTCTCCTCTTCAGCTTCTTAGTTCCAGTGGCGACGTCTTGCTCTTCCAGTCCTTAGGACCCTGCTTTTATGCAAAAAGATCACCATTCATACAGCCTAGCTGTCACTCACACAGTGGAGTGGTCATCGTGGCGGGAGGCCCTCCAGCCTATCAGGATAGAGTGCGACATGGGTTGCGGAGGCAACCCTGTCCAGGGGTCCTACTCCCCCTCCCACACAATGGACCCACCCCCGACTCAGTGACGCCGAAAGGAGGGCTGCTAGGCAGAAGCCCACCAAAAGGATGAACAAAGGATCCCCGACCTGGGTTAGGGATTTAGAGAAAGACACGCGAAAGAAGTTATATTAAAGTTCTGGCAAATAAAACCTACCAGAGTAAAGTTAATGTTAAAATGCACTGGCGGTATGTTAGAGACTGTCAGAAAAAGTGATAGCCTCAAACAATGAGAAAATCCCATAGGGAAATATTTGTGGTCGAATATTTATGGTAGTAACCACTGCCACCAGCCAGAAACATTTTTACGAGGGGGACTGTACGGTACCCTCTCGAAAATGAACCTAGGGGAAAAACTATTAACCCCTTCCAGTACCTCCATGGTAAGATGGGTTATACTGGTTTAGTTCATAGGATTTGACTAGTAAAGTCAATGGGGACTTTACATGCCCTGGAGACAGTTGTCAGTCCCAGGGTATGGAGTCTATGTTTGGGGGTTGCTACGACACCCCTGTGTCACTGCACTGAGGGTGCAGTGTAACAACATGTGAATAAAGATGGTTCCTATGGGGTTGAGAAAGATCATATAGGCATTAAACACAGAAATAGCCTAGAACACACATAGCAAAAATGCCTAAGAGTGGGAAAAAGGGTCTCACTCTTAGCAGGTAAAAAGAAACAAACCCTTCAAATCCAGCAAAGCTGCTGAGGGACTATATAGGTAAGGGAAATTAGCCATAGAATGAGAATTCTCCCTAACAGTTACCTCAGCAAGGCGTGTGAGTGAGCTCCAGGCTTTGTCGGTGAAGCATCCCTTCTTGGTTTTTCACAAGGATGAGGTGGTCCTACGGATAAACCCTTCTTTCCTGCCGAAGGTGGTCTCTGATTTCCATCTAAATCAATCAATCTCCCTGCCGGTCTTCTTCCCGAACCCTGCTTCAGAAGCGGAAAGGGTTCTGCACTGCTTGGATGTTAGAAGGGCTCTTAAGTTCTATCTGGATAGAACTTCCAAATTTAGGAGCTCTTCTCAACTGTTGGTGACCTTTGGTAATCCACAAGGTAAGCAGGCCTCTAAGGAGACCATCTCCAACTGCGGCTGTCTTGCCCCGTGTTAGGCAGAATCCCTTGCAGTGCCCTTAGGGACCACTACACACAATTAAGACCACAGGTGGCAATACAAGTTTTACCTTCGGTACAAGCCTGTACTACTAAGTTATAGTGGTAGCAGTAGCAGAGCAGCCAGGCTTATCCCAAGAGTGTATGAGCAGTAGCAGAGATTACACAAAGGAACTACAATTACTGTGGCTCAAGCAAACACTGACTCAAGGTTTCAGGTAAAAAAATATAAGTACATCTATTTTTAAACCATCAGTTATAAACACAACACTTCTATTAAACTTTAAACAAAACCACACGTTAAATATACTACAACTAACCAATTCACTTTGTACAGTATTTCTCAAGGTAATTACCCTGTGTTTGAATGAACCATGAACAAAACACGATACCGCGGATACGGTTGTGATCACTTTTTGACAGTTCGGTCTACTCAATAAACGCGTATCCGTGACATGAAATGCTACCGGGGCAAAAACACACTTAGCACCTGAGATACCCAGAGGGAGTTGGAGGCAAAAATCACAGGCAATATTTAGGTTAGGCAGACAGTATCGAGAAACACTCATAAACAGGAGTTCAAAAGTCAAAGGGTCGGAGCCAGGGTTAAGTGACATCGGAGTCCTGTTGCCGAAGATCACACCGTTAGACAGTTCACGATTCAGCGTAGCCCAAAAGTACTTTGATATTGTCAATGTTCGGAAGCAAAGGTTATAAGAAGGAGGGAAGACAAGGACGAGCCTTGAGGATGAAGAAAAGGGGGGGGGGTTCACCCAGTTTCCTCGAGTAGAGCACAGTACCTTATTCCAATGATGCAGCTGGTGCCCTGGCAGTTGTTCCTGTTGGTTTCCCGCAGACCCACGATCCCTGGAGCTTTGTTGTGAAGGAGGACATCTGAAGGGGGTCTGCACCACACAGGGATGAAGCCGGCAGCAGCGACAACGAATAAAAGGTGCACTCCTTAAAAACAGGAGAGGCTCGGCAGGTGGCTATCCGGACCACTACAGCAGTGTGCAGCGATTCGACCACGGCGGAGATCACTGGCTGAAGAAGATGAGCTGGTTATCCCGACCAGGCTCAAGGGAAGAAGACTCCGGACTGGCTCTCCTCTTAGTCGTCGAAGGGTAGATAGCTCAGGACTGCAGCTGGGCTTCATCGGGACGGGGTAGTTGCACCAGCCGTCGTTCTCTACGCTTCTCTTCGGTTCCTTGTAGTTCCAGAGGCCACTCTGACTTCTAGCCCAAGAGACCTGCCTTTTATGCGCAAAACCCCCATTCACACAGCCTGGCTGTCAATCTCGCAGCAGGGGGGTTGTCCAGCCGGGACAACCACCTCAGCCAATCATGGCAAAGTGCGACTTGGGTTTCCTAGGATACCCTGTACAGGGGGTGACTACACCCCTCCCTCATATTCAGCCCACCTAGACACCAGGCGCCTTGAGGAGGGCTTGTCTGCAGAAGCCTGCCAAAAGACGGTGAACAAAGAAGGCAAACCTAGTTTGCCATGCAAAGTAAAACACAAGAAGGACTTTAACAAAAAGAAATGGTGAATAAACCCAACCGGAGCCAAAAGAAAGACGATTTGGTCAAGCGGGTTTATCTTCAAGGCTAATATAATAGCCAAGAACAGTACCACGTTTATCTATATAATCGCAGTAGAAAAGTTAGGGTAGATACCACTGCCACCAGCCAAGTCTAAATGTTAAAAGAGCAAAACAATGCTGAGGGAGGTACGGACAGAAAAGGGGTACAGATTATCCCTTTCCAGTACTCCATATAAGATGGGGTGTACTGGGTCTGTGGTAAAAATGACTATGTAAAGTAAATGGCAACTTTACCTTTCTCTGGGGGACAGTAGTCAGCCCCAGTGAAATGGAGTCAGAGGGAAGTCTTAAAGACAACCCTGGGTTACTATACTGAGGGTGCGGTGTAACCCATACAAGAATAGGGGCACCTGGAGTGGTGTGCTCCAGTGCCCAAGATCACACAATGAGTAGAAACACATAGGCCAAAACACATGTAAGAGTGGGAAAAAGATGTACACTCTTACCAGGTGGACAAAATATACTCCAGAAATCCAGCAAAGCTGCTGGGGGACTCACTAGGTGAGGGAAATTAGCCCTAGAAGGAGAACTCTCCCTAACACCGTAAATCTGGAGGGGCAATGTATGGTGGCGCTCAATTAAGTTCAGTAAGTCCGTTCGTGGGTCACTTTAGCCCTGGGGGAAGCCACTTTTATGAGAAAAATGAACAAACCCTGAGGTTCTGGCCCGGTGGATTTCCCGAGGTTCTGGCCCGGTGGATTTCCCGAAGAGCAGTATTCCGATACAGGAACTTGTGAGAGTCATCAACAAGGCTGTATCAAACACACCGGAATATGAGGACACAACACTAAAACTAGACCAACAGCAGCGTAATCTTTTTCTACAGGGTCCAGACCCATCTGCTAGGTTTTCAACACCGGGGAGACTGCACAACATATTGTAAACAACAACACATTGGAAGTAAAGAACCGTGGAATAATACCTGTGCTGACATTAACAGGGTTTTTTATAGCTTATGGCTCTATAGTGATGTTGTGGAGTATCAACATGTGGGGGATAGCTACGCCCCATTAATTAGAACCATGGAGATTAAAGGGAACAATATTGTGAACAATCAATACAACACATACGATTATGTTTCTGCATGTAAAAACCATTTTGACACACATATACAATCAAAAGATTGAGGGGAAAATTATTGTAAGGCCCCGGGATCCGTCCCCCCTAAAAAGGGCTTACGCAAACTTCCAAACTAAGGAATCCCGTTGCCTTTATGTTGTGCCCCACAGGCGGGAAAAGGGACACTCATGAATCACAATGCCTACAGTTATTAACCAAATTACACTAGACCACTAAGAACATTGCATTTTTACAAAACATAATTTTATTAAGATAATAAGATTTAAAAATGTATTAAACAATCCATATTCCATAATCATAACAAACATTTGACATAGACAAATGGTTACCTAAAATTCATACCACACAACTCTAAGCTCACAAAGTGCAAACATGCTTCCTTTCTGCTAACATATCTCACATACCGATATTAGTCCACATTCTCTTCACCATACAATATTGTACCTGTCGAATACACAATACAGAGAGCTTTCAAAATCCGAATTGCTCCCACCAGACCGTTCGTGTCCTTATTTAGTGAATCCTATATTAATTTAATTAATCTTCAAACAACGTTGCCTTTCAATAAAGCAACCTCAATGCCAGACATGTTTTGTTCTTTTAAACAATATTAGCCAAATGACAGAACTTCTTCAGGGGAAATTCGACAAACAGGTTTTCGTGGTCTTCTCTAATTTTGTGTGATCATGTTCCTCTGTGACCCTATGGGGGACAGCATATAAAACAGCAATAAGTTATGCTGTTACCTAATCATATGTAATACCAACGTTAGAGTGCCTAGTCTCCTAAAGTTGACTTACCGTGGTAGCGCAAATCAATTATGCTTTCCACTGTGTCGTAGATGCGTTCCCAAAGTAAAACGACCCACCATTGCAGTCAACACCACGTACACTGATGTCACTGTCTTTATGTAGCTCTGGAAAAACAAACAACCCTAACTGCCACATACCAAACTCCAAGATACAAGCACTGCTCTTTATTCGCTATCGAGACATAATGTGGTGCTCATTTTATGTTCAGCATATATTTTAGCAGTCAGAAAACTGCTTAAGATTTGACTCCTCAATGTGTGCTTAATGCCCAACTTAACATTGGGGCAGAAATACAGCACCGGTCTCCTCCAAAGTGCAGCTTTCCCAACATTAGGAATAATGCTGAGGCTGTCCTCCCTGTCTAATAGTAGCACAACAAAAGCGTGTGTGCTGCGATGTAGAGGTCAAAGGACCTAACACTTACATCAACAGGAAACAGGCCCAGTCTTGATGGCAGATGTCTGATTTAACTTGCTCCTTTAGACGGGACCGCCCATTGTTTTGGTCTCTCCACTTAACACTGGGACGAGAAGCAGCTTAATTAGCTCTTCTCAAACGGCTGCAAAGACGCATGTGTCGGAAACAATGTGGATTAAACAACCTCTGCCTGCAGACACACACACATCTCTACGGCGCTAGGTCTGAACACTATTCATAATACTAGGGGGGGGAGAGGGGGAGAGAGGGAGAGAGAGAGAGATGTTTCCACCTTCTAATGCTCAGCAGAGAACTTCGCAGTCTGCCTTTAAATGCGGCATTGTAAATGCACACGTGTTTTCAATTAGCCTTAACTGATCACACGTGTTTTCAATTAGCCTTAACTGATCACACGTGTTTTCAATTAGCCTTAACTGATCACAGCTGAGGCAAGCGTCGCGGTCGTGGGACCGCAGGCGCCTCAGTAACAAAGAGACCAGCCTACAAGGAAAATGTCTCAAACACGGACATCCAATGTTCCCTGCACTGCCAAGGGACTGTCCAGGATGGAAAAAGAACAGCACAATGCTGGGTAGGCATGACAAGCCCTGTGCAAAATTCTGATATTCTGTGAAAATGTGGTGCCAGTGATTAGTTAAAGGCATTTCAACAACGCCAAAACACTGACTAATAAAGTGCACCGCTCAACACTAAATGGATAAAAGCACCTTAATGCTGCAGTGTTATTAGTCATGACCAACTAAATAAAAATTAGTTGGCATGTTATAACACGCAGTTCCAATCTACGACTTCATTCAGTCCAGTGACTGCTGTATTACACAGGAATATGAGCCAGTGCTCTTTTTCATGTAGCCTTTTGGATGTGCTTGTTTTATTACCCGGTGGAACATGAAGCAGAACTGTCCACTTAAAATCATTTGGTCCATGGTCCATCATTAAAAAATGACTAACCATAGGAGCTGTGATAACCTTATTCTTAATACAGCTCCTATGTTCAGAAATGTGGACTTTGATTTTCCTTTTGGTCATACTTATATACAGCTTGCCACACTGGCACCATATCGCATAAACAACATTGCTTGTGTTGCAATTGCTGAAAGTGACTTGGGCCCAGGGTTTGTCCAAACCTAGGTCTACCTGAGTCGTCCTACTAGTCTGGTGACAGTTAACCAGGGCGCATGACCTGATGCTTTGGGAAGCCCCCATATTTCGGTAACGCTCATTTGCTTGGCCAGTTTTTTTTTTAGATATTTTTTGTGAGTAGGTCTTTCAAATTGGGGCCTCTCTTGAAAGCACATAAAGGGAGATCAAGAGGGTACTCGCCTCCATCAGCATACTCCAATTTTTCTTAATGATCTTAATGACCTGGTTCGTTTGAGGGGTAAACGTGCTCACAAAAACTATCCCTTCTTGCTCTTTTGCTCTGGCATTATATTCCAACAGGCTCGCACGGTCATTGTTTTTCGATCTTTTAAGCGCACGGCGTACTAATTTAGTCGGCTATCTTCTGGCAGCCAGTTTGTAGCTCAAGGCATTGGCCTCCGTCAGAAAAATGTCTTTTGTGGAGCTATTACGTTTGAGCCATAAAAAAAATAGTTTTGACACCATAAACATACAGATAAGAGACGACCAAGGGCAGTTTGTGTCACTTGAATACAGAAAAGTCTGGCTGTGGTTGCACTTCAGACTTCTCCGGCTGAAAGATTAATAAAACAGCATTATAATGGCTGTGGTAAAGCTATGGAGAGAAAGAGTCACACTGATGTTGCACACCTTGGTTAGTTATGTGTAAGCTAAGTTAAATTGATGATTTGATAATCTTGGGGTGCGGAAGAGAGTGATACCACACTGGCACAAGGCGGCAAGTTACAAAAGAGCAGAAGAAGATTCCCAGAGTAATAAGGAACCTCGCATCCCCTGCACACCACTGCATTGCAATGGAGTCCAAATTCTATTAACCTTGTGGGCCTCATTACACGGTAGGCAGTAACCATGGCGCTGTTGCCGCCGGTATTTTACCGTGTCCACCTTGGTGGATGGCGGAATTACCGCCCTACTCCAAGGTGAGCGGGGGCGGTAATTCCCCATTCACCAAGGCACTTCCCATTCCCATTTTTGCCCCCATGGGGCATAATGAGAATGAGGAAGGAGCTAATTACGGTACCGCAAATTGCGGTACCGTAATTAGCACCAAGGTCCCTTTGCAGCACCCTACTTTAACGGCTGGTAAAACCAGCCGTTAAGGTCGGGTCCCGCAAAGGGAACTCGTAGTAAGGCGGTAAGGGTTTACCGGTACTGGTGCCCTTACCGGTACCGGTAAACCCTTACCGCCTAACGTGTAATGAAGCCCTATGACTTTACTAACAACAACTTTTTTTTCAGAAACAATATCAAGCTTTTTTAATCAAACAATATATAGAACAGAGCTCTACTCGTTTCGTGATTCCCCCTTCGTCAGTAGCAACATTATTTCATGATTCCAGCACATTTCAATCTTCGTGTTCTACAAGGTAAATTCTACAAATTAAGATCAACAACATTTCATTATATCAATCTCTCAAATACAAAATCATTCAAATTTCAAAGTATTTAATCTATACCATCTCCCATGTTCAAGAGACCTGGATTATCGAGTGATTCAAAACTCATTGTGCGTAGAATTCTTCCGAAGAGAAAACCCTCATCAAAGATGAATGTCCACTGTGTTATCTATCAATCTAGGAAAAAACATGTGTGTATGGTACAACTTGATTATGATCTGGGCCCTGCAGCAAAGGCTGTATTGGCACATGTAACAAATAATTTCCCACAGGCTATAACGTAATAGGAAACCTTACCTCTAAAATAGGTGTGAGTAAACATGTGCTGAGATCTAACAAGAATTCATCATGCTGTGGATCACAAATTGATCTTCAGTTCTAAAAGTCTCTGATCAAAACGTCCACTGTTTCAGGGAATGCTTAAGGTTGTGTTGAATCACGTTCTTGTATCATCGCCCGTTCAGTGTACAAGCTACAGGCTGCGGATATATTAGAGAAATATGAGGACTACATAGGTGTAAGATCTATGTAGTGTCTTTACTAGGCTTAGATTAAGGAGGACTAATGGGTAGATTTGGATATAAATGTGCCAGAGAATCCATCCCTAGCTAACTTACTTTCTGAACCGCAGCATTCCCGTTCCTCTCCTGGATTTCAGCATGTGCGTGAACATTTCAAAATGGCTCCTTTTATTTACAACGTGGCCCTTGACGTCATCACGTCATGGCATGATGATGTCTCAATGTAAACAGCAGTCTACGCCCATGGATAACAGATGCAAAGCGATATGCCTCTGGTCGGTGAGCGTCCTCCTTAAGTGATGGAAACTGGTGCTGTGAGGAGCTGTACTAGGGGTTTCATCCCATGTGTGATACTAACAAAGGGTTTACTACCCAGTGAATGTCAATAAAGTATAGAGACAAATGTCCCTCCAGTTGTGTGATTCTATCAGGGGTCCAATTATAAGAGATTTGAAGATTATTAATACAAATAGAAATACTGTAAATGAAAACAAATAATGGCAGTAGTAGGTAGAGTGTAAATTGAGAATAGAAGTCTTAAAATCTGTAAGCGAAAAATGACTGGCTCTTTATAGACAGTTCACCTTCTCGCCATTATATAAGCTGCGTATATTGTACCCACTGTTCTACGGTAAGAGCATCCTAAACATCAGTATCATCATCTGTAATCTATAATATCAAAATATATGTTAGATAACATTCGGGTAAGAAGGATACTGCATAACATTCACACACAGAGAATGGCAGTTCTCAAATAATTAGGTGTCTGAACACACAATCCCACTTTTAATGTCAACATCATTATAAATATGATTAAAAATGTCTCACAAATGAATTAAAGATCTAATGTTCGATCCATTCATGGGTAAAATATCGATTCCATAAAAATATAAGACATCAAAGAGATACTTGATAAAGCTCTCCACAATTAATGGATTAACCTAAAGACAAAAGCTTTCCCAACTAAAGAGTTACGGATCACACCGATGTTCTACGGTTGGCCTAAAAGTCATAAAGATTTGAGAAATTTGCCATTGGGACCAATAATAGCGGGTACAGACAGTGTATTTCACCCCCTAGCCATTTACCTGGACAAAGTGTTACAACCGATTGTACAGAGCACATCAACATATCTTGATAGCTGGTTCCAAGGGTGTTCTGTAACTCCACTGAAGGTTTCTGGAAGCTTCTGATTTGGTGCAGATTGATTAATTCCATGCAATGCAGCTTTGAAAGACCTGCTTTTTTCATACAATACTCTTGCGGTAGTATTTATTATGTATCATACATGCTAGCAATTCTACGGGTGACTTGCTTTTCCTTCACTTGTGTTCAAGTTCCATGCTGTTCTTTTTATATGGCCAGTTCGTCATTGAGCCTCTGAATTAGTGATTTTATCTTTCTGGATTTCTTTGGGGCAATGTTATTGAGTGTTTTTATATTTTCTTTCCTCCGATTGTCACGTAGGAAGGTATGGTTGTTACGTAGGGTGTTATCCGACTTTGCGAGGGCTAAAATGTTGGATAGGTTTTGTTTGCTCGCATTATGAATTTGTCTTTGAAGGGTGTATTCATTCTTTCTGGGTATATCTTTCTATCTGGGAGGGCGTGAATAGGTAGTTCCCATACATTGAATGGTTTTGTGATCATCATAGGCCCACATGGTTAGTTTTGGCTATTAAGTGTCGCTAAAGTGCCCCCTATAAGCTGGAACTATTGAATTAGAGTACACCTACGGAGAATTGGCGTTAGAGGAGGAACACAAAGCTTGTAGATGTGGTTTGGTTTATTTACCCACCCATCGACTGCCCATGGTCATGCTAATCCCCATGACCACTCCCACCCATTTCCTGCCCCTTCCCACCCAAAACACAACATCCTGGGAACACTTTGAGCTGGCTTTGACCAATCCTTACCATCAATCTTTGCACTTGAACTGTCTACCAGAGTTTCTTCAAAGCAGTCTTCTGAGAGTTCATGACTTAACTGGAGCTCTAAAGGCTCTACTGATGTAATAGAAATCTCTCAACCAGTTCTGCCGTTAGCCACTTGGTTTATGAGCACTATGTGTGTCCTTCACTGAAGTTCTGCTAAAAACAAGAATTGGCGAAGCCAATAGTTTTGGCTTGTGTAAGTATTGGGCATCTGCCCGGCACTGCTATTGGATGCCCAGGTACTCGCACCATTTTGCACCTGCAACAATAGACAGTAAATACCACTATGGCAGTGCCCGGCAAGTGCCTTTCTCTTGCCTACACAAAAGCCCAAACTGTTGGCATTGCCAATGCTTTTTATTTTCTAACGTGCCATTGACATCAGGGCAAGAGGAGTCTGTTTGATTCTGATTGTTGATTACCCATCGCTTGTTTGAAAAGGCCAGTATTGGGACTGTCGGGTTGATCCAACCAGTGGCTGATGTCCCCCTGGATCAAACCTTTGCTAGCAATGGCCCCAATACTGCTAAGGATCTCAGGCCATACTCTCTATAATGATAAGCCTGCTGTAGCTGTAAGGACTCACAATCAGGGCCGGTCTTACACCAGAATGCACCCCAAGCGGGAAGCATCGTTGGCGCCCCTCCTCCCCCATTCATCAGATTCCCCCTCTTCCCCCGACTGGCTCACGTCACTCCCAAACTACACCTCTGTTGTGCGACAAAACCCCTCCTCAATATGAATAAATAATTGCTATATAAATGAAACTAGTTTCATTACATTGTAATTCAAGTACTTTACAGAAGAATTCTAATGTGAAAACACAGCTGTTGCTGCCCAAGTAAATGGTTTTTCTGTCAGCTGCTCTTAAGGAAGGCCTTGCCTGAATGCAGTTTCAAACTGTCCGTACTTGCACACTGCGGGGACTGAGGGCCACTGCTATCTATCCCTGGGCACCACTTTTATCTGGGGTAAAACTTGGGGACAAGGGCTGCCTTTGCGAACTCGGTGGCCACTGGCTAGACCAGGATCTATGGGCCAATGCAGGCACCACTACTTGTGGGTACAGCACTTTTGGCGCCAAACCTGTCTTCAGGGGCTCAAATTGGCCTGTTGGTCAATAAATGGCCAAAAGGGCTGGTATAGCATCTTAATGTTGAGCAGTTTTTTGGGGGGCCAAAACGGGTCTGTTTAAATATACTTTAAAATGCACAATATGTCACAACGCCCCGTAGGTAAATAGCACTCCAAAAGTCTGTCCCCAAAAGTATCTAAAAGAAATTTTGCGGTTGTGGCTCACTTTTCATCAGCGCCCGGACACATTTAAATCCCGACCCAGCCCAACCCGGCCTGAGCGGTTTTATTTTCCTTGGCTCGTTGTAGAGTGGGTACAGTTGGTGAATTAGAAGAACCCCCACTATGACCACCGACCCCTATGAACAAATCCCAGCTATGTACAGCAGCAACAGAAAGAGAACAGGGGGATGAGGGAGGAAGAAAGAAAGAAACAAAGAAAGAAAATAGCCCAGCGGCATGGAATAAGAGAGAACGCAATGATATTCTGGACTAGCAGCAACACAATGCAACAGCATGTGGTCCGGAAACCGAAACAACAACTGGAGAAATCAGAGTAGAAAACATTTTATGCAATTATCTGCATCTGCGAAAAATCTGCCTGCCCTTTCACACCTGTTTTGCTGCATCTCGGACAGATGTCCCCCCAAGTGCCTAACAGTAACTGTTACCTCACAAACTGCCATACCAAACACCCCCGCCCAAGGCTCCCTCAAGCTTGAGCATAATCAAGTGGAGTTGACTGGCATGTTGGCCGAGTGTGAGGTGTGAAGATCAAGAGGAGGCTGAGTTTGTTGAGTGTGAGTCGATGCTTGGTATGCCGCAAGGGTAGAGTAGTGTGAGGTGGGTGATAGCGGTGAGAGGCACAGGGTCCCCGCAGAGTGTTAATGTCTTATAACTAGACTGGCTTACAGGGAACTACTTGTGAGATATTAGCGCCGGGTCACTGCTGTTTTTTATGACATTGAGTTGTGAATGTTATCGACAGAGTTGTCGTTGTTGTACTTGTCATCATTGCAACCAATTAAGCGGTGACAATTTCAGGAGATTTTGCCACAGATCGAGTACTTGGTACGGTTTTGAGGTTCCAATAAGCCGGTCGGCCAGTCACTCTTCGACACTAACCTTCATGATCTGTGGGTCAACGTGATGGGGCTAGGGCTAAGCATACGAGGGCTTAGGGTGCAGAGGACCCCCAGACTGGTGTGCAGTATGGCTGAACGTGTTTCTGGATCTCTTACACACTTTCTTTTCTGAATGTACTTAAGGGCTGATCTGCAGTCCCACTGGCATTTCTGTATATCGTTTTATTGTGTATTAAGTGTGTCCACGTCTGGTTTTCCAAAAATCTAATCACTCGTTCTGTTTTCAAGGTGGTGGGGGTCAGCTCTCCATACATTGGATGCATATCATTTACTACAAACAGCACAATAATGCCCAAAAAGCGCAATTATTTTTTTCCATGACACTCCGTTCTGATGATGCGCGGAGACCGCAATTGATCACAGAATGCATGCAATAAGAGCCTATGGGGTCATTACAATTTGGGTGGTAAGGGATACTGGGCACTGGTAAGGAGACCGGTGCCGGTAATCCCTTACCACCCAATTCCGAGGTCCCTTAGCGGGACCCGTAAAGGACGTGTGGTCTGACCACATGGGGGCTCAATGGGAATGGGGAATGGTTGGTTCAATGGGGATTTACCGGGTCCTCCAGGGTCGGAATGACCCAGTAAGTCCCCATTGTACCAGACCGGTGCCGGACCCGGCAAATAGCGCCATGGCTACCTCCAAACTCGGAATGAGGGCCTATGTTTTGGGAGGAGGGGCAAAGTGCTCGCCTTGGAAGCAAAACGACACCAAGCAAACACTGGTTCGATCCCCGTGTCGGTGCTTAGAAACCTCTGGGTATTTAAGCGTGTTATAAATAACTTATTGTATCATATGTAATATGACATATACAAAATAGCTTATGTTTCAGGGCTGCATAACGCCTCTCCTCCATCAGCAATGAAATATATGTGATATTACACAATGCACTAGTGCAGATAGCGCACAGGTGAGAGAGCGGAGGAGGCGATAGTAAAGCGGATAAAAGAAGGGAATTCAAAGGAAAATAAATAGGAGTCGCAGAGATGGAAAGAAAAAGTGTGCCGGAGAGGAAATCACAGTCCAGAATGAAAATGCGGGTGTCTGCAGTCCGTGACCATCAATCACCATCCACCCCACTCCGATCATTGCTTTCTACCTTTCCCTCCTCCCACTGTTCAACTTAATGACCACTGGGTGCTGGGAAAGTAGGTCAGCCTGCCCGCTCGCCTGCCTGCCCCCACCCCCCCACCCCTGACACTTACCTGTGCGCAGGGTTGCACCGCACGTTGCACGACCCACTCCTCTTGCAAAAAGAGGGTTTTTCAACCGCAACGCCGTCGCCAACTCCAGCAGCCCTGAATCCCAATCCGTGTCAGAGTAGCAGTGCGCTTCTGCCTGGAGGTGGGCACGTGAGCCCATGGGCCTGGCTGGCGCCACCGGCACCTGCGCCACCTGGGAAGTCAATAAAGCAACAAATGTTGCAAATTGGCCTGCCAATTGCTGCCCTGCCTGAGGGACGAGGCTGCCTGCCACCCGCTGCAGTGTGGAATACAAACGAAAGTTAACACATTGGGCCTCATTACAACTCCGGCGGTAGCCATGCTGTTAAAAACGGCATGGCTGCCGCCGGAGTTGAATTTTTTCCAGCACCTGCGAATGGGCAAGAACCGGGTCCTGCCGAGCTTGGCGGACCCGGTAATTGCCCATTTGCGGGTGCCGGAATCAAAGGCCTCCCAATCCACATTCTGCCCCATAGGGCTGAATGGGGATGGGGACGTCAGATGCACCAGCACATTTGGAGTTGTGCTGGTGCATCCAACGTGCTCTGCTCGTGGGTGCTGTTACACCCATCAGGTAAAACCTGGCGGGTGAGACGGCACCCGTGAGTAGAGCTCCTAGTATGGCAGTCCAGGAACTACAGTACTGGCATGCTTACCGGTACCGTAGTTCCGGGACCGGCATGCTTGTAATGAGGCCCATTAAAAAGCTGCATCATTAGGTAGTTTTAGGCTGCCTAATGATGCATCATTTTAATGTGTTGTCAACTTACGTTTGTATTCCTAGGCTGGCTGGCTTTGGCTGGTGCGTGCGACCTGGCCCAGTGGCTTTGCACTGGGTTGAGGCTCAGGCGAGTGCCCCCTAGAGGCTGACTGACGTCAGGCAGCCGCCTGAGCTGCCTGACACAAAGACCGGCCCTGCTCACAATGTCAGAGTTTAGGTAACGTCTGCTTCCGCTGCTCTGTGGACCTTATTCTTCTTGTTCCCTTGTTGGAACTAGAGTATCTTTTTCTGTGTTTTATTATGTGCTGTACTTGTTATGCGTTATTTGTCTGCGCCCTCAAGCCTCATGGTCACTGGTGCGCATTATAAATTTATTAACGTAAAAGTAAAAAAGTAAAAGCCCAAAACTTGTTTTTTTGTAGTGCAAGCCACTTTCCACAGATGTATGTGATTTCTTGGAATATATTTCACTTAATGGAGATTTCACCGAATCCATTTCACCAAAAAACGAAATTTACATTTTATTTTTTCTACTTTTTAAAAAATATAATGCGGGTGGGGGCAAGCCCCCGCAGCCCCACCTCACCCCTCCCTACCCTAACTTATATCCTTACCCCACACCCCACCTACTATGCATTACACATATACCATTTCCCCTACCATTTTCGGTGAAATGGTATTCGAAGAAATCTACGGTAACAACTTTCCACTTCAGCATTTACCGTGGCTGCAGCACAGCCTGCCTGAGGGCCTGCCTGTGTAAATTATAGCCACGCCTGCCTCATGTCTGACTGCCCCAATATAGAATACTGCCTTCAGCCAAACTGAACCTTACTCATCTCAAACCTGGTAAAACCTGACCTCTGACCATTTATTGCATGCAAAAAAAAAATCCACCAAAATGGCATATCTCCCCAAAAATAGTTGGAACACACAACTGGCTGAAAATCGGATGCTTTCATGTTCAATAGGAAAGAATTCCCATTTCAAGGTGTACAATTATGGAACCCCTTGGATGATGAGTGGCACGCACTAGCCTCTATAAAATCACTAACAGACTTTGGGGCTCCTTTATAAGTTTGCCAGCATCCTGGCAGTAAATCCATCAGGATACCGCCACATGGAATTATTCGTACCAGCACTCGTTCTGGGTGTATTGCCACTGGAGACCGAGTGCTGGTAGCCGGTGTAGGTCTCTGTTCCATATTGGAATCCATGGGCTTTGCCGGTATTACAATTTCACTGAATTAATTTGGGTTTAGGTGCCGGAATCCCATTTCTACTGCATGAAAAGCCCAAAATCCAGCTCAAAACAATCCTGAAATAGGAAGGTGGAACAGAGATGCTTGGGCAGTTTCTCTATCCGCTTCTTCAATTTTGTTTTTTCTTTCTGCAATTGCACCCAGACCTTCTCCTAAATTGCCTAATTATTAGGGCTCGCTGCAGAAATAGATCCCACCTTTGTTGGCCACCACCCTCTTTTGGTCAGCAAATTGATTGCTTCCAAAGGTGACTCTGCTATCATAAACAAACAGGCACATGTTGGATACAGTGAATTCAGGGAGCACCGGTCCAATGTCCACTGGAATGAAAAAAAGAGTTGCAGGAAGAGATGGGAAACAGGGTTTGAGAGTGGGTTTGTGATATGTTCCCCCAGATCCCAGCCGACCTACCCAGCGCAATGCGTTGCACGACTGTGCAGAGACATCCTGTAGCCATTGCATCATCAGAATCCAGACACAATGCTCTGGGACAGGCTGTCATCCACTTGCGAAATCTGGCAAACTGTCCGGCAGCGGTCACTGATTCCAAAAATAGATATTATTGACTGCATCATTTCGTAATTTCCATTGGACCAACAACCTTAGGGTGATGACGTTGAATGATCCTAAAAGCAGAGAAAATCAGCAATGTTTTCTTAATATTTTATTCTCTCTCAATAGATGTATCTGAGGCAGTTTATACTCTGCTGTGCTAGTATTCTCAATTACTTGTCATGCCGATATATGACGACCGTCATGATATAAAACAAGCATTGACAATGCCAATAGTTTTGGCATTTACTGTTCTTTGCATTTTGCATTTATAGGCACCAGGCTGCAAGGAGAATGCAAAGTTTGAAAGGCGGGTGTGATAAGGGGTGCAGGTGTCCAGTAGAACAAGAAGGGGACTAGAGCAAGGGAGGAAGCCATTGATAGAGGGTGCCATCGATAATGAGCAAGAGGAAAGATGACCAAGAAAGGGTAGTAAATAAAGCGAGAGTGAGAGAAGAAGGATGAGAGGGGATAGGGAGAAGGAGTAAGAGAAGGTAAGATGGGGTAAGGTGGGTTGTGGGGGTAAATAGAGGTGGTAGGGTTAATTAGAGAAAGAGGAGGTTGGGTGGGTAGATGGGGTATGGTGAGCGGGCGGTTTGGAGGGGGTAGAGGGGGTGAGGGTAGGGTGGGTGGTGGTAGAGCGAGTTAGGGTTGGATGGGTGTAGAGAGAGCAAGGGTAGGGTAGCTGGGGCTAGAGAGTGTGGTTGGGTTGGTAGGTGGAGCTAGAGAGTGGGGTTGGTAGGACTAGAGAGAGTAGGATGTCAGGTGTGTGGAGGTGGGGAGAGTGTGGGTGGCATAGGGTGGATGGTGGTAGATTTGGGGTAGGATGGCTGGTGGTAGAGAAAGTAGGGGTGGGGTGGGTGTTGGTAGAGAGAGTAGAGCTGTGGGCTGGAGGGGAAGAGAGTGGGGATAGGGTTGGCGGTGTAGAGAGTGGTGGTAGGGAGTGGGGATAGTGTGGCGGGTGGGGTAGAGAGAGTGGGTAGGGTAGAAAGTGGGCGTGTGCTGGTAGGTGGGTGTAGAAAGGCAATTTCAAGAGATAAAAAAACAGATCTGCCATGTTGGCAAAAGCTGTACCAGCATTCACACGTTTCAATAATAAGGAGGCCTACACGGCTGAACCGGTCTCAACTCAACTTTCATGATAACTAACTCCTTTATACCCAGTTCCCCATCACTTCCACTTCCTTGGGACCCGCCCGCAGCCCAAACCCACCTTCCACATAACGATGCAGAGGGGAACCATGTCTGAACATGAAAACCTTCCCCCCTTTTTAAACACTTAGGGGGTCATTACGAGTATGGAGGTATCCATGGCACTATTAGCTTTTAGCGCCATGGCTACCCCCATACCGCATACCTGGTCTGGGTTCCCTGAATGGGGAAATACCGGCCATTCCAACCTTGGAGGACCCGGTATTTCCCCATTCAGGGAACACATCTCCATTCCCATTCGAGCCCCCATAGGGCTCAATGGGAATGGGGACCATGCTAACAACGGGCCCGTTAATACCGGGCCTGTTGTTAGCATGCTGGCCCTTTAGCGGGTCCCGCTAAAGGACCTCGTAATGTGGCGGTAAGGGGTAACGGCTCTGGCACCCTTACCGGCGCCGTTAACCCTTTAGCGCCAACCTCGGAGTAAGGCCCTTAGATATTAGCCAATCTCTTCAATGAGTCTTATGGGTGTAGTCTTTGCCCGCAAGGGGTGGCTTGCCATTGGCAGTTCTGGGCTGTGTGAGAGGGGTCTGTCTGTAAACAACTCAGCATTGTTATCTGCGACCACACCGTCCGAGACTTCCTCATCTCCCCAGTATAGGTCATTGGAATCTTCCCGAAACCATGTGTCCACACAGTCTTCCTGTTCCTTCCCCGAGGCTTCCCAGGGTGTCACTGCACCACGTCATTCCTTGAAGTATGACACATTTCTTATGATTGCCTGTCCTTCCTCGTCCATAGGCGTGACACTGGCACTTTTCATTTTCGTGACTGTGAGAGGGCTAGGTGTGTGCGAAACGGGAGTCTCCCGTCCTTCTGTGGGTCTGGCGTACCAGCACTATGTCACTTTCCTCCAAGCTTTGTTCTTTGGCTCCTCTCCTCTCATCTGCTGCAATCTACATTCTCTGTTTTTCTTTGGTGGTGTTCGTCCGGATCTCCTCATCCTCCAGTGTGGCGTTTTCCTCAGAGGGCCCTTGCAGCAGTTGTGTCTATTACCTGCGGCCAAATAGCAGGTCCGCTGGGCATTTGCCTGTAGTACTGTGGGCAGTTGTCGCATAGGAGCTGGTACAGTGTTTGTGCGAATGGTTTGCGGGACAATTGCTCCACCTGCAGTGCTCTCATAAGGTTTCCCATGTAGCGCTCAGCCGTGCCATTGGCTTGGGGCCAGAAAGGTGTAATTTTCCATTGTTTGAAACCCATGTATTGGGCAAAGTTTGTGAAATCCAAACTGGTAAACGGTGGGCGTTTGTCAGATTTGATCATCTGGTTGAAGCCATTGGCTATGAGTATGTGGTCCAGGACTGGAATGACCGCTGTCGGTGCTGTAGACGGCACTATTTGTACATCCAGGTACCTTGAGTACTCATCAATCACGACCAGGGCACACATGCCGTCTCGGCGGGGTCCAAAGAAATCAACCTCTCGCTCTTCCCATACACCCCCGGGTAGTGTGGACATTAGCAGTGGGTGTGGGCATGGGGCTTGCGCTTTAGCACGGCAAATTGCACAGTTTTTTAGGGTGTCCTCAACTTGTTTGTATAGCCCTGGAAATCAAATCTTCTGCCTCAGTAATTTTTTCGTCGAGACCATACCTCAGTGTCCCTCGTGGGCCAGTTCGACCACTTGTTGGCGCAGTGACTTGTGCAGAACGATCTGACAGCCCTTCATGACTATTTCTTTTTTTGTTTTGTTTTATTGGTCAAACATAAAATTTCAACCTTTAACATACAGAAATGTACTATGCCATTGTCACGTTTAGGTGACCTCCTCATTACCTTGTTTATCATTAAACTGTTCATCACCCTCCCGTAGGGATTGAAAAATCCAACCCAGCAGTTTAAGGGCGTCTAATGTCTGGCCGACTTTATCAGCGGTCATCAGGCGTTCCCACCACTCCTCCTCGGTGGTGGTATCAAGCGGGGCAGGAATATCCTTCCAATACAGACTCCTTATTCTTTGGAATTCCAGGCAAGAGAGTGTCAAACGCCTCGTGGGTTCCAGTACTTCAGGGATCCTACAGAAGCGACAGCATGTGTCTTGCGTTTTAATCATTCTTCTTAAGCACTGCACTTCTCTTGACAGCAGTAAATTAAGTCTGCAGCACATCAGTAGGTCCCTGTAGTGAGATGAGGGGAATATTGTAAGCTACGGGGTGGGGGTTGATTCCATTTTTTCCTTTCCCAGATGATGTTATGACAGTAGATATTTTGAGCCTTCTGGGAGTCCGTTTCAACCCAGTACTTCTCTCGTAGAAGTTTTTTGCCCATATCCGGATTATTTTTGAGTGTCTTTATAGAAATATTGTTCTGAGTAGCAGATGACTACATTTCTGTTTCCAGATACAAAAAGGTTTCTCACCCTTGTTGTTTCTTGAGTTTACCAAAATCTCAAAAGGGATTGGAGGATTGTCCAATAGACATTTGCGGTAGAGGGAGAGTGTTTTACATAAGACTATCGAGACCATAGATTGAAGTCTTAACTCATGTCTAATTGTTATCACTTTTAGGCAGTTTGGAAGTCTGAGAATTTTCAGTCAAAAATATACCTCAAGTTTCCCCCATACTGCCCAGGACACATTTAAAAATGTCTCGGCTCCGTGGGTCAGGCTAGGTACGACCTTTTGTTTGTAAAAGGAGAGGATCAGAATCATGGAGTAAGTTCTGTATCTTCGATGCAGGGCCCTCCCCTGGTTTGTATGTTTAGCTAGCCTTTCCCTGATGAAATTATATTGCGCCTATTCGTTGATATTTTTACTAATTCGGAGGTATGTTGTAGTATCAACGATTTTCAAGATCTGGTTTTCGATGTTCCTATTGCCGTTTGATCTATAAAAATTATGTCATCTGCATGAAGAATCCAAGGAAGTTCAGTCCCTTCAAGCTTCGGTGGAAATGCTTGCACATTTTCCTGGGATACTTTTATGTCTGCCAAGCATAGGACGAATAGAAAAGGGGCTAGCGCACAACCCTGTTTGATCCCTTAAATGTCAGAATCTTCTCTGTTGTGTCCCCTCCCTTTGAGACAATTATTTGGATTGATGTGTTGGTATAAAGCATTTTTATTGCTTCTGGGAGGTTTTCTGGCCAGTGCCATTTTTCCAGTTTGGCCCACAAACGATCTCTACTGACTGCGTCAAAGGCCTGTTCAAGGTCTATGAATCCTAAATAAATGTTGCCTTTCGTTTCTAGAGCGCATAGCTTTAGCAAGTTTAGTAGAAATAAGTTCAAAGAGGAGCCCACCTCGGTCATGAAGGCCGTCTGGCGTTTGTCCAAAATACCTGCCTTAATAGCCCCGTTTTTCAAGTCTCTCAGCAAGATCGAAGAGAAGATCTTCCCAATGGAATCTAAAAGGGTGATAGGGCAGTAGTTCCTGGGGTTAGTGCGGTCTCCTTTCTTGAAAATTGGGACAATCAAGGCTTCCTCCCAGGAGTGCGGTATGGATCTGGTTCTCGTGACCTGCTCGAATAGAGTCAGAATAAAATCAGTCCAGGCTTCCCCGTTTTCTTTTAGCATGTAATTAGAAATGGCATCAGGACCAGCAGCTCTTGAGGAACTTAATTGTTTAAGTCTTGATGATATGTCTTCCTTGTCGATCTCCATGAGCCAGGGGGAAGGTTTACACTTCCTTTGGGTGAGCTTTGGGGCTTCTTCTGCTTTAAAGAGGTCCGTGTAGTACTTCGTCCAATCTTCCTTTGAGACTTGGTTGGTAACTAAGGCAGGCTGGAATTCTTTGCCCTTATTTGGGATTTCCCAGAGGGACCTTGCATTAGCGGTGCTGATGGCAGCTAACATTTGTTCTGCGTCTGCCGGTGCTCTCCAGATCTTAGAGGATTTTACCCAGTTTTTATACCGTTGTTTAGATTGCTTAGATCTTTCCTCTCTATCAGGGTAGTTTCTTCGTCGGATTCTTCTAAGCTCAGCTCGATAATCCCTTCTCCTTTTGACCAGATCTACGTTATATGCATGTTCTCTTACAATTGCTGTGATTTTGTTTGTGTCTCTCTTAAATTCAAATTCCTTCAGCATCCATCGGTAGTCCACTGCGTTTTGGTTCCTTTTAATGTGTTTGTCTAGATGAGTCACTAATTTAGGAATGGCAGATGCTTTGATTCGCAGTCTGTTTCTGCCCATGATAGTTCTATTGGGCATATGTTTTGTTGGGTTGCCTCTTTGGATTTCCGCAAACATTCCACTAACAACAGCACGTGATCGCTGGTAGACTGTTTCTTTACGGTGAATGATTCAATACACTTAAGCGTATTTCCTGTCACAAAGCAGTAATCCAAGCAAGCACTACTTAGATTACCAAACCAAGTGTCTGCACCTGGAAGGTCGCCTTGTGGCTGCCAATTTAGCATTGCCATTTTTCTAATATTCATTTCTGTGATCCATCTATTTTCCCAGATTTCCAGATGTGATCTTTGCTTCAAATGTCCTTTTCTCCAAGAACTTCAAATTCAGGTCTCCACAGATTAGGATCAGTTGATTATGATCTTTGAGCATGGACTCATCAATAGATTCCATGATATCTGAGACATATTTGTCAAAATCGCATTCAGAGCTACTCAGATATGTATTGATTAAAAGGAGCCTGATCTCCTGGCTCCCTCTATTTTTTTTACCAATTTTTGACACCTGAACGTATGAGATGGGTTTTTGATGGTCTAATACTTGTAAATCACAATCCTCTTTAATTAGAGTCAAGAGCCCAACACGGGGCCTCCCCATCGCGCCTTTCAATGCGGGGTTAATGAAGGCACAATATCCCTTGCATAGTGGGGTTGTTCTTAACAAGCTTCCTGCAGACATATAATTTCAAACCTGCTCAAAAAGTCACTTTCCCCGAGAATAGATGTCCAAAACCCCTGGTGTTCCATGAGGCCAGGGGTGGTCTTCGTTCGATTCCATCCTGCGGGCTCTATTGCTTCTTTTTTTCCAACCTGATGTCTGGCTTTGTTGCTCTCTTATCGCTCTGTGCCTGTTTGGTGTCATCTGTTCCAGAATATTTCCCTTTTGATCTTGAGTTATCGACCGTGTATCTGAACCTGGTCAGAATACTGTTCTTCAATGGGTGGATGGCTTTTAGATGGTCGTCCCTCCGGAAATATTTACCGGACGTATCCCTGCGGGACTCTTCGGTACGATAGATTTTTTTGGTTGGGGGATTTGAAGGATGCCTTTGTCGGTGCATCGATGGATTTATGTCCATTGGATTGATTTTATGGTTGGACCGTTCTTGCCCGGTTTGAGAAGATTCCTTCGGCCGTTGTCTTCCCCCCTCAACCTCCAAGGTACTAAGCCTGAAGCCTATGTCCCGCAGCTTGTCCTTTGTTGACATCATCAAGTCCTTTACTCTCTGCGATTTTAAGTGCATGATGATTACATCTGATCTGCGTTCGTCTGTAAATTCAATGATTGCTATATCATCAGGTAGTAAGTTCCATGACGATATCAGCTGATTCAGCAGTGTTAGAGTATTTTTTCTATTCAAGGGGATCTTCCTATGATCTGTTGTAGTCCTTTCTAATTTTACTTGGTAGGAACTTAGGGTCTTTTCTCTTGAAAAATCTGGTCGGGCCGGCTGATCTCCGGGCCTTTTTAGTGACCTCTCTTTCCCCTTCTCATACTTACTGGACGGCCTAGGAAATTATGTTCTCTCTCGTCGTCTTTGTTGTCTTCGATATTCCGAACATCTTAAAAGAGCCTGAGATCTTGTATGCGAGTGGTGCTCAGTGTCGTTCCGATTAGACGGTCTTGCGGTCTCAACTTGATGTTTAATTCTTGATGTTCTTTTATCCTCCATTTGTCGTAGGAGGTCAGACAGTTTACCGGTCTTCCTCAACTGACTTTTACCCTGCGCATACTTCTTTTGGTCTTTCCTTCTTTTCTCATTCTTTTCTGGTGTATTTCTGTCTGTGGAATTTCTTTCCTTTTTATCAACCGGCTTTGAATATTTGTCTATGACCTGCCAGTCTGTCAAGCTGGTGTTCTCCCATGATTCCTCCTCCTGATTGTTCTTAATTATTTCAATCAGGTCACTCAAGCAATCAGAAGAGTCCAAGTCCACTACAGGGACATGGTCACGGTCAGATCCCCTTCATGGAGCTGGTTCCAGTAGGTGATGATCGCAAGTCTTTTGACTTAGTTTCATTTCTCTTCTCGGCTTCTTAGCTGGAGGTATCATTTCTTCCCGGGGTGGGGTTTGAATATTCCTTAAGAAAGATCGAGAGTCATTTGCTTTTCGTTTGGATGCTTGTTTTTTTGTTTTCTTTTGAGAGGCCTTTGGGAGGGCTTGAGAAGGAGTGCAATCTATATCCGTTATTATAGGCTGATTCGCTTGATTTGGGTCTTGAAACATTGAATAACTAGGTTTTACCTCCTTGTCGCCCAGTTTAGCGTTACAGGTGTTTTTTGCTTCCCCTGTCCCCGCTTGGCCTTTTCCCAGAAAAAGGGGTCCCCTGGCTTGTGTAGGTGCCTTTCCCCGGCTTACTACGTGTGAGAGAAAAAATAAAATGGCAGACACAACCCCTTGTCGGGGAAAGAGGCACTGAGACCCGGCTGCAAGAGTTTAAAGGATGGTTTATTTCTCCAGCTAGGAAATAACCCAAAAAACTCTCCCAAATCTCATTACATCATACTTATATTTATATTAGTTAAAGTAACAAAAAATGCTAAATGGACCCGATTGGCCAGGCAGTGTGGTGTTGTAGGTGTGGGTGACATCTCTTCCTCCTGGTTGGCTGAGTAGCTGACGGACGTCAAACATCTTGTGCTCCATGCAGGTCAGGGTCCGGTCACTGTGGTCACTACCTAAGCTAATATGTTACACACTAAATAACAAATTATTTAAAACATGTTATGCTACTTGTCACATTTCTACATAAGTCACACACAATGATTATTGTCAGTACAATTGGGTCATTCGTGGCTTTAATTGAAGGCCTTGACCTTATTGTGCATGTAGAAGAATCAGGCTGTGTTTCGCATCTTTTCCTAGGTTTCAAACTCATTAGTGCAAGTAAAAGCATATATAGTAGTAAAAATGCTTAAGGTTAGTAAGGAGTGTATTGGGTGGATTTCGCAGCACAGGCGAGGGTCTGGCACTTGAAAGAAATACCTTACAGGGGGTGCAGGGTCAGGATGGCAATAAATTGTTCTAATGGGGGTGGGTGGCTTGCACGTTTATGAGGACGAATCAAGCAGAAAGTGCTTAGCTCATCTTGGTTCACATGCCGGTTCTCAGACGAACAGTGATCTCAGAGGAAGAAAACTGTGGCATATTGATTGTTGCAACTTTCTCCAGCTTCAGCGTGAGAATGGAAGCACAGAGCTTTCCTTCGCAGGGGGAGTGCAAGGGTGGGGGCCAGCCAGCGGCCTGCTCGCCTTGTGTGTGTGTCTCTGTCCTTGGCTGCTGCGGTGGAAGGGGAGCTGAGCATTGCTGTACTATCGCAGTGAGGCCTGTTTACCCAAGATGGAGTCGAAAGGGGTCACAAAAGATGGATGCCCCGTGTCTTGCTCAGTAGTCCCATCTATGTAGCAGTCAACCGTGGTTAACTTTACATAAGGGCAAGGGGCAATCCCACTACCTGAGGCATGTGGTCCAAGCCTTGTACTGAGGAGCATAAGACGCGAGGGGGCCTGAGGACCCCTCGCTCCCATACATTTTCCCCCTTTCGTTACATCTAAAGTAACAAACTACTTTATCTCGTTCTTCCCGTTCTCCCTTCGGTAGCGTTCAGCTTCAGCCACAGCCTCATCCCAAGCAGGTGTACCCTTTATTGGCATCCATGCTTTGCACACACTTCTTAAGCGGTTACCTTTTCTTGCGTATTCTTCTGGGGTGACCATTAAGTATATCCCACCATCCCCATCTAAATCTATCCAAACCTCGTTATACCACAGCAAGTTTTTTGGTTCTCTAATGGTAGTGTAATGTAGATTATCGACCACGTCCCTATACTGTCTCTAGATGGCAGTCATCCTATACTGCGGTGTGGTGTATTCTCCGGTTTGTACTTGGGCATCTATCATGGTAGCCACCGTTGTCTGTCGGCCCACAGTTACCATCATCATTGCTGAATTAGGCATATTATTTTCACAGCATCTTAGTCCCAGTTGGCACACGCAGAATATTAGGAGAAGAAAGACTATGATGGGAATGAGTATCTTCGCTGCGATGTTCACCCATGATGGTATCCAGCTGAACAGATCGTCGAACCATGTGTTGTTGTCTACTCCACCTTTTGCTCTCATTCTTTCTCCTAAATTATGCACTGCTGTTATCACATGTGACAGTGTCCCGTTATCAGCTTCGGAAGTTGGTACGAACGTGCAACACGCCCCCCCAATTGTTCTGCAAACGCCACCGTCCATCGCCATGATAAGATCTAAGACATATCTGTTCTGCATCGTCATCAGGCGCAATGCTCGGAGCTCTATTTTTATGATGTTGAATCCTTCTTCAGTGTCGTTGGCCAGCTGGATGAGCTCCCAGCGTGTTATCTGCAGCCATTTCGCGTTTGCCCTTGCTTGAACGCCTGGTGCTAGAAATGATGCGAAGAATGTTTCTGCAGATGAGAAAAGCTTATACTGTTGTGGGATTTCAGCAAGAAGTTCTGACGATTTGGACGAAATATAATTGGATCTTTTGCTGCGTGACAACTTGGTTTTCAAGGTTTCTTCTGACAATAGTTCGTATGCTGGAGGCTCTGGGTTGTCTCATCGGGGGCTGTCAATGGTTCAGCCGATTGCCCTGCTGCCGATGTGTCAGCCGATTGGCCTTGCTGTAAACTGGACGTGGGTCTCTGGTATCACCATTAGTGCTGAGTGAAGTGTGGCTAGGGCACAAGTGCCCCTCCAGGATGCTGGGAGATGCAGGTAAGCTTGTTTGCCACATATCCAGTATATGTCCATTAATGCAGCAGTGCCTTTTTTCATAACTGGCATTATTAAAGTCTTATTGCACTGCCGCATGGTTCCCATGTTCACCTTCCCTTCTCCATGGAAGCAAAGTTCGTGCGGTATTTCCTTTTGAATCTTTATGGGTCTCTCCAGGGGTGTGACCCATGTCAGCTTGGTGATATGCTTTGACCAGATGGGGATGCACGTTTCTTTTGCCCATTCGTATGTTTCATCTGGCAGTCCTCGAAGCCCCTCAGCTTTGCATTCAATCGTTTCATCATGCCACTTGTCACCTGCATATCTTGTCCCTTTTTTAATGAAAAATGGCTCCTGGAGGCAGATTACTCCTTGTCGTCTGCTGGTGCAAGTTTGTTCGTTTTCCAATTTTTCCGTAGTGACTGTGTGTGCTTGAAATGTCTTTTTTATTCTACACAGCATCAGACAAGGGTACTTCCTGTGGGATTAACATTTTTGGGGTTCCAGTTGCGTGAGGAGTAAGTGAGCACACGTAACAACTTTCGTTACTTGCTTGCTTTGCTGCAGCGCTCATGTCTGAATACCATTTGTTTGATTGGTCAGGGCGTCGGGGGTCCTCTATTTCATCTAACCCCAGGTTATGATAAATATCGTATCTGTTTTTTCCCACCCCCCTTTTTCTCCTACTTCTGTTTTTTAATTGGGTACCAACTCGTGGATATTGCAGTGGGAATATTCTAGACCATGCTTCATCTATGTTGTTCATGGTGACGTGTGTATTCAGTAGTGTTTTCTGGTGCAGTGTGTGTACTCATGCTTGTATTTCTGGAATTAGTTAACCAATAGTAATCATCATTTACATTCCATCCAAGCTCTATTTCCTTGGCTCCAGTATTATTCAACAATGGAATAGCAGTTTTGTTTGCGTGCAATTGTACAAGGGGCAACGTTATATTTTTACTATTCAATTCAATGTTATAAGTGTCCTTCAAGATAGCAGTTGCTTCAGCCCATATTAGTTTAGACCCTGGTTTTGTCATATCAGTTCCGCTCCCCCCTTTGTTCATTTCATATGCCACATATAAAACAACATTATACCAAATAAGATAAAACATCATTATTGCAAATAGTATGGCAGCATATTTTAGAACACATTCCAAATTATTTAATTTACTGGCCCTAGTGCCATACCTATTTCTATCTAACATTTCAGCCTGCTCAGCCATTTCGTCACATTGGCTCATGTTGAACCTATGTGGGCGAGACAAATTCGTTAAGTCATATGAAAAGAAACATAATTGCAATTGTTCATTCTTTTTCATTTCTTACTCAGTTAGGCATTTAACAATTCCATTTCATTTTATCATGGAAATAATGAGGAAAAATAGAAAAAAAACAACACGATTTATATGAGAAGAAAAGAAAGAGAAAGAGAGAGAGAGCGAGAGAGAGACAAAATATGTAAAACCTTTGCTTTTCCCCTATACTTTCCCTGTCTAAGTTGCAATTTTCATCATGTCAAACTGTGCCAGTGATGGCATCCACACAGTCGGTTTCATTTTGGGGAGGTGCAACACTGTGTGCCCTTCTCACGTCTGAGAGGTGCGCCCAGTACTTTAACTCCTTAACTTTAACTGCAGTTGGGGTGCTGTACACCACTGTGTATGGACCATGAAATCTTGGTGAATTCCACCTTCTTACAAAATTTCTGACAAGAATTTGCTCCCCTGGCATTAAAGGCCCCTCCGGGCTTTCTGATGTCGGCATGGAGGTGTCTGTTGCTACATCTTCAGTAAATGGTGAAACTATTTGTTTTGCTATGCTGCGTACTGCGCGCATTAGCTGTGTTAGGTATTCCTTAAACTCTTCTCCCAGCACTGTGGCAGCCCTGTGCGCATCAGACGACCTCCTAACAGGGGAGAGCGGTGTGTGCATTCTCCTTCCTGTCACGATTTCGTGCAGGCTTAAATGATGATCCTTGCATGGTTGATTTCTGAGTTGGAACAGTGCTAGGGGCAGACAATATACCCCATTTTTTTGTTGTTGAATGTGCTGCATAATTTCGATAAATTGCTTTTGAGCAGCCCGTTGATCCTCTCCACAACTCCATTGGCCATTGGATGATAAATCGAACATAGTTTGTGTTTCACCCCCAGAAGGGAGGTCACTTCCTTGAAGAGGTCATTCACAAAGTGCGTGCCGTTGTCTGAACGGATCACATCCCAGATTCCCCACCGCGAGAATACTTCTCACACAAGGAACTTGGCAGCACATTTTGCATCAGGATGGGGACAGGGGCCCGCTTCTACCCACTGTGAAAAAGGGTATACCACCACAATCAAGTATCTTGCTCCATTACATCTTTCTCCCATATCGGCGTAATTGATATGTAGTTCTCTAAATGGACCTGTAGGGCGTGGCAAAGTGCCACGCAGAGTTCATAATGTCATTCGTGAATTGTAAGTTTGGCATGTAGTACATTCAATCACAAATATAGACAAGTATTCGTGTAGATTAGGAACAAACCAATCCTCTTGAATATCTGAGGCAATGTGTTGTTTTGCAATGTGAGCTGGGAAATGCAGTTGTTGGAATGCTACTTCTAATAATTCTACAAGCATCACTACCTTGCCTGTCGTTTCCTGTCTCCAAATGAGATGTGTGGCTGATTGCTTACACCCTCGTTTGCCCCACAACTCCTGCTCTTCCGGTGGGGCCCTTCTCTGGAGTTCTATCAACTGTGCTATGGGCGTGTTATTGTATGCTTCTGCTGGTTGTTCTGCTGTGGTTGTTTTTACAATGTACTCTGATGTTGGTGTCTTATTGAAGTACGAGGCCTCCTTCGCTGCTGCTTCGCCTGCCGCGCTCCCCAATGAGATGGCGTCTGTGTTATTGGTATGGGCTTGGCATTTAACCACCGCTACTACCGATGGTTCTGCTAAAGCTTCTATTAGTTCATTAAGCAATGTGGCATGTTGTACAGGGGACCCATCTGCTCTTCTGAACCCTCTCCTTCGCCAACGTGATAGACCTGAGTGAACTGTGGTGGTGACATAAGCTGAGTCTGAATATATTGTCGCAGCACAATCTTTGGCTGTGTGTTACGCGCTGATTAGTGCAGTCAGTTTGGCTGCTTGTGCAGAGTAGTGTGAGGGGAGGAGTTTTTGAACAATCACTTCGTATGTGTCTTCTTCCATTCGCACTACCGCCATCCCCACATGTTTCTCTCCTGTCTCCGAGTTTATGGATGCTGACCCGTCTATGAAATACATTTCTCCTTCCGTAAGGGCGTTTTCTCTTGCTTTGGGAATGTCATCGCCCTCTCCCTCATATGTGCTACAATCGTGTTCCTGTAAATCCTCAGTTGTGCATGACCACATGTACATTTGGACTTGATATTATTATTTCATAAGCAGAGGCTCTCTGTGTTGTGAGGGTAGATTTTGATCTTTCCAAGATAGCAAATAACGAGTGTTCCGCATATAGCGTCACTGAACATCCCATTACGATTGTGGCACTTTTCTCAATGGCGAAGGCCGCTGCAGCGAGGGCCTGTTTGCAAGCGAAATGTCCCTGCATTACTGGGTCTAATATTCCACTGTAGTATGCCAATGGTTTGTGGCCTAGCGATGTCTTTTGTGTCAATACTGCTGTCATTAATGTTCCATTGCTGTGTGAAAACAGGAAAAATTCCCTTTCATAATCTGGATTTGCAAGGACTGGGGCGTCTGAAATAAGGTCTTTTAATCGAGAGAATTGAACAATTGTCTCCTGTGTCCATTTTATTCGGGCTCTGTTCTTTTGCGCTTCTTTCAGTGCTTGTAGCATTGGCCGTGTGTATGCTGCGTAATCGAGGATCCACGCTCGGCAATAGTTACATATGCCAAGACATTTCTGCATGTCCTTCAGTGTTTTTGGTAAAATAATGTGTCGAATGGCCACTGCTCTGTCTGGTAGTATTCTTTTTCCATCTTTAGATATTTGCTGGCCAAGATACACAACGTCAGCAAGGCAGTATTGTAACTTTCCTTTGTCCACCTTGTATCCCTTGGCAGCCAATACGTTAAGCAGTGTTATCGAGTCTTCTCTACACTCTTCTTCTGTTTTGCTGCAGACAAGTAAATCGTCTACATACTGTATAATGGTGCTCCCTACATCTATGTTGCCAATGTCTTCTCGTAGTACTCTGTTAAAAATGCTTGGGCTCTCGCAATACCCCTGTGGGAGTCTGCGATGTTCATATCTATTGTTTCCTAATGTAAAAGCTGTAAGGTACTGCGACTCTGGTGCGAGTGGCACAGAGAAAAAGGCATTTTTCAGATCAATGAAAGTGAAGCAAGTTGCCTCTTTTGGTATACTGCACAATATTGATGGCGGGTTAGGCACTAAAGGGAACTCTTTTTGGATGACGTCATTGAGTGGGCGGAGGTCCTGGACCATTCTCCACGCCCCTCCTTTCGCTTTCTTAATCGGAAAAATAGCTGTGTTGCATGGGGAAGTTGATGGCACTAACATACCTTGGCTTAGGAGTGCATTCACTGTTTCTCTAATACCTTCCTCTGCTTCTTTGGATATTGGGTATTGTTTCACTCTGGGTGGGAGGGCACTTGGTTTCAGTTTAATTTTTATGGGAGTTAACTTGTGCAACAATCCCACATCGTGCGGCCCTGTAGTCCAAATTTCAGGTGCTACCCTGGCCATGTCTTCTTCAAATATTGTCATTGGGGCCTTTATGTTAGCCATGAGTGGGTTGTGTATTTCTCTGTATTGAATCATAATGTCACATGGTATGCTAATTTCCATTATTATTTCTCCATCCCCTTCGTAATCAGTAAACAATTCTTCATCAGTTACATCTTTTAGCATGATGTTTGGCTCTATGCATAGTACACTTCTCCACTCGCGTCCCTGCGTGTCCAGGCCTATGACCACAATGCGTTTGTTGGAAACTTGAACTGCCTCAATGTCTATAGACATAATTGTGCCTGGCACTACATCTGTTGGTATGATTGGGCGGAATATGAAGTCGGATGGTATTCTCCACTCTTTTTGTGTTATTTCAGGCACTACTCAGGCTAATACCTGTATTCCATAGACGAACGTGTCCATGTCAATGGGAATCCCTCTTACTGCAACTTCCTTTGTAATCGTGCTTATTATCAAGAGTGCCCGTACGGGGCATACCCCTGGCGTCGAGCACACTATTCCTCTTTCAGTAAAAGCTATGGTCATGTTTAACTTACTGAGTAAGTCTCGTCCCATCAAATTGATTGGCGCGTCTTCGTAATACAATAAGGGTGCATGCACTGTTTTTCCCCCCACTGTTACATCAAGATCTTTTGTATAAGGAACTTTTAAAATAGCCCCAGAGAACCCCTGCGTCTCAAAATTTCTTCCCGAGAACTGAATCCGCCCTTCTGTGAGGCATGATTTTTCTGCTCCAGAGTCTACCATAAAGATAAACTGCTTGTTTCCTATCTCTGCCGCCATTAGTGGTTCCTCATTTGCACTTTGTGTGGTGGATAGGACTGGACACGCTAGTGCTCCATGTGGGCTGTCCTAGTCTTGGTATCTTTGCTGATCTGGCATTGAAAAAACGTTGTCACCCACGACCGTTACGCCGCGGAATGGTGCAGGGGCACCGTTTGCGGCCGCTGCAAAAGGGTTATTGTTTGTTCCCTACTGGGTTTTGTCTTGCCATGGGCTGTAGTGCATTTTGCTGTTGTGACTGTTGCTGCTGTTGTTGCTGTTGTGGGGCTGGCTGTCTCTGTTGCATTTGGGGGTCATAGCAGTAGTGATCCTGTTGTCCCCCCCTCCCCATTGGAGCTCTACAAGGGCTACCTGGGTGTGGGCAGCCCCACCCCTGTTCATTGTTCATTGGCTGTTGTTGCTGCCCTTGAAAATACCCTGATGGTCGCATTCTACAATCTCGTGAATAATGTCCCCATCTTCCACAATTCCAACACGACCCCTGTTGTCCTCCCCTTGGTCCTTGCCCACCATACCCTCTGTTTCCCATTCCTCCGTATCCTCCCCTTTGCCCGTGGTACCCACCTCTTCCTTGGGCCGGCCTGTTCTGCCACTGCGATCCTTGGCATGGCTGTTCCTCTCCGTTCCACTGTTCTTGGTCCTCTCCAACCCACTGCGCTGCTATCCCAACGGGCCTTCCTCCCGCATTTTCCTCTCCTTCGTTTCCTCTTTCTGCTGTTGCACTGGCAGTAATGGCGGCGACCTTCACTAATTTCGTCTGTACTAATTTTGCTTCTTCAGCCAGCCTCTTTTGCGTGACCTCCTTTTCCTTCTGTTTGATCCTCCTCCAGTGGTGTACAATTATGCTCTGAATTTCAGGCCACCCTTTGGCTTCGATCCCAGCTATTTTTCCAAGGCCTTCTGCACCTCTTTCGGCAACCCCTTTTTAATGATAAAATAGAATAAAGCTGTTGATTGATTCCATGCCGTACCAGTTTTGCTTCTCCATAAATCTTGCACTCGCAAAATGAATTGCGCAGGATCCTCGTTCTCCTCCATTGTGCACTGCATCACTGCATGTAAATCTGGAATGTCTGGAAATGCACGCTGCAATGCATCCCACACTTGTGCTCGAACATTGTTAAATGGTGATCCATCGTGTCGGTCACAGCTCATCGTTACTCCCGGGAACCCTGCCCTTTCCCAGATTGTGTCTGCTTGGTCCCCGATTGCTGAAACTAATAGACTTTTTACATCACATATAGCTAACGGCACACCTGCCGTGTTCTTCTCAAATACATGTATCCACTTACCTGCCCCTCCCGTCAGCGGGGGAAGGAGTTTTAACAAGTTGGTTTTGTCCATTTTGGCCCACGGAATATAGTTTGGCCTACTTGCTCCTTTATGTATCAGTGGCATTTGCAGTTTCTGTTTCTTTCCCGTTCTGCTTGTCTTCCCTTTTTTCGTTTTACTTACCAGTATGTTTCCTATCCTCCCTGTTCGTTGTCTTAATCTACCTTGCCATAATGGTGGCGATAGTGTGTCTGGGTAACGGCGGTTTGGTAGTGGGGACCCCTCTGCGGCAGCTGCCTCTTCGTATTCATCTAAATCGTCCAATATTTCTTCTATTTCTGACTCTAGCTCGTTATTATCCTCCCAGTTTTCCTTGGGTTCACTTCCTTGTCTTTGACCCTGATCTCCACTTTGTTGACTCTCTGGTGTATCTGGGCGTATAATTCTCACTGGCTTGTTATTCAATTGGAACAGGAACTGTCCTGACTGCCACTCTTGTTGTTGCCTCTGCTGCGATGACGTCCCTTGCGATACTATAGACTGCCCTGATACCGAGGCTACTGGGGTTGCATCGCTTGCTGCCCCTATCGGGGGTGTGAGATCTGCCAGTGACAGCGGAAGTACCTCCCCTCCCCCTGGAAGCATTTGCCCTTTGTCACATAAAGCTCTTAACCATGTTATTTCCATTTGTGCGTGTGCTAGCTGACGGTTCAAATCACCTGTTAAACGTGGTATGTCCACAGGAGGCACGCTCGTGGGGCCGTACAGGCCTCCTTTGTCATATGGTGGAGGCTCGGGGGCTGTTGCCCCGCCTTGGGCAGTGGCGATGGGTGGTATATACAGTGGTTCACTAAACCCTACCGCTGGCCTAGTCATTAAGGGATAGATTTTTGTTATTTCATTTTTGGTTGTAGTTGTTGAGCATTCCCCTTTTGGTGTCCTGCCTACTTCTTCAGGGTTTTTCTGCTTTTCTGTCATTCGGCTTGTACCTACCTCTGCCGTGGGGGCAATTTCCTCAAATATTCACCATAAATCTAACACTTCTCTCCGGTTCTGTAACTGTTTCCCTTTGTATCGCGCTAGCAAATGTGTTGATACTAGGTCCAACACTCTTTTGTCAAATGATCCTCCTTCTGGCCAAATTGGTGTGACCCCGTCTCCCTTTATCTCAGTGATCCACTGATTGTGATACTTCTGTAGCCTGTCGCTATAAAGTGGAAGGTGCTGGCAAATATGTGCTAGTGGTGTTACTCCCCCATGGCAATGTTTCTTTTCCTTTCTTGTGTATTCTGGTACCCTTAACTCTCTTCCCACCTCTAACTTGGTATGTCAGTTACAATATGTGGAAATAATACGTTCTTTATCAATGCTCACAATTACCATATGTCGCATTAGCTTTCTGAGAGGTGTTACCTGGTCACCTCTCAATTTATTTCTTTGCTTTACCTTATATTAATCACAAATTACTTGTATTAAAATACTTTAGCGTGTTCAACAAGACATATACACAGAAGCAGACCGACAAACATATAATGATGCAACATACACATGCACTGCCTGTGCGCGTTTGTTCTTTCTCTATTCCCGTTACTGTCCCTGTTTTTCTTCTTCCCTATTCTGCCTACTATTTCGCATTCACTCCCACCTCTTTCACCTTTATTATGTCTCAAGATTTCTTACTTCCACGGAAAAAGAATATTCTAAAAACTACCCTGAGCCTACACGAGACCCCTACTATTTTTCTCTTTATTTCTATTCTGCACTTGGTCGGGACAAATGCTACGCGGCGCCGCCTTCTACCCCCTACGGGCTAGGCTACCACTTCTCTTCTTCTTCTCACTTCTTACAACACCTAATGGCCATATAAAGGATAGATCAGAAAAGCCTCACCGTCACTCACGCAGATCCTATTCTTAGCTACCTTCCCTTTGTTGCTAATTCCCTTCTTCCTGTATTTCCCCTTACCTTCCTTTGAGGTCTTTGCAACCGGGACTCCACGTGTTCAGTCAGGTACTCCGAGGGTCGCCGCTCACGGCCGGGAGTCCGGGAGTCTTAGAGTGAGACTAGTCTCCTCTATAGCCAGACTCTCTACACGTTACAGTTTACCATCAGGGAGTGCTGGCAAGTCCACTGTCGCACTTGACTCCAGAGCAATGGAGGGGCTGGCGTTGTCAACGTCTCTCTCCTCCATCAGGTCGTCTGATGACAACAGGGGCTGGGCAGCCAATTTCACCCCCTCTCCTTCTCTGGGGGCCATTTTTTCAGGCAATATTGAGGGGGGGCATTTTTTCAGGCGATAATGAGGGTTCTACATGGGGCGAGTCAACCTCCCTCCAGAATATCCAATGATGGAGTGTTGGCCATCCCCCTCGCGGGTCGATGTCCCGACCCTTGCGCGTTTATCTAGGCTTTTGTTAGAAAAAGGGAGGCAGGATTGTCTCAAGGACAAAGGGACTTTGTGACTTGGGCGGGTGGTAGGCGATTGCATAGGTTGGGAAGCAGGGCAGGAGGCAAGGCGCTTCCTTACCTGTTGTCGAGTTTTTATCCTGGATTCAGACGAGTCACTCATCGCGCAGTTTCTTGGTCCCGTAGTTCAGCTCCTCTAGATGACAATACAATGCATCAGGATGAAGAGTTCAGGCACTAGCCTCCGCCGGTGCCCCCGGAGTTAGGCTGCTTCAAACTCCTCCTCTGGAGCCTTAAGGGGACAGGCTCACAGCGCAGCACGGGAAATCCTATAGGAAAAAAATGGCAAAGTTCCAAATGTTGCAAATAATGCAGTGGTCACTGTGCTGCTGGCAGGGGTCTCCCACCGTCAACACCACTTAAGCACCACTTCCGACTATTTGGTCTTCGGTGGTGGTGAGTTCTTCTTGGTCCAACAACTTCCTGGACCAACAACATTGCTTTGATGTCACTCTGCAATGTCTCCGCTAAGCACTTTGCTCTTTCCCTTGCATGTCTAAGTTTGCCTTGGCTGATGCATTGGGTGAGGTTATCCAGCACTGGATCGCTTGCTGACTCTTGCTGAAGCGTCTTCCACACTATCGGGAAGGGTATTAGCTGGGCGATGATGTATTCAGATATGCATCAGCGATTGAGTGTTCCAGAAGTGATGATCCTTTGGGGTGGTGTGAGAGATAGTCGGCTGGATTCTTGTCCTTGCCCGGTCTTTGGCAAATAGAAAATTTGTAATCCCAGAGACAAAGTCCCCATCTTTCTATCTATCGTGGAATCTGAGCTTAGGGGTTGCCATAAATGGTGAGAAGAGCTTGGTGGTCAGTGAACACTTTAAATGTTTTTCCAAATAGAAATAGTTGGAAGAGCTTGCAGGCCCAAATGACCACCAGGATTTCCTTTTCTGCCTGCAAATAATTATGTTCGGTGGTGGTGAGGCTGCGGCTAGCATATGACTTTATTGATGTGCAGGGTTCTGGGGTCATATTGCGCCAGTATCGCTCCCAGTCCCACCGGACTGGTGTCCACAGTCACTTCTGTGTTTTTAGCAGAGCTGAAGTGTGACAGGTCAGAGGCTGAGGCAATGTGAGTGCATATTTCTGCAAAAGCAGCCTCACATTCTGTGTTCCAGATGACTTATTGACCATTCTTAGTCAGTTCTCTGAGTGGGGCACTCCCTGTCGCAAAGTTTTCCAGGTTGCGCGAACAGTAGCTGGCGAGTCCCAGGAATGACCTGAGGTCCGACACATCCGTTGGGCGAGGGGCTTCTTGTAGTGTCTTGACCTTCTTTGGGTCCAGCTGCATGCCTTGGTCCGAAAATATGTGGGCAACGCATTTGAGGGTTTGTGTTCCGAACTCACACTTGTCCTTGTTAAGAGTGATATTGACTGCTTCTACGGCGCTGCAATCCTTGTGTAGATTGTTGTTGTGTTCCCGGGTTGATTTTCCCGAATACCAGGATGTCGTTGCAGGTGGATCTCCTCCTGGAAGATCTCTGTAGCCAAAGATATTCCAGAATTCAGGCGCTTGTAGTCATATAGCCCCATGTGAGTCACAAACGTGGTGATGTATATAGACTCCCGGGCTAGCTCCAGCTGATGGTAGCCTTTGTTGAGGTCGATCTTCAAGAACACTGTTGCACCACTGAGGAGGTGGATCATGTCCGTCATTCTTGGGGCTTGGTTTCATTCTCACTAGATGGCCATGTTGGGGTGGCGCATATCTACCCATAGGCGAATGGAGCCCTCAGACGATTTCCTGGGAACTGGTACAATCGGGGAGACCTATGGGGTGGGCCCCACCTTGGGCACGATGATGTGGAGGTCTAGTAAGCATCTCAGTTCCTCCTCCACCTGTTTTAGAATGTTTATTGGGATACCCCTGTCTCACTTTGCAATTGCGCAGTTTGCCTAGACCCTTGAAAAGGTTCAGATGTTTTAGTGACATCTCCTTCAGGGACCATATATTTGTGGGCCATCATATGGTATAAGATGTGAATGATCCCATGTCAATGGCCGTTTTGAAACTCAAAATGCATCCTCTGTTGGCTTCTGTGGAGAGGACATGTAGTCGTATGACGGCTGTGTGCGATTTGTGTGCGCAGGCCGTAGCAAAAGTGCCCTGGCACGGCAAGGGTGTGTTTGAGTCGTAAGGGAAAAAGTCGACCTTCGAGGGCCGCAGTTTTTGGTGGGTGGGGGAGGCGATTATAGGCCTCTTTGCTCAGAACATTCACTGTTGCACATTTGTCGATGAGAAACTCAGTCGGTATGTTGTGCACTTGGAGGGTTAAGATGGGGCTATATTCCCACTCTGTCTAATTTCCAAGTGCCCACACATATCCTTTCCTCTGTTGATTGGCATGCGTGGATGAGGAATCACTTCCTGATGGTGAGCATATCTCCACATAGCAGACTCTCTGTCGGGGTCTGTGAGAGATTCTCGCTTTCCATGGATGGTACCTTCTAGGTTCGTGGCTCGATCTCCTGTCATCTGCTCAGTAATTGGGATGGCGTCTGCTGCTCCTCAGGGAGACAGCAAGGGCGGTTGCCACCAGGGCGTTTCTGTAGACTGATCTTAAGCACTTCTGGGCAAGTGCTGGGCACGTGCCTTCATGGGGAAACTCATAGCTGCAGTATGTTCAAATAGGTATAAACAGTCCCTATAATAACATCCTACTCTACTGACAGGGATATCAATATGTATAATACAATAAAGAGTAAGATAACACGTCTTGTTTTACTTACATCCAACCCCCTTTACACAGGAACTCTATAAGGTTTTCCGGCATCACTAGTCCTGAAAAAATGGACCGTCTGCTATGATTGATTAAAAAATGTGTATAACAAATTTTTAATCAAATAATTCGAACTGAATTTAAACATAAAACACTACCCTCACCTAACACAGTGTACTAAACACTAAAAAACAGTTACTAAAACATGAAATACAAAGTTCACTTATTTGCATGACACAAAAGATATCACATAACATAACACAAAAAAATCTCAATGTGTCTCTAAAACAACAACCATCCCAACATGTTTCTGTTCTTCACTGCCCAGTTCGGGCGAACATTCTTCAGGGGAAATTTTTTTTAAAAAAAGCATCCACTAATCTCTTCAACACCGTGCTGAAAGGGTAGATTCAAACTTCTATACAGGCAAAGGAAGGAAAGAACCTCAGAGCCTGTAAGAGTAAAAGGAAAAACTAATGAGTTCCAAAAAGAGGGAAAGGAAGTACTACAAAATGTAGAAAAAGAACATGGCATAGAGGTTATGCCACACTCACACGGGTCCCAACAGGGCACCCACAAATTTACCTTTAAATGGTGAAACTTCAAAGCGCGTCACAGGATGACAAATTCGCTGGTTTCTCGCCAAATGAGAGACCACTACTTCACAAAAGCGTCATAGTCCGCTAAAGTATCGCCACACCTAAATGAGACAGAACCAATACACAGAGACCACATGCTCTGTTATATCCAGAAAGGGGCTTCAAAATGCAATTACACATGAAAACAGGGCTCCAAATATCATAAAATAAATTACCTTCACAGATGTAGGGATCAAGACTGTAACAAGCAAAGCAGCAATCAACGTGTTTGCAAAGGAGAAATCCACACAGTCAAGCCGTAAAGTATCAATCTGGAAAACAATGGATGCATGGCAATGAACACCATATGTCTGGCATCACCCTTCAACATGTACCGATGGGAGTGCTTTTATTTCACCCTTGTGATTAAGACTAAGTGCCCGTACAATATATAGAATGCAGAAAAAACTTCCATGCTGTCCATCCTACACAACGTGGGAAACCCATGGCAAAAGATAACCAAACTGCCCCACGCGTACAGGAAGGGAATGTACCGGCAGTGGGAAAATTATCACACACAGAACCACAATGCTAATGACTCACCTGTACACTCAGAGGGATTAAATCACTCTAATGGCAGCTTCCAAACGCACACAGCCAACACTGAATTCAGTGAAACCAAAAACTGCTGCACACTAACAGTACGTCTATGGTCGTGCGGCAACACAAAGAAAGGACTACACTACTCAGTGTAGGAAGGAAAGTCCATCAAAAGGAAGGGCCATGTTGGAACGGACCCGGCAACATAGAAAAAGGACTACACTACTCAGTGTTGGAAAAAAAGTCCATCAAAGGGAAGGGCCATATTGGAACGGACCTGAAGCCTACTGGTGTAGAACAGATTAGTGGACACCACGAGCACTAAACAGGTGTTTTTTAAAACAATGATATGCTGGCACCAACACAATATGGTATATGCATCTCACACTGTCAAAAATCATACTTGGCTGACCAAATGCCAATCAATGCTTTCGTTGAGACCTAGCACATTACTCTGTAATTTAAAAATAATTTTTTGCTCTACATTCAATAATTTTCGATCCGTTTCAATTTTGGTATGTCCATGCACCTTTTTCAAAATCAGCCATGTGAAATCATTAAAACCATGTTTCTTTTCAATAAAGTGTTTGACAAGGGGAGCAGTAATCACCTGGTTTTTGAGACAGCTGCGATGTTCCACCATTCGAACTTTACATTGCCTATTCGTTTTTCCCACATAATGTAGGCCACACGGGCAAGTGATTAAATATACAACATTGGCTGTGTTACAATTTGTCATTTCACTGAAGACCCACTTTACATCAGGTAGAATTTGCAATACTCTAGTTTCTTTTGTTTGTCCACACATGCTGCAATTCCCACATGGAAAATGTCCTTTCACTTCAGGCATACCCCACAGTCTAGTTTGTCTAACCTGTGGAGTTCGCATTTCTGTCACATCATTTCTGATTAGAATATTCCGTAGATTCTGACTTTTTCTAAACGCCACTAAAGGAGGCAACACTTCTTTACCACAATAGACTTTCTTCCAAGTTTTCATCACAATGGTTTTGATTTTATAGGACAAATTCGAAAAAGTGTTAACAAAAACAGTGCCAATCTTTTTAGTAGTCTTGTTACTTTTCTCCAGCAATGCCTCGCGATTGTTATTGTAGGCTCTTTTTGAAGCATTTCTTATTACTCTAGACGGATAACCCTTGGCCAACAGTTTGTTGGTCAATACATCCGCACTTTGAGCAAAATCATCTTTTAGACTACTGTTAATCTTCAGCCTCAAAAATTGTCCGAATGGCAAATTATTCTTTAAATGTTTGGCATGATGGCTGTTGAAGTGTAATAATGAGTTCCTATCAGTGGTCTTATTGTAGGGCTTCACTTTCAAAAAACCATTGTGATGAAAAATGGTAATGTCTAAAAAATGGGTCTCCAAATCACATATAGACCCAGTAAATTTCAAAAAACGGTTTTGTTGGTTGAGCCATGTCACAAAACTATCAGCCTCTTCTCTTGAGCCATCCCATACAATCAGTATATCATCTATATACCTCAGCCACTTCCTCAAATGATGGATAAAGGGGTTGGTGGCTGGGTATATCACTGCTTTTTCAAAATACTCGACGTAGAGATTAGCTAAATTGGGAGCCATGGCAGCACCCATAGCAGTACCCTCAATCTGTTGAAAAAAAGTACCTTGAAATTGAAAAAAGTTTTGGGTCAAGGCAAACTCCGTACACCACAAAATAAATGCATTGCTCACAGGATGACCATCCTCTCTATTCATCAACACTTCTTCAACCACCTCTAGTGTGGCTCTTTGGGGTATCACAGTGTACAAAGATTGAATATCCAAGCCTATCAGTAGAGAATGGCCCGGAATAAACTCTATGCTTTCTATTTTGTTAATAGCATCAGTGGTGTCTCTCAAATAACTTTTCATTTTCAAAACAGATGGTCTTAGATAAAAGTCTGCACATTTGGACAAGGGTTCCAAAATTGAATTAACACCAGATACTATGGGTCTGCCAGGGGGATCAACAAGTCTCTTATGTACTTTGGGCAAGATGTAAGAAACTCATAGCTGCACCTGTAGCATGATTTCAATGAGTGAATGTGTTTTAAAGGGTAAAAAAGGGGGCCTTTAAAAATAAATATAAAAATAAAATGCATTCCATGCAATTCTTTTTGATGCATTTTATTCGATGGAATGGTCTGTCAATGGTAAGAATTCGATGGAATTACTATAAACCGGCCGGTATGTCTTCCTCTGACATTGTTAGTCACACTGTGCTTCCCACTGCTGTCTGGAGTGCTGATTCATGCTGGTGCCACATGTGGGTGGGCTCCACCCAGTTGTTCCAGGAGGGAGGGGTGTCCTTTGGGCCTTCTTTCCCCGGCCTGAGATGTGTGTCCACCGAGTGGGGTTCACAGGCCGAGGTGCTTCTCCTCCCTGTTCTTTGGGCCTTCACACCCTTATCGCAGCGTGGCCACAGGGGGAGCCGCACATGCCACGTTATGTTATGGTACTTGGCATTTATGTAGCGCCTTATGTATCATTGGTATGACCTCAAAGCGCTGGTAGGTTGAACGCCCTCGGGAACCGCAGTTCAGGTCAGTAGAGAGAGAGTGTTGTATGGTGCGTGGGTGCACCGGATATGTGTGCAGCTGGTGTGGTTATTGCATGATAGCTGTTGCTTAGCGATAGGTGTGGTGCTAAAGAAATCAGTTGGATGTGCTCAGTCTGGAGGGTGGACACCCAGACTGAGTTCTGGCTGCGTTAGGCCTGAGGAGACGCCTAATGTAGCCAGTATGTGCTCAGCTAGCTGTGTTTTATTAGGATGATGAGGTGTTTGTGGGGTCATGTTAGTATGAGAACAGCTAGGCCGAATGTGTCGTAGCATAGCTGTGTTCTAGTGAAATGATGGTGTATAGGAGAGAGTAAGCGTAGTAGTGTGATATGGTGGTTATAAGCAAAGCACCTGCGAACAAGCACAAGAGCAGAACAGGGGCCATACATAGCGGCACACGTATATAAAGCGACAGGATGGCTAGGGTAAATATGTGGTACAGGTACATAGCATATACATAGCATAAATAGGAGATACAGAGATATATCCATCCAATCCATCTACTCTGTTCTTTCCATCCACTCCATTCACTCTATTCTTTTTATCCGCTCCTTGCACCTTTTCCATCTGTTCCATCCACTCCATCCGTTCCATGCACTCCATCCGTTCCATCCGCTCTAACCGCTCCATCCAATCCATCCTTTCCATCCACTCATCTGTTCCCTCCACTCCATACGAACCCTCCGGTCCATCCTTTTCATCCGCTCCATCCTTTCCATCCACTCCATCCTTTCGATCCACACCATCCTTTCCGTCCTTCCCATCCTTTCCATCCACTCTATTTGTTCCATACGCTCCATCCGTTCTATATTCATTTTATCCATTCCATCCATTCCGTCAAATTCATCAGTTCTATCCATTCCATCTGTTCCATCCGTATTACACTTTCCATCTTTTCCCTTCTTTTTCCATCTTTTCCCTCTACTCCACTCCAATCCGTTCCATCCACTTCATCCGTTCCATCCACTTCATCCGTTCCATCCACTTCATCCGTTCCATCCACATCATCCGTTCCATCCACTCCATCCACTCCAGCCTCTCCATCCACTCCAGCCTCTCCGTCCGTTCTATCCGCTTTGTCCGTTCTATCCGCTTTGTCTGTTCTATCCGCTTTGTCCGTTCTATCCGCTTTGTCTGTTCTATCCGCTTTGTCTGTTCTATCCGCTCTGTCTGTTCTATCCGCTCTGTCCGTTCTATCCGCTCTGTCCGTTCTACCGCTGCGTCTGTTCTATCCGCTGCGTCTGTTCTATCCGCTGCGTCTGTTCTATCCGCTGCGTCTGTTCTATCCGCTGCGTCTGTTCTATCTGCTGCGTCCGTTCTATCCGCTGCGTCTGTTCTATCCGCTCTGTCCGTTATATCCGCTCTGTCCGTTATATCCGCTCTGTCCGTTCTATCCGCTCTGTCCGTTCTATCCGCTCTGTCCATTCCATCCGTTCTATCCATTCCGTCCACTCCATCCACACTCTCCATCCACTCCATCCGTTCTATCCCCTCATTCGTTCCTCCAACTTCATCCGTTCCACCCACTTCATCCGTTCTATCCCCTCATTCGTTCCACCCACTTCATCCGTTCCACCCACTTCATCCGTTCCGTCCACTCCATCCATTCCATCCACTCTATCCATTGCATCCGTTCTGTCCTCTCTTTCTGTTCTATCCACTCCATCCATTGCATCTGTTCTGTCCTCTCTTTCCGTTCTATCCACTCCATCCGTTCCATAAACTCCATCCCTTCAACCGTTCCATCCACTTTGTCTGTTCCGTCCACTCCGTCCATCCACTCTGTCCACTCCATCCATTCCCTCCGTTCCATCCACTCTGTCCACTCCATCCTTTCCATCCGTTCCATACGTTCTATCCTCTCATCCGTTCCATCCACTTCATCCGTTCCATCCACTTCATCCGTTCCATTCTCTTCAACCGTTCCATTCTCTTCATCTGTTCCATCCACTCTATCCATTTCATTTACTCTAACCATTCCATCCACTTTATCCGTTCCAACCACTATGTCTGTTCCAATCCACGCTATCCGTTCCATCCACTCTGTTTGTTCCATCCACTCAATTTGTTACGTCCACTCTATCCATTCCATTCCCTCTATCGGTTCCATCCATTCTATCGGCTCTAACCACTTCATCTGTTCCATCCATTTCAGCCGTTCCATCCATTTCAGCCGTACCTTCCGCTTCATCCGTTCCATCCACTTCATCCGTTCCATCCACTTCATCCGTTCAATCAATTTCATCCGTTCCATCCATTCCAACCTACCATCCATTCCAACCCTATCATCCATTCCAACCGTACCATCCACTCGGTCCACTCTATCCACTTCATCCATTCCAACCACTCCTTGTTCTACTCCATCCACTCCATCCATCTACTCTATCCACTCAATCATTTCCATCCGTTCTATCCCCTCATCCGGTCCACCCACTTCATCCAGTCCACCCACTTCATCCGATCCACCCACTCCATATCCATTCCATCCACTTCATCCAGTCCATCCGTACTGTCCACTCTGTCCATTCTATCCACTCCATCCGTTTTATCCACTCCATCCGTTTTATCCACTTCATCCGTTTTATCCACTTCCTCCGTTCCATTCACTTCCTCCGTTCCATCCACTCCGTCTGTTCCATCCACTCATCCACTACATCCGTTCCATCCACTCCGTCCACTCCATCCTTTCCATCCGTTCCATCTGTTCTATCCTCTTATCCGTTCCCTCCACTTCATCCGTTCCATTCTCTTCATCCGTTCCATTCTCTTCATCCCTTCTATTCTCTTCATCTGTTCCATTTTCTTCATCTGTTCCATCCACTCTATCCGTTTCATTCACTCTAACCGTTCCATCCACTTTCTCCGTTCCAACCACTCTATCTGTTCCAATCCACGCTATCCGTTCCATCCACTCTGTTCTTTCCGTCCACTCTATCCGTTCCGTCCACTCTATCTGTTCCATTCCCTCTATCGGTTGCATCGACTCTATCGGTTCTAACCACTTCATCCGTTTCAGCCGTTCCATCCCCTTCATTCGTATCTTCCGCTTCATCCGTTCCATCCACTCCAACCGTACTATCCACTCCAACCGTACCATCCACTCGATCCACTCTATCCACTTCATCCGTTCAAACCACTCATTGTTCTACTTCATCCACTCCATCCGTTCCGTCTGTTCCATTCTTTCTATGTATACCATCCGTTCTATCCACTCCACCCGTTCTATTAATTCCATCTGTTCCATCCACTTCGTCCGTTCCATCCATTTCGTCAGTTCCATCCACTTCATCCATTCCATTTTCTTCATCTATTCCATCCGCTCCATCTGCTCAATTCACTTCATCCGTTCTGTCCGTTCTATTCGTTCCAACTACTCCCATCCTTTCCATCTCCTCCATCCGTTCAGTTCATTTCATCCAGTCTGTCCATTCTATCCGTTCCATCTACTCCATCCTTTCCATCTACTTTATCCATTCCGTCCACTTCATCCGTACTATTTTCTTCATCTATTCCATCCACTCCATCTATTCCATTCATTTCATCCATTCTATACCATCATTTGTTCCATCCCTTATCCGTTCCATCCGCTTTGTCCGTTCCATCCGCTTTGTCCGTTCCATCCGCTTCGTCCATTCCCTCCACTTCATCCATTCCATCCACTTCATTCGCTCCATTCACTCCATCCGTTCAGTTCACATCATCTGTTCTGTCCATTCTATTCGTTCAATCTACTCTATCCTTACCATCCCCTTCGTCTGATTCATCCACTTCATCCGTTCCATTCTCTTCATCTATTCCATTTACACCATCCATTTCATTCACTTCATCTGTTTTATCTCGTCATCTGTTCCATCCACTCTATCATTTCCATCCACTCTTACTCCTATGTCCCGTCCCCTTTCCTCCATACTTATGGGACATCTCTCTGTCCTGTGGGACAGGACCGGAGCACTTTGTAAAAAGCATCCCAAAAAGTTTTAAAAAATGTGTCCTTCCTCTCTTCCTTGCGCATGGGCCCGGCAGGCGGCCGTAACCCCGCCCACCTTGGCTCTGCCACGCGCATCGCCCATCAGTCCTTTTCTCCACTCGTTCGGGACTGGACGCACTTGCATCCGCAGAAGATTTTCTTCCTTTTTTCCTCTCTGGCTCTCGCTGGCATTTGTTTACTAGTCTGTCTATGTCGTTCAAACTAGACTTTCCAGATTGTTCATCGTGTCACCGACGCTTCGTGAGGGCGGATCCCCATCCTCTTTGTTTAGAGTGTTTGGGTCCGGATCACTGTTGGGACTCTTGTTTTTACTGTGACTCCCTTTCGGTCCAGGCTCTTCAGCGTCAGTTGGAGCGGTGGGAGGTGTTCCGACTAACTCCTCCTTCGCATTTTCAAGCGTTCATCGACGAAAAGAAGAGACGCCCGGTAAGTTCTTTACTTTTCAGAGCACCGGGGTTCGCCCTGAGGTGCCCATTGGGCCTAATAATTATACCAGAGTTTTCTTCAAGGGTCTCCGTAAGGGGCCTGTGGATACCGGAGTATATTCCGAGGCCCCTCCTGTGGGGGTTGCTTGTAGGCCCAGTTCTACTGGGTCGTGTGGTACCGGAGCTTGCTCTGAGGCCCTTCTGTCGGCTTCCCTCAAAAATAAGACCGGGGTTCGCCCCGAGGCCTCGGCGGGGCTTGGTATTACCGAACGGATGTTCGAGGCCTGCGCCAGTAGGGCTGTTACCGGACTTGGGTCCGAGGTCCCTCGCACAGAGGCTAAAGTTACCAACATTTCTGAGAGGCCTGTCAAGGCCTTATCGGTGAAGGTTGTTTCTCACCGTTCCCGCTCTTGTGGCGACGCCAGATCTGTTGAGGGGGCAAAGAAGGAAAGTTCTTCTTTTACCAGCAGTGCCGAGGTCCTTCCTGGGAAGGCTAATTTGGCGATTGGTATGTCGCAGAAACATTCCAGGCCACATAGTACCGGCTCAGCCGAGGTTCCTTATGTTAAGATTAAAGTTAAAACCCCTGATCCATCGACGGGGACCCTGCCTCACTTCCTCACATGCCGCAGTTCCCCTCAGGTGATGACAAAATGGCAGCCTTTTTGGGTTCTACCCCTACAACTACACCATCGGCCTCAGGTGTAGGGCTTGGTTCCATGGGTGAACATAGGGTTCCTTGTGAGCATCCTTATCGGCCAGTTTATGATTGGAATGCCCGGATGCCCCTTCCGCACAATGTTTCGTTGCCTGCTGGGTCGGCACCCTAGATTTATGTGGATACGTCGGTGGAGGGGCCGGTGTGGCACCCTTACCCGTTACGTCCCTGGAATTGTTCCCCTCATGAGAGTCCCCGGAGGATGCCTTTTTCGGCAAATTTCGAACGCTCCTGCGTACCGGCTCCATGAGGGAATATTTCAAAGGGCTTTTTTGGGAGATATGTCCGCCCGCGCCTCCGGCTCCACCCGTAACTCCGGTGGTTCCGCCGGCACCTCCCTTGCCTACGGTGCCTTCCCCGACTCTTCCGCCTTTGCCCACTTTGTCCCCCGTGGACAAGGCAGCGCCTGACATGGTTCCACAGGATCCTGACATGTCTGATGACGCGCGGCGTTCAGGACAACAAGGACCTGCCCCGCTCTATCAGAGCTTTTCATGACCGGGTACTAGACATGATGTGCTTCTTGGATGTTCCGGTGCCCGAGGCACCCGCTCCGCAGGAGGGCGTGCTTTCTGGGGCGTTCACCCTGTCTCCTTTGGAGCGTACTGGCCTATTCTTGCAGAAGGATGTCTGGCCGAGGTCCGCAGGGTCTGGGAAAAGCCACACTCTGGACTTTTCATCAATAAGAAAATTGACGCACGGTACAGGCTGCATTCTTCGGAAGAGGAGGCCCTGTCGTCTTGTCCGCCCCCCTCCCCCACAGTGGTGGCCGTGGCCACTTTGCAGTCCATGCCTGCAGCATCCTCTTCCACGACGGCTACTCAGCTTCTGGGAAAGGAGGATAAGCTCCTTGACTCCCTTGGGAGAAAGATTTTTGCCAACTCGGCCTTGCAGCTCAGGCAGGCCAATGTCGAACTGGTGTTAGCGGGGGCTAATATGCGGATGTGGAAAGGTCTGTCGGAGTTTGAGGAGTTCATTCCCGTCGAGAAGCTGGAAGACTTCAGAGCGGGATTATCCAATGCCAGGGTCTTGGGCCAGGATCTCCTGGAGGCTGCGGCTCATCACGTAGACACCTCGGCTCAGGGCCTTATGCTGGGGGTTGATACTTCACAGCAGGCGTGGCTGCATGCTACTAAATTCTCAAAAGAAGGGCAGGAGAAGGTGTTAGACCTTCCGTTTGATGGTAAGGAGCTCTTTCATTCTACAACAGATGTAGAGCTGACCAAGACGAAGGATAGCACTCTGACAGCTAAATTCTTGTCGGTCCTTGTTAAAGCCCCTTTCAAAACCCAGAGACCGTTGTCGCAAAGCCGGCCCTCCTCTGGCTTTAGGGGCTTCCTAGACCGGAAATCTCGCAGAGCGGATACCCCTTTGGTGAATAACCACCGGAGGCAACAACGGACCCGGTTTTTCTCCCGCTCCTTAGCCTCCTCATCAGGTTCAGGTGGAAACACCACAGAGAAACCTACAAAATGAGGGTTTTCCGTGCTCGCACGAGACCCCGGTGGGAAGACGCATCGCGTCACATTGGGAGGTGTGGCAGACCATCACCAAAGTGTAGGGGAGGACTGGCCGCGAGGCCCTCCTCACCTGCAGCCTTCTCCCCAGGTGAGGACCATGACTCGGTGGCCGTCCCCTCATGCCACCCGGGCCCAGGTGGAGGAGGGGTCACCCGCCGACGACATTGCCCACACATATCCGTTCCCTGCATATACCAAAATTCAGTTAGGCCTAGAAGCCATCTTGTTTAGCAAACATGGCGTGAGTTCAGCACACTGTAACGAGGCCCCCACCTTTGGAGGGCCTTTCATGCATCTCCGCCGCCGCAGTAGCCCTGGTAGATCCGCTGCGAGCGCGTTCCCATGAGAAAGTCGGGTATGAGCTAACCCGAGATGCTAACACTGTAACATTTTATCGTTCACAATGTAATATTGCACCCCGCATGACCTGGTCCGCGAGGCCGGGGTGACGGGAAAAAAGCTGAAGCATCACTATCTGAAGAAAGTAGAAAATAATTCAAGTATTGGTGTCAACGAACTACCTCTGTTTAAACAGATCCTGTAAACTGTGAATAAACCATAAAGATGTAACGTTACATGATACCACCCCAGGTCTGGACTAGTGCTGCTATAACCACAGAGAAAGATGTCGACCAAATGTATAGCCTTTATCTGTATAAGTGCTCTTACAATTTTATGTAGAAACCTGAACTCATATATGTTTTCTTAATCACCTAAAGCAGCGAGCATCAATTTCTGTAGGCCATAACCTAGAACTACCTCGTGTAACGTCTAATGTACATAAAATAATCACACCATGTAGTAAATATAATGTTAGGTAACGAAAAGGTACTCGGACCGACTGTATTAAAGAAATGTGTAACGAAATTGAAATATATATGTGTGTTTAAATAACATCAAAATAAGGCGGAACATTATAAAAGTTCTGCATTCAAAAGTTAGCAACGCACGAGGAAAAAACCTTTGTGAATATATGCAAGGCCATTCTCCCTCCCACCCTACCAAGCCTGCCAGATAAAGAAGCTAAGGCCTGTGCCGCGCTCCCTCACCTCCCCCAACCAAGCTGGAGCCGCTTCAGAGAGTCAGAGGCCCCGGTACCGCACCCAAGGCCACAGCCCGCCACCTGTGTTATTTACAGCACGGTAATAAACCCACGTTTAAATCCACTGATCTACCAGCACCCTCTCGTAAATTCCACAACCCCCCCTAGACCACCCCAAGAATCATGACCCCGTGCAAAGACGACCCCCATCACTGGGACAAGACACAGAGACCCATTTATATAATAACTTCTAACGCGGCAGACAGACATGTATCATTCGGCTCAGGCCCCAGAGCCCAGCCCCTCGACCTAAAATACCGGTCAATAGGACACAGGTAAATCTCACCCCAACCGACAACCACCGGACCTCTCACGAGGTGCATTCCTCATGTGTTGCGTTTATTTTATAAGACAAACTGCTGAGCGATTTATTGATGAACTTAGATGTCGTTTCTTGAATAACTGCAGTGTGCATGGCCTAGGGCAAACGAGTCAGGAAAGGTATTCATCTTTGTCACAGGCTGCCCCAGCATACCAACACCGCTCGGATGACGTCAAGCTGGCCTGCCAGGCCCAACCCAACCCACGAGGCTGACCAGTGACGTCCTCACGCCAAGACCAACCACGCTGCAGCAACACCTATAGTTAGTCGACGCCACCCAATCCCAATTAACTTGTGCCCCCTATAGTGTGTAGGTTCTGATGACGTTTTTTGTATTAGAAATACGCCTGTCTTTGCTATTGTCAGACAGAGCGCTCTCGGAGGTTGCAGAGTTCTTTGCATGCCCTATTCTTTGGATAAACTCCCACTTACGCTCACCCGCACTCTGTCTTGGTCTTATTCCCACTACGGGAGAGTCCCTTATTGTCTCTCATTGCGGGGAGGATCGTGCTGAAATTGGGGGCGCTTCCTTTCAGTGGTGACCCCGATAGCGTGATATCTCCAAATTATTTTTCCTAACTCCTTTTTAACGACCCCCTTGTGGCACGAGAATCTCCGGTCGAGAAGGGATACGCACGGTGAGCCGGCTCCGGGAGGCTGCCCGCCAACGGCGACCGGCACAATAAGAAGTGCGCACTCAATGAGAAAGGGTACGGGATCCCGATTGGAAAAAAATCCCCTTTGAGTGCCGCTCGCCGGAGCCAGGGGCTGACCGTTGAGTTACCGGTGACACTGCCTGGACGGACCCAGTTTCGGAGACTATCGGTTCAAGACGGGCACGTGAGTACTGAGTGCGAGCGATCGTAAAGGGGAAGGGAGGGGAAATTGTGAACAGAAGAACGGGGACAGGTAGAGGAGAAGAATAACGGGGGTCTACTAAAGACGGGTCTTGAAACTTTCTTTATCTTTTCTTTGCATATGGCCATTAGGAGTAAGAAATAAGTGAAGTGGTAGAAGTGACGGAAACCTAGCTCCGAAAGGGGGTGGAAGGCGGCGCCGCATAGTGCTATCTAAACTAGTACTGGGAATATATGAAGAAGTAAGAAATAAGTTATTGGTGTCTGGCAAAGGGAGACACTGGGAATATTTTTTAGTGATTGCTACTCTCTCTATTTCTTTTTTCCATTCCACGGGGCAGGGGGAGAAAGCGAAAAGGGTATAAGGTAAATATACTCGTAGAAGAACTATAAAATAGGGAGCACATTTGTAGGAGAGGGGATTAAGTAGTGGCACGTACAGACGTGAATATAGTAACCTTAGCAGAAAAACAGGGACAGCTGGCCAGGGAGGAAAGGGAGGAAAAAAAAAAAAGACGAGGTGTGAGTGGAAAAGCATTGTGAAGGGTGCGCGCACCGTGTGAGTGTTGGAGACGACCGGTTGACCGCGAGGTGGCGCCAGAGAGTGTTGACCATAACTAGTACTTGATCAGTTGCAAGCGGAATCACATGAGAGTGTATGGGAATGGGAAGGAGATGAGCTATGGTGAGTGAGAAAGGATTTGCGCAGTGAATAAAATTGGGTGATAATTTTTGAGACGTCCGCTCTTGTCTGTGCCATAAAGGTATACATACACATATCTACACCTAACTAAAAGTAAAGAAGGTGGACACGGCTGTGTTAGTGATTTAGAGGATGGGGGCCGAAACTCCCTTGTCACACATTTGTAAGAGCTTACCGGGATACGCTGAACGAATAAATAAATATCACGATCAATGGGTAACAGAATTGAAAGGGGAGGGTCTGCCCCAGATTTGGCCCGAGGGAGGGTCTTTTGACAAAAGCGTTCTTGATATGGTACGAGCATGCATTAGCCTCAAGTATAAGGGGAAACAATGGCAAAATAGGAAGGAGATATTAGACCTCTGGAGATTGTTTGAGGAAGTACCCCCACCCAAAGCTCCGGCACCAAATATTGATCTACCTTCCACCACAGATAATCCACTGATGATTCCAAGAGAGGAAAAGGAACAGCTACGTACAGAACAACCTGCGGAGGTGATTAGTTTGTACCCGATATTGCCTAAACCAGCCCCCGCAGCAGGATATAGCGACCCTACTTATGTGCCTCCCCCCACAACTGGTACACCACAAAGACCAACAGCCCCCCCGCCATACGAAAGCACCAGAGAGCGCGCCCAGGGAAGCACACAGAGGGTGGATATAGAGAAGTTAACGAGTGACTTAGAGTCGAGGCTTACTGTGGCAAGGGATGAACTCTCAAGAATAAAAGACATATGTGAGCGCACGGCGTGCGCCCCTACACAATCAGGACGCGCGTCTAGAGCGTCGAGCGAAAGTAGACAAATTGAGGAAGGATGGAAAAAGGGGGAAATACTGTTCAGAATTGAGGAAGAGCCGACACGAATAATAGAGGTAGGAGCAGTAGAAGGGAGCATTGGTGATGTATCACGAGAGAGAGGGATCAGAGAGGATTTGTTATGTGATGTCAGAGGAGGGTTGGATGAGAGTGATAGGTTGAGTATGGCAGTAGGAGGGGAAAGCGAGGAGGTGGACGGTGCATGTTCGCTAGGGACTATAGACGACGAATGGATGGGACGACTAAGAAATAGGGTGGGGAAGATGGCGTCATTGGAGTCAGCAGCGACTAAGGAAAGGGAGGGTGCAACCGCAAAAGGGAAGTTACAACTTCCATTGATACACAGAGGGGGGAGGAGGTTCGAACACTGCAGACTACCACAAGGATATTGCGAGAGCCCAAGCATATTCAACAGGGTACTACATGAAGATCTGGGGAATTTGTCTGTAGAAAGCACAGTGATTCAGTACGTTGATGATTTATTGATCTGTGCACAAACTGAGGAAGAGTGTAGAAGGGACTCAATAACACTCCTGACATTATTGGCCAATAAAGGGTACAAGGTGGACAAGGGGAAGTTACAATACTGTCTGACAGAGGTCCTATACTTGGGACAGCTGATATCAAAGGATGGCAAGCGGATCATACCAGACAGGGCACAGGCGATTAGAGCAGTTGGGGAGCCCAAAACAGTAAAAGAGATGCAGAAATTTCTGGGTATGTGCAACTATTGCCGAGCATGGATATTGGATTATGCAGCATACACAAGGCCCTTGTTACAGGCACTAAAAGAGGCACAGCAGGAAAACAAACACATAGAATGGACAGAAGAGATGAACACAGCATTTAACTCACTAAAAGAGCTGATATCAAGCGCTCCAGTACTGGCAAATCCAGATTATGGGCGCGAATTCTTCTTATTTTCACACTGCAAAGGAACACTGATGACAGCAGTACTGACACAAAAGACATCGTTAGGGCACAAACCACTGGCTTACTATAGTGGCACCCTAGACGCAGTAATGCAAGGTCATTTCGCGTGCGAGCAATCCCTAGCTGCAGCCGCGTTCGCGATTGAGAAAAGTGCCACGATAGTGATGGGCTGTCCTGTGACACTGTTTGTGGAAAACTCACTATTTGCAATATTAGAGCGATCAAAGAGCACATTGACGACACAGCGCGCCACAGCATATGAAATAATACTGTCCAGCGCAAACATCCACATAGTAAGATGTAAAACAGTGAACCCGGCCACATTCATCACAGAGGCGTGCACCGTAGAGGACATGCAGAACCACAACTGCGCTACGTACACAGGTGACGAAGGTCAGGATCAAGTGATTTTTGAGAATGCCCTGAACGAGGGAGAGGTGTATTTCGTGGACGGGTCAGCATCAATAGACATGGAGACAGGAGAGAAACATGTGGGTATGGCAGTTGTACGATTAGAGGAAGATGAATACGAGACACTAGTGCAACACCGCCTCCCATCACACTATTCAGCCCAAGCAGCAGAACTAATAGCGCTAATAGAAGCATTGCATGCCGCCAAGGGGTGCGCAGTGACAATATATACCGACTCAGCATACATGACAACAACAGTACACGGCGGGTTGGCACGGTGGGGGCGGAGAGGGTTTCGACGAGCAGATGGAACACCGGTTCAGCATGCAGAATTATTGAAAGAACTGATTGAGGCCCTGCAAGACCCCACGGCAGTGGCCATCGTAAAATGCCAAGCCCACACCACAAATACAGATTTTATATCTTTGGGGAACGCGGCAGCAGACGCCGTTGCCAAAGAAGCTTCGTATTTACAGAAAGGTGAAGTAGGAGAGTACATGTTGCACCACACAGCAAGCCAAGAGGTCCCCACAGGATACAACATGATGCCCACACAGGAAATAATAGAGCTGCAAGAGGGAGCTAGTGCAGAAGAAAAATTGCTGTGGACTAAGAGGGGATGCAGCAAATCGCCGACTGATTTATTGTGGCGACAAAAAAGTTCAGGAAAAGCGGTAATGCCAGTTACATTGTTAGAAATAGCATTTCAACAACTACACTTTCCCGCACATAACGCAAAGCAACACATAATGGCGGACATATAAGAAGATTGGTTTGCACCTTGCCTCCATGAACACATCACAAGGCTGGCTTTAGAATGCACGACATGTCAGATTTACAACTCAGGTATGACATTGCGCACACTGAGAGGTACGATACCAAAACCAAATGGCCCATTCAGAGAGCTCCACATTGATTATGTAGACATGGGAGAAAGATGTAACGGGGCTCGCTACATGATTGTGGTTGTATGTCCATTTTCGAGGTGGGTGGAGGCAGGCCCCTGTGCGCGCCCTGATGCGAAGGGCGCCGCGAAGTTCCTAGTGCGGGAAGTGTTCCCGCGCTGGGGGATTTGCGAAGTTATTCGCTCAGACAACGGCACGCATTTTGTTAATGAACTATTCAAGGAAGTGACTACGCTACTGGGAATAAAGCACAAATTATGTTCGATTTATCATCCTCAAAGTAATGGCGTAGTGGAAAAGATGAACGGTCTGTTAAAAAGCAGATTGTCAAAATTGTGTTTTTCCCTTAAAAAGACCTGGATGTACTGCCTGCCTTTGGCCCTGTTTGAGTTACGAAATCAGCCAAGTAAAGACCACCATTTGTCCCCGCATGAGATCGTCACGGGAAGGAGAATGCACACAGCGCATTCGCCTCTCCGTGAACGTTCTGATGCACACAGAAGTGCAGCGATATTGGGAGAGGAGTTCACAGAGTACTTGAAAAAACTGACACGGGCAGCGCGCGTAATTGCGAAGCAACTAGCCCCCCCCTCTACAAGAGAGGAGGGGAACACAACAGAAACAGAGACACTGCCTGAAAAACCATTACAACTAATGCCTGGTGACCTCATATATGTCAGAAGTTTTGTGCGAAGGTGGAATGCGCCACGTTTCCATGGCCCTTATGAGGTAGTGTTTTGCACACCCACAGCAGTAAAGGTGAAGGGCCTACGATACTGGGTACATTTGACAGACGTACGCAGAGCCTATAGCGCCGTGGAAGGTGAGGTACAGGACGAGGCACAGGCAACTGCGGACAATGAAGTTGTGCAGAATGAATGATGGGAATTTTGTGTGCATTAAGTGATGAACCTTGAACGCGACTGGCGCACGACAAGTGTACTGAAATAAATATGTGTATATATATATATAATTTTTTACAACTTTTGAAGGTTTTTGTGGGTTTTTTTGGTTTTGGAGAAGTTTTTTTTCTCTCGACTTTCCTCTTTATATATGAAATAATGTACGGATAGTAATGATTGTAAAGTTACCTTGTCTGTGGACACACCCCCTCCCTCACCCACTCCCATACTTTGTCGAAAAAATGTCACAACGTTATAAATGTTTACATGCTTGTACTTAATGCACTTTTATGTTTCAAACAGGATTTACTATGGCATCGAATGGGCAGCCTGCAACTAATAGATTTGTTAGATTTAGAGAAATGTTAGTAGATAGATTGACATATTCATACGAATGTGGTTTATCAATGTGTGTTATTGTGTTCTTCATCTCAATATTTTGCCTAGTGACATATTGGGTCATAGCGTTCATCTCTACCGAGATGAACGAGGGGGGAGGGGGGGGTAACACCACCCTTGCCCCTGGCACGAATTCAATTACAAGTATGAATATTAAAGAAGGTGATTTTTTGGTCTGGGATGGATCACGCCTTGTATGGGGTTACTACACTGCACCACCCACTGCTGCCCCGTCACAATCAAGATATAAAGATATGGAAAATGACACAATGCCCCTACCTGAAATATATAACAGCCCCACTACCCTTCCCGCCCCGATACAAAACAGCGATTTGTTGTTTATTGAGGAAAATGGAAAAGTAATTACGATGACAGAACACAAGCTCCTATATGAGGAATTGGAAAAGGGGGGTGGGAATGAGAGAGGGGGGCCTATTCTTTCACCTATCGAAACTAAAAGGTATAGGAGGGGGGAGAGAAGTAGGCGAAGAAGAGAGACAAGCAGGAGGGGGTATGATGAGTATTATGGGTTAGGATTAGACAAGATGGAAGACCCACGACACCCCCACCAAGCAAATAAATGGTATGCAGATATGAGTACAACAGCTAAACAGACAACCAATGAAAGCTGCTATGTCTGTTCGCTCATCCCCCATGCATCAGGTACACCCAAAGTGTTGTTGCCAAGAGAATTGCCCATTGTGGATGCCCAATGTCTCCTTCATCTCACACTGTGTAGAATAAAGAACACCTTCCAAGCACACGATGTCTCTTTCAAAATGATACAGGACAACAAAACGTGCTATTCAAAAGCGTCTGGAGTGGTCTGTCTTAAAGAACCTTTCTTTGCAATACAAGGGACGCTGTTTTCCGAAAAAAAATGGAAAGATGAAGAAGTACTGTGCAAAGCGGAAGCACTGAGAGGTGTCCAACCAGACAAGCTGCGGTGGATGGAAAAAACGTGCTTACCAATATGGAAAGAACACATCTCTAAACTAACATGGGTAACAGCGATGGAGAAACCCTTCAAGCTACAAAGTGAAATACAAAACGAACTATGTTTCAAGGGAGAAGGAAAAGTGGCAATGGGAACGAATAAAAACTGTAACAAAACTCTCACCATCCCAGACATGAAAAAAGGAACAGCAGCACTAATGGACACATACTGGGTATGCGGGAATCAGGCTTACTTGCACCTTCCCCAGGCATGGAGTGGCAGCTGCTCAATGGCCACTTTGCATTCGGCCCTAATGGTGATTCCAGAAAGTCACGTCGACGAAAATAAAAGGACGCAAGGAAACGTGAACAAGGATGCGACGTCTCCCACTGCAGAAGCGCACCTCTATGTCCTGTCCTCCGGAGGGAAAGAAGAGCTATCACGGAACAAGCGAGCATCAAACTACATATCACAAGCATCATCCGATTTATTGGCACAGATCCCAGACAGGTATCGCCTGTTCAGCTCCGTGGAAACATTTTTTGCTTCACTAGTTTCAAGTGTCCAAGCAAGAGCAAATGCAAAATGGCTCCAGATCACACGGTGGGAACTGATTCAGCTGGCCAATGACACTGAAGAAGGGTTCAACATAATAAAGGTGGAACTACGAGCTCTGCGACTAATGACCATGCAGAACAGGTATGTTCTGGACCTGCTAACAGCGATCGATGGAGGTGTTTGCCGAAAAATAGGAAGTGCGTGCTGCACGTTCGTACCTTCTGAAGACGCAGAAAATGGGTCCCTGTCCCACGTCATTGAAGCAGTACATAACCTGGGAGAGAAGATGAAGCTGGAAGGTGGGGCTAAAGATAGCTCATGGTTCGACAATATCTTCTCCTGGGTTCCCTCATGGCTTGGAATGGCGATGAAGTTCTTGATACCAGTTGTGGTGGTCCTCCTCGTGGTGTTCTGCCTGTGCCAGGTGGGCCTCCGATGTTGTGCTAACGCAGTCCCTAACGGTGCAATGATGATGGTGACAATGGGCAACTCTGGTGGTACGATTAAGGCGACACAAGAAGTACATGTACAGACAGGAACAGATAACACTCCCAGATACCAGTTAGTGCCTATGTGCCGTGATAAGTACATAGTAGATAAACTATGGCACACCACTATCAAAGAACCCCGAGACGTGGAACTGGAATGGTATGAGGAGGTCTGGGTAGACTTGGAAGAAACTGGTGACTGTATATATTTAACATGTACACCAGATGAGTATGCTAGGAGAGGTGAGAGCTTGAGGGGGGTATGCAGAGCCTGGATGCCTAGAAAAGGAACACCCGCATGGGATGACGCAGTGATAGAGGAGCAAGAATGTAGAAGATTAGAAGAGCTAAAGAATTCGTTACTTTAGTAACGAAAGGGGGGAAATGTAGGGGAGGACTGGCCGCGAGGCCCTCCTCACCTGCAGCCTTCTCCCCAGGTGAGGACCATGACTCGGTGGCCGTCCCCTCATGCCACCCGGGCCCAGGTGGAGGAGGGGTCACCCGCCGACGACATTGCCCACACATATCCGTTCCCTGCATATACCAAAATTCAGTTAGGCCTAGAAGCCATCTTGTTTAGCAAACATGGCGTGAGTTCAGCACACTGTAACGAGGCCCCCACCTTTGGAGGGCCTTTCATGCATCTCCGCCGCCGCAGTAGCCCTGGTAGATCCGCTGCGAGCGCGTTCCCATGAGAAAGTCGGGTATGAGCTAACCCGAGATGCTAACACTGTAACATTTTATCGTTCACAATGTAATATTGCACCCCGCATGACCTGGTCCGCGAGGCCGGGGTGACGGGAAAAAAGCTGAAGCATCACTATCTGAAGAAAGTAGAAAATAATTCAAGTATTGGTGTCAACGAACTACCTCTGTTTAAACAGATCCTGTAAACTGTGAATAAACCATAAAGATGTAACGTTACATGATACCACCCCAGGTCTGGACTAGTGCTGCTATAACCACAGAGAAAGATGTCGACCAAATGTATAGCCTTTATCTGTATAAGTGCTCTTACAATTTTATGTAGAAACCTGAACTCATATATGTTTTCTTAATCACCTAAAGCAGCGAGCATCAATTTCTGTAGGCCATAACCTAGAACTACCTCGTGTAACGTCTAATGTACATAAAATAATCACACCATGTAGTAAATATAATGTTAGGTAACGAAAAGGTACTCGGACCGACTGTATTAAAGAAATGTGTAACGAAATTGAAATATATATGTGTGTTTAAATAACATCAAAATAAGGCGGAACATTATAAAAGTTCTGCATTCAAAAGTTAGCAACGCACGAGGAAAAAACCTTTGTGAATATATGCAAGGCCATTCTCCCTCCCACCCTACCAAGCCTGCCAGATAAAGAAGCTAAGGCCTGTGCCGCGCTCCCTCACCTCCCCCAACCAAGCTGGAGCCGCTTCAGAGAGTCAGAGGCCCCGGTACCGCACCCAAGGCCACAGCCCGCCACCTGTGTTATTTACAGCACGGTAATAAACCCACGTTTAAATCCACTGATCTACCAGCACCCTCTCGTAAATTCCACAACCCCCCCTAGACCACCCCAAGAATCATGACCCCGTGCAAAGACGACCCCCATCACTGGGACAAGACACAGAGACCCATTTATATAATAACTTCTAACGCGGCAGACAGACATGTATCATTCGGCTCAGGCCCCAGAGCCCAGCCCCTCGACCTAAAATACCGGTCAATAGGACACAGGTAAATCTCACCCCAACCGACAACCACCAGACCTCTCACGAGGTGCATTCCTCATGTGTTGCGTTTATTTTATAAGACAAACTGCTGAGCGATTTATTGATGAACTTAGATGTCGTTTCTTGAATAACTGCAGTGTGCATGGCCTAGGGCAAACGAGTCAGGAAAGGTATTCATCTTTGTCACAGGCTGCCCCAGCATACCAACACCGCTCGGATGACCTCAAGCTGGCCTGCCAGGCCCAACCCAACCCACGAGGCTGACCAGTGACGTCCTCACGCCAAGACCAACCACGCTGCAGCAACACCTATAGTTAGTCGACGCCACCCAATCCCAATTAACTTGTGCCCCCTATAGTGTGTAGGTTCTGATGACGTTTTTTGTATTAGAAATACGCCTGTCTTTGCTATTGTCAGACAGAGCGCTCTCGGAGGTTGCAGAGTTCTTTGCATGCCCTATTCTTTGGATAAACTCCCACTTACGCTCACCCGCACTCTGTCTTGGTCTTATTCCCACTACGGGAGAGTCCCTTATTGTCTCTCATTGCGGGGAGGATCGTGCTGAAATTGGGGGCGCTTCCTTTCAAAAGACAGATGGGTCTTGTCAGTCGCTTGAGCGGGCTTCTGCTTACCCCTTCCCCCTACCCCCTACCCCACCTTTCAACCCTCATTTTTAGCTGTCGGGCTCGCCCTCCCTCAAAGCCGAGGTCCAGAAACCTCAGAGCTGTAGAACCCGTTCCCCTTGGGGAGCGAGGGGAGGGCTTCTACTCCCGGCTGTTTACGGTGCCCAAACCCAACCAGGCCGGCCTGCGCACCATCCTAGTCCTTTCCCAGTTCAATCTTTTCCTACCCCAAGAAAAATTCAAGATGATCACGCGGAGCCATATACGGTCCTCCTTGCAGGTAGTGGATCTTCAGGATGCGTACATGCATATTCTGATTTAGAATCCACACAGGAGATATCTCTGTTTCTCTTTGGGAGAGGAGCACTTCCAGTTTCGAGTGCTTCCTTTCAGCCTCAGCTCTGCGCCGCCTGTCTTCACGAAGATGATGCCGGTGATTGCGGCCTATCTTCGTCTGCAGGGTATCCATGTGTATCCGTATTTGGATGAATGGCTCTTACGCAGTCCTTGCCCGTTGAACGCAGCGGGCAATCTTCAGTCTCTCCTTCAGCTCCTGTTCCATCTTGGGCTGTCAGTGAACTGGCGGAAATCTTCCATGACGGTCTCGCAGGAATTGATTTTCCTGGGTTTTCGCTGGAACACGATCGACTGCAGAGTGTACCTGACCGGGGACAGAATGGCGGATCTGGTAGCCACGTGTCAGATGTTTGCGCAGTCGGAGAGCATGTCGGCCTGGTGGTTCCAGATGCTTCTGGGCCTCATGGCCTTGTGCGTGTTGGCTCTTCCTCTTGCTCGTCTCAAGATGAGGCGGACTTAGATGGCTCTTCGTAGTTCTTGGCATCAGGCTTTGCACCCGGATTCCAAGCTGATAATGATTCCGGCTTCCATGAGAGTGGACCTGGAATGGTGGTAATTTCTCAGCAACCTGTCGGTGGGTGCGGGGTTTCAGGACCCAGCCCCTACGGTTACGATCACGACGGACTCCTCCCTCCTGGGGTGGGGTGCGACGTTAGATCCTCTTCAGGTCTCGGATCTCTGGTTGCCTCAGGACAAGCTCCTCCACATAAATCATTTAGAGCTTCTGGCGATCTTCCTAGCGCTTAGGGCGTTCAGACCGATCATAGCCAACAAGGTGGTCCGCATACGCACGGACAATGCGGTGTCGATGTATTACATCAACAAGCAAGGGGGAACCAAGTCTCCCCCTCTTGTGGACCTGTCCATCCAAATTTGGGAGTGGGCTGTGCTTAATGGTGTTTGGCTGCTTGCAGTGCACATTCTGGGCCAGCTGAATGTCACAGAGGATGCCCTCAGCCGGCAGACAGTGGTCAGCTACGAGTGGGAGTTGATGGCGGAGGTCCTCTCATGGATTTTCTTGCATTGGGGCACACCGGAGGTGGACCTCTTCACTATGGCGGTAAACAAGAAGCTTCCTCAGGATGCCTCCAGAGGGGGTCTGGGAGCCTCCTCTCTGGGGGATGCTCTCGAGATTCCATGGCACAACATGAGAGCTTACGCCTTCCCGCCTCTGCCTCTAGTTCACCGTGCAATTTGGAAGTTGAAGAACTCTGTGAACTGTTCCCTTTTACTCATAGCCCCGTAGTGGCCGGCCAGGTTTTGGTTCTCAGAACTTCAACACCTGTCGGTGTATCTGCCGATCAGGTTACCAGTGACCCCCGATCTTCTTCATCAGGGGGAACATCAGATGTGGCAACCCTCCCCACAATCGCTCAGCTTCGCGGCATGGTGCCTGAGTTCAAGTTTTTAGAACATCTTAACTTGTCTGCGGATAACATGCATATTATCCAGGCAGCCAGGAAACCCTGGACTAGGTCCCAGTACACAAGCAAATGGCTCAGGTTCTGTCATTGGTGTTTAAACAGGCAGTTGGACCCAAGGGGGGCTACAGTTGACACAGGCTTGTCCTTTGTATCCTTCTTAGCAGAGACCTTTCAGTGGTCTCTGCTTACCTTTCTACGGACCAATGCTCTTACTCTCTGTGTAAACCAGTGGTTAAGAGGCATTTTGCAGGCTTGACACGCTTCTACCCTCCAATTTGTAGTCCGCACCTGCCGTGGGATCTAAATGTAGTCCTGACGGCGTTGTGCCATAAGCCTTTTGAACCAATGGCCACAGTGGACCTAAAGTACCTATCCTCGAAAGTGTCCTTTGTGGTCGTCGTTACGTCAGCGAGGCGGGTGAGTGAGCTCCAGGCCTTGTCGGTGGAGCACCCCTTTTTGGTCTTTCACAAGGATAAAGTAGTCCTAAGGACAAATCCTGCTTTCCTGCCGAAGGTGGTATCTGAGTTCCATCTGAATCAGTCGATCTCCCTGCCGGTCTTTTTTCTGAACCCTGCCTCACAGGCAGAAAGGGTTCTGCATTGTCTTGATGTCAGAAGGGCTCTTAAGTTCTATCTGGACAGAACTTCTGAGCTTAGGAGTTCTTCTCAACTGTTTGTGACTTTTGGTAACCCTCAGAGTAAGCAGGCGTCTAAGGCGACTATTTCTCGGTGGATCACCGCCTGCATTACGAAGTCTTTCACCGTCCAAGGGCTGAAACCGCCTAAGGGTATTCATGCACACCTGGTGCGGGGCAAGGCAGCCGCGGTTGCTTTTCAGAAATATGTCCCCTGGGAGTCCATCGCTGGGGCAGCTACTTGGGCCTCCCCATCTGCTTTTTGTAAGCATTATTGTCTTGACATGAGCTCAAGAGCTGATGCTCAGTTTGGTCAGGCTGTGCTGAAGAACCTTTTTCAGTAAGGAGTTTTCCATCCACCTGTAGTTCCTGTTAGGAGTGCTTGGGAATCTCCCATAAGTATGGAGGAAAGTGGACGGGAGTAGGAGTATAACCAGGTTACTCACCGTAGTGACCACCTTACTCCTAGTCCCCTTTCCTCCATACGCCCACCCGCCGTCCCCTCTAATAAGTTTCCTCTGTTATTGCTAATAGGTCTCTGACATGGGGATAGAAAAGGACTGATGGGCGATGCACAAGAAAGAGAGGAAGGACACATTTTTGAAAAACATTTTTGGATGCTTTTTACAAAGTGCTCCGGTCCCGTCCCACAGGATGAAGAGATGTCCCATAAGTATGGAGGAAAGGGGATTATGGACTAGGAGTAAGGTGGTCACTACGGTGAGTAACCTGGTTATACTCCTACTCCCGTCCCCTAATCCGTTCCATCCACTCTATCCGTTTGATGTACTCGATCAGTTCCATCTACCCTATTTGTTCCATCTATTTCACTTACTCTCTCCGTTTAACTCAGTCTGTCCATTTAGTTACACTATCCTTTTTTGTCTTTCTATCTGTTCTATCGACTTCCTTGCTCTTTTATTTTTCTTTGTTCAAACAACTTTGGGTTTCTGTTTATTGTGGTTATTCATTCAATCTGCTCAATGCGTCGATTGTTTAGGGGAAGAGCCATGTTTTCAGTAATTTGCGGAAAGACAGGTTGTCTTCGGTGTGTCGAATGTGTGGTGGAAGCGAGTTCCATAGAGTGGGGGCCAAGGCTGAGAATGATAATCCTCCTAACCTGACTGAGTTGGTGTTTGGTATCACTAAAAGGAGGGCAGAGTTTGATCTTAGAGCGTGCAGTGGGTGGTAGGGTTTTAGCTTGTTCTGTAGGTATAGTGGGCTAGTTTTATGCATTGCTCGGTGGGAGATTCATAAGGTTTTGAAAGTCACCCTTCGTCCAACCGGCAGTCAGTGGAGCCAGTGGAGGGTTCTGAGAGCTGGAGAGGTGTGGTCTCTTGGGCCAAGTGCTAGAAGCAATTTGGCTGCAGTGTTTTGCGCTCTTTGTACTTTAATGAGGTGGTATGCTTGGACCCCAGGTAGAGGGAGTTGGCATAGTCCAGTCTCGACATTACAATAGATTGGACAGCGGCGAGTCTGTTGGGAAAGGAAAGGTACGGAAAAATGTGTTTAAGAATTTTGAGCTGGTAATGGCAGGACTTAGAGACGTTGATTTGGCTAGAGAGAGTCGAGAGTGCATCCAAGGTTTTTTACTGTGGTCGAGGTGGTGGGTGGATTGCCCATGGATGATGACCATGGTAGAGAGTGGGGGAGAAGCTCGGTGTTACAGCACACCATGATTTCGGTTTTAGGTGGTCATCCAGCAATCAATGTCAAGGAGGCAGGCTGCAAGGTCGGGCTGACAGTTGGGTTTTGAGTTGAGTTTTAGGATTATTTGGGTGTCATCGGCATAGTTATAGCACAGGATATTGTGCGGGCTGATTATTCCTGGGAGGGTGTGTTAGGCAGAATCCCATGCAGTGACCTTAGGGACCACTACACACAATTAAGACTACAGGTGGCAATACAAGTTTTACCTTTGGTACAAGCCTGTACTACATGTCAGAGTGGTAGCAGTGGCGGAGCAGCCAGGCTTATCTCAAGAGTATATGAGCAGTAGCAGAGATTACACAAACGGACCATAATTACTGTGACTGAAGCAAACACCGACTGAAGGTTTCAGGTAGAAAAATATAAGTACATTTATTTTTAAACCGTATGTTATAAACACAACACATCTATTGAACTTAAACAAAAACCACACGTCAAATATACTACAACTAACCAATTCACTTTGTACATTAAGTCTCAAGGTAAGTACCCTGTGTTTGAATGAACCGGTGTTATGAACAAAACATGTTACCGCAAATACAATTGCGATCACTCTTTGACAGTTCGGTCTACTAAATAAGCGCGTATCCGTGACATGAAATGTTACCGGGGCAAAAACACACTTAGCACCTGAGATACCCAAAGGGAGTTGGAGGCAAAAATAACAGGCAATATTTTGGTTAGGCAGACAGAATCGAGAAACACTCAGAGACAGGAGTTCAAAAGTCAAAGGGCCGAAGCCAGGGTCAAGTGGCACCGGGGGCCTGTTGCCGAAGATTACACAGTCAGACAGTTCACGATTCAATGTAGCCAAAAGTACTTCGATATTGTCAATGTTTGGAAGCAAAAGTTATAAGAAGGAGGGAAGACAAGGGCAAGCCATGAAGATGAAGAAAAGGGGTCACCCAGTTTCCTCAAGCAGAACACAGTACCTTCTTATAATGGTGCAGCTGGTGCCCTGGCAGTTGTACCTGATGGTTTCCCGCAGACCCACGATTCCTGGATCTTCGTCGTGAAGGAGGACGTCTGAAGGGGGTCTGCACCACATAGGGATGAAGCCGGCAGCAGCGACAAAGAATAAAAGGTGCGCTCCTTAAAAACAGGAGAGGCTCTTCAGGTGGCTATCCGGACCACTACAGCAGCGTGCAGCGATTTCGACCATGAAGGCGACCTCTGGCTGAAGAAGATGAGCTGGTTATCACCACCAGGTTCAAGGGAAGAAGACTCCGGACTGGATGTTCTCTTAGTCGTCGAAGGGTAGATAGCTCAGGACTGCAGCAGGGCTTCACCAGGACGGGATGGTTGCAGCAGCCGTAGTTCTCTCCACTTCTCTTCGGTTCCTTGTAGTTCCAGTGGCGACTCTCTGACTTCTAGCCCAAGAGACCTGCCTTTTATGCGCAAAACCCCCATTCACACAGCCTGGCTGTCAATCACCCAGCAGGGGGGTTGCCAATCATGGCAAAGTGCGACTTGGGTTTCCTAGGATACCCTGTGCAGGGGGTGACTACACCCCCTCTCACATTCCGCCCACCTAGACACCCAGGCGCCTGGTGGAGGGCTTTTGAGCAGAATCCCGCCAAAAGACGGTGAACAAAGAAGGTGAACCTAGTTTGCTGCGCAAAGTAAAACACAAGAAGGACTTTAACAAAAAGAAATGGCGAATAAACCCAACCGGAGCCAAAAGAAAGACGATTTGATCAAGCGGGTTTATGTTCGAGGCTAATATAATAGCCAAGAACAATACCATGTTTATCTAATATAATCGCAGTAGAAAAGTTAGGGTATATACCACTGCCACCAGCCAAGTCTAAATGTTAAAAGAGCAAAACAATGCTCTAAAAGGACAGATAAAAAGGGATACAAATTAACCCGTTCCTGTACTCCATGGAAGATGGGGTGTACTGGATATGTGGTAGATTGATTAAGTAAAGTTAATGCCAACTTTACCCTTTTCTGGGGGACTGTAGTCAGCCTCAGAAATGGAGTCGGGGGAAGTCTCAAAGACAACCCTGTGCCACGGCACTGAAGGTGCTGTGTGACACACAAAAAGAAGGGGGCTACTGAAGTGGTGTACTTCAGAGTCCACAATCACAAAACATAGAAATACACATGGCAAAACACAGGTAAGAGTGGGGGAAAGGCTCACACTCTTACCAAGTGGAAAAAAATAAACTCCAGAAGTCCAGCAAAGCTGCTGGGGGACTCACTAGGTGAGGGGAAACTAGCCATTAATGAGAATTCTCCCTAACAGGGTGGACATATAGAGGTTGAACAGGAGGGCTGATAGGCACGCTCCTTGTGGGACTCAGGTGTTGACTGGTCGGGCGGCGGAAGCAAAGATGGATACAAGGGTAATTTGTTTGCTATTGTTGAGGAAGGATGCTATCCACTTGAGAGTGTTTCCCTGGATTCCTAGAGAGTTGACGCGGTCGAGGAGAATTGAGTGGTTGATTGTGTCAAAGGGAGCGGATAGGTCTAGAAGGATTAGTGCAGCGCATCCCGCAGAGTCTGCAGTGTTCTTAAGGTCGTCCCAGATTGAGGTCAGAATGGTTTTGGTTCCGTGTCGAGGTCTAAAGCCTGATTGTGCAGGGTGTAGGAGATTGTTGGATTCGACAAAGGCATTTAGTTGGGAGTATGCGGTTCGATCGATGAGTTTAGCAAGGAACCTGGTGTTTGAGATGGGGTGGTAGTTTTTGGGGTCAAGAGGGTCGAGGGAAAGTTTTATTAGAAGAGGTTTGATATGAGCAGTTTTGAAGGCGTCGGGGAAGATTCCCGCAGAGAGGGAGTCATTTATGATGGTTCTTGTTTGCTCTCCTGCGTGGGTGGATGAGAATATTTATTTGAGGATTGAGGGAGGGCAGAGGCCTAGGGGGGAGCCAGATGGTTTCCGGGCAGAGAGAAGTTTGAGAAATTGGTCTCTTGATATTGGTGTGAACGAGTCAAAGGTGGGTTGGGTAGTAGTGCCGTGGCAGGCGGGGGGGTGACTGGTAGGGCAGGTGGATTACGTGGCGGGGACATGAGGGCCAGTTTGTTGTTGAGAGAATTTGTTCTGTCGAGAGCAGTGGTGCAAAAGTGGAGAGAGAGAGAGATTCGCAGAGTGACTGAGATGGGGTTGCGTTGGGTGGTGGTACAGGTTGGTTTGGTGAATTCAGAAATTATTTTGTGGAGTTCCTTGCTGGGGTTTTCACAGTTGAGAATTCGAGAGTTGTAGTGGACTTTTTTTGTTTTTCGGATTTCGGCTTTGTATTGGCGATGGTGCCGGGCCAGGGTAGATCTGCTTAGGTTGGTTGTATCTTTCCGCCATTTGCGTTCGAGGGATTTATACAGTTGTTTTGCAGTCTTAAGTTCTGGTGTAAACCATCTGGGATAAGGGCCACGGCGAGCAGAGGATTGGCAAGTGGGGGTGATGGGGTTAATGAGATATTGAGCCACGAGTCAAAGGCATCAGTGGTTAAGGGTTCATTTCGTGGGGTGGTTGGGGGAGGAGTTTGGAGCAGCGCATCGGCTAGGTCAGGGAGGATTTTTAGTTTCTTCCAGCATTTGTGTTGATTTGGGGGTTCTGGTTTTAGTATCGGGAGAGGGGCTGGTGAACGAATGGTGAAAGGCACAATTAAGTGATCAGACCAGATGATAGGTGTAGGAGGGCTTAGATGTATCTGGTCGTGGGATGCCTTGGCATCACCGCCGCAGCCCAGGCCTGCTGTGTGGACCGCTTATTTTTGTAGCCACACCAAAGGTGGCACAATCACTGCCGCTTTGTCAGGTTCTTGTGAGTGGTAGAGGTGGGCCACTGTTCCCACTCCTGCCCTGAGCGGGGATATGAGGCCAGGGAGCACCCCACCGGGTACGTCTTCCTCGTCACCAATGTCAATGTGAGCAGCGCTCACATATGTACAGCAGTGTGCCGTACCAGCATTCACAGGTTTCAATAAAGAGGCCCACACGGGCAACCGGTCTCGACTCAACTTTGACAATGAAGTTTCCCATCACTTCCCCTTCCTCGGGTCCCACCATAACGATGTGGATGTGAACTATGTCTGAACATGACACTCCTCTTCAACAAGCATGGCAATGTTTTTTCTAAAGCATTCTAGAGCCCCCTGCATTTCACTGTTCAGGCTTTCCTCCTGGACAAGGCAGTGCATACGGCCACAATGTGCAGGTCTGGGTTTACAATAGGACACACTATGCCATTTACAGTGGACATTGCTGACATTAGAAGCTAATCCCAGCGTCGGGCACCGGACGCAAAGCCCTATTATTATATATGTTCCTTGGTTGGTGAGAAGTCATTAAGACTTGTTGGGCAAAAGGCAACAGAAGGTCCGGTATCAATCCTGCACTTTTGATAGGATTTTGATATAGGTTTGATGTCAATTTAATTTAAATTTAATATCAAAGTTGATATCAATTTTATATCAAATTATTTTTATATAAAGCGTTTGTGTACTTTGATACAATGTTGAGATCATTTTTTATAAAGTTACTCTAAACGTTATATTAAATCTGTATAAAGATGGGAGCAGCGCATGTGAGCTGTTGCCTGGTCGAGAGCAAAGCAAGTTGTACGGTGGTGAAGCTTTGACGCAGGAGTGGGTTGAGTTTTTAAGGCTTGATAGTAGATTTAATAGAGCTGTAATATAAAGGTGGGTGACATCATCATTTTATTAGAGCTGTAACATAAAGCTGGGTTGGGCCTTTTAAGGCCTGACATCCTAATTTTATAACAGCTTTTATATAAAGTTGGAATACATTTGATAAGACTTTTGAATAATGTTTATATAAACTTTATATTATTTCTATATAAAGGAGGCAGGAATTTTGATAAGACCTTGAATACAATTTATATAAACTTTATGTAATGTTGATATAAAATATGTTTGAAAGGTTTGGCTTAAGATCGTGACAGCGTTGCGGGTGGGCTTTAGAACCCAAATATATAGCATTTTGCGATCCGCTGAAAAACACAGTACTTTTTGAGCTTTTGAGGGGCTATTTGTAAAACAAAGGATTATGAACAGCTACAGTTACGACAAGGGAAAAACATCTCAAGGAAGCTCTGGGGGTTCCTTGGATAGTTATGGCCTTAGTTTTATGGAGAATGGTGATCTGGAGATTGTTCAGGACTTGTTGACTCATCTGGAGACCAGGGAGCTCTGTGAGAACATGACTACACTTTCTGTTGACAGCAAGCCACCTCTTACAGTTACGGCTACAGTGGAGTCTGTTGGAGATTGCATTCAAAACATTAAGGAGCATGTGCTCCTAACAGTTGCTTATCTGGGATTGGTGACCTGGAATGGCAATGGTGTGATTCTGGAGCAACCAGCCATGGCCGATGTGGGTTCTGAAGACAGTGGATATGAATGTATGGTTTCACAGGCGGATGCAGCAATGCCGCCAGAGACAGGTTATGCTCTATTGCCCAACAGAATAAATGGGGAGCCAAGCGCCTAGGGTATTGGACAGCCTGCTATATGTTAGGTATGTTTTAAAGCATGTGTGTGTATTTTGTCAGTAATAAGTAGTAGCTATAGTTATAAGTATGCATGTATGTTTTGATTACAGCCTTTAACCGACAAGGTGGGCCGTGGTGAGAAGAACCAGGCTGTAGCAGAAAATAGCAATATTTATTGTGTTTGCTGTTCAAGCAAAACTGAAAACACAGGGATTCTGAAAATATTCTGTGTATGACCTGTGTTTCACTAATGGAAATCGATAGCGTTAAAGATGACACTCTCACATCCGCTGTGAAATGGATCGATATTCTGGCCATCAAAGGTTTTAAACATGTTTAAGATAGCACTTCCACAGACCACTGACAGGATGATCGCAAATGTTTGAAAAAAGCTTACATGGATAATTCACTACAGAAAATATGTCACATGCTGAGCTCTAAATGCCTTGCATAAATTATGCATTTGACGCAGTCATTAATGTAGCTAAGGACTGGTGATGAGACTGAATGATGCACATCTAAAACATTGTGGGATATATAAACAGCAAATAACCCCCTTTTGAAAATGAAGCAATTTAGATGGGGTGTCCGATGTGTGTTAGAAGCATTATCGAGAAAACAGTATGTATGTGTGGGGATAAAGTATATCAAAGGCAGTATTGTAGAGCAATATGCATGGAGCCCGTAAACTGACCTATGCAGATTGAGACTGTATATGTTCTCATTCGTATTTATGCTTATTTGCAGGAAATAAAAAAGTGATCAATTTAATGTGAAACCTGCCATTGGATGTGTACAGCGATTATTGTTGGATTTACTTAAAGAGCATCTGAGTACTATATGTCCAAGGCTGATGTGTTATCTGGAAGCACCAACTAAGATGTGCAGAAGGAAATGTAACAATGTTTTATGCATGGCGAATATATGCATCAACACCGGTCACCCACTAATGGATAACTATTGGCAAACGCCTCACAAAGGAGGCCACCGCGATTTAAGATCCCCGATGGGGCCCTCGTTGCGAGTAAATGTAGCCAATCTGCAACAAAGTTTTCAACGCGTTAAAGGACAATGGCTGTTTTACAGGTATCTTTATGCATTTTTGACAAACATTTTGAAATTATGTATGTTTGCTTATCGATGCAGTGAAAGACAGTCTGTTTATGAGGTAATTGCTAATATATCGAAATTTGTATCTGAGAAGATGGTTGTGCAACATCTGGTAACTCAAGTTATTTAATGTGAATACAATCTGAATAAAAAATGCATGTTTTAAATGCAAATAAAAATCTATTGTTTTATAAAAACCTGGGTGTGTCTTTATGTTGAATGTGTACTGGGGGCAAACACACCCTGCATAAAACTGGCAGAAATATATGATGAAATAAAGTGTCAAGAGTTTATAAAAATGTCTGTGAAAATAAAAAAAAGTCAACATTTGAAAACAGAATTCTTTAGTGTGATGTAAAGCAATTTCTCTAAGAGTTATACAAAGGTAGCGGGCGCCCCTCTCTCGCAAGAACAGACATGATAACCTGTTCAGTGGTTATTAACCACTTGAGAGTTCGCAGCCACTGCTTTTACTCACTGTGCCTTTCACAGATGGGTAATATCCATTTGCATATCAGTCTTTGTCCTGCCCAGGGGCAGTCCAGCACCGAAATACAATGGCAATTCCAATCTGAACGAGAGTACCACCAGCAACCCCATACACGTGTTTCACCCTTGTTGGGGATCATCAGTGAGGTGAAGCTGATGCCTCTCTAAGCACAGTGAGAGGGAGACCACGTCTGGTTGCCCCCAGGAGACCTAGGGTTACCAATCCCAGGTTCCTTAAAAAACAGTTATACAAAGGTAGCGGGCGCCCCTCTCTCGCAAGAACAGACATGATAACCTGTTCAGTGGTTATTAACCACTTGAGAGTTCGCAGCCACTGCTTTTACTCACTGTGCCTTTCACAGATGGGTAATATCCATTTGCATATCAGTCTTTGTCCTGCCCAGGGGCAGTCCAGCACCGAAATACAATGGCAATTCCAATCTGAACGAGAGTACCACCAGCAACCCCATACACGTGTTTCACCCTTGTTGGGGATCATCAGTGAGGTGAAGCTGATGCCTCTCTAAGCACAGTGAGAGGGAGACCACGTCTGGTTGCCCCCAGGAGACCTAGGGTTACCAATCCCAGGTTCCTTAAAAAACAGTTATACAAAGGTAGCGGGCGCCCCTCTCTCGCAAGAACAGATATGATAACCTGTTCAGTGGTTATTAACCACTTGAGAGTTCGCAGCCACTGCTTTTACTCACTGTGCCTTTCACAGATGGGTAATATCCATTTGCATATCAGTCTTTGTCCTGCCCAGGGGCAGTCCAGCACCGAAATACAATGGCAATTCCAATCTGAACGAGAGTACCACCAGCAACCCCATACACGTGTTTCACCCTTGTTGGGGATCATCAGTGAGGTGAAGCTGATGCCTCTCTAAGCACAGTGAGAGGGAGACCACGTCTGGTTGCCCCCAGGAGACCTAGGGTTACCAATCCCAGGTTCCTTAAAAAACAGTTATACAAAGGTAGCGGGCGCCCCTCTCTCGCAAGAACAGACATGATAACCTGTTCAGTGGTTATTAACCACTTGAGAGTTCGCAGCCACTGCTTTTACTCACTGTGCCTTTCACAGATGGGTAATATCCATTTGCATATCAGTCTTTGTCCTGCCCAGGGGCAGTCCAGCACCGAAATACAATGGCAATTCCAATCTGAACGAGAGTACCACCAGCAACCCCATACACGTGTTTCACCCTTGTTGGGGATCATCAGTGAGGTGAAGCTGATGCCTCTCTAAGCACAGTGAGAGGGAGACCACGTCTGGTTGCCCCCAGGAGACCTAGGGTTACCAATCCCAGGTTCCTTAAAAAACAGTTATACAAAGGTAGCGGGCGCCCCTCTCTCGCAAGAACAGACATGATAACCTGTTCAGTGGTTATTAACCACTTGAGAGTTCGCAGCCACTGCTTTTACTCACTGTGCCTTTCACAGATGGGTAATATCCATTTGCATATCAGTCTTTGTCCTGCCCAGGGGCAGTCCAGCACCGAAATACAATGGCAATTCCAATCTGAACGAGAGTACCACCAGCAACCCCATACACGTGTTTCACCCTTGTTGGGGATCATCAGTGAGGTGAAGCTGATGCCTCTCTAAGCACAGTGAGAGGGAGACCACGTCTGGTTGCCCCCAGGAGACCTAGGGTTACCAATCCCAGGTTCCTTAAAAAACAGTTATACAAAGGTAGCGGGCGCCCCTCTCTCGCAAGAACAGACATGATAACCTGTTCAGTGGTTATTAACCACTTGAGAGTTCGCAGCCACTGCTTTTACTCACTGTGCCTTTCACAGATGGGTAATATCCATTTGCATATCAGTCTTTGTCCTGCCCAGGGGCAGTCCAGCACCGAAATACAATGGCAATTCCAATCTGAACGAGAGTACCACCAGCAACCCCATACACGTGTTTCACCCTTGTTGGGGATCATCAGTGAGGTGAAGCTGATGCCTCTCTAAGCACAGTGAGAGGGAGACCACGTCTGGTTGCCCCCAGGAGACCTAGGGTTACCAATCCCAGGTTCCTTAAAAAACAGTTATACAAAGGTAGCGGGCGCCCCTCTCTCGCAAGAACAGACATGATAACCTGTTCAGTGGTTATTAACCACTTGAGAGTTCGCAGCCACTGCTTTTACTCACTGTGCCTTTCACAGATGGGTAATATCCATTTGCATATCAGTCTTTGTCCTGCCCAGGGGCAGTCCAGCACCGAAATACAATGGCAATTCCAATCTGAACGAGAGTACCACCAGCAACCCCATACACGTGTTTCACCCTTGTTGGGGATCATCAGTGAGGTGAAGCTGATGCCTCTCTAAGCACAGTGAGAGGGAGACCACGTCTGGTTGCCCCCAGGAGACCTAGGGTTACCAATCCCAGGTTCCTTAAAAAACAGTTATACAAAGGTAGCGGGCGCCCCTCTCTCGCAAGAACAGACATGATAACCTGTTCAGTGGTTATTAACCACTTGAGAGTTCGCAGCCACTGCTTTTACTCACTGTGCCTTTCACAGATGGGTAATATCCATTTGCATATCAGTCTTTGTCCTGCCCAGGGGCAGTCCAGCACCGAAATACAATGGCAATTCCAATCTGAACGAGAGTACCACCAGCAACCCCATACACGTGTTTCACCCTTGTTGGGGATCATCAGTGAGGTGAAGCTGATGCCTCTCTAAGCACAGTGAGAGGGAGACCACGTCTGGTTGCCCCCAGGAAAAACTATTTTTCAAGGAACCTGGGATTGGTAACCCTAGGTCTCCTGGGGGCAACCAGACGTGGTCTCCCTCTCACTGTGCTTAGAGAGGCATCAGCTTCACCTCACTGATGATCCCCAACAAGGGTGAAACACGTGTATGGGGTTGCTGGTGGTACTCTCGTTCAGGTTGGAGTTGCCATTGCATTTCGGTGCTGGACTGCCCCTGGGCAGGACAAAGACTGATATGCAAATGGATATTTCCCATCTGTGAAAGGCACAGTGAGTAAAAGCAGTGGCTGCGAACTCTCAAGTGGTTAATAACCACTGAACAGGTTATCATGTCTGTTCTTTCGAGAGAGGGGCGCCCGCTACCGTTGTAAAACTATTTTTCAAGGAACCTGGGATTGGTAACCCTAGGTCTCCTGGGGGCAACCAGACGTGGTCTCCCTCTCACTGTGCTTAGAGAGGCATCAGCTTCACCTCACTGATGATCCCCAACAAGGGTGAAACACGTGTATGGGGTTGCTGGTGGTACTCTCGTTCAGGTTGGAGTTGCCATTGCATTTCGGTGCTGGACTGCCCCTGGGCAGGACAAAGACTGATATGCAAATGGATATTTCCCATCTGTGAAAGGCACAGTGAGTAAAAGCAGTGGCTGCGAACTCTCAAGTGGTTAATAACCACTGAACAGGTTATCATGTCTGTTCTTTCGAGAGAGGGGCGCCCGCTACCGTTGTAAAACTATTTTTCAAGGAACCTGGGATTGGTAACCCTAGGTCTCCTGGGGGCAACCAGACGTGGTCTCCCTCTCACTGTGCTTAGAGAGGCATCAGCTTCACCTCACTGATGATCCCCAACAAGGGTGAAACACGTGTATGGGGTTGCTGGTGGTACTCTCGTTCAGGTTGGAGTTGCCATTGCATTTCGGTGCTGGACTGCCCCTGGGCAGGACAAAGACTGATATGCAAATGGATATTTCCCATCTGTGAAAGGCACAGTGAGTAAAAGCAGTGGCTGCGAACTCTCAAGTGGTTAATAACCACTGAACAGGTTATCATGTCTGTTCTTTCGAGAGAGGGGCGCCCGCTACCGTTGTAAAACTATTTTTCAAGGAACCTGGGATTGGTAACCCTAGGTCTCCTGGGGGCAACCAGACGTGGTCTCCCTCTCACTGTGCTTAGAGAGGCATCAGCTTCACCTCACTGATGATCCCCAACAAGGGTGAAACACGTGTATGGGGTTGCTGGTGGTACTCTCGTTCAGGTTGGAGTTGCCATTGCATTTCGGTGCTGGACTGCCCCTGGGCAGGACAAAGACTGATATGCAAATGGATATTTCCCATCTGTGAAAGGCACAGTGAGTAAAAGCAGTGGCTGCGAACTCTCAAGTGGTTAATAACCACTGAACAGGTTATCATGTCTGTTCTTTCGAGAGAGGGGCGCCCGCTACCGTTGTAAAACTATTTTTCAAGGAACCTGGGATTGGTAACCCTAGGTCTCCTGGGGGCAACCAGACGTGGTCTCCCTCTCACTGTGCTTAGAGAGGCATCAGCTTCACCTCACTGATGATCCCCAACAAGGGTGAAACACGTGTATGGGGTTGCTGGTGGTACTCTCGTTCAGGTTGGAGTTGCCATTGCATTTCGGTGCTGGACTGCCCCTGGGCAGGACAAAGACTGATATGCAAATGGATATTTCCCATCTGTGAAAGGCACAGTGAGTAAAAGCAGTGGCTGCGAACTCTCAAGTGGTTAATAACCACTGAACAGGTTATCATGTCTGTTCTTTCGAGAGAGGGGCGCCCGCTACCGTTGTAAAACTTTTTTTCAAGGAACCTGGGATTGGTAACCCTAGGTCTCCTGGGGGCAACCAGACGTGGTCTCCCTCTCACTGTGCTTAGAGAGGCATCAGCTTCACCTCACTGATGATCCCCAACAAGGGTGAAACACGTGTATGGGGTTGCTGGTGGTACTCTCGTTCAGGTTGGAGTTGCCATTGCATTTCGGTGCTGGACTGCCCCTGGGCAGGACAAAGACTGATATGCAAATGGATATTTCCCATCTGTGAAAGGCACAGTGAGTAAAAGCAGTGGCTGCGAACTCTCAAGTGGTTAATAACCACTGAACAGGTTATCATGTCTGTTCTTTCGAGAGAGGGGCGCCCGCTACCGTTGTAAAACTATTTTTCAAGGAACCTGGGATTGGTAACCCTAGGTCTCCTGGGGGCAACCAGACGTGGTCTCCCTCTCACTGTGCTTAGAGAGGCATCAGCTTCACCTCACTGATGATCCCCAACAAGGGTGAAACACGTGTATGGGGTTGCTGGTGGTACTCTCGTTCAGGTTGGAGTTGCCATTGCATTTCGGTGCTGGACTGCCCCTGGGCAGGACAAAGACTGATATGCAAATGGATATTTCCCATCTGTGAAAGGCACAGTGAGTAAAAGCAGTGGCTGCGAACTCTCAAGTGGTTAATAACCACTGAACAGGTTATCATGTCTGTTCTTTCGAGAGAGGGGCGCCCGCTACCGTTGTAAAACTATTTTTCAAGGAACCTGGGATTGGTAACCCTAGGTCTCCTGGGGGCAACCAGACGTGGTCTCCCTCTCACTGTGCTTAGAGAGGCATCAGCTTCACCTCACTGATGATCCCCAACAAGGGTGAAACACGTGTATGGGGTTGCTGGTGGTACTCTCGTTCAGGTTGGAGTTGCCATTGCATTTCGGTGCTGGACTGCCCCTGGGCAGGACAAAGACTGATATGCAAATGGATATTTCCCATCTGTGAAAGGCACAGTGAGTAAAAGCAGTGGCTGCGAACTCTCAAGTGGTTAATAACCACTGAACAGGTTATCATGTCTGTTCTTTCGAGAGAGGGGCGCCCGCTACCGTTGTAAAACTATTTTTCAAGGAACCTGGGATTGGTAACCCTAGGTCTCCTGGGGGCAACCAGACGTGGTCTCCCTCTCACTGTGCTTAGAGAGGCATCAGCTTCACCTCACTGATGATCCCCAACAAGGGTGAAACACGTGTATGGGGTTGCTGGTGGTACTCTCGTTCAGGTTGGAGTTGCCATTGCATTTCGGTGCTGGACTGCCCCTGGGCAGGACAAAGACTGATATGCAAATGGATATTTCCCATCTGTGAAAGGCACAGTGAGTAAAAGCAGTGGCTGCGAACTCTCAAGTGGTTAATAACCACTGAACAGGTTATCATGTCTGTTCTTTCGAGAGAGGGGCGCCCGCTACCGTTGTAAAACAATTTCTCTAAGAGTTGATATCCCCAAATACAACCTAGCGTTATATGTCTGAACGAAATAAACTTTAAAAATGAACAAATTATCTAACTTATTATATATAGTAAATAGGATCACATAATAAAGAGCCAGACCATTTTATGAACTGTAAAATTATTTTATTTATAAAAAAAGATATACTTAATACAGAAAGGAAAAAATATAAATGTAACAACAATTTAATTCAAAAGAAAAATTAAACATGTAGATTCAAATGCCCAAAATCTCAGACACTCAGATTGAAGAGGCGTGCCACAATTACAAGTCCAGGTGACCTGTGCAATAGTGAGGGGGTGGTAGAGGTTATTATGAAAATATTTAATAGCCATAAGTCTCCGTCAAGCTGTTGGCTGCCAGTGGTCTTTTATCAAACACAATGCTGAGGGTCTTTTGTAGAGTGATGGTGCTAATTTCCAAATGTTTGTTTATCACACACTGTACCTGGATGTGTAACGACGATACACTGCGGGGCGTTACATGCATCTTTCGAATGGATTGTGTCCTCCCACGTATTCCTCATCTTATGATATTCGTATCCTGTCAGCTTCGCTGCTTCGGAAAAACAATTTTCAGCTGAGGGTGCTGTGCATGAGGTCATGGCATCGATGTCCCTCGACGGGCTCTGTACCATGTCGACGTCACCATCAGTATAAATAGCTTGTGCCGCGCCCGTTGGCTTCAGTTCCGTTTTTCCGATTGCTTCGCTCTCGAGAACGGCACGCTTTGAACTTTTCTTCAGAAAATGCTGTCTTCTTCTACCCCTTCTACTCCCAAGACGGGGTTCAAAAAGTATATCACTGAGGCGCGGGAGTGGTAGGCCTGGTGCAATATCTTATATTGTATAAGCCGGAGTATGATATCTATGCAGATTTCTCACTGAAACATCAGTGCCTCCACCCATTCTTCCGATTCTAATGGGCCCACCATCCTCTCCCACCTCTCGCGAAGCCGTGACAGTTCCTGTGCCCCGAAGGCGGTAATCACTTAATATATTGTTGACGTGGGTTTTACCAGGATCCTGGCCTGCAGGACATTCGCCTCCAGGGGGGAACACTTAAGGATGTCCGCCATATCGGGAATTGGGCCCTAAGGGCATGTGTTAGTTGTAAGTGTCTATATAGCTCCCCTGGGGGCAGACCAAACCTATCCCTGAATGACAACAGTTGTCCATCCTGTATCACATCAGCCAGGGTCTGTATACCCTGGTCCTTCCAGCTGGCAAAGTGACCCATTATTGGAACTACCGGGATGTAACTGTTATTCCATAAGGGTTGATCCAGAGTCGATTGTCCGCTCCAACCAATGTGCTGGAGAGTTTCTACCCAAACTATGTGGATTTGGCGCATCATCCCACACATATCGGAAACCTCTCTGTCCGGTCTATACAGGGCTCGGAGGGGCGTCCATTCGCTTATGCATCTGATCTCGCACCCAATGTGTGGAAGTCCAGGATCCCAGTGCAGCCAGTCGATTGCCGGTTAATCCAGAGGAAGTCATCTGCGTTGGGGTCCACGTGGATGTCCAGGTAAACAGTCAACCCCTGGATGAGCTCCAGGTCTGCCTGTGTAGCCGCCTGAGTGGCTGAGGATGGCCGCAGGGGGAGAGGAGGATTATTGCTGTGTTCCTTCCCAGATTACAGCGGGGTATGTCAAGCCCTACTCTCGGGGGGGGGGAACAGAGAGCCGCAGGGGGAGAGGAGGATTATTGCTGTGTTCCTTCCCAGATTACAGCGGGGTATGTCAAGCCCTACTCTCTGGGGGAACAGAGAGCGTGGCATTGGGTTTTGGGGATCCCAATCTGGTCTGTTGCAGGGATCAGGCTTTCCACCAGACGATTCTGCACTTCCCTCACTGGTGCTATGCCGCCCACAAGGGCCTGCTGCTTCCCATAGTATGTGCAGGGGTCTGGTCCCTTGTCTAGGTATGAGTCTTATGTTGCTCGGGCCCTGCCCCCCCGCCCAGTTGTTCTTCTGTGCTGCCAGAGACCAGTCACTTGACCAGTCCTGCCTCTTATGTGCCAGTGTCTAGCCTCGTGCCTCGCTATGCCTCGCCATGCTTCCTGCATTCCAGGGGCAATGATGCAGGCCCCCAGGCGCTTGCCGAGTCAAGTTCCTTGCCAGTTACCTTCATGGTCCGGGGTGAGGAGACATGCACCTGTCAGCCTGGCATGGCCTCGACCTGACCTTGGATCACCTTGGATCACTGGGTATTAGCAGGTCTTATACTTGTCCCAGCGGAGTTCTGTGGTGCTTGGCCTCGTAGTGCTGTACCTTTCTGTAATCCCCAGTGTTATGGACCACGCAAGGAGTCTCGCCTGTTAGGCAGAATCACATGCAGTACCCTTTGGGACCACTAGATGCAATTAAGACTACAAGTGTCAGTACAATTTCACCTTTGGTAAAAGCCTGTATTACACAGTATTGTGGTATCAGTGGCTGAGCAGCCAGACTTATCTCAAGAGTAAAGTGAGCAGTACAAGGGTTTACACAAAGGACCAACAATCACAGTTATTCAAATAACCACTCAAGGTTTCTTGGTAAAAGAATATACATTTATTTACACAGTTGTTTGGAACATTACACTAGCAAGAGCAGCTCAATATCATATACTAATATGCTACAAATACAGAACCATTAAGTTATTGAACAAGTTCAGCTCCCCTGAAGTGGGAGCAAAATGGCACTTCAATTACTTTTAAAAGGGGTAAAAAGACAAGGTTAAAAGAAATCAAGGCACAAATAGTTTCATAGGCAGGGCAAAGGGTTTCAGTTCACTACAACCAGCAATGCAATTCAATAGTCCTGGCCAAAGTCAATGGTTCAGAGTCTTGTATAGGATAGCACAGTTCTGGTAGTAAACGTTTAAGTCTTTGCCACGGATCTTAGAAGAATTTGGTCAGACGAAAAGTTAGATGTTGGTTTAGGGAAGGACAAGCCTTCAAAGTCGGGAAAGTTTCACAAACTTTCCCCGCGGCCGAAAAGATTTCCTGACCGCATTTGCACAGTACCTTTAACGTGAAGAAGAGCTGTAACTCAGGCAGTTGTTCCTGGCAGTTTTTGCAGATCTCGCTGTTCCTGAGCTTCAGTCGTGGAGACAAGAAGGAGGACGCCAGGAGGTTCCTGCACTGCCCAGGGAAGAGGCCACAAGCTTGGCAAAACATCAGTTTAAGGTGTGAGTGACTTAAAGACCACAAACTGGTATCCTTCCCACTGGCTATCCGGCTTTCCACAGCACTATGCAGAAAATTCGACCAGTATGGGGACGGTGTCCAGGCGACTTACGAGTTGGTTGTTCCCACCAAACTCAAGGGAAGAAGTTAACCTTGAAGGGCTTCTCTGTCGATGGAGTTTCAGGCAATTCGGGCCTACAGCAGGGCTTCACCGGTGGACCAGGAGTTGCAGCAGTCATCTTCCTTCAGCTCGTCTTCGGTTCTTTCGTTCCAGTGGTCGACTGTTTTCCAAGTCCCAGAAGCCTGCTTTTAAACAGTTTTCCCCCATTCATTCCAGCCTGGCTGTCACTCACAGAGCAGGGTGGCAGTCCTTGCCGGAAGGTCAGCCAGCCAATCACACCAGAGTGCATGCAGGTCTCCTAGGAGACTAAGCACAGGGAGTTTCGGGAACCTCCCTCACATTCTGTCCACCCCAGACACTCAGGGGCCAGCGGAGGGCTTCAGCACTGAAGCCAGTGCTGGACTGACCCACCGGGACACCGGGACGTTCCCCGCTAGGCCTCGGGCGCAGAGGGCCTCTTTTCTTGCTTAGGTAGTTGGGGGAAGGATATCATTATATGAGTGAACATCCAGGCCAGCCTGGATGGTTCGCTATCACTGTGGCCACTGCCTGGTGCATTTCTTGTGTCTGGGGCTGCTGGGCCGGGTTCCTGTACGCTTTCCCATTTTTAAGGAGCACCGCCCCAAGAAACAAACCGCACGTGCCCTGCAGCCTTGCCGTAGACCATGTCACTGTGCGCATGTACACTGCAGCGCAGGCTCATCCAATGCAGTGACCTCAGTGGTGCTGCTGCTGCTGAGTGACGAGGCGAGCAGCGTGCTCAGGGGCAGGCCGGCCCTGTCTGCCATTTGATTTCAGGTGAGGTGACGGGTGCGACCATGCGAATGCAATTGTTGAGACATATCCACAGTATTTTAAGTGTGCGTTTATTTTTTGGGGCGTATTTGGATGGACATGTTTTGTTGCAGCACCCACCTTCCTTGAAGTCCCAAACCGGACTCCAGCTATTTTACAGCCCGAGGGTATTGGTATATTGTGGTGAAGCGTGCTGCAAATGTAAGCAAGTGAGCCAAGAAATGATTGTTATTGCGGAACAAAAGGGCTAGGTTGGAAAGAAACGGGGAACAGGTCTGCAAGGTGCTCCCAGCCATAGGGTCAGAATCACACAGGACCCGGGGGCGCGTCTTGGCTCCTATGTGTAATAACTTCTGTGTCTTCAAAGGGTCTCTGGGTTAACTGCGCGCTTATAAAAATGAGAAACTCTTGGGAGGGTAGCAACGTGCGGCTCTACATCAGGAAAGCACAGACGCAAAGAAATCCAGCATTATATTTAATGTTATTTGTTCGATTAGTTCCTTGGTCCATCGAATGTTGTGATCGGGTAGTAATGTGTCTCTATTTTTCCGGCCCTTTTACCGTAACGCCATTCCTCTTCAGCCCCCTCTTTATTTCATTCTTTGATAATGCAAATCTCTGAGTGCTGCGCATGGCTGTTTATTAATCGTAAATCGCCAGCAAAGGCAATATCGTCCAGCTTGTCGTGATAAAGTGTTTTGCTTGCTAGATATATGTTTTGGGATTTAATCTACATTCAGAGCTGTAGCGGCTCCACTCCGCTCAGCTGCATGAAGTACTTACTAGTGAATATTTGCTGCTGTCCGTTGCAAGCATCTCAGCGCACTCTTTTAACCACCAGGCCTAGCCGTTCAGGAAATGCACTGCGCCTTGAAAAAGCTACAGTAGTGCTAGCTAGCTATTAAGAAAGTCTGATTCGCAACGCGCAGCAACGTGCTAGTCCCTTTTACTAAGGAGAATTGAATGTGAGTTTCTGGGGCTGCAGTGCTCATAGTCAGACTCTGGAGGTGTATGAAATCTGGCACTGTTTTTGGCCGTTTTCGGCTTCCTCTGTAAACGGAGCTCCATGTATTTTGCTTCATTTACATGCCTTTTCTCTATGTGTATGTTTAAAAAAACGAATGGAATTCTGGGAGAATCTTTCGAAAAACACAAAAATGCCTATTCCCACCTCGAACTAATACCGGAAATGTAAGATGATATCATGACAGTGTTTAGTTTGGGTCCAAAAATTTGTGTGGGATAATCTTGTATGAAGTACGAACGAAATGTCACTAGTGGTCAGGAGTAGGTTGCTGCTGAAGTAGTCTAGTAGTTTCAGAGGAGTGTATGGAAATCTTGCATGCTTGAGTGCCAAGGAGAATCGTCTCAAAGCGCTTTTCTATGGGAGGTGGAGACGTTGCAGAGCATCCAAAAGATGCATTTTTATTTTATTTTTAAGGGTGGGGTCGCTGGCTTCTGTGAGGATTTTTAAAGAGAGAACCTATTATAGTCCAGGAACTCTACCGCAAAGCTTTTGAGGGTGAACAATGAATACATTAATGATTGAGTGGACTTGTATAGTGCCGCACTGCAAACCAAATTGTCTCAATGCACTTTCTTTTAAGAGGAGTGGTGCAGCGGAAGATGAAAATCTCTAAATGTTACATTTTTTCTAAGGGGTTGATGGCTGGTTTTGATGTGGATTGTTATGCAGTGCGCCTTCCACAGACCACTGCCGGTACTGCAAATCATCTGCCTCCTTTTGATTTGCAGTTAATATGTGGGATCTTGTGTGGGATCTGCAGGAGGCTGTTGTCAGGGATCCATATGAAGCATCCAGTAGGCCACGTCTCTAAGATTGCAACTGGTTGTGGACGTCACATCATGAGTCCTTTGCTCAGGCCTGGAGGCTAGGTCTGAGGTCTTTCGTCCAATATTGGTGTAATATCTCTTTTTACAACATGACGTTTTATTCCATATATTTTTAAAGCATGCATTTAATGCAATAATTTTGACTAATATTATTCAACATTTTCTTGGGGGATATTCCCAATCCCCCTCATAGGAGGGTTGGGTTCACACAATGTGCTCGCTCCTTTATGGAAATATGGGGCCACTTTTAAAAAAAATGTCCAGGGCCACTTTTGGTTCCCAGTCCAGCCCTGACTGAAGCCCGCCAAGGGCCAATGAACAAAGGGACCAAACCTGGTTTGGCGTGCAGAGTTGCACATAAGAAGGACCTTTCCTAAAAGAAATGGCGAAAAAAGATGACCGGACTCTGTTTTTACAGATATATCTTGGGCGCCATATTGGAAAACATGGCTGACCTGATTTTTTGCTACTGGTGTTCGCAGTCGGGAAAAATCATGGTAGCTAGTTTGAAACCACTGCCACCAGCCATTTCAAGTAGGAAAGGGTAACATCTGACTGTTAAATGAGTGTTCAGACTGAGGGGATGCTAGGCACCCCCTCCAGCACTCTATAGTAAGATAGGGTGTGCTGGATCTGTAAATTTAAAAAGACTAGCAAAGTCAATTTAACTTTACAGGCTCTGGGAGACAGTAGTCAGTCCCAGAGAAGGTATTTAAACCATGGGGAGTTTAAAAGCCACCCCTGTGCCACTGCACTAAAGGTGCTGTGTAACACATAAGAAAAAGATGATGCCTATTGAGTTTTTTAAAAACCCCAGAACCAAAGAACACAAAACTAAAACACATATCAAAATACATGGAAGAGTGGGGGGGAAGTCTCACACTTTTCCCAGGTAAGAAATCAAATCCTAGAAATCCAGCAAAGTTGCTTGGGGTCTCAAAATGTAAGGGAAATTAGCACATTTTGAGAAATTACCCTAACACTCGTCCCCCTCAGACTAAGGGACAGGAGGATTTAATCCACTCCTGGATGAATCTCCTTACTCCAGTCGGTCAAACATCCTAGAGAGACCATCAGCATTTTGGTGGTGACACCCAGACCTGTGTTCAATGGTAAAATCAAACCCTTGCAGGCTGATTGACCATCTTAGTAGTTTAGGGTTTTCCCCTTTTCATTTGCATCAACCATCTCAAGGGTTGGTGGTTGTGATGCTGGAAATGCATCGGAGGGACAGGACCTCCGTATCCTTGTCCTTTACTGCTTTTTATCGTGTGTTCTGTCGTGTTTTCCGCACAGGAGTTCATGTGGGACTCCTGGCGGTGCAGCTCTCTCTCTTTTGGTTTGGTGAACCGACCCATGGGATACCCTTATGCACCCATGGGTGGGGGTACAACCCTGTGCCCCTAGTGTATGTTTTTGGGCACCTGTGGGTGGCCCGCAGAGCAGAGTAAGGGCTGGTGGCAGCTCCATGCTGAATTTGACAGGTGCGCAGAGTATCCTCCATTTTGGGATACCCCGGCCCTGCCATTGGGATCAGTTGATTCCTGATGGAAAACAAGATGGCCCCTGTGGCCTCTTGCTTTCTATTACCTATTACCTTGTTTTCCCAAAGTCCTGGGAAGCCCTGGCTCTGCCCCTTCCCCCTGACTGGCTGTTGGGTGGAAGTGCTATATATGGTGTTGTTGTGAAGGCCCGGCCAGACTAGCTGGAGCCTTCCCAGTGATGTATGTTGTGGGTACCTCCTGTGGGTGGGACCTGGGTGAATGGAGTGTGTGACCAATATGCACTTCTTGTTGTGGTTGTCTGGTTTCTGGCATGAGAGACAAAGACTGAGACAGCCCTGCCCGAAACTGGCCTGAATGCAGTCTGTAGTGTTGAATGGCTGTGTACTTGTCCCAATCCACATTCCTTGTTGTGAGTGTCTGAAAGGGAGGAGGATGGCCTGAATGCACTGCGTGCCTGATTGTCTGACTGACTGCATGAATGCCCTTCTGGATGATTGGCTGCTGAGTGTGACCTAGCAGTGTGGATGAGAGACGGAATAGTATATCTGGGGACCTCTCACCACTGGAAATTGTTCAGAAGTTGAAGTCCACTACGACGAGTAACTGGAGTGGAGTAACTGAAGCTTGACCTTGAAGCCCTGCTGGACGAGAAGAATTGTTTTTGCTCTCCTTCACAATCTGAAAGCTGCTGTGTCTCCAAGGACTGACCCAGAGAGGACCTGGTAAGGCGCCCTCTTCCCGAGCTACGAGGGACCATCGTGCACCAGCTGATTTTTGCCAAAGCTCCCTGGTAAACCGACCTTCGACAGGCTGCCGACCCGAGACGGGGACTGCCGTGGAATCTCAAAGACAAGCACCCGGACTGTTGTCCGCTACTGTCGACGACCGCCGTCGTCGACCGGAGCCGCTGTGCTCCCGTTTGCCTACGAACTTCAATTGATCATCGGACGCTCTCGTCTGCATCATCGCCCGCTTTATCCCGCTGGAGAAGGCCCGACCGTCGACGTGCCGAGGAGCATCCGCCGGTGGGTTTCCCGCCACCTAAAGATCACATAGACGCCGACAACTCGACGCCCTTGCTGGGCCACAGTTCTTCATCCTCTCTTCGCGGTCCAGAACTATCGTCACTGAGGTGCCCCGCGTGCCTCTTCCTTGCAGGACACCAACGCTCCGTCATCGACGAGCACCGCTAGGAACGAAGCCGCCACTTCACCGCTGTAGTTCAACCTGTTCTCCGTCAGACGTTCGACGACCCGTGAGTCCTGCCTTAAAGGGAGGGCACTCAAGAAGGGCCGTCGATTCCCCGACACCGAACGCCGAGTTCCTTGACGCCTCTCGACGATCCGTGGCTCCTGCTTTAAAGGGAGTCACTCAAGAAGGATCGGTCGACGCATCTTCGAAGAACTCTACTCCACCAGGTACATTTGGGGGGGGTAAAACCTTAAAAGGAGGAAATAAGACTATTCAACCATATATGGACTGGGCTTGTGCTATATATCTTTATTTACAGGTTGCCCAGGTGGGGGGATCTCCACACAGAACTGTGCCTAAGAGTAGGGGTCAGAAATCTGCCTATTGTTTCAACCATCTTGCGTTCCTTCCTATCTCTATTGCTGGTTTCCTCGTTATTGATCTGTGTGACATTTTAACCGTATAGTTGATGCACTTTAATGAGATTTGATAACATTGGTGGTACCACTTTAGAATTGTATATATTTATCATTGTTGATTTCCGAATACAAAGTGCGTTATTGTGATCGTGTACATACCTTCGAATATTAATTATATAAAGACTGTGTTTTCAGTAATACAGTGTGTGGACATTCCCTTGTGGGGGTTCGGGGACTACACTGTACTTAAGAACCAGCCTACATCACCCCCTGAGAAGCTAGGCCTTGATTGCTCGACTACGTTACCAATAATAGAGAATCTTGGCTGGGGTCCTCTGTGCCTCTCCTCTACCATATAGAGAGCGGAAGTACAGACACCCCCTACCAGTCTTTACAGTGGTCAGTCTGAATCACAAAAGTAGATCCATACAAGTATGATCTAAACTTCTTCAGTGACCACACAATAGCAAAGCACTCACACTCGATGGTTGCCCACCTTGTTTCTGGTTCCTTCATCTTCCTGCTTATGAAACAAATAGGATGTGCCTTACCTTTCTCATCCAACTGACTCAGAACTGCACCTATACTTGTATTTGAAGCATCTGTTTGCACAATGAAGGTTTGGTTGTAGTCAGGAACTCTTAGCACTGGAGCTTGACAAAGGGCTTTCTTTTGGCTTTCAAATGCTTGAGTGCACTCCTCATTCCACCTGACCTTTTTAGGAAATTTAGGTGAGGAGACTACATTCAAGGGAGAAGCTATGGTCCCATAGTTCTCTATGAAGATCCTATAGTAACCAGTGAGGCGTAGGAAGGCTCTCACCTGGGTTTGAGTAGTAGGGGTGGCCCAGTTTTGTACAGCTTGTACCTTGCTAGGCAATGGCCTGATTTCACCTCCTCCTACCTCATGTCCAAGGTAGACTACTTTACTCTGACCAATTTAACACTTACTCACCTTTATGGTCATATGGGCCTGCTCAAGAGACTGCAAAACATATCCTGTGTGGTCAACATGTTCTTTCCAAGTAGGGCTGAACACTGCAAGGTCATCCAAGTATGCCATGCAGAAGTCCTCCATCCCATTCAGAACCTGGCTAACCATCCTTCGGAATGTTACAGGTGCATTCTTTAGTCCAAAAGGCATTACCTTAAATTGGTAGAGGCCTGCTGGGGTTGAGAATGCAGTGTTCTCCTTGGCATGGTCTGTCAGTGCTATTTGCCAATAGCCTGAAGTGAGATCAAATGTACTGAGGTACTTGGCTGAACCAAGTTTGTCCACCAGTAAATCTGTCCTGGATAAAGGGTGGGCATCAGTCTTTGTGACTGCATTAAGAGCTCTATAGTCCACACAGAATCTCAATTCCTTGGATTCTGCCTTTGGCACTAGTACAACTGGACTAGACCATGGACTGGTAGAGGGCTCTATTACCCCGAGATCAAGCATCTTGTTGACCTCCTCCTTTATGTGGGATCTTACATAATCTGACATCCTGTAACCTCTGCTTTTAACAGGTAAACAGTCACCAGTGAGAATATCATGCTGGACCCAAGGGGTCAAGCCTGCTGATAGTGAAAACAGGGAGGCAAACTGATTTAACAGAAACTTGCACTCCTTCTGTTGTTCAGATGTCAAATTAAAAGAGATATTTACTCCTTCTATTTTCTCAGCTAAAGGCTGCCTCTGAGTAGGTCAGTTAGAGGTACACTCTCCTCCTTCTCTTGAGCTGAAGCTAGAAGCAATGCTCCTACTTCTGGTCTTGAGACATAAGCTTTTAGACGGTTGGTGTGAAAGACTCTGGGAGCCTCCTTAGGATTGCCTAAGTCCACTGAGATAATTGACCTCTCCAAGTGTGCCAAAAACCTTGAAAAGTCCTATCCATTTGTCCCGTAAGACCCTCTGCCTTGAAGGTGCCATAACTAGAACTAGCTGCTCTTGAGTAAACTCAACCATGTTGGCCTTCTGGTCATGCCAATGTTTCACCAGAGCCTGACCTGCTTTCAAGTTATCTGATGCTTCTGCCATCATGTGTGACATTCTACTCCGGAGACCTATCACATAGTCGGTGACTCTCACTGGCTTCGGGGAAGGAGCACTCTCCAACTCCTTTATTAGGGCCATCTAACTGGATGGCCATAAAGAAGTTTGAAGGGACTAAATCCAACTCCCTCCTGAGGGACTTCTCTATAAGCAAAGCGAAGGCATGGCAGTAGAAGGTCCCACTTCCTTCTAAGGGGTTCTTCTAAAGCACCTATCATGCTCTTCATTGTACGATTAAACCTCTCTACCAAACCATTTGTCTGAGGATGGTAGTCAGTTGAGAACTTGCAAGTTACTCAATGTTTTTCCACATGGCCTGCATGTAGTGTGACATAAAATTGGATCCCCTGTCAGAGATAACTTCCTTATGAAAACCTACCCTGGTAAAAATACCAAGTAGGGCCTTAGCAACAGCCTGAGCTGTAACAGTTCCCATAGGTATTGCTTCAGGATACCTAGTAGCATGGTGTACTAAAACCAAGATAAACCTGTTTCCTGAATATGTTGGAGGGTCTAAGGGACCAACAATGTCGATTCCTACCCTCTCAAAAAGAACTCCCACCACTGGGAGAGGCACCAAGGGTGCCACATTCTTGGCTCCACTCTTGCCAGAAGTTTGGCAAGTATGACAGCTCCTACAGAAATTATCTACACCAGACCCCAATTTAGGCCAGTAGAAATATAAGGAGAGCCTTTCCTTGGTCTTCTTGAAACTCAAGTGACCAGCCAAAGGTATCTCATGAGTTAACGGTCAGAACTGGAGTCTTCTTTCTAGAGGCACTACAAGTCTTCTGTAGTCCCCTGGGATAGAATCAGTCAGTTCACTGTAGAAGAGGCCATCTTCCCAGTACAACCTATGCTTCCCTGGCTCATGCCCGTCCTGCTGGGAAGCTGCCTGTTGGCCAAGACCTTCAAGAGTATGACACTCTCTTTGACCTCTGCTGAAGTCTGCCCTACATAGTCAACCTTCTGCCAGTAAACATTGCAGCTCAGGATGGTCTACAGGATCCAGATTTCCAACAGGAGCAAGGTCCATTTCCTGCTCTGATTCCTCAGCAGCTAATTCAACCACATTAGGTTGTTCCATACACTCAGCCTCAGCTGGTGGAGGAATCACAGGTGTGATTTTGGACAGTCCCCTAGGGGATGTCCTTGTTGGTAGGACAGGAGTGCTTGCTGGTTACTTTCTGGAGGTTTTAGGTTTCCCCTTTTCCTCCTTCTTCTTTGAGATTTCAGTCAGTAAGTCATGTGGACTGGGAATTATAGTTTCCTCTATAATCTCCTCTTGAGAGCCCTTTAAGGTACTCTCTCTGGCCTTCCTAGTCTGCTCCTGTTTCCTTTTGCTGCAAGGCTTAGGGGTGCCTGATACAACTCCAAGCATTTGAAGTCATTCCCCAACAATACTCTCCCACATACTTCAATCTGCACACCTACAGGTATCTTGACAGTCAGGACATTGCACTGGATGAGAGCTGGTAACTGTGGAAGCATTTGGACAGGGCCTCCAGCAAGCTTAGTAAGGTATTTGGGTGACTTATCAACATCCTCTACCTTGAAAAAAGATTCATCAACTACAGTAATGCTGGCCCCATTGTCTCTGATGGCAGGGGTCTCCTGACCATTCACAAGGACACTGTCTTTGTAATACTCTTTAGTATTATCTGGAATAGAATTGTAGACATCTAAGTTCTGTTGTTCTCACAGACCCAGGGATACTAAAGAAACACTGGCTGAGCCCTTCATGGGTTCCTCAGCCAGTAAGTGAAAGTTTCCACTAGCCGTTGGTACTTCATCCTCTGGGGAGAAGGCTAAGGAGACAGTGTGGACCCCTGAAGGTTAACCCTTACATCTGGGATCTCCTTTCACATGGTCAGATGACCCACAAGCATAACATTTTCCAAATGTCTTTATGAATGGGGGTTTGTTCTGACTTCCTTCTGGTTTGGCACCAGGAGGTACACTAGCCTGATTCGGTTTATGATATGATATGATATGATATGGTATTTGTAACGCGCCTATACACAAGTGTTTCAAGGCGCGACGAGGCAGGGAGGGAGGGAAACAAGGGGAAGACAGACAAACGATCCTACTAGGCCAGGTGTCATTCAGATCGTGCAAGTGCAGAGGTAAGGGGAAAAGGAGAAAGTGCAGGGGGAGGAGGTGGGGGGGGAAAGTGCAGTACAAGGTAAGTAACGTAATAAAATAATAAATAATAAATAATAAATAAAAGGGCCAGCTGGTGGCAAGTGCGAGGTAAGTGCAGAGCAAGTGCTGGGAAGGGGGCTGTAGGGATGCAGTGACAGTCCCACAGTGCAGGAGGAGCCAGGGAGGCAGTGCAAGTGGAGAGTGGCTGGGCCCTGGACCGAGGTCACAGAGTGGCCCAGATGCAGGTTTAGTGCAGACTTCAGTGGGGAGTTTAGCAGGTTTAGCAAGGGAGAGGGAGAGAGAAGGCAGAAGCGAAGAGGAAGGTTTTGAGGTGCTTCCGGAACCGGAGATGGTTCTCCTCAAGTTTCAGGGAGGCAGGAAGGCTGTTCCAGAGGGAGGCCCCTGCTGCGGAGAGAGATCTACCCCCAGCTCGTTGCTTCGAGAAGCGGCTGACCATGAGGGAGTTGGAGACGGATGAGCGAAGGGCTCGTGAAGGCAGATATTTAGGAAGAGAGAGTTGAAGGTATTTAGGCCCCAGGCCCCAGAAGGCCTTGTGGACAATGCAGAGGGTTTTGAACTTAATCCTCGCAGCCACTGGGAGCCAGTGAAGAGATTTCAGTCCTGGAGAGATACGGTCCCTGGGCTTGAGGCCAAGGACAAGTCTCGCAGTTCTGTTCTGGATAAGTTGCAGAGGGCGGAGAGTGGAGGCAGGCAGATTAAGATAGAGGCTGTTACAGTAGTCCAGCCTTGAGAGAACCAGGGCTCGGGAGACAGTGAGCTTCTGGGGGAAGGAGAGGAAGGGAAGAATACCTCTGAGGAGGTGCAGCTGGTAGTGTGACTTCTTAGAGACGTCAGATATATGAGGAGAGAAGGAGAGTGTGGAGTCGAAGATGACCCCGAGGTTTTTAGCTTTGCAGGTAGGGGCAGGAAGGGGGCCAAGGGAGGCCGGCCAGAGAGCTGCAGGAAAGGAGGGAGTGGGTGTGCCGATGAGTAGAATCTCAGTCTTACTGGCGTTAAGGCAGAGGTCGTTGGCGGCACACCATTCCTGGATAGCAGACAGACAGTCGGAGATGAGGGAAGGAGAGGAGGAGGCCGAGGGTAGCCTGAAAATGAGCTGGGTATCGTCCGCATAGCACTGAAAGTGGGGGCAGAGAGCGGCGATGCGGTGGGCAAGGAGTGCCAGATACTGGTTGAAAAGCCAGGGAGAGAGGTTGGATCCCTGGGGGACACCACAGGTGGAGTAAAAGATGTCAGAGAGGAAGGAGCCCATTTGGACCTGGGAGGGTCGACCGGAAAGGAAAGAGGTCAGCCATGCCAGAGCCTGACCAGTGATACCCAGGTTATCACGGAGACGGTTGAGCAGGATGGCATGGTTGACAGTGTCAAAGGCAGAGGAGAGATCGAGCAGAATGAGAACACAGGGAGTGTTGGAATCGAGGTTCAGGAGCAGGTCCTCACGGATGTTCAGGAGAGCAGTTTCCGTGCTTCTGGCCGCTCTGAAGCCGGATTGATGGTCATGAAGATTACCAACATATTCAGCATGGAGGTTAAGCTGGGAGATGGCCAGTTTCTCCAGGAGCTTGCCCAGGAAGGGAGTAATGGAGATTGGGCGATAGTTGGCCGGGCAGGAGGGGTCGGAAGAGGGTTTCTTGAGGAGGGGGTGCACAAGGGAGTGCTTGAGGGGGGATGGGAAGACTCCAGAGGCGAAAGAGTGGTTGCAAAAGTCAGCTAGGGCAGGAGCCAGGGAGTCGATGTGGTCCTTGATGGTTTTGGAGGAACAGGGGTGAACCTGTTTAGACGAGGCTTTCATAGATCGGACTTGTCTGGAAACCTCATCAGCAGAAAAAGGTGGAAAAGCAGAGAAGGAGGGCGGAGGGGTGGCTGCAAGTGAGCAAGAGGAAGAGCCGGGAAGAGAGGGAGGGAGGAGAGAGGAGGAGAGCGAGGACAGGATGTCCTGAGTTTTTGAGATGAAGTGCGAGGCCAGTGCAGTGCAGAGGGCCTGGGAGGGGACAGGAGAGGTAGAGACTGCAGCAGGGTTGGCCAGCTCCTTGCAGATTTTAAAGAGTTCGGCCGAGTTGTTTGATGCCTCAGAGATGCGGGCTTGGATAAGGGCTCTCTTCTTGGTGAGAACGGAGAGCCGGTATTGCCTTTGGAGCAGGCGGCAGGCCAGTTTGTCAGAGGATGAGCATGAAGCGCGCCATTTCCTCTCTGCCACCCTGCACTTGCGTTTTAGGGAGACGAGATCCGAGTCATACCAGGAGTTACATTTGGCTTTGGGCTTCAGGCGGATTCTCATGACGGGGGCAAGGATATCGAGAGTATCGGATATAGAGGAATAGAGCATGGAGAGGGCTGTGGCAGGGTGGGAGTCAGCCAAGGGGGGAGAAGGGGGCGAGAAGGTAGCAGCGAAAGCCTCAACTGACACGCGCTTCATGGGTCGGATGACCGAGAAGGTGGGTGGCAGTGAAGAGGGTGGCTTTGCCTGTGGGGTAGGGAGGGAGAGGTGGGAGGATAGGAGAAAGTGATCGCTCCAAGAGAGAGGAGTGGAGAGAGGGAGGGAGAGGGGAAGGTCAGAAGAGATCAGAGCATCAAGAGTGTGCCCTGCAGAGTGAGTAGGCCCAGACGGGAGAATAGAGAGTGAGAGAGAGTTGCAGAGTTCGCGGAAGAGACCAGTGGGGGGACAGGAGGCATCGAGGTGGATGTTGAAGTCACCGAGAAAGAGGAGTTGGGTGGTTGAGGACAGGAGTGAGGAGGAGAGGTCAGCCCACTCAGAGAGGAAGGAGGAAATTTGACCAGGTGGCCGATAGATAGTAGCCACGGTAAGGGAATGGCTAGGAGAGAGAGAAAGTCGGCAGACAAGACATTCAAAAGAGGAGTAGGTCTGCGTAGGAGTGACAGTGGCATGAATCCACTCAGGGAAGATAAGGGCAACACCACCCCCTGAACGGTTGGGCCTGGGCACGGAGAGGATCTTGTAGCCGTCAGGTAGGAGTGTGTCGAAGCTGGTGGCAGAGCTGGCAGTGAACCAAGTCTCAGTGAGACCGAGGACGTCGAGGTCCAGTTCCTCAAGAAGCCGACAGATATCAGAGGAGTGCTTGATGGCAGAGCGAGAGTTTAGAGTGGCAATGTGGAGAAGGTTGCCACCCTTGAAAAACTTCCGGGGAGGGGTACAGATCAGAGGTACGCCCTGCGGAGGTGTTAGAGAAGGAGTTGAAGAGGGAGCAAGAGAAGGGGCAGGGAGGGAGGGGAGAGGCAAGGTAGCCGAGGACAGAGGAGGGGGGACAGCGGGAGCGGAGAGGAAGTTGATGAGGCAAGGGAGGCGTCTATCAAAGAGGTGAAGGTTGGCCTGAGGGCCTTGGACCAAGACGGTCCCGTTAGCATAGACATTAATGATGGCTTTGGAGGAGTGGAAAGGGGCCAAGAGGACATCCCAACGGGTGCCACCATTAATGGGAGAGGTGGAGAAAGGAGAGAGCACAGTGACCATGTGAAGGGTCCATAGGTCAGGTGAAGGCACGAAAAAGAGAATGTCAGTGAGAGTTTCCTTGGAGCAGGCGCTCGTGTAGGTGTCAGCGATAGGGAGGCCTGGGTTGGAGACCAGGATGTCCTTTTTAAACTTTTTCCTACCGGATTTAGTGAGGAGAGCAGGATAGTCAATGGAGAAGCAGTTAGAGTAGATAGGCGAGATAGAGAGCACCATGGAGTAGGAGGGGAGGCGGACGACACGGGTATGCAGACAAGAAGAGAGTGGAGGGCACTAGTTTACCACAATGCAGAGCAAACAGTAATGCGTAGAAGGTCAGGGCCACCTAAGTATGAGAATCCTGCGAGGGGAGAAAAAGCACCCTAGTTTAACACAATGCAGAGCAAACAGTAATGCGTAGTAGGTCAGGGCCACCTAAGTTTGAGAATCCTGCGAGGGGAGAAAAGCACCCTAGTTTAACACAATGCAGAGCAAACAGTAATGCGTAATAGGTCAGGGCCACCTAAGTATGAGAATCCTGCGAGGGGAGAAAAAGTACCCTAGTTTACCACAATGCAGAGCAAACAGTCATGCGTAATAGGTCAGGGCCACCTAAGTTTGAGAATCCTGCGAGGGGAGAAAAGCACCCTAGTTTAACACAATGCAGAGCAAACAGTAATGCGTAATAGGTCAGGGCCACCTAAGTTTGAGAATCCTGCGAGGGGAGAAAAGCACCCTAGTTTAACACAATGCAGAGCAAACAGTAATGCGTAATAGGTCAGGGCCACCTAAGTATGAGAATTCTGCGAGGGGAGAAAAACACCCTAGTTTAACACAATGCAGAGCAAACAGTAATGCGTAATAGGTCAGGGCCACCTAAGTTTGAGAATCCTGCGAGGGGAGAAAAGCACCCTAGTTTAACACAGTGCAGAGCACACAGTAATGCGTAATAGGTCAGGGCCACCTAAGTTTGAGAATCCTGCGAGGGGAGAAAAGCACCCTAGTTTAACACAGTGCAGAGCAAACAGTAATGCGTAATAGGTCAGGGCCACCTAAGTTTGAGAATCCTGCGAGGGGAGAAAAGCACCCTAGTTAACCAATAAATTGGAATAGGGGGGGCGAGGCATCATGCGGATGAGGTGTGCAAGGTGAGGAGGGGTGGGCCGGAGAGCGGAGAACAGGTGGAACAGGCGCCTGGCGTCCCCTGCGGACACCTGCAGACACACAGGGAGCCGCAGTCGTAGGAGCCGCCCTTTGCCTAAAGGGGCCCTTGGCCTAGGGGGCTGCCGGGCAGGGGGGCTGCCCAGAGGGAGTGGGATATAAGCAGGGGGAGAGGAAGGGGAGGGGGGTGTGGGCGGGAAGGGAGGCGGGAATGGAGAGGGGAAGGAGGACCAGGAAGTGAGGGGGAGGGAGGGGGCAGGGGGCAGCACACAGACGCGCACGGAGCGCTAGCAGCACAAACAACAAAACGTTACAAAAAAAAATAACAGGAGGCTTAACTGGAGCCCAATGGGGCTCGGGAGGCAGCCTCAGCAACAAGCCACACGGGGCTACGGCGACCGCTCCAACCCGCTCCGGCTCAACAAGGAAGCGAGCGTGGTGAGCGGTCGAGCCGTAGTCCCGGAGCGGCTGCGAGGACAGCCAATCAGAGGGGGGGGTGGGCGGGAAGGGAGGCGGGAATGGAGAGGGGAAGGAGGACCAGGAAGTGAGGGGGAGGGAGGGGGCAGGGGGCAGCACACAGACGCGCACGGAGCGCTAGCAGCACAAACAACAAAACGTTACAAAAAAAAATAACAGGAGGCTTAACTGGAGCCCAATGGGGCTCGGGAGGCAGCCTCAGCAACAAGCCACACGGGGCTACGGCGACCGCTCCAACCCGCTCCGGCTCAACAAGAAAGCGAGCGTGGTGAGCGGTCGAGCCGTAGTCCCGGAGCGGCTGCGAGGACAGCCAATCAGAGGGGGGGGTGGGCGGGAAGGGAGGCGGGAATGGAGAGGGGAAGGAGGACCAGGAAGTGAGGGGGAGGGAGGGGGCAGGGGGCAGCACACAGACGCGCACGGAGCGCTAGCAGCACAAACAACAAAACGTTACAAAAAATAACAGGAGGCTTAACTGGAGCCCAATGGGGCTCGGGAGGCAGCCTCAGCAACAAGCCACACGGGGCTACGGCGACCGCTCCAACCCGCTCCGGCTCAACAAGGAAGCGAGCGTGGTGAGCGGTCGAGCCGTAGTCCCGGAGCGGCTGCGAGGACAGCCAATCAGAGGGGGGGGTGGGCGGGAAGGGAGGCGGGAATGGAGAGGGGAAGGAGGACCAGGAAGTGAGGGGGAGGGAGGGGGCAGGGGGCAGCACACAGACGCGCACGGAGCGCTAGCAGCACAAACAACAAAACGTTACAAAAAATAACAGGAGGCTTAACTGGTTTCCCTTGTGGGTTACCCTTGTTATGTTTGGGGCCCTCTTTTGGATTGGAGGTATTAGAATTCTCCTTGTTATCTTTCTTGTGCTGATTTCCCTCATCCTTCTTCTGAGTCACCCCAGAATCCTTGGGAGTAGCCCTGTTGGCAATCCACAAGACAGCAGCCCTTGCTAACTTCTTTGAATCTAATTCCTTAGAGTCAGCCAAGTGCTGTCTCAGCTCAGGAGAGCAGGCATCATAGATAGTTTCCAACACAAATATATTTCTCATACCTTCATAAGTATCAACTTTGTAACCCTTAACCCAACCATCTAAGTTCTTCAAACAGTCACACACCCAGGTGGCCCAAGGGGTACCATCATGCTTTTTGAGGGTCCTAAACTTCTTCAAATACTGGGAAGGGGTCTTCCCAAACCTAGCTATCAAAGCTAGTTTCACACTTTCATACTCCATTCTCTCCACTTCACCCAATTCCATTACAACAGCAGGTTCAACAGGGGGGAGCCTAGAAAAGAGCCAAGGAATCAGCTGATTCCCTAAAATTTTCTGAATCCCATGGTTATACTCAAAAGTAGCCAACCAATCCAAAATATCAAGCTTAATCCCATACATACCCACTGCTTCTTTAGGCAGACAAGGCCTCTTACGACTGGAAGACCTAGAAGACTCTGGGAGAGAACCATTCTCAAGAGACAACTTTTTCATTTCAAGTTCATGATTCAATTCCATTTATCTGAGCTTAGGTTCTTGATGTTTGCTTTCAGTTTGGGCTTGGATTCTTTTAAATTCCAATTCTAGTCTCATTCTTCCCAGTGAGACACATTCAGGACTTAGTGTTGGACCTGATGGGGTCCCTGTGGTCAATGATTGAGGCCTATGAGCAGGTCAAGGTAAAACAGGGCCTACATTGTGAGACTCTTCTGCCTCATCTAACTCCTCACTAATATTAGAGACTGGCTCTGACACATTATCATCCTCATCATCATTTTCCACATTTGTTGTAGGGGTTTCAGACCCATTCCTCAGACTTTGGTATTCCAACAACTTTTCTATCAATTCAACCTTTTTGCCTTTTACAGTGAGGTTCCTAGCTTTACACATTTCTCTCAGTTGATCAACTGTTAAAGTGACTAGGGTCTCCTGTCTGTTGCTTTCCATATCTGGCATGATAAAACAATTGCTTCTCTAGTGTTGTTTAACATTGTTAAGATTATTTGAACAAAGGTAAGAGTAGCACTCTGAATGTAACAACTATACTTTATCCTCATCAATGTACACCAGTGTTAGGCAGAATCACATGCAGTGCCCTTTGGGACCACTACACGCAATTAAGACTACAAGTGTCAGTACAATTTTACCTTTGGTACAAGCCTGACTACACAGTATTGGGGTAGCCGAGCAGCCAGACTTATCTCAAGAGTAAAGTGAGCAGTACAAGGGGTTACACAAAGGACCAACAATCACAGTGATTCAAATAACCAGTTACTCAAGGTTCCTTGGTAAAAGAATATACATTTATTTACACAGTCATTTGGAAAACATTACACTAGCAAGATCAGCTTAATATCATATACTAATATACTACAAATACACAACCAATTAGTTATTGAACAAGTTCAGCTCCCCTGAACCAGCAATTCAATTCAATAGGCCTGGGCCAAAGTCAATGGTTCAGAGTCTTGTATAGGATTGCACAGTTCTGGTAGTAAACGGTTAAGTCTTTGCCACGGATCTTAGAAGAATTTGGTCAGATGAAAAGTTAGATGTTGTTTTAGGGAAGGACAAGCCTTCAAAGTTGTGAAAGTTTCACAAACTTTCACCGCGGCCGAAAAGATTTCCTGACCACATTTGCACAGTACCTTTAACGTGAAGAAGAGCTGTAGCTGAGGCAGTTGTTACTGGTAGTTCCTGCAGATCTCGCTGTTCCTCAGCTTCAGTCGTTGGGACAAGTAGGATGACGTCGGGAGGTTCCTGCACTGCCTAGGGAAGAGGCCACAAGCTTGGCAAAACATTGGTTTAAGGTGTGAGTGCCTTAAAGACCACAAACTGGTATCCTTCCCAATGGCTATCTGGTTTTCCACAGCACTCTGCAGAAATTTCGACCAATATGGGGACAGTGTCCAGCGGCTTACAAGTTGGTTGTTCAAACCAAACTCAAGGAAGAAGTTAACTTTCATGGGCTTCTCTGTCGATGGAGTTTGAGGCAATTTGGGCCTGCAGCAGGGTTTGACTGTTGGACCAGGAGTTGCAGCAATCATCTTCCTTCAGCTCGTCTTCGGTTCTTTTGTTCCAGTGGTCGACTCTGTTTTCCAAGTCCAAGAAGCCTGTTTTAAAGAATTTTCCCCCATTCATTTCAGCCTAGCTGTCACTCACACAGCAGGGTGGCTGTCCTTGCCGGACAGTCAGCCAGCCAATCATGCCAACTGCATTCAGGTCTCCTAGGAGACTAAGCACAGGGAGTTTCGGGCACCTCCCTCACATCCTGTCGACCCCAGACACTCAGGCGCCAGAGGAGGGCTTCAGCACAGAAGCCCGCCAAAGGCCAAACAAACAAAGGGACCAAACCTGGTTTGGCACGCAGAGTTGGACACTAGAAGGACCTTTCCTAAAAGAAACTGTGAAAAAAGATGACCGGAGACTGTTTTTACAGATAGGTCTTGAGTGCCATTTTGGAAAACATGGCTGACCCGATTTTTAGCTACCGGTGTTCGCGTTAGTGAAAAACCATGGTAGTTTGTTTAAAACCACTGCCACCAACCATTTCAAGTAGGAACGGGGATAACATCTGACTGTTACATGAGTGTTCAGACTCAGGGGATGCTAGGCAACCCCTCCAGCACGCTATAGTAAGATAGGGTGTGCTGGGTCTGTAAATTTAAAAAGACTAGTAAAGTCAATGTAACTTTACAGGCTCTGGGAGACAGTAGTCAGCTCCCAGAGAAGGTATTTAAACCATGTGGAGTTTAAAAGACACCCCTGCACCACTGCACTAAAGGTGCTGTGTGACACATAAAAAAAAGATGATGCCTATGGAGTTTGTTTAAAAACCCCATAACCAAAGAACACAAAAGTAAAACACATATCAAAATACATGGAAGAGTGGGAAAAAAAAGGCTCACACTCTTCCTAGGTAAACAATAAAATCCTAGAAATCCAGCAAAGTTGCTGGGGTCTCAAAAGGTAAGGGAAATTAGCATATTTTGAGAATTCTCCCTAACATCGACTCCGCCCACTCTCCACACCAGGGCAGCAAAGGAAGGTTTTCGTTGCGCCCCATGCTAACGGGGCATGTCCGCGAGCAGCCACAGAGCGGGGAGGAGGCCGTGCCCGAGCCCGAGTAGTCTCATGTCTCAACGTAGACAGTGTCCAGGAAGGGTGCGCTGGTTCCCTTTGTCCACGGTGCTGGGGAGAGAGGGCTCAGGATGCAGGGTGCGAGCCTCAGAAGGATGCCGTATCAGCAGGGCACAGCCGCCTCCACTCCGATCCCCCACAAGCTTGCAGTGTCTCCTTGTAGCTGGCATATCCGGATCGGCGCTGGTCCCTTCAACTTCTGCCACAGCCCGGTACCAAGGTGGGCAGCCAGTGAGCCGGCATTCCCACGCCACCAGACGGGCCGCTGCGTGTTTGCCGGAGCACCAGCACAGCCAAAATGGCACCGGTCAGCCTTTCGCCGGGGCTGTTACGCTGTTTAAGGGTTTCCTGGCACCGACATTCGTCTGGAATGTTACTTCTGGCTGCTGAACAGTTCCGCCGGCCATAAATTGAGTTTTCAACTCAGATATATCACAGAGGATAAGGATATCTTATCAGGATGTCAGCGGCCACTGGGAGCGAGGTCAATCACGTCCGACTGAGCGCCTCGCCATATCCATTATTGAGAGTTGTGAGGGCATTGCAACCCTTACTGAGAGTGAGGAGGGCACTATATGCCTTATGAGGAGTGAGAAGACAGCCTTATCCATTATTGAGAGTTATAAGGGCACTGTATCCCTAACTGACAGTGGGGAGGACACCTTATCCATTACAAGGTGTGAAAAGAGTGCCATATCCATTATTGAGCGCTATGAGGGCATCACGTCCCTTACTGAGAGTAGGGAGGGCACTTCAGGTCTCCTATATATTCCTATAGGAGTGAGACAAAATGAGTCTATACTCCTTATGAGGAGTGAGACAAAAGCCAAACCCATTATTGAGAGTTATGAGGGCATTGCATCTCTTACTGAGGCTGAGGAGCGCGCTATATCCCTTACAAGGAGTGAGAAGAGCACCATATCCATCATTGAAAGTTATGAGGGCATTGCATCCCTCACTGAGAGTGAGGAGGGCATTATATCCCTTACGAGGAGTGAGAAAAGAGCTATATCCATTATTGAGAGTTATGATGGCATTGCATCCCTTACTGAGAGTGAGGAGTGCACTGCATCCCTTAAATGGAGTGAGAAGAGCATCCAATACATTATTGAGTTATGACGGTATCAAATCCCTTACTCAGAGTGAGGAGGGCACGGTATCCCTTACAAGGATTGAGAAGAGAGCCATATCCAGTATTGAAAGTTATGAGGGCATTGTATCCCTTACTGAGTGTGGATAGGGCACTATGTCCCTGACAAGGTGTGACAAGAGAGCCTTACCCATTACTGAGAGTTATGATGGCATGGCATCCCTTACTGAGATTGAGGATGGCACTATGTCATTATGAGGAGTGAGAAAAGAGCCTTATCCATTATTGAGAGCTATGAGGGCACTGCATCTCTTACTGAGAGTGAGGAGGGCACTATAAGCCTCATCACAACCTCAGCAGTAACTCTTGAAACGGGCTGTAATGTATTTACTGTGCAATTACAGTTCTGACGAATCACTAATCAGCACGAATACCGCCGACTGCGTTACATCCGGCAGAATTACAGCCACCAGAATTAGTGCCGGCTGTAGTTCTGCAGATACAGCACTGTGCAATTACTGCTGCGTCACAAGTCTTGAGATGGCAGAATTAGTACAAAAATCTGACTCTAATACTGCTGGAAACACAGCACAGTTACTTCCAGTCTCCAGGTGGAGGAAAATGCATACTGGTGCCACAAATGGAGCCACAGGTGATCCCAATCCACTCAAGAGGGCTACATAAGGCACATGCCTACCCAAAACACAGGTCCCAACACCATGCTGGCACTAGCCATTGCGAGATGGGACATGCAGCTGCTTATGCTGCTTTTGAAATTACATAGGTAGGACAATCCCAGGGTCCGGCCCTCATCCTGGACCCTCACAGACAGTCAGCTGGTATCCCTGTAACGCCTCAATAGAGAGACCATAAGTGAGCGCCTCACCACAGACCAGGGGGACATAGAGAGCAGGATCAACATCAGGACAGCTGTGCCCCAACTTGTAAAGCTAGTGTCCATTCTGCAATTCCTAGGAAATGGCACCTTCCAGCACTCCTTGGCTATGCTGCATGGCATGGCACAGCCAACATTCTGTTCCGTGCTAGTCCAGGTGATGGTAGCCCTCCTGCACTATGTTTCACAGTACATCTCACAGTCCACTACCCCAGCACAAGGGCACGCCATGAAGGCTCGATTCCATACCGTTGCACACATGCCAAATGTCATTGCGCCCCTGGACTGCACCCATGTGGTGCTGGTGGACCTCCAGGCACACGGAGCAGTGAACCGCAACAGGAAGCACTACCACTCACTGAACGTGTAGGTGACCTGCAATCCAACCTGTACATCACACGCTGCTATGCCTACTACCCTGGGTCCACCCACGATGCCATGTTCCTACGCAACAGTACACTGCCTGGATACATGGCAAGGCACAGAGGACAACGGACGTGGATAGTGGATGAGTAAAAGGGACATCGCACAATACATCAAGGTGTTGCAATGCAGCCAAACATATTGGGGGTGCGGGGTTGAATGGGTACAACAGCGGAATGGATGTCCTGACAAGGCAATGTACCTGTTTGACCTGCCCTCATCCAGCACTAATGACACCGAACACCCCACAGAACATGTACATGCTGGACGAATCTGTATGAATATGCAAATGAAATTTAACAGTAAGGACTACCAACACACACACACACATGAATACAGGTACCACAATGCAACATGTTAGAAGCACCATCAATGTTACACTACGTGCGATATGACAACCCACACCAATGACCCTGGCAGTTCCAGAGCCAGGTACCCATGTACACTCAGCCATCAATGTAGAGCCACTGCCACCAAAAACCTGTGGAACCCCAAGAAAACATCCATCTGGGCACATGCACAAGAGCAACATACAGGCACAAGACAGCCACGTGTCTTCATCACATGGCAACGATAGACCCATGAAATCACATCTGCTTCAAGAGAACAGGGTGCATGTGGTCACACTACAATGCATATAGCGCTAGATACAACATACACAAGCAGTGAAATTAATACATGTCTTGCAGGTAAACCCCATATGTATGCACATGATGCCCTTTGTCATGATGCAGTGAATGGTAACACCCACACAATACACTGTTAGTTACACCTCTGACCTTTTCTGTTTGCAGGTGAATCTTGATACCAGCAGTTGCCTTGGCTCATGACACCTATGCAGGATCCACTGACACCACAGGAGTTGACCTCCAATCACGCGCACAACAGGGCCTGGGTCTGTATTGAGCATACCTTTGGCCTCCTGAAGGGCCGTTTCTGCTGCCTGAACCATACTGGAGGGGCACTAAAGTATAGTCCTGAAAAAGGTGGGAAAATTGTGCTGGTGTGTGCCATGCTGCACCATATCTGCCTCCAGAGTAATGTCCCTCTACCCCCTGATGTGGACAATCCACCCCCTTAGGATAAGGACACACTGCCTGTGGCAGAGGCATCTGTGGTATGATATGATATGCTGTGGCGTTTATAACGCGCCTATACACAAGTGTTTCAAGGCGCGAGCTGGACATGTAATGTGTTTATTGAACTTTCACAAGGGTGTGATAAACGCCTATCTAAACCTAAATCTACAGATGAGAGCAAGCTATGACCATCAAATAATAATAATGCAGTCCTAGTGGAGTCTTGTCAAAATTAAAGGGCCTATACTAAAAAAAACTATTGCCAATCCTTACCGCTAATTTATAAATAGTGTGGGGTAATATTCATGAAAAAGAAAGAAGTGTTCACAAAATGATATGTCAGGATGGTCGGGCCGTTTGCCTCCCTTCTCCACATTTTCAGCCGGGGCAAGGCGGTTCAGTCGAGCAAAGTACATACTCTGGCTTCTTTGACACAAGGATGCAGTTATATTTCCAGCAACTTGGCATTCTGTGCCCAAGTCTCATTTCTCATCAAAGTCTCTTGATTCAGAGGGCCTGATGTACAAAAATAAGATACACAGTTTTTTCCTTCTTACAAGTATTCAACACAGGTGCTTCCTCCTGGATCCCCCTCAGCCAGGCTCAGATCTCTTCTATTTTATGATCATTACTGCGGATCCCCCTCTTCCCTGCTCAGATCCTACTTCTTACAAAGTTCAGAGAATATACATTTTCTCGGGTGACTCACGGTTCACCCCGGATTCCCCTCAGCCGGCCTCAGAACCTTCCCCTTTTCAATTAGTCTCCCTCAGCTGGACTTGGACCAATTGTAGTTCACCTTGGTTTATCAAAGACTTTCGAATAGCACAGGATTTAGCTTGATCCGTTGCGGGACCACTTCAATACAAACTTGAGTTTTACAATACAGTTGCCATTCAGTTGGATGCCTAACAGAGACCTTCGAATGAAAACACAAGTGGTGCCGGACCACTCTGTATACGGTATCTCACTTGGCCTCCCAAAGTTCAATCACTCCTTTGGTTTCCAATTATATTCGCGTCGCTCATCACATGTGTTTCACACACTGGACCTCATTACGCGGTAGGCGGTAAGTAACGGTTCTTACCGGCATAGCGCAAATAACGTGTCCATGTAGTAACCAGCCTGCTAATTGCATGCCATTACGAGTACGCGGGCACGAGCTTTGCGCCATGCCGGTAAGGACACTACCGCCATGCCATTAAAGGCCCCAAAAAGTCCCTTAGCGGCATCAAGGAAAGCGCTGATAGCACTTGCGCCATCCATAAATCCGGCATTAGCGGTGACCGTAAATAAGCGGAACCGGAAATAGCATCATCGCACAGGAACGGAAAAGAGCATCGGCCATCTTTAAAAACACAATCCATTGCCATTCTCTGCCCCAGGACCTGAAAGCAACACTAAAGAAGGCCAAACTTAATCCTATAACCCCTGAGAATGCCCAAGGCCCTAAAGCAAGGTGCAGCGCGCCAGCTCAAGGAACGCTTCTCCAATGAGGAACTGACAATGTTAGCAGACACACTAGCAGCTAACGCAGAGGTTGTTTTTGCGCACGACATGCGGTGTCCCGCACTGATAAAAAAAAAGGGAGATATGGGCAGAGGTGGCACAGAAAGTCAGTGCGGTGGGCTCCACCCCCTGCACTGTAAAGGACGTACGCAAGCGGTGGGATGATCTGCGCCTCCGTGTACGGAGTATACGAGCAGCCAACAGGAGCCTGGCCATGGGTACAGGAGGCGGAGGAGGATCCCCAATCAAGATGCAAGAGTGGGAGGAGACATGTGCCAGCACCATTGGCATCGAATCCATTGAGGGAGTGGGTGAAATGGAGCGCAGTGTGCCGTCATCGTTAGATGGCGGTGAGTGTCCACACAAAACACTGCAATGCAAAGCATGAGGTACTCCTCCAAATGTGACCTGGAAATTAGCTAATGGATGGGGCATCACACACACATGTACTCAACCCTGCCCATATGCTGTGCACATCCCCACACAACCACATGCATGCAGCACCTCAGACACGTGTCACTCAGACTCATGCCTGTATCACCCACCCATCTGGCTAACAACCTGTATGGCCAAACTTGAAGTTCAAATGCACAGAACTGCAGCAACAACAACATATGCATGATGCACGTTGACCGATCACCGATGCTATCCCTCTCTTGGTCCGCCACAGGCTCACAATCTGACAGTGAGGAGCAGGACTCTGCGACGCAGGCCCCAACACCAAAGAAGCAGGCCAAGGGCATGGAAGTAGTCACCAGGCCCAGCACATCGAGGGGCACTGGGAAATCTGGAATGCCGCAGAGGGCCAAAGCCACACATGTACCCACGTCACCAAGGCGTGAAAGGCCGTCCGACAATGTGGTAGCACCCACACCAGCCATTCCCACCACCCAGGAGCCAGTTTCAGAAGGATCACTGTCCGCCGCAAACAGCTCGATTGGCGAGGCAGCTGCCACGGCACCCATGTCAGATGTCGAGGAAACGGGCATTACACCCCTGGAACACCACACAACCAGCCCGCAGCAGTCAGCCCAACACAGCCCACGCCCCACATTAAATGCTAGCAGTCTGGTGGTGAGTTTGTGGAGTCATCACCTGATGGCGGACACATGCCACAAGCTTCGTTAAGAACCACCAAACGCAGGCCCAGAGACCATGGCATCAGCATCATACGACAGCGCCAGGAGGAGCTGACTGCGCCGGTTGGCCAGCAGGGTGCCCTGGCGAAGGAGGAGTGCAGGGAACATGCCAAGGGAATTAAACAAACTATTGAAGCCAGCACCAACCGCATTTGCGACGAATTATCAGCTGTGAGGCCGGTCCTCACCCGCATCGCAGATGCTATGGAAAGCCAGCGTCCCGCACAGGGACTGGACCAACCAAGCACCTCCTCCTCTGCCAGTTCAAGGCAGACCATCCCACTGCGCAGGTCTGTGTGGGCCATGCGGCGCACAAACTTGCAACCACCCAATGCTGGTAGAGGAGGTGGGAAGTAGGGGCAGCCTGATGTTGGTGACTCGTGTACACTAATGCTGCACTGAAGTGCAAGCCATGTTTGGGGGAATTGTGGGGGAAGGGTGTTTGGGGGAGTTGTGGGGCAGGGGGGAAAGGGTGTTTGGAGGAGTTGTGGGGGGGATGGGGGAAAGGGTGTTTGGGTGAGTTGTGGGGGGAGGGGGAAAGGGTGTTTGGGGGAGTTGTGGGGGGAGGAGGGAAAGGGTGTTTGGGGTGGAGGGTGCATGCACTTCATAATCTTATAATACTTAATACACTCATTGTGTCATGAAAAACCACATGAGTGGACATTCTTCATTGTGTATGTGTGCTTCATTGCCGGACAGTGCACAGTGTTCTTTTCCCCACAATACCCAGTGCCCCGAGTCCCACATCCATTGCACCCTCTTCATACATGTGTATTAGAAATATTGGTTTATCAGATGCTGGCGTACAGCACGTCCCTCCTGTGCATCGTCACCTGCATGACGTGCAGCCCCATCTTCTCCCTCCTCATCCTCACCAGGTGGTTGTAGTTCGATGTCAGGGGGCAGAGGCACATTCCGTCTGATGCACATATTGTGCAGCATGACACATGCCTTGGTGATCTTGGCCACCTTCTCATGCCCGTACAGGAGTGCCCCACCCGACCTGCTGAGGCAGCGAAACCGTGTTTTCAAAAGGCCAAATGTCTGCTCAATCACCACACAGGTACAGGTATGTGCACAATTGTATTCCTCTTCGTGCCTGTTGTGTGGGTTCCGGACAGGGGTAAGGAGCCACCTCTTCAAGAGATAGCCAGCATCACCTGCATGGGTGCAACAATGGATATGTGTAAGTGATTACATCAAATGGAACCAGTACCTATCACATATCCGTATACATGCATGGAAGTAATCAAAGTAACTGCAATGTGGGAAGGTGATCTAGTCCTTGCAAGTGTTCATCCACTGTGCATGCCTATGGCAGTTGTTTCCATGAACTAGGTGATGTGTAGTCATTCGTATCCTTTGGTCCTGTCACTTTTGGAACCAGACTCCTAGTGATCTGCCATTCCTAACTTGATGTCCCCATGCTGGCATGCAGCACTTCTGTTGTGGTGTACAGGTGAGATTCCGTATATTAGCTTCAGGTGATCCCTTTGTATGCACTCAAGGTCGCATTTCCGTTGTGATGCTGTTCAGCGGACATTTGCATTGGCCATATTGGCAGCATGTTGCTGCATTGTGTTGTAGAGGGTACGGTCTGATGATGTGCAGTGTACATGTGGATGGATATGGCATGGTCACACTAATGGCTTATTGTCATTGTTGTGCAGCTTACGTCTTGCATATTGTTTTCATGTGTCGGGCTCAGTCTGGACTGCCTTGGGGGACAGTGGTGTATTTCAGTATGGGCATTGTTTAGTTCGTCAACTGATCTCACCAAGTTGGAGTATGCATCTCTCCCCCCCAGTCACACCCAGTTGGAGTATGCATCTCTCTCCCCCCGATCACACCCAGTTGGAGTATGCATCCTTCCCCCCCCCAATCACCCCCAGTTGGGATATGCATCCCTCCCCCCAATCACACCCAGTTGGAGTATGCATCTTGACCCCCCCCCAATCACACCCAGTTGGAGTATCTATCTCTCCCCCCCAATCACACCCAGTTGGAGTATTCATCTCTCCCCCCAATCACACCTAGTTGGAGTATGCACCCCCCCCCAATCACACCCAGTTGGAGTATGCATCCCTCCCCCCCAATCACACCCAGTTGGAGTATGCATCTCCCCCCCAATCCCAATCACACCCAGTTGGAGTTTGCATCTCTCCCCCCCCCAATCACCCAGTTGGCGTATGCATCCCTCCCCCCCAATCACACCCAGTTGGAGTATACATCCTCCCCCCCCAATCACACCCAGTTGGAGTATGCATCCCCCCAATCACACCCAGTTGGAGTGATGCATCTCTCCCCCCCAATCACACCCAGTTGGAGTGATGCATCTCCCCCCCAATCACACCCAGTTGTAGTATGCATCCTTCCCCCCCAATCACACCCAGTTGTAGTATGTATCTCTCCCCCCAATCACACCCAGTTGGAGTATGCATCTCTCCCCCCCAATCACACCCAGTGGAGGGTGTATCCACCCCCCAATCACACCCAGTTGGAGTATGCATCCTTCCCCCCCAATCACACCCAGTTGGAGTATGCATCCCCCAATCACACCCAGTTGGAGTATGCATCTCTCCCCCCCAATCACACCCAGTTGGAGTATGCATCTCCCCCCCCCAATCACACCCAGTTGGAGTATGCATCCCCCCAATCACACCCAGTTGGAGTATGCATCCCCCCCCAATCACACCCAGATGGAGTATGCATCTCCCCCCCATTCAGACCCAGTTGGGAGTATGCATCCCTCCCCCCCAATCACACCCAGTTGGAGTATGCAACCCCCCCCAATCACACCCAGTTTGAGTATGCATCTCTCCCCCCCAATCACACCCAGTTGGAGTATGCATCTCCCCCCCAATCACACCCAGTTGGAGTATGCATCCTTCCCCCCCAAATCACACCCAGTTGGAGTATGCATCCCCCCCCCAATCAAACCCAGTTGGAGTATGCATCTCCCCCCGCCCAAATCTACTCCCTACATCACACTGCCATGTACTTGCCATGCTACTCACCGAGTAGCCAGGAACATTGTCCGGCATGTCGCTCCATGTAGCGTGGTATCGTTGAGTTCCGCAGGACCATTGAATCATGGGTTGATCCGGGATATCGGGCACAACAATGTGTGATGATCTTGTTAGAGTCACATACCATTTGCACGTTGACGGAGTGGTATTGCTTTCGGTTTCGGTACACTGCCTCCATGGCATGTGGGACCACCAATTCCACAGGGGTGCAGTCGAGGGCCCGATGCAATTTGAGATGCCTGCCAGTGAATGGAAGCCAACTTTGGTGTTAGAGATCTCCTGGGCAGTCCGTGGCAGGGATATGTGTTCACTTGTGTCCCGTGGCAGGGATATGTGTTCACTTGTGTGCTTCAGGAGGGCATTGAGCACCTGGTTCAGCGTGCGTGAATATACTGGTTGCGATATGCCATGCATCTGCCCTACCGTGGGCTGGTAGGTGTCTGTGGCCAGAAAGTGGAGCACAGAGACCACCTTCAGTAGAGGGGAGATGTTGGTGCGGATGTCTATGAGGCTGACAATGTCGTTGTGTATCATGTCCACAATGGTGGTGATGGTATCCCGGTCCAGACGGTACAGGGTGTGGATCTGCTCAAGGGTTAGGTTGAATGGACTGGCTCTGATTCTGGGGATTGGTGGCTGCCTCTGTGGTACAACTGCCTGCACTGGTGGGGCATGCTGTGCCTGTCTCGCTCTCCTTCTCCTACTGCGTCTCCTCTGTGCTGCCTGTTGTTGTTGCTGTTGCAATGCAATCATGTCCTCCAGCCCCAGGATTGCTACTAGTATTGGAATCATTTTGGTGTGTGAATGGGTGTGGGAAGGGGTGTGGTGTGCTCCTTTTGTGCTGCCCCAGTCTACATTGCCTCCACCTGTGCTGATTGTGTGCTCCTGTGGCAGTTGGGAACACTGCACATGGGCCTTTACGGGTGGTTCGCGATGGCGGTATTTCTGCCATGCCGGTATCAGCTTTTTGGGCCTGATTCATGCCGCTATTTGCATGTCTGCCTGACATGTGATGTACTCCTATTTCCGCCATGCCGCTAGTGCCGGCATGAGGGGTCGCGTGCCTGCGCCCATGCTGCTATTAGAGGCGCCGTTCTTTGCGGTGCCGATAATAGCACTTAGGCGGCTTGTAATAGACCAGAGCGGTTAGCGATGCCAGTAATCCTTTACCGACATCGTTTTTCCCTTACCTCCTACCTCGTAATGAGGCACACTGTCCTCTTTGGATTTTTCATAAAATGTTGCTGCTTGCAACCTTGGTTCAAACACAAGCTGGTTTGGTATCAGTCTCTCCGACTCACTGGCTGTGCTGTCTTTACTAGCGCTGCTTTGTTGTAGGAGCCAAGGACAGTACCACGGCAGCAATCGCTTCTCCCTTCCTTGGTTATCGACGTGGTAGAGCCCCGGGCACCTTGGATGCAGAGTGTAGGTTTGTTCAGCTTTAGTTCCCAGTCTTAGGCTTCTTATTTTCCAAGGTTCGCAAAAGTAACAGTCTTTAAAGGTTAAGGTCACTTCCCTTCTTGAAACCCTCTCTGGTCTTGCCGTCTTTCTCCTTGTATTAAACTGCCATCTTGGAACTGCTGTTTCCCTGTGTGCTTTTCCTTGCTCAGAGAATGCTTTTGTGCACCGCCTTTTATCCCGGTGGGGAAATGTGATGGAAGTCAGGTGTGTGTAATGATCAGTAATTGCCTGACCTTGCCTGACCATTGTATTGGGTCATGTCAGGTGTACAACTCTGGTGTTAGTCCCTTGTCACCCACTGTGAACTGTCCGTCAGAAAGTATTTGTGTCAGCAAGGGAAGGCAGGGGTGAGGGGGTGGTAGAGTTCCTAGGTATCCTACCTGGTAGGTATGGGAAAAGGTGTTAGAGGGAAGGGGATACCGAATCTCAACATCCGGTGCCCCACTTCCACTTCCGAAGACCCCTCACCTAGGTGATCCTCCCATACAGGTCCTCCCCCAGGAACTGGATCCAAAAGCGATGGTCGTGTCATGGCCACCTGGATGACCGATCCCCGGTGACTAGCGGTTGAGACACCTTCAGGTTTCTCACAGTACGCATTTGCCGAGATGACGTCAGAGCTGGAAGAGTGATTCGCCAGGAACTGATGGTCAATTCTTTCTGATGATTTAACATACCTCTATGTGAACTCACACATTTATGATTAAACACATGGACACAATGAGGAATGTCCTGTTTTTGATTCAGTTGAACTAAAGTTTAATGTGGAAGTGTAAACTATGTACACGGTGTCAACCATCCCCCACCCCTCAACAACAACCCAACACACCATCTCCCCTCCTTCACCCATCAACACCACCCTAACACCCACTGTGCCTAAATACAGAGTCACTTGTATGGCCTCTTCCCCTTCAAGCATTCCCCCAGCGACATAGGGCCCAGAACGCGCTATGATCAGCGTCTTGGGGTGCTCGGCAAAGAACCCTCCATTGGTGTTGCCAAACTAGATGGAATTGACCCTGGCACCCGGATGTGTTGCATAGTTAGTTCCATGTTTTCTTGCATGGCCTCGGCAAAGGCAGAGATGTCTTCAGTTAGCTCCCTAACGCGCTGCCCATGCACTGTTAGTGCGGCAGTCATAGCAGCTGCCTGTGCACGGTCGCGCTCCATGCACTGCACAATCCGGCATGTGGCACCCTGGATGCAGTCCCGGATGGCCTGGTGGTGGAGGGAGAGTGTATTTGCGATTGTCTCCATTTGGACCTGGCACTTTTCTATAGCGTCCAGCCTCAGCATGATGGTGTGGTCAGTTGTGGGCTGGGGAATGGTTGGTGTGCTATGGGGAGAGCCGAAGCTGAAACATTGCGTCCCATTCTAGGGGGGAGTCTGTGTCTCCCTCTGATGTCTTGGTCTGCTGGTCATGTTGCATGCTGTCTTCGCTAGCTGATGCTCGGGCGCCCTGTGCCTGTCAGGTGGATTGTTCCACACTGACTTAATCCCACCCGCCAACAGCTGTGTCACCCATAACAGGCACTTTGGCTGGCTGTTGCAGTACAGATGGAGTAGTACTCCCTGAGGCACTTGGGGTGGATGCAGGTCCTGCGCTGGCACCAGCAGGCCTGGTTTTGCTGGGACCTGGTGTGACATGCTGTTGCTTGCGCTTGCCCATCGCGTCAGATGGCACTTCTGTGGATGTTGTGGATGTTGACGCTCTGGCAACTCTAGTCGTCAATGAGCCTCCCCGCTCATCCTCCTCTACATCATCCTGAGCTGGCTGAGAGCCTGTAGGGGGAGAAATTACAAGTTGTCAGACGTTTTGCGTTCCTGTGCATTGGCATGCAAGTCACACATGCTATTAATGAGATGCACAACCCACCCATGTGGCCAGGAGTGTATGGATGTACATGGACCGTTGCATGTGGCCAAGGCAGGGTGGGTCTGTTCGCAGCTGAGTGTGTCTGACCCATGGCCAGGTGCCCTTTGCCCCTAGTGGGGCCAAGGTGGCCTGTCTATTCAGGTGCAGCTGGCTGGGTCAACCATGCATGGAAGTGGCTCTGATGTGGTGTACTGTTATGGACATCTGCTGGCATCCAGGCTCCACCTTTGCTTTAGCAGCTCATGGGGCGATTGTATGTGTATGTTGTGGAGCCAACAGCTATGCCCAGTTTTGTTTGGTGTTTGACTCATTTTACCCATGCAGGTGTAGGGAGTCCAACACTGCCATATGGCTCTGCTACCATACCAGCATGGGGTTGCCTGACAGGGCCCGGCACATGCTGGTTTGACATATGCGCTGTCGTGATTACTTGCACAGCACACTTCTGCTGGCATGGCGAGCGCCAGCAGGAGAGTGGGGCGCATTATACTTCGATAGGGCACACGCCACACCTTCAAACTCCACACAATCTCAGGGGTGCACTTGGTGGCCTCCCCCAGGCTACCGTGGTGCGGGGCTGATGTGACACCCCAGCAGGTCACCCTGACTGCCCGTGCCTGATGCTGGGCCTGCTGGCATCTGTCCCTGTCCATTGTTACAATTAGTGCTAAGGGATACTTTCTTTGGTTGGTCATTTGCAATGTGCATGGGGGGAGGGTGACTCGCTTCCTGGCTGCTGGCACCCGTCTCCGCTCTGCCAACTCTCTCGATCCCCTCCATATCAAGGATGGTGCTAGCCTTCTCCCCCAGTGTGAGGGCAAGAGGCTTGTGGTACCGCCTCCTGTGGCCATGGCTTCCTCTCCTGTGTTGGGAGAGGAGGCCCCGCACTCTGACCTGAAGATCATTCCACTGTTTCCGGCAGTCTTTGGCATCTCGGGGGACCATGCCTATTGCCGTCACCTTCTGGCTTATTGATTGCCAGATTGCAGTCTTCCGCTGCCCAGATGTTTTCCTCTGCCTGCTTGCATACAATGCCTCCCAATTGCCCACCACCTCATCAGTGAGGACTTGTAGCTCCCTTTCACTGAATTTTGGCTTCCTAAGCCGGTGTTTGGGCACCTTCTCTCTGGTCCTCTCTTGCAACACGATTCCTGTGACTTTTGGGTCGGGACAACTGAAGGAAGTGGGGTATTCAAGGTGAATTCTATTTTTGAGGTCATAGTACCCTACGTGTTCCTCGCGTACGCATTTTTTGTGTTGCTGGGTGCCACAGCGTACTGCGTGACATTTTTACTTCACACATGGGCTAGCGATGGGTTGTTACGTGACCGGTTATTTTTTAACCAGGGGTTACATAGAGCCATGCAGGAGCACAGTGGTATGTATTACATCATGTACCCTGCCCCCTCACTCCAATTGCCCAGGACAATTGATAGCTGCACCTCCCATTGCGCTAATCCATCAGTGCCATGACTGGGAAGGCAACAAGTGGGAAGGGAGGCAAAGGTGGCCGAGGTGGGCGACATGGGCAAGGTGTCTGAGGTGTCCAGGCCCGTGCAGGGAGAGCTATTCCCCCCACCCAACAGGGTCAGGGAGATGCAGCTGATGCTGACATCCCCAGCACCCATGGGCCAGCAGAGTCATCTGCTGTCCAGAGCTGCCAGGGTGTGGAAGCTGTAAGGGCTGGGCAGATGTCACCCCAAAGTACCTGGAATAGCAGAGATCGACGACGAGTCGTCGACGGATCCTTCTTGAGCGGCTCCCTTTAAAGGAAGAGTCACAGATCATCGAGATCCCTCGAAGAAGGTAAACTCGGCGTCGAGGCGGCAGCTTCGGTCCCATCGGTGCCCGGTGCTCGTCGACGGCGAATGAGACCGTAGGTAAGGTTAAGAGCGGTGGAATCAAGGGCATACTCTCCTGAAAGTGTCACGAGGCGCTGGGTATCATGAACATAATTTGTATAGATGACCCCTTCAGTATCATGCTGATTAAGAAGTAGATGCATGAAGATATTAAACATAGTCGGTGACATGCAGGCACCCGGTGGCACGCGGCAGGGGACCAAAAACTCCTCTGCCATCAACTTTTGTGAGAAGACTCTGGCCTTGCATTCAGAGAGGAATGAAAGAACCCAGCCGGCAGCTGAGGCTGAGAACTGTGCTGAGCTGCATAGTCTGTCCACAAGAACGGATTGATCAAATCCCGCAGACAGATCAAGAAGCACAAGCAGACTAAGTTCCCTTTATCGAAGATGTCAAAGATGTTAATTTTTAAATCAAGGAGAGTGTACTCTGTACTATGGCCTCGTTTCTGGCCTAGAATATTGTGACGAAACAAGAATTCTTTGATCTGTAGCTGGGCTTCTTTGTCCATTATCTTCAGCAGGTAAGGAACATTCATGATCTGCTGGTAATTTCCTGCCACACTCGGATGCAAAGAGAGTTTTTTGATCAACTCGGGAATCCAGGCCTTTTTTATGTTGGCTGGGACAGTGCTTTCCCTGAAGGAATCATTTAGACATATGGTGACAAGAGGTGCAAGCTGGACAGCACACTCCTTAACTGTAAGGGCTGGGCAGATGTCACCCTTACAACTTGTAGGTTTTAGTTGTCTAAGGACATCAACCAGGTGTTGCTCAGTAAGGGGTAGGAATTCAAATTTGGGGCAGTCAGTCTTGATGCTCGTGGGAGCGGGCTCAGACTTAGTTACCTGCATTGTTTTGGTGTGACGGTCTTTCTGAATGTTCTCTAATTTGCTGATATAGCATTTTGAATAGAGAAGCACCAGTTTGAATCTTTGGTGACCTCTGAGTGCAATGCATAGGGGTTCTCAAGTTCTATCTTAAATAATTCCCCTGAGTTAGGGCCCCAGCAATTCTTTGATCATAGTAACATCTTTTTGCATCTAATATAGCTTTTTTATAGGCACTTGTCACTATAGAGTACATGGTTTTGTGTTCTGGTGAGCGTGTTTTTACCCATTGTCTCAGAGCCCTTAACTTAGATGTTCTTAGACTAACTACCATCAGGAGGTCCAAGAGAAGGTGCTGAACATGCCCTTCGACAGTGAGAACCTGTTTGGAAGGGCAGTCGACGAGTGCCTCCAGTCCATCAAAACAGATACGTAGACGGCACGTTCCCTTGGAACTCTTCAGCAGGACCGCTTGTTGTCTTTTCGCTCCTTCAGGGGAAAATCGAGCAGGTCATCAAAGGGTTTCTCCATGTCTTACAGACAGCCTCCCCGTTGCTCAATGCAAAAAGCCCACATGGGTCGCTCCCAGGCCTACGGTAGCGGAGGACAGTGTCAGCATCACCGGCAAGGCAGGACACCAGCGTCAAAGCAAGACTCAACCGGCCAAGACGTCGGGCCCCATGGCGGGAAGGCCGGCTGACGAAGTTAATCAGCGAGTGAAGGAAGATCACCACCGACACATAGGTGCTGAATGCTATTGCCCAGGGGCACACCTGGGAGCGGCCATGTGGGCTTTTTGCATTGAGCAGCGGGGAGGCTGTCTGTAAGACATGGAGAAACCCTTTGATGACCTGCTCGATTTTACCCTGAAGGAGCGAAAAGTCAACAAGCGGTCCTGCTGAAGAGTTCCAAGGGAACGTGCCATCTATGTATCTGTTTTGATGGACTGGAGGCACTCGTCGACTGCCCTTCCAAACAGGTTCTCACTGTCGAAGGGCATGTTCAGCACCTTCTCTTGGACCTCCTGATGGTAGTTAGACTAAGAACATCTAAGTTTAGGGCTCTGAGACAATGGGTAAAAACACGCTCACCAGAACACAAAACCATGTACTCTATAGTGACAAGTGCTGAGCTGCATAGTCTGTCCACAAGAACGGATTGATCAAATGCCGCAGACAGATCAAGAAGCACCAGCAGAGCTAAGTTCCCTTTATCGAAGATGTCAAAGATGTTAGTTTTTAAATCAAGGAGAGTGTACTCTGTACTATGTGCGCATTCCCTTGTCCTCTCTCCTACTAGGTATCATCAACACACTCAGACAATGTTGATGCAAGATGATCCTCATCCCCCCGGCGTGGCCGAGGCAGATTTGGTATCTGGTTCTTCTCAGCCTGTCAGCGTCGCCCCCAGTCAAGTTGACAGTGTTTTTGGATCTGCTCATCAGAGAGGGAGGCGTAATCCTCCATCACGACCCAGGATCACTCAACCTGAAGGCTTGGCTCCTGCAGCCTTAGAGTTTGGAGGTTATGAGTTACCAGCGGACTGCAAAGAGGGCCTCGTTAAATCAAGGGTGTTGTGGACTCTGAACTGCTACGGCCATAATTGAAAGCATTATAGTATGTGGTGCCGGTCGCACAAGATGACCACTCTCAGGGTCACTGCTCCACAGATTCTTCCATACTTGGCTGTCGGCAAAAGCTGGATTCACTCACGCATCCATCAAGGTGAATCTGGTTTCCATCTTGCGCTACACCAGCTTCCCTGGGAGATCCTCGCTGTGGTCCCACAGACTCATCAAGGAGTTTCTCAAAGGACTTTTCTGATCCTTCCCGCCGCTGAAGGTTCCTGCCCCGTCGTGGGAACTCAACGTGGCTCTGATGAGGCTAATGGGGCCCCCCTTTCTGCCTATGCATCAGGCCCCTCATGTTTCTCTCATGGAAGATGGCTTTCCTTGTGGCCATCACCTCTGCCAGACAGGTGGGTGAGATTCAGGCCCTATCCTACAAACTGTATCTGACTTTCCACGAAACGTGGGTGGTACTGCATACACACTCCTCTTTCATGCTGAAGGTTCTGTCTGAATTCCACCTCAACAAGCCTTTGGTTTTGCCTGTGTTCTTCCCAAAACCTTTGTCTCCGGTGGAGAGGGCCTTGCAATCGCTGGACGTTGCTCATGCTCTGAAGTTCTACGTGGCACGCACAAAGAGTTTTCGCAATACTTCTCAATTGTTTGTGAACTTTGGTCCTGTGAACCATGGGAAGGCCTTGTCCAAGTCTTCCATCTCAAGATGTCTCTCTGGCTGCATAATGCACTGTCATCGGCTCAGTCTGTTCCGGGGTAAGTGTTGATTGATTCCGTCGAGCCTTGCCACCTCCCATGGTTGTGTAATGTGTACTGCTGTGTATTTGTTATTCATGAGCATGTGAATCCATGGCAGACCCCATGCTGGAGAAGTTTTAAGTTACTTACCTGTAACTATTGTTCTCCAGCAGGGGTCTGGTATGGATTCACATACAAACACTCCTTCCAGCCAATCTGCTGCTCTTCTTGGTCATACTGCCACTTTTCGTGCTTACCAAATCTGAAGATGGCTGCCAGAGGCGGGGCTTAGGGAGAGAACTGTAATAGGATGGGTGCAGTATGACCCAGAGGACAGTGATTGGTTTAGAGGAGAAATACAGTTTTAAAGTTAAAATGAAACTGTTTTTTTCTTTTAAAGAGGATTCCCAGCCTGACGACGGGGAATATTCATGAGCATGTGAATCCATGCCAGACCCATGCTGGAGAACAATAGTTACAGCTAAGTAACTTAAACCTTACTCAACATCTGTCTTCTCTATCTGGATGTCTCCAATCTGGTATTGATCAGCAATTCAGGGAGTCTTGGTAGTACAGTCACTTCTATCTCTTGTTCTTCTCCCTTGACTGTATACCACAGATAGGCTTTGCAGCCTTCACTGATGCATATATATGCAGTTAGCCATTACCTGTTCCGGTAAGACTGAATTAGACCATTTGGCTGTTTGGAGACTCCCGGAGTCAAGCACTGCTAGGCTCTCTTGGTCTTTGATCGTGACAGGGATTTTATATATTTTCGTGGCCTATTCCTTTGCCATAATTTTGGTCTCTTCTGATATCTCCACTGTACGATATTCCTTTACAGCCACCAAACATTGTTGTCCTTGGGGACTTATTTGCTGCAACATAAGCCTGTATCTATTGGTTCGGGTTCGGTTTATGATTTTACAAAATCAGGTGGCATGCTCTACCTTTCCACAGATTAAACATGTTGGTGGTCCCCACTGTGTGGCACTTCCATGAGGTCGTTAGGACTTATGTGGTTGAGTACCCAATACTGACTGTGGAGGTATATCAAGTCTGCCTGCACCCAGATGGATGGCAGGGACTAGGATCCCCTCTTTTCTCCTTGGAACGGGAGGCGGTGGAGTGTTATGTCCGGGCAGACCTTTAGAGCAGTGTACAGTGGTCTCCGCTTTTGTGTTCTTTGCGTTCCAGTGGCCCTTTGAATAGTCTGCTCCAGGGTCAACTGGTGTAATTGATAAACTGACCTTTGCAGATTTGTTGATAGTGAGTGAACAAACTTCAAGAAATCTTTGATTTCTTCTCACATTTGTTGAGCCATCCTTTTCTATACTAAGTTTCTAATTTGGTAGGATATCTGCCTCGACCCTTGACTAGACATTGATTTTGAGACCAGACCAGGAGATGGTGTGCAAATGAGGTCACACAGAACTAAAGTACGGTCCATAGAGTGATGCATATAGATTTGGTAAGGTATATATGAGGCATGTGTGCAGCGCAAGAGGCACTTAGATTTGTGTGATTAAAAATAAGAGGAGAAAAGCACTGTTGACTGGTATCAGTATCTGTGTTGCTGCACAGACACGTCGCCCATGTGGTGTCACAAAGGGAACAACCACTCAGCTGACATTGCATAAACGTGTGGGGGGTACGGTCTGATTTTAGTCTGGCTCACCATCGATTGGCAAAATCAAAAGTTAGGAGGTGTGATAGACCTCCTATAGTTGATGATCTGCCATGAACTATATGGGGGCTGTCTCACTGGGAAGAGTGTACACTGCACAGAAGCTGAGAATCCAAATGGTGAAGACAACAGATTCTGGATTGCAACCCTTATCTCTTCCCAATGTGGAGCTCCATTTTAGGTTCCAGTAAACACGATACTGGCTGTGGACTCGGGATAATATATCTTCTCTATAATAGAAAGCTAGTCATAAATCATCATCCAATAACCAGTGACAGGTTCACATACACATCCTTGCCCTGCTCTTTCTAAGGATCACACAATGAGGTAGGCTACTTGAGTATGCATTCTAGTGCTTCTGATTCATTGTGTTGCTATTAAGGCTTCCAGGGAAACAACCCCTGCATGGCCAGGGGCTGTTTGGTCTTTGTAGATTAATAACATGCATTATGAATGTTATCATCCAGTGACTTAAGTGATGAAACAACTCCCTGTTTTCATTCTATCAATAAAGTGGCAACCATGAACGCCCTCTGAAGCTTCCATTCCAGAAATTGAGTAACCGGCAGTTCTATAGCAAAGCTTTATGTCCAGACTAGTGTTCCCTGGAGAAATGTAGGACTACTAGTGATGTAGTAAAGGCTCTTGGTTTATCTGGGTGTGTTGCAACTAGGGCGAGGGGCTAGAACGGCTGTGTACAGATGTAATAAGAAATCCTTCCCTTAGACAACTTAATTCCTCTTAGTGAAGGTTAGGAGGATTTCTGAAAAGTCCTCAGGCGACAGTTTAGGAAGAAGGTTTTATTATTTTATTTTTATTTGGTGGATTTAAGGAAGACCTGCTTGAAGGAATGCCAGTTCAACGCGGTGAGAGAACAAGGGAGACAGAAGCAGGCTGACATAAGGTGAAAAAGCTGGTGTGGGTGTGGCCTGTATAGTCTTGTGTTGATGTATTATTACCAGGTTTTGCCTGTATAGAATATTGAAGGCATTCGCTATGACATTATCAACAGCATGGGAGAGTAACATGGGTAGGACACGAAGGTGTGCATAACTTAAATATTTTAGCATATCCCTTGTAGGAGGGGCAGATTAGATAACCTTTTGCAGGATCAAGGTAGCCAAATCCAAGGTTAACAGTCATCTTACTGAAGGGCTAGTAAACAGGAAGAGTTGCCCATAATTAAACATGTGCTGGCATGATTTAGTGAATGCGACATGGGGTTAGTGGATCTATGCTTGAAGTGAGATGCTTTCAGATCAGGCCAGCTGATGGCACCTATTTTAGGTGGTTAGGTCCCATATGCGGCGAGCCAGGATGTCAGCTCTCTTGGACCTCATGCAATTATGTGGGGTTTTAGGTTTGGGGGCAGCTTATTACAGTTTTTGCTGCATTTTGTGGTTTTCCTCTACCTGGTCAACCCCATATCTATGTCCACCACACATGAAATGAATGAGTATGTTTTGCATGCTGTGTCCTGGCAGAGTGGCATATTGTGGGTATACTGGATCGGCCACTGCTGCCTAGATTAGGGGAATGAGGCTGGTGCCCCCGTATGCTGAAATGTATGCAACAAAACTATACTAAGCTGCCTGAACCCAAGCACACCAATGCTTATGGAACAGCATCCAACATTGGTACATTTAAGTAGAAATTAAAACGAAACACTGGAAGAAAAAGGGAGGAAAGCAATAAGCAAATGCACAGTCTGTGTACCCCACTGTCTAAAGACTAACACGCCTGGTATCCTTCTTGAACAACAAATGAGAAGCACTATCTAAAGTAATTCTCAGTGTGCCAATTAGAATGCCAAGTACCCACCTCTGTGTATGCCAGTTTACATGCTGAGCTCCCATCATGAGTCACCCGGATGGTGCAGTTAGTCAGTTTGTTTTCAAATAAGCCATTAGGGCTTTACGAATATTAGGGGAATCATTCAAAGAGGTCTCCCAGTCGCCTTGACATGAGTCCCCTCCTATGTGATCCTCCCACCTAATACCACCCCCAGGGTCAGGATCATGCTGCCTTTCCCAGACCACATGAGAGGAGGCCCATGTCGGGATCTTAGGGAGGATCTCACTCGATTCACCACATCCTGTAGTGACTCTTCAGGATAGGTTTGGCCTTTTCATAGTTACATGTGCTGACCATCTCCCCCTACTTCATTGCCATCTCCCGGCTTCCACAATGTGGGCAATATCTGAACGCATCACGTCCTAATGCTGCATTTTGGGATTTGCTCTTCCTGGTCAAAACCATATCTATGTTCACCACAAATAAAATAAATGAATGAGTATGTTTTGTGTGCTGTGTCATGGCATATTAGATGTGACACGGTTGCCTAGATTAGATGACTGTAGTATATGGGGTCACCTTTTAAAATATATCAAATTTGTATCAGATTTGTATAAACTGAATATACAGTTTTTTTGTGTTTTGATATCAAAAGGGTATAATTTATATCAGTTTTCTGTACAGTAAATATATATTTTTTTAAATTTGGGAGAGTGGTGTGCGCTCTTGCTTGGTTGAGGGCAAAGTGAGTTGTGAGGATTTAGACGGCGAGTGTTAGGGTTTGGGGACGCGATTATGATGCGGGAGTAGGCTTGGATTTAAGGCCTGACGTCATAATTTTACAACAGATTGTATATGAAGTTGTTGTATATTTGATAAGCCTTTGAATAATTTTATATAAAGCTGGTGGGCATTTTGATAAGCTTTTGAATAATTGTATATAAAGCTGGCAGGCATTTTGATCAGAACTTAAATAATGTTTATATAAACTTTCAGTTATTTTTATATAAAGTGGGGGTATATTTGTTATGACCTTGAAGCACTTGTATATAAACTTTATATATATTTTATATTATTTTTGTATAAAGCTGGCATATTTTGTAAGAATGTTTGATATACATTTGATTGAAAGGGCCGGCTTAAGGCTAGGGTGACATTGGGGTGGGCTTTTGGAAGTCTGATATATCGCTTTGTTAGCGACGAGGTGGAAAACACAGCACTTTTTGAGCTAACCAAGGGATAGTCAGAAAATGTCGACTATGATCAGCTATAGTTACGACAGGGGGAGAACAACCCAGGAACCCTGGGGGATTTTATGATGTATGAGGGGATGGAAGATGCTCAGATGTAATGGGCGGTTATGAACCCAAAGAGTTTTGGGACAATGACGATGCAGTTATGGAGCAGCCATCTGCGGCCGATGTAATCTCGGAAGACAAGGACTGTGACGCAATGACTCTGCAGGTAGATGCAGCGATGTCACCAGAGATGCATTCCGGCCCCCGGAACCATGATGAAAAACAAGGTTGTGTGCAGGGGTGGGTTGAACCAGGCTGCGGCAGAAACTATTAATACTTATTGGCCCTCATCAGGAGTCCGGCGCTAAACCATGGTGCTATTAGCACCATGGTCCATGCCGGAGTCCGCCATGGAGAAAGGGGGAATTACCGCCCCATTCCAAGGTTGGCGGGGCGGTAATTCCCCCTTTCTCCATGGCCCTTCCCCATTCCCATTTCTGTCCCATAGGGCTCAAAGGCCCAGGATCTCCTGGAGGCTGTGGCTCATCACGTAGACACCTCGGCTCGGGGCCTGATGCTTGGGGTTGATACCTCACAGCAGACGTGGCTGCATGCCACTAAATTTTCTAAGGAAGTGCAAGACAAGGTGTTGGACCTTCCATTCGATGGTAAGGAGCTTTTTCATTCTTCTACTGATGTAGAGCTCACCAAAACCAAGGATAGCACTCAGAGGGCTAAATCATTGTCTGTTCTGGTTAAAGCTCCTTTCAAATCCCAGAGACCGTTGTCGCAAAGTCGACTTTCCTCTGGTTTTAGGGGCTTCCTCGACCGCAAATCTCGCAGAGTGGATACTCCTGCGGGGAATAACCGCCGTAGACAGCGTACGCGGTTTTTCTCCCGCTCCTCGACCTCCTCATCAGGTTCTGGTGGCACCGCCACCGATAAGCCTGCCAAATGAGGGTTTTCCGCGCTCCCACGATCCCCGGTGGGAGGACGCATTGCGTCTCATTGGGAGGCGTGGCAGACCATCACAGAAGACAGATGGGTCTTGTCAGTCGCTCGAGCGGGCTTCCGCTTACCTTTACCCCCTACCCCATCCCTCAACCCTCGTTTTCAGCTGTCGGGCTCACCCTCCCTCAAGGCCGAGGTTCAGAAACTTCTGGACCTCAGAGCTGTGGAACCTGTTCCCCTTGGGGAGCGAGGGGAGGGCTTCTACTCCCGGCTGTTTACGGTGCCCAAACCCAACCAGGCTGGCCTGCGCACCATCCTAGACTTTTCCCAGTTCAATCTTTTCCTACCCCAAGAGAAATTCAAGATGATCACGCCCGGCCAGATTCGCTCCTCTTTGCAGATGGGCAATTGGCTCAGCGTGGTGGATCTTCAGGATGCGTACATGCATATCCTGATTTGGAATCCACACAGGAGATACCTCCGCTTTTCTTTGGGAGAGGAGCACTTCCAGTTTCGGGTGCTTCCTTTTGGCCTCAGCTCATCACCGCGTGTCTTCACGAAGATGATGCCGGTGATTGCGGCCTATCTTCGTCTCCAGGGTATCCATGTGTATCCTTATTTAGACGACTGGCTCTTACGCAGCCCTTGTCCGTTGGCAGCAGCGGGCAACCTCCAGTCTCTCCTTCAGCTCCTGTTCCATCTTGGGCTGTCGGTGAACTGGCGGAAATCCTCCATGACGGTCTCACAGGACCTGATCTTCCTGGGTTTTAGTTGGAACACGATCAACTGCAGAGTGTATCTGACCAGGGACAGAATGGCGGACCTGTTGGCCACGTGTCAGATGTTTGCGCAGTCGGAGAGCATGTCGGCCTGGTGGTTCCAGAGGCTTCTGGGCCTCATGGTCTTGTGTGTACTGGCTCTTCCTCTTGTTCGTCTCAAAGTGAGACGGACCCAGATGGCTCTTCGGAGTTCCTGGCGTCAGGCTGTGGACCCGGATTCAAGCGGATAATGATTCCGGATTCCATGAGAGTGGACCTGGACTGGTGGTCATCTCTCAGCAACCTGTCGGTAGGCGCGGGGTTTCAGGACCCAGCCCCCATGGTGACGATCACGACGGACCCCTCCCTTTTGGGGTGGGGAGCGACGTTAGATCTTCTTCAGGTCTCGGACCTCTGGTCGCCTCAGGACAAGCTCCTGCACATAAATCATTTGGAGCTTCTGGCGATCTTTCTCGCGCTCAAGGCGTTCAGACTGCTCATTGTCAACAAGATGGTCCGCATAAGAACGGACAATGTGGTATCAATGTATTACATAAACAAGCAAGGGGGGACAAAGTCTCCCCCCCTCGTGAACCTGTCCATCCAGATTTGGGAGTGGGCCGTGCTTCATGGTGTCTGGCTGCTTGCAGTGCACATCCCGGGCCAGCTGAATGTCACAGCGGATGCCCTCAGCCGGCGGACAGTGGTCAGCTACGAGTGGGAGTTGAAGGAGGAGGTCCTATCATGGATTTTCTCGCGTTGGGGCACACCGGAGGTGGACCTCTTCGGCATGGCGGTGAACAAGAAACTTCCTCAGTATGCCTCCAGAGGGGGGCTGGGAGCCTCCTCTCTGGGGGATCCTCTCGAGATTCCATGGCACAACATGAGAGCTTACGCCTTCCCGCCTCTGCCTCTAGTTCACCGTGCAATTTGGAAGTTGAAGAACTCTGTGAACTGTTCCCTTCTAGTGATAGTCCCGTGGTGGTCGGCCAGGTTTTGGTTCTCAGAACTTCAACACCTGTCGGTGTCTCCGCCGATCAGGTTACCAGTATCTCCCGATCTTCTTCACCAGGGGGAACAACAGATGTGGCACCCCTCCCCACAATCGCTCAGCTTGGCGGCATGGTGCCTGAGTTCAAGTCTTTGGAGCATCTGAGTTTGTCTGCGGATAACATGCACATTATCCAGGCAGCCAGGAAACCCTCGACCAGATCTCAATACAGGAGTAAATGGCTCAGGTTCTGTCATTGGTGTTTGGAGAAGAAGTTGGATCCGAGGGTGGCCACGTTTGACATGGTGCTGTCCTTTGTGTCCTCCCTAGCAGAGTCAGGGGTTCATGTTCAGTCATGCAGGACTTATCTCTCAGCGGTTTCCGCTTACCTTTCTACAGACCTTTGTTCTTATTCTCTAACTAACCCAGTGGTGAAGAGGCATTTTGTTGGCTTGACACACCTCTACCCTCCGGTTCGTAATCCGCACCCGCCATGGGACCTAAATGTAGTCCTGACGGCGCTGTGCCATAAACCCTTTGAACCAATGGCTACGGTAGACCTCAAGTACTTGTCTTGGAAAGTGTCCTTTCTGGTCGCCGTTACGTCAGCGAGGAGAGTGAGTGAGCTCCAGGCATTGTCGGTGGAGCATCCTTTCTTGGTCTTTCACAAGGACAAGGTAGTCCTTCAGACAAACCCGGCTTTTCTACCGAAGGTGGTGACCGAATTCCATCTGAATCAGTTGATCTCCCTTCCGGTCTTTTTTCCGAACCCTGCCTCAGAGGCTGAAAGGGTTCTACACTGTCTTGATGTCCGAAGAGCTCTTAAATTCGACCTGAACAGGACTTCCGAGTTTAGGAGTTCTTCTCAACTTTTTGTGACCTTCGGTAACCCTCAGGGCAAGCCAGCGTCTAAGGCAACTATTTCTAGGTGGATCGCCGCCTGCATCACAGAGTCTTTCACCGTCCAAGGGCTGAAACCTCCTAAGGGTATACATGAAAACCTGGTGCAGGGCAAGGCAGCCGCGGTTGCTTTTCAGAAATATGTCCCCTGGGAGTCCATCGCTGGGGCAGCTACTTGGGCCTCCCCATCTGCTTTTTGTATGCATTATTGTCTTGACATGAGCTCAAGAGCTGATGCTCAGTTTGGTCAGGCTGTGCTGAAGAACCTTTTTCAGTAAGGGGTATTTCCATCCACCCGTAGTTCCTGTAAGGAGTTCTTGGGAATCTCCCACAAGTATGGAGGAAAGGGGACGGGACGTAGGAGTATTACCAGGTTACTCACCGTAGTGACCACCTTACTCCTAGTCCATAGTCCCCTTTCCTCAATACGCCTGCCCGCCGTCCCCTCTAATAAGGTTCCTCTGTTATTGCTAATGTGTCTTTGACCTGGCGATAGAAAAGGACTGATGGGCGATGCGCGGGGCGGAGCCAAGGTTGGCGGGGTTACGGCCGCGTGCCGGGCCACGTGCAGGAAAGAGAGGAGGGACACATTTTTGAAAAATATTTGGATGCTTTTTACAAAGTGCTCCAGTCCCGTCCCATAGGGCGGAGAGATGTCCCATAAGTATGGAGGAAAGGGGACTATGGACTAGGAGTAAGGTGGTCACTACGGTGAGTCACCTGGTAAAAAGGGCAAATGACCGTGGGATGGAATGTCAATCAGCCAGGCAGATATTATGGAGTTGAGTCAGTTTTGTGAAGACAACAATGGTTTTCGGTATATACTAGCCATCATCGACATTCTTTCAAAATATGCCTATTTTGAGGCTTAGAAGAACAAGACGGGCCACAGCATGGCAATGGTTTTATGCGCATAATTAACAAAGGCAGAATACCCGCTAAACTACAGACGGACACTGGTAAAGAGTTTTTAAATAATCCGTTGCAGAATCTTCTAAAGCAACAGGGTGTGCATCACTTTGTAACACACTCTGAAGTTAAAGCCACCATTGTAGAACGTTTTATACAAACACTTAAAACATGGCTCTGCAATTTTTTTACCGCTAAAAACACCCGAACACATGTGGAGGTGCTACCCCAATTTATAAATGTATATAATAATATACATCATAGATCTATTAAAACCATCCCAGATGATGTAATGCCACAGACTTCCCTGGAGGTCTGGAAAAAACTGTACGCTGAAAGACTTTTAAAAAGACGAAATTTATACCCCTTAAAAAGGGGGAGCATATGCGGATTTCAAAACACAAGGCCGTCTTTACAAATGGGCGAGATCTTTATCATAGAATGAGTGACTCAAAGGGAGGGTCTCTATTGATTATTCGGGCAAGGGTGTTCAAGGTATTTTTTATATGGAGGAGATCCAGAAAGTCAGTAAAGACCAACAGCAAGTTTATAGAATCGATAAAAGTCATAAAAAGTAAAGACTGTGGAGCCAGAAAATGATATTTTGTTAAATGGCTGTGGTGGCTTGACAAATTCAACAGTTGGGTGTCTGCTGGGTCCCTAGAGACCACTGGTGTCTAACGGTGGTCGAAATGGAGTCTGCATCTTTTTGTATTATGCTTCCCAGCAACGCTTCAGCCGAAACATTTACAGGGAACAAAATATCCAATTTTACCATGAAGCTGGCCAAACCCGTAAATCTGGAGGGGCAATGGATGGTGGAGCTCAATGAAGTTTAGTAAGTCTGATCGTGGGACACGGGGGAAACCACCTTTATGAGAAAATGAACAAATTCTCCGAGGCTCTGGCTGGGTGGATTTCTCAAACGGCAGTATTCAGATATAAAGCATAGCAGCGTAATGTTTTTCTACAGGGTCCAGACTCATCTGTTAGGTTTTCAACACCGGGGAGACTGTGCAACATATTGGAAACTGTGCAACACATTGGAATTAAAGAACCGGGGGATAATACATGTGCTGACATGAACAGGTTTTTTTTATAGCTTATTGCTCCATAGTGTTGTTGTGGAGTATCAACGGGTGGGGGATAGCTACGCCCTGCTACTTAGAACCATGGAGATGAAAGGGAAGAACAACAATATTGGGAACAATCAATACAACAAATACGATTATGTTCCTGCATGTAATAACCATTTTGACACCATAAACATACAGATAATACAGATAAGAGACAACAAAGGGCAGTTTGTATCACTAAAATACGGAAACGTCTGACTGCGGTTGCACTTCAGACCGCTCCAGCTGAAAGATTAATAAAACAGCGTTATAATGGCTGTGGTAAAGCTATGGAGAGAAAGTCACACTGTTGTTGCACACCTTGGTTAGTTATGTGTAAGCTAAGTTAAATTGATAATTTGATAATCTTGGGGTGCAGAAGAGAGTGATACCACACTGGCACAAGGGGGCAAGTTACAAAAGAGCAGAAGAAGATTCCCAGAGTAATAAGGACCATAGCATCCCCTGCACACCAATGCATTGCAATGTAGTCCAAATTCTATTAACTTTATGACTTTGCTAACAACACTTTTTTTTTCAGTAACAATATCAAGCTATTTTAATCAAACAATATATAGAACATAGCTCTATTCGTTTCGGGATTACCCCTTAGTCAGTAGCAACATTATTTCATGATTTGAGCACATATCAATCTCTCAAATACAAAATCATTCAAATTTCAAAGTATTTCATCTATACCATCTCCCATGTTCAAGAGGATTATGGAGTGAGTCAAAACTCATTGTGCGTAGAACTCATCAAAGATGGATGTCCACTGTGTTATCTATCAATCTAGGAAAAAACATGTGTGTATGGTACAACTCGATTATGATCTGGGCCCTGCAGCAAAGGCCGTATTGGAACATGTAACTAATAATTTCCCACAGGCTATAACGTAATAGAAACCTTACCTCTAAAATAGGTCTGATTAAACACGTGCTGAGATCTAACAAGAATTCATCATGCTGTGGATCACAAATGGATCTTCAGTTCTAAAAGTCTCTAATCAAAACGTCCACTGGTTCAGGGAATGCTGAAGGTTGTGTTGAACCACTTTCCAGTATCATCACCCGTTCAGTGTACAAGCTAGATTCTTCAGATATATCCGAGAAATATGCGGACTACATAGGTGTACGATCTATGTAGTGTCTTTACTAGGCTTAGATTAAGGAGGACTAATGGGGAGATTTGGATATAAATATGCCAGAGAATCCATCCCTATCTAACTTACTTTCTGAACTGCAGCGTTCCCGTTCCTCTCCTGGATGTCAGCATGTGCGTGAACATATCAAAATGGCTGAGTTTATTTACAACGTGGCCCTTGACGTCATCACATCGTGGCATGATGATATCTCAATGTAAACAGTCTACGCCCATGGATAACAGACGCATAGCGAAATGCATCTGGTCTGTGAGCGTCCTCCTTTAGTGATGGAAACTGGAGTACTGTGAGGAGCTGTACTAAGTGTTTCATCCCATGTGTGGTACTAACAAAGGGTTTACTACCCAGTCAATGTTAATAAAGTATAGAGACAAATGTCCCTCCAGTTGTGTGATTCTATCAGGGGTCCAATTCTAAGAAATTTAAAGATTATTCATACAAATAGAAATACTGTAAATGAGAACAAATGATGGCAGTAGTAGGTAGAGTATAAATTGAGAATAGAAGTCTTAAAATATGTAAGGGAAAAATGAATGGCTCTATATAGACTAGTGGTTGGCAATCCATTTGTATAAATACTCATTGATCATGTTCACCTTCTAGCCATTATATAAGTAAGCCGTGCCTATTGTACCCACTGTTCTATGGGAAGAGCATCCTAACCATCAGTCTCGCCATCTGTAATCTATAATATCAAAATATATGATAGATAACATTCGGGTAAGAAGGATTCTGCATAACATTCATACACGGAGGATGGCAGTTCCCAAATAATTAGGTGTCTGAACACACAATCCCACTTTTAATATCAACATCATTATAAATATGATTCAAAGGGTCTCATAAATGAATTAAAGATCTAATGTTCGATCCATTCATGGGTAAAATATCGATTCCATAACAATATAAGACATCAAAGAGAAACTTGAATAAGCTCTCCACAATTAATGGATTAACCTAACGACAAAAGCTTTCCTAACTAAAGAGTTACGGATCACACCACTGTTCTACGGTTTGCCTAAAATTCATAAAGATTTAAGAAATCCGCCATTGAGACCAATAATAGTGGGTACAGACAGTGTATTTCACCCTCTAGCCATTTACCTGGACAAAGTGTTAGAACCGATTGTACAGAGCACATCAACATATCTTGATAGCTGGTTCCAAGGGTGTTCTGTAACTCCACTGAAGGTCTCTGGAAGCTTCTGATTTGGTGCAGATTGATTAATTCCATGCAATGCAGCTTTAAAAGACCTGCTTTTTCCATACAATACTCTTGCAGTAGTATTATTATGTATCATACATGCTAGTATTTCTTCGGGTGACTTGCTTTTCCTCCACTTGTGTTCAGGTTCCATGCTGTTCTTTTTATATGGCCAATTCGTCATTGAGTATCTGAATTAGTGATTGTGGGCCTCATTACACGGTAGGCGGTAACCATGGCGCTATTAGCGCCATGGTTGCCGCCGGTATTTTACCGTGTCCGCCTTGGTGGATGGCTGAATTACCGCCCTACTCCAAGGTGAGCGCGGGACGGTAATTCCCCATTCACCAAGGCACTTCCCCATTCCCATTTTTGCCCCCATAGGGCATAATGGGAATGGGGAAGGCGCTAATTACGGTACCGCAAATTGTGGTACCGTAATTAGCACCAAGGTCCCTTTGCGGCACCCTACTTTAACGGCTGGTAAAACCAGCCGTTAAGGTCGGGTCCTGCAAAGGGAACTCGTGGTAAGGCGGTAAGGGTTTACCGGTACCGGTGCCCTTACCGGTACCGGTAAACCCTTACCGCCTACCGGGTAATGAGGCACAAATCTTTCTGGATTTCTTTGGGGGAATGTTATTGAGTGTTTTTATAATTTCTTTCCTCTGATTATCAGGTAGGAAGGTACGGTTGTTACGTAGGGTGTTATCCGACTTTGCGAGGGCTAAAATGTTGGGATAGGTTTTGCCTGCTCTCATTATGAATTTGTCTTTGAAGGGTGTATTCATTCTTTCTGGGTATATCTTTCAATCTGTGAGGGCGTGAATAGGTAGTTCCCATACATTGAGTAGTAAATGGTTGTGTGATCATCATAGGCCCACATGGTTAGTTTTGGCTATTAAGTGTTGCTAAAGCTCCCCCTATAAGCTGGAACTATTGAATTAGAGTACAGCTATGGAGAAATGGCGTTAGAGGAGGAACACAAAGCTTGTAGGTGTGGTTTGGTTTATTTACCCACCCATCGACTGCCCATGGCCATGCTAATCCCTATGACCACTCCCACCCATTTCCTGCCCCTTCCCACCCAAAACACAAAATCCTGGGAACACTTTGAGGTGGTTTTGATTAATCCTTACCATCAATCTTTGCACTTGAACTGTCTACCAGAGTTTTTTCAAAGCAGTCTTCTGAGAGTTCATGACTTAACTGGAGCTCTAAAGGCTCTACTGATGTAATAAAAATCTCTCAACCAGTTTTGCCGTTAGCCACTTGGTTTATGAGCACTATGTGTGTCCTTCACTGAAGTCCTGTTAAAGACAAGAATTGCAAAGCCAATAGTTTTGGCTTGTGTAAGTATTGGGCATCTGCCCGGCACTGCTATTGGATGCCATTTTGCATCTGCAACTATAGCCAGTAAATACCACTACGGCAGTGCCTGGCAAGTGCCTTTCTTTTGCCTACACAAAAGCCCAAACTGATGGCATTGCCAATGCTTTTTATTTTCTAGTGTGCCATTGACATCTAGGCAAGAGGAGTCTCTTCGATTCTGATTGTCGATTACACATCGCTTGTTTGAAAAGGCCAGTATTGGGACTGTCAGGTTGATCCAACTAGAGGTTGATGTCCCTAGGGTCAAACCTTTGCTAGTGAAGGCAAGCGTCCCCAAAAGGCATCACCCTCCCCGCAATGAGAGGCAGTAATAGACACACCCCAAGAGGGAATGAGGCTAGGACCAAGTGCAGGTAAAAGTAAAAGGTTCTTTCTCCAGCATGGGGTCTGGCATGGATTCACATGCTCATGAATATTCCCTGTTGTCAGGGCAGGAATCCTCGGTAAAGAAAAAATCAGTATCAGTTTCGTTTCTGATCTGTCTTTCTCAGTAGAAACCAATCACTGGTCTCTGGGTCATACTGCCCACAGCCAATGACTGCCCTCTCCCTAAGCCCCACCTCTGGCAGCCATCTTCAGATTTTTACCGCATGCTCAAGTGTTGGGAGTCCTCGTGTTTAGCGCTCGAGCTTTTGCTGCGTTTTTGTGCTTTTTCAAAGAGAATTTCTCATTTTTCGTTCAAATAGAGCCTCAAGCGCAACCGTCTCTACATCCGATTAACGGGGATCTGTGTCAGATTTTTCTACGCCCCTCAAGGGTGAAGATTTCGTGGAGTTACGCTTCTTGGAGGATTCCAGAGGTTTCTGCGGCCTACCCGAACATGGCCCAGGAGAAAGGAAGCTCGACGCCCGTAAAGCTGTTCAGGGTTTGCCCTGGGTGCCAGCTGCAGAATGTGTTCAAGGAGGACGAGCACTCGAAATGTCTCTACTGCCTTCTTGAGGACAAAACGCATGTGGAGAAGGACTGTGCGTTTTGCGGGAACATGTCGGAATGGACCATCAGGGACCGACACCTTCGTCTGGCTGGAAGGAAAGAGCCGTCAGGTGAGAGGAAGAAGAAGAAGTCCAAGCGGTCTTCTAAGTCCTGTGAGGGCGCCCCGGCAATGGGGGCCCAACAGAAGGCAAAGCACTGCGAGTCCGCGGGCACCAGGAGCACCGAGCGGTCGGGCTCCTCGGCTGCCAGGCAGGGCGCACCCTCTCCAGCGCCATCAACCACGAGCCAACGCTCTGGCTCAGGGAAGAGGAAGGCCGAGAACCCGGTGAAGTGGGAGAATGGGAGAAAAGGCTCCCCCCAATCTCCTCGCAACCATGGCCCAGTGGATCGCAGCCTAGACACCCACCACGAGATTAATTTGTCTATCTACCAGAAGACCAAATACCCTGGTTCAAGAACATACGGATATGCCCACCAGCCTGCCCACCAGCCTGCCCTACTCAAGCCGACACCTGCGGCATGGATGAACTCGACTAAGACCTCAACAACAAGCACCCACATTGTTAGAGATGCCATGACGACCTAGCCAACTGCCAAGAACACATGTGCCACCATGCACACTGGACACTCACGCACCAACCCACACGAAGAATACAATCAGTGCTATGACGTAGGTGATGGATACACCCACTGACGCGCATCTTTATTATTTTTCACATAGGTTTTCCGTAATGCAGAAACGCAAGACGCATAAAGCACTCGCATGTACGCTTGCTGACGCTTCTCCCACTGCTTGGATTGTGACGAGAATATAACAAAGACGTAATACTGCCTATGAAGCCATGTCGCACCACAACACAGGTGCCGTGCATTACACCTCCCCACCTATGAACAAGGCCCAAGTAGGCCGCAAGCAAGAGCCGCCATGAACACTGAATGAGCAAGAGTACAAGTGCTGATCACGCAGAACGAGCCCAGCGAGAGCTCACAGCCAAGGGAGCGATGTTGCAATTCGTATGCTACCAGCCGACGCCAAGGTCACACCTGTAAGCAAAGCCAAGCACGCAGAAGCAAAATACAACTTTAAATGTGCAGAATTCTGCCCCAGCCACGGTCTCCCCTCATGTGACCAAGCCAACCTGACAAGGTGCCAGACCCACGAGGGAGAAGTCGCCTGGGTCCCACGTCTGGGACACAGGCTGCAACAATGAAATGACCCAATGGACACCTACAGCGATGGGAATGGTCTGCTCTCAAGCCTATGAGCGAATCCGCGCATTGTCTGCACGAACACATAGTTACATATTGTTGCTAGTGACAGGTACACCGCAAGCTGGGAACAACGATGGTCCCAGGCTGGGGGGCTCGCAGATGGACCAATCAGAACATGGGGGCACTCATCACTGACGCCACTAACATTAGCCAATCATTAGGGGTCTTTGTGTAACAATTTTCAAGTATCTAATAGAAGGGACAACCCAAGTATACCACCTGACTCATCCTCAACCACTAATACTGTTCTCTATATGTATGCTATATTAACCCTACCACTCGAGGAACCAATCCAGAGTGGCGATAGATTTTTCGGTAACTTTCCCAGGTGACGCAGGTAGCGCGTCATACTGAGGCAAAAAGGGCCTGCGAGCCCCACGAATTTTGAGAGTCTGGATGGACGCGTACGATCCTAGACCCATCCCTGCCGTTGTTTAATAAACAGCAGAACCACCTTGCTTCTTGCGTGTGTCTCATACTCATTTTTGGGGAACACGGGAGGAGTTGGGGCCTCCCAGCCCGGAGGTCCGCGGACGGCCCAGCCGACCCCGGGTTAATCACCCCGACAAGTTGGAGGCACTGCTGAGATGTGTTTACGATCTACCTTTTTATTTTTCCAAGGCCTCTTGTTACGAGGAGGCCCGGCGGCGCGGCCCCCTCTGCCGCTACCCCCTTTTTGAGGACTACAGGACCATCGCGGAACTGCGAGAAGACCGGACAGCGCAATCCGGATGTTGGCCCTCGGGAGCCGGTTGAGAAGTATCCCGCCCGCGGTTGGCGAGTGTCCAGACGTGGTCCAGACGAGGGGAGGTGGCGAGCCGCTTGGAGGGGTGCACGCAGTCGAGCGGCCCCGCATCAAGAGAACTTGGTGAGTATGTCACACCCAACAAGCAATGTGAGATTGTGATGGAGGGGGGGGGAGTGCAATAAGGGCGGTTGGAGGTGTTACTAAGGTGTGCGGCGAAGATTTGATCAATTAGTGTTGACGGTGAAGTGAATGGTAGCAGGACAGGCGCGAGAGCCGTCCGCTACCACGTCACGGAGAAGGGTGGGCGGAGCAAGAAAACATCACATGCGGTTGCTCGTAGACACTGATTGGCCTAGGTCATGACCACCTGTAAGGGGGTGTGTGTGTGTGTGTGACTTCCTACGAATTGGCAGTCATTGATCAATGAGTAGATGAGGATCCCTATTGATCGAGCAGTGAAACTCGATAGATAGATGACGTTCTCCTGTAGGAGGTAGCTAACTGGTTGCCTAGTACGGAAGATAATTGGCTGGTTAAACCCTCCTGTTGAGGGGCGTATCACACACGAGGCGACGCAGCGTGCGCAGTCCGATTGTATTGTTGGTTACCTTGTTCCAGGCGTAACAAGAGGACAGCTGTGGGGTTAACGGGGACAAAAAGCAAAATTTATTTCGAGCTTTCTGAAGTGTTAAAGATCTTACCGGTAGTTTTGGAAGAGGTCGGTGAAGTCACCCGTAGGGCTTTCATAGGATACCTCGACCACACAGAATTGTTGAAAGGTGGTGGGGAAGTGAATAGTGGACAGGGGGTGCACACGGAGGTTGTCGTCCACCTTAAATACGGGACAGGTGGAGAGGGGGAAGTGACCGTGCACGGAGAACGCCGGCCACTCCGAGTGAGGTAGGAGGAGGAGGGGAGGAGAAAAGTGGGATGGCTGTATAAGCACGTCACACAGGACATGCAGCCGCAGGGGGCTTCGTGCGCCATGGCCGCAGGGGGCCGTAATGGTATTAAGGAAGAAAAACAAATACAGGAAAAAGACAGCATATTTGCAAGAGTTATATTTGACTGTTTTCCTTTTAGCGGACGGTCGCAAGTCCCCAAACTACGGGGCCAGGTAACGACAACTATACTGAAGGGAGCTAACAACACAGTGTAACCATGTCATACGGGTTAGGATCGGGTGGGTGGGGGAATACCCTCACTACCCCACTACAGCATATATGTAAAACACTATCACCGCATAGGGAAAAACCGATCAAATACAGCATAGAGTGGACGCAAGGGACGGACAAAAAAATTACGACACTCTGGCCGCCTAACGGCAGTTTCTACCCGTACGTCCAACACTAGCTACTGACACATATACATAACACATACAAGGGGAAGAAGTTGACGCACCACGTGGAGATGTTTAACTTATGGAGGATGTTGCAGGGGTCCCGACCAGGACCAACCGGAATGTTCACTGTGGAAGAAACAAAGGAGGGGAAGAAGATTAAGGAGGAAGAGGGAAATGGGGAAAAGGAGGTTGACAGCGCACAGTGCACGGGAAGAGGCCGAGAGGGGGAGGAAAAGCTTAGCATCGCAAATGAAATAGAAATAAAAAAGGAAAGGACCGACGACATGCCCTTAGCGAAAGTAGTGAAAAAGGAGGAAGGGGGGTTATATCCTGTAACGGAACTACGAGAAGCGGTAAGGCAACAACTAACAGCGGCTGAGGGGTATTCGAACCCAGCGTACAGCTCACCACCATATACAGCTACAGGTGGCTACACAGGGGGCGAGGTGACAAGTACGGTAGGCCCAACTTATACGAAGATGCACGCAAGGGAAGGGAAGACTAGTGAAGAACCAATCCCAACCATAGGACACGACGAGTGGGTAGCTGCGCAGGTGCTGCTAAAATTGCGAGGGACACTAACGGGAGAAGAAAAAGAAGTAGTACGGAAAATGAACGAGGACGATGAGGGTAGCAGTGAAATAAAAGGGGAGGAAGGTAAAAGGAAAGAAGGGGAGCTGTTACGAGCAGAGGAGGAGATGTTGGAGGAACAATTGGCGGAATTAAGGAATGAGCAAAACGCCCTGATCAAACATCTTGAGAGGGAGGAACGAGAGAGAAGGAGGGAAAGGAAGGTAAGTAAGGATGAGTTAGAAAAAATGAGGGAACGAAGTGAAGAACGGAAGCGGGAAGCTGAAAGGATGAAGGCGTTAGCAGAAAGGGTATCTCAAGCAGCACAGCGTGACAGGAAAAGAGAGGAAGAAGAGAAAGAAAAGGAAATGGAAATATGGAAGAGGAAAATACTATCAGAAACCACCAAGAAATACGAGGAAGGCAAAGTAATAGAAAGCATATTAGAAAGGGAGAGAGAGAGATGGGAAAGGAGGAGAGAGGAAGAAAGGATATTAGAGAAGGTGAGTAGTGAGGTGATGGAGGAATTAAAAAAGAAAAGAGAGGAAATAGGTGGTGAAATAGTAGAGAAGAGGGAAGGGGAAAGAAGAGATAGGAAAGGGGAGAGTGGGGTAAGGAAATACGTACGCAGGGATGCAGAAGTAGCAACAACATCAGCACAAAGGGGAGCAATTGGTGAAGAAGGGGAAGGAGCGGATTTAATAGACTTAAAAACAGTGACGATTAGGGGTAAAAAGACAGATTGGGGTTGTCGCTACTGGATGACTTTTGCAGCGAAGAAGAAGAAGGAATAGGGGGAGAAGGAAGAAGCGGCGATAGGGAAAGCTTAGACAAATTGTACATCACCCGCACCAACAGGGAATCACCATGGGCATGTAGAAGGAAAGAAGAGCTGGGGGGAAGTGAGGAGAAAGAACAAGGAATGGCGGGAAGGCAAACACGTGCAGCTACACCCGCATCATCCCGTCCAACATGTCCGCCCACACCCGCTCCTGAACACACCCCCTACGCCGGCAGGCTTAGAGATCTCCCCGGACGTAGGCAGGAAGAACGGACACACACACCCACATCAAATAAAGAAAATAATAAGAGAAGGGGACGAGATGAAGTGGAAGCTGGAACAAGCGGCGGTAATATGGACATGACAGATGATCTAGACGACACAGAAGAAGAGGAGGGGTATGGGCACTCTACACTGCGACAACTGGGGGGACAGATGGGACACAATCTAATGCCGCTATTGGAGAGAGGGGGGGTTAGACCACAATACGTCCCTTGGAAGCATGCCGATAAGGAAAATATAAAGTGTAGGCTCCCATCACTTAGTGGAGGAGCGGGAAAATGGATATACGAGATGGAAAAACACACGGCAGGACAGAAACTAGCAGTAGGAGACGTGAAGGGCCTACTAATATCAATATTAGGGGATGCGGCAGATGACATCTGGAAGAGAGCGGGTTTCCCCGGGGTCACAATAACAAACACATCACATGACGGGGCGCCATTGCGAATTGCAGGCATGCATTATGGCAAGCGCTTAGGGTACAATACCAAGACACCTCAGACATAGGAGCAATTACGTCGCGCAAGATGCGTGAGAACGAAGATCCTGTTGATTATATCCAGGAGATTCAGGAGAAGTGGAATATGGAAACTAGAGAGCAATGGGACAAGACACCGGCAATATCTTATCACATATTAATACAAGGGATCCCGGAGGCAGTACAAAAACAATTGAAGAAAGTAGTGGGGATGGAAGCAAAGGCTTGGCCGGAAATACAATTGACAGTAGTACACCATTGTAGGACGAGGCAAGAAAAGATGAAACAAAAGGAAGAAGATAGAAAAGCGGAAGAGGCTAAATTAGTGCAGAAAAAACTGACTAAGTACACCATGCAAGGTGCACTAATAACTACATCAACAACAATGACAACAAACCCCACGCAAGTAGTGGCCGCACAGGATCCCTCACAACTACAAACACCACCACTACCCCAATCACCACGACTTATAACACAACAGCTGCCACCACCCCCACCATACACGGCTAACATGGGAGGGGGGTACATGGCACCAGGAAATGGATATTATAATAACATCAGGGGAAGGGGAGAAATGATGAGGGGGAGGGGATATGGCCAACCTGCACAACAGCAAGGGGGAGGATTCTGAAGCTTCTACCCCATTGGGCAATCAGTGTACCAGGATAATGCAGGAAGTTTCCCATGGCAGACCAGGGAACCACCTGTTTGTTGGGTTTGTGGGATGTTAGGACACATGTCACGTACGTGTAGAATGAGACCCTCCACACCAGCATGGGGGGGAACAAGGACAACAAGGGCCTATGAGGGAGCAGCAGGGTTACCAACAACTGCAGGGGCTGCCAGAGAGCAGCACACAGCAACAGTTACCAACACAACAACAGCCACAGACATATTCACTACCGCAACAACAGGTAGCAATAACACAACAACACCAAGTGCAGCCAGTGCAGCAGCCCACTCAAATACAGGACCATAAGGTAACCTCCACCGATACACAGCTACCACAAACACAATTGGGAAGGGTGACTGTCCTGGGACACAACCCTTACACAGGAAGTGGTCAGTCATTATACCCACACTAGGACAGCCCACACACGTCCTTGGTGTGTCCCATCCTGTCGATAACACTTAATAGTGCGGAGGAACCACGCATTGAGGTAACGATAGGTGACAAAAAATTATCATTCCTTGTTGACACTGGGGCAACCCAGTCTTGCATAAGAGAGGGTAGATTTAAGATGTCAGGTGAGGCCATGAACACCCAAGGATTCTCTGGGGCTAGGGGGTTGATTACCTTTACTGATAACATCTCCTTATCTATTGGAGATTATGACATGTCTGTCCCGCTCCTGTATTCAAGGGAATCACCAGTGAACATACTTGGGAGGGACATAATGAGTAGGCTAAATATGACAATCTCCTTCACGGAGGATGGCATAATTTGTTCCACTCCAGGAATAAACATGCTTACTGCACGACAAATACTGCAAGCGTACTGTGGACAGACAGTAGCTCGGGCTGAGCCAGTGGATGGCGAACTGTTCCAGTACGGAACGGACATGGCATTCGCCTGGATGCCAGGAATAGAAGGAAAGATCTGGAGGAGGCCAGCAGCATATTTGTTCAGGCCTGAGACACCAGCCAATGAACCAGAAGGGAAGGTGATTTCGATGAGCATCAAGAGTATTTATAGCAACTGCTGATTATATCGCAGTACATGCCCAAGACCGGGAAGGGAGAGCTTGGAGGGTAGTGATAGCCCTGGCTGAGGCATGCAGGCTCACCCAGGTGTCCGATGAGGAGCTCTTTTCAGAAGACAAGGAAGAAGGTGAGATGGTATTTATGATGAGTGTAGATATATGGCTAAGAGTGACATATAAGCAAGTGGCACAGAAAATGGCCATGGCACTTGAAGCACCCGCATCTACCCCAGTTCCCTTCTACGAGGAAGATATGGCAAAAGTTCCAACATCACTGTGGACAACCAGTCCCTATGACGTGGGCTGGATAAAGAGTATCGGGGGAGTAAGAATAAAGCTGAAAAAGGGTGCAATACTACCCAGAATGAAACAATACCCACTATCAAAAGAGGCAGATGAGGGCATATACAAAACAATCACGGCCCTAATAAATAATGGCATATTGGTACCATCAGAATCACCATGTAACACGGCCGTGTACCCAGTGCGCAAAGCTAAAGGTGGGTCTTGGTGTTTTATCCAGGACCTCAGACCCTTGAGCAACATTGTAGAAGCCGAATACCCCATAGCAGCAAACCCGGTCACAATATTATGTGGAATTCCGGCAGAGGCCTCACGGTTCACAGTGATTGACCTAAAAAATGCCTTTTTCTCAATACCCCTGCACCCAGATTCTGTCATGATCTCTGCTTCCAAAAGGTCAGGGTTTTCCCAACTCCCTTGGAAGCAGATCCATAACCCAGGTTCCGAGTGCCAACCAGTCCCAATTGGGACCTTTTGGACCCAGTCCTGGCGCCAGTGGCACCAGGCTCATAAATATGCCCAGTCCCAGCGCTGGAGGCGCCAGGCTCATAATGCTTGGGTGGACTTACCTGCAGCAGACCATGCTGCTTACTTGCCTGCCAGTTGAGCCTCTGATCCCCTTCTGTTTGGAACTACTTTTCCTGTTGGGTGGGGCTGGAGCCACTCCCTAGATTCAGAACACTGGAACTCTTCTGGAAAGCAGGAACTCTTTTCTTACCTAGGCGTGGCTGTGGAAGGAGACACCTAAGCACTACAGGAGGCTATTTAAACCATACCCGGTGGATGAATCTTGCTTTGCGTTATTCTGCACCCTCTGCAGCAGAACGCTCATCGTGTCTTCTGCATCCGGTCCTGGGCCTAAGGAAAAAGGCTTACCATCCTGAATCCAGTCTTCAGCAACACCTATAAAGACAAGAAAGAACAGGTTAGCATTCCGGCATCTGAAAGGCAAAGGCTTACCTACTCTTCGTGCGCTCCGGAGGTCTTCACACTGCATTCCGGCATCTGAAAGACAAAAGCTTACCAACTCTTTGCACGCTCCGGAGGCCGTCGGCGCTGCATCCCGCATCTGAAAGACAAAACAAGGTGCGTTTAAAGACATTGGGGAACTTTAATACTCACATGCCATTACTCCTTTCCACATCTAACCCAGTGGGTTTTCCGGCACCCTGCAGCCGCTCCGAACTTGTACCTGCAAAATAAAAAGACAGTTAGAGCGCATCGTGAAGCAGGCAACAAGCGCTTACTTACGTGCTTCCAGGCGCTTCTATTCATCACACAGGCTCCATCTTCAACTCACTTCAGCCCGTCATCCGCCATTGCCGGAACCCTGCAAAACAAGAGACATCATTATTAAAGACTTTAAAGACATTTGAATTACTCGAAACTTACAGTTCGTGCAGTAAACGACAGACAGCAGTCCTCTGAAGTCAAGAGGCCTGCGCTACCTATCCAGTGAAGAAACTGGTTACAGCACCCTGCCCCGAGGCAGATGGAGAGCTCGGCATTCACTTACCTAAGGTGAGAGCGTTAACCTTTGGGGGTCTTCAGGAGAGGAGAAGAGGAAAGAGATAGGGACACCCCAATAACCCCAGTTCATTAACCCCATATTTTCTATCTGCAGACATCTTACTCTTCACGTCAGGCATACAGTGCACAGAGGTCCAGCCCAAAGAGCCAACCGGGTGCTACACATCACCTTTGAAGATACGGTAGTCGCCCAGTCAAGACCGGCGCCTCTGCGAGAATCAGGTGAGCGTTACAGAACGCAAAGCCTACCGCAAAACTCTCGCCCAGGCGCTATGGAAACCTCGGATACTGACCACCTAGCCCGGTTACTTGGGGAACTAAGGGCAGAAGTGCAAGCAGCTCGTCTGGAAACGAATGCTCTAAGAAGGGAACTAATTATTTCCAAGGAGAGAACAGATGATCTTGCTAGACAATTGCTACAGTCACAAGCCGGACAGACCCCGTTACCCGCATCAGGGGCAAATCTTCCTTCAACATCCTCTATGAATCCAGTGCAGATCAACCTACCTGGGAATGTACCTCTGGCTCCGCCCGAACGATTTTCTGGTGACCCAAAGAGGTTTGCAGTATTTATCAATCAGTGCCGGTTGCACTTCTTATGCCGGCCAGCAGCCTTTCCAACTGATCAAGCTAAAGTAGCTTTTGTACTTTCGTACCTTAGTGGCAATGCGGCAGACTGGTCGATCCCTCTAGTTAATCAAGATGATCCGGTTCTCCATGATTTTCAAGCCTTTCAGCTTAGTATGGAAAAACTGTTCGCAAGACATGCACAGGGGCAGGCCTTGGACAATGAGCTTCTTTCGTTGCGACAGGGTAATCAAGACCTTTTGGCTTATATTGCATCTTTCAATAGACTAATAGTGGAAACTCAATGGCCTGAGGACAAAAGGATTACGCTGTTTTATAGAGGTCTCCGTGGAGAGCTCAAAGACGTTTTAGCCCAAGTAGTGAATCCCCCACAAGACTGTTCGGATTATATAGACTTGGTCGTTCAAATAGATCACAGACTGCAGAACAGGAAGGCCGATCGTTCCAAGTTTGATGCTCGAGTACTTTCCAAACCGCCAACTCCTTCCAAAGGAGTAGACTCCGGGGAACCCATGCAAATAGGGGGTCTGAAAGGTCCTCTAACACAAAGGGAGCGGGAAAGGAGAAAACAGTTGCAATTATGCCTATATTGCGGAAACTCAGGGCACTTTCTTCGAGACTGTCCGGTGAAACCTGCCAAGAAGGCAGTAGGAGCTGCAGTTACCAAAGTTACAAACTCTGAGCAGGGAAACGACCTCGCCCGACAAGAATAGAGGTCCTCTTGCCGAGCGTGAAAACCAGTTCTGTGACCTCGCATTTCGTGATACCTATGGTCCTCATTAGCCCTGATAATCCGGGTCGATTACATGCAATTGAAGCTTACGTCGACAGCGGTGCCATCGGCAATTATGTGGATCATGAAATGGTTTTGAGGATGAATCTAACTCTTTGTCCCAAGGCTGTAAAGGACGTCATTACTACGGTGGATGGTACGGAGATAGCCTCCGGGCCAGTAACGCATACCACTCAAGAGTTGACGCTAGTAAGTCAAGATGGACACCATGAGAAGATCGTGTTCGATGTGATCAAGGCCCCTCAGTTTCAGATTATTCTAGGAATACCTTGGTTAGAGAAACACAATCCTCTGATCGATTGGCGAGCAAGAACGGTCCAGTTTCCAGAATGTGTCTCTACTTGTCACCCTCCACCTGGTGTGGCACTGGCAGCAATTTCTTCAGAGACTCCCCAGTTACCTCCCGAATACCTAGAATACCAAGATGTTTTCCGGAAGGAGCAGGCTAACTCTCTACCTCCTCATAGGTCTTATGACTGCCAGATAGACCTGATACCTGGATCTACTCCTCCTTGTAGTAGAATTTATGCCCTCACCGAGCCTGAGAACCTTCACCTTCGACAATACCTGGATCAATACCTGGCAAATGGGTTTATTCGTCCTTCCAAGTCCCCTGCTTCTTCAGCTTTGTTCTTCGTTCCAAAAAAGGAAGGAGACCTTAGAACTTGTATCGATTATCGCTCCCTGAACCAGATCACCGTTAAGAATAGATATCTGTTACCTTTGATCCCTGAACTCCTGGACCAAGTCAGAAAAGCATGCATATATACAAAGCTGGATCTTAGAGGAGCTTACCACTTGGTACGAGTAAAAGAGGGCGATGAATGGAAGACGGCCTTCCGCACCAAGTATGGGCTATTTGAATATCAGGTCATGCCCTTCGGACTTTGCAATGCCCCGGCCGCCTTTCAATATTTTATGAACGATGTCCTCAGAGAGCTCATAGATGTGTGTGTTGTTGTTTACATTGACGACATTCTCGTTTATTCTTCATCGGAATCTGAACATCGGAAACACGTGAAAATGGTCCTCGAAAGATTGCGTCAACACAAACTTTTCGCTAAGTTGGAAAAATGTTTTTTCAACGTGACTGAAGTTGAATTCTTGGGATTCATATTATCACCTGGCGGAGTGCGTATGGATTCAAAGAAGGTCGATGCAGTTCTCAAATGGCCATCACCATCCTCCGTAAAAGGTGTGCAAAGCATGTTAGGCTTCGCTAACTTTTACCGCAGGTTTATCCCTGTATTCTCTCGGATAGTCCAGCCCATCACTGCCTTGTTAAAGAAAAACAAACGTTTTGAATGGTCTACCGAGGCGGAACAAGCTTTCCAGGATTTGAAGACTAAATTTATCTCTGCACCAATCTTAAAACACCCTCGCCCCGAACTCCCCTACATCGTGGAAACTGATGCTTCAAGCCTTGCCATGGGGGCAGTTCTATCACAAAAGGACCCGGTAACCAATCAGTTGCATCCCGTGGCATTTTGGTCCCGCAAATTCTCGCCTCCTGAAATCAATTACACGATTACTGACAAGGAACTTCTGGCTATCAAGTCTGCCTTTAAGGCTTGGCGGCATTATCTGCTGGGGGCCCGACACACCGTTACTGTGATTACGGATCACCGAAACCTGCAATATTTGAAAACCGCAAAAGCCCAATCCTCTACACAACTCCGTTGGGCATTATTCTTTGCCGAGTTTGACTTCATAATTACCTATCGACCTGGTACAAAGAACGGTAAAGCTGATGCCCTTTCTCGGATGGGAGTGGAAGAACACTTGATCAACCCTAAACCTGTACCAATCATTCCCGAACAAAGAATTCTGGGTGTAATCTCCACAGAATCCATAGAGGAAGTTAAGGATAAAGCCAGGCAACTTGTAACTCCAGCAGACATACAGAATTGGCATCTGCAGGGAAAGGACTTTGCAGTAAAGGACAACTTATTGTATTTCCAAGAACGATTATACCTACCCAGCACAGATTTACAGAAAAAAGTAATCTCTTGTTATCACGACTCTTTAATGGAAGGTCATCCCGGTATGGCCAAGACCTCAGAAAAGATCAAGCGCTACTTCTGGTGGCCGTCTTGGAAAAAAGATATCAGAGACTTTATAATGTCCTGTGGAGTATGCGCCCAAAACAAGAGTCAAAAGGAAAGACCAGCAGGCCTCTTACGCCCTATTGACATCCCACCTCGCCCTTGGCATACGCTTTCTATGGACTTCATCACCGATCTACCTCCATGCTCCGGATACAATACGATTCTAGTAATCGTGGACTTATTCTCCAAGATGGCGCATTTCATTCCGCTCAAAGGCTTGCCAACGGCAGCAACTCTGGCCCGAGAATTTCTCGAAAACATCGTCCGACTGCACGGTTTTCCTTCGGTTCTAATTTCGGATCGAGGTAGTCAATTTATTTCTCATTTTTGGCGAAGTTGCTGTCGGTCGGCTCAAATTGATGTGAGACTATCGACCAGTCACCACCCTCAGACCGACGGACAAACCGAGAGGACCAATCAAACTCTGGAACAGTATTTACGCTGCATGCTGCAACAAACTGAAAAAACTTGGAAAGATATCCTTTGGATAGCCGAATATGCCTACAATAACTCTGTCCATTCGGGAACTGGGAAAACCCCGTTTTTTCTTTTGTACGGCAGTCACCCTCGAACCTCGGAGTTGGATCCCCTCCAAGATCTTGAAACACCAGCAGTAGACTACCTGCATTCTACAATCACCCAAGCCTTTAAGGAAGCTGTTTCTCACCTTCAAAGGGCTAAAGAACAATACAAGAAAGGAGCAGATCAACATCGGAAGGAAGCCCCTCACTATCAAGTAGGGGATCAAGTCTGGTTATCCACCAAATATCTATCTCTAAAAGGGCCACGCACATTCAACCCAAGATACCTTGGTCCCTATTCCATCACTACCATAGTAAACCCAGTAGCGGTCAAGTTGGACTTGCCCCCGCACATGAAGATACATCCGGTCTTCCACGTCTCTCTATTAAAACCCGTGCAACCTCAAACCCGACTAACCAAATCTCCAAAACCTATCCTAGTTGATGGAGAACTCGAGTTTGAAGTCAAAAGTATTCTGGACTCCAAGATCTCCAAATCTAAACTATTCTACCTAATTGACTGGAAAGGCTACGGCCCCCAAGAGAGATCCTGGGAACCTGCTGAATATGTCCACGCTCTTCGCCTAATCAAAAGATTTCACCGAACATTTCCTGACAAGCCAAAACCCCCGGAGAAGCCCGGTTTGGGAGGGGCCTTGAGGGGGGGTACTGTCATGATCTCTGCTTCCAAAAGGTCAGGGTTTTCCCAACTCCCTTGGAAGCAGATCCATAACCCAGGTTCCGAGTGCCAACCAGTCCCAATTGGGACCTTTTGGACCCAGTCCTGGCGCCAGTGGCACCAGGCTCATAAATATGCCCAGTCCCAGCGCTGGAAGCGCCAGGCTCATAATGCTTGGGTGGACTTACCTGCAGCAGACCATGCTGCTTACTTGCCTGCCAGTTGAGCCTCTGATCCCCTTCTGTTTGGAACTACTTTTCCTGTTGGGTGGGGCTGGAGCCACTCCCTAGATTCAGAACACTGGAACTCTTCTGGAAAGCAGGAACTCTTTTCTTACCTAGGCGTGGCTGTGGAAGGAGACACCTAAGCACTACAGGAGGCTATTTAAACCATACCCGGTGGATGAATCTTGCTTTGCGTTATTCTGCACCCTCTGCAGCAGAACGCTCATCGTGTCTTCTGCATCCGGTCCTGGGCCTAAGGAAAAAGGCTTACCATCCTGAATCCAGTCTTCAGCAACACCTATAAAGACAAGAAAGAACAGGTTAGCATTCCGGCATCTGAAAGGCAAAGGCTTACCTACTCTTCGTGCGCTCCGGAGGTCTTCACACTGCATTCCGGCATCTGAAAGACAAAAGCTTACCAACTCTTCGCACGCTCCGGAGGCCGTCGGCGCTGCATCCCGCATCTGAAAGACAAAACAAGGTGCGTTTAAAGACATTGGGGAACTTTAATACTCACGTGCCATTACTCCTTTCCACATCTAACCCAGTGGGTTTTCCGGCACCCTGCAGCCGCTCCGAACTTGTACCTGCAAAATAAAAAGACAGTTAGAGCGCATCGTGAAGCAGGCAACAAGCGCTTACTTACGTGCTTCCAGGCGCTTCTATTCATCACACGGGCTCCATCTTCAACTCACTTCAGCCCGTCATCCGCCATTGCCGGAACCCTGCAAAACAAGAGACATCATTATTAAAGACTTTAAAGACATTTGAATTACTCGAAACTTACAGTTCGTGCAGTAAACGACAGACAGCAGTCCTCTGAAGTCAAGAGGCCTGCGCTACCTATCCAGTGAAGAAACTGGTTACAGCACCCTGCCCCGAGGCAGATGGAGAGCTCGGCATTCACTTACCTAAGGTGAGAGCGTTAACCTTTGGGGGTCTTCAGGAGAGGAGAAGAGGAAAGAGATAGGGACACCCCAATAACCCCAGTTCATTAACCCCATATTTTCTATCTGCAGACATCTTACTCTTCACGTCAGGCATACAGTGCACAGAGGACCAGTCCAAAGAGCCAACCGGGTGCTACACATCACCTTTGAAGATACGGTAGTCGCCCAGTCAAGACCGGCGCCTCTGCGAGAATCAGGTGAGCGTTACAGATTCACAAGACTTGACAAGCTTCACATACAGAAACACAAAATGGAAACACACCAGGTTACCACAAGGGTACTGCGAGTCACCCTCAATTTTCAACAGAGTAATACTGATGGACTTGGGAAACATTGAATTGGAAAGTACGGTGCTGCAATATGTTGACGATATAATAATTTGCAGCACAAGCGAGAAAAGGTGCAGGGAGGACTCATTGAAAATGCTGACAGTGTTGGCTGAAAAGGGTTACAAGGTAGACAAAGAAAAGTTACAGTACTGTCAGGAACAGGTACTATACATTGGTCAACTAATATCCCAACACGGAAGAAAGATTGCACCACAAAGAGCACAAGCTATATCAAACACGCCACTACCACAAACGGTGAGGGAGCTGCAGCAGTTCCTGGGATTATGCAACTACTGTAGAGCATGGGTTTTTGACTACAGCTCATACATAGGACCCCTACTTGAAGCATTGAGAGAAGCACACAAAGGGGACAAAACATTGGGGTGGACAAGGGAAATGAAGGAGGCATTTGACGAGTTGAAGCACGCCATATCCACTGCTCCGGTACTAGCCACCCCAGATTATGAACGGCAGTTCTTTATCTTTTCACATTGCGACTCAGCAGTAATGAAAGCAGTATTGACTCAGAAAACCAGCATGGGACACAAGCCAATAGCGTTCTACAGCGGTCACTTGGACCCTGTTATGTTAGGACATTTCCCTTGCGAACAGAGTCTCGCCGCGGCTGCATTTGCGGTAGAGAAATCATCATCGATTACAATGGGGTGCCCAACCACACTATTTGTGGAGCATGCGCTGTTCTCAATATTGAATAAGCCTAAATCCACACTAACCATGCAGAGGGCGTCAGGTTATGAGATCATTTTGTCTAGACCTGAACGGTCAATTGTCAGATGTAGCACAGTTAACCCAGCCAGGTTTATAGCGGAAGTTATTGAGGAAGGTGATTATGCTCACGATTGTACACAGACTATCGAAACGTATTCATGCACTAGAAAAGTTGAAGAGGATGCACTCAAGGGTGGAGAGATTTTGTACATTGATGGGTCATCAACAATAGACCAAAGTGATGGGATAAGGAGAACTGGGGCAGCAGTTGTAAAAATGACAGAAGATTTGATGTATGTCCCGGTGAAATGTGTGCAGTTACCACAGCATTATTCGGCTCAAGCAGCAGAATTGGTTGCACTTACCTTGGCGTTGAAGGAAAGCATTGACAAAAGAGTTACTATATATTCTGATAGCGCATATGTCACGTCAACTACCCACTCGGGGTTGATAAAATGGCAGAGAAGGGGGTTTGGGAGAGCTGATGGCACCCCAGTGCAACATGCTCTCTTGTTAGCAGAATTAATTGAAGTAATTAATGATCCCCAAGAGATAGCTTTGGTTAAATGCCCGGCACACACTAATGGAGACGACCATATCTCGAAAGGGAATGAAACAGCAGACGCGCATGCCAAACATGCGGCGTACTTTGGTGAAATATGGAACCCCCCAGAGTCAGAGAGAGGGAGAGGGAGGGGGATAGCAAAACAGATGTTGATGAAAGAAGGGTACACACATCTCCCCGCCACACAGATAATGGAATTACAGGCAGCCGCACCAATGGCAGAAAAGGAACTATGGGTAAAAAGAGGATGTACGATGTCCCCAACTGACGCACTGTGGCGTCAAAATAACACTGGAAAGGTGGTCATGCCGTTGACACTGCTGAACACCGCCCTGGCCCAGCTCCATCACCCAGCTCATACAGGAAAGGAAGTAATTGCAACACGAATTAGGGAAGACTGGTTCTGCCCCGAGATAAATACTCATGTAACAAATTTCATCAGCAATTGCCTCACATGCCAACAGTTTATGGCCGGTCACACGCTGCAAGTGATAAAAGGTACTATACCCCGGCCAGAGGGACCCTTCCTGCACATTCATATTGACTACGTTGATATGATCAATGTATGTCAAGGAAATAGGTATATGATTGTAGTGGTGTGCCCATTCTCCAGGTGGATCGAGGCCGGACCCTGCTCACACGCAGATGCGTTCAGAGCAGCCAAATTTCTAGTGAGAGAGGTTTCCCCCAGGTGGGGTGTGTGCGAAGTGTTGTGGTCAGATAACGGCCCACACTTTGCTAATTAAATGTTTCAGCACATCACGTCCTTGCTGGGTATTAAGCATAAATTTGCATGTGCATATCACCCACACGCCAACGGTATATGTGAACGCCTGAATGGCCCATTGAAAGAAGAAATAGCAAAGATACAGCAAACAACCAAGAAGAGCTGGTTGTACTGTCTCCCGCTAGCTCTATTTGAGCTAAGGAATAGGCCAGGGTCTGATCACCACCTCACTCCTCACGAGGTGGTGACAGGACGTCAAATGTGCCTTCCTCTAACGCCTACATCAAGAGCATTCACAGACCATGAAAACACTGCAACTGTTCTTGGTGACGAAATGTATCAATATGTGTCTTCTTTGATTACTAGTGTAGCGTCTGTATCTCAACAGCTCGAGCGCATGCGGGGCGGGTCGAAGAGTTCTCAACAAGAAGACACCGACAAGGAACTGGAAAAGGAAGGATTAAGCAAAATTGCTAAAGGTGACCATGTGCTACTCCGCAACTTTAATAGAAAGTGGAACGGCCCACGCTTTACTGGTCCCCATTTGGTAGAGGAGGTAGCTACCAGAGCGGTGAAATTGCAGGATAAGCGTGCCTGGAATCACCTACACGACGTGAAGATCTACAAACTCCAGACCCGCCCTAGCGTTAACGACAGGGCCATTGGAAGAGCAACAACAGCAACAGAATCGGCTAAAGAGAAGGGGACGTCGACCACAGCCGACGACAGTAGTGCCACTACACCTGATCACCCCCCAGATTCCCCAGAGGCAACTACTGAAATAGACACTGGACGCTTGCCCACAGCCCATCCCATGGTCACAAGATCGCAAAGTAAACAAACTTCTGCCAATTGAGCACAACCCCCTCCCCTCTAAGGTCCCCCCCGATTGAAGGACATTGTATTGCACACACACACACACACACACACGTAAAACACTTGTATGTTTTCTCTTTTCTTCTCTTGCACATGCAGGTACCGTGTATAATTGTATTGTTAAGAAAATAAGTAACTAACAGTGTACTGTGCCCAGGAGTAGATGCTGCCCACGGATGATAACACCCCTGAAGCCCTATCACACCAATTTGTATATCACATAAGAAGGCTAAGTACCGAAAAAGAAGGAGGCTATGCGTATATTACACCACATTTGTTTTGGCCATAGAACAATCATTTCCCCATCTTCACCAGCATTTACCTGCTCTAAGAGATAGATCACTAAGATTAGCGTGGGAACAGCTCTTCGCCTGGGCACAGAACGATTACTTGATGGGGAGAGCTTAATAACAACCACTAACAATAATAACCAGCGTATTCAGGATTTTCAGGCGGGCACCTTTAACGTTGCAAGAATAAGCTGCCGGACTGCAGCAAGGTAAGAGCAAATGCCGGTGAGACTAGCTTTTGTAATAAAAATGGTAGGAGTATTGGTCATCACTGGTCTATTGGCTGCCTCTGTATGGCAGAAAAGTTATGCTATCAATATTATGGCTGCACCCAAACCTAACATACCCCCTCCCACGGCTGCAACAGGTATGACGTCAGGTGGTACTAGCAACCCTCTGAATAAGGGAAGTAGAGTTAAACGCAGCACATATACAGATAACAAGGGTATCGATAATTACATAACAGATTCAGCACACATCTCAAACAACATGTGGTACCAGCACATGACCCAAATCGGTAAGCAGACAACAGAAGATAGCTGTTCTGTTTGCTCATTAATCCCATACGCCATGAGCGCTTCTCGAACATTCATCGCCACAGAAATACAAGAAAAGACGGCGCGATGTATAGTATATCTGGCACTATTCCAAACGAGAGGACGATTTCAAGGAACGGTGGTGAGAATGAAGTGGGAAACAAGAGACACATACCCCTACGAAAACAATTTCCTCAAGTCATATTTGAGTTACCACAAGAGCAGTTTACATGCTGAAGCGTTCAGATACATGACAAGTGGCCCTGAAAAGGGAGAAACGAAGAAAGTAACCCTACAATACCTACCATGTGATTGGTACGCCACTGAAGTTCCTGGCATACAAGGCTGTTGGGAAAGGCCACTGATAACAATAACAGGGAAGGTATACATGAACAATGAATGGAAAATAGGAGTGGTCGGTAGCAACATGATAACAAGAGAGAATATTACCACCATACAGGAACACAACGACAGATGTTGGACGACATGGGGCAAATACGTACCCATGCTGACATGGATGGAGAAGGAGGAAGACCCAATAAGCATACTACCGCTGACCGCGCCCAAGTTATGCTATCAACAGGAGGAGATGTGGAGGTGGGATACAACACCAACTGTGGAAGCGTGTTAGAATTACCAGAAGGGGGTGCTGGAACGTCAGTGATAATGGATCACTATTGGGCCTGTGGAAATAAGGCATATCACACCCTGCCCCCGTTGTGGAATGGTATATGCACAATGGTAAACATCAATGTACCATCGCTAGTGGTGCCCCAAAAACATGTGAACATGGCCAATTTCCCCAAAATGGATTAAGGGAACAAGAGGAAGAAGGGATCCATACATTCACAGGAGGGAGAGAACAACAACAACAACAATGTCCTAAAAAGGATAAAGAGACAAGGAGAACCCCTGACAGGAAACTACCTGTGGGGAAGGTCGGAAACAGCACTCACTTCTATCCCACCAGAATAGAACCAGAACATAGGTTATTTAGCAGGGCTGCTATGTTCTTCTTGTCAATAATACACCCTGGACTACAAGCTTATGCAAACGCTAAATGGCTCCAGATCACCCGATGGGAACTAATGATGACGATTAATTCAACAGTAAACGGATTCAATGCAATAAAAGAGGAACTGCGAGCGGTAAGAATGGTAGCACTACAGAACAGATATGTACTGGATCTCCTCACAGCGATGGAGGGAGGAGTTTGTGCAAAAATAGGACAATCATGCTGCACATTTATTCCTGCTAACGATGCAGATAATGGTACACTTACCGAAGCAGTATCACAACTGGCTCAGATGCACTCGAAGATGATGGAAGAAAGTAAAGGAGTAAAGAAGGATGATAGCTGGTTTTCATTGCTATGGTCGTGGATGCCATCATGGCTGTCGGACGGGCTGAAGATAATAATTGGATGCATAATACTGGCTGCAGCTGTATTGATTGTAATAAGGTTTTGTAAGGCCAGGAAGGCACGCACTACAGACGAAATGATCGAAATGATCGGCATGCACCCCTTGATGCCAACTGACGACGACCAGCACACAGACATGATAATAAAGGAAAGAGAGAAACTGCGCAAACAGATCATCGCCAATCACTTAGACCCACCATCCGTAAAGCTTGAGAACCTAAGAAACCCGAGGAGCTATATCGGAAGATGGGTATACTGCAAACCGGGAGGGAGCTGTGTATACATGTACTGGTCATTTGAAGACCATGTCAACCACTATGGACACCTGGGAGGAGTGACCAAAATATGGAGAGTAAGAGGAGATAAAGAAAAAGATATGTTTGTGGTCGACAAGTCGACCAGAGGGGGGACTGAAGTGGGAGAATGGGAGAAAAAGCTCCCCCCAATCTCCTCGCGACCATGGCCCAGAGGATCGCGGCCTAGACACCCACCACAAGATGAATTCGTCTATCTACCAGACAACCAAATACCATGGTTCAAGAACATACGGATATGCCCACCAGCCTGCCCTACTCAAGCCGACACCTGCGGCATGGATGAACTCTACTAAGAGCTCAACAACAAGCACCCACATCGTTAGAGATGCCATGATGACCTAGCCAACTGCCAAGAACACACATGCCACCATGCACACTGGACACTCACGCACCAACCCACATGAAGAATACAATCAGTGCTATGACGTAGGTGACGGATACACCCACTGACGCGCATCTTTATTATTTTTCACATAGGTTTTCCGTAATGCAGAAACGCAAGACGCATAAAGCACTCGCGTGTACGCTTGCTGACGCTTCTCCCACCCCTTGCATCGTGACGAGAATATAACGAAGACGTAATACTGCCTATGAAGCCATGTCGCACCACAACACAGGTGCCGTGCATTACACCTCCCCACCTATGAACAAGGCCCAAGTAGGCCGCAAGCAAGAGCCGCCATGAACACTGAATGAGCAAGAGTACAAGTGCTGATCACGCAGAACGAGCCCAGCGAGAGCTCACGGCCAAGGGAGCGATGTTGCAACTCGTATGCTACCAGCCGACGCCAATGTCACACCTGTAAGCAAAGCCAAGCACGCAGAAGCAAAATACAACTTTAAATGTGCAGAATTCTGCCCCAGCCACGGTCTCCCCTCACGTGACCAAGCTAACCTGACAAGGTGCCAGACCCACGAGGGAGAAGTCGCCTGGGTCCCACGTCTGGGACACAGGCTGCAACAATGAAATGACCCAATGGACACCTACAGCGATGGGAATGGTCTGCTCTCAAGTCTATGAGCAAATCCGCGCATTGTCTGCACGAACACATAGTTACATATTGTTGCTGGTACACAGGTACATAGTGACAGGTACACCGCGAGCTGGGAACAACGATGGTCCCAGGCTGGGGGGCTCGCGGATGGACCAATCAGAACATGGGGGCACTCATCACTGACGCCACTAACATTAGCCAATCATTAGGGGTCTTCGTGTAACAATTTTCAAGTATCTAATAGAAGGGACAACCCAAGTATACCACCTGACTCATCCTCAACCACTAATACTGTTCTCTATATGTATGCTATACTAACCCTACCACTCGAGGAACCAATCCAGAGTGGCAATAGGTTTTTCGCTATTTTTCCCAGGTGACGCAGGTAGCGCGTCATACTGAGGCAAAAAGGGCCTGCGAGCCCCACAAATTTTGAGAGTCTGGACGGACGCGTACGATCCTAGACCCATCCCTGCCGTTGTTTAATAAACAGCAGAACCACCTTGTTTCTTACGTGTGTCTCATACTCATGTTTGGGGAACACGGGAGGAGTTGGGGCCTCCCAGCCCGGAGGTCCGCGGATGGCCCAGCTGACCCCGGGTTAATCACCCCGACACCGGCAAAGCTTCTGGAGAGGCCCCGGTCGAGCTTGAAGGATCCGGCCGAGGGGGAGCGAGGCGGTGACCCTGCCCCCAAGGTGAAGGCCACAGGCCCACACAAGGTGGTAAAGGCCTTGATTCACCCAGCCAAGGCCTCTATCGAGGAAGTTGCGACAGCCCTGGCTCATCCTGTGGAGGCTACACCAGTGGAGGCAACCTCGGGGCCCAGAGTCTCCCTGCCTCCGCGGAGGGAAGCCTCTTTCAGACCCATCGAAAAGACCCCTGTGAAGACCCCGGCGGTAAAAGAGGGGGGCCGTGGCCATTGTGGACACAGACACAGCATCCGAGGAGGAGCTGGTAGAAGTCTTAGAGGGCCTCGACGAGGGCGTCGAAGAGGCCCGTCCCCACGGGAGGGATCTCGACGAAGGTGATGACAAGAGTGACGGTGGCACCGGCGAGGGCCCTAGTCACCCGTCGCTTCTGGAGCCGCAGGATAACTCGGCGGACATTTTGTTGCTGATACAATCCTTATGTTCGGCGATAAGGACGAGATTGCCCTTACCACCGACGGAGGATCCGGAACCAGCCTCGACGGAGGAGCCAGAACCAGGCCCGGCAGGAAGCCCCCCGAACAAGAGAATACGGATCCATCCAGCCCCGCCTTTTCAGCCCTCACGGGCAGCTCAACCTTTACCCACGTCCCCCGACCCTGGGGATGACACGGGAACGGACACGGCCACGACGGGTGCTGACGACGACGGCGGTGACGACGGGACGGAGCTCCCATCGCCCCCAGCCCGGGCCTCCCTGCCCAACAAGATCGGATCTTTCCATGCAATGATCGCCAGGGCATCCGAGCTTTTACAGCTCTGCCCCGAAGAGAAGAAGGAAGGTTTCCTTCACCAACGGCGCGAGGCCAAGAGGAAGACAGTCCTCGCCGTGCCTCTGCTGGATGACATCTGGGACGAGGGTCTGACCCTTCTCAAGAACCCGTCTACGACGCCTGCCAAGAGGGATCGGTACGAGAAGAAGTACCGGGTCCCTGATGCGGCCCCTTTGTGCCTTATGGCACAACCGACCCCTGACTCAGTCATTTCAGCAGCAGCCAAGAAGAAAGTGGGGGGGGGGCATCGGCCTCAACGTCAACTTCCCCGCCAGACGGCAAAGGAAAGAAGCTGGACGCAATGGGACGACGAGTTATCACGTATAAGGCGGCCACCGCCCTCGCGATCGTGGCCCGCTACGACAGGAAGTTATGGTACAAGATCGCCCCCTGTTGGACTTCCTACCGGATGACAAGAGGGCCGAGGCCCTGGAGATCTTGCAAGAAGGCGAAGTGGCGTCAGATCACGCCATTACGGTGGCAACAGACATTGCCGACACAGGTTTCCGCCAGCTAGGCAACGGCGTTTGCCTTAGATGATGAAGGTGGCTCAAGGTGACAGATTTCCGCCAGGACGTACAAGCCAAGGTTCTGGACATGCCGTTTGACGGGAACAATCTGTTTGGCAAAACAGTGGATGAGTCCCTCCAAGCCATCTAGGCGGACACAGAGACAGCTAAGGCCCTAGGCATTCTCCGGCAACGAAGGCCGTCTTTTCAAAGCACCGGAGGCAAGCAGGGTGCCTCCAAGGGATTCGGTGGTGGCTCCTCTACGTACCGCCAAACGGCCCGCTCCTCGTCTCAGGAAGCCTATAGAGGACGAGGCAAGTCTGGTGGACCCCGCCGTCGTCGCCAGGGAGGCCAAGGCGGCAAGGTGTCTTCCAAGCAAGATTGAACCGACAGCGGTGTTGGGCCCCCACCGAAGCACCCCGGTGGGAGGCCGGCTCGCGAAGTTCATCAGCGCGTGGGAGTCCATCTCCACCGACCGTTGGGTGCTGGACGCCCTGGCCCAGGGGCATGCCCTCGAATTTCTAAAAAAGTGCCTGAGCATTCCACCTGTGGCCAGGAAAGAAAATCACGTCCCTCAACTGCTTTTGGAGGTAAGGGCGATGCTCTAAAAAGGTGCCATCGAGCTCGTCCTGAAGAGGCTCCGGAGTATACTCAAGGTACTTCCTCGTGAAAAAGAAGACAGGAGGATGGCGCCCCATCCTGGACCTGCGACGATTGAACAAGTACATCAAGGCACAGAAGTTCCGGATGGTCACCCTCCAGCACGTGCTGGGATAGCTGGAGGAGGGCGATTTCCTGTCTTCGTTGGATTTGGAGGATGCGTACTTCCACATCCCCATTCTAAAAGGACACCGAAAGTTCCTCCGGTTCGTGGTCCAAGGACGGGACTACCAGTTCAAGGCCCTCCCTTTCGGATTGAAGTCGGCACCCAGGGTGTTCACCAAGTGCCTCGCACCGGTGGCGGCTCGGCTGCGCCTGCAGGGGATCCACGTCTACCCCTACCTCGACGTCTGGCTCATCCGAGCAAGGACAAGGGAGCTCGCCGTAGATCACACAGTGAAGACCGTCCAGCTGCTCAATGACCTGGGATTCTCCATCAACTTTCCCCAATCCCACCTGGTCCCGTCGCAAGTCGCACTGTTTCTGGGAGCCAAGCTCGACACATTGGCACATCTGGCCTTGTCGTCGGAGGAAAGGACGAAGGCCATCCTGGGCAAGGTGCAGCGTCTGCTGGCCAGGGACATGGCCAGGGTGAAGTCCATTAAGTCCCTCCTCGGGATGATGTCCTCCTGCATATATCTCGTGCACCTGTGCAGGCTTCGAATGCGCCCTCTGCAAGAGTTCCTCGACGCCCGCTGGATCCAAGCGACGGGCAGCTTTGAGGACAGGATCCCGCTCAACGAGACCTTCCGACGAGCGATCCGGTGGTGGGGCACCCGCGCTCATCTGAAGGCCGGAACAGACTTTCAGACCCCATCACACCAGATAACGGTGACGACAGATGCCTCCCCGGAAGGGTGGGGAGCGCACACCGGAGAACTTCACGCGAGAGGCCTTTGGCTCCCGGAGGAGAAACCGCTTAACATCAACATCCCGGAGCTCCGTGAAGTGTTCTGGGCCCTCAGGTCCTTTCTCCCGTCCCTCAAGGGCAAGGTGGTGCGAATCTTCACCGACAACACCACCACGATGTTCTGCATCCGGAAGCAGGGAGGAACCAGAACCCCAGCCCTCTCCAAGGTACCCCAGGATCTGTGGCATTGGGCCGTCGCCCAAGGGATGTTTCTAGTGCCCTTTCATCTGGCAGGGATAAAGAACACCATCGCCGACTCACTCAGCAGGGAGCTGCGCTCGTGCCACGAGTAGGAACTGTGTCGGGATCAAGTGGATCGACTCTTCCAACGATGGGGAAAACCGCAGATCGACCTGTTCGCGACAGCGATGAACTCCAAGTGCCAGAGGTTCGGCAGCAGGATCCCCCAGCCGACTCGTCAACCAGATCAAGAGGTCCCGGTGCAGGATGATCCTCATCGCACTGGCATGGCCGAGGCAGATCTGGTTCCCGGACCTTCTGGACTTGTCAGCGTCCCCACCAGTCAAGCTGCGCTTACACATTTCTACTGTCTATACAGTCTATTATTTTATGTTTGTCTACAATAATTTGGCGGTGTCTCATACATCACTAAACATCGGACAACTATATTTAGCAATTTCACATGGTAGTAGCTGAATAACACATGAGGTAGAATTAGGTTTGATGGTGTACTCAGGAGCATGGAAGCAATACATTCAGAGACGATAATACATTTTCATTCTGCCTTGTACATTTAAACATATCCCTCTATGCACACACACACATGCTTGCAGTAATGCTTTGTTTGCCTTCCTTTGTACTTAGCAGCATTCGTTAGTTAGCACTAGGTGGTCTGTATCAATTTCTTTTCATTAGGTCTTCTAGGCACATTGTATCATGTAGGAGCTGAGGTCATGCTTGCTTTACCAATACTTTTTATCCCTTCCTTAAACATGGATGTTTTATATTTAATATAGCAATCTTTGTGAATCGTCAGGCATTGGAGTGTGGTTGGACATCGACAAGGGTTCATATAAAGAGGGTATTGACAGTCGAGGCCTGTTCTATTAGGATGGTTTTCTGTTATTTTCCAGACTTGAACCGCGAGTCAGGTCACTTCGGGGACAGTGATGTACTGCAGAAGGTAAATGATACAGTGTTTGTTCTGATACTTGTTCGTTTCTGGTTGCTTGTGAGAACGGGCCTTCAGCGGATCTGCCATGGAGCAGAGGCGCCAGGGGAAGGGCATGGCTCTCTGTGAGTGGGGGCCAAGCTGCAGCATTCGCAGGCAGGCTGTCCCTTTGGGATTCAGGTTGTCAGTATCTAAAATGGAGTCCTGATGTTTTTCAAAATGGTGTCCATGGTCTGTTACAGTACAACATAATCAGTCCTATGTGTCGATCAGTAGTCACCCCGCCACCTGGGCCCTGGTGACAGGGGGGGCCCTGACGTGCCACGAACCTCACATAGGTGGTCATGTCGGGGAGTGGGGTCTCCTGGCCCTATCCTCCCATACATTTGCCCCTTTCGTTACTTAAGTAACGAATACTGTAACTCACCCAACCTTTGGCACTCTTTTTCATCCGCAACAGCCTCATCCCATGCTGGTGTACCTTTCATTGGCATCCAGGCTCTACACACCCCTCTCAGGCTTTCCCCTCTCCTAGCATACTCATCTGGTGTGCAGGTCATGTATATACATCCCCCATCCCCATCCAAGTCCACCCACACCTCTGTATACCATTCCCTTTCTTGAGGTTCCCTTATTGTGGTGTAATACAATCTATCTACTATGTCTCCATCGTAAAGTAGAGGTACCAATCTGTACTTTGGCCCGGGATCCTCACCTGGTTGTCATTGCGCCATTAGGCACTTCATTTGCGCAACATCGAAGACCGAGCTGGCACACGCAAAAAATCAAAAGTAAAAATACCACGATAGGCATCAGCATTTTGATCGTCAGTCCAAGCCAGGATGGTATCCAAGAGAGGAGGTTGTCGAACTAGGTGCTGGCATCTGCTCCTCCCTCGTTATTCATTCGTTCCCCCAGGTTGTGCACTGCTGCGATGACATGTGACAACATACCATTATCTGCGTCTTCAGAAGGTACGAATGTGCAATATGCGCTCCCAATTTTTCGGTAAACAACGCCGTCCATCGCCGTCAACAGGTCTAGGACATACCTGTTCTGCATCGTCATTAACCGCAGGGCTCTTAGCTCTGCCTTGATCACGTTAAACCCTTCCTCAGTGTTGTTAGCTAGCTGGAGCCATTTTGCATTTGCCTGCGCCTGGATTCTTGGAACGAGTGAGGCGAAGAACATTTCTGCAGAGCTGAACAGTCGATACCTGTGTGGAATCTGCGCCACTAATTCTGAGGAGGCTTTGAATATGTAGTTGGATGACCGTCGCCTCCTCGATAGCACCTCTTGCACATTGCCGGAAGACAGGACATACATTTGTGGCTCTTCTGTTGGCGGGGTGTTTTGTTCACAGGGGGCATCTGGCACTCCTTTTCCCCCAACAATATGACTCTCTGGAATCACCATCAATGCTGAGTGTAGTGTTGCCAACGAACATGTGCCCCTCCAGGACTGTGGGAGGTGCAAGTACGCCTGTTTGCCGCAGACCCAGTAAGTGTCCATAAGTGCTGCTGTTCCCTTCTTCATGTCTGGGATTGTGAGTGTCCGGTTACAGTTCTTGTTCACACCCATTGGGTTCTTTCCTTTCCCACGGAAGCATAGATCATGGGATATTTCTTTTTGTAGTTTGAACGGTTTTTCTATGGCAGTCACCCAGGTCAATTTCGTGATGTGCTCTTTCCAGACTGGCGTGCATGTTTTTTCAATCCACTGTAATTTTTATGTCATCAGCCCTCGCAGTGCCTCAGCTTTGCACGATATTTCTTCATCTTTCCATTTATTGTCCAAAAACAATGTCCCTTTGATCACGAAAAAAGGTTCTTTCAAGCATATTACTCCTTTCACTCTTGAGTAACAGGTTTTCTCATTCTGCAGCATTTCATGTGCCTGAAATGAGTTCTTAATTCTGCACAAGGTGAGATGAAGGAGACATTGGGCATCTGCAAGAGGCAATTCTTTTGGCAACAGAACTTTTGGTGTGCCTGAGGCGTGGGGGATCAGGGAACAGACATAACAACTCTCGTTGGTTGTCTGTTTTGCGGTGGAACTCATGTCTGCATACCATTTGTTTGACTGGTGTGGATGTCTTGGGTCTTCTATTGTGTCTAGACCCAGACCAGAGTACTCGTCATATTTTCTCCTCCCCACCTCCCTCTTCCACCTATTGCTTCTAAGGCAGCTCCTTGCTTCTCCGGCTATGTGTGATATTGGCCCCCCTTTCCCCACACCCCTCTTTCCCCATTCATCATATAGAGAAAGACACCTCTCTGACATTTCTTCATTCTCTTCCTTTTTCCTATAAGTACTGTATTGCTGTTGTGGGAGTAGCTTCTAATGAGGGCGGTGTGGCAGTAGTATCGTATAGTCATGATATGACAGAAGGGTTGCGGTCATTTAAACTGTACACATTATATTCCGAGACATTTGGGAGTGAGGTTGGGTTTATACTCGTGCAGCTATGGATATTATTTGAGGGCTGCGCTTTGGGTGGGATTGTACCATAGCCCCATACAAGCTGAAATCCATCCCATATTAAATAATCACCCTCTTTGGCCACTTTGGTTGCATTCTTCGTGTTAGTTTCGTTCCCCCCTACCCCCTTATTAATCTCGATAGAGATGAATGAAATGAACCAGTACGTAACAAGACCAAACATCATTGTAAAGAATAAAACAGCACACACAAACAGGCCACATTCATACGAATATCTACACCACTTAAATACATTATTTACATGTCTTACTGCCCTAATACTATTCGTTGCGGGATGCCCGCTCATTGCCATGGTCACTCATATATGTTAAAACATAAAAGTGCATTAAGCATACTTAAACAGTAAGATTTTCATTTCTTGAGAGAGAGAGAGAGAGAGAGAGAGACCTTTATATTTACAATCCAACCTTATTTGTATTTTCATTATTAGCTTTCATTTATCACCAGAACACTTTTTGGCATTTTACATTTTTTCTTATTTTCAATCATTTACTCTGTATCCATGTTTCATGTGCATCGCTTTGCTTTCCTCTTTATTTTTGATTCTCTGCTGTTGTCTGTGCTTCCTCTTCTCGTTCCTCTTGGACGCTATCATATGCTCTACGTACATCGGTTAAATGTTTCCAATATCTGAAGCCCTTTACTTTCACCGCAGTCGGTGTGCAAAATATAACTTCATAAGGGCCATGAAATCTTGGAGCATTCCACCTCCGTACAAAACTTCTGACATAAATCATGTCCCCTGGCATTAACTGCCCTTGTGAGCTTTGCTCGACAAGTGTTACTTCCTCACTCCCTTCTTCTCAAGTAAATATTGGTGCGAGCTGCCTTGATATCATGCGGGCTGCTCTTGTGAGTTTTGTCAGAAAATCAGTCACTTTTGTGTGCATCTGAATGTCTGTGGAGTGTAGAGTGTGCTGCATGCATGCGCCTTCCCGTCACAATCTTGTGCGGTGACAAATGGTGGTCCTTGCTTGGCTGATATCTCAGCTCGAACAAGGCCAGAGGCAGGCAATGGACACAGTTCTTCTTTAGGGAAAAACACAATTTTGACAGCCTGCTTTTTAGGAGGCCGTTGTTCTTCTCAACCACGCCATTGCTTTGCAGATGATAAATTGAGCATAGCTTATGTTTTATCCCTAACAAGGCTGCTACCTCCTTAAGCAACTCGTTAACAAAATGAGTGCCAATATCTGAGCGAATCACGTCGCAAATTCCCCAGCGCGGGAATACTTCCCTCACTAAGAACTTTGCAGCGCATTTGGCATCAGGTCGTGCGCAAGGCCCAGCCTCACCCCTCTGGAGAAGGGACAGACAACCACTATCATATACCGTGCCCATTACACCGTTCCCCCATATCTGCATAATCAATATGCAGCTCTCTGAAGGGCCCTATTGGTTTGGGTATTGTTCCTCGGAGTGTCCTTAATGTCATTCCTGAATTGTATATTTGATATGTTGTACATTCCATTGCTAGTTTTGATATATGTTCCTGGAGGCCTGGCACAAACCAGTCTTCTTGTATTTCTGCTGCTATGTGTTGTTTAGCATTGTGGGCTGGGAAGTGTAGTTGCTGAAATGCTATTTCTAGAAGTTTGAGGGACATTACACCTTCCCTGTATTATTCTGGTGCCACAAAAGATCTGTTGCTGATTGACTACAACCTCTCTTTTCCCACAGCCCTTTTTCCTCCTCACTTGTTCCTTCCTGTAACTCTAGTATTTGTGACACAGGGATGGTGTTGTATCCTTCCGGAAGTTCATCCACTACCTGTTGTTGCACTATGTATTCACCTGTCATTTCTTTTACTAAGTAGGACGCTTCCTTGGCTGCAGCCCCTGCTGCAGCGTTTCCCAAAGAGATAACGTCCGTGTTGGATGTATGGGCTTGGCATTTCACTATTGCTACCATAGTGGGTTCTTTCAACGCCTCGATAAGTTCTTTCAGGAGTCCTGCATGTTGTACAGGTGACCCATCTGCTCTGCGGAACCCTCTCCATCCCCACCTTGCTAACCCGCCGTGTACCGTAGTCGTCATGTACGCTGAATCTGTGTAAATAGTCACTGTACACCCTTTTGCCGCACATAATGCTTCAATGAGGGCTATAAACTCAGCTGCTTGGGCTGAGTAATGGGAGGGCAGGCGATGCTGTACTATCACTTCATACTCACCTTATTCCAATCTCACAACTGCCACCCCCACATGCTTTTCCCCTGTGTCAGTGTCGATTGATGCTGACCCATCTATGAAGTAAACCTCTCCTTCATTTAGGGCATCTTCACTTACCACCGGGCCTTCCCCCTCCTCTCCTGTGTAAGTGGCACAGTCGTGTTCCTGCATGTCTTCTAATGTGCATGGCTCTGTAATGAATGTTGCTGGGTTTACTGTTTTGCATCTGACTATGTGTATGTTTGCACTGGACAGTATTATTTCATAAGCAGTTGCTCTTTGTGTCGTCAGTGTGCTTTTTGATCTTTCTAATATAGCGAATAGGGAGTGTTCCACAAATAGTGTCACAGAGCGTCCCATCACTATTGTTGCACTTTTTTCAATGGCGAACGCTGCGACTGCGAGTGATTGCTTGCAAGCGAAGTGTCCTTGCATCACTTCGTCTAGTGTGCCACTGTAATAAGCAAGTGGCTTGTGTCCCGGGGATGTTTTTTGTGTCAGCACTGCTGTCATGAGGATCCCTTTGCATTGGGAGAAGATATTCATATCGTTCATAATCTGGGTTTGCGAGTACTGGTGCGCTTGAAATCAATTCCTTGAGTGAGATAAATGAGTCACTCATTTCTGCTGACCATTGGATTTCTCTGTTCTCCCGCTGAGCCTCTTTGTGTGCCTGCAGTAGTGGTCTTGTGTATTCCGCATAATCTAATATCCATGCTCGACAGTAGTTACACATTCCTAGACATTTTTGCATGTCCTTCACTGTGCTTGGTCTTTTCACTGCTGTGATGGCATCTACTCTGTTTGGTATTATCTTTTTGCCATCTTTTGATATTAGCAGCCCCAAGTACAACACTTCTGGTTGGCAGTACTGTAGTTTCCCTCTGTCGACCTTGTATCCTTTGTGGGCCAACAATGTCAAGAGAGTGACAGAATCTTTTCTGCATTCTTCCTAATTCTGTGCGCAGAAGAGCAAATCATCTACGTATTGAATAATCGTGCTCTCTGCTGTCATGTTTCCTAAATTTTCATGGAGGATGCGGTTGAATATACTGGGGCTCTCGCAGTAACCCTGGGGTAACCTAAAATGTTCATACCTCTTTCCCCCCAGTGTAAAGGCTGTTAAATACCTACACTCTTCTGCCAATGGGATGGAGAAGAAGGCATTTTTCAAATTAACCACTGTGAAGTGGGAGGCGTTCTTAAGGATGCTGTACAATATCGATAAAGGATTAGGGACCGAAGGGAACTCTTTTTGAATGACGTCATTGAGTGGGCGTAGGTTTTGGATCATCCTCCATGCCCCACCTTTTGCTTTTTTAATCGGATAGATACAAGTATTACATGGCGAATTTGAGGGTACTATTATTCCTTGGGCCAGTAATGCGCTGATTGTTTCTTTTATCCCTTCCTCTGCTTCTCGGGATAGTGGGTACTGTTTTACCCTGGGCAGAATGGCCCCAGGTTTAAGTTTTATTTTGACTGGGTTAACTCCATGCAATAATCCCACATCATGGGGGCCTGTAGTCCACAGATTACTGGGCACCAATTTCATATCATCATCAAAGAAGGAAGGCGGTGCCCCCACCACTGCCATCAGCTGTACTGGCACCTGCCTGTCTTGTATCATGATGTCACAGGGTATTCTAATTTCCATTATTATCTCACTGTCACTTTCAGAGTCTGAGAAAAGACCCTCATCTGACAGATCCTGTAATGCAATGTCAGCATTGATGCACAACATTGTGCGCCATTCGCAGCCATGTATATCCATTGCAATTACGGCTATTCTCTTAGCTGAGATTTGAACTGCATGTAAATCTAGGGACATTACTGTTCCTGGTACAATCTCTGGGCGTGCTATTGGTCAGAAGATGAATTCTGCTGGCACTCGCCATTGTAGCTTTTTCAACTCAGGTACTACTGGTGCCAGTGTTTTCAGTCCTTGGATAAACATATCGGGATCCACCGGTATGCCACGCACTTCTGGTGCTGTTGCTCGTGCATGCACCACCAGCATTACGTGTAAAGGACAGATCCCTGGGATGGAGCAAACTATCCCTCTCTCCGTGAAGGAGATAGTCATATTAAGCTTACTGAGACAGTCCTTTCCGAGCAAGTCAATCGGGGACTGTTCGTAGTATAGTAGGGGTGCTCTCACTGTCTTACCCCCCACTGTGACTTCTAAATCTTCTGTGTAAGGAACTTCGACAACAGCCCCAGAGAACCCTTGCGTCTCCAATTTATGATTAGATAACGGAAACCGTCCCTCACGTAAACATGATTTTTCAGCTCCCGAGTCCACCATAAATATGAACGGTTTATTCCCTATCTGCGCCCCTATCAATGGTTCCTCTGCTGAATTGTAGGTCGTAGATAGAACAGGACACGCAAGTGCTCTCTGTGGGCTGTCCTATGCTGGATGTCTCATGTCCCCCCCCTTGACTGAAGACATTCCCTGATACCACTGCTACTCCGCCATATGTGGCGGGTGCACCGTTAGCAGTTGTGGCGAAGGGGTTACCTTGTGTATATTGCATGTGGTCATGGTTTTGTGGATGCTGCTGTATATTGTGAGGGTGTTCTCTTCGCTGTTCTACATACCCCGGCTCTGGCTGCCCTTGCGGTCCTCCCATGGGTAATCCATAGGGGCTTCCCGGGTGAGGATGACCACATTGTTCGGTATCTTGATATACATTGTTTGGTCTGCTTCTGCATTCTCGTGAAAATTGTCCCCACCTGCCACAATTCTGACAGTTCCCCTGTCCCCCCCTTGGACCTTGTCCTCCATACCCTCCATTTCCCCCATATCCTTGACCACCCCCTCTGCGGCCCCTGTACCCACCTCGTCCTCCGCGGGGGCCCCCCTATTGCCACTGCGGACCTCCGTATTGCTCCTGTCCATTCCACTGTGGCTGCCCGTTGCCTGCCCAATTTGCTGCCATCCTCCCTTGTATTGCTACCAGCCCCTCCTCCTCATCCCCCTCCCTTTCGTGGGGGAGCGCTGCCACAGGTGCAGCGACCTTCACTAGCTTTGTTTGTACTAACTTGGCCTCGTCTGCCAACATTTTTTGGGCAATCTCTTTCTCCCTTTCTTTTATTCTTTTGCAGTGGTGTGCTATTATGCTTTGTATTTCCGGCTACCCTTTTGCTTCAATCCTTGCGATTTTGTCAAGTGCTTTTTGTACTTCTTTAGGGAGTCCTCTCTTTATTATAAAGTAAAATAAAGATGTTGACTGGTACCAGGGCGTACCCATTTTGGCTCTCCACATCTCCTGCACCCGAAAAATGTAATCCATAGGGCCTCATTACACGGATGGCGGTAAGGATTTACCGGTACCGGTAAAATACTGGTACCGGTAAATCCTTACCGCCTTACTACGAGGTCCCTTTGCGGGTTGGGGGATTTAACGCCTGCTTTTTGCAGGCGTTAAAAACCAACCCGCAAAGGGACCAAGGGAGCTAATTACGGTACCGCAATTTGCGGTACCATAATTAGCGCCTTCCCCATTCCCATTGAGCCCTATAGGCCAAAAATGGGAATGGGGAAGGGCAATGGTGGAAGGGGGAATTACCGCCCCGCCAAGCTTGGAATGGAGCAGTAATTCCCCTTTCCGCCAAGGCGGTGCCAGTATTTTACCGGCATGAACCATGGCGCTAATAGCGCCATGGTTCTCCGCCATCCGTGTAATGAGGCCCCTAGCATCCTCCCCATCATTCATTGTGCACTGCATTACTGATTGTAAATCTGGTGTGTCAGAGAATGTTTCTCTTAATGCATCCCACACCCTTGCACGCACTGTGTTAAAAGATGCTCCATCATGGCGATCACAATCCAGTGTCACTCCCGGAAGCCAGCCGTTGCCCATACTCTATCTTCCTGGTCACCCACTGCTGATACTAGCAGACCTTTGACATCTCCTACTGCTAATGGCACTCCTGCAGTGTACTTTTCGAATGCATATATCCACTTTCTTGCCCCGCCTGATAGCGGGAGCAATGATTTTAACAAATTGGCTTTGTCCATCTGAGCCCAGGGTATATAATTTGGTCTTCCGCCTCCCCTATGTATCAATGGGAGTTGTAGTCTGCCCTTTGTTGTTTTGCCAGCACTCACTTTCAATCCTGTCCTTCCTAACAGTGTCATTCTTTCCATTCTATTCCTTAACCTTCCTGTCCATTCCTCCTCCATTGTTCTTCCCAGAGATGTTCCTTCTCCTCTACCAGACCCTCCTCCCATAGCTGCACTCAACCTCCCACTTTCCTGTTCATCATCTTCAATATCGCACCACAATTCTTCCATGCCCCCGGTAGCCATTCCCTCATCACCTGTATTTTCATCCATCTCCTGTGGTCCCAGTTCTACTATTCGAGTTGGCTCTTCCTGAATTCTGAACAGTATTTCTCCTTTCTTCCATCCCTCTTCAGATGTCTTGTCAAGTGCCTGTGCTCTAGGTGTTTGCTCATGTCTAACAACACTAGTCCCATTCTGCTCACAAATATTTCTTATTCTAGATAACTCATCTCTTGCCATGGAGAGCCTGGAATCTAGGTCCTCGGTCAATTTTTCTCTATCTACTGCAGGTGTGCTTACCTGTCCGCGCTGTCCAGGGCACTCATATGGTGGTGGTGCAGTTGGCCGTGGGGTGGCTGTGGGAGCTGCGGTGGGCACATATGTGGGATCACTATAACCTTCTGCTGGCACTGGTTTATTTAGGAGGGGGTACAATCGTGTCACCTCAATCGATCCCTCTGTTCCTACCTCTTCCTTTCCAACTTCAGGTATGAGTAAGGGACTATCAACTGTGGAGGGCAGGTTAGACACCGACTCTTTCCTTCTGAGGGGAGGCACTTCCTCAAATAACCTCCACAAGTCTAGTATTTCTCTTCTATTATGAAATTGTTTTCCTTTGTACTTCATGAATATGCATGTGGCTACCATATCTAGGACTCTCTTATCAAACGATCCCCCTTCTGGCCATACTTGAGGTAGTCCTTCTCCCTTCATTTCAGTGACCCACTGATCGTGGTATTTTTTTTATACGTTCAGCATAACCAGGTAGATTTTTACAGATGTGGGCCAGAGGTGTTTCCGCCCCCATATTGTGTTTTCAGTTTTTTTTTATCCTCTTGTACTAGTTGTATCTAACACTGTGTAGTATAAGTGTGTGTGTGGCTTGTATCTTAGACAATTCTTAGGCATATGCAAAAGAAACACTTGCTGACACTATTACTACCTTCAGATCAAAAAAACATTTGCTTACAATATTATTACCTTCAGATCTTACCGGGTCACACTTACTATGACCATACCATAGAGCTAAACAATGTCATCAATTCAACATCATTTCTTTGCAATTCATTAGAACATTGTTAACTTAACATATGCAACATGGGACAGACGCTTAACAGACTTTTCACATACAACACATAACATTTACCTCTCCCTTTTCTCCTTGCCCTGTACTTCCCTCCCTGGTAAGGTCCTCTTTCCCTAGTTCATCAACTGTCCTCACACTTTTTAAGACCTTTTAATTTTTTACTCAACACTAAGGTACCATGACTAGAGTGGAAAGAGAAAGAAAAAGAAAGTAGCAGTTTCTAACGTATACACTGTGTCTCCCTATTTTCAGCCATTTTTATTTTATTCTCCACTTTTTAACTTATTCCCAGTACTAGTTGAGATAGCACTTCACGGCGCCGCCTTCTACCCCCTTGCAGAGCTAGGGTCCCGTCTCTTATCTTCTCTTATTTCACCTTTTTATCCTAATGGCCATATGCAGAGAAAGTAAAGTAAATACAAATAGCATCAATGATTGAAAGTACCCCTTTTAAATGACCTTGTGTACTCTGACTCCCTTCCCCTTCTCCCTTTACAATCACTTGCACTTAATACTCACGTGCCCGTCTTGAATCGAGATTCTCCAGACTGGATCCGTCCAGGCAGCGCTGCCACACACTCAATGGCTGCCCCCCGGCTCCGCCGAGCAGTACTCAAAGGGGTTTTTTGGAGCGGGATCCTGTACCCTTCGTTTTATTCTGTGCGCACGTCTAAGCGTATTAGTTGCCGTAGGCGGGCAGCTCTCTTGAGCAGGTGCACCGTGCGTCTCCACTGCCGCCCTGAATCTCTCGTGCCAGAGGGGACGATGGAGAAAATTTAAGAATGTAATCACGCTTACGGGGTCTCCACTAAAGGCAAGCGTCCCCAAAAGGCATCACCCTCCCCGCAATGAGAGACAGTAATAGACACACCCCAAGAGGGAATGAGGCTAGGTCCAAGTGCGGGTAAAAGTAAAAGGTTCTTTATCTAATCAAATAGGGCATGCAAAGGACTCTGCAAGCTCCGAGAACGCTCTGTCTGACAATAGCAAAGACAGTCTTATTTATTACAAAATTTCATCATAACAAACCTACACACTATAGGGGACACATAGGGCCTCATTACACGGATGGCGGTAAGGGTTTACCAGTACCGGTAAGGGCACCGGTACCGGTAAACCCTTACCGCGTTACTACGAGTTCCCTTTGCGGGTTGGTACTTTAACGCCTGCTGTTTAGCAGGCGTTAAAAACCAACCCGCAAAGCGACCAGGGTACTAATTACGGTACCGCAATTTGCAGCTCCGTAATTGGCGCCTTCCCCATTCCCATAGAGCCCTATGGGGCAAAAATGGGAATGGGGAAGGGCAATGTGGGAAGGGGGAATTACCCCTCGCCAACCTTGGAATAGGGCGGTAATTCCCCTTTCCTCCAAGGCGGTGCCGGTATTTTACTGGCATGCACCAAGGTGCTAATAGCACCTTGGTCCTCCGCCTACCGTTTAATGAGGCCAATAGTCTTAGGGATTGGGTGGCGTTGACTAACTATAGGTGCAGTAGTGACGAGCAACTCCATGATTGGTGGACATCAGCTTGATGCCAACGTGGGGCGGATAGGTCAGCTGGGCTCATCGGGGTGGGGCTGCCAGGCCAGGCACTGTCAGTGTCGTTGATGGACGATTTGCCCTGACATTCTGCCCTTGTGGCCACACAACAAGCATTCATCCGTTTAGATAATTCCGGCTTTCCTGTAAATCCTGCAATAGGTTACTCTAGGGGTTAATAGGACACAGGAGAAATACATATGATGTGAAGTTTTACCAATACATCAAGATACAGGGCCTCATTACGACCCAGGCGGTAAGTTACCGCCTGGGTCGTACCTTTACCACCATGGCGTAAACTACGTTTACGCCATGGTGGTTGGCAGACTTACCGCCCCATTCCGAGGTTGGCGGGGCGGTAAATCCCCAATCCCCATTTACCCTTCCCCATTCCCATTTTTGCCCCATAGGGCATACTGGGAGTGGGGAAGGCGTTAATTACGCCACCGTAAATTACGGTGGCGTAATTAACAACAAGGTCCCTTAGCGCCATGGATTTTAACACCTGCTAAAAGCAGGTGTTAAAACCTCCATGGCGCTAAGGGACCTCGGAATCAGGCGGTAAGGGTCGGCGCTGTTTATGCCGCCGTAAACCCCTTACCGCCTGAGTCGTAATGAGGCCCACAGTTACTTCTGACCTGTTGACCGGGTGTCATAAACCTGGGTGTCTGGTCTGAAGGCATGAGGTGAGCTGCACTGTTCATTCTGGTCTCGTTAGATGTAGTGAAGAATTACTTTATGATGTGTTAGTACAGGGTTGAATATCTGCTCTCCAAGGCCCATTAACTTGGGGTGAACCGGAGTACCACTAGGTCAGCGAGGGTGTACCTCTGGCCCCTTGGGGCGGTGGGGTTTTAGGACCGGGTTGTAAATAATTCATTTGGCCGACAATGGCAGTCTCGGGGGCAGGGGGGAGGCGAATACTTGAAGCGGGTCCAGCAGAATGGGGGGAGGTGAGGCTGTGCTGCTCGCACACCAGCTTGTCCTGGTGTGCCTTGGTGGGAGGGGAGGGGAGATGGCCTTGGGTGTGTGTGTGTGAGCAATTCTCTGTGCTTGGGCCGCACACTATGTAAAACAAGGAAATGATTAATAAAGTTGGTAATATTAAAACACTTACACATTTCTACTGTCTATACATTCGTCTGTTATTTTATGTTTGTCTACAATAATTTGGCGGTGTCTCATGCATCACTAAACATCGAACGACTATATTTAGCAATTTCACACGGTAGTAGCTGAATAACACATGAGGTAGCATTAGGTTTGATGGTGTACTCAGGAGCATGGAAGCAATACATTCAGAGACGATAATACATTTTCATTCTGGCTTGTACATTTAAACATATCCCTCTATGCACACACATACATGCTTGCAGTAATGCTTTGTTTGTCTTCCTTTGTACTTAGCAGCATTTGTTAATTAGCACTAGGTGGTCTGTATCAATTTCTTTTCATTAGGTCTTCTAGGCACATTGTATCGTATAGGAGCTGAGGCCATGCTTGCTTTACCAATACTTATGAATTTGTATCCCTTCCTTAAACATGGATGTTTTATATTTAATATAGCAATCTTTGTGAATCGTCAGGCATTGGAGTGTGGTTGGCCATCGACAAGGGTTCATACAAAGAGGGTATTGACATCATATATTTTACATGTTACGGGTTAGATGCAGGGTCGAAGCCTGTTCTATTAGGATGGTTTTCTGTTATTTTCCAGACTTGAACCGCGAGTCAGGTCACTTCGGGGACAGTGATGTACTGCGAAAGGTAAATGATACAGTGTGTGTTCTGATACTTGTTCGTTTCTGGTTGCTCATGAGAACGGGCCTTCAGCGGATCTGCCATGGAGTGGAGGCGCCAGAGGAAGGACATGGCTCTCTGAGTGGGGGCCAAGCTGCAGCATTCGCAGGCAGGCTGTCTCGTTGGGATTCAGGTTGTCAGTATCTAAAATGGAGTTCTGATGTTTTTTAAAATGGTGTCCATGGTCTGTTACAGTACAACATGATCAGTCCTGTGTGTCGATCAGTAGTCACCCCGCCACCTGGGCCCTGGTGACAGGGGGGCCCCTGACGAGCCACAAACCTCACATAGGCCGGGCATGTCGGGGAGGGGTTCTCCTGGACCTATCCTCCCATGCACTAGCAATGGCCCGAATACTGCTAAGGATCTCAGGCCATACTCTCTAGAATGGGAAGCCTGCTATATAGCTGTAAAGGCACACAATGTCAGAGTTTAGGTAACGCCTGCTTCCACTGCTCTGTGGACCTTATTCTTCTTGTTCCCTTGTTGGGACTAGAGTATCTTTTTCTGTGTTTTTTTATGTGCTGTACTTGTTATGCGTTATTTGTCTGGGCCGTCAAGCCTCCGTGTCACTGGAGCGAATTATAAATTGATTAAAAGTTAAAAATAATTGAAGCCTCAAACTTTTTTGTTGTTGTAGTGGATGCCACTTTCCACTTCAGCATTTGCCTTGCCTACAGCACAGGCTACCCGAGGGCCTGCTTGCGTAAATTATAGCCACGCCTGCCTCATGCGTGATTGCCCCAATATAGAATACTGCCTTTCAGCCAAACTGAACCTTACTCATCTCAAACTTGGTAAAACCTGACCTCTGATCATTTATTGCATGCAGAAAAATGCACCAAAATGGCAAATCTCCCCAAAAATAGTTGGAACACACAACTGGTTGAACATCGGATGCTTTCATGTTGAGTAGGAAAGAATTCCCATTTCAAGGTGTACAATTATGGAACCCCTTGGATGATGAGTGGCACGCACTAGCCTCTATAAAATCACTAACAGACTTTGGGGCTTCTTATAAGTTTGCCAGCATCCTGCCGCAATCCCATTTCTACTGCATGAAAAGCCCAAAATCCAGCTCAAAACAAGCCTGAAATAGGAAGGTGGAACAGAGATGCTTGGGCAATTTCTCTATCCGCTTCTGCAATTTTGTTTTTTCTTTCTGCAATTGCACCCAGACCTTCTCCTAAATTGCCTAATTATTAGTGCTCGCTGCAGAAATAGCTCCCACCTGTGTTGGCCACCACCCTATTTTGGTCAACAAATTGATTGCTTCCAAAGGTGACTCTGCTATCATAAACCAACAGGCACATGTTGGATACAGTGAATTCAGGGACCACCGGTCCAATGTCCACTCGAATGAAAATAAGAGTTGCAGGAAGAGATGGGAAACAGGGTTTGAGCGTGGGTTTGTGATATGTTCCCTGAGATCCTAGCCGATCTACCCAGCGCAATGCGTTGCACGACTGTGCAGAGACATCCTGTAGCCATTGCATAATCAGAATCCAGACACTTGCGAAATCTGGCAAACTGTCCGGCAGCGGTGACTGATTCCAAAAACTGATATTATTGACTGCATCATTTGGTAATTTCCAGTGGATTTACAACCCTAGGGTGATGGCGTTGAATGATCCTAAAAGCAGAGAAAATCATTTATATATGCAACTTCAACAAAGACTCTCCCACAATGTTTTGTTAAATATTTTATTGTCTTTCAATAGATGTATCTGAGGTAGTTTATACTCTACTCTGCTAGTATTCTCAATGGCTTGTCATGCTGATATATGACGACAGACATGATATAAAACAAGCATTGGCAATGCCAATAGTTTTGGCATTTACTGTTGTTCTTTGCATTTTGCATTTGTAGGCATTAGGCTGCAAGGAGAGTGCAAAGTTTGAAAGGAGGGTGTGATAAGGGATGAAGGTATGCAATAGAATGAGAAGGGGAATAGAGTAAGGGAGGAAGCCATTGATAGAGGCTGACATCGATGATGAGCAGGAGGAAAGATGAGCGAGAAAGGGTGTAAGTGAGAGGGTAGTAAATAAAGCGAGAGTGTGAGAGGAAGGATAAGAGGGGATAGGGAGAAGGAGTAAGAGAAGGTAGGATGGGGTAAGGTGGGTTGTGGGGGTAAATAGAGGTGGTAGGGTTCAGTAGAGAAAGAGGAGGTCAGGTGGGTAGATGGGTTATGGAGAGGGGAGTGGCTTGGAGGGGGTAGAGAGGGTGAGGGTAGGGTGGGTGGAGGTAGAGAGAGTTAGATTTGGATGGGTGTAGAGAGAACAAGGGTAATGTAGCTGGGGCTAGAGATTGGGGTGTGGGTAGGTAGTTGTAATTAGAGAATGGGGTTGGTAGGACTAGAGATAGTGGGGTGTCGGGTGTGTGGAGGTAGGGAGAGTGTGGGTGGCGTAGGGTGGATGGTGATAGATTTGGGGTAGGGTGGGTGGTGGTAGAGAGAGTAGGGCTATGGGCTGGAGGGGAAGAGAGTGGGTGTAGGGTTGGTGGTGAAGAGAGTGGTGGTAGGGAGTGGGGATAGTGTGGACGGGTGGGGTAGAGAGAGTGGGTGGGGTAGGAAGTGGGCATGGGCTGGTAGGTGGGTGTAGAAAGGCAATCTCAGGAGGTAAAAATCAGATCTGCCATGTGGTGAAAGCAGAAAAATGAAAGCCTCTCCTTGTCAATGTGAGCAACGCTGTACCAACATTCACACGTTTCAATAATAAGGAGGCCTACACGGCTGAACCGATCTCAACTCAACCTTCATGATAACTAACTCCCTTATTCCCAGTTCCCCATCATTTCCCCTTCGTTGGGTCCTGCCCGCAGCCCAAACCCACCTTCCACATAACGATGCGGATGGGAACCATGTCTGAACATGACAAACTTCCCCCTTTTTAAACACTTAGGGGGTCATTAGGAGTTTGGAGGCAGCCATGGTGCTAATAGCACCATGGCTGCCTCCAAACCCGTGTCCGGGTCCGTGGTGTCGGAATGGGGACTTACCGGGACATTCCAACCCTTGCGGACCCGGTAAGTCCCCATTTCGAAAACCATTCCCCATTCCCATTCGAGCCCCCATAGGGCTCAATGGGAATGGGGAAGGAGCTAATAATGGGCCTGCAAATTGCGGGCCCGTTATTAGCTCCCAAATCCCTTAACAGGTCCCGCTAAGGGCGGCTGGTAAAACCAGCCGGCCCTAGTGGGACCCGCTAAGGGACCTCTGAATGCGGCGGTATGGCGTTAACGGCACCGGCATCCTTACCGGTGCCGTTAACCCCCTACCGCCATACTCATAATGACCCCCTTAGTCTGATATTAGCCAATCTCTTCAATGAGTCTTATGGGATTAGTCTTTTCCCGCAAGGGGCGGCTTGCCGTTGGCAGTTCTGGGCTGTATGAGGTGGTCTGTCTGTAAACCACTCACCATTGTCATCTGCGACCACTCCGCCCGAGACTTCACCATCTCCCCAGTATGGGTCATTGGAATCTTCCCGAATCCATGTGTCCACATAGTCTTCCTGTTTATCCTCCGAGGCTTACCAGGGTGTCACTGCACCATGGCATTCCTTGAAGTGTGGCACATTTCTTGTGATTGCCTGTCCTTCCTCGTCCATAGGCGTGACAATGACACTTTTCACTTTCGTGACTGTGAGAGGGCTAGGTGCGTGTGAAACGGGAGTCTCCCGTCCTTCTCTGAGTCTGGCGTACCAGCACTATGTCACTTTCCTCCAAGCTGTGTTCTTTGGCTCCTCTCCTCTCATCTGCTGCGATCTTCCTTCTCTGTTTTTCTTTGGTGTTGTTCGTCCGGATCTCCTCATCCTCCAGTGTGGCGTTGCCCTCGAAGGGCCCTTGCAGCAGTTGTGTCCACTACGTGCGGCCAAATAGGTGGTCCTCTGGGCATTTGCCTGTAGTACTGTGGGGAGTGTGGCATTTGTCACATAGGAGCTGGTACAGTGTTTGTTCGAATGGTTTGCGGGAGAATTGCTCGACTTGCAGTGCTCTCTTAAGGTTTCCCATGTAGCGCTCAGCCATGCCATTGTCTTGGGGCCAGAAAGGTGTAATTTTCCAGTGTTGAAACCCATGTATTGGGCAAAGTTTGTGAAATCCAAACTGGTAAATGGTGGGCGGTTGTCAGATTTGATCGTCTGACGGAAGACATAGGCCATGAGTATGTGGTCCAGGACTGGAATGACCGCTGTCGGTGCTGTAGACAGCACTATTTGTACATCCGGGTACCTTGCGTACTCATCAATCACGACCAGGGTATACATGCCATCTTGGAGGGTCCAAAGAAATCAACCTCTAGCTCTTCCTATACACCCCCGGGTAGTGTGGACATTAGCAGTGGGTTTGGGCGTGGAGCTTGCGCTTAAGCGCAGCAAATTGCACAGTTTTTTAGGGTGTCATCAACCTTTTTGTATAGCCCTGGAAATCAAATCTTCTGCTTCAGTAATTTCTTCGTCGAGACCACACATCAGTGTCCCTCGTGGGCCAGCTCGGTCACTTGGTGGCACAGTGACTTGTGCAGAACTATTTGACAGCCCTTCATGACTATTTCATTTTTTTGGGGGGTTTTTTGTTTTGTTTTATTGGTCAGACACAAAATTTCAACCTACCTTTAACATACATACATTTACTATTCCATTGTCACATTTGAGTCTCTTTAGGTGACCTCCTCATTACCTTGTTTATCATTAAACTGTTCATCACCCTCCCGTAGGGATTGAAAAATCCAACCCAGCAGTTTAAGGGCGTCTAATGTCTGGCCGACTTTATCAGCGGTCATCAGGCGTTCCCACCACTCCTCCTCGGTGGTGGTATCAAGCGGGGCAGCAATGTCCTTCCAATACAGACTCCTTATTCTTTGGAATTCCAGGCAAGAGAGTGTCAGATGCCTTTCCAGTACTTCAGGGATCCTACAGAAGCGACAGCATGCGTCTTGCGTTTTAATCATTCTTCTTAAGCACTGTACTTCTCTTGACGGCAGTAAATTAAGTATGCAACGCATCAGTAGGTCCCTGTAGTGGGAAGAGGGGAATATTGTAAGCTGCGGGGTGGGGGTTGATTCCATTTTTTCCTTTCCCAGATGATGTTATGACAGTAGATATTTTGAGCCTTCTGGGAGTTCGTTTCAACCCAGTACTTCTCTCGTAGAAGTTTTTTGCCCATATCCGGATTATTTTTGAGTGTCTTTATAGAAATATTGTTCTGAGTAGCAGATGACTACATTTCTGTTTCCAGATACAAAAAGGTTTCTCACCCTTGTTGTTTCTTGAGTTTACCAAAATCTCAAAAGGGATTGGAGGATTGTCCAATAGACATTTGCGGTAGAGGGAGAGTGTTTTACATAAGACTATCGAGACCATAGATTGAAGTCTTAACTCATGTCTAATTGTTATCACTTTTAGGCAGTTTGGAAGTCTGAGAATTTTCAGTCAAAAATATACCTCAAGTTTCCCTCATACTGCCCAGGACACATTTAGAAATGTCTCGGCTCCGTGGGTCAGGCTAGGTACGACCTTTTGTTTGTAAAAGGAGAGGATCAGAATCATGGAGTAAGTTCTGTATCTTCGATGCAGGGCCCTCCCCTGGTTTGTAAGTTTAGCTAGCCTTTCCCTGATGAAATTATATTGCGCCTATTCGTTGATATTTTTACTAATTCGGAGGTATGTTGTAGTATCAACGATTTTCAAGATCTGGTTTTCGATGTTCTTATTGCCGTTTGATCTATAACAATTATGTCATCTGCATGAAGAATCCAAGGAAGTTCAGTCCCTTCAAGCTTCGGTGGAAATGCTTGCACATTTTCCTGGGATACTTTTATGTCTGCCAAGCATAGGACGAATAGAAAAGGGGCTAGCGCACAACCCTGTTTGATCCCTTAAATGTCAGAATCTTCTCTGTTGTGTCCCCTCCCTTTGAGACAATTATTTGGATTGATGTGTTGGTATAAAGCACTTTTATTGCTTCCAGGAGGTCTTCTGCGCAGTGTCATTTCTCCAGTTTGACCCACAAACGATCTCTACTGACTGCGTGAAAGGCCTGTTCAAGGTCTATGAATCCTAAATAAATGTTGTCTTTCGTTTCTAGAGCGCGTAGCTTTAGCAAGTTTAGTAGAAACAAGTTCAAAGAGGTGCCCACCCCAGTCATGAAGGCCGTCTGGCGTTTGTCCAAAATACCTTCCTTAATAGCCCAGTTTTTCAAGTCTCTCAGCAAGATCGAGGAGAAGATCTTCCCAATGGAAAATAAAAGGGCGATAGGCCTGTAGTTCCTGGGGTTAGCACGGTCTCCTTTCTTGAAAATTGGGACAATCAAGGCTTCCGTCCAGGATTGCGGTAGGGATCTGGTTCTCGTGACCTTTTCGAATAGAGTCAGGATAAAATCAGTCCATGCTTCCCCATTTTCCTTTAGCATGTAATTAGAAATGCCATCGGGACCAGCAGCTCTTGAGGCACTCAATTGTTTAAATCTTGATGATATGTCTTCCCTGTCGATCTCTATGAGCCAGGGGGAAGGTTTACACTTCCTTTGGGTGAGCTTTGGGGCTTTTTCCGCTTTAAAGAGGGCTGTGTAGTACTTTGTCCAATCTTCCTTTGAGACTTGGTTGGTAACTAAGGCAGGCTGGAATTCTTTGCCCTTATTTATGATTTCCCAGAGGGGCCTTGTATTAGCGGTGCTGATCGCAGCTAACATTTGTTCTGCGTCTGCATGTGCTCTCCAGATCTTAGAGGATTTTAGCCAGTTTTTATACCATTGTTTATATTGCTTAGATCTTACCTCTCTATCAGGCGAGTTTCTTTGTCGGATTCTTCTAAGCTCGGCTCGATATTCCTTTCTCCTTTTGACCAGAGCTATGTTATATGCATGTTCTCTTACAATTGCTGTGATTTTGTTTGTGTCTCTCCTAAATTCAAATTCCTTCAGCATCCATCGGTAGTCCACTGCATTTTGGTTCCTTTTAATGTGTTTGTCCAGATGAGTCACTAATTTAAGAATGGCAGATGCTTTGATTCGCAGTCTGTTTCTGCCCATGATAGTTCTATTGGGCATATGTTTTGTTGGGTCACCTCTCTGGATTTCTGCAAAAGTTCCACTTCCAACAGCGCGTGATCGCTGGTAGACTGTTTCTTTACGGTGAATGATTCAATACACTTAAGTGTATTTCCTGCCACAAAGCAGTAATCCAAGCAAGCACTACTTAGATTACAAAACCAAGTGTCTGCACCTGGAAGGTCGCCTTGTGGCTGCCAATTTAGCATTGTCATTTCTGTAATATTAATTTCTGTGATCCTTCTATTTTCCCAGATTTCCAGATTTGATCTTTGCTTCAATTGACCTTTTCTGTCTAAGAACTTCAAATTCAGGTCTCCACAGATTAGGATCAGTTGATTATGATCTTTGAGCATGGACTCATCAAAAGATTCTGTGATATCTGAGAGGTACTTACATTCGGGGCTACTCCGATATGTATTGATTAAAAAGAGTCTGATCTCCTGGCTCCCTCTATTTTCTACCAATTTTAACACCTGGACGTATGAGTTGGGTGTTTGATGGTCCAATACTTGTAAATCACAATCCTCTTTAAATAGAGTCAAGAGCTGTCATGATGCCTACCCCGGGCATCAGGACCAAGCCCATCTGCTCCGGGAGCAGGCATCCAGATACTTATTAAAACCCCAACAGCTCCAGCTGGGGGCTGTCTGGGTTCAGTCCTGGCGCCTTAGCGCCAGACTCATTATAGAAATCAGTCCTGGGGCCATAGGCGCCAGGCTCATAGACTTTACTTACCTGATGCAGACCATGCTGCTAGTGAGTCCAAGCCAACGTGAGGCCTGGGTGGGACTATTTTATTACAGGGACTATTTTTTACTTGGGCGTGGTTCTAGGGAACTTCTTACCTGGAACTACTTTGGAGGCTATTTAAACCATGCCCGAACAACAGCACACGCTTCGCGTTATACTGCATCCATCAGCGTAACGCTCACCGGGCCTGCAGTCTGCATCCAGTCTTCTGCCACGCCCGCCTGGAATCGGGAGCTCCTAAAACAAAGAGGAAAGAAAAGGACAAGGTTAGAAAACAAACTATTTTTGAATTCCTCACCTGATTCCGGATCCATCTCGCCTCCGGACCTGGAAAGAACATTATTTCTGTACATGTCGCATCTCCAGCTGCAGCGTCGCGCCATACTCACCAGTCCTCGCATCATCTTTCGATTCGGCGCTGCCTCCATCATTTCGTCGCCGAACTCCGGCACCTGGGGGACAAAAGAAAACAACACGGTGAGCCGAGAAAACCAACAAATATAACTCCTATCACCATAGACTTACCTGATTTACCACTGGAGGCATTATTCTATAACTCTCCACATCTTCATGTGCCGCACCTGCAAAGAGAGAGAAAACAACACGTTAAACACGTGCAACATTTACCGGACAGCGTCGGGTGATACAGACTCTTACCTGAGCGCCACCAGCTGCCACAAGAGCATCTTCTCACGATCTCAGCTGCAAGACAAGGAAGGAAGGGGGGACAAGAGTGAAACATTGGACATATTGAAGTCTATGAACTTGATACTTACCGGACCTTGCCAGGAACCTCAGAGTCAATACTCTCCGGAACTCTCCCACGCCTTCAAACCAATGAAGTATCTGGCATCAACGCGCCCCTGCAATCCATGCAGGATGGAGAGTTCATCTTTCAAGAATATAAGGTGAGATTGCTGAGAGGGCACTTCGGAGGTGGTTAGTTGGGAGGACTGTGGGGGGTTCCATCACTTGAATCCACAGGTGGCTAAATCCATCCCTCCACTTGCAGGAGAATACTTCTACGGGTCAAGCAGACAAGATTAGGAGGGCCAGTCCAGTCAGTTATCTCTGCACTACGCATCACGCTGGTGGAGACCGCAGCCGTCTGGATCCGACCGACGCACCTGTGGGAGCCAGGTGAGCGTAACAGAACGCGAAGCCTCTCTATAAATCCCCACCCGGGCGTTATGGAAACCTCAGAAACCGACCAACTGGCACAATTATTGGGGGAACTTAGGGCGGAAGTGCACTCTGCTCGCCAAGAGACTAATGCCCTCAGGAGAGAACTGATTGTCTCGAAGGAGCACACTGACGATCCGGCTAGGCAACTGCTGCAAAACCAAGCAGGGCAAACACCTTTACCAGGACTCGGGGGGAATCCAACTCCTGTTTCATCGAGCAATCAGGTGCAAGTGGTTTTACCAGGGGCTATTCCTTTAGCTCCACCTGAACGCTTTGCTGTGGACCCAAAAAGGTTCGCCGCGTTTATGAACCAATGTCGCTTGCACTTTTTATGCAGACCTGGAGCTTTTCCAAATGACCAAGCCAAAGTAACTTTTGTATTATCATATTTGAGTGGCAGTGCAGGTGACTGGTCGATTCCACTAGTCAATCAGGATGACCCTCTTCTTCGGGACTTTCAGGGTTTTCAAATGATCATGGAAAGACTATTCGCCAGACATTCCCAGGGACAGGCCCTGGATAACAAACTTTTATCCCTACGACAAGGTAAGCAGGATCTGTTAACCTATATCGCAACCTTTAATAGGTTGGTGGTGGAAACCGGATGGCCCGAGGTAAAACGAATTATAGTATTTCATCGTGGACTTCGGGGATAACTTAAAGATGTTTTGGCCCAAGATTTGAACCCACCCCAGGATTGCGCAGAATATATAGACTTAGTGGTCCAGTTAGACCACCGACTCCAGAATAGAAAGGCTGACCGAGCTAAGTTCGAGAATCGGGTATTGGTTAAACCCAACGTCACCCCAAAAGAAACAGATGCAGCAGAACCTATGCAGATCGGGGGGGTTAAGGGACCCTTAACGCAAAAGGAAAGAGAAAGGAGATGGCAGATGCAATTGTGTCTATATTGTGGGGCCTCAGGACATTTTCTACGGGATTGCCCTATAAAACCATCCAAGAAAGTAGTCAGAGTTGCTGATAGAAATCAAACAGAACCTGATTCGGGAAACGACCACGCCCGACAAGCGTAGAGGTCCGCTTGCAGAGCTTGAAGAAGGACACTCAGACCTCGCACCTAATCATACCAATAGTCCTTATTGATCCAAGGCAGCCATCACGTATGCACGCAGTAAGGGCATACATTGATAGCGGGGCCGTTGGAAACTATATGGACCACGAATTGGCTTCTAGGATGAATCTACCTTTCTGCAAAAAACCTCTTCGGATGTCATCACCACAGTTGATGGAATTGAAATTGCCTCTGGGCCTGTAACTCATTCCACCACAGAGATGACACTGTTGAGTCAAGATGGGCATCGAGAGACTATTGTGTTTGATTTAATCAAAGCCCCGCAGTTCCAAATAATACTGGGGATACCTTGCTTGGAAACACATAATCCTAGCATTGATTGGCGAGAGAAGAGAATAACCTTCCCGGATTGTGCACACACCTGTTACCCGGAAAAAACCTTGAACAAAGGCCTGGCCACAGTCGCTAATCCAGTCGTGCAGTTGCCTCAGGAATATCAAGAATTCCAGGATGTTTTTCAAAAAGAACAGGCAAACACCTTGCCACCTCATAGATCATACGATTGTCATATCAACCTCATACCCGGTGCACAACCTCCAAGCAGTAGGATCTACACCCTTACGGAACCCGAAAACCTTCACCTACGACAATACTTGGACCAATACCTTGCTAATGGCTTCATTCGTCCATCCAAGTCCCCTGCATCCTCAGCTTTATTCTACGTGCCTAAAAAGGAAGGTGACCTCAGAACGTGCATAGATTACCGCGCATTAAATCAGATTATGGTGAAGAACCGATACCCATTGCCTCTGATCCCCGAATTACTAGACCAAGTAAAGGATGCTTGCATCTACACCAAATTAGATCTCCGAGGGGCATATCATCTGGTACGTGTAAAGAAAGGTGACAAATGGAAGACTGCCTTTCGCACCAAGTACGGATTATTCGAATGACAGGTGATGCCCTTCGGGTTGTGCAATGCACCAGCAGCCTTCCAGTATTTTATGAACGATGTCCTTCGTGAACTCATTGACGTCTGTGTTGTCGTATACATAGACGATATTCTAGTGTACTCCTCCTCAGAATCAGACCATGTTAAGCACGTGCGTGTAGTCCTTGAGAAACTACGCCAGCACAAGTTATATGCAAAATTGGAAAAATGCGTTTTTTATGCTACAGAAGTTGAATTCCTTGGATTTATCCTGATTCCAAAAGGAGTCCGAATCGACTCTCGAAAGGTGGACGCAATTCTCAAGTGGCCATCACCCAGTTCAGTTAAAGGGGTACAAAGCATGCTTGGATTTGCTAATTTCTACCGCAGATTCATTCCGGATTTCTCACATGTTGTGCACCATATCACAGCACTTTTGCGAAAAAACAAAAGCTTCTTGTGTACCAAAGAGGCTGAAAAGGCCTTCCAAGAGCTGAAAGCGAAATTCACATCTGCACCTGTCTTAAAGCATCCACGCCCTGAACTTCCATACATAGTTGAAACTGATGCATCCAGTTTAGCCATGTGAGCTGTCCTGTCCCAGAAGGATCCTGAAACTGGTCAACTTCACCCAGTAGCATTTTGGTCCAGAAAGTTCTCGGCACGGAGTTACACTATGTGGTTACCGATTAAGAGTTATTAGCCATCAAATCCACCTTCAAGGCTTGGCGCATTAACTTCTCGGTGCCAGGCATACCATTACTGTAATCACCGATCACCGGAACTTGCAGTATTTAAAAACAGCCAAAGCCCAATCATCGTGCCAACTTCGATGGGCATTGTTCTTTGCCGAGTTCGATTTCGTGATCACTTATCGACCAGGCTGTAAAAATGGCAAGGCAGATGCCTTATCCCGAATAGGGATGGGAGAACCAAATGCGAACCCAGAACCGGTGCCTATAATTTCAGAACAAAGAATTTTAGGCATAACTACTCTACCGACACTTGAGGATTTTCACGTAAAAATCCAACAACTCTCCGATCCAATAGCCCTGCAGGACTGGGTAAAGAAAGGCCCGGACTGCTCAGTCATCAATGACCTACCTCATTATCAAGGGCGACTATTTCTACCACACAAGAAACTACAAGAACTAGTCATCTCCAATTATCATGACACCCTGATGGAAGGGCACCCAGGTATCGCAAAAACTGAAGCTAAAATTAAGAGACAATTCTGGTGGCCCACCTGGCGAAAAGACATAAAGTCATTTGTGATGTCTTGTGGCATTTGCGCCCAAAACAAAAGTCGGAAGAAAAAACCAGCTGGCCTTTTACAACCTTTGGATATTCCCCCTACACCATGGCACACCTTATCTTTGGACTTTATTACAGATCTACCTCCATGTAGTGGATTTAACAACATTCTTGTTATTGTGGATCTTTTTTCCAAGATGGCCCACTTTATTCCTTTAAAGGAATTACCTTCTGCTTCAGTTCTGGCCAAGGAGTTCCTCGAAAACATTGTTCGAATACACGGATTTCCGTCCGTATTGGTCTCTGACTGAGGTAGTAAATTCATTTCACATTTTTGGAAGAAATGTTGTCAATTGGCGCAAATCGACGTGAGGTTATCAACCAGTCACCATCCCCAGACCGATGGTCAGACGGAGAGGACCAACCGGACCCTTGAACAGTACCTACGTTGCATGCTACACCAGACCGAAAGAAATTGGAAAGATATTTTATGGATTTCCGAGTATGCATATAATAACTCTGTACATTCAGGAACCGGACAAAGCCCCTTTTATACCATATATGGACATCACCCTCGAACCTCAGAACTAGATTCGCCTCAGCACTTAGAAATGCCTGCAGTTAGTCATTTGTACTCTACTATTACACAAGCCTTTAAGGAGGCAACAGAACATTTGAAACAAGCAAAAGAGAAATATAAGAGAAATGCTGATCAACATAGAAGTGAAACTCCACAAAACCAGATTGGGGATCAAGTTTGGCTGGCTACAAAACACATACCTTTGAAGGGAACTCGGACTTTTAACCCTAGATATTTGGGACCTTACACCATTAAGGCCATTATCAACCCGGTGTTCGTCAAATTGGAATTACACTCTAATATGCGAATTCATCCTGTCTTTCATGTTTCACTTTTAAAACCAGTTCAACCAGGAACAAGATTAACCAAACCACCGACCCCATCTTGATAGATGGAGAACCTGAATTCGAGGTAAGAAATATCCTGGACTCCAAGATGGTTAAATCAAAACTTTTTTATTTAATCGATTGGAAGGGCTACGGACCACAAGGAAGGTCATGGGAGCCTAGTGACCATGTTCATGCACCTTGGTTGGTGAAGAGATTCCATCGGAACTTCCCAGACAAACCAGGGTCAAGGGGAAGAACAACTTTAGGAGGGGCCTTGTGGGGGGAGTGCTGTCATGATGCCTACCCCCGGGCATCAGGACCAAGCCCATCAGCTCCGGGAGCAGGCATCCAGATACTTATTAAAACCCCAACAGCCCCGGCTGGGGGCTGTCTGGGTTCAGTCCTGGCGCCTTAGGCACCAGGCTCATCATAGAAATCAGTCCGGGCGCCATAGGCGCCAGGCTCATAGACTTTACTTACCTGAAGCAGACCATGCTGCTAGTGAGTCCAAGCCAACGTGAGGCCTGGATGGGACTATTTTATTACAGGGACTATTTTTTACTCGGGCGTGGTTCTAGGGAACTTATTACCTGGAACTACTTTGGAGGCTATTTAAACCACGCCCGAACAACAGCACATGCTTCGCGTTATTCTGCATCCAGCAGCGTAACGCTCACCATGCCTGCAGTCTGCATCCAGTCTTCTGCCATGCCCACCTCGAATCTGGAGCTCCTAAAACAAAGAGGAAAGAAAAGGACAAGGTTAGAAAACAAACTATTTTCGAATTCCTCACCTGATTCCGGATCCATCTCGCCTCCGGACCTGGAAAGAACATAATTTCTGTACGCGTTGCATCTCCAGCTGCAGCGCAGCACCATACTCACCAGTCCTCGCAGCATCTTTCGATTTGGCGCTGCCTCCATCATTTCTTTGCCGAACTCCGGCACCTGGGGGACAAAAGAAAACAACAAGGTGAGCCGAGAAAACCAACAAATATAACTCTTATCACCATAGACTTACCTGATTTACCACCGGAGGCATTATTCTATAACTCTCCACATCTCCATGTGCCGCACCTGCAAAGAGAGATAAAACAACACGTTAAACACGTGCAACATATACCGGACAGCGTAGGGTGATACAGACTCTTACCTGAGCGCCACCAGCTGCCACGAGAGCATGTTCTCACGATCTCAGCTGCAAGACAAGGAAGGAAGGGGGGACAAGAGTAAAACATCAGACATATTGAACTCTATGAACTTGATACTTACCGGACCTTGCCAGGAACCTGAGTCAATACTCTCCGGAACTCTCCCATGCCTTCAAACCAGTGGAGTAACTGGCATCAACACGCCCCTGCAATCCATGCAGGATGGAGAGTTCATCTTTCAAGAATATAAGGTGAGATTGCTGAGAGGGCACTTCAGAGGTGATTAGTTGGGAGGACTGTGGGGGGTGCCATCACTTGAATCCACGGGTGGCTAAATCCATCCCTCCACTTGCAGGAGAATACTTCTACGGGTCAAGCAGACAAGATTAGGAGGGCCAGTCCAGTCAGTTATCTCTGCACTTCGCATCACGTTGGTGGAGACCGCAGCCGGCCTGATCCGACCGACGCCCCTGAGGGAGCCAGGTGAGCATAACAAGAGCCCAGCACGGGGCCTCCCCATCGCGCCTTTCAATGCGGGGTTAATGAAGGCTTGATATCCCTCGCATAGTCGGGTTGTTCTTAACCAAGCTTCCTGCAAACATATAATTTCAAACCTGCTCAAAAAGTCACTTTCCACTGAGAATAGATGTCCAAAACCCCTGGTGTTCCATGAGGCCAGGAGAGGTCTTCGTTCGATTCCATCCTGCGGGCTCTATTGCTTCTTTTTTTCCAATCTGATGTCTGGCTTTGTTGCTCTCATATCGCTCTGTGCCTGTTTGGTATCATCGGTTCCAGAATATTTCCCTTTTGATCTTGAGTTATCGACCGTGTATCTAACCTTGGTCAGAATACTGTTCTTCAATGGGTGGATGGATTTTAGATGGTCGTCCCTCCGGAAATATTTACTGGGCCTATTGCTGCAGGATTCTTTGGTGCGATGGATTTTTTGGTTGGGGGATTTGAAGGATGCCTTTGCCGGTGCATCGATGGATTTATGTCCATTGGTTTTGATTTTATGGTTGGACCGTTCTTGCCCGGTTCGAGAGGATTCCTTTGGCCATTGTCTTCCCCCCTCAACCTCCAACGTACTAAGACTGCAGCCTATGTCCCACAGCTTTTCCTTTGTTGACATCACCAAGTCCTTTACTCTCTGTGATCTTAAGTGCATGGTGATTACATCCGATCCTTGTTTTGTCTGTAAATTCAATGATTGCTATTTTTTTTTTTTTTATTACAGCTTTCAGCATACAAAAATACAAGCTTTTGCTTATGTACACATTTTTCCCTCCTCCCCATGCACAAGCCAGACCTCTCCCAAGTCTTCTCTCTTTGTTCTTAAGTCGAGGTTTGGCTATTTGTTTTTTTTTTTTAGTTCTCCTTGTTGATAATAATCTTAATTCTCTTCCAATCTCTTTAGCATTGATTCTAGGAAAATACCCAGACCTTTAACAGTTTTTTTACTTGGATCGTCATATAAAGCTGACCACCATAAATTGGCGTCCAGATCACATGATGGAGGCAATGTTGGTAATAGTAAACAACCCCTTTCGGATCTGAGTTCATGGCAGAACAACATTAGGTGTTGAGACGATTCTTCTTTTTTGCATAATCTGCATAATTTTTCCTTTACCAGTCCGTATCTGAACAGATTGATCTTTGTTCTTAAAATGTTCAGACGAAAGCGCATTATTAGATCTCTATGATTCCGATTTGCGCTTTATATTAGGTATCCAGGCAATGTCAGTGGACATCTAATCATCTTGATTGATAAGGTGTGATGGTTCGACGCTACTCTCGCACTCTCTGTTTCTGCCCAATCGATTGAAAATAAAAGTATTTTTACCCTCTTTGGATGTTTCAGAAGGGCTTCCGTCATGACTTTTAGATTTTGCAGCAGATCGTTACATTTCGCTTTCCATTCATCCAGTGGCCAAAAGGGCATTTTTCCTGCTTCCTGGTTCAGTATTTGGTATTGGGGTGGACAGCTTTCTAAAGATATTTTTCTGTATGTGGCCAGTGTTTTCCAGATGATTCGGGCTTGCATTGAATGCAATCCTAACTCATGTCGTATGATACCTATCGGAACACATATCGGAATGTTCAGCAATTTTCGCCAAAATCTGGCTTCAAGTTTATCCCATGTTTCCCAAGGGATTCTCAGGGCGGTTTCGCCAGCATATGTCACAGTGGGGATGACCTTTGCATTGTAGAATTCCACAATCGGGCGCATGGAGAATTTACAGAACTTTCTTTTTAATATTAATGCCTGTGATGTTAATTGGTCCATTTTACTCTGCAAATGTTCAATCCACGGTTGGTAACTCCAATTGGCACTTACAATTGCTCCCAGGTATTTTGTGTTTTTAACTGTTGTTATCAGGTCATTCTCTATGTGCCATCTAAAAGGTTTTTTACTTGCAGGACCTGCTTTTTTAATTATCATTATCACTGTTTTTTCAGGATTGATTTTTTGTTCAATTTCTTTTAGATGTACATTCAGAGCTTCTAGTTTTTTTTGTAGACCCATTTCTGTTTTGTCCATCACTATAAGATCGTCAGCATATAAGAGATGACCAATTTTCATTTCTCCTATTTTAGGCGAGCATGCTCTTGGTGGTTCCAAGCAGTCCTTTACTTCTAAAATATAGAAGTTATAGAGTATAGATGCTAGGGGGCAACCCTGTTTTAGCCCACAGGTTGTTGTTATTGCCCGGGTTGAGTTTCCCTTTTGGTCCAATCTGACTCGCATCGATGTATTTGTATGGAGAGATTTAATGGCTTCTATTAGGTCTAATGGACAGCCTTTTTCTTTCAATTTGGACCAGAGAATTTGACGGTCTACTCTGTCAAAGGCTGCCGCCATATCTACTGAGGCGATAAACAATTTTTGATTTTCATGAATGGTCTTTGCTTTTAGCAGGTTGAGGATTAAGAGGTTTAAACTGCAGTCTACATTTTCCACAAAACCCGCTTGTCTGTGATCGAAATTACCAGATCTTAGTATCCATTCCTTTAATCTTTTCAAGAGAATGAGTGCAAAGAGTTTACCTAAGACATCCAGCAGGGATATGGGACGATAATTCTCCGGACAAGCTCTGTCTCCTTTTTTATGGATTGGAATAGTAATTGAAGTTGTCCAAGATTCTGGTATGTGACCCATTTTTACTATTTGTGTAAAGAGAACAAAGCACATGTGTGCCCATACCTCTGGAGCTTGCTTTAAGATTTCATTCGTGAGGCCATCCGGCCCTGGTGCTCGCGATCTGCTTGCTTTTTTTATCAGTGCCAAGATTTCACTTGAAGTGAATTCGATATCCCAACCTTTTTTACCTTTGTCATCTTGTAGAATTTTGTCTGTTATGGGCTCTCGATTATATTTTTCTTGAAAATATTGTTCCCACGTTGTTTCATTTATTGGATTGAGTTGTTCCTCACTTTGTTGGTTTCCTTTCTGATTTAGCAGTGTCCATAGATATTTTGCATTTTTGTTTCTCATCGCCATTAACATGTATTCAGAGTCTTTTTGAAATAATAGTGCTCTATGGGACTTGGCCCAGTTTCGACAACCTTTTCTCAATTCTTTCTTTTTTGTTTGCATGTCATCATAGGCAATATTCTGTTTTATTAAGGCTCTTAGGTCTCTCGCCAGCTGTCGTTTTTTTCCGCTATATCCTCATTGAAACAATGCATCCTGCTTTTTGTGGTTCTTTTATTTGTTTCTGTGGTCACTTTAAAGATTTTAAGACACGATTCGTACTCCACGTCTTTTCCTGTTATAGTAGCCCATTTATTTATTGAATTTGTTAACATGGGAATCATTTGTGTTGTTATCCTCAGTCTGTTTCGCCCCTCATTTACACTGACTCCTGTAGGCCAAGTATTCCTAGGTACCACATCCCTTTTATGCTCTATTGCTGGATCTGCGCATGTGAGGATTAATATTTTGTGGTCACTACTTTTTGCTGGTAAGATTTTTAAGGTGAGTATTCTGTCAAATGTTTTCCGGTCAACAAAGAAGTAGTCTAATGTTGCGCTTGAATTATGTGATGACCAAGTCGATTGTCCTTCCAGATCTCCTTGGACATTTCCATTTACTTGCAAGAGATCACGGTTCTCCATTTCCATCTCCCAATCTCTTGCTCTTGATTGTTTTTGTCGATTGCAACTAGACAAATTTGCCTGCGGATTTTTGGTTTTACCACAGGAGATCTTTAGATCACCACATATTATTAATGACGGATTATCATATTCTGACCTCAATTGGTCTATGTGATTAGTTAGTAATTCCAGGAATACTTGTCCATCTTTTGCTTTTGTGTTCCAATATAGATTACAAATGATTAGTGTGTTTTTTTCTTTTTGTGTAGCACTTCCTTTTGAATCCTGTTGCGTAATTATTATTTGTATCAATGGTGAGGGGTGGATCGTACGAATTACATTTCCGCCATATGTGTTTTTTATGATAGTTAATAGACCTGCGGAGGGTCTACCTTTTTTTCCTTTGAGAGCTTTATTTAAATAACAAGTTGCTCCATGTATGTATGGCTGTTCTTGCAGCCAGCACTCTTGAATACAGCTGATATCTGCATTTAGAATTTCTTTATTTAGCTTTTCAATCAAATGAAAGAAGCCTCTTGTATTCCAGGAAGCAAAACTTGTTGATCCCCGGGGTCCTAGTCCTTCGGTCTAATGATTTTTTTCATTTGTTTTCGTATTCAAAGTTTCCGCTAGCCAGCCCCAGGATTTTTCAGCATCTATTTTAGTTACAATAGGACGGTCATTATTTGTTTGCTGGACGAGATTCCCTTTCACATTTCCTTTAATTTTTATACGTAAAGCATTTGGGCCCCGTAATACTGTTGGTGAGAAACGTATAGGTCTGTAGTCCACTTCCTCTTAATTTTGGTTTTTGCAGGCATTTTTTTGTTGTTCTTCAAAGCTTGTTTTCTTAATTGTGTCCCTGTTTATATCCTTTTCTCTCTGTTGCGGACATTCTGTTTTAACATCAAAGCCCAAAACCCGCAGGTCATCCGCCGCTAACCATATTGCGTTCATAACTGTCTTTGAATTGAAGTGTATGTGAATTCTGTCCAAGTCTTCTTCGTTTGGAAATTCCACAATTCGTATATCTTTTGGTTCAATCACTCTCAATTGAGGCACGTTGTGCAAGAGTTTCATTAGGTTTGATCTATTTAGGATCAAACCATCCTGTGCTCTTAGAACTCTCTCCATTCTTAGTTTTAGGGTGTTATTATGATTGCCATAGGGTTCAAGATTATTCTTGTCGCTTCTTTGGTCCTTCTTCTCTACATTTTTGTTCCTATTTTTCATTCTCGAGCTCTTGGGGTTTTGGGTGCTCCAGCTTTCTCGTTCTTGTTCTGATTGTTTGATCATATCTTTTAGCACCTGGCCTTGCTTTTTTTCCAAGTCCTAGTTTAGTCCAATCTGCATTCTTTTTTCTTGCAAAGTTCGAAAGGTCGAAGCTGGTACTTCAAAACATTCCGGAGCATTACTTTCCTGGTGCTCATGCTCTTCACATTCCTCAGCTGACTCTTGCGAGCTATCATCCTCATAAACCGATAAGAGCAACAAAGAATCTTGAACATAGGACTCATTTATGGAGCTTTCTAATGTACTCTCTAATTCCACATCTTTAATGGATTCTCTTGCTTGGTTCTTTACTTGCTCTGCATCGTCCTTTTTTTTTTTATTATTGGCGGTGCTTGTTGGATAGACTTCGTTATCTCTTTACCTATGGGCTTTAAATTTCTAATGAACTGCCGTGTTCCTTCATTAGTCATGCATTTTTGATTGGGCAAATTTTTAGTTTTTTTGTTCGATTTTTCCATGACATCTTTTAGTCTTTTGATTGATTTTTCCGTGGTTTCATTTAATTTTTCCATCTTATCTATTCTGTTCGATTATTTAGGGTTTTCAATGCTGAATAATGGATAATGATTGCTATATCATCAGGTAGTAAGTTCCCTGACGATATCAGCTGATTCAGCAGTGTGAGAGTATTTTTTCTATTCAAGAGGATCTTCTTATGATCTATTGTAGTCCTTTCTAATTTTACTTGGTAGGAACTGAGGGTCTTTTCTCTTGAAAAATCTGGTTGGGCCGGCTGATCTCCGGGCCTTTTTAGTAACCTCTCTTTCCCCTTCTCATACTTACTGGACGGCCTGGGAGATGATGTTCTCTCTCGTCGTCCTTGTTGTCTTTGATATTCCAAACATCTTAAAAGATTCGGAGATCTTTTATGCGAGTGGTGCTCAGTGTTGTTCCGATTAGACGGTCTTGCTGTCTCAACTTGATGTTCAATTCTTGATGTTCTTTTATCCTACATTTGTCGTAGGAGGTCAGACAGCTTACTGGCCTTCCTCGATGGACTTTTATCCTGTGCATACTTCTTTCATTCTTTTCTGGAGTATTTCTGTCTGTGGACTTTCTTTCCTTTTTATCAACCGGTGTTGAATATTTGTCTATGACTTGCCAGTCTGTCAAGCTGATGTTCTCCCATGATTCCTCCACCTGATGTTTCTTAATTATTTCAATCAGGTCACTCAAGCAATCAGAAGAGTCCAAGTCCACTACAGGGACATGGTCACGGTCAGATCCCCTTCATGGAGCCGGTTCCAGTAGAGGCTGGTCGCGGGTCTTTTGACTTAGTTTCTTTCTCTTCTCGGCTTCTTAGCTGGAGGTATCATTTCTTCCCGGAGTGGGGTTTGAATATTCCTTAAGAAAGATCGAGAGCCGTTTGTTTTTTGTTTGGAGGCTTGTTTTTTTGTTTTCTTTTGAGAGGCCATTGGGAGGGCTTGAGAAGGAGTGCAATCTATATTTGTTATTACAGGCTGATTCGCTTAACTTGCGTCTTGAAACATTGAATAACTTGGTTTTGCCTCGCTGTCGCCCAGTTTAGCGTTAGAGGTGTTTTTTGCTGTCCCAGTGCCCGCTTGGCCTTTTCCCAGAACCAGGGGTCACCTGGCTTGTTTCGGAGCATTTCTTTCAACTGTAGATTTGATTAGAGGCTTCCCTAGCTGGTTGTCTAGTGGCCTCATACTCAAGTAAGCTTTTATCTCTGTGGATTTTGTGATCCACTTATGGTCTTCCAAAATGGCCTCCATAAGTAGCTGTTTGCCATTTGAGTCCTGATGGGCCAGATCACATAGGCGATGTTGCCATTGGCAGGAGATTCCTCATTCCTTCTCGAGTCTTGCGTCAAGACCATTTACCTGCTCCTTCATTTCCATGCTCGATGCATGGACTGAATTTAATGAGTCGTTGATGGTCTCATATAGTTTTAGGAAGGGGGCAATAGCAATGTTCAGGGCTGCCATGACTACATTCTGGGTGTGGATGAAGTCATCCATTCTTCGTTTACTACAGAGTTCACTGATTTTCCTTAAGGAGGTGTTAGGCAGAATCCTGTGCAGTGCCCTTAGGGACCACTACAAACAATTAAGACTACAGGTGGCAATACAAGTTTTACATTTGGTACAAGCCTGTACTACTATGTCATAGTGGTAGCAGTGGCAGAGCAGCCATGCTTATCTCAAGAGTATATGAGCAGTAGCAGAGATTACACAAAGGGACCACAATTACTGTGACTCAAGCAAACACTGACTCAAGGTTTCAGGTAGAAAAATATAAGTACATTTATTTTTAAACCATTAGTTATAAACACAACACTTCTATTAAACTTCAATAAAAACCACACGTTAAATATACTACAACTAACCAATTCATTTTGTACAGTAAGTCTCAAGGTAAGTACCCTGTGTTTGAATGAACCAGTGTTACGAACAAAACACGTTACCGCAAATACGATTGCGATCACTTTTTGACAGTTCAGTCTACTAAACAAATGCGTATCCGTGACATGAAATGCTACCGGGGCAAAAACACACTTAGCACCTGAGATACCCAGAGGGAGTTGGAGGCAAAAATCACAGGCAATATTTTGGTTAGGCAGGCAGAATCAAGAAACACTCAGAGACAGGAGTTCAAAAGTCAAAGGGCCGGAGTCAGGGTCGAAAGACACAGGGGCCTGTTGCCGAAGATCACACAGTCAGACAGTTCAATATTCAACGTAGCTAAAAGTACTTCGATATTGTTAATGTTCGGAAGCAAAAGTTGTAAGAAGGAGGGAAGACAAGGGCAAGCCTTGGAAATGAAGAAAAGGGTTTCCTCAAGCAGAACACAGTACCTTGTTCCAATGGTGCAGCTGGTGCCCTGGCAGTTGTTCCTGTTGGTTTCCCGCAGACCCACGATTCCTGGAGCTTCATTGTGAAGGAGGACGTCTGAAGGAGGTCTGCACCACACAGGGATGAAGCCGACAACAGCGACGAGGAATAAAAGGTGCGCTCCTTAAAAACAGGAGAGGCTCGTCAGGTGGCTATCCGGACCACTACAGCAGAGTGCAGGGATTTTGACCAAGGAAGAGGATCCTCTGGCTGTAGAAGATGAGCTGGTTATCCACACCACGCTCAAGAGAAGAAGACTCTGGACTGGATCTTCTCTAAGTTGTTGAAGGAAAGATAGGTTAGGAGACTGCAGCAGGGCTTCACCGGGACGGGGTAGTTGCAGCAGCCGTCATTCTCTCCGCTTTTCTTCGGTTCCTTGTAGTTCCAGTAGCGACTCTCTGACTTCTAGCCCAAGAGACCTGCCTTTTATGCGAAAAACCCCATTCACACAGCCTGGCTGTCAATCACCCAGCAGGGGGGTTGTCCAGCCCGGACAACTACCCTGGCCAATCATGACAAAGTGCAACTTAGATTTCCTAGGATAACCTGTGCAGGGGGTGACTACACCCCTCCCTCACATTCAGCCCACTTAGACACCCAGTCGCCTTGAGAAGGGCTCAAGAACAATACCACGTTTATCTAATATAATCGCGGTAGAAAAGTTAGGGTAGATACCACTGCCACCAGCCAAGTCTAAATGTTAGAAGAGCAAAACAATGCTCTAGGAGGTACAGATACAAAGCGATGCAAATTAACCATTCCCAGTACTCCATTGAAGATTGGTTGTACTGGATCTGTGGTAGATTGACTAAGTAAAGTTAATGGTAACTTTACCCTTCTCTGGGGGACGGTAGTCGCCTCAGAAATGGAGTCGAGTGAAGTCTGAAAGACAACCCTGTGCCACGGCACTGAAGGTGCTGTGTGACACACAAAAAGAAGGGGGCTACTGAAGTGGTGTACTTCAGAGTCCACAATCACAAAAACAGGTAGAAACACATAGCAAAACACAGTTAAGAGTGGGGGAAAAGCTCACACTCTTACCAAGTGGAATAAAATAAGCTCCAGAAGTCCAGCATAGCTGCTGGGGGACTCACTAGGTGGGGGAAATTAGCCATAAATGAGAATTCTCTCTAACAGGAGGGTTCATTGATCGTCATACAGTGCGTTTCTTTTTCAAGCCTGTGCGCAGACTCACTCTTGGGTCTTTAAAGTCGAGGAGTGGAGATTCATTGGCACATCTCCATCAAGTGCTGCTATTTTCTCCATGATGAAGGATAGACCGCTCTTTTTTTTCGTCATGATTCTCCCCGTAAGGATCGAGATCTCTTGAATCAGTCTATTAGCCAGGCTTGCATTTGACTGTAAAGTCGTCCCTAACCCCGGAAGCCCCTTAAGAGAGGCAGGGGGTGAGGGGTCTGCCAAGATCGAGGCCGGGATCTCTTCATTAGGTGTATATTGAGGGCCCTTCAAGCTGTCATACTCAGGATTACCGTACTGAACCTGTGAATCCGATACCCGCTTAAGTGGTTCCTTTATCAGGTCAATGTGAGGGGGGGTCACAGGTGGATCATGCAGATTCTCCCAAATATCCTCCTCCCAATCTAGAGCCTTGCTGGATCCAGAAGACCTGTCACGGTCTCCCTCTATGGGGGTGTCTTTGAAAAAGCTCCCTCGAATCAGTTGAATTATTGGATTCAGGTGGCTTTCTTTAGATTACACTTCTTCAAAAGGCATTTGGATCGAGGTAGCACTGCGAGGACGTACACACGTGCACGGGTGCCATATGCCGGCTTTCCCCTTCAACTTCATTCTCTGTGTTCTGAGCTGCATCCTCTGAGTCCTGTGCTGCATCATGGTGCTTCTTGCTTCAGTGGGGGTCTATCTTTCACGGCAAGATGGATGGAGCACAAGCATCTCCTCCGGGGCCTGCTGGATGTAGCCACAGCGCTCAGGAAGGTACTGTTGGGTGGATACCATCTGAGATGGTACAAAGACTGGGGGCCTCACTGCTCAGCCCTCTCAGAGGAGGAGGCATCACCCTCAATTCTCCCAAGCCAGTTCAGGAATGGCATGCTAGGTGCTGGGGTGAATAGGTGTCATGATGCCTACCCCCGGGGACCCAGACCATGTCCAGCAAACCCGGAAGCAGGCATCAAGTTATCCTAAGCAAGCCTAACAACCCCTGCTAGGGGCTATTTGCGTCCAGTCCTGGCGCCTGTGGCGCCAGGCTCATATGGAGAGTCAGTCCTGGCGCCAAAAGTGCCAGGCTCATAGGTTAAAACTTACCTGATGCAGACCATGCTGCAAACATACCTGATGCAGACCATGCTGCAAGAGCTCCAAGCCAAAAGAGGCTTGGAAGGGACATCTTTACTTAGGGACTATTTTTTACTCGGGCGGGGCTGGGGAGGAAAACTTACCTGGGACTACTTTGGAGGCTATTTAAACCACGCCCGAAGAGCAGCACACACTTCGCGTTATTCTGCATCCAGCAGCGTAACGCTCACCGTGCCTGCAAGTCTGCATCCAGCCTTCTGCCACGCCTGCATCGAGTTTGGATCTCCTAGAAAAAGGGAGAAAGAAGGAGAAAAGGTTAGAATAAGAGCAATACCTTTAATCCTTACCTGAATTCCCGATCCATCGCGCCTTCGAGCTGGAAGAAAGAAGTTATTTTATGCGCGTCGCCTCGCCTGCTGCAGCGCCGCGCTGAACTCACCGGCCTTCGCAGCATCTTCACATTCCACCGCATCCTCCTGCATGTTCCCGCCACACTCCGGCATCTAAGGAGAAGACAAGAACAGCAAGGTAAGCCAAGGGAATACACAGAGGAATATTAGTTACCCCCCCATAGACTTACCTGATTTTGCCACCGGGGATACTATTCCTCTTCACGGGTCGGCGCTGCTTCCACTGCATCTTCGCCGAACCCTGGCCCCTAAGGGGAAACAAAAGGACAGCAAGGTGAAACAAAGGGACTAACAAGGGGAACCCACCTCACCACAATAGACTTACCTGATTTTACCGCCGGAGGTATTATTCCCCAAGACTTCATACTTTCTCTCAGCGCCTGAATAAGGGAGAAAGCAACAATATTGACATTATTTTATCGCACTGTGTTGGAAAATACAAATCCCTACCAGAATATTACCGGTTGCCACGAGGAACTCTTCATTAGGGTCAAGCTGCAACCTGCAAGGAATCGGACAAGAGTGAAAGTCAGGCATTTGAACTCTTACGAACTTTATACTTACAGCGTCTTGCTGGGAATCTCGGAATCAATATTGTTCTGGAAATCACCAATTCCATCGAGCCAGTGAAGCAACTGGTTATCAACGCGTCCTTGCGCTGAATGCAGGATGGAGAGCTCATCTTTTCAAACCATCAGGTGAGACTATAAGCGGGGACATCAAAGGTGATCTGTGGGGAGAACAGCGAGGGTGGGGGATTTACGCTCAACTCCACAGGTGGTTAATTCCCTTTGTCCATTTGCAGAAGAATATTCCTACGGGCCAAGCAAACGAAGCTAGGTGGGCCAGTCCATCATCTCAGCCCTGCATGTCACATTGGTGGAGACCGCAGCTGTCCATTTCCGATCGACGCCTCTGTGGCAGCCAGGTGAGCGTAACAATAGGTGGCAGGGGAGGTAAATGGGAATGGTGGTTAGGGCAGCTGAAGGAAGGTGACTGGACGGTGAAAGGTGAAGGAGGATCAGATATAACAGAAAGGGGAGAGCAGATGGGAAGGAAAGATAGGTAGATTGATGTCGCAACACTATTTTCCTTGCTTCTCTTTTGCTATGTACAATTTTTTATAGCAGGGTTTAAATGTATTTTTGCAGATCTGGGAAGGCATTTTTTTCTGGATCACGGTTTTGGGAAATTTGGATCAACGCCAGCACTTTGTTTAGGGTACTCCTAGACCCAGGCCCAATGGAATGTGGTCACCCCTGATCACAACCCTGGCCCACCCAGATGAAAATTCCTGGAGCTGGGCCTGATCCCCTCAAGCACTCCCCTGAACCCATCAACACAACAGCAAAGTTATGTTGCGTGTTCACCACTCTCTCCACTAACCTCACCCACCCTCCTCTCTTTCAGGATTTGCTGAGTGCGTAGAGACCCTGGAAATGGTGGCAGCGGAGCCTAGTACAAACACAAATTTTAAAATAGAACTATTCCCCTACTGTCTACAAAACCAAGGGACTACTTTATCTTTGGTTTTTCCACTTTACATTACAAGAGAAAGACGTCCTTTGTCGGCCCTTTTTACTCACTATCATTCGGTTTAGTTTACACATTTCATCTTGTTGAGTCCCCCAGTCGGCAAGAGCTATGTATTTGGGTGGGTGATCCCAATGAAGTCAATGGAAATAGAGAAGGTGTTAGAACGGTGATGATTGTGCGCTGCAAGCTTCTTCACTTTGAAGTCCATAGATGGCATGGCCTTGACTAGAGGTGGTTGAAACGGCCGATAATTTGCTCAGCGAAATTGCCAATTTCAGGCTTTTTCTCCCTGAAATTCAGTTTTTTATGGGAATTTTGTTTTTCGGTGGCCACAAAAAGTTTCAGACTAAAAATTAAGTTTGTGAAAAAAACATTCCAGATGGTTTGCCAGAAGACATTTATTTTTTCTATTAAATTTCGTTTTAGGGGTCAAAAACATGATATTTCAGGGGAAAAAACACATTTCATGAAGCAAAATCTGCATAGAAAATTGGCACAACAGCTAAAATAAAGTCCCTGCAGGCAGAACAGAGCTGGAGGCTAATTTAGGCACTATCGTTTCACCAGCAGTGATGGTAACTTTGCCCATCCCTAGCCTTGACTAGGAGACTGAACATGAATCTACAGGGACTGGCCACAAAGTCCAAATGAGGGTGCTGTGTCGAGAGCTATGCTTTTGCCTTTCTTATTGGTGCTTCTGTTTTCACACCGTACCCTACCTTTCTTCACTGCAGTGTCTGGGCCCTGTTTTTCACATGTTCTGTTTTTGAGCCCAGTCACAGGCCTCAGAGAAGGCCGGTGCCCTTTGAGGCCTGAATGCTCCCTTCACCAGTAGCAGGGCCCCAGGGCTTCTGACAGTAGCAGGGCCCCAGGGCTTCTGACAGCAGCAGAGGCCCTGTGAGGAGTGGCCCTCTATCGCGCAGGAGTGCTCCTGAGAGTCACCTCCTCCGGCCTGGGTCCTGTTTCCGGGGCTCCCAGCTCTGTCTGCCTGGACCTCTCCCTGCCCCCGCTCCAGGGCTCACCTGCTGCCGTCGCCATGCCAACGGAACCCTCAGGCTGGGCAGGGCATTGTGAAATTACAGGCTCCCCTCCCCCGCCGGGGCCAGGACCCAGGGCCCAGGGCTGGGCGCTTGCAAGGCAAAGACACACCTCAGCTGAGCTCCTGCTGAGCTGCTCCTGAGCTCGACCCCCCGGGGCCCCGGGACCCCAGGGCTGGTGCTGAGAGCAGGGAAGGGCGTTTTATTGGAATGTCCTTTTCTTCTTGGTGCCTCCTACAAACCATTTTAAGCTCTGTACATATACAAAAGTAACATGTGTCATGCCATTTGGGACATGCTGTTCACATGTCTAGCTCCACTAAAACCCTCCTCAGCATATTTCTGAGCCATCAAGTATGAGCCAAGAAAAGTGCAGGGCCCTGACAAATCTGCTTCACTGTCCCAGCTTTAACAGACCTCTGAGTGTCACATTACATGACAGGTCCGGCCAGGGCCACAGCAGGGGAAGCTTCACTCACACAGTGCTACAGCAGGGGCTCCCCTCCTACTGAACAGGTGCAGCAGCAGGACAAACTGCTGTCACAGAGAATGGGCACATCAACAACACTGCAAGCTTCACTCGCACATGGTCTGGCTACAGACAGCAAAGCAAGCCTCCTACATTGCGCAAACTGCACTTTAAAGGGTTAGGCTTTGGCCAGCAGAGCTATCCCTCTGCATCGCACATACTGGAGACCCTGCAGGGCCGCCTCCAGATTGCATTGTTACTGGATCGCCGTCCTATCCCCCTGCCCCAAACCTCTCACATTGACTGTCAGCATGCTTCTCCTTACCTTCCTGCAGATACAGCACCACTCCAGGCCTAAAGGATGGGACACCAGTCTCCACCTTTTATCTGTCCTGTTCCTCATTTCACCACGAAGAACCTCTGGCAGCATTTCAACATTATTTTGAAACTGAAGTCATGGAACAGCTACAAAACCAGGGGAATGGCGCGGCAGTAGGGTTTCATTCCATTTCATTTTGGCCTTTGGCTGTGTGTGCAGTGTCAGAAGAGTTGGAGGACTGAGAAAGACACTGGAACATATTTCTGGGCGAAACCGCCAGAAATTCTGGCCCCTGCCGCCTTATGACCGCCTTACAAACGCCTGGCGGGCAAATGCCCCGGGTGGACACTGAACGCAGTACCTGAGGAAATTAGAGTGAGGTTTGACTCAGGGCTCAGCCTGCCAACCTTAGTGCTATGGCAGTTGAATGGGGGCATGGGGTCCTCAGGGATCTGCTTCTCTCATCCAAAACATCTTGCCTCCCATCAGCCTTAGCAGCTAGCATATGGTAATGAGTGGAGTCTCTACACTTCCCCCGTTGCACATTTGCCAATTCCCAGAGCTCTGTGGCAGACAGGGCAAAATGTATCTATGTGAGAGAGAGAGGGAGCCGGAGAGAGAGAGAGAGAGAGAGAGAGAGAGAGAGAGAGAGAGAGAGAGAGAGAGAGAGAGAGAGAGAGAGAGAGAGAGAGAGAGAGGGGAGCAGGCTCGGACAGTCACAATGTACATTAAAAAAAAATTCAAAAAAAGAAATGTACAGCAGGTAGCTCTTAAACTGAGTTCCCAATAGCAGCCTGCTGTCATGATGCCTACCCCCAGGCATCCGGACCAGGCCCATCAGCCCCGGGAGGGGCTATCTGGGTTCAGTCCTGGCGCATTAGGCGCCAGGCTCATAGTAGAAATCAGTCCTGGCGCCTAATGTGCCAGGCTCATAGTCATTCCTTACCTCAGGCAGACCATGCTGCAAATGACTCCAATCCAACATGAAGCCTGAAAGGGACTATTTTTCTACAGGGACTATTTTTTACTCGTGTGTGGTTCTAGGGACTTCTTACCTGGGACTACTTTTGAAGCTATTTAAACCACGCCCGACCAGCAACACGTGCATCGCGTTATTCTGCATCCAGCAGCGTAACGCTCACCGTGCTTGCAGCCTGCATCCAGTCTTCTGCCACGCCCGCCTTGAATCCGGAGCTCCTAAAACAAAGAGGAAAGAAGGGGACAAGGTTAGAAAACAAACTTATTTCTATTCCACACCTGATTCTGGATCCATCTCGTCTCCGGACCTGTAAAGAACATCAGTTCTGCACGCGCCGCTCCTCCAGCTGCAGCGCCGCTCCATACTCACCAGTCTTCACAGCATCCTTCGGGTCGGCGCTGCCTCCATCATTTCTTCGCCGAACTTCGGCACCTAGGAGACAAAAGAAAACCACAAGGTGAGCCGAGGGAACCAACAAATATAATTCTTACCACCATAGACTTACCAGATTTACCACTGGAGGCATCCTTTTGTGACTCTCCATATTTTCACGTGCCACATCTGTAAAGAGAGACAAAACAACATGTTTTCCTCGTGCAACATTTACCGGACAGCGCCGGGTAATACAGACTCTTACCTGAGCGCCACCAGCTGCCACAAGAGGATCTTTTCACGAACCAGCTGCAAGACAAGAAAGGAAGGGGGGAACAAGAATGAACATCGGACATATTGAACTCTATGAACTTAATACTTACTGGTCCTCACCAGGAACCTCAGAGTCAATACTCTCCGGAACTCTCCCGAGCCTTCAAACCAGTGAAGTAACTGGAATCGACGCGCCCCTGCAAATCCACGCAGGATGGAGAGCTCATCTTTCAAGAATATAAGGTGAGATTGCTGTGAGGGCATTTCGGCGGTGATTAGTTGGGGAGGGATGGGGGTGCCATCACTTGAATCCACAAGGGGCTAAATCCATCTCTCCACTTGCAGGAGAATATTTCTACGGGTTAAGCAGACAAGATTAGGAGGGCAGATCCAGTCAGTCATCGCTACACTACGCATCACGTGGGTGGAGACCGCAGCTGTCCGGGTCCGACCGACGCCCCGGTGGGAGCCAGGTGAGCGTAACAGTCGATCAAGATGTTGGGCTGGTCTGGGAGTCTTAGAGTGAGACTAGTCTCCTCTATAGCCAGACTCTCTACACGTTCCAGTTTACCATCAGGAAGTGCTGGAAAGTCCACCGTCGCACTTGACTCCAGTGCAATGGGGGGGGCTGGCGTTGTCAACGACTCTCTCTTCCGTCAGGTCGTCTGATGTCAACAGCGGCTGGACAGCTGATTTCAGCCCCTCTCCTTCTCTGGGGGCCATTTTTTCTGGCGATAATGAGGGGGCCATTTTTTCTGGCGATAATGAGGGTTCCACATGGGGCGAGTCAACTTCCCTCCCCTCCAGAATATCCAATGATGGAGTGTTGGCCACTTCCCCCTCGCGGGTCGATGTCCCGACCCTCGCACCTTTATCTAGGCTTTTGTTAGAAAAAGGGAGGTGGGATTGTCTCAAGGGCAAAGGGACTTTGTGACTTGGCAGGGTGGTAGGCGACTGCATGGGTTGGGAAGCAGGGCAGGAGGCAAGGCGCTTCCTTACCTGTTGTCGAGTTTTTATCCTGGATTCAGACTCTGATGCCGTCGAGTCACTCATCGCGCAGTTTCTTGGTCCCATAGTTCAGCTCCTCTAGATGACAATACAATGCAGCGGGATGAAGAGTTCAGGTGCTAGCCTTCCTCAGCGCTGGCGCCCCCAGAGGTAGGCTGCTTCAAACTCCTCCTCTGGAGCCTTAAGGGGACAGGCTCACAGCGCAGCACGGAAAATCCTATAGGAAAAAAATGGCAAAGTTACAAATGTTGCAAATAATGCAGTGGTCACTGTGCTGCTGGCAGGGGTCTCCCACCGTCAACACCACTTATGCATCACTTCCGACTATTTGGTCTTCGGTGGTGGTGAGTTCTTCTTGGACCTACAACATTGCTTTGATGTCACTCTGCAATGTCTCCGCTAAGCGTTTTGCTCTTTCCCTTGCATGTCTAAGTTTGCCTTGGCTGATGCATTGGGTGAGGTTAGCCAGCACTGGGTCGCTTGCTGACTCTTGCTGAAGCGTCTTCCACACTATCGGGAAAGGTATTAGCTGGTGGATGATGTATTGCAGATATGCATCAGCGATTGAGTGTTCATGGAGTGATGGTCCTTTGGGGTGGCGTGAGAGATAGTCGGATGGATTCTTGTCCTTGCCCGGTCTGTGGCATATGGAAAATGTGTGATCCTGGAGACAAAGTCCCCATCTTTCTATCTGTGGTGTAATCTAAGCTTGGGGGTTGCCATAAATGGTGAGAAGAGCTTGGTGGTCAGTGAACACTGTAAATGTTTTTCCAAATAGAAATAGTTGGAAGAGCTTGCAGGCCCAAATGACCACCAGGCTTTCCTTTTCTGCCTGCAAATATTTCTGTTCGGTGGTGGTGAGGCTGTGGCTAGCATATGACACAACTTTATTGATGTGCAGGGCTCTGGGGTCATATTAGGCCAGTATCGCTCCCAGTCCCACCAGACTGGTGTCCACAGTCACTTCTGTGTTTTTAGCAGAGCTGAAGTATGCCAGGACAGAGGCTGAGGCAAGGCGAGTGTGTATTTCTGCAAAAGCAGCCCCACATTCTGTGTTCCAGATGAATTATTGACCAATCTTGGTCAGTTCTCTGAGTGGGGCGCTCACTGTCGTAAAGTTTTCCAGGTAGCACGAACAGTAGCTGGCGAGGCCCAGGAATGACCTGAGGTTCGACACATCCATTGGGTGAGGGGCTTCTTGTAGTGTCTTGACCTTCTTTGGGTCCGGCTGCATGCCTTGGTCCGAAAATATGTGGCCAACGAATTTGAGGGTTTGTGTTCCGAACTCACACTTGTCCTTGTTAAGAGTGATATTGACTGCTTCTACGGCGCTGCAATCCTTGTGTAGATTGTCGTTGATTTTCCCGAATAACAGGATGTCGTCGCTGGTGGATCTCCTCCTGGAAGATCTCTGTAGCCGAAGATATTACAGAATTCAGGCGCTTGTAGTGATATAGCCCATGTGAGTCACAAACGTGGTGATGTATCTAGACTTCCGGGCTAGCTCCAGCTGATGTTAGCCTTTGTTGAGGTCGATCTTCGAGAACACTGTTGCACCACTGAGGAGGTGGATCATGTCCGTCATTCTTGGGGCTTGGTTTCATTCTCGCTAGATGGCCATGTTGGGGTGGCACATATCTACGCACAGGCGAATGGAGCCCTCAGACGATTTCCTGGGAACTGGTACAATCGGGGAGACCTATGGGGTGGGCCCCACCGCGGGCACGATGATGTGGAGGTCTAGTAAGCATCTCAGTTCCTCCTCCACCTGTTTTAGAATGTTTAATGGGATACCCCTGTAGTGTTGGGCAACTGGCTTGACTTCTGGATCAATGCGAAAGTCTCACTTTGCAGTTGCGCAGTTTGACTAGACCTTTGAAAAGGTTCAGATATGTTTTAGTGACATCTCCTTCAGGGGCCATATACTTGTCGGCCATCATATGGTATAAAATGTGAATGATCCCATGTCAACGGCCGTTTTGAAACTCAAAATGCATCCACTGTTGGCTTCTGTGGAGAGAACATGTAGTCGTATGACGGCCGTGTGCGATTTGTGTGCGCAGGCCGTGGTAAAAGTGCCCCGGCACAGCAAGGGTGTGTTTGAGTCGTAAGGGGAAAAAGTCAACCTTCGAGGGCTGCAGTTTTTAGTGGGTGGGAGAGGCGATTATAGGCCTCTTTGCTCAGAACATTGACTGTTGCACCTGTGTTGATGAGAAATTATGTTGGTATGTTGTGCACTTGGAGGGTTAAGATGGGGCTATGTTCCCACTCCGTCTCATTTCCAAGTGCCCATACATATCCTTTCCTCTGTTGACTTTCGTGTGAGGATGAGGAATCACTTCCTGATGGTGAGCATATCTCCACATAGCAGACTCTCCGTCGGGGTCTGTGAGTGATTCTCTTGTCAGGAGACCGGGGCGATCTTCTGGGTGGTCGGCGGCTGCTCTCGCTTTCCGTGGGATGGTACCTTCTATGTTTGTTGCTCGATCTCCTGTCGTCTGATCAGTGATTAGGATGGCGTCTGCTGCTCCTCAGGGAGGCAGCCTGGGCGGTTGCTGCCAGGGCATTTCTGCAGACTGATGTGAAGTTGTTGTCACCCCTGCATGCTGCACACTTCTGGGCAAGTGCTGGGCACGTGCCTTCATGGGGAAACTCATAGCTGCACCTGCAGCACGATTTCAATGAGTGGATGGGTTTGTCGGGTTGAGCTGGTGTTAGTTTCTGGGCGACCTCCTGATCTCTTGTGTCCGATGAGATCTTCACTCGTCCCAGGCTGACCACCTGCTGCGTGACTGCTGAGTCAGTGCAGGCCATCGCTACGATTTCGTTGAGGCTCCTGTGTTTCTGAAGCAATTTCCATTTGAATTCTGCAGTTTCGCACCCCACGATGACTTGGGAGCGTAGTGCTTCATCATTGGAGTACCGGTGGAAGGTACAGTGCTTCATTCAGATGCAGAGCTGCATGACATAATTGTCCATGGTTTTCCCTCTCTTCTGCATGGTTGTATGAATTATATGTCTCTCATAGTCCACGTAGGTGTGTGGTGCAAAGTAGATGTTAAGTGCTTCTTGTATTTCCTGGTACTTTGCCTTTTCCTCATAACCCAATTCTTAGATGATGTCTTTCACAGTGGCCCCCACTGCTAAGGTGATAATCTTTTTTTTTTCTTTTTTCATTCATGGGGTCCATCGCCCCCTCGTACACCCGAAAGTCTTTCATCCATTGGATCCACCGGGGCACGAGGATACCCGTGTCTACTAAGTCGAATCCCTGGGGTAGGTGCCACGGGGTAACATCTCCCTGGCAATGGGGAAAAGTCCGGTGGCCGGGATGGTATCTGGACATTGCATCGAATGCATGTTTTTTGAAGGTAAAGGGTTTCGTTTAATTTTAATGGGTTTTAAAGTGTAAAAAAGGGGGCCATTAAAAATAAATATAAAAATAAAATGTATTCGATCCAATTTTTTTCGATGCATTTTATACGAAGGAACGATCTGTCGATGGTATGAATTCAATGGAATTACTATAAACTGGCCGGGATGTCTTCCTCTGACATTGTTAGTCACACTGTGCTCCCCCTGCTGTCTGGAGTGCTGATCCATGCTGGTGCCACATGTGGGTGGACTTCACCCAGTTGTTCTAGGAGGGAGGGGTGTCCTTTGGGCCTTCTTTCCCCGTCCTGAGATGTGTGTCCACTGGGAGGGGCTCACAGACCGAAGTGCTTCTCCTCCCCATTCTTTGGGCCTTCACACCCTTATCTCAGCGTGGCCACAGGGGGAGCCTCACATGCCACATTATGTTATGTCATGCTATGTTACTTGGCATTTATATAGCGCCTAATGTATCAATGGTATGACCTCAAAGTGCTGGTAGGTTGAACGCCCTTTGGAACCGCAGTTCAGGTCAGTAGAGAGAGAGAGTGTTGTATGGTGCGTGGGTGCACCGGATATGTGTGCAGCTGGTGTGGTTATTTCATGATAGCTGCTTCCTAGCGTTAGGTGTGATGCTGAGGAAATCAGTTGGATGTTTTCATTCTTGGAGGGTGAACATGGCCCTGAACATGCTGTGGAAACAGTCTGATGTCTCGCATCCCTTTCATGGTGACTTTCCCTTTTGAAATTTCCTTCTGGAATCTCCCCGTATAGACTCCACAGTAATACGTCCCTGGGTCCAACGCAGGCTTCGGTGTCGTCCGAGATGTCTTCGACCAGGTCACCTTCCAGAAATGGCCAGACTTGCTGGTGTCCTTACGAGGTAAGCCTTCCCATTGGTTGCAATATGGCCGTCTCCGCCGGTCACTTAAAAACAGGTTCCCGGATTTCAATGCAATCTCTTCTGATGACCTGATATTATCCGAGGTCCTGAACACCACAACCTTTAGAGGAAAGGTCTCCAGATTATACACCCTCCTTCAGACTAAGGCTGTCCCCCCTTTTGTTAAACTTAGAGACACCTAGGGCGTGGATCTAGGTATTGAAATAACAGACCAACGCTGGCACAGCATGTGTGCCCGTATCCATGGCATCTCATTTAACTCCCGATTTAAATTAATCCAATTCAAGGTACTCCACTGATTTCACTACACCCCGATCAGATTACATAGGATGTCAAAGGACCACCCACCGATATGCCCAAGATGTGGTTCAGATGAAGCAAACTACATGCACTTGATGTGGTCCTGCCCACACCTCTTCCTGTTCTGGGAGAAAGTATGTACTACTATGTCTGCAATACTGGACTGCACTATCACCCCAACTCCATTGACCTGTCTTTTTCACGAACTTCCCCGGCTTGGGCGGGACTCCAGGAAATTGGCTGGGTTATGTATGATGTTGGCAACTCATTTCATTCTATTGTTCTGGCTCTCGTCCCATGGCCCCCACACACACTCGGTGGCTTTGGGCCGTCACGTGGGCCTCGGATACGGAGGAGTACTGGGTAGGCCTGCAACCAATGGTGTCTAGACCCAGGAATGTATGGGCCCCATTTCGTTATTATATCTCTTCCCTAACTGTTGACACAGATGATGATGCCAGTGACCGGGCTTCCACAGCCACTACAGTTGTTTAGCTCAATTGCGTTAATTGTCACTATGTTCTGTCAATTTCTGACTGCTGTGCCATCAGCCGGTTCTTTATAGCTTTATACAATCTCTTGCCAGCCTGCGCTTACTGAATGTTTACCTACAATTATCCCGTAGGTTGCTTGTTTTCTTGTTGCAGTGTCAAGCATACTAAAAAATAAAGTTTAAAGCAAAAAACATTGGGATAAAGGGGACAGGCCCTTGAAGAGCTGTGCCCCGGTTCAAAAAGTGGGAAGCACGACACTTTTTTGACACAGGAATATCAGTGCGCCAACCTACAAACAGAACTAGTCTCAATGGTAACCATAACACTGTCCCCAACTATACGAATCTCTTCATGAAAACTATAACGATCTAACAAGACTTATTGCTCTGATGCAATCAAAATTAATATTTGTTGAATCACATATTGAAGCAGCGAGAGGGAAGAGAGCAAGAGAGAAGGAATCCGAAAGTGTCATTCTCAAAACCTTAATCAATTTAATAGAAGAAGCAAGAGAAGACAAACGATCATTCTTGGCTTGCTTCAGGCACACTGTCAAACTATTGAGAACACAAAACATGGAAAAAAAGTAAGTCACATGCCCAGGTTCAAGCCAATACAGACTTCCTGCAAGGCCAGTGCATGCCGCAATTTGAGATATGTCCTATAATACCGAATGTAAGCAGTACTTTGCTGGGCAATGGCCTTATCTCACCTTCTCCTACCTCATGACCAAGGTAGACCACTTTGCTCTGACCAATTTGACATTTGCTTGCCTTTATGGTCAGATGGGCCTGCTCAAGAGCCTGCAAAACATATCCCAGGTGATCAATGTGTTCTTTCCATGTAGGGCTGAACACTGCAATGTCATCCAAGTATGCCATGCAGAAGTCCTCCATCCCATTCATAACTTGATTAACCATCCTTTGAAATGTAGCAGGTGCATTTTCTAGTCCAAAAGGCATAACCTTAAACTGGTAGAGGCCTGCTGGGGTAGAAAATGCAGTTTTCTCCTTGGCATGCTCTGTCAGGGCTATTTGCCAATAGCCTGACGTCAGATCAAATGTACTGAGGTACTTGGCTGAACCAAGCCTATCCACCAGTTCATCTGTCCTTTGGTACTAGAACAGCTGGACTAGACCATGGACTTGTAGATGGCTCTATAACCCCGAGATCAAGCATCTTGTTGACCTCTCCTTTGATGTGGTATCTCACATGTTTTGACATTCTGTAACCTCTGCTTTTCACAGGTAAACAGTCACCAGAGAGAATATCATGCTGGCCCCAAGGGGTCAAGCCTAGTGTTAGTGAAAACAGGGAGGCAAACTGATTCAACAGAGCTTTGCACTCCTCCTGTTGTTCAGAGGTCAGCTGAGAAGAGAAATTAACTCCTTCTATTTGTTCATCTAAAGGTTGGCCTCTGAGGAGGTCAGGTAGAGGTTCACTCTCCTCTTCCTCTTGAGCTGAAGCTAGAAGCAAATTTCCTACTTCTGGTCTCGAGACATAAGCCTTTAAACGGTTTGTGTGAAAGACTCTGGGAGCCTCCTTAGGTCTGCCTAAATCCACCAAATAGTTCACCTCTCCAGGTTTGCCCACAACTTTGAAGGGTCCTATCCATTTGTCCTGCAAGGACCTCTGCCTTGTTGGTACCATAACTAGTGCAAGCTGGTCTTTTGTAAACTCAACCATGCTGGCCTTCTGGTCATGCCAATGTTTGACCAGAGCCTGATCTGCTTTCAAGTTATCACTTGCTTCTGCCATCATGTGTGACATTCTCCTCCAGAGACCTATCACATCGTCAGTCTCTCTGACTGGCTTTGGGGGAAGAAGCACTCTCCAACCCCTCCTTGATCAGGGCCAATAGACCTCTGATTGGATGGCCATAGAGAAGTTCAAAGGGACTGTAACCAACTCTCCCTCCTGGGGGACTTCTCTATTTGCAAAGAGAAGGCAGGGCAGTAGAAGGTCCCACTTTTTCTTAAGGGGTTCCTCTAAAGCACCTATCATGCTCTTCATAGCACGATTAAACCTCTCTTCCAATCCATTTGTCTGTGGATGGTAGATTTTAGAGTACTTGTAAGTGACACCACAGTTTTTCCACATGGCCTGCATGTAGTGGGACATAAAATTGGATTCCCTGTCTGATATCACTTCCTTAGGAAACCCTACTCTGGTAAAAATACCAAGTAGAGCCTTAGCCACAGCCTGAGCCGTAACAGTTCTCATAGGTATGGCTTCTGGGTATCTAGTAGCATGGTCTACTACAACCAGGATAAAATTGTTCCTTGAAGATGTGGGGGGGTCAAGGGGACCGACAATGTCAATGCCCACCCTCTCAAAAGGACCTCCCACCATTGGGAGAGGCACCAGGAGTGCCGCATTCTTGGCTCCACTCTTGCCAGAGGTTTGGCAAGTGTGACAGTTCCTACAGAATTTGTCAACTTCTACACCCATCTTAGGCCAGTAGATGTAGAGAGAGAGCCTTTCCTTGGTCTTCTTGAAACTGAAGTGACCAGCCAAAGGTATCTCATGGGTTAACTCTGGGAACTGGAGTCTTTTGGCAAGGGGCACTACAATTCTTTTGCAGTCCCCAGGGATAGACTCAGTTGGTTCTCTGTAGAAGCGGCCATCTTCCCAGCTTAACCTGTGCTTTCCAACTTCTTGTCCATCAAGTTGGTTAGCAGCCTGTTGTCTAAGACCTTCAAGAGTAGGACACTCTCTCTGTCTCTGCCCTGTTGGGTCCACCTTCTGCCAGTAAGGACTGCAGCTCAGAATGGTCAACAGGGTCAAGATCTCCAACTAAGACAGTGTCTTCTTCCAGATCAGATTCCTCAGATATTGGCTCAACCACACAAGGTTGCACCTCATACTCTGCCTCAGCAGGTGGAGTAGTCACAGGTGTGACTTTAGACAATCTTGGGGATGTCCTTGTTGGTAGCACAGAGGTGCTGTCTGACTTTTTCCTGGAGGTCTTGGGTTTCCCCATTGCCTCTATTTTCTTAGAAATAGCAGTGAGCAACTCTTGTGGAGTGGGAGTGATAGTTTCCTCCATAAACTACTCCTTTGGAGAGCCTCTCAATGTTCTCTTCCTTGCAGATCCAGTGAGCTCCTGTTTCCTTTTACTGGGAGGCCTGGGGGTGCTTGACACAACTCTAAGAGTTTTCAGGTCATTACCAAACAGGAATCTCCCAGGCACTTCACTCTGCGCACTAACAGGTATTTTGACAGTCATATCATTAGACTGGATGAGAGCAGGTAACTGGGGAAGCATTTGCACAGGGCCTCCAGCTAACTTGGTGAGGCGTTTGGGTGCCTTAGCAACATCCTCCACCTTGAAAAAGGATTAATCCACCACAGTTATGCTGGCTCCAGTGTCTCTGATGGCAGGGGTTTTCTGACCATTCACAAGAACACTATCTTTATAATACTCTTTAGTATTATCTGGGATGGAATTATAGACATCTGGATTCTGTTGTTCCCACAAGGATTCTGTTGTTCCCACAAGCCCAGGGACACTAAATTAACACTAGCTGAAACTCTCATGGGTTCATCAGCCAGTAGGTGAAAGTTTCCACTTGCCATAGGTACTTCTTCCTGTGGGGAGAAGGCTAAGGAGATAGTGTGGACCCCTGAAGTTTTATCCTTGCATCTGGGATCCCCTTTCACCTGGTCCATTGACACACAAACATAACATTTCCCAAATGTTTTGATGAATGGGGGTTTGTTCTGACCTCCATCTGGTTTGGGTCCAGATGGTGCACTAGCATGATTTGGTTTCCCTTGTGGTTTACCCTTATGTTGTTGTTTGTGGCCCTCTTTTGGATTGGAGGAATTAGAATTCTCTTTGTTATCTTTCTTTGGCTGTTTCCCCTCATCCTTTTCTGAGTAGCCCCAGAATCCTTGAAAGTTGCCCTGTTGGCACCCCACAAGTCAGCAGCCTTAGCTAGCTTCTTTGGAACTATCTCCTTAGATGCTGCCTGAGCTAAGGTGATCAGAGATCAAAAATAGACTCCAACATAACAAGATTTCTCATTCCTTCATAAGTGTTTACTCTGAAACCCTTAATCAAACCATCTAAGTTTTTCAAGCACTCACATACCCAGGTAGCCCAAGGGGTACCGTCATGCTTTTTGAGGGTCCTAAACATCTTAAGGTACTGGGAAGAGGTCTTCCCAAATCTAGCAATTAAAGCCAGTTTCACACACTCATAATCCATCCTATCCACCTCCCCCAACTCCATCACAACATCAGATGCAACAGTGGGTAGCCTAGAGAAGAGCAAGGGAAGCAATTGATTCCCTATAAGACCTTGAATACCATGGTTATATTCAAACATTGCCAACCAATCCAAAATATCAAGCTTAACCTCATACATACCCACAATTTCTTTAGGCATACGGCGTCTCATAGGACTGGAAGACCTTGAAGACTCTGGGAGAGAAGCATTTTCAAGAGACAATCTTTTCATTTGTAGTTCATGATTCGACTCCATTTCTCTGAGTTTAAGTTCTTGGTGTTTTTGTTCAGTTTGAGCATTTAAACGTTTGAATTCCAGTTCAAACCTAATTTTCTCTAGAGTAATGAATTTAGGACTGAGTGTAGGACCTGTTGGGGTCTCGGTGGACAATGGTTGAGGTTACTGAGCAGGCAAGGTGGCAGAGAGGCTTACATTCATAGACACATCTACCTCTTCCAACTCAACATTGACAGACATATTATCATCCTCAATACTTTCTACATTTGCTAGAGGGTCAGGTATTTCAGACCCACTCCCCAGACTTTGGTTCTTTAACAACTTTTCAACTAATTCAATCTTTTTGCCTTTGGCAGACAGTTTCCTTTCTTTGCACATGTTTCTTAAATAATCAGCAGTGTAACTCAGGAGGGTCTCCTGACTGTGGCTTTCCATATCAGCCATGATTAATATTGTTTATTAGTGATGCTAGCCTTGTGGTTAGTTGATCCAAGGTAATAGCAGCACTCTAAGTGTAATTACTATACTTTTATCCCACCGCTGCACCAGTGTTAGGCAGAATTATATGCAGTACCCTTTGGGAACACCACACACAATTAAGACTACAAGTCAGTGGCGTAACAAGGGCCCCCGCAGCCCCCGCGGTGCGGGGGGCCCAGGGGCTGCGGGGGCCCCCACGCCATCGTCACTGAGAGGGGCCGCCTCTCCCAGTCCCAGCACAGCAATATCACTGTGTTCTCTCAGTCAGAGCAGCCCTCAGTGGCACCATATAACCCAGAGAGACTACAGTCTGGCCCTCTGTCTCTGGGTCTATGGTGCCGTTGGGGTGCTGCACTGACTGTCTGCATTGCAGTGGACCCGGCGCCTGGGATGCAGTGGTCACACTCACACGTGAAGTTACTGTTGCTCGGCAGGCTCAGGCAGGCACGCTAACTTGCCTTGCAGATTTGCTGAGCTGAGCCTGCGCGTGGGCTGCATCTTGCTGCAAAGCGCATGCGCAGCTGGCAAGCTAGCCCTGCCTCCGCACGAGCCGAGAGCGAGTCACACGGCCCGCACCCTGACACACTACGCATGATTGTAGTGAGATACTGGATTATAGTGTGTGTTGCCGGCCCGGGTGGTAATCCATTGTAATTCGGCAGGCACGATCTACTGAGGCTTCAGTTTGAAAGGTCGGAACTCGGGACTTCACTAACGTCGACTCGTCGTCAACTAAGGTAAGTTATTTTTTTATTTTAACTTAGCAGCAGGGGCAGCCTTACTATGATGGTGCATGCGTGACTCTATTGGCCGGGCTAGGATAGGGAGGGGTGCTCGCAAGCACCGTCCACGTTTATCTGCCACAGCACAAGTCACAACAGCACATTCCGACATGCAGTGTTTTGCTGAGGCCTATGACCTGTCTGATATGGGGTTTATTTTACATTTCCTTTGATGTTGTTCCAAATCCATAGGCCTAATGTGGAATTTCACGGGGTCATCCTTTTAATCTTGCGTGATTTTAAATAACGCTCCACGGTTAGCAGAGCACGCCAGAGCAGCTCATGTTAATTCATCCGTTTGAAAACTCAACTGATCTTACGCCTTTAATGCTGTACATTATTCGGTCTGTGCGCTTCTGAATGTGTGCAATTATCAATAGCTGCTTGAGAAATATTACCTCCCGTAACTAAATGCCATTAGAATATGAAACCAGAAAAACATCAAAAATAAAAAAGAAAGTGCAGGCCCTGCGGAGAAAAGTACCTTGGCAACACCTATTCGAAGAAGATGCATTAACACTGTTGATTATTCCTCACGCATTATCTAAATTCGATCCGAGATTATCCTTTTTTTTAAATCACCATTACCATGCATCTGCCTATGTTTACGTGATTATATAGCGAATGACGTGTGGTTGTCAAATAGGAGACCCGCAACAATATTCACGGACTTCATGGCTATGGTTGGCAAAGGTAAGGATGTATAGCCTCATTTTAAATTAACATTCTCAATAGTGCTTTAAAATTGCAGGGATCAGTAAAAAAATGCGGGTACACATTTTCGGTGCATTTTCGATGATCAGAGCCATTTTGTTTAAGCTTTCTTTGATGGGATAAGAGTGGGAAATACGCTCTTTGGGTTTCCTCAAGCAACAGCATGTATATCCCATCTATTTTGGTGAATGTGGAGAGGCTTGAATGCCTACGGAATTCTCACTGCCTTTAATAATCCATCAGGAATCCCTGTAAGGATGGGCGCAATATTGGCGCCATATTCCCACATGACGGCCGTCGTTACTGATTGCACGCAGTGACTGAGGAGTATTTTCTGACCGAGGCAGTTAAAAAGGGACAGGGAGCTACAAATAGCACATAGTCGCATGCATTTTTCCACACCACCCAGAAAATACCTCATATGCGGTTGAGCAGGCGGTGGAGACAAACGTGGTCACAAAGGCAGTCTGCGTCGTGCTATTGAGAGCGTCATTTGAAATTAGCCTGTTACAGGTGCCATGCAAAAGCTACTCCTACGTGTGGTAGTAAATTATGACTGTACATTGAGTTAAGGGACAACCATGTCTACTATACATGTGTAACGTAAGCCTGTTGGAAATGGTGCTTTTTATTGGTTGAGAGTGTAAAATATTATGGGCCTGCTGCCCTGCCCTGATTCACAAAAACGTTTTACAGGGGGAAACGTCACCCCCCAAAAAAACGTTTTGCAAATCATTGCAAAGGACATGCTGCACGCACTTAATCAGTTTTGTTAATTATGTTTGTAGGCCAGACACTTCACCACTGCACTTTATAACTTGATGAAAAATGACAAACAACTAAAGGTGAAATGTTTTATTTCGGTTCTGCAAGTCCCAGGGAAAACATTTGTATTGGTTCTTGAAGTTTAAAACATGCACACCATTTAAAGTTTTAAAAACCACTATGGGGGACGGAGTCCACCCACTTTATTCAGGTGGTGTACTCAGTCCCCCCCAGCTATTGAATTTCCTCTTTGAATTCATGAATTAAATCCGACCTTAGGGATCACACCACAGTTGTCAGGTTTGTAGGCCAGACACTTCACCACTGCACTATATCATCTGATGAAAAATGGCAAAGAAATAAAGATGAAATGTTTCATTTCGGTACTGCAAGTCCCAGGGAAAACATTTGTATTGGTTCTTGAAGTTTAAAACATTCACACCTTTTAAAATTTTCAAAAACACTATTCGAAGAAAATATCCCCTCTTATCTTTTGTGTGTTTGTTGATTTTATGAAAGACAAATGCCATTTGTCCTGTTTAATTTGGGTGGTTATGCAAAGCCAATTTAATGAAATGTGCATATTTCACCTTGATATGCTAATTTCTGGTGACATCACCTCCTATTGCATTTGTTCATGAGTCCCCCACTTTAATTTGTAGGACTTGACTTGATACACATGTGAATGGGTTCGTTGCTAGGAAACCAGATGTTCTTTGTTTTTTACCTTATATGACGTATATGGTAGGGTGGGGTGTGTGGACAGTAGAAGTTGATGAAGCAGAGCCACGTGTAGCAGAGGGTAGGTATACCGACAAAGCCAAGCGCGGAGAAGAGCAGGCACGCGCTTAAGTTCAAAAGACAATCATGTAATCATGGGACTGCTAGTTTTGCGCATGTGACGTGTTTCTTCATTTATTTACCGGCCTGATTCCTCTGGTGGGGTTGACTACTAGAACATCTAGTCTGGGTCTGCAGTTTAGAACCGGCTGACGAGGTGCACCGGAAAGGCACCTCTTGGCCTGATAGAAAGACAGCGAGAGAGAAAGGGAAACCGAGAGAGAGTGGGTGGGGGAGCGAGAGCGAGGGCGGGAAAGAGAAGAGAGAGAGTGAGAAGGAGAAAAACGGGGAGAGGGAGAAGTGCAGGAGAAGAGAGCGTGGGGACACAGGGGGTGTGGTGAAGGTGGATCAAAGGCTGCTAGAAGATAGTAGTTTCGTTAAAATGGGTGCTCGCCCCACATATGTCACAACTGATGGGACCCTACCTGAAAAGTGCATTTCAGGTTTTTGGTGCACACTAAACACAAATGTAAATTAATTGATTAATAAGCCTATTATAGTTAGTGGTGGCCGCTTGCAAAGTGTTCTAGGTATTTCAGTATGTGTCAGTCGGTGCATGTCACGGAGGAGCCAGCCCTTATAAGCAGCCATTGACAGGGCACAGGATGAGGTGGTTGGGCTGGATTGATTATACTCATAGCTGATAGTAAATCTATCACGGCACACGCCTTAACCATGGACCGTCATGGTTTGGAGACTATCAGAGTGTGCTATCCTACATGTTGTCTGCTGGGTGCGGCCTGGCATGGGCCATACCGTCACGGCCTCAGGCGTGTTTTGTATGGGCCATGCACAGGCACAGACGCACCACCATCATAGTACAGGGAAGCCTCCTGTGTGATAAGGTGGAGAGGTTTTGCGCACGCATCCCTCGTATAGGAGCCCTTTATTTTGGTGGTATTCTCTTCTTAGCACCCGCTGCAGGGAATAGGCAGGATAGGGCTGTCAGCCTCGGTGTGAGGGATTGTGCCTCGGGCTAGACTCACAGAGCCTAATGGGGGAACACGGTTTGCTTAGGAGAAAAAAGGGAACAGTCTTTCAACATTGTTGTTTTGTCTACAAAGCAACAGCCTAGCTGTAGCATGAGAACCACTAAGGGACAGCGCAGACTGAAAAATTATCAGTTGCGTGCAAATCCCTTATGTCTCAAAGCACAGCGAGGGATCCGGCGAGGGAGGGGGGATATGAAAGGAAAGTGGGAGCAGCGAAGAAGGCAGTGTGAAGTCAGAGAAGGGAACTCTAGATAAGCCCCATTTTTGCTGGAGGGTAACCTGGGTATTTTAAGATAAAAGTACCAATGACAACATTCCACCCGGGTGTCCACATTCCTACAGAGATTTTAAGAACTGTGGTATTGAAGTACCATCCACACTAAGTCAGTGTCCATCCTGGCTCATATAAAGAAGCTCCTAGATCATGTTTCACTCCCGGGCCGCTACAGTTTGCGGCCTGATGTAGAAGAACATTTTGTACGGTACCTCATTCCCACTGACAGGTATACATTTTGAATTTTAGAGTTGAATAATCATGTGCCATTTGGCTGAAATATATTTGATGTGTGCCACTCACTCTCATAATTGGGTATCTTGTGTGGGTGCATGTCACTTTGGGCCCAGAATACCAGGTTAAACTGAGATAAATGAATCCATTGCACTCTCCGCTGGCCTGAAATGTGACACACAAAAGGCTGCTGCAAGTTGACTAACATTTTTAAAGTCTTGACACATCCTCTCTTTTCTGTTATCACCTTACAGTGACTCGAGGGCATTTCCAGGTAGCCTGAAACCAGGCCCAGAAATTAGCCCATGTTTTCTTATTTCTTGTAAGGAGCCCATTCTCAAAACTGCTTTGCTTCTCTTGCTGCGGCGGCTCTTGTCCTTTTTCCCTCTTGCAACTATGCTGTGGCTGCTTGATAAAAAGGGCTCAGGGCTGCATTATCAGCTATTGCGCGCCGATCAAGCTGCATTAAGGGATGGCAGATTCCACATAATGTGCATTAGCTAAAGTGAGACATCGCACACTTCTGACACGATTGCATTCATGATGTGTATTTCCATATGCACAGCCATCATTTTCTCTAAAATCCATAAACCACTCAATAAAACTCATCTCATTAACCAAATGTTCAATCTGAGACAGAGAGGGGGAAAAACTAGTACTAACAAAAATAATAATGTATGCCAGCGCCCACAGCCATCAATCCTGGAAGCATTTTTACATTTCATCACAGCCCACAAGTTCATAGCGCACCCAATACAAAAATCAATCACAATTCCTGATTTACTTCAAACTGGTCTAGCCTATCGAAAGGCATAACAATCAGGACATTTGGTGAAGCCAATGCTCGTTTTAACAGGACTTCCGTGAAGAACAAGCACTCTGCTTATGAATCAAGCAGCTTAAGGAGCACTAAGTTAAATATGTTTTTATTACACCAGCAGCACATGTACAGTTCCAAATAAACCTTTACCTCACAGATAACCTTTTTGAAATAACCCATGTGAGGCACTTTGAGCACACAGTTTGATGTTACTGCTTGATAAAACTAGCTCACACAGACACTAGAAGGATGTGTTTGGAGGGGGGAGAGGCAGGAAGTGGGTACGAATAGCCATAGTCATTATGGCCAGGTACAGTGAATGGGTGGGTAAATAAACAAACACCTACCTGCTTTGTGTCCCTCATATCTCACCTCCCACCTATGTATTAAAATGCAATCGTTTTGGCTTGTAGATGTCCCTTTGGCACCACCGAGTTGTGAAAAATAAAAATAGGGGCTCACATTTACATCACTTATTACTGCCGTGCACATGGATATTTGCAAAGCGAATTGGCCAGGTTGTGTAAATGAAGAGGACCTTTTTTTTATAAAGTCCACAGAACAAAAAAAGGTTATCCTTTACATTTGCAAAACAAGGCTTATTGGCTTTACCAATGCTTGCTATATATATATGGGGTACTGAAGTGAATTCCCAATGCTTCCATGATGGCCCGATTGGCAAGCTTTGCATTTGCCCTGCAGCCTTATTACGTATGTAATCATTTTTTTATTTCTCACCACAACAATCGTACACGCTCCATTAATCAGTCAGATCACATCTGCATGCCCATGAAAGCTCGGACTAAACACTTTAATTCTGACAAGATTAAAAAGTTGCTTCAACAGGCGTGATTAGCTCACAGCCATCCCACCCCAGCAGTCCCTGACCGTGTATACTAACTCCACAGTAAATATCTCCATCACATAAGCATTTTATTAGCTTACCAATGCTAGTCTGTGATGTCTAATTTGTTAGTATGAAACCAGTGTGCTATTAATGCATTGTGCTGCTTGCACATTTTTTTCACAAAATGCCTGTGTGAAACAATGACTTAAAACAATGGTGTGTAGTATACAGCAGTCTATTTACAGTAGTTTTTCATCTATGTCTCTACAGCCTTCAAGGTACATCGCCAGGCAGCGAGGACACTTGTGTTGAACAAGAGAATTGTGACTGACTCTGCGACCAACATCTTGCAGAAAGTATATTTCAAGGTAAGTCTAACTGTCAAAAATGTAAAGAGGAAGGTGTTTTATATTGTCTAATCTGTGGCTAATGTCCCTCTCCTTGCATCCCCCCATTCACTACTCCCTCCCACTTCTCTTGCTTCTCTTGCACTACTATTTTTCACTGCTCTTCTCATTTAGCCTGTAACGTGGAAAACATTTTGTTCATGCACTGGCTTAGCGGGGGGCCCACAGACACTCCCAGTGCAATGCTTTTGCAGTGGTCACTATATATATCAGTGACAGTAAAATGAAACACCAGGAAATAAAGAGCCACATTTATTCCATTCATACTTTTACACAGGTAAAATAACTGTTTCATTTCTATTTTTCTATTGCACGTTTAATATTGCTGGTGATTAATACTGCATGCTCTCTTCATTTTGAATGTTGGCAACTTGGCATGTATTATATGCATGAATAATTTCAAATATTTTTCCTTACTTAGGCCAACAAATATCCAGAATAGAGGAGGTAGCTTACAAGGGACACCACAAGCACCATTTAAATTAACTACAATCATTTACAAATTCATAAAGTAAGAAAATGAGTAAACCAAGGAAGTATTTAAGTGGTGCTCAGAAGCGACGTAAAGCTAGTGATGAAACTCCTAAGAGCAAACAGCCAAAAATGGAATCTTTATTTAAGCCTAGAAGCAGTGTTCATGCATTATCTTGTGCAGAGCAACAACCACAGATGCCACTGCCAGCAGAACAACCATCCTGCTGTGGTCTAAACTTAGCTGCTTTGCCTCCAGTACTTACTGCTTATTTGCCTGCAGTTGAAGTGCCAGTAGAACAACCAACCTGCTCTGCCCAAAACATAGCTACTTTGCTGCCAGTAAATACTGCTATATTGCCTACAGTTCAAGTGCCATCAGACCAACCATTCTGCTCTGACCAAAACGTAGCTGCTTTGCCTTCTGTAGATACTGCTTCATTTCCTGCTGCTGAAGTTCCAACATCCTGCTCGGGCCAAATGTTAGCTGCGTTGCCTCCAGTGATTACTGCTAATTTGCCTACGGTTGAAGTGCCAGTAGAACAACCAACCTGTTCTGGCCAGTTGTTAGCTGCTTTGCCTTCTGTAAATACTGCTTCATTTCTTGCTGTTGAAGTGGCAACAGAGCAGCCATCCTGCTCTGGCCACGATTTGCCTGCTTTGCCTTCTGTAAACACAGCTACGTCAGTGAGGTTCATAGATCCATTAACTGTTGATGAATATGGAGGGACTGAGACAGTGACTGTAATGGAATCTGACATTGACGTTGAAATCATTCCATTGACTCTCCCAGATGTATTCCCTACAGATAGAGCAAACTTTCCTAATAACTTTGACCATAATACTGCTTTAAAGAAATTAATTCTTAAAAATGGTCCCTGCAAACCAACAGGACCCTTCCCAAGAGATTTAAAGAAGAGGTCTTTTTCAAATGAGTACTATTACATATTAACAAGGGCAGGGAAAAGGGTACCCCGAAATTGGCTATGCTACTCAGTTAAATTGGATTGCGCATATTGTGAGCCCTGTTGGTTGTTTGGTGACAGAAAACTTTCTTCCCAACAACAATCATGGGCTGTCGGAATAAAAGACTGGCAAGGAATTTCGAGGAAAATTAAAGAGCATGAAATGACACAATCCCATTTAGGGGCTTGTGTTGTTTATGACATGTGGAAAAATGATAACACAGTTGACACAAAATTGCAATCTGAATTCCGAGAACAGGTTAACTTTTGGACTAAAATTATGAGAAGAATTATTGATGTCACCCTCACATTGGCTACATGTAATCTAGCTTTCAGAGGACACAGGGAAAAAATAGGAGAGATTGATAGTGGTAATTTTTTGTCAATCATAGAGCTGTTAAGCAAGTATGACCCAGTTCTTAATGAACTAATTGAAAAAGACACAAGAATAAAATATCTAAGCCCAAAAATACAAAATGAACTAATTGAATTGCTTTCACATAAAGTACAAAATGAAATAGTTGCTGAAATTAAAGATGCACAATTTTACTCCATCATCATGGATACGACACAGGACATTAAAAAACAAGACCAGCTAAGTCCGTTTTTCAGGTACATTACAGTTATCCATGATGAGAATGAAAAACCAATTGAGGTGAAAATCAATTAATGTTTTTTAGGTTTTCACACTATAAAAGACCAGTGCAGAAGGCCTTACAGTAGAAATTCTAAAAATTATTGAAAATAAAGGATTGTCAATCGAAAAATGTAGAGGCCAGGGATATGATGGGGCTAGCACTATGAGTGGGATAAACTCAGGTGTCCAAACTAGGATACGCTCTAGAGAGCCGAATGCTGTCTATGTACACTGTGCTGCGCATAATTTAAATTTAGTATTAAATGATGCCTGCATGAATATTTCCGAAATTAGAACATTTTATGATGTTGTGCAGCGAGTTTATACATTCTTCAGTGACAGCATCAAACGGTGGGAACTTCTTACCAATTTAAGGGAAGTAGCTTCATCTTCAAATCCCACATTGAAAAAACTGTGTCCAACACGCTGGGCATCAAGACATGATGCTCTTCATGCGCTACGTTTTTGCTTTCTGGATGTCATGAAAGCGCTGGCTAAAATAATTCTGCTGTCTAAAAAAGGAGATGAACGTACCAAAGCTACTGGGCTTAAGAAATGCATGGAGACATTTGAGTTTGTTGTTATGGTTGTAGTACAAAGCAAAGTTTTAGAAAATGTGAACATAGTTTCAAAACTGCTACAATCTAAGAATGTGGACCTTTTGCAAGCAGTTGGTATGTTGAAGAGCACAACTACAACTTTTGTAAGTCTTAGAGGACATTTTGACGATATTAAAAACACTGCCTGTTCTCTTGCAACTGCTTGGGGAATTGAACCAAAATTTACTGAAAAAAGAATCCGGCACACAAAAAACATTTTTACGAATTGTGCGAAGACAACCGATTATCCAACCCTGAAGATAATTTTAGGGTATCAGTATTTTACACCAATATTGATATCATTCTAACACAGTTACAAAAAAGATTTTCAGGCATAGATACCATTGTTCAAAGATTTAATTTCATGACTCCATCTGAAATTCTAAAAGCAAATGATGATTTGTTTTTTAAATCGGCAGAATCCCTTGCAGCTCAATACAAGGATGACCTATCCTCAAACTTCCCATTGCAACTTCTAAAATTCAGGACTGCATTGAAAGGGCAAATCAAAAACATGTCAGGGGGAACAATGAAAGATTTGGCAGATCTTTTATTTTTGAAAAATAGTGGAATACTGCCTAGTGTTTTGGATGTTGCAACAGCTATTAAACTTTTCCTAACCATTCCAGTAACTGTTGCTACTGCGGAACGATCTTTTTCTAAGCTAAAAGTAATAAAAAATGATCTTAGAAGTTCCATGACACAGGAGAGACTCACAGGACTGTCCATTTTGAGTATAGAGAGCGCAAGAGCAAGGAAAGTAGATGTTAAAGAGCTAACAGAGGAGTTTGCACAAAGAAAGGCAAGCAGACAAACTTTATTCCAACACGGTATCGGAGTTTCGAAAAAAGGTGCCAGCAACCTTTAAATTCTAATCCAAGGTGTTTTTCAAAATCACAGATCAACATAACCTCTCCTTCTTGATTGCAAGTGGGGTAAACTGTCTAATAAAATGCATCTTTTATCTAGTCATAAAAACATGGTCCTGGATGCATGGATACCTGGAGAAAAAACAATGTTAAGAAAACCACAAACCTAAGTAGTGGAAAAGTTAAACAAAACAGTAATTTTTCAAACTTGCAGAGCTTAAAGCGTGCTTGACTAACAACATGAAAGTGCATAACTAATGACGGTATGACGACAGTGCTTGACTAACGGTACAAAAAGCGTATTTTGCCCTAATACTCTACAACTTTAATTTACCAGCAAATCAGTCATCAATATGTAGTTCAGTATGAGAGCAAAGCAGTAATTGGTGTAGTCCATTTTGTCAACCAGTCAACAGTCAAATGTGCCAGCAAGCATTCAAAAGTCTGAAGTCCATGTTGCCAGCCAAGACATTATCAGTCCAGTGTACCAGCAAAGCAGTCATAATTTCTTCCAGCCAGTCAGTCATCAGTCTACATTTGCCAGACAAGCAGTCATCTGTTAGGTTTGCCAGCTGAGCAGCCACAAGTCTGTATTACAGTGGGACAACAGAGTAGTAATTTGTGTAATCCAGTTTGTCTGCCAATCAAGCAGTCAACAGTCAAGCTTTCCAGCCAAGCAGTCAAAAGTCAAGCTTGCCAGCCAAGCCGCCACAAGTCTGTAGTCCAGTGTGACAGCAAAGCAGTAATTGGTGTGGTCCAGTTTGTCTTCGTCAAGCAGTCAACAGTCAGGTTTTCCAGTCAAGCAGTCAACAGTCAAGTTTGCCATCCAAGCAGTCATGAGTGTGCAGTCCAGTTTGCCAGCCAGGCAGTCACCAAGCTCTAGTCCAGTGTGCCAGCAAAGCAGTCATAATTTCTTTCAGTCAGTCAGTCATCAGTCTACATTTGCCAGATGAGCAGTCATCTGTCAGGTTTGCCAGCTAAGCAGCCACACATCTGTAGTACAGTGGGACAACAAAGCAGTAATTGGTGTAGTCCATTTTGTCTGCCAATCAAGCAGTGAACAGCCAAGCTTTCCAGCCAAGTAGTCAACAGTCAGGTTTGGCAGCCATGAGTCTGTAGTCCAGTGTGACAGCAAAGCAGTAATTGATGTAGTCCAGTTTGTCTGCCAATCAAGCAGTCAACAGTCACGCTTTCCAGCCAAGAGGTCAACAGTCAAGTTTGCCAGCCAAGCGGCGTGAGTCTGTAGTCCAGTGTGACAGCAAAGCAGTAATTGATGTAGTCCAGTTTGTCTGCCAATCAAGCAGTCAACAGTCAGGTTTTCCAGTCAAGCAGTCAACAGTCAAGTTTGCCAAACAAGCAGTCATGAGTGTGCAGACCAGTTTGCCAGCCAGGCAGTTACCAAGCTCTAGTCCAGTGTGCCATCCAACAGTCATAATTTCTTTCAGCCAGTCAGTCATCAGTCTACATTTACCAGACGAACAGTCATCTGTCAAGTTTGCCAGCTAAGCAGCCACAAGTCTGTAGTATAGTGTGACAACAAAGCAGTAATTGGTGTAGTCCAGTTTGTCTGCCAGCCAAGCAGTCAACAGTCAAGTTTTCCAGCCAAGCAGTCAACAGTCCAGTTTGCAAGCCAAGCTGTCACCAGGCTCTAGTTCAGTGTGTCAGCCAAGCTTTCATCAGTGACAGTCAAGTTTACCAGCCAAGCAGTCAGTCTCAGTCCAGCGTGACAGCCAAGTGTTTCATAGATATGAGGTATTCATTATTTGTAATGTTCCTTTTTTCTCTGAAAATGTCTTTTACAAGTGATGTTGAAATTACTTTAATAAGCAGTTTTGTTTTAAGCAACCGTTCACTTAGCATTTTTAACAGTGAAGTAGGGCCTCGGATTATGTGTTAGGAAAAGAATCTAAAGGCAGTTCATATACAGGTACATTACTACTTTCTAATTATTGGGTAGTTTGCTAGATGGTTAAATCTATGATGTGTATGTTACTGGCAAGGCACTTTATTTCATTCTTGTTTTTTTCCTCAAATTATAGTTCTGGACTCCAGGTACAAGGATCTGTCACTGGGACATTTTTAATTGATGGGACTTCATTCACTAAATCGATGGGCTGTCACACTGTCTAGCTGGTGAGACCATTTTGCTCTTTCTTCATCCTGCTCAATTGCCTTTTTTGTTTCCCACTGATGTTAATACACTGTCTATTGACATGCACACATGCCTTTTCTTTGTATTTTTATGTGAATATACATATGTCATTAAGATTGTTTTATTTTTGGATACCTGCAATTCCAAATTTCCATTACTTGATTTGGGATAATGACTATATTGTGTTGCTGCCAAGCAGAAACATATTTGATAATATTTGACTTCCATCACTATACTCTGATTTGGAGCTTGTTATCTTTATCACTTCTTTATATATATTTGCTTAGTTCGTATGTGTCGTAGGATAATATATGTTTTGCATTATATACTGACTGTGCTATACATTAAATACAATACATTGTACATTAATTGGTAGCAATGTTTACGAAATAAGAGTGAGAACATTGTACTTGAGTGCAGATGCTATGAGTGGGACGAATGGCTCGTAAATATACGAGTGGAGCAAATGTGTATGGGCGGAGCATATCGTGGTGGGCGTGGTCTAAACTGGTGGGCGGGGCATACCTATGTTGGGGCGGAGCTTAGGGGGCCCCCATTGGGAGGTCTCGCAGGGGGGCCCCCACATTTTGTGTTACGCCACTGCTACAAGTGACAGTACAAATTCACCATTGGTACAAGCCTATACTACACAGTTAAAGTGGTAGCGATGGCTGAGCTGCCAGACTTATCTCAAGAGTAAGTAAGCAGTAGCAAATAGTTACACAAAGGACAGCAATTACTATGATTCAGACAAACACTGACTCAAGGTTTTCAAGTAAAAGAATATACATTTATTTCACTCTTCAGTTGTATAAATTTACACTATTATACGCAGTTTAAAAATCACACTCTTAATGCACCACACCACTTCCCTTAAATTCCAGACAAGTTAAGCTCACAAAATGAAGTGGGAGCAAAATGGCACGCCAGCAATTTAAAAGGGAGGGAAAGACAAGGTTAATAGAAATTAAATCAAACCAACAGGTAAGTACTGAGGGCAATTGCACAAGAGGAACTACAGAGATAGAATCAGGTAGAAAAGGCTTAGGGCCAAAGTCAATGGGTCAAAAGTATTTTGCTCAAGATCACACAGTTCAGGTTAGTTTGCAGTAAAGTTTGTGGCACGGTTTCCAGATGAGGTTGGTTGATACAAAAGTTAGTTCAAAAAGAAGAGAAGGACAAGCCATCGGATTGGAGAAAGATATCAAACAATTTCACTCGGTTGAACGAAACAAGCAACCGGAATTGCACAGTACCTTAAAACGAAGAGGAAGCTGTAGCTGAGGCAGACGTTCCTGGTAGTTCCTGCAGGCTCACGGTTCCTGAAGCGACTGTTGGACTGACAAGAAGTAGGAAGACTGGAGGGTCCTGCACTACCCAGGGAAGAAACCAGCAGCAGAGCAAAGCAATGGATGAAAGGTGCGCTCCTTAAAACCCATGCAGGGTCCAACCTTCCTGGCTATCCGGCCCACTGTAGCTCTGTACAGCAAATTCTACCAGAGGAGGGGACCTGGCTTGCAGTTTGGGCGAACTGGTTGGTCCCACCAGCACAAAGGAAGAAGTTTCCAGTAGGATCTTCTCTGTCGTCGGATTCTGAAGATTCGGACCTGCAGCAGGGCTTCACCGGGTGGTTCAGTCATTGTAGGGGTCCTCTTACATCAGCTCCTCGTTGGTTCTTTCGTTCCAGTGGAGACTCTGCCTTTCCAGTCCCAGAGACCTGCTTTTTATGTAGTTTTTCCCCATTCAAACAGCCTGGCTGTCAATCACACAGCAGTGTTGCTGTCCTGGCAAGACAGTCCCCCCAGCCAAACAAACAGTAGTGTGACTTGGGTTACCAAGGGAACCCATGGCTGGGGTCCGAAGATCCCTCCCCCACATCCTGCCTACCCAGACTTCAGGCACCTTAAGGAGGGCTTCTGTGCAGAAGCCCACGAAAAGACAGCAAAGAAAGGAATCATCCCCAGTTTGGCGCGCAGAGAAAAACACGAGAAAGACTTTAACAAAAAGAAATGGCGAATAAACCCAGCCGGAGCAAAAATAAAATGTATTTGGTCAAGCGGGTTTATGTTTGAGGCTAATATAATAGCCTAAAACAATACCATGGTTATATAAGATAACCGCGGTAGAAAAGATAGGGTAGATACCACTGCCACCAGCCAAGTCTTGATGTAAAGGGAGCGAAACAATGCTCCAGGAGACACAGACAAAAAGGGATAAGAATGAACCCTTGCCAATACTGCATGTAAGATGGGGTGTACTGGGTCTGTGGTTTATAGTGACTAAAGTAAAGTAGTTAATGGCAACTTTACCCTTTTCTGGGGGACAGTAGTCAGCCCCAGAAATATAGAGTCCAGGGTGAAGTCTCAAAGACAACCCTGTGTCACTGCACTGAAGGTGCTGTGTAACACACATGAAAATATGAGGCCATGGAGTAGGTGAGCCTCCAGTGCTCAAGATCACACAAAAATTAAAAACACAGACAGCAAAACACATGTAAGAGTGGGAAATAGGCTCACACTCTTACCAGGTGAGAAAAATAAATCCTAGAAATCCAGCAAAGCTGCTGAGGGACTCATTAGGTAAGGGACATCAGCCATTTATGAGAATTCTCCCTAACACTCGACCCACCCCCCAGACCACGGGACAGGAGGATTTAATCCACTCTTGGATGAATCTCTACCACTAGTCGGTTAAAAACCTCCTAGAGAGACATCAGCATTTTGGTGGTGACATCCTGCTCTGTGCTCAATGGTGAAATCAAACCCTTACAGGCAGATTGACCATTTTAGAAGTTTTGGGTTCTCCCCTTTCATTTGCATTAACCATCTCAAGGGTCGGTGGTCTGTCTGAATCACAAAGGTAGATCCATACAAGTATGGTCTAAACCTCTTCAGAGACCACACAATGGCAAAACATTCACGCTCTATGGTTGCCCATCTTGTTTCTGGTTCCTTCAGTTTCCTACTGATGAAGCAAATGGGGTGCTCCCTACCTTTCTCATCCAATTGACTAAGGACTGCACCTATACCTACATTGGAGGCATCTGTCCGCACAATGAAGGGTTGGTGATAATCAGGAGCTCTCAGGACTGGAGCATGACAGAGGGCTTTCTTCAGGTTTTAAAAGGCTTGATTGCACTCCTCCTTCCATCTAACCTTTTTAGGGAATTTTGGAGAGGAGATCACATTCAAGGGAGAAGCTATGGACCCATGGTTCTCTATGAAATTCCTGCAGTACCCTGTGAGACCTAGGAAAGCTCTCACTTGGGTTTGAGTAGTAGGGGTGGGCCAGTTTTGCACAGCGTGTCCTTTTCTGGGCAATGGCCTTATCTCACCTCCTCCTACCTCATGACCAAGGTAGACCACTTTGCTCTGACCAATTTGACATTTGCTTGCCTTTATGGTCAGATGGGCCTGCTCAAGAGCCTGCAAAACATATCCTAGGTGATCAATATGTTCTTTCCATGTATGCCTGAACACTGCAATGTCATCCATGTATGCCATGCAGAAGTCCTCCATCCCATCCAGAACTTGATTAACCATCCTTGAAATGTAGCAGGTGCATTCTTTAGTCCAAAAGGCATAACCTTAAACTGGTAGAGGCCTATCTGGGGTGGAAAATGCAGTTTTCTCCTTGGCATGCTCTGTCAGGGCTATTTGCCAATAGCCTGACGTCAGATCAAATGTACTGAGGTACTTGGCTGAACCAAGTCTATCCACCAGTTCATCTGTCTTTGGCAAAGGAAGGGCATCAGTCTTAGTGACTGCATTTAGAGCTCTACAGTCCACACAGAATCCCAACTCCTTGGAACCTCCCTTTGGTACTAGAACAACTGGACTAGACCATGGACTTGTAGATGGCTCTATAACCCCAAGATCAAGCATCTTGTTGACCTCTGCTTTGATGTGGGATCTCACATGTTTTGACATTCTGTAACCTTGCTTTTCACAGATAAACAGTCACCAGAGAGAATATCATGCTGGCCCCAAGGGGTCAAGGGGTCAAGCCTGGTGTTAGTGATTCAACAGAACTTTGCACTCTTCCTGTTGTTCAGAAGTCAGATGAGAAGAGAGATTAACTCCTTCTATTTGTTCATCTAAAGGTTGGCCTCTGTGGAGGTCAGGTAGAAGTTCACTCTCCTCTTCCTCTTGAGCTGAAGCTAGAAGTAAAGCTCCTACTTCTGGTCTTGAGACATAAGCCTTTAACCGGTTGGTGTGAAAGACTCTGGGAGCCTCCTTAGGTCTGCCTAAGTCCACCAAATAGTTCACCTCTCCAAGTTTGCCCACAACCTTTAAGGGTCCTATCCATTTGTCCTGCAATGACCTCTGTCTTGTTGGTACCATAACTAGTACAAGGCGGTCTTGTGTAAACTCAACCATGCTGGCCTTCTGTTCATGCCAATGTTTGACCAGAGCCTGACCTGCTTTCAAGTTATCACTTGCTTCTGCCATCATGTGTGACATTCTCCTCCAGAGACCTATCACTTTGTCAGTCACTCTGACTGGCTTGGGGGAAGAAGCACTCTCCAACCCATCCTTGATCAGGGCCAATGGACCTCTGACTGGATGGCCATAGAGAAGTTCAAAGGGACTGTAACCAACTCCCTCCTGGGGGACTTCTCTATATTCAAAGAGAAGGCAGGGCAGTAGAAGGTCCCACTTTTTCTTAAGGGGTTCCTCTAAAGCACCTATCATGCTCTTCATAGCACAATTAAACCTCTCTACCAGTCAATTTGTCTGTGGATGGTAGGTTGTAGAGTACTTGTAAGTGACACAGCAGTTTTTCCACATGGCCTGCATGTAGCGGGACATAATATTGGATCCCCTGTCAGATATCACTTCCTTAGGAAACCCTACTCTGGTAAAAATACCAAGTAGAGCCTTAGCCTCAGCCTGACCCGTAACAGTTCACATAGGTATGGCTTCTTGGTATCTTGTAGCATGGTCTACTATAACCAGGATAAACCTGTTCCCTGTAGATGTGGGAGAGTCAAGGGGACTGACAATGTCAATGCCCACCCTCTCAAAAGGACCTCCCACCACTGGGAGAGGCACCAGGGGTGCTGCATTCTTGGCTCCACTCTTGCCAGAGGTTTGGCAAGTCTGACAGCTCCTACATAATTTGTCAGCTCCTGCACCCATCTTAGGCCAGTAGAAGTAGAGAGAGAGCCTTTCCTTGGTCTTCTTGCAACTCAAGTGACCAGCCAAAGGTATCTCGTGGGTTAACTTTAGGAACTGGATTCTATTGGCAAGGGGCACTACAATTCTTTTGCAGTCCCCAGGGATAGACTCAGTTGGTTCACTGTAGAAGCGGCCATCTTCCCAGCTTAACCTGTGCTTTCCAACTTCTTGCCCATCAAGTTGGTTAGCAGCCTGTTGCCGAAGACCTTCAAGAGTAGGACACTCTCTCTGTCCTTTGCTAAGTCTGCCCTGTTGGGTCCACCTTCTGCCAGTAAAGACTGCAGCTCAGGAGGGTCAACAGGGTCAGGATCTCCAACTAAGGCAGTGTCTTCTTCCAGATCTGATTCTTCAGATACTGGCTCAACCACACAAGGTTGCACCTCACACTCTGCCTCAGCAGGTGGAGTAGTCACAGGTGTGACTTTGGACAATCTTGGGGATGTCCTTGTTGGTAGCACAGGGGTGCTGTCTGACTTTTTCCTGGAGGTCTTGGGTTTCCCCATTGCCTCTATTTTCTTAGAAATAGCAATGTGCAACTCCTGTGGAGTGGGAGTGATAGTTTCCTCTACCAACTCCTTTGGAGAGCCTCTCAAGGTTCTCTCCCTTGCAGACCTAGTGAGCTCCTGTTTCCTTTTACTGGGAGGCCTGGGGGTGCTTGACACAACTCCAAGAGTTTTCAGGTCATTAACCAACAGGAATCTCCTAGGCACTTCACTCTGCACACTAACAGGTATTTTGACAGTCATATCATTACACTGGATGAGAGCTGATAAGTGGGGAAGCATTTGCACAGGGCCTCCAGCTATTTTGGTGAGGCGTTTGGGTGCCTTAGCAACATCCTTCACCTTGGAAAAGGATTCAGTGTCTCTGATGGCAGGGGTTTTCTGACAATTAACAAGAAATCTATCTTTATAATATTCTTTAGTATTATCTGGGATGGAATTATACACACCTAGATTCTGTTGTTCCCACAAGCCCAGGGACACTAAATAAACACTATCTGAAACTCTCATGGGTTCATCAGCCAGTAGGTGAAAGTTTCCCCTTGCCATAGGTAGGTCTTCCTGTGGGGAGAAGGCTAAGGAGACAGTGTGGACCCCTGAAGGTTTACCCTTGCACCTGGGATCCCCTTTCACATGGTCCGTTGACCCACAAACATAACATTTCCCAAATATCTTGATGAATGGGGGTTTGTTCTGACCTGCATCTGATTTGGGCCCAGATGGTGCACTAGCCTGATTTGGTTGCCCTTGTTGTCTACCCTTATGTTGTTGTTTGTGGCCCTCTTTTGGATTGGAGGTATTAGAATTCTCCTTGTTATCTTTCTTTGGCTGTTTCCCCTCATTCTTTTTCTGAGTAGCCCCAGAATCCTTGTGAGTAGCCCTGTTGGCAACACACAAGTCAGCAGCCTTAGCTAGCTTCTTTGGATCTATCTCCTTAGAATCAGCCAAGTGCTGTCTGAGGTCAGGGGAGCAGACAGAAAAAATAGACTCCAACATAACAAGATTTCTCATTCCTTCATAAGTGTTTACTCTGTAACCCTTAATCTAACCATCTAAGTTTTTCAACACTCCCATACCCAGGTAGCCCAAGGGGTACCGTCATGCTTTTTGAGGGTCCTAAACCTCTTAAGGTACTGGGAAGGGGTCTTCCCAAATCTAGCAATTAAAGCCAGCTTCACACATTCATAATCCATCCTATCCACCTCCCCAACTCCATCATAACATCAGATACAACAGTGGGTAGCCTAGAGAAGAGCAAGGGAAGCAAATGATTCCCTGTAAGACCTTGGATACCATGGTTATATTCAAACATTGCCAACCAATCCAAAATATCAAGCTTAACCTCATACATACCCACAATTTCTTTAGGCATACAGCGTCTCTTAGGACTGGAAGACCTAGAAGACTCTGGGAGAGAAGCATTTTCAAGAGACAATCTTTTCATTTGTAGTTCATGATTCAACTCCAGTTCTCTGAGTTTAAGTTCTTGGTGTTTTTGTTCAGTTTGAGCATTTAAACGTTTGAATTTGTGTTCAAGCTTCATTTTCTGTAGAGTAATGAATTCAGGACTGAGTGTAGGACCTGTGGGGGTCCCAGTGGACAAGGGCTGAGGTTGCTGAGCAGGCAAGGTGGCACAGAGGCTTACATTCATAGACACCTGTACCTCTTGCAACTCATCATTGACAGACATATTATCATCCTCAATACTTTCCACATTTGCTAGAGGGTCAGGCATTTCAGACCCACTCCCCAGACTTTGGTTCTTTAACAACTTTTCAACTAATTCAATCGTTTGCCTTTGGCAGAGAGTTTCTTTTCTTTACACATGTTTCTTAAATAATCAGCATTGTAACTCAGGAGGGTCTTCTGACTGTGGCTTTCCATATCAGACATGATTAATATTGCTTATTAGTGATGTTAGCCTTGTGGTTAGTTGATCCAAGGTAATAGCAGAAATTATATGCAGTACCCTTTGGGAACACCACACACAATTAAGACAAGTGACAGTACAAATTCACCTTTGGTACAAGCCTGTTCTACACAATGAAAGTGGTAGCGATGGCTGAGCAGCCAGACTTATCTCAAGAGAAAGTGAGCAGTAGCAAATAGTTACACAAAGGACAGCAATTACTATGATTCAGGCAAACACTGACTCAATGTTTTCAAGTAAAACAATATACACTTATTTCACTCTTCAGTTTTATAACATTACACTGTTATAAGCAGTTTAGAAATCACACTCTTAATACACCACACCACTTCCCTTAAATTCCAGACAAGTTAAGCTCACAAAATGAAGTGGGAGCAAAATGGCACGCCAGCAATTTAAAAGGGAGGGAAAGACAAAGTTAATAGAAATTAAATCAAACCAACAGGTAAGTACTCAGGGCAATTGAACAAGAGGAACTACAGAGATAGTATCAGGTAGAAAAGGCTTAGGGCCAAAGTCAATGGGTCAAAAGTCTTTTGCTCAAGATGACACAGTTCAGGGTAGTTTGCAGTAAAGTTTGTGGCACAGGTTCCAGACGAGGTTGGTTGATACAAAAGTTAGTTCAAAAAGAAGAGAAGGACAAGCCATCGTATTGGAGAAAGATATCAAACACTTTCACCCGGTTGAACGAAACGAGCAACCGGAATTGCACAGAACCTTAAAATGGAGAGGAAGCTATAGCTGAGGCAGACGTTCCTGGTAGTTCCTGCAGGCTCACGGTTCCTGAAGCGACTATTGGACTGACGAGAAGTAGGAAGACTGGAGGGTCCTGCACTACCCAGGGAAGAAACCAGCAGCAGAGCAAAACAACGGATGAAAGGTGCGCTCCTTAAAACACATGCAGGGTTCAACCTTCCTGGCTATCCGGCCCACTGTAGCTCTCTACAGCGAATTCGACCAGAGGAGAGGTCCTGGCTTGCAGTTTGAGTGAACTGGGTGGTCCCACCAGCTCAAGGGAAGAAGTTTCCTGGAGGATCTTCTCTGTCGTCGGATTCTGAAGATTCGGACCTGCAGCAGGGCTTCACCAGGCGGTTCAGTCGTTGTAGGGGTTCTCTTCCATCAGCTCCTCGTTGATTCTTTCGTTCAACTGGCGACTCTGTCTTTCCAGTCCCAGAGACCTGCTTTTTATGCAGTTTTCCCCCATTCATACAGCCTGGCTGTCAATCATACAGCAGGGTGGCTGTCCTGGCAAGGACAGTCCCCCCAGCCAATCAAACATGAGTGCCACTTGGGTTACCAAGGGAACCCATGGCAGGGGTCCGAAGATCCCTCCCTCACATCCTGCCTACCCAGACTTTCAGGCACCTTAAGGAGGGCTTCTGTGCAGAAGCCCGCGAAAAGACAGCGAAGAAAGGAATTATCCCAGGTTTGGCACACAGAGAAAAACACGAGAAAGACTTTAACAAAAAGAAATGGCGAATAAACCCAGCCGGATCAAAAATAAAATGTATTTGGTCAAGCGGGTTTATGTTTGAGGCTAATATAATAGCCTAAAACAATAACATGATTATATAAGATAACCGAGGTAGAAAAGTTAGGGTAGATACCACTGCCACCAACCAAGTCTTGATGTAAAAGGAGCGAAACAATGCTCCAAGAGACACAGACAAAAAGGGATAAGAATGAACCCTTGCCAATACTGCATGTAAGATGGGGTGTACTGGGTCTGTGGTTTAAAGTGACTAAAGTAAAGTTAATGGCAACTTTACCCTTGTCTGGGGGACAGTTGTCAGCCCCAGAAAATGGAGTCGGGGGGAAGTCTCAAAGACAACCATGTGTCACCGCACTGAAGGTGCTGTGTAACACACATGAAAATATGAGGCCATTGTGTAGGTGAGGCTCCAGTGCTCAAGATCACACAAAAAGTGAAAGCACACACAGCAAAACACATGTAAGAGTGGGAAAAAGGCTCACACTCTTACCAGGTGAGAACAATAAATCCTAGAAATCCAGCAAAGCTGCTGAGGGACTCATTAGGTAAGGGAAACCAGCCATTTATAAGAATTCTCCCTAACACCTGTGGTCTCGTGCAGAAGGGATGTGACGTAGCAGTTTGGGCTGGACTACCCCTTTGGGGATGGGGCTAAACCTGATTTGCATATGGTCTTTCCTCTTTTGTAATGGCTTGGCAGGCGAAGAATGATGTCTGGAGGGTTTCCCAGAGCAATGCCAGAGGTTAAGATGTATTCTAAACCTTCCAACCATCAACTCTTTTGTTTTGCTTTTGTCACCCCGAGTGGGCTGGGTATGCCCAGACCTGGGTCCGTGCCTGCTGGGCCTAGAGACCCAAGCTACTCCTCATTGATGACGCCCAACAAGGCTGAAACATGTCTGGGGATGCTTGTGGTCTCGTGCAGAAGGGATGTGACCTAGCAGTTCTGGCTGGACTACCCCTTTTGAGAGTGGGACTAAGCCTGATTTGCATATGGTCTTTTCTCTTTTGTAATGGCCTGGCAGGAGAAGAATGATGGTCTGGAGGGTTGCCCAGAGCAATGCCAGAGCTTTTTTTTTTAAAATGTTTTATTGGTTTTCACAACAAACAACAAAAAGTGCACCTCAACATGGTGCATATAACCACAATCCCATCCCTCTCCCCTCTTACAGTTTCAGAACAACAACCACTGCATTTTAGTCCACAACTGTTTCTCCTGTGTCACCATCCAAGGAGTTTTCCACATCCATTTCTTCAGGCTCTGTGCCCGTTAAGGATGCAACCAAGTGCTGCCAATCTGTCAGTGTTCCTGCTTCTTCCTCACCCCCTCTACAAGCTCCCTCCCAGAAATTTGTGCAGTTCCCTTAGGGACCACTGCAGAAGGCTTAGGACTACAGGTGTTGGCAGTAAACCCAATTGGTAGCAGTCTGCACCACCCAGATTTACCTGGTAGCTGTGGCTGAGCAGTCAGACTTCTCTCAAGAAGAGTTAGACAGTATATAGAGTATACAAAATAGGTACAAGGACACAGTAGCACAAGCAAACACTGACCAGAGCTTTGGTATACAAGTATATAATGATTTATTTAAAAACACACATGTAAAATACACTAACACTAATATGGCAAGCAAGTTCAAAACACAGTCACTATCAATATATATACATCCCTGATTACTTATTGAACAAGTCTTAGTTAAAACACCACTTATTTGCAGACAGCGGTGAGCGCTTAACCTAAGATGGCACTCCAATAAGTTCGTTAAAAAGGGAGGGAAAAGGCAGAATTAGAAAGCACACAATACCAACACTTTTAAAAGAACCACAGCAAGGCAAGAAAGGCAGAGTCCACTGTAGAGCAAGAATGTGTCCAAGATCACACAGTTGAATTGTACTTTAAAAGTCTTTGCAGATAGTTCAAAAAGGAGTTGGATCAGTTCGGAAAAAGTTAGTTAGCAGGTCCCAGGTCATCCCAGGATAGAGAGTCAAGGATTTACGGGAAACCTTGAACAGTCTGTTGCAAGGGAGACCAGGCGGGACACAGTACCTGAAATGGTGAGGAAGCTCCAGCGGGGGCAGTTGTTCCTGGCAGCGGGTGCAAGTCAGTGCTTCGTCCAGGGGAAGAGAAGATCTCAATGTGGAGGAAAGCTGGAGGTCGTTGCACTGCCAGGGAAGAAACCAGCCGCAGAGTTTCCTGATTAAAAGGTACGATCCTTTTATTCGCGGTAGTGGTGAAGCGTGGCTATCCGGCCGCCGGGGTGCTTGGCACGGGCGATTCGACCACGGGACGATCCAGGAGGCGAAAAAGAGGCGAACTGTTTAACCCCACCAGCTCAGCGGAAGAAGAGTCTCCTGGATGAACATCTTCTCTGTCGTTGGGAAGTGGTGAGACGGTTCAGCAGGGCTCCACCGGTGGTGTCGTCGTTGCAGGTCGGCTCAGCTTCTCCCTCTTCAGATTCTTTAGGTCCTGTGGCGACTTCTGTCCCCAAAGCCCTGCTTTTATGCAGAAAACCCCCATTCAGCAGTCCTAGATGTCAATCAAACATGCTAAGTGGTGAGCCGGACAGCTCACCACTAGGCCAATCACACAAGAGTTGCCCAGGCAACTCAGTCCAGGGTGCCTAAACCCCCCTCCCACACATCCTGTAGACCCAGACAGAGTGGCACCACTTTTGGAGGCTTCTGTGCAGAAGCTCGCCAAAAGTGGAACAAAGGGCTCGACTTGGGTTGGAGTTACAGAGGCGAACACAAACACCATTTTAAAACCTAGTCCTGGCAAAAAGACCCAACCGGGGAATAAGTATTAAATAAATAACCCGGCGGTATCTTTAACATTGCACCCAAAAAAGTGGTGCGTTTAAAATGAATCGGAAAATCCTAGAGTATATATTCTTAAGGAATATTTTGCGTGGTAACCACTGCCACCAGCCAGAAACTCGACAAGGGGGGACTGCACAGTGCCCCCTTGAAAACAGACCCAGGGGTAATCTAATTAACCCCTTCCAGTACTTCCACAATATGATGGTTTGTACTGGTTCTGTTCACAAATTTGGACTAATAAAGCCAATGGTGACTTTACATGCCCTGGGAGACAGTAGTCAGTCCCAGGGTATGCAGTCTACGTTTGGGGGTCACAATGACACCCCTGTGTTACTGCACTGAGGGTGCTGTGTAACACACATACCAAAAACACATGAAGCCCTATGGAGTAAAAGACCCCATAGCCCATAAAACACATACAAAGGACATTCTCAAATCATGCCTAAGAGTGGGAGAAAAAGAGTCTCACTCTTAGTGGGAGAAAAAAATAAACCCCAAAAATCCAGCAAAGCTGCTGGGGGACTCACTAGGTTTGGGAAATTAGCCTTAACAGAGAATTCTCCCTAACACTCGCCCCCCCCCCCCAGACTAAGGGACAGGAGGATTTAATCCACTCCTGGATGAATCTCATACCTCTAGTTGATGACATACATCCTAGAGAGACCATCAGCATTTTGGTGGTGACACCCTGACCTGTGCTCAATGGTGAAATCAAACCCTTGCAGGCAGATTGACCATCTCAATAGTTTTGGGTTTTCCCCCTTCATTTGCATTAACCATCTCAAGGGTTGGTGGTCAGTCTGAATGACAAAAGTAGAACCATACAAGTATGGCCTAAACTTCTTCAGTGCCCACACAATAGCAAAACATTCTCTTTCAATTGTTACCTACCTTGTCTCAGGATCTTCAGCTTTCTGCTGATGAAGCAAATGGGGTGCTCCCTACCTTTCCCATCCAGTTGACTAAGGACTGCACCTATACCTACATTTGAAGCATATGTCTGCACAATGAAAGTTTGGTGGTAGTCAGGAGCTCTGAGTACAGGAGCTTGGCAAAGAGCCTTTTCAGGTTTTCAAAGGCCTGATTGCACTCCTCATTCCATCTGACCTTTTTTGGGAATTTTGTAGAGGAGATTACATTCAGTGGAGAAGGTATGGTCCCATAGTTCTCAATGAAATTCCTGTAATACCCAGTGAGGCCTAGGAACGCTCTCACCTGGGTTTGAGTAGTAGGTGTTGTCCAATTTTTCACAGCTTCAATCTTACTGAGCAAAGGCCTTATTTCTCCACCTCCTACCTCATGCCCAAGGTAGACCACTTTACTCTGTCCAATCTGGCATTTACTTGCCTTTATGGTCAGATTGGCCTTCTCAAGAGCCTGCAAAACATAACTTAGATGGTTCACATGCTCTTCCCAGGTTTGGCCGAACACTGCAATGTCATCCAAATATGCCATGCAGAAGTCCTCCATCCCGGTCAGAACCTGATTTACCATCCTTTGGAATGTAGCAGGTGCATTTTTCAGTCCAAAAGGTATAACCTTGAATTGGTATAGGCAACTGGGGTAGAAAATGCAGTCTTCTCCTTGGCATGGTCTGTCAGGGCTATTTGCCAATAGCCTGACGTCAAGTCAAATGTGCTGAGGAACTTGGCTGACCCAAGTCTATTCACCAACTCATCTGTCCTTGGCAAAGGGTGGGCATCAGTCTTAGTGACTGCATTAAGAGCTCTATAATCCACACAGAATCTCAATTCTTTGGATCCTGCCTTTGGTACTAACACCACTGGGCTAGACCATGGACTAGAGAGGGCTCTATTACCCCGAGGTCAAGCATCTTGCTGACCTCACCTTTGATGTGGGTCCTTACATTCTCTGACATTCGGTATCCTCTGCTTTTGACTGGCAGACAGTCACCAGTGAGTATCTCATGCTGTCCCCAAGGGGTCAAGCCTGGTGAAAGTGAGAACAGAGAGGCAAACTGATTTAACATAGATTTGCACTCTTCTTGTTGCTCAGGTGTCAGATTTGAAGAGAGATTTACTCCTTCAATATTTTCATCTAAGGGTAAGCCTCTGAGGAGATCAGGGAGAGCTTCACTCTCTTCTTCCTCTTCTGTTGAAGCTAGAAGCAAGGTTCCTACTTCAGGCCTGGAGACATACACCTTTAATCTGTTGGTGTGGAAGACTCTGGGAGCCTCCTTGGGGTTGCCCAGGTCCACCAGATAGTTCACCTGTCCAAGTTTACCCACAACCTTGAAGGGTCCCATCCATTTATCTTGCAAGTTCCTCTGCCTTGTTGGGATAATAACTAGAACTAGCTGGTCTTGAGTGAACTCAACCATGTTAGCCTTTTGATCATGCCAATGCTTGACCAAAGCTTGACCAGCCTTCAGGTTATCACTAGCTTCTGCCATCATATGTGACATTCTCCTCCGGAGACCTATCACGTAGTCAGTCACTCTGCCTGGCTTGGGGGAAGGAGCACTCTCCAACCCCTCCTTAATCAGGGTCAATGGACCTCTGACTGGATGGCCATAAAGAAGTTCAAAGGGAGAATAACCTACTCCCTCCTGAGGGACTTCTCAATAAGCAAAGAAAAGGCATGACAGCAGAAGGTCCCACTTTCTTTTAAGGGGTTCCTCTAAAGCACCTATCATGCTCTTCATGGTTCTGTTTAACCTTTCTACCAATCCATTTGTCTGAGGGTGGAATGCGGTTGAGAACTTGTAAGTAACTCCACAGGTTTTCCACATGGCTTTCATGTAGTGGGACATAACATTTTACCCCCTGTCAAAGATTACTTCCTTAGGAAACCCAACCCTGGTAAAAATACCAAGGAGGGCCTTAGACACAGCCTGAGCTGTAACAGTCCTCATAAGAATTGCCTCAGGGTACCTAGTAGCATGGTCTACTACAACCAGGATAAGCCTGTTGCCTGAGGAGGTTGGAGGATTAAGGGGACCAACAATGTCAATCCCTACTCTCTCAAATGGGACTCCCACTACTGGGGTAGGCACTAAAGGTGCCACATTCTTGGAGCCAACCTTACCAGAAGTCTGGCAGGTGTGGCAGCTCTTGCAGAACTTATCTACTTCAGCCCCCATTTTTGGCCAATAAAAGTAGAGTGAGAGCCTTTCCTTGGTCTTCTTGAAACTCAAGTGTCCAGCCAAAGGAATCTCGTGGGCTAGTTGCAAGAACTGTTGTCTGTTCTCTTGGGGTACTACAAGGCGTTTGTAGTCTCCAGGTGCAGACTCAGTCGGTTCACTGTAGAAGAAGCCATCTTCCCAGTGTAACCTATACTTCCCAGGCTCTTGTCCATCAGCCTGAGAAGCTGCCTGGTGGCAAAGACCTTCCAGAGTTGGACATTCTCTTTGCCCCTTACAGAAGTCTGCCCTGTTGGGTCCACCTTCCGCCAGTAAATACTGCAGCTCAGGATGGTCAACAGGATCCAGATCTCCAATGAGTTCCTGGCCTTCCACTAGCTCTTCTTCAGAGTCTAGCTCAACCATGCAGGGTTGTACCTCCCTCTCAGCCTCAGCTGGAGGTGTAGTTACAGGTGTAACTCTGGACAAACTAGGGGAAGTCCTTGTTGGAAGCACTGGAGTGATTGTTGCTGGTTTCTTTCCTGAAGCCTTAGGTTTCCCCTTTGCTTCAGGTTGTTCAGATATAGCAAGTTGTAATTCCAGTGGAGAAGGAGTGATATCCTTCTTCATCATCTCCTTGGGAGTACCTCTCATGGTTCTCTCCCTTGCAGGTCTGGTGAGCTCCTGTAACCTTTTACTAGGAGGTCTGGGGGTATGTGACACTACTCCAATAGTCTTCAGGTCATTACCCAACAGAACCCTTCCTGGTACCTCACTTTGTATGCTGACAGGTATCTTCACAGTCATGTCATTACACTGGATGAGAACTGGTAATTGGGGGAAGCATCTGCACAGGCCCTCCAGCTAACTTGGTGAGGCGTTTGGGTGCCTTACAACATCCTCTGCCTGAAAAAAAGATTTATCTACCACAGTTATGCTGGCCCCAGTGTCCCTAATGGCAGGAGTCTCCTGACCATTCACCTGGACACTGTCTCTTAATACTCTTTAGTATTATCTGGGATAGAATTATGTAGATCTAAATTCTGTTGTTCCCACAAACCCAGAGACACTAAGGAAACACTGGCTGAGACTCCGATGGGTTCATCAGCCAGTAGTAGAAAGTTTCCACTTGCCATTTGTACTTCCTCCTCTGGAGCGAAGGCTAAGGAGACAAGCTGGATCCCTGAAGGTTTACCCTTACATCTGGGATCTCCTTTCACATGGTCAGGCGAGCTACAAACATAGCATTTACCAAATGCGTTTTGGAATGGTGGCTTGCTCTGACCTCCTTCTTGTTTACCACTAGAAGGTACACTACTCTGATTTGGTTTCCCTTGTGGCTTACCCTTATTGTTTTGTTTGGGGCCCTCTTTGGAACTGGAATTATTAGAATTCTCTTTGGAGTCCTTTTTTTGCTGTTTCCCCTCATCCTTTTTCTGAGTTACCCCAGAGTCCTTGTGAGTAGCCCTGTTGGCAACCCACAAGTCAGCAGCCTTAGCTAGCTTTCTGGAATCTAATTCCTTTGAATCAGCTAAGTGCTGTCTGAGCTCAGGAGAGCAGGCATCATAAATTGACTCCAACATCACAAGATTCTTCATTCCCTCATAAGTGTTCACCTTGTAACCCTTAATCCATCCCTCTACGTTCTTCAAACTTTCACTCACCCAGGTAGCCAAAGGGGTACCATCATGCTTTTTGAGGGTCCTAAACCTCTTAAGGTACTGGGAATGGCTCTTCCCAAATCTCACTATCAAGGATAGCTTCACTCATTCATAATTCTTCTTATCCTCCTCCCCCAACTCCATTACCACATCAGTTGCAACAGGGGGGAGCCTAGAGAACAACCAGGAAAGTAACTCATTTCCTGTGATATTCTGGAGCCCATGATTATACTCAAACAGACTCAACCAATCCAACACATCCAACATAGGCTCATACATACCCACCAACTCCTTAGGCATCCGGGGTCTTTTGGGACTGGAACTCCTAGAGGATCCGGAGAGAGAAGCATTTTTCACAGACAATTTTTTCATTTCTAGTTCATTGTTAAGCTCTATCTCTCTGCGTCTTAGTTCAGATTGCTCATGTTTGAGCTGCAGTTCTCTGTGTCTTAGTTCAGATTGGGCAGTTAGTTTTTTTAATTCTAATTCAAGCTTAATTTTTCTATTTCCAGATATTGAGGATTAAATGTGGGACCTAGTAAGGGTCCAGTAGGTACAGCTGGCAGAGCAGACAGAGGCCTAGGGGGAACAACTTCATCATCCTCGCCCTCCTCTTCTGGTTCTGACCCAGGATTATCAATACTTTGATCAATATGATTACTGTTATCTACATTTGCTGGAGTGGTAGGTTCCTCTGAACCACCATCCAGACTTTGGTTTGCTAACAATCTTTCTACAAGCTCCATTTTCTTGCCTTTAGTCAGGAGATTCTTATGCTTACAGAGAACTCTTAAACAATCAGCCGTTTTTGTAGCAAGGGACTCTTGACTATAAGTTTCCATAGTAGACAGGTTTAGAAAATAAACTTTTTAGTGCTAAGCTTTGTGGTTAGTTGCACTAAGGTATCTATAAGCACACTAAAATGTATACTCACTACAAATCCCACCGCTCTACACCAGTGTTAGGCAGAAACCTGTGCAGTTCCCTTAGGGACCACTGCAAAAGGCTTAGGACTACAGGTGTTGGCAGGAAACCCAATTGGTAGCAGTCTGCACCACCCAGATTTACCTGGTAGCTGTGGCTGAGCAGTCAGACTTCTCTCAAGAAGAGTTAGACAGTATATAGAGTATACAAAATAGGTACAAGGACACATTAGCACAAGCAACACTGACCAGAGCGTTGGTATAAAAGTATATAATTATTTATTTAAAAACACACTTGTAAAATACACTAACACTAATATGGCAAGCAAGTTCAAAACACAGTCACTATCAATATATATACATCCCTGATTACTTATTGAACACGTCTTAGTTAAAACACCACTTATTTGCAGACAGAGGTGAGCGCTTAACCTAAGATGGCACTCCAATAAGTTAGTTAAAAAGGGAGGGAAAAAGGCAGAATCAGAAAGCACACAATACCAACACTTTTAAAAGAACTACAGCAAGGCAAGAAAGGCAGAGTCTACTGGAGAGCAAGAATGTGTCCAAGATCACACAGTTGATTTGTACTTTAAAAGTCTTTGCAGATAGTTCAAAAGGAGTTGGATCAGTTCGGAAAAAGTTAGTTAGCAGGTCCCAGGTCACCCCAGGATAGAGAATCAAGGATTTACGGGACACCTTGAACAGTCTGTTGCCAGGGAGACCAGGCGGGACACAGTACCTGAAATGGTGAGGAAGCTCCAGCGGGGGCAGTTGTTCCTGGCAGTGGGTGCAAGTTGGTGCTTCGTCCAGGGGAAGAGAAGATCTCAACATGGAGGAAAGCTGGAGGTTGTTGCACTTCCAGGGAAGAAACCAGCCGTGGAGTTTCCTGATTAAAAGGTACGATCCTTTTATTCGCGGTAGTGGTGAAGCGTGGCTATCCGGCCGCCGGGGTGCTTGGCACGGGGGATTCGACCACGAATGATCCAGGAGGGGAAAAAGAGGTGAACTGGTTAACCCCACCAGCTCAGAGGAAGAAGACTCTCCTGGATGAAGGTCTTCTCTGTCGTTGGGAAGTGGTGAGACGGTTCAGCAGGGCTCCACCGGTGGTGTCGTCGTTGCAGGTCGGCTCAGCTTCTCCCTCTTCAGATTCTTTAGGTCCTGTGGCGACTTCTGAAGTTCCAGTCCCCAAAGCCCTGCTTTCATGCAGAAAACCCCCATTCACCAGTCCTAGCTGTCAATCTCATTCCGTCACGCCGCTTGTACGTGACTTACTGCTTGTATTTGTATTGTGAAATAGAAGCTCAGCCTCCTAAAGACTGAAGCAACTGTATCCCTAAATACTTTCATTTGTCAGTTTAACGGGAAGCAGACAGGACTACAAGTCCCAGAGTGCTCTCGCGCCCATATATAGAAACGTCAGGCGCTTCAGCGCCGGCGCTTCTGCAACGAAGCCGGTCTACGCCGGTCCCGGCGTCCGACGGCTCACGGCCCGAAACGCTGCAATTTCGGAATAAGAGTGACACAGCAAGAATAAAGGTATGGGCTATTTAAACCTAACTGAGTTACTGTCCCAAAATGAAACTTTACAGCAATTAGGAATAGTACAAAATTACCTCAGACACAGACAAGAGATAGCACCCACTAATGCCATATTGACAAGTAGTACTCCACCTAAAGCCGCCCTTAACACAAAACCCGAACCAGAAATAGAAGACGACAAAGTCCATCTCAAAATTGCATTACTAAACACCAGGTCCATGCCTAAACATGCACAAGAAATCCATGATTACATCACGGACGAAAACTTAGACATCCTATGCCTTACAGAAACCTGGCTACAAGAGCCTGTTGGACCCACGATAGACACAGCAGTTCCCACAAACTACAACATCTACACAAAAAATAGAGATACAGGAAAGGGTGGAGGTGTGGCGATCATCGCAAAAAACTCACTTAAACTCTTTGCCTCTCCTATTCAATGTCTAGGCTGTGAGGTCATCCACCTCAAACTCACACCCACCCCAAATAACTGCATTAACATAATCACTATCTATAGACCCCCATCTTTAGTATCCGACTTCAACGATGAAATCATGACATTACTAAATAGCACTAAATCAACCAACACAGAGACTATAATGCTAGGCGACATAAACAGATGGAGGGGGAACTTACAGGATCAGCTAGCCATCACTCTAGAAGAGGACCTAGAAAACAGTGATTTCACTATCATCAATAAAGAGCCTACTGCAAATACAGGGAATCAACTTGATTGGATCGTTACAAACAATCCCAAAGTAACTATGCTCGGCACTTACCCCTGCATATGGTCAGATCATTTTAAAATCGAAATCTCTCTACCATTGAAATTCAATAAGGGAAAACCAGCTAATTTACCTAAACCAGTTATGGCCAGAAATTTGAAAAAGATCACGAGTAGTATGCTCTCTGAGGAAATGCAGACAATCATGAGCTCCACCAAGGATGAAGACCATAGTAAACATATAATTCGGACTTATAACCAAGGCATGTTAAAACTACTAGACACTCATGCCCCCCTGAAAGACAAAAAAGTTAGACCTAACCCAAATCACCAAAAATGGTTCACCGCAGAAGCCGTTAAGCTTAAAAAGGACAAAAGAATTCTTGAAAGGAAATGGTTAAAAGATCCTTCCGAAACAAATAAAAGCAACTGGAAGACAGCAGACCAACTATATAAATCAAAACTAGTGGATTTGAAGAAAAACCACTATAATGACATCATAAGTACCGCGGCAAACTCCACCGGAAAACTCTTCCAAATCCTTAAATCCATAGATAAGCCTACAACACTCACACCACCATTCCAACCAACGGACACAGATTGTGAGAATGTCCAGACTGCCTTCCAAAACAAAATAACCAAAGCCAGAGAAACCATCATTAACTGCCAGACTACAAATACTTCAGCTAAGACTCTCTCTATAGAACATAACATCGAGACAGAAGCCCCTAAATTTCAATTTCGACCCATCACAGTCGACACAATGAAGAAAACGCTATCCACCATGAGGTGTACCTCGTGTTCAGAAAACGTTCTTCCCCCTAAGCTCATTCTCGAAAACCCCGATATCTTTTGTCCCTTTTTCACAAGAATGGTAAATGCCTCATTTAGAGACCATACTGTACCCAACACCATCAAAACAGTTACGGTCACTCCCTTACCAAAAAAACCAGACCTTAACCAACAGGACCCTGCCAATCTCAGGCCCATCACAAATTGCAATTTTCTGCTGAAAATTATGGATAAAATAGCCACTGACCAACTTCAAAGCTATATTGATGAAAACAATCTACTTCACCCACAACAATCTGGGTTCAGATCCAGTCATAGCACCGAGTCAGCACTATTGGACCTCCAAACTGAAATGCTTTCCATTTTGGACAGAGGCAAGTCGGGGCTGCTGATACTGCTGGACCTTTCGGCAGCATTTGATTTGCTAGATCATGTCAAACTCCGCGAGGCCCTTGAAAAATCAGGCAATTGCTCAAAGGAAGCCATTGAATGGATCGCCTCTTTTCTACAAAATAGACAATCTAAGATTGTTTGGGGAGATAAAACATTTAGCGCTAAGCTAGTCGACTGCGGGGTCCCTCAGGGAGCCAGCTTCTCCCCATTACTTTTTAACCTCTACATGCGATGCCTTTGCACCATGTTATCCCAGATGGGCATATTTTTTACCAACTTCGCTGACGATACCCAACTGGTATTTGAACTCAGTGGAAACCATCAAATAGACAACGATAAACTTAATATCCTTTACAATACCATCGAACACTGGATGAAAGAAAACTGGATGTGCTTAAATGGCTCTAAGACTGAGCTCATGATCTTCGGATCCCCACAAGCCAGAAAGAAATTGAGCCCTGCCTTTAACTCATTCGCCATCAAAAACATCCAGATTCCAATATCAGCAAAAGTAAAGACCCTAGGTGTGTATCTTCAAGCTTCTCTTGGCGCTGAAGCACACACAAGCTACCTAAAAAAAAACTGCCAGTACCACCAAATCCTCCTTAAAAAGATCAGGCCACTGTTAGACCAAAAGAACAGCACCATCATTGCTAGGGCCACTATATTATCCAGATTGGACTACGGAAACTCCCTACTCTTGGGAGCCAACAGCAAGTGCCTGAAAAGATGCCAAACCATCCAAAACAACGCCATCAGAACGATCACTGGAAAATCATGGAGAGAACACATCTCCGGAGAAAGGAAAGCCCTCCACTGGTTGGCTATGGAGGAGAGAATCTCTTTCAAGTCTCTCACCATAGTACATCGTTGTCTTTATGGCACAGCCCCGGCCTACCTTATGAAACAGTTTAAATGGTACAAACCATCCAGGAGCCTCAGATCATCAAATATAGGCAATTTACAAACCATTACCACTAAAAAACAACATGGTCTCGGCAAGGCTTTCCCGACAATAGTCATCGGTAAATGGAATGACCTACCCACTTCACTAAAACTTGAACCTAACTATCTCATTTTCAGGAAAAAACTGAAAACCTTACTTTTTAAGTAAATCCTGGAAACACACTGTACCACGTTGAATTAATCCAGGTCTCTTCTGCCTAGTCCCGTCTTCATTCTTTGTTGTCCTGTCTATATGTAAGCGTTCTGATGCCCGTGGGCTTTAACGCTATATAAACAAATAAACTAAACTAAACTAATCAAACATGCTAAGTGGTGAACCAGGCGGCTCACCACTAGGCCAATCACACAAGTGTGCAACTTGAGTTGCCCAGGCAACTCAGTCCAGGGTGCCTAAACCCCCCTCCCACACATCCTTTAGACCCAGACAGAGTGGCACCGCTTTTGGAGGATTCTGTGCAGAAGCCCGCCAAAAGTGGAACAAAGGGCTCGACTTGGGTTGGAGTCCTGGCAAAAAGACCCAACCGGAGAATAAATATTAAATAAATAACCCAGCGGTATCTTTAACATTGCACCAAAAAAAGTGGTGCGTTTAAAATGAAAGGGAAAATCCCATAGTAAATATTCTTAAGGAATATTTCGCGTGGTAACCACTGCCACCAGCCAGAAACTCGACAAGGGGGGACTGCACAGTGCCCCCTTGAAAACAGACCCAGGGGTAATCTAATTAACCCCTTCCAGTACTTCCACAATATGATGGTTTGCACTGGTTCTGTTCACAAATTTGGACTAATAAAGCCAATGGTGACTTTACATGCCCTGGGAGACAGTAGTCAGTCCCAGGGTATGTAGTCTATGTTTGGGAGTCACTATGACACCACTGTGTTACTGCACTGAGGGTGCTGTGTAACACACATCCCAAAAACACATGAAGCCCTATGAAGTAAAAGACCCCATAGCCCATAAAACACATACAAAGTCAAAGGACATTCTCAAATCATGCCTAAGAGTGGGAGAAAAAGAGTCTCACTCTTAGCGGGAGAAGAAAATAAACCCCAAAAATCCAGCAAAGCTGCTGGGGGACTCACTAGGTTTGGGAAATGAGCCTTAACAGAGAATTCTCCCCAACACTCCCTCCAAACCACTATTTCTGCCTCAGCCCATTTTTTTTTTTAAAGTATTTTTATTGGCATTTCTTTAAACATAAACATGGGGACTCAACAGTGTCCCGTATCAACCCCCATCCCTCCCCCCTACCCCTGCACCGGCCGCATCGTTCTTCGCTGTCCCACTGAGTCTCTTTTCCCGCTTCAGAGTTATCCTGTGAACAAGTCCAGTATTCAGAGTTTATGTGGACACCATTGGAGCATGTAGTCGCTTTGTAAATACTCTATCGCATCCCCCCAGTCTGTTGCAAATCTCTGTCTGTCTCCTTGTATATTGTATGTGATTCTTTCCATTGCCACATATGTCCATATCCTGTGCAGCCATTCTTGACTGGTTGGAGGTGATTTTCGTTTCCAGTTTTGAGCTATCGCTAGCTATGCTGCTATGAGGAATCCCATAAAGTTTCTTTTTTGTGTCTTTGTGAGAGACCTGTCTCGAGGGTCCCACATGCCGCACATCCAGATTTCCTCTCCTAGGTTTGCCGTCTCTTTGAAGAGATTCTGCATTTGTGATTTCACCTCTGACCAGAATGGTTGCAGTTCATTTTGTGGAGTTTTGTGGAGTTTTTCCGGTGTATGGTGCCATTGTAACATTATTTTCGTCCAGGCTTCTCTCGTCTGGATCGACCTAGTCCATTTGGGGATTATTTGCCACATGTAAATCCATTGTTCCCTCGTTAGTTGTTTCCGTAGGGTCTTTTCCCGTTTTTTCATGTATTGCCACGTCATGGCTTCCGTCTGGGCGTTCAGGAACTTATGTAGGGTGGAGACAAATTTCCTTTCGCCGGTTTGGGACATTATATACGTTTCGAACGGTGTCAGTGTTCTTGTCAATGACTGTGTTATTCTTGGAGTTGTGAGCCAGTGGTTCAGCTGTTCGTACTGATATCATTCTTTCTCTGTGAGGCCCAGTAAGTCTTGACATTGTTTGAATGTTCTGATTCGTTGTCCGTTCAGCATGTCTCCTACTTTTGTGCAGTCGAGGTCTCGCCATTTCTGGAATGCTCCCTTTCCCATCCCTGGGGGGAAGTCTGGATTGTCTAGGATTGGAATGAAAGGGGCTGGATCTATTGTGAGTAATTCTTTCTTGGTCGATCTGTCCCATACGTTCATTATGGAGCTCATGATCTTACTTATCTTGATGTTCTGGTGTCTGTGCTTGGGTTTAATCCATAGTAGGTGACGCAGATCAGACCTCGCTACAGCTCTATCCTGTGCTTCCCACCACTTGTCTGACGTGTTGGTGATCCATTCGTTCAGCACCCATAATTGGGCTGCCTCGTAATATTTCTTGAAGTGAGGGAGTGCCATGCCCCCGTCTAGTTTCTGTGCCGTGAGTGGCCTGTTGTGACAGTCTAGGTGTTTTGTTTTGCCAGATATATTTTGTGACTATTTTGGCTAGGGTCTTGAAGAATGTCGGCGGTATCTGAATCGGGAGTGCTTGAAAGTAGTAGAGAAGTCTTGGGAGTGTTGTCATTTTGACAAAAAGTGAAAAGGTCTCTTTTCACTTTTTCTATGAGCTCCGTGTTCTTTACTGTGTCCGTTAGGGTGATTCCCAAGTATTTCACCCCGTCTTCAGCTGTCTGCAAGTGGAGATCCTTCGTCTTATTGTAGATTGCTTGTTTGTCTCCTGCCAGAGCCATCACTGATGATTTCTGCCTGTTTATTTTTATGCCTGAGATTGCGCCGTATTCCTCGATTTGTTGGATGAGGTGAGGGAGTGTATTGATTGGGTCTGTTAGGGTCATCATCATATCATCTGCGTATGCCGCTGTCTTGTGGGTCTGTCCGCCCATTTCCATGCCCTTTATCGTGGGTGTCTCTCTGATCTTTGCCAGTAGTGGTTCGAGGAAGACTGCGTAGAGCAGGGGTGATAGAGGACAACCCTGTTTGGTACCTTGTCCAATTTGGATCGGGTCCGAAAGTTCTCCATTCACTGCTATCCTGGCCATTGGTGAATTGTAATTGGCCCGAACCATATTTATGTATGAGTTGCCCATGCCCATTCTCTTCAGTGTTGCGAAGAGCATTGTCCATTCTACCCGGTTAAAGGCCTTTTCCACATCCACTGATAGTATTGCTGAGGGGATATTTGTGATTCCGGCTTTCTCTATAAGATGAATTATTCGTCTAATGTTATCATGGGTTTTCCTATTCGGGATGAATCCTGCTTTTTCTTGATGAATTAACTTCGGGAGTAGTGGTGAGAGTCTATTGGTGAGCACTTTGGTGTAGAGTTTCGCATCGATATTAATCAGGGCTATTGGGCGATAGGAGCTCAGGTTTTCTGGGTCTTTCCCTTTCTTGTGGAAGACTAGGATCTTTGCTTCGTTCATGGAGGGAGCGATGTTGGCAATGTCTTTGAAGTTGTTGAAGAGAGCCGTCAAGATAGGTGTCAATGTTCCCGCATATGTTTTGTAAAAGGCAGCTGTAAAACCATCCGGTCCTGGAGATTTATTCCTGGGAAGGTGTCATGATCTCTGCTTCCAAAAGATCAGGACTTGCCCGACTCCCTTGGAAGCAGACCCATAACCCCGGTTCCGAGTGCCAGCCAGTCCCAATTGGGACCTTTTGGACCCTGTCCTGGCGCCAGTGGCACCAGGCTCATAAAGATGCCCAGTCCCAGCGCTGGAAGCGCCGGGCTCATAATGCTTGGGTGGACTTACCTGCAGCAGACCATGCTGCTTACTTGCCTGCCAGTTGAACCCCTGATCCTCTTCTGTTTGGGACTACTTTTCCTGTTGGGTGGGGCAGGAGCCACTCCCTAGGTTCAGAACACTGGAACTCTTCTGGAAAGCAGGAACTCTTTTCTTACATAGGCGTGGCTGTGGAAGGAGACACCTAAGCACTACAGGAGGCTATTTAAACCACACCCGATGGATGAATCTTGCTTTGCGTTATTCTGCATTCTCTGCAGCAGAACGCTCATCGTGTCTTCTGCTTCTGATCCTGGGCCTAAGGGAACAAAGGCTTACCATCCTGGAATCCAGTCTTCAGCAGCACCTGTAAAGACAAAGAAAGAACAGGTTAGCACTACGGTCTTCAGTGGCAGCGCATCTCTTACCTGGTCCATCGGCTGTCACCAACGCCTCGCGCTGCATTCCGGCATCTGAAAGACAAAGGCTTACCTACTCTTCGCATGCTCCGGAGGTCTTCGCACTGCATTCCGGCATCTGAAAGACAAAAGCTTACCAGCTCTTCGCACGCTCCGGAGGCCTTCGGCGCTGCATCCCGCATCTGAAAGACAAAAGAAGGTGCGTTTAAAGACATTGGGCAACTTTATTACTCACGTGCCATTACTCCTTCCCACGCCGAATCCAGTGGGTATTCCAGCACCCTTCAGCTTCTCTAAAGCTCCGAACTTGTACCTGCAAGATAAAAGGGACAGTTAGTGCGCATCGTGAAGCAGGCTACAAGCGCTTACTTACGTGCTTCCAGGCGCTTCTATTCCTCACGCGGGTTCGATCCTCAACTCTCATCAGCCCGCCATCCGCCATCGCCGGAACCCTGCAAAACAAGAGATATCATTACAAAAGACTTTTAAGACATTTGAAGTGCCCAGAACTTACCGTTCGTGCAGTTAACGACGGACAGCAGTCCTCTGAGTTCAAGAGGCCTGCACCCTTATCCAGTGAAGAAACTGGTTACGGCACCCTGCCCAGAGGCAGATGGAGAGCTTGGCGTTCACTTACCTAAGGTGAGGGCGTTAACCTTTGGGGTTCTACAGGAGAAGAGAAAGGGAAGAGGAGAGAGGCACCCAATAACCCCAGTTCATTAATCCCATATTTTCTATCTGCAGACATCTTACTCTTCGAGTCAGACATACAGTGCACAGAGGTCCAGACCAAAGAGCCAACCGTGTGTTACACATCACCTTTGAAGATACGGCATTCACCCAGTCAAGACCGGCGCCTCTGCGGGAATCAGGTGAGCGTACAGAACGCAAAGCCTACCGCAAAACTCCCACCAAGGCGCTATGGAAACCTCGGATACCGACCAGCTAGCCCAGTTACTTGGGGAACTAAGAGCAGAAGTGCATGCAGCCCGTCAGGAAACAAATGCTCTAAGAAGGGAACTGATTATTTCCAAGGAGCGAACAGACGATCTCGCTAGACAATTGCTACAGTCACAAGCCGGACAAACTCCGTTACCCGCATCAGGGGCAAATCTTCCTTCAACATCCTCTACGAACCCAGTGCAGATCAACCTACCTGGGAATGTACCTCTGGCTCCGCCCGAACGATTTTCTGGTGACCCAAAGAGGTTTGCAGTATTTATTAATCAGTGCCGGTTGCACTTCTTATGCCGGCCAGCAGGCTTTCCAACTGATCAAGCTAAGGTAGCTTTCGTGCTTTCGTACCTTAGTGGCAATGCGGCAGACTGGTCGATCCCTCTAGTTAATCAAGATGATCCGGTTCTCCATGATTTTCAAGCTTTTCAGCTCAGTATGGAAAAACTGTTTGCAAGACATTCACAGGGGCAGGCCTTGGACAATGAGCTCCTTTTATTGCGAAAGGGTAATCAAGACCTTTTGGCTTATATTGCGTCTTTCAACAGACTGATAGTGGAAACTCGATGGCCTGAGGACAAAAGGATTACGCTGTTTTATAGAGGTCTACGTGGAGAGTTCAAAGATGTGTTAGCCCAAGTAGTGAATCCCCCGCAAGACTGTTCGGACTATATTGACTTAGTCGTTCAAATTGACCACAGACTGCAGAACAGGAAGGCCGATCGTTCCAAGTTTGATGCTCGAGTATTTTTCCAAACCACCAACTCCTACCAAAGGAGTAGACTCCGGGGAACCCATGCAAATAGGGGGCCTGAAAGGACCACTAACACAAAAGGAGCGGGAAAGGAGAAAACAGCTGCAATTATGCCTCTATTGCGGAAACTCGGGGCACTTTCTTCGAGACTGTCCGGTGAAACCAGCCAAGAAGGCAGTAGGAGCTGCAGTTACCAGGGTCACAAACTCTGAGCAGGGAAACGACCTCGCCCGACAAGAATAGAGGTCCTCTTGCCGAGCGTTAAAACCAGTTCCGTGACCTCGCATTTCGTGATACCTATGGTCCTCATTAGCCCTGAACATCCGGATCGATTACATGCGATTGAAGCTTACGTCAACAGCGGTGCCATCGGCAATTATGTGGATCATGAAATGGTTTTGAGGATGAATCTGACTCTTTGTCCAAAGGCTGTAAAGGACGTCATTACTACGGTGGATGGTACGGAGATAGCCTCCGGACCAGTAACGCATACCACCCAAGAAGTGACGCTAGTAAGTCAAGATGGACACCATGAGAAGATCGTGTTCGATGTGATCAAGGCCCCTCAGTTCCAGATTATTCTAGGAATTCCTTGGTTAGAGAAGCACAATCCTCAGATCGATTGGCGAGCAAGAACGGTTCAGTTTCCAGAATGTGTCTCTACTTGTCACCCTCGACCTGGTTTTGCACTGGCAGCAATTTCCTCGGAGGCTCCCCAGTTACCTTCTGAATACCTAGAATTCCAAGATGTTTTCCGGAAGGATCAGGCTAACTCTCTACCTCCTCATAGGTCTTATGACTGCCAGATAGACCTGATACCTGGATCTACTCCTCCTTGTAGTAGAATTTATGCCCTCACCGAGCCTGAGAATCTTCACCTCCGACAATACCTGGATCAATACCTAGCAAATGGGTTCATTCGTCCTTCCAAGTCCCCTGCTTCCTCAGCTTTGTTCTTCATTCCAAAAAAAGAAGGGGACCTTAGAACTTGTATAGATTATCGCGCCCTGAACCAGATCACCGTTAAAAATAGATATCCGTTACCTTTGATCCCTGAACTCCTGGACCAAGTCAGAAAAGCATGCATATATACAAAGCTGGATCTTAGAGGAGCCTACCACTTGGTACGAGTAAAAGAGGGCGATGAATGGAAGACGGCCTTCCGCACCAAGTATGGGCTATTTGAATATCAGGTCATGCCCTTCGGACTTTGCAATGCCCCGGCCGCCTTTCAATATTTTATGAACGATGTCCTCAGAGAGCTCATAGATGTGTGTGTTGTTGTTTACATTGACGACATCCTCGTTTATTCTTCATCGGAAACTGGACATCAGAAACACGTGAAAATGGTCCTCGAGAGATTGCGGCAACACAAACTTTTCGCTAAGTTGGAAAAATGTGTTTTCAACGTGACTGAAGTTGAATTCTTGGGATTCATATTATCACCTAGCGGAGTGCGTATGGATTCAAAGAAGGTCGATGCAATTCTCAAATGGCCATCGCCATCCTCCGTAAAAGGTGTTCAAAGCATGTTAGGCTTCGCTAACTTTTACCACAGGTTTATCCCCGAATTCTCTCGAATAGTCCAGCCCATCACCGCCTTGTTAAAGAAAAACAAACGTTTTGAATGGTCTACCGAGGCGGAACAAGCTTTCCAGAATTTGAAGACTAGATTTATCTCTGCACCGATCTTAAAACATCCTCGCCCAGAACTCCCCTACATCGTTGAAACTGATGCTTCGAGCCTTGCCATGGGGGCAGTTCTATCACAAAAGGACCCAGTAACCAATCAGTTGCATCCCGTGGCATTTTGGTCCCGCAAATTCTCGCCTCCTGAAATCAATTACACTATTACTGATAAGGAACTTCTAGCTATCAAGTCCGCCTTTAAGGCTTGGCGGCATTATCTTCTGGGGGCCCGACACACCGTTACTGTGATTACAGATCACCGAAACCTGCAATATTTGAAAACCGCAAAAGCTCAATCCTCTAGGCAACTCCGTTGGTCACTATTCTTTGCCGAGTTTGACTTCATAATTACCTATCGACCTGGTACAAAAAACGGTAAAGCTGATGCCCTTTCTCGGATGGGAGTGGAAGAACATTTGATCAATCTTAACCTGTACCTATCATTCCCGAACAAAGAATTCTAGGTGTAATCGCCACACAATCCATAGAGGAAGTTAAGGATAAAGCCAGGCTACTGGTAACTCCAGCAGACATACAGAATTGGCATCTGCAGGGAAAGGACTTTACGGTGAAGGACAACCTATTATATTTCCAAGAACGGTTATACCTGCCCAGCACAGATTTACAGAAAAAGGTAATCTCTTGTTATCACGATTCTTTAATGGAAGGACATCCCGGTATGACCAAGACCTCGGAAAAGATCAAGCGCTACTTCTGGTGGCCGTCTTGGAAAAAAGATATCAGAGACTTTATAATGTGCTGTGGAGTATGCGCCCAAAACAAGAGTCAAAAGGAAAAACCAGCCGGCCTCTTACGCCCTATTGACATCCCGCCTCGCCCTTGGCATACGCTTTCTATGGACTTCATCACCGATCTACCTCCATGCTCCGGATACAATACGATCCTAGTAATCGTGGACCTATTCTCCAAGATGGCGCATTTCATTCCACTCAAAGGCTTACCAACAGCAGCAACTCTGGCCCGAGAATTTCTCTAAAACATTGTCCGACTGCACGGTTTTCCTTCAGTTCTAATTTCGGATCGAGGTAGTCAATTTATTTCTCATTTTTGGCGAAGTTGCTGTCGGTCGGCTCAAATTGATGTGAGACTATCGACCAGTCACCACCCTCAAGCCGACGGACAAACCGAGAGGACCAATCAAACTCTGGAACAGTATTTGTGTTGCATGCTACAACAAACTGAAAAAACTTGGAAAGATATCCTTTGGATAGCCGAATATGCCTACAATAACTCTGTCCACTTGGGAACTGGGAAGACCCCGTTTTTTCTTTTATACGGTAGTCACCCTCGAACCTCGGAGTTGGATCCACTCCAAGATCTTGGAACACCAGCAGTAGACCACCTGCATTCTACAATCACTCAAGCCTTTAAGGAAGCCATTTCTCACCTTCAAAGGGCTAAAGAGCAATACAAGAAAGGAGCAGACCAACATCGGAAGGAAGCCCCCCAATATCAAGTAGGAGATCAAGTCTGGTTATCCACCAAATATCTACCTCTAAAAGGACCACGCATATTCAACCCAAGATACCTTGGTCCCTATTCCATCACTACCATAGTAAATCCAGTAGCGGTCAAGTTGGACTTGCCCCCTCACATGAAGATACATCCGGTCTTCCACGTCTCTCTATTAAAACCCGTGCAACCTCAAACCCGACTAACTACATCTCCAAAACCTTTCTAGTTGATGGAGAACTCGTGTTTGAAGTCAAAATCATCCTGGATTCCAAGATCTCCAAATCTAAACTATTTTACCTGATTGACTGGAAAGGCTACGGTCCCCAAGAAAGATCCTGGGAACCTGCAGAATATGTCCACGCGCCTCGTCTAATCAAAAGATTTCATCGAACATTTCCTAACAAGCCCAAACCCCCGGAGAAGCCCGGTTTGGGAGGGGCCTTGAGGGGGGTGCTGTCATGATCTCTGCTTCCAAAAGATCAGGACTTGCCCGACTCCCTTGGAAGCAGACCCATAACCCCGGTTCCGAGTGCCAGCCAGTCCCAATTGGGACCTTTTGGACCCTGTCCTGGCGCCAGTGGCACCAGGCTCATAAAGATGCCCCGCCCCAGCGCTGGAAGCGCCGGGCTCATAATGCTTGGGTGGACTTACCTGCAGCAGACCATGCTGCTTACTTACCTGCCAGTTGAACCCCTGATCCTCTTCTGTTTGGGACTACTTTTCCTGTTGGGTGGGGCAGGAGCCACTCCCTAGGTTCAGAACACTGGAACTCTTCTGGAAAGCAGGAACTCTTTTCTTACCTAGGCGTGGCTGTGGAAGGAGACACCTAAGCACTACAGGAGGCTATTTAAACCACACCCAATGGATGAATCTTGCTTTGCGTTATTCTGAATTCTCTGCAGCAGAACGCTCATCGTGTCTTCTGCTTCTGATCCTGGGCCTAAGGGAACAAAGGCTTACCATCCTGGAATCCAGTCTTCAGCAGCACCTGTAAAGACAAAGAAAGAACAGGTTAGCACTACAGTCTTCAGTGGCAGCGCATCTCTTACCTGGTCCATCGGCTGTCACCAACGCCTCGCGCTGCATTCCGGCATCTGAAAGACAAAGGCTTACCTACTCTTCGCATGCTCCGGAGGTCTTCGCATTGCATTCCGGCATCTGAAAGACAAAAGCTTACCAGCTCTTCGCACGCTGCGGAGGCCTTCGGCGCTGCATCCCGCATCTGAAAGACAAAAGAAGGTGCGTTTAAAGACATTGGGCAACTTTATTACTCACGTGCCATTACTCCTTCCCACGCCGAATCCAGTGGGTATTCCAGCACCCTTCAGCTTCTCTAAAGCTCCGAACTTGTACCTGCAAGATAAAAGGGACAGTTAGTGCGCATCGTGAAGCAGGCTACAAGCGCTTACTTACGTGCTTCCAGGCGCTTCTATTCCTCACGCGGGTTCGATCCTCAACTCTCATCAGCCCGCCATCCGTCATCGCCGGAACCCTGCAAAACAAGAGATATCATTACAAAAGACTTTTAAGACATTTGAAGTGCCCAGAACTTACCGTTCGTGCAGTTAACGACGGACAGCAGTCCTCTGAGGTCAAGAGGCCTGCACCCTTATCCAGTGAAGAAACTGGTTACGGCACCCTGCCCCGAGGCAGATGGAGAGCTCGGCGTTCACTTACCTAAGGTGAGGGCGTTAACCTTTGGGGTTCTACAGGAGAAGAGAAAGGGAAGAGGAGAGAGGCACCCAATAACCCCAGTTCATTAATCCCATATTTTCTATCTGCAGACATCTTACTCTTCGAGTCAGACATACAGTGCACAGAGGTCCAGCCCAAAGAGCCAACCATGTGTTACACATCACCGTTGAAGATACGGCATTCACCCAGTCAAGACTGGCGCCTCTGCGGGAATCAGGTGAGCGTTACAGAAGGTCTCTGATTGCCTTTGCGACCTCTTCTGGTGTTATTGGTTCGTCCAGTGTTGTTTTTTCGTCTGCTGTTATGGTTGGGAGCGTGACTTCCTTTGAAAAGGCTGCCTGTTCCTGTTCGTTCGGGTTCTGTGATGTGTAGAGTTCCTGGTAATAGTCTCTAAATATTTCTTTGATATCTTTTTATTGCGTTCTTATTGACCCCTGCCGGTCTTTCTGTGTTTGCACCATTTGGTTTTGCTGTTTGCCCTTTAATTGTCTCGCCAGTAGTTTGTCTGCCTTATTTGATTTCATCGCATACCAGTGCTTTGTGTTGAGAAGTTGTGTTTCCGCTCTTTTAGTTCTGAGCATGTCAATCTGGCTCTGGACGTGTCAGTATGCTCTCTTTATTTTCAGGGATGTGTTCTTGGACATCTCTTCTCTTATCTCTTCCAGTTTTTTTTTCTAATTCGCTTTCCCATTTTTAGAGTTGTTTGTCTTTTTGAGCTTTTAGTGCTATGATTTGACCTCTTATCACCGCTTTAAACGCTTCCCAAATTGTACTTGGTGATATATCTGGAGTGTCGTGTTCGAAGTAGTCCACTATCTTTTCCCTTATTTTTTCCTTCAGGGCCGGGTCTTGTAGAGTATCTCTGGGGAGTGTCCAGGGCCAGAGACCTGACCGTTTACGTATTTTGGGGAGTGTGATCCACAATGGGGTGTGGTCTGACAGAGATATATGTCCTTTCTCTATATCTTGAATCTCGCCCATCAAGCTACCCAAGGCCCATATGTAGTCTATTCTGGAGCTTGTATTGTGTACATGCGAGTGGAAAGTGTATCCACTGGTCGTTCCTCTGAGTCTACGCCAAACGTCTTCTAGTGCCATCCTGTTCATGATCTGTTTTAGTGCTGATGAAGGGGTCCCTTGATGGGTGTGTTTGGGGTCTGATCGGTCTACCAGGTGATTCCATGCGATGTTTAAGTCCCCTGTTAGTATCACTTCACCTTTTGCAAAATGTTCTAATTTGTTAATCGTTTCTTTGATGAATCCATCCTGGCCCGTGTTTGGGGCCTATATGGTTGCTATGGTTAGTAGTCTATTTTCCAACTGGGCCACTGTGAACAGGTATCTACCATTTTTGTCCGCCATTGTCTCTTTGATTTGTGCGTTGAGGTGGTTGGAAAATGCTATCAAGACTCCTTTTTTTTTCCGTGTCGTTGGATTGGAGTATTTGATTGAAGCCTCTTATGCAGGTTAGGGTCTTCCTGTTTTTTGGTATGTGTGTTTCTTGGAACGTTATCATATCAAACTTTTCTCTGTGCAGGAAGTTTTCGATTTTTTTCCTTTTTACTGGCGTGTTCAGGCCTCTGATGTTATACGTCAGGATTTTTAGCCCCATCTTTTCTTTTGGGGTCGGTTCTGCAGGTGGGGCTCTTCTCGTTGGTCGCAGTGTTGCGCTTAAGGTCCGGTGATTGTGTCTATCTCCCTCTGAACTTCCCCAACAACTATCCCCCTCCCTCCCTCTCTTCCCCCCCCTCCCAACTTTTTCCCTGAGGAGGGCTCTGGGCCCTATGGTTGCTCGGGCGTTCTGCCTTTGCCCCATGCCCTCTAACATCTCAGGTGTACAGTTCCGCAGGGGGTCCTAAACCCTGCTTGAGTTGTGGATTCCAAGGGTGTCCCCCTGCTCTGCCGCGTCCTTAGGTGGGCTCCTGCCCAGATGGAGGATTATTTCCTTTTCATCGCTCTTTTCCTTGAGGCTCCCAGCGTTTTTACTTACGTCTGTCATCCGTGTCCGAGCCCATGTCCATTTCCCTCTTATCTGCGGGATTGGAGTCTTGTCTTTCTTTTCTCCGTCTGCCATCCCTTCGGTTCACTCCTTCTTCTATTTGTTTCTCCATCGTTTGGGGGATCTGGCTCATGTTCTTGACATCCTATGATCTTGAGGCCTTCCTTGCAAGTTATGATGCAGTGTTGACGCTCCTCCCATGTAAATAGTAGGCCGAACGGGAAGGTCCACTTGTATCGTATCTGTATTTCTGTTAGGAGTTTTGTTATTGGGAGCATTTCTCTTCTCTTTCTGAGTGTGGATTGTGCCAGGTCTTGATATAGCTGGACTTCTTTGCCGTTCATTCTTATGTGTTCTATTGACCTAGCCTTCCTGTGGATTTGTTCCTTGTGCATATATTGGGCCTCATTACACGGTAGGCGGTGAGCCATGGCGCTATTAGCGCCATGGCTCATGCCAGTAAAATACTGGCACCGCCTTGGCGGAAAGGGGATTTACCGCCCCATTCCAAGGTTGGAGGGGCAGTAAATCCCCTTTCCGCCATTGCCCTTCCCCATTCCCATTTCTGCCCCATAGGGCTCCATGGAAATGGGGAAGGCGCTAATTACGGCACCGCAATTTTGCGGTGCCGTAATTAGCTCCGAGGTCCCTTAGCGGGTTGGATTTTAACGCCTGCAAGAAGCAGGCGTTAAATCCTCCAACCCGCAAAGGGACCTCGTAGTACGGCGGTAAGGGTTAACGGTCACCGTTGCCATTAACGGTGACCGTTAACCCTTACCGCCGTCCGTGTAATGAGGCCTATTGTGTCATTGCCACTAGAACATCTCTCGGGCGGGTTCCGGGTTCGCCCGTTCTTTTTGGGCCCACTCTGTGTATCTTGTCTATCTGGATTTCTTCCCCGGTGTCATCTGCAAGTATTTCTTTGAAAACCTGTTGTGTTGCTGTGCGAAGGTCCTTGTCCTTCACCGTTTCCGGCATATTCTTAATCCTTATATTCGACCTCCGGGATCTATTTTCCACGTCTTCACATTGTGCTTCTAGTTCCTGCGCCAGTCGCGCTAGTCTGTCTTGCCCTTCTGCGTGTTGGAGAGTTTCCTCGTCTATGTTTTGTACTGCCCTTTCCAAAGTGTCCGTTCTCTCCTCCAGATTTTCTATGCCCCTCTTTAATTCTTGGACCGCTTGCTTCATTTCCCCGTTCATGTTCCCAAATTGTGCCTGGGTTGTGGATATGAATTGCTCCTGAAATTCCTTGAACCAGGTTTTCATATCGTCCTTCGAGGCCATGCCTGCTTTCCCTTCTTGGTCTGGCGTGCTTTCCCCCTTGTTTCTTAGTTTGTCGGTTTGTGTAGGCGCTATTTTTCCTGCACCCCATATTTGGATCAGGTCCTGAGCCTTTTTGGTTCTGTTATTCGCTCGTTAAAGCTGCCTGAGCTCCGTGTCTGGTCCTGACTTTTGACATGTATGTGTTTTAGGTGACATTTGGCTGTTTTTTTCGTGAATGTTTAGTGTTGATTTGAATTGCAGCTAGGCCACGCCGGTCCGCGTGTATTTCCTTTGCGGTTGCGGGGGTGTCCGCTTCTGCGACCCTTTATCCTGTTTTACGCGTGATCTGTGTGGGGTTTTCGATGGTCTCGGTGCAAGTTTGTTATTTGTGTGGGGGGGTTCTTTATTGTTTTTGAGAGCTCTGGGGCGTCAGAGTGGGCCCTTGCCAATCTGCTTCTCGATGCTGCCCCTTCTATTTGGGGATTTTGTTCGTATGTTCTGTCCTTCTCATTATCCCTTAATTTATTCAATGGTTTTTCCCCCTCGTTTGGCGAAGTGGAGGGCCAGCACCCCCGATGCTTTTGACGGGGTATGAGTCTCGAGGGGGGGATGGGTTGGCGCACCGCGTCCTAGAAGTGTTACGTTACTGACGCGGGGGTAGGCCCCGGCCTGCCGCTGCACGTAGTTTGATCGGTTATATTTAGGGCCTTGCTCCCCCCTCTTCGTGGCGCCGGGGTCGTTTGCTACTTGGATCTCCCTGCCCGCTGTGGTACCCTGGAGCGCTTCAGTATTTTCTTGGGGGGGTGGTCTGCCGATGTTAGGCTCCCCCCCCCCCCCTACCTCGTACCTGAGTGTCCGTGGGTCTGGCGCTTCTGCAGAGCCCCGTCGTCCTCCGGTGGATTGTTGCCGCGGCCGGATCTCCCTCGTTCCTCCGATCGGGGTCGTCTGAGAGCAGGTCTTCTCCCACTTCGACTACGGCGGCCTCCTCTTTCCGGGTCCCGGCTTCGCCTGGATTGCTGCGTCGTCCGCGGCTGGGCTCTCTGTGTCGGGCTGGCGTCCTCCCCGTTTGTGGTTGGGAGTTCACCGGAGCCGCTCCTGGGTCTTCTAAGACAGACCTCTTTGTCTAGTCTCTGCTCCATCCTTTCGTCGATCGGCCCTTTTCTCCTTGCTGCAGGCGGGGGGTGGAGGGGCTCCGTCGGCGGTTGGCTCCGCTGGCGGTTGGCTCCCCCGTCTGTTGCGCGTCTCTGGGCTGCTCTGGGGCCGGGCTTCCGGATCTCGCCCGTCCTCCGCGCCGGCGTCTCTGGAAGGGCTCGCAATTCGTGCAAGGTCCTCGCTACTCGGGACTTCTCTTCTCGCCTGAATTTAGGGGGAGGCAGCACTCCGCTGGGCACGGTGAGCGTTTATGTGTGGTGCTTTATTGTTGCGGCCCAAGCTGAGGGACAGAGCTCCGCTCACGCACGTCCACTCGGGTCGGCCGCCGTCTTGGAATGCCTCAGCCCATTTTAAGAGGTCCCTCCACCAGGTTTCTATATTCGGCCTCTCCGGTGCCTTCCATCCCATGGCTATCCAATGCTTAGCCAAAATGTAAGCTAAATCTTTGAGCTTGCTCGCATGCTTAAGTTTACGCGGTCTAGGGAAGCACCCCACCATACATGCCTTCAAGGAGTCCACCACCAGTCTGATCCCCCTGTCAACCAATCGGCCCGCTACTTCCCCCCAATATTTTGTGATTTCAGGGTAAACCCAAAACATGTGTACCATCCCCACGTTTTCTTCCCTGCATTTTGGCCGGTATTGCTTAACCGCCTTCGCAAACTTGACAATTTTCTTAGACGTCATGTATGCTTGGTGGGTGATGTACAGCTGAATCTGTTGCAATCTGGTATTCCTCAACACTTTCTTATGATATCCTTGCATCCTCCCCCATAATCCATCACTTATGGTCTCCCCACTTTCCTCTTCCCAACCCCGCCTGACCTATGCCACCTCTTTATCCACATTGGGCATCAATATCTCGTAAATTCTGGAGACTACGTGACCTCCTTCTAACACTGCGTGGAATGTTTCTATGGCTGCATCTGGCTGTTGGGCCAGTTCAGTTTCTGACCATGTCTTCGTTAATAGCTTTGTCAGTCTAGCTTATGTAATGTACTACCCACTGTGTAAGCCTGTGTCTTCTATTAGTGTATCAAACTTCATCCTTTCTCCATCCCGCCACGCATCTCCCACTGTTGTCACTCCCACTGGTTCCCAGTGTTCCCGAATGGTTCGCATCAATTGTTCGTCTATACCGCCCAGTGTTACAAGGGGGATTTTTAAGGGAGCATGGCAGCAGGCTCCCCATTACAATGCAGGTCTTATGCCGATCTTTCTGCCCAGGGTCAGCAGTGCCGACCTTTTCCCTTTCGGGGGTCAGTCACCCACATTCACTCATTTAGAAAGTAAGGTGCGTATTCCGCCCTCAGTAGCCTGGACTCTGATGTGGTGTCGTCTGATAGCCATATTGCTACGTATTGGAGTTGGCCAGCCACTTAACACACCTCAAAGTTGGGCAGTCTTATCCCTGCCTGATCATGTCGGTTTTGTTATTTCCAAAGAGCTATCTGATTTTTGGTGTTATGCCAAATGAACCCTCTACATATACTGTGTATGTTGGAGAAAAAACCTTTAGGTATTAAATATGGGATGTTTGCAAAGTTGTGCAGCAACCTTGGTAATAATATCATTTCGAGCAATGCTGTTCTCCCTATCATGGTCAGAGGCAGCCTTGTCCAGAATGTCATAATTCGTTGAATTCCCTTCACTGCCTTTACCATGTTATTTTCATGTTCATCTTCCACTTTATGGTATACATCGATCCCCAAGTATCGAAAGGTGTCCACCACCCACTCAATCTGTAACACAGGTAATGCGCTTTTTGGTACACCTATATACCTACCCAGAGGGAATATGCTGGATTTTCGTGGGTTTACCGCTATGCCCGACAGTAGTGCAAACCGTCCATGTACCTCAAGTATATATTGCAGATTTTCTTCCGGGTATTGCAAATACAGTAGCATGTCATCTGCGTACAGCGATACCAAGTGCTGCTCCCCTTGTGTCTTAATAACCACTTCCCCATAATAGTATCTAAGGTATGCTGCTAATGGTCCGAACGCCAGTATAAATAACATCGGAGACCAGGGGCAACCCTGTCTGGTTCCCCTGCACAGCGTCCATCGTTCAGAAACCACAGATCCTGTCCAGACTCTGGCGGTTGGTTCGTTGTACACTAATTTCACCCATCGCAAGTATCCAGGTCCCATCCCATATTTCTCTAGGACCGCTAGCAGCCATGGCACCTTAACTGAGTCAAAAGCTTTGACTGCGTCTAGTGAGACTATTGCCAATTCTTGGGCGCTCCCCTCAGTCTGATCTATGATGTGGTGTAATCTCCTGAGATTGCTGGAGATGCACCGCTTGGGGACATACCCCATTTGATCCTGGTGTATTAGGGCGCTGATCAATGGTCTCAGCCTGTTTGCCATCACCGCGGTAAGGATCTTACTATCCTGATTCAGCATCAATAGTGGTCTATAGGATCCACAGTCTGTGTCTGTTTTACCCGGTTTGAGAAGTGGGATGATGACCGCTTCCCTTAGAATCCCAGGTAGCATACCCCTTTCGAACGCTTCATTCACAACAGCTAGCAGAGGCGGGAACAGGTCTATTATGTATGTTTTATAAAATTTGCTTGGGAGACCATTTGCTCCTGGGGCCTTGCTAGTGGGCAGGGTGCGGATTACATGTTCCAATTCCTCTAGCTCTAGTGGCGCCTCCAACCTATCTCTGTCTGCTTCCCCTAGTCTGTGCGGGATTATCTCTTCTAATGCTTCATTCATATCGAGTCCCTCCCCTTCTATCTTGTCCATGTACAATTTGCGATAATATCTATAGAAGCACTCATTCACCCCCTCCTGGGTATCTTCGAGTGCGCCATCTTCGCGGCTCATCTCCCGTATCACCTGTCTCAGGGTTTCGCTTTTGCACAGCCAGGCTAGCAGTCTGCCTGGTTTGTCTCCTTCAGCATGTTGTCTTTCTATATATTATCTGTAGTTTAGGTTGCACAGTCTCTCCCAGTGGGCTTTACATTTTTCAGTTAGGCGTCGTATGGTCTCCACCTTCTCTGCGGTATCCCACCCCTCATGCATTATTTCTTCAATCTCCCTTTCTGTAGTTAGCAAGTCCGCCACTATGCCCCCCTGTAGACTAGCCACCTTTGAGATCGCCTCCCCCCTCACCACTACCGTAAATGCTTTCCACAGCGTCCCAGCTGACTCGACACTTCCTATGTTAATTTCAAAATATTATCGAATAACTTTTCTCAAGTCTTCTCTAAAGATAGTTTCTTTGAGCGCCTCCGCTCGAAGCTTCCACAGCGGAATCCTCGGTCTGGGCGGCGAGATCTGCCACGTCACGACCAAGGGCGCGTGGTCTGACAGGATTGCTGCTTTGTACTCTGCATCCTTAATCTAATATGTAGTCCAACCTGGTGTGTAGATCATGTGGTGCTGAATAATGCGAATACCCACGGCGTTGCCGGTGGAGCTCCCTCCAAATCTCGGTCACTTGGAAATCTCGCATGAATGTAGCTAGGGCCTTCGCCGCGGGATTCGGTCTGGTCATTTTGTCATCAGACCTGTCCATCACAGGAGATGCACCGCTTGGGGACATACCCCATTTGATCCTGGTGTATTAGGGCGCTGATCAATGGTCTCAGCCTGTTTGCCATCACCGCGGTAAGGATCTTACTATCCTGATTCAGCATCAATAGTGGTCTATAGGATCCACAGTCTGTGTCTGTTTTACCCGGTTTGAGAAGTGGGATGATGACCGCTTCCCTTAGAATCCCAGGTAGCATACCCCTTTCGAACGCTTCATTCACAACAGCTAGCAGAGGCGGGAACAGGTCTATTATGTATGTTTTATAAAATTTGCTTGGGAGACCATTTGCTCCTGGGGCCTTGCTAGTGGGCAGGGTGCGGATTACATGTTCCAATTCCTCTAGCTCTAGTGGCGCCTCCAACCTATCTCTGTCTGCTTCCCCTAGTCTGTGCGGGATTATCTCTTCTAATGCTTCATTCATATCGAGTCCCTCCCCTTCTATCTTGTCCATGTACAATTTGCGATAATATCTATAGAAGCACTCATTCACCCCCTCCTGGGTATCTTCGAGTGCGCCATCTTCGCGGCTCATCTCCCGTATCACCTGTCTCAGGGTTTCGCTTTTGCACAGCCAGGCTAGCAGTCTGCCTGGTTTGTCTCCTTCAGCATGTTGTCTTTCTATATATTATCTGTAGTTTAGGTTGCACAGTCTCTCCCAGTGGGCTTTACATTTTTCAGTTAGGCGTCGTATGGTCTCCACCTTCTCTGCGGTATCCCACCCCTCATGCATTATTTCTTCAATCTCCCTTTCTGTAGTTAGCAAGTCCGCCACTATGCCCCCCTGTAGACTAGCCACCTTTGAGATCGCCTCCCCCTCACCACTACCGTAAATGCTTTCCACAGCGTCCCAGCTGACTCGACACTTCCTATGTTAATTTCAAAATATTATCGAATAACTTTTCTCAAGTCTTCTCTAAAGATAGTTTCTTTGAGCGCCTCCGCTCGAAGCTTCCACAGCGGAATCCTCGGTCTGGGCGGCGAGATCTGCCACGTCACGACCAAGGGCGCGTGGTCTGACAGGATTGCTGCTTTGTACTCTGCATCCTTAATCTAATATGTAGTCCAACCTGGTGTGTAGATCATGTGGTGCTGAATAATGCGAATACCCACGGCGTTGCCGGTGGAGCTCCCTCCAAATCTCGGTCACTTGGAAATCTCGCATGAATGTAGCTAGGGCCTTCGCCGCGGGATTCGGTCTGGTCATTTTGTCATCAGACCTGTCCATCACGGGGTCTAGTGTGCAATTGAAGTCTCCTCCAATTATAACCGTTCCATCCATATATAGGCTGACAGTGGTATATACATTTCTGAAATACTGTGCGGTGTCATTATTTGGGGCGTAAATATTAATCATGTTGACTACTTTATTGCCCACCAACCCCTTAACCAACACCATTCTCCCGTCCGATCCCACTTCTTGTTGTAACAGTTTAAAGGGAACATGAGGTGCTATCCATATGAGGACCCCCCCTTGCATACACTGAATACGTGGCTCCAATTGTGGTCCCCTTCCATTTCCTCCTCATCAACTCTAGTTTTTCTTTGGTCAAGTGGGTTTCTTGTAGCATTGCTACATCTATTTTTTGCCGCTTCAGGTACATCATGATTTTATTACACTTGATAATCCCCGCACATTCCAGGTCACTATTCTCAGGTCTCCCATTTTAGCCATATCCTACTCCGCCCGCCCTCCTCCCCGCCCTCCTCCTGTATGGGTTAAGTTGTGTTTGTGGACGTACCGTGTTGTTTTCCTGTATCATCATCAATACTCCCCCCCCCCCACCCTTCTCACCCCCAACCCAAACTCTACTCCCAACTAACCTCCTCCCAACTCCCTTCCCTCCCAACTGTTGCCCAGCTCCCCATCCCTCCCCAACTAACCCCAACTGGCGCCCAGCTCCATCCCTGGATTTCAGGCTATCCCGCATCTGGCCCTATCCTAGTAACCTACTATAGGGCCCAGCAGGGGATACCGCCCTAGCAGTATCCGATCTAACCTAACTACGGGGGGGAGGTAATAGTGTATCCTACTCCGATGTGGCATTCAGTACCCCTCATTCCGAGTTTGGTGGTAAGTAACGTCCCTTACCGGCATGGCGGGAATAGCGTGTCCGTGCTGGCACCAGTCCGCTAATTAAGGACTATTACGACTTCACGGGCACGAGCTTTGCACCATGCCGGTAAGGTACCTAGCGCCATGCCGCAAAAGGCTCCCAAAAAGCCCTTACCGGCATGATGCTAGGCGCAGATTACACTTCCGACATAGTGCAATGTGACATTACCGGTGACCGTAAATAGTGGTGACCGTAATTAGTGAACACCGCTATTTATGGTCACTGCTAAATAACGGAACCGGAAAAAGCGTCATCGCAAAGGAACAGGAAGGAGCACGGCGGCCATCTTTAAAAACACAATCCATTGCTATCCTCAGCACACAGGACCCCTGGGACACTGCTGATTGACTGAAAAGTACCCCCTACAAGCCAAGAATGCCTAAAGCTCTGAAGAAGGGATCTGTCCGCCCCGAAAGGAGAGACTTAACCAGGACGAACTGCAGATGCTTGTGGACACTTTGCATGAGCATGCAGCCACAGTCCTCAGCAGCAACATGAGGAGAGAGGCAGTGCTGCGTAAAAAAGAGATCTGGGCACTTGTTGCCCAGAAGGTTAGTGCAGTGGGCAACACACCTCAAACGGTGAAGGACTGCCGTAAGCGGTGGGATGATCTGTGGCTAAGGGTGCGCAACATTTTATCTGTAAATCGCACCCAGGCCATGGAAACTGGAGGGGGACCTAGTTCACCCATAAAGCTCACCCCGTGGGAGGACACATGTGCAAGCATGATTGGGTCTGAATCGATTGAAGGCGTAGGTGAGATGGAATGTGGCGCCACGACATCTGCTGATGGAGGTGAGTGTCCAAAGTAAACACTGCTAAGCCAAATCTGATGAAAGTCAGTGCCAATGTCTGTCCAAAGAGTCACGCCATGGTCGGCCACACACACACTCCCTGTAAAGTAGGCTGAAGCAAGTGAGACACATGCTGATGCCTTCTGCAAGGCCATATCGTACATGACGCATACCACACAAAGTAGGAAATTCCACGAGGCACACAGCGTGCATGACCAAAATAGTGAGCATGTCAGACAGCACTGTTCCTGGCCAACATGAGTGACTCCGGCATATGGCTGCATTTACCACCCATGTATGAAATGACGTGCCCTTCCCAACACATATGCCCCTTACCCAAAATTGTGTGGATGAGCAATTGTCCCAATGTATGTATGATGCCTATCCAAACATCACTCATGCCGTCCCTCTCTTCCACCCCCACAGGCAGTGAGCATGACAGCGAAGAGCAGGACACCGCCTCTGCACAGGCCGCACCCAGTAAGAGGTCCCAGGAGGACATCAACCGACCGTCAACTTCCAGGGGACAAGCCAGGGGGTGCTGTTTCCCAGCAAGCAAGCCACCGCAGGGACACATAGCAGCTGTACCACCAAGGCCCGTGGAGGGCACACCACCCCCACACCCCAACCCACTGTTCTGGCTGGAGACACCTGTCAGACACCCCATTCGGAGGAGTCCAGTGTGGCTGGGGAGGTGGCAGCCACAGCACCCTCACAGTGGAAGACAGCCAGGATGACATCTGGGGCACCATTGAGGATGATACAATGGATGTTGCCCATACCACAACCCAAATTGCATCCCCCCAGGTATCTACGAGCGATACCGTTAACACCAACACCCAGAGCAGTTTGCCCATGATGACACCCAGGGACATATCAGTCCAGTATCCAATGTTGGGGAGGATGAGCAGGCTGGGCATGCCAGCCACATACCCATCACACCCACAGGAGCAGCCGCAGGTCCACAGCGGGCTGACATGCTCACTGCACTCATCCGAGAATTTGTAGAGGACAACCGTCAGGCCAGAGTTGAGTGGCATACAGAGATGTCAGCACTGGGCCGGTCTTTACAGATAACACCAACCGCCTCTGTGAGGAGGTCTCAGGCCTCCGGCAGGTGCTAGGGCGCATCGCAGATGCCTTGGAGGCAGGTTGTCCCGCCCCACCACCTCAGCAGGAGGCCACACCATCCTCCAGCAGTTCAACCCAACCCAGCCCGCTCCGCCGGTCGGTCCGTGCACTGCGCCGACGGGACATGCCACCCCCTGGCTCTGGGAGTGCCGAGTGAATGTTATGGCAGCCTTATGTAGGCTTCGTGGACTCAATGGGACTTGTGTGGGGGAGTTGTGGGGGAGGTGGAGGGGGGTGAGGGTGTAGGAGGAATTATGGGGGGAGGCGGAGGGGGTGAGGGTGTGTGGGGGGAGGGGGAAGGGGTAAGGGTGTGTGGGGGAGCTCTGGGGGAAGGGGAGGGGGGTGAGGGTGGTTTTTGACACTTACGTTAATATTGTTACTTTCAATACACCAGTTGTGTGAAAAAGAAGACCTGAGTGGACATTCATCATTGCGCATGTGTCATTTAATCATTCACAGTGCATACTGTACATGTACCCCCACACCCAGTGCCCTATGTCCAAGCATTATGTCTCCCTCTGCTGACATGTGTGTCAGAAATATTGTGCGATCAATGACTGCCGCACAGCACGTCCCTCCTGTGCATCGGCACCGTGATGAGGTCCTGCCACATCTTCCTCCTCCCCTTCATCATCATCAGGTGGTATCAGTTCCATGTCAGGGGGCAGGGGCACGTTCCGGCGGATGCACATATTGTGCAGCATGACACATGCCATGATGATCTTGGCCACCTTCTCATACCTGTAGAGGAGTGCCCCACCCGACCGGCTGAGGCAGCGAAATCGTGCCTTCAACAGGCCAAAGGTCTGCTCGATGACCACACGTGTACGGGTATGGGAACGATTGTAGCCCTCCTCGTGCCTGTTCTGTCGGTTTCGGGCAGGGGTGAGGAGCCACAGCTTCAAGGGTTAGCCACTATCACCTGTATGAGAGAAAAATAAAGGTAAATGTCAGGGTAATCATGAAGGACAGTTGTACTAGTCACACATGCCTGCATTTTATGGTTGCCCATATGCACATGTCCCTGGATGCATTGGCGCCATTTACTGTTCCTCCATGTGTCCTGTGCCATGTTCTAATGGTGTGGGTTTCATCTTCAAGATGATGGTGTGCACTGACATCTAGTTGCACATGCATGGTGTATGCATACGGATGTGTGAGTGTCAAAATAGTGAGGTGTTGTGTCCTGTGAGAATTGGCAGTAGTCTGTGCAATATTGGGCAATCAGCATTGGCATTCCCATGGTGACATGCAGCACTCCTGTGATTGTGCCGGCCCTGTGCCGGACTGTGGATTCCCTAGTAGGTTCAGTATGATGCACTCCCAGGGATGCTTGTCCTGTGTGGTCATATGCTGGAGACATCAACATGGTGAATACGCACTGCATGGTGCAGGATGGCGTTACGGAGGGTGAGGGTCGCCGATGGGTGGTGCACGTGTCGTGGGATGTGGGGTGGTTTCCTGTTAGTCATGTCATGATAGGTGTGGACCTTACTTCATTCATATTGGATTTGTGTGTCTTGTACGGTATGTGATGGTTTGGGGCACAATGTTTGGTGATGTGTACATGGTGCAGTCTCATCCACATTGGCAGCATGGTGGTGTGTGCATCTCTCCCCCCTTTTCAATGCAATGTTCCAGTCCTGCTACTTACCAAGCAGTCAGGCACGTTGTCCAGCATGTTGCTCCATGAAGCGTGGTAGCGTGGAGTTCCGCAGGACCAAAGAGTCATGAGTTGATCCGGGATTTCGGGCACAACAATGTGTGATGACCTTGCTGGCGTCGCATACCATCTGCACATTGATGGAGTGGTATTGCTTGCAGTTGCGGTACACCATCTCCATGGCATGCGGGACCACCAACTCCACGTGGGTGCAGTCGAGGGCACCTACACAATTTGGCATGCCTGCCAGTGCATGGAAGGCAACTTTTGTATCAAATATCTCCTGGGGAGTACATGGTAGGGATATGTAGTCCCTTGTGTGCTTGAGGAGGGCATCCAGCACTTGGTTCAGGATCTAGGAAAATAAGGGTTGTCATATGCCAAGCATGTGCCCCACTGTGTGCTGCTAGGTGCCTGTAGCAAGGAAGTGGAGCACAGACACTACCTTCACTAGAGGGGGGATGGCGGTGCGTATTTCAATGAGGCTCACTATGTCGTTGTGTATCAGGTCCACTATGCTGGTGATGGTGTCCCGGTCCCCACGGTCCAGGGTGTGGATCTGCTCAGGGGTTAGGGTGAAGGGAGTGGCTCTTATGCGAGGGATTGGGGGCTGCCGGCGGGTAACGGTGGCTGCACTGGTGGGGCATGCTGTGCCTGTCTCACCCTCCTTCTCCTCCTGCATCTCCTCTGTGGTGGCGGCTGTTGTTGTCGTTGTTGTTGTTGTTGATGTTGAGGCATTGCAAGCAAGTCCTCCAGCTCCAGTTATGCTACTACTATTGGTATCATCTTGGTGTGGGAGGGAGTGTGGTGTGTAGGTGTGCTCCTTTTGCACTGGGTCTGACTCCATTGCCTCCACCTGTGCTGATTGTGTGCACCTGTGGCAGTTGGAAACACTGCTCAGGGCTCTTTACGCCAGGTCAGCGATGCCGGTATTTACGCCATGGCGAAAGGCACTTTTTCCGCCTTCATGGGGCCGTTATTTGCATGTCCGCCTCACTTGTGATCTACTCCGGTTTACGGCATGCCGCCAGCATGGTGGGTCGCGTGCGCCTGCTATTAACGGCATTGTACTTTATGATACCGCTAATAGCAGTCTGGTTGGTCAGAATAGCCCGTAGCGGTAAGCGATGCCGGTAATCCTTTACCAGCATCGTTTTTCCCTTACCTCCAAACTCGTAATGAGGCCCATAGGGCCTCATTACGAGGTGGGTGGTAAGGGATTACCGGCACCGGTAAGGACACCGGTGCTGGTAATCCCTTACCACCCTATTCCGAGGTCCCTTAGCGGGTCCCTTCCTTAACGCCTGGTTTTACCAGGCGTTATGGAAGGGACCCGTTAAGGGACTTCAGAGCTAATAACGGGCCCGCTAGCAGCGGGGCCGTTATTAGCTCCATCCCCATTCCCATTGAGCCCTATGGGGGCTCGAATGGGAATGGGGAATGGTTCCCGGAATGGGGACTTAGCGGGTCCTCCAAGGTCGGAATGACCCGGTAAGTCCCTATTCCGGGAACATGGACCCGGAATGCGGTAAGGGGGTAGTCATGGCGTAATGAGGCCCTATGTCTCTTCCTATTCTATGGGCCACAGAAGTTCATTACGGCGATTGCCAATGGTAGCTGTAGTCAATCTATGAGTCTGGCTAGCAAAGGAGCATGCGGCACTGCCCGTAGGATGCCCCGCTTCTTCAAGCGTGATAGACCTGCATGTACTGTTGACATCACTTAGGCAGAGTCAGAATACACTGTTATTTCCTCATCCGCATGTATTTCGAGGGCCGCAATGAGCGCTACTAATTCTGCTTCTTGCACTGAAAAATGTAAAGACAATCTTGCACCTGCCACTACTAGGATGCAGTTTTTTGTTGCCTTTTTATTACTGCAGTCCCAGTATGTCTTTCCCCAGAGCTTTGATCAATAGTTGAAGACCCCTCTATAAAGAATCACCCCTTCGCCCCCAAGAGCATTTTCTCCAACATGGGGTATGTCAACATAATGTTCTGTGTATTTAGTGCAGGCATGTACATAATCTCCTTCTTCCACTGGTTCTGCTATGAACGTTGCTGGGTTTACCACCCTACACCTGATAATTATGATTGCTGGGTTTGATATAATAACTTCATACACCGACGCTCTTAGCATCTTTAGTGTGCTTTTTGTTTTTTTAAGAATGGCGAACAAGGCATGTTATGCATACAATAGTACTCCACAGCCCATTTTGATAGCTCTCGATTTCTCAATTTGCGAAAGGCTGCAGCAGCCAGCAACTAATCGTAGGAGTAATGACCTCTCATTACTGGGTCTTAAAGTCTGCTGTAATAGGCCAGTGGTTTGTGTCCCAGTGTAGACTCTTCTGTGTGAGTACTGCTGTCATTACCACCTCATTTGAGTGAGAGAACAGGAAAGATCCATCACCACCCGTACCACATGCCTCTCCAATCCTCCATCACCACCCATACCACATGCCACTGCAATACTCCATCACCACCCGTACCACATGCCGCTGCAATACTCCATCTACTTTTGCAGATAATGGGAATATCTCCTCCTCTAGTTCCTTGTCTGTCTTGTCTCAAAATAGTATAGGAGTCTGCGTATGCTAGCATGAGCATAGAGCCTGCTGCGGCATGTAACCATGTCTCGGTGATGGCGAGAAAGTCTAGGTTGTCCCTCAGGATCAGGTCTGCAATCTCAGTGGCATGTGCTACTAGAGATCTGGAGTTTATTAGAACTCCTCTGATAGGCAGGCTAGTGGGGGCTGTAGTTGCTGGGTGGGGGGCTGGTTGGTCTCTGAGGTTCACGTGTTGGGGTGTGCAGCTTTTTGACTTAGGAGGGTGGTTATTTGCTGACTCGGTAGTAGCCAGCATTTTGGGAGTCCTTTTCCATATAGAGGTGGCTAGAGAACTTCTAGGTGGCTCGTATATTTTAGCTAGTCTAGCTCTAAGGCGAGTGTTCCTAGATTCTGTGGAGCAAGGCTTGCTCAGGGTTTGGTGTATATAATTGTCCATGGCTAAAGGTTGATTGGTTGTCATGATGTTGAGAGAGTCAAGTGTAGTTACGGGTAAGTCTCTAGGGGCTTGTGTGTGGCAACTGACGAGGCAGAGTGTGAGACTAAATATGAACAGGGAGAAGCAAATAAGTTGCCTGATGACTTTGACAGTGATCATACTGAGGCTAGGTGAGTGCCTTTAAGATGCTGGTTCAAAGCTTCTGGTACAGGGACGATACAGTGGTTTGACAGGATATAACTGTAGGCTGGTGCACTATCAAGAAGCTGTTTAGGCTGAAATACAGTGGGCAGGGGAATACAGTGGTCAGGCAAGATGCCGCTATATGCTAGGTACAAATGAATACACGTCAGGGCTGCTAGATACAAATGAGATGCAAGTCAGGGCTGCTAGATACAACTGAGATGCAAGTCAGGACTGTTAGGTGCAAGTGAGATGCAAATCGAGGCTGCTAGGTACAAATGAGATACAATTGAAATACAAATCAGGGCTGCTAGGTACAAATTAGATGCAAGTCAGGACTGTTAGGTGCAAGTGAGATGCAAATCAAGGCTGCTAGGTACAAATGAGATACAATTTGAAATACAGATCAGGGCTGCTAGGTACAAATGGGATGCAAGTCAGGGCTGCAGGACAATGGTTATGACAATGGTTAGGCAGGATACCCTGTATGCTAATGCATACAGAGTGCAATTTAGGGCAAAGGAGCAAGGTCGGAATCGCAGCAATTTTGGGCTAAATAGATGGTGAATAATGCATACATGCAAGTAGTTATTTATCCGTGAGTACATATATGAGGAAACACATATCTTGAGCACCTTGTTAGTTGTGCCATGTTAGGTTGCATTTCAGACCCTCTGAGCACATTTTCTTACCTGATATTTATCAATGTGTCCTCTCAGGCAGCCACTCATGTCGGTCAAGTGAAATGTCGCTTGGCTGTGGGTGCAGGAGCTTAACTACACTTTTTCCGGATGAATCAGAGGTGTTGTGGCTCTGCGTGTTTGAGGGTGTCGCCTCTGGGTGTGAGTCCATTACTCGAAGTCTGTAGCTCAGCGTAGCAAGTCCAAATGGCAGGCGTGACCATAGTAGAGAACTGCAGGGGGAGAAGAGTTTGTTGCGGTGTGCTTGGTGGGATTTGGGCAGAATAATGTGCCCTGCGGCCGTGACGGCCTCGACAGGCACGGACAGGCTAGGGCCTTTTAAAGGCGGGCCTTCAAAGTGGAGGGCCGGCTATCGCCTTCCGGTTCCTCCAGCTGCAATAAGTGAGGTCAGGTAGGTGTACCTGGCTCATCTCCATATATCATCAACCCTTTCCACAATGGTGGCTGCAAGAAGACTTTTAATGTCGTCCACTGCCAGTGTCATCCCTGCTGTCATTATTTCTAGTTCGTAAATCCACTTTCCCGCCCCCAATATTAACGTCAGCAACTTACATCTTAAGTTATATTTGTCAATCTGTGGCCATGGTATGTATTGTGGCTGCCCTTCTCCATTCTCTAATAATAGGAACTGTGTCACAGCTATGTTGTCTCGGGGTTCAGTAAATGCACCTGTCATGCTAATTTTCCTGCGTCGTGACAGTGTCCTTAATCTATTCGCGTAAGCAGTTATTTCGTCTACATTATGTGATCGCTCCTTCGGCTGCCTGGGGTGCACTGTGCGTTCGGCTGTCATTTCGTCTTGTTCGTATAAATCTAACCACTCTAGCCTTCTTTCTAGATCCACTCCCGTTGATGGGCTGGGCCCTGCTAACTCTCCTTCCTTGTGATGTTATGTTATCTTTATTTATAAAGCACACGTACGCCGAAGTATCTTGGCGCTAGAAGGAGTATAACAGGAATTTTGTAGGCCAATATTGAGATGTTTAAAACAAATTGGTTTTTAGGGCACGCTGGAAGGCCAGATGATTGCTTGTGGAACGAAGACTGAACGGGGATGGAGTTCCATAACTTGGCAGCTGCCACCAAAACGGATCGGCCACCACCCTGCACAAAAAGATACTGAGGCACCGGAAGGAGATAAGCGTTCTTGGAGCGGAACGCTCGGACGGTTGGTAGGGGTTGAATTTTTCCTGAAAGTATTCTGCTCCTAGGCCGTAGAAAGCTCAGTGGACCAAGGACAGTGACTTAAACTGTACCCGTTGCAGTACCAGTAGCCAATGAAGTGAGTGGAAAACCAGTGAAATATGAGAGCCATACAGAATGACTGTGCAGATCCGGGCGGCAAGATTCTGAAGTAGCTGTAATTGGTGAAATAGAGAGGCTGAGCAAGAAATAGAGAATTACAATAGTCTAGACACCAGAAGCCCAGAGAGGCTGTAGCCACAGGGCGAACATGAGTCGGAAGGAATGGTAAAACCTTATGCAGGACTCTAAATTGAAAGAATCCGGCTTTACAAATAGCACCTACCTTTGTGCAGATGGATAGAGAAGAGGAGAATTAGAATCCCAGATTTCTTACCTCAAGCACCAGTGTAGGGCAAAGTTCAGAGAGCCAAAAGAACAAAGACTAGGCCGAGGCAGAGGGTGATAGAGTAGAGCGGGGACCATAAGGGGTTACACCACCAGGACCCATGTCGTGTCCCTGATGAGTTTCAGCCTGTTGTCACCCATCCACCTACACACCACTGCCAGGCAACTCCTAAACTGAGACGCTGTGTCCGGCTGGGCAGAAAAACATATCTGGTCACGTATGTTACTGACTTTGATTGTAAAGAAGCTGGATAGCTCAAAACAGAAGGTTTGAGAATGAGTCACATTGGAGGTTATGGTAGGACCAGAAGATAGTGTTTGTGCCAGAGAGAATAGCTCCCTTGGGTGATTAAGGGCCTTTTCCAAAAGGTGCATTTAGCAAGATGAATAGCTAAATGGTAAGACTTCAACGATTCCAAAAAACAACTTTATCATGGGTAGAGTTTGAAAGTCGCCACTTCCGCTCGGCTCATCAGTAAACCAGGGCTGGGAAGGACGACCTACCACTCTACGCAGTATGTCAGCTACCAAATTAAAGACATTTCCCATATCTCTCTTCGTCAGAACATATTGTCCCACATTTGTCATCACTTTCTTCCCCCTCGTTATTCTGAAAGTCTAGTTGTTTCGCAGTGTTTGCCCCATATATTCCTTTCAGCGCCTGTTTGTGTAGACTCTGCCTGCTTAGTGGAGATCCTACTACACTCCTTTTCAATCTATGGGTGTCCCCACAATCCCTTCTGCTCCTATGCCAATCCTCCTGCATATTTACACTCCTTTTTCTTCCTCTGGAAGATTATGATTCCTCATTATGTCCTCCATCTCTTGAGTGCATCTCTCTAAACTTCTCGTGCCTGCCCATTCCTGACCCATACTTTTCACATTACCTTGAAGTATGCAATCCTTAACGAGCCTTCACACTTCTTTCTGCTTGCTTTTTCTACTTTGCTCTATCTGCCTTTCTCTTTTTGTTCTGTTTCCTTCACTTTCTTTTCTTCTACTTCCCGTTGCTTTCTCTCTCTGTTTTCCCTCTCCTGTTACCTTTCTTCTACTTCCTTCTTTATTCCTTCCTGTTGTTTCTTCTCTCTTTGTCGGTTCATTTTACGCTGTCTCTCTAGTTCACTTAACTCATTATCCTTCCCCATTCCCTTTCTTCCTCTTCCAACTCCCTTCTCTGCTGTCCCTCTGATTCCCTCGTTTCCCTTTGTCTCTTTTCTTCCCCATCTTCATCCTTCAGCCCATCCACATTTCTTCTACCCAGTTTGAGTAATATTTGTCCTTCCAACCACTCATTCAGTGTAATCGCTGCTTCCCTCTTGTCCTTTAGCTAGCTTTTTTGTCTATGGATTTCCTGCACTGCCTGGGTAAACCTCGCCTGCAACAAGTCGCCGCTCGCTGTATTCATCACGCATACACACATTTTTTCAGGGTTTTGGTGCTTAATTTAGCCCCATAAAGACATATTGATTACTATAAGTGGGTGGTGCATATGTGGTGTTAGTATACCCTGCTGCTGATTTTAACTCTTTGGGTGGGTTGAATTCCTGTCCTTCATTTGGCGGACCGATGCTCTGGGGAGGGGGAGGAGGAGCCAAGGGTGCCATGCTCTCTCCTTCATGTTGTTTAAGCAGCCACTCCTTTCATGGTGGCTCCTCTACCTTGTGCCCAAACATTTTCCATAACTTTAAAATGGCCAATCTCTTCTGCAATTTCTTCCCCTTATATACATCATGTAACTATGTGCTCAGGACTCCTCTCCTTGGGTCAAAACCACAACTCCACGCTCTACAACATAAAGCAACTGTCCACAAAGTCTCGTTATTCTAACTGAACCCACGTGTTCACCTTCTCCCCTAGCACTAACACTCCCTCAAGGAAGGTAATCTCCTCTATTTTTTCCAACCCCACTGCGATCGATCATCAAGTAGTCTTCCCGAGCCGTTACCAGAGGATAACCAATAATTAATAATCAATACCCTGTGCCGGAGTTTACTATGAGATCTTCCACAACCCTTGTCCTATGCTATTCACTTCTTCAATCTCTCTCATAAATAACAGCAAAAAGAAACATTCCTTTGTCAGGTCAATGCTGTATACTTACATTCTGTGGATCGTCTGAGGTCCCCGATATCGTTCTTACCCCAATCGGCCACTCGCCTTCTGCCCTGTGGGATTGCACAGGAATTTCTTCAAGAGGGTTTATGACGACTGTCTTTTATTCATGCGTGATTGTTCTGGTCTCCACGGGTCACCTTTGCAGTCTTTGGGCTTGCGACTGCAAGATACAATTCTGAAGGTCCTCGGCAACCATCAACCTACTACCATATGTAATGGAAGAGCGCGAAATCCAAACCCTTAAGTAGACCATGTAGTCTGGTAAATCCCAGACCCAATAAACGGACAAGTCAAAATAAAGTACAAAGGCCTGTTTTATTCATCAGTTATGTGAAACAGGGTCAGCCATAAGTAAAAATCATCAGTGCTCTCAACTTTGTCGAGCATGACAATGGTTTAAAAACAGAAAATAGGTTGTTATTAACACCACATCACAATCTTGGTTACAACAACCTACAAGGTTAGGAGATTGGTTAAGTGAATTGTATACAAACAGAAGCTATAGGAGTTCGTTTTTTCATTGATTATGCTTTATCTGCTGGCTCCACCTGAGACCACCTCTAAAGTGATCATAGAGAATACATGTAATTTCTTTACCTCTGGGTTGGCCAGGGCATTTACTTATGAGGTATGAATAGCGGCTAAGGATTGGTTGGCGTTGACATTACCATCCTTGATTACTTGGCGGGTCATCAACACATGAGTAACTGTACAGGCCTGGGGAGAGACATCGGGAGGCTACTTCCCCAATGAAAACGTACTGGCTAACATGGCACTGGGCCTGTTTACTCTGCCAATATGGGACATATTCACGTATGATTTTTCCAGTCTCTAATTCCCTAGGCCATGAGCCAGGACTTCCAGCTTTGAACTTAGACGTGTCCCATACCGTGATTCCGAGAACTTTTAAGGAGTCGCTGACAGGTGAGTTCCTGTCCCCCTCCTTAATGAATAAGTACTGTCTTCTTCCCCTTAGATCATGTACAGCGAGACCACGTTTTGAATCATTCTGCTCACCTTTTACAGGGATTTCTGATTATTTGGTTCTGGGTGTCTTTACCCCTCCCGCCCTCTGGAGACTTGGTCAAGCTACTTTTCTTCAATATTGTCTTCTAATTAATGAGCATCTGGTCTGCAATGAGTTGTTTTTCCTGGATTTAATCTAAGAGAAATGTTTTCGCCCATGGGCATTATGGGCATTATCTTTCATTCTCCTCGGGCCGACACAAGACTCCCCTTTCTACTGTAACTCTGGTGGGGTTTGAACAGTTTGCTTCTGTGTTGCTTGTCGCAGGGACTTTAGCTAATTCAGCAGGTCTGTCGAACTTGCGCGCTCCGCTTCTCCCCTAGTGCCTTTCATCCACTTGACTTAAGCCTCTCCATCCATCTTGTTTTAAATGACCACTCATCCTTGGTGCTCTTGTTGCACTATAAGCAGGCTTTTATGTGCATTTTCTTTCGTGTATTGTGTTTCAGCATATAGAGTGTAGATGTTTTCTAACCTATTGGGTGTGAGTGTTTTCTTCATGGCTAAGTGCAGTTTGACCTATTGTTTGCATAGCTTCATGATGGATGTATATGTGTTTTGTATCTGATGCGTCTACGTGTGTGAACTCCAACAGTGTCGCCATTTGCTTTGACACCTGGGTAACACCAGGTCCAGTTCTTCTTGATTCTGCACGTTCACTTCTTCTCTGTTAACTTCAGAATAAGGCTGTTACAGTTGTCTGAGCGAATACCTCCTTTTACTTCCATGATATGGCAGTGAAAGGGGAAAGGCTCCATGAATGATGCCCTACCGTCATTCCTTCAATATGGAGCCGGGGGAGGGGCTGACGCAACAGATGACGCATTCTACTGTCTCTCGACACTGCGCCTGTACACAAGTGTTTCTAGGCGCGACAAGATAAGGAGGGTGAAACAAAGGGAGTACACAACAATGATCTTACTAGGCCTTGTGTCATTCAGATCGCGCAAGAAGACGGAGGGGAGAAGTGCCAGGGGGAGGGGAAGGGAGAAGTGCAGGTAACTCAATACGTTCTGGCAGCGGGTGGCTCATAAATGCAGAGAGAAGAGACTGTAGGGTTGCAAATACAGACCTAAGCGCTGGGGGAACCCGCAAGCAGTGCAAGGGCAAATGGACATGCAGGAGCCTGGGCCCAAGTTCAGAGGGTAGCCAGGTAACCAGTGCACAGAGCAGTCATGAACATCAGCAGGGGAGAGGAAGAGAGAAAGCGGATGCAAAAAGAAAAGTCTTGAGTTGCTTCTAGAACCGGAGGTGGTTCTGCTAAAGTTTGAGAGAGGCCGGAAGGATGTTCCAGAGGGAGGCCCCCACCAAGGAGAGGGATCTGCCCCCCACTCTCAGCTTGGAGAAGCGTCTGACCCTCAGAGAGTTGGAGGTGGATCAGCGCAGATCTCGGGAAGGAAGATGTTTAGGAAGTGAAAGTTGGAGGTAGTGCAGTATGTGAGAAATCTGAAGGTCTCTCACCCGCTAGTCCCAGAAATCTGTCGTCCAGGTGGCCAGGACACAGCCATCGCTATTGGATCCAGTTCCTGGGGGCAGACCAGTGGGGGACGATCCCCCGGGTGAGGGGTCTTCAGGAAGTGGAAGTGGGACACAGAGTGTTGGGACGCGGTATCCCCTTCCCTGTAACACCTTTTCCCCATCCTAACCTGTAGGATATTTAGAAGCTGTACCCCCACCCCCATTTCCCGCATGAACAATTTCTTACACTGTAACAGACAACGGACACCAGGGCCCTTTACCTGATATGTCCCAACACACCGGTCAGGCACAATCAGGCAGTTGACAGTAATCACGCACACCTAACGGCCCTTTCCCTTCCCCAAAGGGATAAAAGGCGACGCACAAAAGCACACTTCGAGGAAGGCCGAACGCACAAGGAAACAGCTACACCAAACCGGCAGTACAAAGGGAGAAGAAAAGCAGTGAGTCCTGGACAGATGACAAAGGGGGAATTGCCCTTGCCTTTTTCATCTCAGACTCGTGAAGCCTCCCGAAGGGAAATCGTAAGACCGGGAGTTACAGCTGCCGTGCGGAGCAACAGAGGTCAATTATACAAGTGGGGTCTCCCGCTTTGATAACGCAGGCGGAAAAGGCAAGCAGGCTACTGTGGTAATATCCTTGACTCCAGAGAAAAAAGAAGCCAACGTGTTCAGCACAGACGGTGAGTTGGAGGAAGCTGATGTCAAACCGAACTGTGTTAAACCCAAAGTTGCGAGTAGCAACATTTTGAAAGCAACAGGAAATAACGTCTATATATGTTTGAACTGTAAAGAAAGCGCAGTTGGGGTCCAAGTGCAGAAGGGTCCGGCGCCACGTGGGCGCTCATTCAAAAGGCTCTGACCAGGACCTGTTTTGTTTGAAAACTACAGCAACCAGAATGCCCTAAGAAAGGGTGGAGTGAGGCGTCACAGTGGTCCTATGAGGGTTACACCAAATCCCTTATAGAATCGAAAGTCTCTGACCCATTGCCAGAGGAAAGCTAGGGGAAGGGAACCCCGCTTTCCACTACGATTGTGAACTGTGATAATTAGCAAGTGTGAACCCGAAAAGGGGATGCCGAAAGAAAGCTAAATAGAAAGAAACTACGCTTTCCGATGAGAACGAGCAATGCGTGAACTGTGTTAAAATACATTAACTATTTTAAAGAAAGCCGTAGTGAACCCGACGGAGCGAGGCCTAAACTACAAGAAGGATCCGAGCCCAACAGACAGAGATCCTAGGACGAGAGGCAACCACCCAAGGTGCAAGATAACCAAGAGAACTTTTTGTTTGTTTGTCTTTGTGAAACACCCCCGGCCTTCTAACGCAAGAGGCTTTTGCAAGAAGGAGACTTAGCCTCTGAAAGTTTTTGATATCGTTGAACTGAACTGTGAACCTCGTGCTGACGAGGCGAAGGAGTGTGCCATGCTTGAGAGTCCCGCCCTTGTCCCGTGCTTCAAACTGGGGAAGGGAGAAGCAGCCCTACCATCCTGACTTATCATTTTGTGAATACTTCTTTCTTTTCTGGTGAACATTATCCAACACTCTTTTTGTAATTTAGCAGTAAGGATTGGCAATACGTTTATTTTAGTTTAGGCCCTTTTTATTTGACAAGATGCCACTAGGACTGCCTTATTATTTGATGGTCGTAGCTTGCACCCATCTAAGATTTAGGTTTAGATTAGGCATTTATCTCACCCATTATAAAGTTCAATAAACTCTGTAACGCTCACCTGATTCCCACGGAGGCACGGGTCTTGGCAGGAAGGTGTCCGTAACACGAAACGTGATGTGCAGGATTCGGTTGGCTTCTGGGGTCGAACCTCTCCGCACTGTGTGTCGAACTCGAAGGGTGAGGTTTCTGCAGGTGAAATAATATGGGGATTAAAGGTCTGGGTTGTGGAGCGTCCCTATCTCTCTCCTCCCAGCTTGTCTGCTGAACCCCCCTCCCAGGTCAACTTGCTCACCTTAGATAGGTGAATGCTGGGCTCTCCATCTGCGTCTAGTGCAGGGTGCCGTTGCCAGTTCCTTCACTGGTGAAACGTTAACCTCTTGACTTCAGAGGATTAGTACCGTCGTTGTCTGCACGACCGGTAAGTTTCTGGACACCTTTAGTCTGTAAGTATGGCAAGCGTTCTTACTGTCTCTTTCTTTGTCTTTGCAGGCGACGATGCAGAAAGAAGAAATCCGGAGATCGTCACGTGCCGGTGAGTGTAACACTGTTGTTGTTTATGCAGGTGAAGATGCAGCGTGAAGAATCCGAAATGCACAGCGTGCCGGTAAGTAGAATAATGCTGTTTATCTTTGTGCAGATGCAGCGTGAAGAATCCGCAATGCAGGGCGTGCCGGTAAGTAAAATAATGCTGTTTGTCTTTGTGCAGATGCAGCGTGAAGAATCCGGAAGGCACGGCGTGCCGGTAAGTAAAATAATGCTGTTTTGTCTTTGCAGGCGAAGGTGCAGCGTGAGACACGGCCGCTGCCGATGGATCAGGTAAACAAACCCTGCTTGTGAAAGTTCGTTCTGCTAACCTGTTGTTTCTGATCTTTTGCAGGTGCTGATGTTGCTCGAGTACCGGAATGGTGAGTATAATTCTTGCAGGTTCAGGATCTAAAGAAGAAAAGCTGGAGCAGACTCGGTGAGCGTTCTGCTGCAGATGCAGAATAACGCGAAGCACGTTTCATCAATCGGGTGTGGTTTAAATAGCCTTGGAGTGATGAGGCGTCTCCTTCCACGGCCCCGCCTAGGTAAAAAAAGAGTTCCTGCTTCCAGAAGAGTTCCAGTGGAGTGGAGCTGCCCCACCCAGGTAAGAAAAGTAGTCCCGGTTCACCGAGGACTTTTAAGAGTCTGGTAAGTCAGCAGCATGGTCTGCCGCAGGTAAGTCCACCCAAGCATCTTCACACCTATGATGAGCCCGGCGCTTCCAGTGCCGGGACCAAGGCTTCTGATGAGCCTGGTGCCACCGGCGCCAGGACAAGGTCCAAAAGGTCCCTGTGGGGACCGGCTGGTGCCTAGGATCAGGGTTAGGGGCCTGCTTCCAAGGACGTTGGGCTGATCCTGGCTCCTTGGAAGCAGTGATCATGACAGTATCCCCCCTCAAGGCCCCTCCTAAGTGTGTCTTCTCCGGGGGCTTTGGCTTGTCGGGGTGATTCAGATGGAATCTCTTGACCAGACGAGGTGCGTGGACATGTTCTGAAGGTTCCCAAGACCTTTCCTGGGGACCGTATCCTTTCCAATCAACCAGATAGTGTAATTTAGACCTGGAAATTTTGGAGTCTAGGATGTTCTTCACTTCAAATTCTAGTTCTCCGTCTATCAAAACGGGTTCCGGGAGTTCAGTCAATCGGGTTTCTGGTTGTACTGGCTTTAATAAGGAGACATGGAATACTGGATGTATTTTCATATGCGTAGGTAATTCCAATTTGGCAGCCACCGGATTAATGATGGCAGATATGAGGTAAGGCCCAAGGTATCTCGGGATGAACGTGCGGGGTCCTTTTAAAGGCAGGTGCTTAGTGGATAACCAGACTTGATCTCCTACAGCGTAGTGAGGGGCCTCTTTACGGTGCCGATCGGCCGCCTTTTTGAATTGAGCTTTAGCTCTTTGCAGATGGGCAGTGGCTTCCTTAAAAGCACAGGTGATCTCTGAATGTAAGTGTTCCACAGCAGGCGCTTCAATTTCTTGGGGAGGATCCAGGTTGGAGGTTCTAGGATGGTGTCCATATAACAAGAAAAAAGGAGTCTTCCCGGTTCCAGAATGAGTCGAATTGTTGTACGCGTATTCAGCGATCCAAAGAATGTCCTTCCAGGGGTTTTCTGTTTGTTGGAGCATGCAGCGTAGATATTGTTCTAGTGTCTGGTTTGTCCTTTCGGTTTGTCCGTCAGTTTGGGGATGGTGACTGGTCGAAAGTCTTACATCAACTTGGGCTAGACGACAGCAACTGCGCCAGAAGTGGGAGATGAATTGACTTCCCCTATCGGAGACTAAAACCGAAGGAAAACCGTGTAAGCGAACAATGTTTGCCAAGAATTCCCGGGCCAATACTGAGGCTGAAGGTAGACCCTTCAAGGGTATGAAGTGAGCCATTTTCGAGAATAGATCCACGACTACTAAGATGGTAGTATATCCCAAGCATGGAGGTAAGTCCGTGATAAAATCCATGGACAGGGTATGCCATGGACAGGGAGGAATGTGAAGTGGCTGTAATAGGCCGGCTGGTCTTTGCTTTTGACTTTTATTCTGGGCACACACACCGCAGGAGATTACAAAGTCTCTAATATCCTTTTTCCACGATGGCCACCAGAAATGTCTTTTAATCTTTTCCATGGTTTTGGTAATGCCAGGGTGCCCCTCCATTAGAGAATCATGATAACCGGAGATTACTTGTTTTTGTAGTTTCTCACAGGGCAAGTGCAGTCGTCCTCGGAAATATGGTAGGTCTTGATCTACTGAGAAATCTTTTCCCTTTAATTGCCAGTCCTGCAAATCGGTCGCAGTTAGGAGCGATTTCACCGTGGTCTTGATGTCTTCAAAAGATTGAGTGCTGACCAAACCCAAAATCCTTTGTTCTGGGATTATGGGTATTGGATCTGGATTGATCAAATGTTCATCTACTCCCATCCGGGAGAGGGCATCCGCTTTTCCGTTCTTACTGCCTGGTCGATAAGTAATTATAAAGTCAAATTCTGCTAGAAACAGAGCCCAACGAAGTTGTCTGGAAGACTGAGCTTTGGCTGTCTTTAGGTATTGTAAATTGCGGTGGTCAGTCATTACGGTGACTGTGTGTCTGGCTCCTAGAAGATAATGCCGCCAGGCTTTAAAGGCCGATCTGATGGCCAAAAGTTCCTTGTCTGTAATTGAATAGTTGATCTCAGGAGGCGAAAACTTGCGGGACCAAAAGGCAACCGGATGTAGTTGGTTTGTGACCGAATCTCTTTGTGATAACACTGCACCCATAGCAAGACTAGAAGCATCCGTTTCCATGATGTAAGGTAGTTCTGGACGAGGGTGTTTTAAAACAGGTGCAGAAATGAATTTAGCTTTTAAGTCTTGAAAAGCTTGTTCCGCTTCAGAAGACCACTCAAAACGTTTGTTCTTTTTCAACAGGGCGGTGATGGGCTGGACTATCCGGGAAAATTCAGGAATGAATCTGCGGTAAAAGTTAGCGAATCCTAACGTGCTTTGAACTCCTTTTACAGAGGTTGGTGAAGGCCACTTGATAATTGCATCAACTTTCTTTGAATCCATATGGACTCCGTTAGGTGACAGTATGAATCCCAGGAACTCGACTTCCGTTGCGTTGAAGACGCATTTCTCAAGCTTAGCAAAAAGACTATGTTGACGCAATCTCTCGAGAACCTCTTTAACATGTCTCTGATGTTCTTCTTCAGATGATGAATAGACGAGGATGTCGTCAATGTAGACAACTACACATACGTCAATGAGTTCTCTGAGGACATCGTTCATAAAATATTGGAAAGCAGCAGGAGCATTACACAGTCCAAAGGGCATCACTTGATATTCGAATAGCCCGTACTTGGTGCGGAAGGCCGTTTTCCATTCATCGCCCTCTTTGATCCGTACCAAGTGGTAGGCTCCTCTGAGATCCAGCTTTGTGTATATACAGGCATCTTTGACTTGGTCCAGGAGTTCAGGGATCAAAGGTAACGGGTATCTGTTTTTTACAGTGATCTGATTCAGGGCGCGGTAATCTATGCAAGTCCTAAGGTCTCCTTCTTTTTTCGGAACGAAGAACAAAGCCGATGAAGCTGGAGATTTTGAAGGACGGATAAACCCGTTAGCTAGGTATTGGTCCAGGTACTGCCTGAGGTGAATATTCTCTGGCTCGGTGAGGGCATAGATCCTGCTGCAAGGAGGGGTTGTTCCAGGTATTAGATATATTTGACAGTCGTAAGACCTATGAGCAGGTAGGGTGTTAGCTTGATCCTTCTGGAAGACGTCTTGGAACTCCTGGTATTCGGGAGGCAATTTGAGAATCTCCTCAGAAGAGATTGTCGCCAGTGAAACATCGGGTCGAGGATAACAAGTGGTAGAACACTCTGGAAACTGAACCGTCTTTGCTCGCCAATCAATCTGAGGGTTGTGCTTCTCTAACCAAGGGATTCCCAGAATGATCTGGAACTGAGGGGCCTTGATTACATCGAACACTATTCTCTCCCGGTGTCCATTATGACTCAACAGCGTCACTTCTTGGGTGGCATGCGTTACTGGTCCGGAGGCTATCTCCGTGCCATCCACAGTAGTGATGACGTCTTTTACTGCCTTAGGGACAAGGGGTAGATTCATCCTTGATACCATTTCACGGTCCACATAGTTACCGATTGCTCCGCTGTCAATGTAAGCTTCAATTGCATGCAAACGATCCGGACGTTCAGGACTAATGAGGACCATGGGTATCACGAAATGCGAGGTCACGGGACAGATCTTAACGCTCGGCAAGAGGACCTCTACTCTTGTCGGGCAAGGTCGTTTCCCTGCTCAGAACTTGTGGTACAGGTATCAGCGGCTCCTACAGTCTTCTTAGCTGGTTTCACGGTACAGTCCCGAAGAAAGTGTCCTGAATTACCGCAATAGAGGCATAATTGCAGCTGCCTTCTTCTTTCCCGCTCTTTCTGGGTTAAAGGTCCTCTCATGCCCCCTATTTGCATGGGTTCCACAGTGTCAGCCCCTTTATTCGAGGTCTGTGGTTTGGAAAACACTCGGGTATCAAATCTGGAACGATCTGCCTTCCGGTTCTGTAGTCTATGGTCTAGTTGGACAACCAAGTCAATATAGTCTGAACATTCTTGTGGAGGATTCACAACCTGTGCTAGCACATCCTTGAGCTCTCCACGCAGGCCTCTGTAGAAAAGCGTTATTCTCTTGTCCTCGGGCCATTGTGTTTCCACTATGAGTCTATTGAAAGAGGCTATATAAGCCAAGAGGTCTTGGTTACCCTGTCGTAATGAGAGAAGTTCATTGTCCAAGGCCTGCCCTTGTGCATGTCTTGCGAACAGTTTCTCCATGCTGGACTGGAAGGCTTGAAAATCGTGTAAAACCGGATCATCCTGGGTGACTAAAGGGATCGACCAATCTGCAGCACTGCCACTGAGATAAGAAAGTACGAAAGCTACCTTAGCCTGGTCCGTTGGGAATGCAGCTGGTCGACATAAGAAATGCAGGCGGCACTGGTTGATGAACACTGCGAATTTCTTTGGATCACCAGCAAAGCGTTCGGGCGGAGCCAAGGGCACATTACCGGGCAGATTGATTTGCACTGGATTCGAAGCTGATGCAGAAGGATAACTCCCTCCTGGAACGGGCAAAGGTGTCTGTCCTGCCTGAGTTTGTAACAACTGCCTAGCAAGGTCCTCTGTTCGCTCCTTAGAAATTATCAGTTCTCTTCTTAGAGAGCTCGTTTCCTGGCGAGCTGCATGTACTTCTGCTCTTAATTCCCCAAGCAACTGGGCTAGTTGATCGGTATCTGATGTTTCCATTGCGCCTGGGTAGGAGTTTAGTGGTGGGCTTCGCGTTCTGTAACGCTCACCTGATTCCCACGGAGGCGCGGGTCTTGGCAGGAAGGTGTCCGTAACACGAAACGTGATGTGCAGGATTCGGTTGGCTTCTGGGGTCGAACCTCTCCGCACTGTGTGTCGAACTCGAAGGGTGAGGTTTCTGCAGGTGAAATAATATGGGGATTAAAGGTCTGGGTTGTGGAACGTCCCTATCTCTCTCCTCCCAGCTTGTCTGCTGAACCCCCCTCCCAGGTCAACTTGCTCACCTTAGATAGGTGAATGCTGGGCTCTCCATCTGCGTCTAGTGCAGGGTGCCGTTGCCAGTTCCTTCACTGGTGAAACGTTAACCTCTTGACTTCAGAGGATTAGTACCGTCGTTGTCTGCACGACCGGTAAGTTTCTGGACACCTTTAGTCTGTAAGTATGGCAAGCGTTCTTACTGTCTCTTTCTTTGTCTTTGCAGGCGACGATGCAGAAAGAAGAAATCCGGAGATCGTCACGTGCCGGTGAGTGTAACACTGTTGTTGTTTATGTAGGTGAAGATGCAGCGTGAAGAATCCGAAATGCACAGCGTGCCGGTAAGTAGAATAATGCTGTTTATCTTTGTGCAGATGCAGCGTGAAGAATCCGCAATGCAGGGCGTGCCGGTAAGTAAAATAATGCTGTTTGTCTTTGTGCAGATGCAGCGTGAAGAATCCGGAAGGCACGGCGTGCCGGTAAGTAAAATAATGCTGTTTTGTCTTTGCAGGCGAAGGTGCAGCGTGAGACACGGCCGCTGCCGATGGATCAGGTAAGCAAACCCTGCTTGTGAAAGTTCGTTCTGCTAACCTGTTGTTTCTGATCTTTTGCAGGTGCTGATGTTGCTCGAGTACCGGAATGGTGAGTATAATTCTTGCAGGTTCAGGATCTAAAGAAGAAAAGCTGGAGCAGACTCGGTGAGCGTTCTGCTGCAGATGCAGAATAACGCGAAGCACGTTTCATCAATCGGGTGTGGTTTAAATAGCCTTGGAGTGATGAGGCGTCTCCTTCCACGGCCCCGCCTAGGTAAAAAAAAGAGTTCCTGCTTCCAGAAGAGTTCCAGTGGAGTGGAGCTGCCCCACCCAGGTAAGAAAAGTAGTCCCGGTTCACCGAGGACTTTTAAGAGTCTGGTAAGTCAGCAGCATGGTCTGCCGCAGGTAAGTCCACCCAAGCATCTTCACACCTATGATGAGCCCGGCGCTTCCAGTGCCGGGACCAAGGCTTCTGATGAGCCTGGTGCCACCGGCGCCAGGACAAGGTCCAAAAGGTCCCTGTGGGGACCGGCTGGTGCCTAGGATCAGGGTTAGGGGCCTGCTTCCAAGGACGTTGGGCTGATCCTGGCTCCTTGGAAGCAGTGATCATGACAACACTCTTGAACAGTGATCACTTGTGTTTGTCTTTACTGCTGCCGCCATGAGTTCCTTACAGGTCCCAGGCCCCAGAAGGCCTGTGGACGATGCAGAGTTTCTTGAACTTGATCCTTGCAGCCAGAGGGGGCCATTGAAGAGAGTTCAGAGCTGGAGGGATACGATCCCTGTGCCTAAGGCAAAGGACAAGTCTCGCAGTCCTGTTCTGGATAAGTTGTAAAGTTTGAAGAGTATAGGCAGGCACATTTAGAAAGAGGCTGTTGCAGTAGTCCAGCCTAGAGAGGACCAGAGCTCTGGAGACAGTGAGCTTCTGGGGGAAAGTGGGAAAAGGAAGAATACCTCTGAGGAGGTGATAGTTTGACTTCTCAAAGACGTCAGGGATGTGAGGAGAGAAGGAGAGGGCGGAGTCGAAGATGACACCACGGTTCTTAGCCTCACAGGAAGGAGCAGGAAGAGGGCCCAGCGTGGGCGGCCAGAGCGACAGAGGAAAAGAGGGAGCAGGTGATCTGATGAGAAGGATCTCATTCTTACTGGCTTTAAGGCAGAGATCATTGGCGGCGCACCATTCCTGAATTGCAGCCAGACAGTCTGGTATGAGAAAAGGAGCAGAGGTGGCTGAGGGGAGCCTGAAAGAGAGCTGGGTGTCATCTGCATAACACTTAAAATAGGAGCAGAAAGTAACGATGCAGTGTGCAAGTGGAGGCAGGTAGTGGTTGAAAAGCTAGGGAGAAAGGTTGGACCCCTGGAAAAACCCACAGGTAGAGAGAGAGAGATAGAAGAGAGGAAAGACCCCAGTTGGACCTGAGAGGGTTGTTCGATGGGAAAGGAGGTCAGCCAGGCCAGGGCCTAATCAGTGATACCCAGGTTGTCACGTAGGCAATTGAGCAGGATGGCATGGTTGACTGTATCAAAATCAGAGGATAGAGTGAGGAGAATGAGGACAGAAGGAAGATTAGAGTCAAGATCAGAGAGCAGGTCATCACAGGTGTTCAGGAGAGCAGTTTCTGTGCTTCTGGCAGCTCTGAAGCCAGACTGGTGGTCGTGGAGACAACCAACAGATTAAGTATGAAGATTCAGCTGGGAGATGGCCAGCTTTTCAGGAGTTTGTCCAGGAAAGGAGTGATGGAGATCGGGCGATAGTTAGCCAGAGAGGAAGGATTGCAGAGGGCTTTCCTAGAAGGTGGTGCACAAGGGAGTGCTTAAGGGGCAAGGGGAAGGTTCCAGTGGCAAAGGAGTGATTGCAGAAATCGGCCATGGCTGGAGCAAGGGTGTCGATGTGGTTTTTGATGGCTCTGGATGAGCATGGGAGAACCTACTTTGACGAGACACTAATAGATCAGACTTGTCTAGAAACATAGTCAGGGGTGAACAAGGGAAAGTAGGAGAAAGGAGGAGAAAGGAGGAGGAATAACAGCCACAGGTGGGCCAGGAGTGGTAGAGGAGGAGGAAGAGGAGATGTAGACAGAGAGGGTGGACAGGATGTCCTGAGTTTTAGTAGTGAAATGAGAAGCCAAGGCTGTGCAGAGAGTCTGGGAGGGAACAGGGGAGGTGGAGACTGCAACAGGAATGCCAGCTACTTGCAGATTTTGAAAAGTTCGGCTGAGTCGCAGAGATGCAGGCTTGGATGTAGGCTTTCTTCTTAGAGAGGACAGAAGGTCTGTACACTTGCATTTAGGGTTGGCGAGGTCAGAATCGTACAAAGGGTTGCACTTGGATTTGGGCTTCAAACGGATCCTCATGACAGGGGCATGTACATCCAGAGTGTAAGAGATAGAAAGATGAAGGTTAGAGAGGGCTGTGTCAGTGTGTGAGTCAGCCAAAGGAGCAGAAAGAGGAGAGAAAGTAGCGGCAAAAGCCTCAACTGACACACCCTTCATGGGTCGTATGACCGAGAAGGTAGATGGCAGTGCTGGAGTCGGCTTGAATTGAGGGTTAGAGAGAGCGGGGTGGGAGGAAAGGAGAAAGTGGTCACTCCAAGGGAGAGGAGTGGTGAGAGGGTTAGAGAAGGGGCGGTCTGAGGAGATCAGAACATCCAGGGTGTACCCTGCAGTGTGAGTCTGGCCAGGGGGAAGAATTGAGAGAGAGAATCGCAGAGGTTGCGTAAGAGTCCCAAAGAAGGGCTACTAGCTCTTGGGTGGATGTTCAGGTCTCCGAGGAGGAGTTGAGAGCAAGAGGCAAGGAGAGGAGGAGAGGTCAGCCCACTCAGAGAGGAAGAGGGTGACCTGGCCAGGAGGCCTGTAGATAGTGGCCACAGTGAGAGAGAGGCCAGGAGAGATAGAGAACCTGCAGAGCAGACCTTCAAAAGAGGAGCAGTCCTGCATTGGAATGACAGAGGCAGGGATCCACTCTGTCAAAATCAAGGCTACCACCCCTCTGGAGAGGATCTTGTAGCTATCAGGAAGGAGAGTGTCAAAACACGTGACAGAGCTGGCCGTGAACCAAGTCTCAGGGAGACCAAGTAGATCCAACTCAAGCTCTTGCAGAAGACGGCAGATGTCAGAGGAATGTTTGACAGCTGAGCGAGAGTAACGATGTGGAACAGGTTGTCACATTGTAAGGACTTCTGTGAAGGGGTACAGACCAGAGGTACTGTAAGTGATTTCAATCCGGCACACACCCAAGTCAACGCCTAGCATGTAATGCACAACTGAAATCCTTATTTAGTTTTGTCTAAAAGTTCTTTATTCTGAACGACGCCCCTCTCCTGGACCCCCCCCCAACCCCCCCGATCACACTGAACCAGGAATCAGGCTGGTTTGCAAAGTTAAAATATTTATTTATGTATTTACAATTTAATCACACTATGGGTACACAATAATCACCAATGGGGTGATGTAACACTGTATAATCTCTTTAATACACAAGGAGTAATTGTGAGCAAACAATTCAGCACAGAAAGAATACGTGTGTGTGTTTGTGTGTTTGTGTGTGTGTGTGTGCGTGTAGATTAAATAGTACTGTGGTTAAAGGTTCCCCCTGCACACCCCTCGACCACCCAATAGGTAATGTGAAGAGATAGGGGGAGAGAGAACAGGTATTCAGGCATGGCAGAATTCAAACAGAATATCAATCCCAATTCCCCCCAGCAAACACGAGAGAAAGAAGGAATTGACTGTCAAACTGTCAGAATGGCTTTAAAGTTATCTTAGAATAGATTGTGTAAAAACACTAAATATGGTTTAAATTGTTGAAATTGTTATAATTCTTATGAGAGCCGCTTTGGATAGTTGCACACAAACACTAGCAATGAGTTAATACCAAAAAACAATTTGAAATCTGAAAATTTAAGTTGGAAGCACTCAAAAACTGTTTTACACGTGTCAGAATTTCCCTAAACTAAAATTTGCGGCAACCTTTTCACTGCGCGATAATCGCGATAACCTGGCGAACCCTATAGATTTGGGATGCGGTTTTAGATGCAATTTAAAGCTGTGAATGTTAGCTACAGGCAGAAGTTGAAATATTGTTTCTAGCACAAAACCTGAGGAAGTTATGAACGTTTTAGTGGAGGTCGTTTTTTCGAGATAGGCGCAAGAAGGGAAAACAGGAATGCACTTTTAAAATGACAAAAAGGATTACTCCTACGTCCTGTCCCCTTTCCTCATACTTATGGGACATCTCTCCGTCCTGTGGGACGGGACCGGAGCACTTTGTAAAAAGCATCAACATTTTTTTTTCAAAAATGTGTCCTTCCTCTCTTTCTTGTGCAGGGCCCGGCACGCGGCCGTAACCCCGCCCACCTTGGCTCCGCCCCGCGCATCGCCCAACAGTCCTTTTCACTGCTCATTCGGGACTGGACGCACTTGCATCCGCGGAAGATTTTCTTCCCTTTTCTCCTCTCTGGCTCTCGCTAGCGATCGTGTACTAATCTGTCTATGTCGTTCAAACAAGACTTTCCAGATTGTTCATCGTGTCACTGACGCTTCGCGAGGGCGGATCCCCATCCTCTTTGTTTAGAGTGTTTGGGTCCGGATCACTGTCTGGACTCCTATTTTTACTGCAACTCCCTTTCGGTCCGGGCACTTCAACGTCGGTTGGAGCGGTGGGAGGAGGTGTTCCGACGAACTCCTCCTTCGCATTTTCAGGCATTAATCGACGAAAAGAAAAAACGCCGGGTAAGTTCTTTACTTTTCAGAGCACCCCGGCAGGGGGATACCTTTCCAGGTTCCTCCCGGGCCGGGAGGAGCGTTGATCGCTCTGTAACTGGGGATTGCCCTGAGGTGCCCGTTGGGCCTAATAATTGTACCAGAGTTTTCTCTGAGGGTCTCCGTAAGGGGCCTGTGGATACTGGAGCACGCTCCGAGGCCCCTCCTGTGGGGGCTGTTTGTAGACCCAGTTCTAATGAGTCGTGGGGTACCGGAGCTCACTCTGAGGCCTCTCTATCAGCTTCCCTCAAGAATAAGACTGGGGTGCACCCTGAGGCCTTGGTTGGGCTTGGTGTCACTGAAAGGATGTTTGAGGCCCGCGCGAATAAGGCTGTTACCGGACCTGGGTCTGAGGTCCCTCGTACAGAGGCTAAAGCTACCAACATTTCTGAGAGGCCTGACAAGGCCTTATTGGTTAAGGTTGTTTCTCACCGTTCCCGCTCTTGCGGCGACACCAGATCTGTTGAGGGGGCAAAGAAGGAAAGTTCTTATTTTACCGGCAGTGCCGAGGTCCTTCCTGGGAAGGCTAATTTGGCGGTTGGTATGTCGCAGAAACATTCCAATTCTCATATTACTGGCTCTGCCGAGGTTCCTTATGTTAAGACCCCTGATCCATCGACGGGGAACCCTGCCTCACTTCCTCACGTACCGCAGTTCCCCTCAGGCGATGACAAAATGGCGCCCGTTCCCGCCACGACCGCGGTGGCCATTTTGGGTGCTACCCCTACAACGACGCCATCGGCCACAGGTGTAGGGCTTGGTTCCGTGGGTGAACATAAAGTTCCTTGTGTGCATCCTTATCAGCCAGTTTATGATTGGAACGCCCGGATGCCCCTTACGCACAATGTTTTGTTGCCTGCGGGGTCGGCACCTTTGATTTATGTGGATATGTCGGTGGAGGGGCCGGTGTGGGACCATTCCCCGTTACGTCCCTGGAATTATCCTCCTCATGAGAGGCCTCCTCTAGTTCCAAAACAGTCCCGGGAGGACGCCTTTTTCAGTAAATTTGAAACGCTCATGCATACCGACCCCATGAGGGAATATTTCAAAGGGCTTTTTAGGGAGATATGTCCGCCCGTGCCTCCGGCTCCACCCGTTCCTCTGGTGGTTCCGCCGGTGCCTTTCTTGCCTATGGTGCCTTCCCCGGCTCTTCCGACTTTGCCCCCATTGTCCCCCGTGGACAAGGCAGCGCCCGACACGGCTCAGCAGCATCCTGACCTGTCGGATGACACGCAAGGCTATCAGGACAACGAGGACCTGCCCCGCTCTATTAGAGCTTTTCATGACCGGGTACTGGACATGATGTGCTTCTTAGATGTTCCGGTGCCCGAGGCACCCGCTCCACAGGAGGGCGTGCTTTCTGGGGTGTTCACCCTGTCTCCTTTGGAGCGTACCGGCCTGTTCTGGCAGAAGGACGTTCTGGCCGAGGTCCGCAGGGTCTAGGAAAAGTCCACTCTGGACTTTTCATCAATAAGAAAATTGATGCGCGATACAGGCTGCATTCTTCGGAAGAGGTGGCCCTGTCGTCTTGTCCGCCCCCCTCCTCCACATGGTGGCTGTGCCCACTATGCAGTCTAGGCCTGCAGCATCCTCTTCCACGACGGCTACTCAGGTTCTGGGAAAGGAGGATAAGCTCCTTGACTCCCTTGGGAGAACATTTTTCGCCAACTCGGCCTTGCAGCTCAGGCAGGCCAATGCCGAACTGGTGTTAGCGGGGGCTAATTTGCAGATGTGGAAAGGTCTGTCAGAGTGTGAGGATTTTATCCCGGTCGAGAAGCTGGAAGACTTTAAAGCAGGATTATCCGATGCCAGGGTCTTCGCCCAGGGTCTCCTGGAGGCTGCGGCTCATCACGTAGACACCTCGGCTCAGGGCCTTATGCTGGGGGTTGATACCTCACGACAGGCGTGGCTGCATGCCACTAAATTCTCAAAAGAAGTGCAGGACAAGGTGTTGGACCTTCCGATCGATGGTAAGGAGCTTTTTCATTCTACAACAGATGTAGAGCTCCCCAAGACGAAGGATAGTACTCAGACAGCTAAGTCCTTATCGGTCCTTGTTAAGACCCCTTTCAAAACCCAGAGACCGTTGTCGCAAAGCCGACCCTCCTCTGGCTTTAGGGGCTTCCTAGACCGGAAATCTCACAGAGTGGATACCCCTAACCTCCGTAGGCAACAACGGACTCGGTTTTTCTCCCGCTCCTCAGCCTCCTCCTCAGGTTCAGGTGGCAACACCACCGAAAAACCTACATAATGAGGGTTCCCCGCGCTTGCAAGAGACCCCGGTGGGAGGACGCATTGCGTCTCATTGGGAGGCGTGGCAGATCATCACCGAAGACAGATGGGTCTTGTCAGTCGTCGGGCGGGCTTCCGCTTACCCCTACCCACTACCACACCCTTCAACCCTCCTTTTCAGCTGTTGGGCTCGCCTGCCCTCAAAGGCGAGGTTCAGAAACTTCTGGACCTCAGAGCTGTGGAACCCGTTTCCCTCGGGGAACGAGGGGAGGGCTTCTACTCCCGGCTGTTTACGGTGCCTAAACCCAACCAGGCTGGCCTGCGCACCATCCTTGACCTTTCCCAGTTCAATTTGTTCCTACCCCAAGAGAAATTCAAGATGATCACGCCCAGCCAGATACGGTCCTCCTTGCAGAGGGGCGATTGGCTCAGTGTGGTGGATCTTCAGGATGCGTACATGCATATTCTGATTTGGAATCCACCAAGGAAATATCTCTGTTTCTCTTTGGGAGAGGAGCACTTCCAGTTTCGAGTGCTTTCTTTTGGCCTCAGCTCTGCGCCACGTGTCTTCACGAAGATGATGTCGGTGATTGCGGCCTATCTTCGTCTGCAGGGTATCCATGTGTATCCGTATTTGGACGACTGGCTCTTACGCAGTCCTTGCCCGTTGAAAGCAGCGGGCAATCTTCAGTCTCTCCTTCAGCTCCTGTTCCATCTTGGGCTGTTGGTGAACTGGCGGAAATCTTCCATGACTGTCTCGCAGGACTTGATTTTCCTGGGTTTTCACTGGAACATGATCGACTGCAGAGTCTACCTGACCGGGGATAGAATGGCGGATCTGCTAGCCACGTGTCAGATGTTTGTGCAGTTGAACAGCATGTCGGCCTGGTGGTTCCAGAGGCTTCTGGGCCTCATGGCCTTGTTCGTGTTGGCTCTTCCTCTTGCTCGCCTCAAGATGAGGTGGACTCAGATGGCTCTTCTGAGTTCTTGGCATCAGGCTGTGGACCCGGACTCCAAGCTGATAATGATTCCGGCTTCCATGAGAGTGGACCTGGAATGGTGGTCATCTCTCAGCAACCTGTCAGTGGGTGCAGGGTTTCAGGACCCAGCCCCTACGGTGATGATCATGACGGACTCCTCCCTCCTGGGGTGGGGTGCAACATTAGATCCTCTTCAGGTCTCGGATCTCTGGTCGCCTCAGGACAGGCTCCTCCACATAAATCATTTAGAGCTTCTGGCGATCTTCCAAGTGCTCAGAGCGTTCAGACCGATTATAGCCAACAAGGTGGTCCGCATAAGCACAGACAATGTGGTGTCGATGTATTACATCAACAAGCAAGGGGCAACCAAGTCTCCCCTCTCGTGGATCTGTCCATCCAGATTTGAGTGACCTGTGCTTCATGGTGTTTGGCTGCTTGCAGTGCACATCCCGGGCCAGCTGAATATCACAGCGGATGCCCTCAGCCGGCGGACAGTGGTCAGCTACGAGTGGGATTTGAAGGCAGAGGTCCTTTCATGGATTTTCTGGCTTTGGGGCACACCGGAGGTGGACCTCTTCGCTACGGTGGTAAACAAGAAGCTTCCTCAGTATTCCTCCAGAGGGGGGCTGGGAGCCTCCTCTCTGGGGGATGCTCTCGAGATCCCATGGCACAACATGAGAGCTTATGCCTTCCTGCCTCTGCCTCTAGTTCACCGAGCAATTTGCAAGCTGAAGAACTCGGTGAACTGTTCCCTTGTACTCATAGCCCCGTTGTGGCCGGCCAGGTTTTGGTTATCAGAACTTCAACACCTGTCGGTGTTTCCGCCGATCAGGTTGCCAGTGACCCCCGATCTTCTTCACCAGGGAGAACAGCAGCTGTGGCACCCCTCCCCACAATCGCTCAGCTTGGCGGCATGGTGTCTGAGTTCAAGTCTTTAGAACATCTCAACTTGTCTGCGGATGATATGCGTATTATCCAGGCAGCCAGGAAACCCTCGACTAGATCCCAATGCAGAAGTAAACGCCTCAAATTCTATCATTGGTGTTTGGAAAAACAGTTGGACCCAAGGGGGGCTACGATTGACACGGTGCTGTCCTTCGTATCCTTCTTAGCAGAGTCGGGTGTTCATGTTCTGTCATGCAGAACTTACCTTTCAGCGGTCTCCGCTTACCTTTCTACGGACCAATGCTCTTACTCTCTGTGTAAACCAGTGGTTAAGAGGCATTTTGCAGACTTGACACGCTTCTACCCTCCAATTCGTAGTCCGCACCCGCCGTGGGATCTAAATATCGTCCTGACGGCGTTGTGCCATAAGCCTTTTGAACCACAGTGGACCTCAAGTACCTATACTGGAAAGTGTCCTTTGTGGTCGCCGTTACGTCAGCGAGGCGGGTGAGTGAGCTCCAGGCCTTGTCAGTGGAGCACCCCTTTTGTGTCTTTCACAAGGATAAAGTAGTCCTAAGGACAAATCCTGCTTTCCTGCTGAAGGTGGTATCTGAGTTCCATCCGAATCAGTCGCTCTCCCTGCCAGTCTTTTTTCCGAACCCTGCCTCAGAGGCAGAAAGGGTTCTGCATTGTCTCGATGTCAGGAGGGCTCTAAGCTCTATCTGGACAGAACATCCGAGCTTAGGAGTTCTTCTCAACTATTTGTGACTTTTGGTAACCCTCAGGGTAAGCAGGCATCTAAGGCGACGATTTCCCGGTGGAGTCTTTCACCGTCCAAGGGCGGAAGCCTCCTAGGGGTATTCATGGTCACCTAGTGCAGGGCAAGTGAGCAGCGGTTGCTTTTCAGAAATATGTCCCCTGGAAGTCCATCGCTAGGGCAGCTACCTGGGCCTCCCCATCTGCTTTTTGTAAGCATTATTGTCAGTTTGGTCAGGCTGTGCTGAAGAACCTTTTTCAGTAATGGGTATTTTCATCCACCTGTCGTTCCTGTTAGGAGTGCTTGGGAATCTCCCATAAGTATGTAGGAAAGTGGATGGGAGGTAGGGGTATAACCAGGTTACTCACCGTACTGACCACCTTACTCCCTAGTCCATAGTCCCCTTTCCTCCATACGCCCGCCGTCCCCTCTAATAAGGTTCCTCTGTTATTGCTAATAGGTCTCTGACCTGGCGATAGGAAAGGACTGATGGGCGATGTGCGGGGCGGAGCCAAGGTGGGCCCCGCGCAGAAAGAGAGGAAGGACACATTTTTTAAAACACTTTTTTTTATGCTTTTTACAAAGTGCTCCGGTCCCATCCCACAGGACGGAGAGAAGTCCCATAAGTATGGAGGAAAGGGGACTATGGACTAGGAGTAAGGTGGTCACTACGATGAGTAACTGTCATGATTCCTGCCCCTCATGTCCCCAGCCCTCCAAGATGTCAGGCTGGAGCCAGGCCACAATCACCTACATGGCCCTCAAGGGCCTCTCCATCCCTCCAAAGACCCACTTGGAGTCAGACTTGGCGCTTGTGGCACCAGACTCACTCACTCCCATAGGATAACATTGGGGATTGGACTTGTAGTGCATTGATGGGGACAAGATGGATGCCCCCACATATTTCGGTTCCCAGAACTGCATGTGCAGTCTAGTCTTTTGGGTGTGGTTCAGCCCAGAGACACCTGGGATACCCAGAGACTATTTAAGCCACGCCCAGGCAGAGAAACATGCTTTGTGTTTTCTGCACCTGCAGCGTGACACTCACTGTGTTCGGATCGGTCTCCAGTAGAACTGATTCTTTCTTCTGCGCTCAGCTCCTGCAAGAACAAGAACACCGTTAGGAACAGTCTTACCTTGCGGCGCTTCTGCCCATCATTCATCACTTCTTCTGTTCTGCGGGCATGTTCGGCGGTGTCATTCCCATCCCAGCATGCCGCTTCCTAAGGAAAAGGGAAAAGAACAGAAAAAAGGCATTAGTAAGCATTCAGAAAATCTTTGCTTATTTTTAAAGACTGTACGAGCTTCAAGCGCTTACCTGAATCCCAGCCGCTCTGGGGGAATTCTGTCTCCGGAACCTCTCATCCATCTGCAAGACGGAAAAGACACTCCTGGTTAGTGTGGAAACATCTAGAGGCGCCGCATACCACGCTTACTCACCGCATTTCTTCTTCATAACCGGCATCCACGCTGAAAATGTCGCGGCACCTAAAAGACACAGAAAAATAACTCCGTTCAATACAAATACGAAAGGGGTGCATCGCGCATCGCGCTCTCTCTCACCTTCAGCACTACTCATCTCAGCAGTACGTCGCCATCCCCGGACGCCGGCCATCATCTAAGGAAGGAAAGGAATGAAGTTAGAGAACTGTTTAAAAGACTCATTATACTTACCTATCGGACTCTTGCCAGTGAAGTAACTAGGCAGCAACGAGCCCACATCAATCAACGCGCCCCTGCGCTGAAAGCAGGACGGAGAGCACACTTTCCAAGAAAACAAGGCCCAGTCTCCAGTCGAGTATACTCGAGGGAAGGGTTTGAGGTCTTAAGAGGTCAGAACAGGCTGAGTGACGTCCCTGTGGATACCAGGTGAGCGTTACAGAACACAAAGCCTCACATCAAAATCCACCTGGGCATCATGGAAAGGTCAGAAACCGACCAGTTAGCCCACATGTTGGGGCAGCTACGTTCCGAAGTTCATGCAGCCAGGCAGGAGACCAACACCCTGAGGAGAGAGCTGATAGTAGCCAAAGAACGCACTGATGATTTAAGCCGGCAACTTCTCCAATCACAAACAGGGCATGCACCATTGTCGCGAAGCGTGCCCTCGATGCCAGCACCATCAGCCAATCCCGTTCAGATAACCCTTCCTGGGGCAGTTCCCTTGGCCCCGCCCGAACGATTTATGGGGGATCCCAAAAGGTTTGCAACATTCATGAACCAGTGCCGCCTGCACTTCCTTTGTAGACCAGGGGCCTTTCCGAATGACCAATCACGGGTCGCTTTTGTGCTATCCTACCTGAGTGGTACCGCCGCGGACTGGTCTGTACCCTTTGTGGCCCAAGACGATCCTTTGCTGCATGACTTCAGGGGCTTTCAGCAGGAGATGGAAAAGCTGTTCGCCCGTCGTACACACGGGCAGGCATTAGACAACAAACTTCTGTCCCTACGCCAAGGTAATCAAGACCTATTAACATACATAGCCACGTTCAATAGACTCATAGATGAAGCAGAATGGCCAGTGGAGAAGAGAACCACGTTATTTCATCAGGGGTTGCGGGGGGAACTCAAGGATGTTCTCGCACAAGTAGTGAACCCCCCCGAAAGACTGCTGAGAATTCATTGACCTTGTTGTTCAACTGGATCATAGGTTGCAGGACCGAAGAGCAGATCGAACCAGACCGGACCCTCGCCCTATGTATGTGCGTTCAAAGGACAATGTTGCTCGCACAGCGGAAGGTTCAGGAGAACCAATGCAAATCGGAGGGGGGTCAGATCCCCCTTGACTAAAGCGGAAAGGGATAAAAGGAGACAGCAGCAGTTATGTCTGTACTGTGGAAGGTCAGGTCATTTCCTTAAAGAGTGCCCTGTGAAGCCACCGAGGAGGACAAGGAAGATACCATCAAGGAATCGGAAAACTCCCCAGCCCGGCAAGTGTAGGGGTCCACTTGTCGAGCGAAGAAAGTGAACTACAGACCTCCCATTTTGCACTATCTCTGGTCTTGATCAATCACCAACAACCATCTCGGATGCATGCAGTAAGAGTCATACATTGACAGTGGTGCCATTGGGAATTACATCGACCAGGATCTTGCGGCAAAGATGGGACTTCCGTTACGCCCTAAATCAACCACCGACACTGTTACCACTGTCGACGGCACGGAAATAGCTTCTGGTCCAGTATCCCAATGCACTGCAGCTTTAACCCTTCTGCGTCCAGGATGGACACCAAGAATCTATAGTTTTCGACCTCATTAAGGCACCACAGTTCCGGTTGATTTTGGGAATGCCATGGTTGGTAGCTCACAATCCTCAAATCGAATGGCGAGCAAAATAATTGGCCTTTCCCGAGACTTGCGCCCACACATGTTATTGCCAAGATGCAACTGTGGCAATCGGCACCCTACCAAGTGAATACTAGGACTTTCAAGATGTCTTTCAGAAAGAACAGGCTAATACTCTGCTATCGCATAGACCATACGATTGCCAAATCGACCTGATACCCGGCACACAAATCCCTTGTGGGCAAATTTACGCACTCACGGAACCAGAAAACAAGCACCTGAAGGCCTATCTTGACCAATACCTGGCCAACGGGTTCATCCGTCCCTCAAAGTCTCCAGCAGCCAGTCCTCTATTCTTCGTACCGAAAAAGGAGGGGGACTTGAGAACGTGCATCGACGATCGCGCACTGAACCAGATTACTGTAAAAAAACGCTACCCCCTGCCACTGATCCCTGAATTGCTTGATCAAGTCAAAGATGCCCAAATCTACACAAAACTAGACCTGAGGGGGGCATATCACCTTGTTCGCATAAAACAGGGGGACGAATGGAAAACTGCTTTTTGCACCAAATACGGCTTGTACGAATATCAAGTAATGCCCTTTGGCCTTTGCAACACGCCTGCAGCATTTCAATACTTCATGAACGATGTCCTACGGGAATTGATTGATGTCTGTGCTCTAGTGTACATCGACGATATTCTAGTATATTCCGCATCAAAGCAGGACCACGCTAAACATGTCTGATCCGTATTGGAGAAACTCTGTCAACACCAGCTTTACGCCAAGCTCGAAAAGTGCTCATTCCACGTCTCTGAGGCGGAATTCCTGGGCTTTATTCTCAGCCCGAATGGAATCCGAATGGATGTACACAATGTAGATGCTATCCTGAACTGGCCATCCCCAAATTCATTCAAGGGGGTTCAAAGTATGCTGGGTTTTGCAAACTTCTACCGCCGGTTCATCCCTGGATTTTCGCAAATCGTGCATCCCATCACGTCATTGCTAAGGAAAAGCAATAAAAAGTTCAAGTGGACAACAGAAGCCGAGGAAGCTTTCCAGGAACTCAAAAAGCAAGATTCACATCTGCCCAAATCTTACGCCACCTTCGCCCTGATCTCCCATACCTGGTGGAAACGGACTCCTCAAGCATGGCTATGGGAGCCGTCCTCTCACAAAAGGACCCCGAAACGGGCCAGTTACACCCTGTAGCCTTCTGGTCGCGTAAATTCACACCCCTTGAACTCAATTATGCTATCTCAGACAAAGAACTCCTTGCCATTAAGTCAGCCTTTAAGGCATGGCGGCACTACCTCTTGGGCGCCAGACACACAATCACCATAATAACTGACCAACGGAACCTCCAGTACCTAAAAACGGCAAAGGCCCAATCCTCACAACAACTACGTTGGGCTCTTTTTTTTGCTGAATATGACTACGTGATTACATTTCGACCAGGGGTGAAAAACGGGAAGGCCGATGCCCTTTGCCATATGGGGGGAAGAGCAGGGGTATCAGACCCCTGACCCAATAGCAATCATCCCGAGTGACAAGCTCCTAGGAATCACAGCAACCATAACTCAGAAAGAATTACATGAAGAAATCCATAACCTGATGAGTCCGGAGCAATTACAAGCGTGGAGTGCACAAGGAGAACATTACATGATAAAATATCAGTTGCCCTACTTCAGGAATCGTTTATTCTTACCAAACCAAGAACTACAAGAACAAGTCATGTCCCGTTATCATGATTCCTTGATTGAGGGCCACCCCGGAATCGCTAAAACCCTAGCCAAGGTAAAATGAAATTATTGGTGGCCCACGTGGCTTAAAGACATTATCCAATTCATCCTATCTTGTGGAGTGTGTGCTCAAAACAAGGCATCCGAGCAGAAACCGGCTGGGCTATTACAGCCATTGGAAATCCCACCAGCACCCTGGCACACGTTGTCCCTCGATTCTATTACTGACTTACCACCCAGTCAAGGGTTTAACACTATTCTTGTGTTTGTGGACCTATTTTCAAAAATGGCACATTTCATTCCTCTTAAGGGGCTTCCAAATGCTTCCACTCTGGCAAAGGTATTTCTTGAAGGCATCGTACGGCTCCATGGGTTTGCTTCAGTTTTAGTCTCAGAACGAGGTACTTATTTGTATCTAACTTCTGGAGAAAATGCTGCTCTATGGCCCAGATCGACATCCGGCTATCCACCAGTCACCATCCCCAAACGGATGATCAAACTGAGAGGACAAATCAGACGCTCGAGCAGTATCTGCGTTGCATGTTACACCAAGCTGAAGGAAGCTGGTTCGACCTATTATGGATATCTGAATATGCTTATAATAATTCCCTACACACCAGCACTGGGCAGACACCCTTTTATACCATGTATGGCAGGCTATCAGAGTCCGCCTCCTCTGCCCCCGGTTCTAAATTACTCCAAACCCCTTCCTCCTTACCTGTGAGTTCTAGCTCCGAAGTTCCGCCAAACCTCTTCTTCCACAGTTCCTCCTTCTTTTCTTTTTTTTGTAGATAGGGTCTGCCTCAAAAGGAAGCCACCCTGACCCCAAATAGAGATGGTCCGAGGGGCCCCATGCTAGGGCATTTCAGGTCATATTTGACACCATGAAACCCACCTTAGTATGGTCCGTGGAGTAGGTCTGAGGGCGAAAGGCAAAGTAGACGGAACAGGCTACCAGAAACTCCTTTAAACGTTTTGGGGTTCTGTCAAATTTGCCCGAGGATAAGGCCATGGGAGGTAAGTCTTATTCTTGAGGTTCGCGGTTGGAGACCAGCTGCCTGAGTGCAGCGTTCTCAGCTTTAACGTTCTGCAAGTCCACGTTCATAGCCTGAACGGCGGCTACCAGCTCCTGAAATTGCTCGGGAGTAGCCATTGGCGTCGCAAACTATCAGGGTCCGCCTCCTCTGCCCCCGGTTCTAAGTCACTCCAAACCCTTTCCTCCTCACCTGTGAGTTCTAGCTCCGAAGTTCCGCCGAACTTCTTCTTCCACAGTTCCTCCTTCTTTTCTTTTTTTTGTAGATAGGGTCTGCCCCGAAAGGAAGCCACCCTGACCCCCAATAGAGATGGTCCGAGGGGCCCCTCCTCCGGTTCAGACCAAAAAGGGGGAAAAGCCGTTAAGCATAAAAAAAACACTGGCTGGTAGTCTTTGGGGATATTTCCTGATGGGTTCTTTAGGTGAGATGCAGTTTATGGGACGGTAAGCAGTCTGGGGAACAGCCGGAGAGAATGGATAGGAGAGAGTAAGGAAGAGAGCCAATCTGTAGGAACCAGAACTGCCGATGCAAATAGCCTAGAGAACACTGTAGGTCGAGGTGAAACCCAGGAATAAAGGGGGAGTCCTATGACCTACAGGAGACGAGGGAAAGGCAGAAAAATATGCAAGGCAGGAGTGGAGAGACAAAGTGTAATGCGAGGGAAAAAGGGCTCAACACGAGCCGAGAGGAAAACATGCGAGCGATCCAACCCGAAAGCCTGACGCGAGTAGGTTGCAACGCGCCGGCTTTCGGGTTGGATCTGCTGAAAAAGGTTCCTCCCCAGCGGCCGTCAGAGAAGCTAGACTGCTGCGGTGCCTTGTGTGGAGACGTGGCGGGGTGGCTAATGGCCGCTCCAACGCCATCGGCTCCAGACACGCCAACCGTGGCGGCGTGTGACAGTATGCCCCCCTCCATGGCCCACACCACCCGGTTTACCCAGATGGAGCCGATGGAACCGACGAGTCAACCTAGGTGTATGCACGTGGGACTCAGGTTCCCAGGAGTCCTCCAAACGGGGATACCCTTTCCAAGCCACTAAATACTCAAGCCGTCCCCTTTGATACCTGGAGTCTAGAATGCTGGATACCTCATACTCCTCAGGGGCGGCTGCTGACCCACAGGCATGGTTCTCCTTTGTTTTTAAGGGGTGTCTTTATCAACAGGTTGGAGTAGGGAGGAGTGAAACACAGGGTGAATCAGACGCAAACTCTTTGGGAGTTGTAATCTAAAGGCCACAGGATTTATCTGTTTGGTAATCTTGAAGGGACCTAGAAATCGGGGAGTGAGTTTAGTTGGATGAACCCATCGAGGTAAATACCTGGTGGACAAGCAGACTCGATCACCTACCGTCCAATTGGGACATGGTAATCGAGATTGGTCAGATTGTTCCTTATACCTCCTTCTCGATAAACGTAAACTCTGTTGGGCAGACTTGTGGGCAGAGGCTATCTCGGCTAAGTTAGACTCAAGCGTGGGCATATTGGAGAAGGACCTGAACATGGGAAGCAATCCCCGCTGGTGTATTCCGTAGGTGCAGAAAAAGGGACTGAGACCTGTAGTTGAGTGTTCGGAATTATTATATGCAAATTCTGCAATAGGTAGAAGGGCCACCCAATTATCTTGCACGCTATTAATGTAACACCTAGGATATTGCTCGAGAGAGGCATTAAGGCGCTCCGTCTGCCCATTGGTCTGCGGATGAAACCCAGAAGAAAGGGCACGTTCGATTCCCAAACGCTGACAGAGTGCTGCCCAAAATGGAGAGGTTTATTGACTGCCCCGATCGCTAATAATATTCTCAGGTAACGCATGTAACCTGGAAATATCCTGTAGGAATATTTCCGCCATGGCTGAAGCGGATGGCACTCCTGGCAGTGGGGAGAAGTGAGCAAGCTTGGTAAAGGAGTCCACTGTAACCATTAGACACGTACAACCCTGAGACAAAGGTAAATCTACAATAAAGTCTGTCGAGATATGGGACCAAGGCCGAATAGGTGTCTCTGGTTGTTCTAAAAGGCCTTAGGGTTTGTGAGTCGGGTTCTTATTTCGGGCGCAAGTCTGACAAGCTCTACAATACCTTTTGACGTCCTGAGAGAGAGTGGGCCAGAAGAAGGAACGGGAGATAAGTTCCAAAGTACCCCGTACTCCTCTATGACCTGCTGTCACATGGTCGTGACCCCAGCCTAAGATCTTCAACTGCAAGGCTCTAGTGGGGATGAACAATCTCGGTCCTACTAACAACAGCCCGTCGGACCATCAGGCCTGGTGTTGTTGATTCCGAGGTACCCTTGCTTCCAATTCGGGCGTAGTGACCATCCTGACCTCCTGGAGGAAGGAGGAAACCAAGCCTACAATACGGTTCATAGGAAACATGTACTCTGGCGCAGGAACTGTCTGTACTTCAGGGGCATCACGCCTGGATAAGGCATCTTCCAGGCTGTTTAGGGTACCGGGAATATACGTTATGGTCAAATCATATTGGCTAAAAAAGTGAGCCCAGCGTGCTTGTTTCGAATTAACACACTCCATATTCCTGAGGATTTGTAGGTTCTCATGATCCGTGCGTAGTGTAAAATGATGAGAGCTTCCTTGTAGTAGGTGTCTCCATTCCTCACAGGCAGCCTTCAATGCTAGCAATTTCTTCTCTATCACAGAATAATTTCTTTGACTGGTAGTAAGGGTTTTAGAGAGGTATGCCACTGGATGTTCCTTCCCATCTCTGACCTGAAGAAGAACTGCTCCTAAGGCCCTAGCCGATGCATCTGCCTCTACTATGAAAGGCATGGTTTGGTCTGGCTGGCACAGGACCGGAGCAGTACAGAACTTCTCTTTGAGTGTCATAAAGGCTTGGTTTGCTTGTTCCGTCCAGAGAAAGGGTTGTGAATCCTTCTTGAGTAGGGCAGTGATGGGTAAAACGATCTGAGAAAATTGTCCGATAAACCTCCTATAGAAGTTGGCCAACCCCATAAATCCCTGGACCTCCTTAAGAGAAGCAGGAGTGGGCCACTCCAAGATAGCCGAGACCTTCCTCGGGTCCATGGTAATGTCTTCTGGTGAAAGAATATAACCCAGATACAGAACTGATGTGGCATTAAAGAGACATTTCTCCGGTTTGACCAACAGATGTTGGGATTGAAGACGATTGAATACTGTCTTTAGGTGCTGGGTGTGTTCTTGTGGTGTGTGTGAAAACAACAGAATGTCGTCAAGGTAAACTATGGTATTTAAAAAAAGTACATCCGAAAAAAGACGGTCCATGAAGCGTTGAAAGATGGCTGGTGCGTTGACTAATCCAAAGGTCATGACCCGACACTCGAACAGGCCAAAAGGCATCCTGAATGCCGTTTTCCACTCATCTCCTTCTCTAATACGGAGGAGATGGTAGGCACTCCGTAGATCCAATTTAGAGAAGACTAAGGCGCCTTGAACTGCCTCTAAGATGTCGGAGATGAGTGGCATCGGGTAGCAGTCCTGAATAGTGACCTTATTCAGGCCTCGATAGTCAATGCACGGTCTAAGTTCTGATGAATCCCGTTTGGGTATGAAAAATAACGAAGCTCCTGCTGGGGATCTTGATGGTCGTATGAGACCGTTAGTTAGATGAGAGTCCAGGTAGGTGCGAAGGACCTTTTTCTCTACCAAGGATAGAGGAAACATGCACCCAAAGGACACCAAAGCATCGGGTAGCAGTTCTATGGCACAGTCCACCGGACGGTGCGGATGCAGGTCCATAACGGAGCTTTCCTTGAATACTTCTTGGTATTCGTATAGTTCAGAAGGGATACAATAGACTTCACATACTTCCTTATGTTCTGGAGTAAGTATTTGTACGGATTCCACTTACGGTTGTGTAAGACAACTCTGTTGACAAAAATTCGGGTCGGATTGTGTTTTCTAAACCATGGAATTCCAAGAATAATAGGACAATGAGCAGCTTGAATAAGATCAAACTGCATCTGTTCAGAATGTTGAAGGATGGTCACAGTTAGAACCTCCTTAGACTGGGTGATCGGTCCGTAGGAAAGGGGGGTGCCATCAACTCCTTCAACCTTCTGGGCATCTTCACGTTGCAGAAGGGTGAGTTCTTGTTTGTGGGCCCATACCGTGTCCAAGAACACCCCTGCGGCCCCACAATCAAGCAGTGCCATAGTGGTAAGTTCCGCGTGTCATGTCTTGAGTTGAATAGCCACTGTCATGAGGCGTGAATCCATCGTTGTGACTTGGGATGTAACAGTTACAGTAACATAGGGACTGGGAGTTAGACCTCGGATACTAGTCCCCATTAAATCCGAGGTTGGTCGTTTCCCGCCTGCCTAGGAGGTACGTCTGGGCAGTTCCGTTAGAGATGTGAATTGGATCCGCAATACATGCAAAGTCCGGTATCTCTCCTTCGTTTTCTCTCCTCGGGTGTCAGAGGGGGCCGGGTGGATCCAATCTGCATTGGTTCTTCCTTACTGCTCAAGGACGGCACAGGAGGTAGAGAGGAGGTCCCAAGGGGATGGGTGACTGGGGTCTTATGCTTCCTCCTTTCTGCTCTTCGCTCTGACAGCCGATGTTCTATCTGTAATACAATCGACATCAGATCCGATAGAGTTGAGGGACGAGCGATACGTGCTAGCTCGTCCTTAATCTCCTCCTTTAGACCTCGGTGGAATATAGTATTCTGGGCCTGTTCCGGCCATCCTGCTTCTGTAGCCAGTCGCTTGAAGGTAGATATGTAGGAAAGTAGGTCATTGGATCCTTGCTGTACTTCAAGGAGCTCTTCGGCTGCTACATGGGTAATATCAGGTTGTTCGAATGTCTGCTTGAGCAAAGACATAGTCGCGGATGACCGGGTTGTTGGATGTCAATAAAGGGGTAGCCCATGCTAGGGCATTTCAGGTCATATTTGACACCATGAAACCCACCTTAGTATGGTCCGTGGAGTAGGTCTGAGGGCGAAAGGCAAAGTAGACGGAACAGGCTACCAGAAACTCCTTTAAACGTTTTGGGGTTCTGTCAAATTTGCCCGAGGATAAGGCCATGGGAGGTAAGTCTTATTCTTGAGGTTCGCGGTTGGAGACCAGCTGCCTGAGTGCAGCGTTCTCAGCTTTAACGTTCTGCAAGTCCACGTTCATAGCCTGAACGGCGGCTACCAGCTCCTGAAATTGCTCGGGAGTAGCCATTGGCGTCGCAAACTATCAGGGTCCGCCTCCTCTGCCCCCGGTTCTAAGTCACTCCAAACCCTTTCCTCCTCACCTGTGAGTTCTAGCTCCGAAGTTCCGCCGAACCTCTTCTTCCACAGTTCCTCCTTCTTTTCTTTTTTTTGTAGATAGGGTCTGCCCCGAAAGGAAGCCACCCTGACCCCCAATAGAGATGGTCCGAGGGGCCCCTCCTCCGGTTCAGACCAAAAAGGGGAAAAAGCTGTTAGGCATAAATAAAACCTGGCTAGTAGTCTTTGGCGATATTTCCTGATGGGTTCTTTTGGTGAGATGCAGTTTATGGGATGGTAAGTAGTCTGGGGAACAGCCGGAGAGAATGGATAGGAGAGAGTAAGAGAGAGAGCCAATCTGTAGGAACTAGAACTGCCGATGCAAATAGCCTAGAGAATACTGTAGGTCAAGGTGAAACCCAGGAATAAAGGGGGAGTCCTAGGACCTACAGGAGAGGAGGGAAAGGCAGAAAAATATGCAAGGCAGGAGTGGAGAGACAAAGTGTAATGCGAGGGAAAAAAGGCTCAACACGAGCCGAGAGGAAAACATGCGAGCAATCCAACCCGAAAGCCTGACGCAAGTAGGTTGCAACGCGCCGGCTTCCGGGTTGGATCTGCTGAAAAAGGTTCCTCCCCAGCGGCCGTCAGAGAAGCTAGACCACCGCGGGGCGTTGTGTGGAGACGTGGCGGGGCGGCTAATGGCCGTTCCAACACCATCGGCTCCACACACGCCAACCGCGGCGGTGTGTGACACAGGCACCCACGTACTTCTGAGTTGGACGTTCCTACAACCTTGGAAATGCCAGCAGTCAAAACCTTGCACACGACCATTTCTCAAACCTTTAAAAGGGCAGTTGAACACCTACTTCAAGCTAAGAATCGCCAAAAGAAGTTTGCTGATCAACACCGCGCAAAGACCCCCAACTACCAAGTGGGAGACAAAGTCTGGCTGGCTTCTAAACACGTGTCCATTAAAGGAACCTGAACTTTCCGTCCAAGGAAAAGATACCTGGGTCCATTCACCGTCACCTCTGTGATAAATCCTGTGGCGGTCAGACTAGCTTTGCCGACAAACATGCAGATTCATCCTGTGTTCCACATGTCTCTCCTTAAACCTGTTCAACCTGGGACCCGGGTAGCAACGCCTCCGCAGCCAGTAGTAGTCGCCGGGGAGCCAGAATTCAAAGTCAAGGACATCCTGGATTCAAACTACGTCAGATCCAAATTATACTACTTAGTAGACTGGAAGGGGCATGGTCCACAAGACAGGACATGGGAGCCTTGTGGGTACATCCATGCACCTTGCTTGCTTAGACGATTTCATCAAAACCATCCAAACAAACCAGGACCAGACAGAAGAGCCACCTTGAGGGGGGCCTTGGGGGGGGGAGTGCTGTCATGATTCCTGCCCCTCATGTCCCCAGCACTCCAAGATGTCAGGTTGGAGCCAGGCCACCATCACCTACATGGCCCTCAAGGGCCTCTCCATCCCTCCAAAGACCCACTTGGAGTCAGACTTGGCGCTTGTGGCACCAGACTCACTCAGTCTCATAGGATAACATTGGGGATTGGAGTTCTAGTGCATTGATGGGGATAAGATGGATGCCCCCACATATTTCAGTTTCCAGAACTGCATGTGCACTCTAGTCTTTTGGGTGTGGTTCAGCCCAGAGACACCTGGGATACCCAGAGACTATTTAAGCCATGCCCATGCTTTGTGTTTTCTGCACCTGCAGCATGACACTCACCGTGTTCGGATCTGTCTCCAGTAGGCCTGCATCTTTCTTCTGCGTTCAGCTCCTGCAAGAACAAGAACACTGTTAGGAACAGCCTTACCTTGCGGCTCTTCTGCTGCCCATCATTCATCGCTTCTTCTGTTCTGCGGGTATCTTTGGTGGTGTCATTCCCATCCCGGCACGCCGCTTCCTAAGGAAAAGGGAAAAGAACAGAAAAAAGGCATTAGTAAGTATTCAGCAAATCTTCGCTTATTTTTAAAGACTGTACGAGCTTCAAACGCTTACCTGAATCCCAGCCGCTCTGGGGGAACTCTGTTTCTGGAACCTCTCATCCATCTGCAAGAGGGAAAAGACACTCCAAGCTAGCGTTGAATCATCTAGAGGCGCCGCATACCGCGCTTACTCACCGCATTTCTTCTTCATAACCAGTATCCAAGCTGAAAACGTCGCGGCACCTAAAAGACACAGAAAAAGAACTCAGTTCAATACAAATACAAAAGGGTTGCATCGCGCATTGTGCTCTCACTCACTTTCAGCGCTACTCATCTTAGCAGCACGTCGGCATCCCCGGACGCCGGCCATCATCTAAGGAAGTAAAGCAACGAAGTTAGAGAACTGTTTAAAAGACTCATTATACTTACCTGTCGGACTCTTGCCAGTGAAGTAACTAGGCAGCAACAAGCCCGCATCAATCAACGCGCCCCTGCGCTGAAAGCAGGACGGAGAGCACACTTTCCAAGAAAACAAGGCCCAGTCTCCAGTTGAGTGGACTCCAGGGAAGGGTTTGAGGTCGTAAGAGGTCAGACAGGCTGACTGACGTCCCCCTGGATACCAGGTGAGCGTTACAGTAAACTGGTTATTCTTACACTAGAGGATGACTATGAATACATGAATACCACACAGGAACACAGCCACTTGATCAGGGTGACTGCCTGCAGAGGAGCTTGCCTTCTTCAGATGAAAAACTTTCAGCGCAAATATAGTTTTAACAATACTAGTACAGGAGGAAGATAGGATGGTTTGGATGGAGAGTTCAGACAATTCAAAAATACTCCTAACAACACAGGTATGGAATACAAGATAGGATGGGTTTAAGATAGGGATTGACTATGGAAGGTACATATGCTAGTGACACAGTTCTTTCTATAGATACTCACTAGATATGTTTTTAAAAGGAACCGTCAGGATTCTGGTCAGGGAACTGGATCTGGTTTTAGGACAGACTGCTGGGCACATCGGATTGGGCAGCATCAAGGCGCTCTGTTCACCGCACAGCACCGGACTGGATTGGATCTGTATTGGCACTCTGGTCACAGCACGGCACAGGATTGGATTGGATCTGCCCTTCTTGGTTATGATGGAAATTATTTTCAGCAGGTAAGCAGTACAGCACAGCCCAGCTGTCTTTTGGTTCCCCTTAGAATTGTGGGATTTTGGTTCTGGAGTTTGAGGCCTAGCTGAATGTGGTTCAGCTATGCAATGGGTCTTCCTGCTTTGCCAAGTTTCTGGAGTCTGAAGCAAGGAAGATGTAATGTTCAGCAGCAGGGTGCTCCGCCAGCATCGGGATAGTGAGTGAATCTGTGTGTCCTTATCTGCCCTCTGCTGTCTCTATTTATGCTATGAGGGGTGTGTGTGCTGGTTTAGCCTAAGCTCGCCCCTTTGACAGGAGATTGGTCAGAGTCTCCTCTCTGCCTTGATAGGAGGAGATAAACAGTGTGTCACCTTTATGGTGTGGGTTTATGAGGCTTAGAGTCCACCCCTAGCCTCTTGAACACAAAATCTACTTTTGACACAAGACATATTTACACGTGAGTAACCTCTATAACAATCACATAGATAGATTACATATTTTGTATAGCAGCTACTCCTCAAAACCCCGTCGCTGTGGGATATTGTGTCTGCTTTTCACCGAATTTCGCCCTTTTCATCAGGAACACAATGAGCCTCATTACGAGGTTGGAGGCAGCCATGGAGCTATTAGCTCCATGGCTGCCTCCAAAACCCTACCGACTCCGCCCTGGTGAATGGAGCAATTACCGGTCCATTCCAAGGTTGGCGGGACCGGTAATTCCCCATTCACCAGGGCCCTTCCCCATTCCCATTTGAGCCCCCATAGGGCTCAATGGGAATGGGGAAGGCGCTAATAACGGTACTGCAAATTGCGGTAATGTTATTAGCTCCAGAGTCCCTTTGCAGGTCCCGTCCTTAATGCCTGGAAAAAACAGGAGTTAAGGGAGGACCCGCAAAGGGAACTCGTAGTAGGGCGGTAAGGGATCCCTTACCGCCCACCTCGTAATGAGGCCCAATGTCCAATTTATCAGCAAATTTCTATAAGTGTGCGCGTATAACTGTCAGGTTTTGATTGTCGTGAAGAGTATGAATACCTCCGTCCACAAGTACTGCAGAGAGAGAATACAAGATTACTCCCTATCCAGTCTTGAGGCCACAGGTGGGTGATCCTCGAAGCCCGGAACCGTGGAACGTTGATAGCCACAAGGCCGTTGCAAAGGAAAGCGTTAATTAGCACCAGATGAGCACGGTACCAGTAAGATCACTTGAATATACAAGAACAGCTTACCTAGCAAGGGAGATGGTGTGGCTGTACCCCCAGGGGCTTAGTATATTGTTCCGTGGGAGGGGCACGTGAGCTGGTTCCCCGATGACAGATGGGCGAGGAACAATGGCCTGGGAACCAACCCCAGCCGACTCGCCTGTAGTGAAGTCTTTGAACGGACCAAAACCAGAGACCAGAAGTTCGGAGTTAGCAAGAACAGAAAAGCGCCAAATCCAAGAAGGGTAATCCAAAGCAGTTTAAGTTACCAATCCAAGGTCTGATGATCCGTTGAGGTAGCAAACAACCAAAGGACAAAAACCAGAGCAAGTCTGTGAAGAATTCCGAGTTGTAAATCCGTGAAACAGGTAAGTCTAGATCGCCGTACAGAGCTCTTGAGAACAGCTGTGAAGCAAGGATTTGCGAGCAGTTCAGTGTTAAAATAGAGAACGCCTCCGTGTCACGTGAACCGCAAGAGGAACAGGTGAGTGCATCACGTGACCCTCGAGGGAGACACATGATCGCGAGTTCAGCATCTCACGTTGCGGAAGCGGCTGTCCGGGAATGCCGTCCCGCAGGCACCATGCGAGACACCAACGAAGGAACGGAGAGTTCCATGAACGAATGTTGCATTTGTGCGCTTGAATACAGATGCAGTGGCCCTGTGGGTGAACCTGCTGCTCACGTGACACCCTCCTCTCGTGAATGGCAGGAAGGGAGGCTGTAGGTAGTGTGAATTCAGTGTGACCCCTGGATTTGTTAGATGCCTGCGTGTGGTGCAAGGTGGAAGGTAAGGAGATCGTGACAATAACATGGGCATAAGTGTACAAATTATAAAGTTTCATACTTCTAGCAGAAATACATTTGGTGTAAAATCACATTTTCTGACGTTTCTTTCCAGAACATGTCACACGATCTTTCTGCCTCTTGAAATGTGCAACCAAAATTTAGATTTACAATTCTGTTACTTGTGTATTTTTGACAATTTTAAGTGGTAAGTTAGAAGCTGTTCGGGTCCGCCTCTTTTTGTCTCCCTGCAGTTCAGAAGCAGTCTGCTCCCTGTTCTCTTGGCAGAGGCCATTTTATGACTGTCCTCACACCTAGCATTTCCTGCTTTGTAGTTTGCCATTGTTTCCTTCCCCACTGCAGGCCAGGGTCTTCCCAAACCCTATAATTATCGCTTTGGTGTGATTTCCTGGTGGAAGGAGAGGCCTTGCCTCTGTGAGGAAAGCTGTTATTCCAGTTTGGTAGCTTTAGCCAGCTTACTTTAATTGTTACTTCTCCAGCATTGGATCTTTCATGGATTCACATGCTTAGAATATTCACTGTCGTCAGGCTGGGAATCTTCGGTATATTTATTAAGATGTTTTACATAGGAAAAAATGTCAACACTTCTGTATCCCATCTACGTAGTTTTGGGCTGCGTACGCCTGACCCAATTGGACGTAGGGGTATAAATAGCCCCGCCCCCACGGCTCCCTTCAGATTTCAACCGTCTCCAAAGTAGCGGGAGCACCTCGTTTTTGTTTCTACTTCTGTACAAGGTTGAATTCTACTTTTGAGAGTGTTTTCGTTAAAATGTCAGGAAAGGTGCTGTTCCACCCGTGTGCCACGTGCGGACTGAAAAAAGTCTATGAAGGAGATGGGCACATGGATTGCTTGTACTGTCTACACCCACACCACTCGGCGGACAGTTGTGAGATCTCCAAAGGTTTCTCACAGAAAACGCTAAAGGATCGGACTAGACGTCTGGTGACGTGGCTAAATGAAGGAACCTACCCTTCATCGGAGGTAGGATCAGCGCACAGCCTAGCATCCAGGCCTAAGTCATCGAAGGCAGAATCCCATTGCCGGTCGGTGCTGGCAGAACCTCTGACGAAAAAAACGCGATCTATGGAAAAGCGACCCTCAGAGAAACACCCGGCGAAGGAATCTTCGTCAAAACATGGGCAGGATCGCCATCTAAGAAAGTCTTCTTCTTCATCTTCGTTGGAAAAAAGGAAAAGATCCTCTGAAGACCTCCTCCTCAGGAGACCATCATAGGTCTTCCTCGAGAAGAGACTCGGCGAGGCATCGATCTTCATCAAAAAAGGCGGGATCGCCAAGAGAAGCTGCGTCACAGCCTACAACATCGTCGAATGAGGCTCTGTCATTGACGAGATTGTTACCGTCGACGCAGGTAACACCTGCATTGGCCCCGGTGAATACAACAGCGACAATAGACGTCTCCACATTGACATCGTCAACGGTGGGCACTCCAAAGGCATGGCAGGCGGAGGTGTAGGATGTGGTTCTGCCAGAGGCCTTATTACAGCCAGAGGCGGCCTTCTCAATATCATCCATGGAGGAGGATCGAGAGCAGATCGCTGGTCCAGCAGATCTAGGATTGCAAGGGATTGGTTTGTTGACGGTTTCGGGAGGGCAAAGTGCCCCCGATTCATCATCTTTATTGAACCCTCAATCTGTACTATCCTTGCAAGTGTTGTCCACGCTACAGTCCCTTCTGAAGCAGTTGAATGCAAGGCTACCCCTCGTGGGTGCACCTTCGGGGATGCCGGCGATGCCTACCGATGACCAACCGGGTCCTTCTACGCGGTTGACGGGGAATCCACCCTCCCGTCCACTTAGCGAGGAACCACCACGCACATACCCGGAGGAAGGGGAGTTACAAGATTCAGAGTCAGAACCTAGAGACTCTTTTTCGGATGTTTCATCATCCCCCTCGAGGGATCCTACATGGGAGTCAGAGGCGGAGATGGAAACACCTAGAAGCCCGGCTCAAGCGTCGTCGCCAGACGACATCAGCGCTTTTCACCCGATGATGGGCAAAGCCTGTATTGAGTTTGGTCTGACCCCTGAAGAAGAAAAGAAGGAATGCTTCTTGTTCGACCATATGGGGAAAAGAAGGAAGCCAGTCTTCTCAGTTCCCATTCTGGACCACGTCTGGCAAGAAGGCTTGAGGACCATGCGCCACCTGTTTTCCGAACCAGCAATAAAGGGCAGATTAGAAAAGAAATTCAAAGCTCCAGACTCTACGCCTAAATGCTTGACCGTTCAACATTCTCCAGAGTTGGTAGTGCGACGGCAGCAGCTAGGAAGGCCAGCTCGCAGCACAAATGTTCTAGTCCTCCGGATAACGAGGCTAGGAGACAGGACACGTTTGGCAAGAAGGTTCTATCCGTAGGAGCGACGACGGTTGAAGAAGCTAACTCGCTGGCAATTATGGCAAGGTACAACAGGGTGATGTAGCATCGTTTGGCCCCCTTCCTGAGGAGCATAGAAAGTTGTTAGGCAGAAACCTGTGCAGTTCCCTCTGGGACCACTGCAAAAGATTTAGGACTACAGGTGTTTGGCAGTAAACCCACTTGGTAGCAGTCTGTACCACACAGATTCACTTGGTAGCTGTGGCTGAGCAGTCAGACTTCCCTCAAGAAGAGTTAGGCAGTATACAGAGTATTCACAATAGGTCAAAAGAACATAGTAGAACAAGTAAACACTGACCAGGGCTTGGTGTAAAAGAGATATAATTATTTATTTAAAACCACATCTAGAAAAACACATAGGCACTAATAGTAAGCAATTCAAAAACACGGTCACTAAAAGATACACACTCCCTTCAAAGAATATTAGAAAAGTCTTAAGTAAAGCCCCACTTATTTTCAGACAGTGGTGAGCGCTTAACGTAGATGGCACTCTAATAATGTGTTTTAAAAGGGAGAGAAAAGCAGAGAATAAATTGAAACAGATCCCAACACTTTTTCACGAACACAACAAGAGAGGAAGGCAAAGTAACACCTTGAGTTTAGAGTCAGTAGGCCGGATCCACTTTAAGAGGATCAAAACGAAATGTGTCCAAGGTCACACGGTTGCAGTGCACAAAAGTCTTGTAACGGTTCAAAAAGGAGTTGGCCCAAAGAAAGGGACCAGTTAGAAGGTCAAGGCGGCCAGCCCAGTCCAGAAGGTTAAGGGGTTATTATTACCTTGTAGCAATCTTTAGAAAGGGAGGCCTGGTGGACACGGTACCTTAAAGTGGTGAGAATACTCCAGCGGGGGCAGTTGTTCCTGGCAGCAGATGCAAGTTGGTGCTTCGTCCGGGGGAAGAGAGGATTTCGTCGGGGAGGAAGACAGGAGTCCGTTGCACTGCCAGGGAAGAAACCAGCCGCGGAGTTCTCAATTAAAAGGAACGGTCCTTTAGTTCGCGGTCCAGTGGTAAGTGGCTATCCGGTTGCCAGGGTGCTTGGCACGGGCAATTCGTCTGGGGTGCGACGAGAAGAAGGTAAACTGGTTGTGCCCACCAGTCAGGGGAAGAAGCCTCTCCATCCGGGAGATCTTCTCTGTCGTCGGGAAGTGGTGAATTGGTTCTGCAGGGCTCCATCGGTGGTGTTGTCGTGGTAGGTCGGCTCAGCTTCTCCCTCGTCGGATTCTAAGGTCCTGTGGCGACTTCTGAAGTTCCAGTCCCCAAAGCCCTGCTTTTATGCAGAAAACCCCCATTCACTCAGCCTAGCTGTCACTCAAACATGCTAAGTGGTGAGCCGGCCGGCTCACCACTTGGGCCAATCACACAAGAGTGCGACCTGAGTTACCAAGGTAACTCAGTCCAGGGTGCCTAAACCCCCTCCAACACACCCTGTGGTACCCAGACAGAGTGGCACCACTTTTGGAGGCTTCTGTGGAGAAGCCTGCCAAAAAGTGGAACAAAGGGCTCGACTTGGGTTGGAGTCACAGAAGAGAACACAAACGCCATTTTAGAATCGAGTCTTGGCAAAAAATACCAACAGGAGAATTAATATTAATTAAATAAACTGCCGGTATGTTCGAGGCTATGAGAATTAAATAATTAAAGTTGGTAGCCTCGAACAATGGCAAAATCCCATAGGAAAATATTTGCGGTCGAATATAAAAAGTCGTTTCCATTGCCACCAGCCAAAACTCGATCAGGGGGGACGGAGACGTGCCCCCTCGACTAACAGACCCCGGGGCAATCGAATTGCCCCGACCAGTACATCCACAATATGATGGTTTGTACTGGTTTCTGTTAATAATTTGGGACTAGTAAAGCCAATGGTGACTTTACATGCCCTGGGAGACAGTAGTCAGTCCCAGGGTATGGAGTCTATGGTGGGGTGTCACTATGACACCCCTGTGTTACTGCATGGAGGGTGCTGTGTAACACACATAGGAAAAACACATGAGACCCTATGGAGTAAAGGACCCCATAGCCCATAAAACACATTACCAGTCAAAGGAATACCATAAATCATGTCCAAGAGTGGGAGAAAAAGAGTCTCACTCTTGGCAGGAGGAAAAAACAAACTCCAGAAATCCAGCAAAGCTGCTGGGGGACTCACTAGGTTAGGAAATTCTCCCTAACAAAAGTCAGCTATGTTACTGGTCCGTGAGGGGGAAGAGGCATCGAACCACTCGATTAATATTGCCGTGGACTTGGCGCAGTCCGGGTTCAAACAAATAAACAACAGAGTGATTTTGAGAAGGCAAGCCTGGCTGAAATGTACCAACTTTAGACCAGAGGTCCAGTATAAGGTGCTCGATATGCCGTGTGAGGGTGACCAACTGTTCGGAGAGAAAGTGGATGAGGCCTTAAAAGGTATGAAAGAAGATACGGACACGGCCAGGTCGCTAGGAGCCCTGCAAAGTGGAAGAAACTTTCAATCTTTTCGTCCCTTCTGCGCAGCATCAGGAAATTCCTGCTTTACCGCATCTAGAGACCGAAACTTCAGTAGGCCATCACACTCCTCCCAGAATTATAGGCATGCGGTCCAGGCAACACAAAGAGGCTGAAACTATCAGGCTTCGAGAAAAAGGGGATATTCCTCGTCAGCAAAAGACAGACAGTCAAAGTTTCAACAATGACAAGTTTCAGGACGTCATGGGAGGAAGGGTATCTCGTCGTGTCGACGAGTGGGAAAGTATAACAACAGATCACTGGGTATTGGACACGATAAAACTAGGCCACTCGTTGCAGTTCAAGGAAACGCTGTCACAAATTCCACCTGTGTATTCGGTGCAACCTCATCTTTGCATATTACAACAAGAAGTGGAGCTTATGCTGCAAAAAGGGGCTGTAGAATTCGTCCCGGTGGCCGAGAGAGGCAGGGGAGTTTACTCTCGTTACTTCGTGGTCAAGAAACCCAACGGAAAGTGGCGACCCATTCTGGACCTTTGGGCTCTCAACAAGACCCTTCAGGAGGTCATTCGATCCGTACAGCCGGGAGATTTTCTGGCGTCGTTAGACCTTCAAGACGCATATTTTCACATACCTATGCGTCGATGACACAGAAAGTTTCTGAGGTTCGTAGTCGGTCGGAGCCATTACCAGTTCAAAGTACTTCCTTTTGGACTAAAGTCATCTCCCAGGATGTTCACGAAATGTTTGGCTCCAGTGGCAGCTTGGCTGTGAAGAAAAGGTCACCACGTTTACCCTTACCTAGACGATTGGCGGATAAGGGGCTCGTCTCCGACCATAACACAGTCAAGCCTAAAGGTCACCATGCAACTTCTGAAACGCTTGGGTTTTGCAATCAACATCAAGAAATCCTCATTAACGCCCTCAAAGAACTTGGTACTTCTGGGCGCAGAATTCCAAACTCAATCAGGGCTAGTGAAGCCCTCCTTGGAAAGAATTCAAAAACTAACACAAAAGGCGAAAGAATGGAAAGTGGGCACCAGTGTCACAACCTAGGTATGGTATCCCAGTTGCCGCAGATACTACTCTCCCAGTTCCGGAAAAGTATCCTTCTGTCTTCGAACACGAAAGTCTCTAACGTGATATGCCAAAGACTTCCCTCCCAAGAGCTCAGCCTACAATGAATCTATTCCACCTGTCAGGCTGAGGGCTTGAATGAAAAGGCAGGAGCAGACTCAGCAGAGCTAAAGGAGGGAAGAACAGAGCAGATGTTCAGAATGCAGCCAGGTATTGCCGAATCAACAGCAAACAACACCCCCCAAGTACCCACTCTTACCTGTTCCGTAGCAAAATGTACCAGTAACCTACTAGTAATGGACACAAAGGGGGATTCTTATATCAACGGTGAAGGAGGAGTGCACCAGTGTCTCAGGACTTCAGTGCTGCAAAGCGTCCCAAGAAGATATCCACAGGGTTCCAAAGTAGAGTCAGCAAAGCGTTCCAAATCAATATATCCACAGTGTTCCGAAATAGACTCAGCAAAGCGTCCCAAAGAATATCCTAAAGTGATCCAAATCAAATTCAGCAAAGCGTCCCAAAATGTCCAAAGCAATCCAATTGTAGATTCAGCAAAGCGTCCAAATTAAACAGTGTCAAAAAAAATGAATGTTGAAGTAAACAAAATGAAGGGCAAAGGAAATAAGCGTTACTTCACGCTAGTTCCTTTATTTTCGTGTTCGAGTATATTAAGCGTCACAGCCAAAGGACTTTAACAAGTGGAGGTCGAGATGCAAGCCGAGTTCAAGGATTCCGGGGAAATCAGTCGAACAGGGGCGGGCGTTGGAAAACGGAAGGGAAGGCAGGGGCGAAGGTTTGGATTTAGCACAGGATTCAGGATCAAACAGGAGTCAGGAAACAACGCTCGAAACTAACACAGTTTAGGAGCGCTGGGCACTCGAACAGACAGTACTAAATACGGTCTTCAGAAGACACGGCAACGTGGTGTGTGCGTGTCAGGTGACTAACGTAGCAGGAAGATGGGAATTGTAGTTTAACGGGTTCTGTGTGTTGAAGAGCGCTCATATAAATGCCACGGCAATTTCCAACAAGAACGGGATGTGACAGTACCCCTCCACAAAGGGCGATTACTCCTGTGCCCACACAAGCGATGTAACCAGAAAGCACGCAACAAACGGGGTGCACTCAGATTAGAGGCTGGCTCCCAGGACCTGTCCTCTGGGCCATACCCCACCCAGTCAACCAAATAGGACCGAACCCCACGACAGAGGCGGGTGTCTAGAATGGCACGCACCTCGTATTCATCCTCACCACGGACGGTAAGTGGGGCCGGGATGGGAGGCAATCGGGTGCCAGGTACAAAAGGCCGAAGCAAGGAGACATGAAAGATCGGGTGCACTCTCCAATGTGCTGGGATGTCCAGACGAACAGCAACGGGGTTGAGACACCGCAGGATCGTGTAAGGACCCACAAAACATGGTAAAAGTTTCCGTTTACCCCGAATGGCCAGGTGCTTTGTTGAGAGCCATACACGGTCCCCACAGGAATAAGGAGGAGCCGGAGCACGCCGCTTGTCCGCCTGTATCTTGGTGCGATGTTGCGCAGTTTGTAGATGTGCCAATACAGATTTACGGATGGCAATCAATGAATCCCTAACTGCATTGACTGCAGGAACTTGCCGTAGGGAAGGCAAAACAGGTGGAAGGGTCCTTGGATGCAACCCATATAATGCATAGAACGGAGAACAGCCAACCGATGAGTGCAGGGAGTTGTTATAGGCAAATTCCGCGGCACCTAAAACCGACAGCCAATTTGATTGATGTTGTAGACACAGACATCGAAGAAACTGTTCCATGGTGCCATTGGTACGTTCAGTCTGGCCATCCGTTTGGGGGTGGTAGGCCGAGGACAAGCGGGCATCAACACCCAATGAGGAAGTGAGAACGCGCCAAAAGCGCGAGGTAAACTGAGACCCACGGTCGGAAATCAGAATCGTAGGTAGACCAAAAAAGCGTACCACATGGTCAAAGAATAAGTTAGCTAATGTGGGAGCAGTTGGTATTCCCGAACATGGTATGAACCGAGCCATCTTGGTAAAGACGTCCACTACCACAAGAATTGTGTACATACCCCCGATACAGGGGAGTTCTACCACAAAATCCAGGGTCACCGTGTGCCATGGGTGCGGTGGTAAAGGCATACACATTAGAAGACCAACAGGTTTACCAGGTGGTCTTTTGCATTGTGTACAAACGGCACACCTACGGACGTATTGTTCGGTATCTTTCTTCATTCCAGGCCACCAGCACCAACGGTGCAAAAGATCGTAGGTTTTTGCCTGGCCAGGATGGGCTGCTAACGGGAGGTCATGGGACCATTCAAGGGCCTTCCGTCTGGTTTGGTTGTCAGGTAGGTATAGCAGACCTTTAACGTAGGGAAGTCCGGAGATCAGTTCAGCGTCCATTTCCTTCAGGACAGAAACATGATCCTTGGCCCATCTCCGTAAACTGACTACAATTGAGGGAGAGACCGAACAAACACATATAACAGCCCCTGATGGTAATACCGGGGTGGAATGTTTGACAGTTTCCGTGTCAGTACCAATGCGGGATAGGGCATCTGCCTTTCCATGTAATGGACCAGGGCGATATGTCACCGTGAAATCAAACATGGTAAAAAACAAATGCCAACGTATCTGTCTGGCGTTGGTGCATTTCACGTGCGACAAGGCCTGAAGGTTTCGATGATCTGTATACACAGTTGTCGGGTGTCTTGCGCCTAAGAGATGATGCCTCCACTCCTTGAACGCCACCTTGATTGCAAGGAGTTCTCTTTCCATAATCGTATAATTACGTTCAGCTGGGGTAAGTTTTCGAGAGTGGAAAGCTACTGGGTGTAGGCGTTGAGTAGCGAGGCAAACCTGCGAAAGTATGGCCCCTACTGCAATGGCTGAAGCATCCGCTTCCACGATGAATGGGAGAGCTGGATTGGGGTGCTGTAATACAGGAGCGGTGGTAAAAGCGTCCTTCAGGTTCCGGAATGCTGTTTGCGCTTCTTCATCCCACAAAAAAGGAACATTAGGACTAGTCAATCGAGTTAATGGGGCTACTATTTCAGAAAATGAGGCAATGAAACGCCTATAAAAATTGGCAAAACCCAAGAAGGATTGAAGAGCTTTTACTGAGCTCGGAACGGGCCAATCCAAAACTGCCCGAACCTTGGAGGTACACATGAGTACTCCTTTTTGGGAAATCTGAAACCCCAAAAACTCTACAGATGATGCATGGAACACACACTTCTCCAGTTTTGCAAAGAGAGAGTATTCCCTTAAACGAAGTAAAACAGAGCGCACATGCTGTATATGTTGGGGCAAAGTGTCTGAAAAGATTAGAATGTCATCCAAATAGACAACAACATAGCAATCCAGCATATCCCTGAAGATGTCATTTACAAAATGCTGGAATGTCGCAGGGGCATTACAAAGCCCAAAGGGCATCACACAATATTCATAAAGCCCATATTTTGACTTAAAGGCAGTCTTCCACTCATCTCCCTTTCGCATCCTCACCAAATTGTATGCTCCCGCAAGTCCAACTTGGTGAAGATAGTGGAGGAGGTCATTTTATCGAGGAGCTCAGTAATAAGTGGCAACGGATACTGGTTCTTCACCGTGACTTTATTAAGGGCGCGGTAGTCAACACAGGGGCGCAGATCCCCTTCTTTCTTTGGCACAAAAAATATTGGGGAGGCCGCTGGTGAACGGGACGGACGTATGTGTCCAAAACGTAAGGCGTTGTCAATATAGCTCCGTAGATGTTCTTCCTCCTTCTGTGTAAGGGAGTAAATTCGACCATGGAGAATTGCTGCTCCAGGTATCAGGTCGATGGGGCAGTCATAGCATCTGTGTGGGGGCAGTCTTTCCGAAAGACCTTTGTTAAACACATCAGAAAATTCCTGGTATTCCAAAGGGAGGACCGAAACGGGGTTAGATGACGTGGCATTGATAGATGGGAGGCAATCTACCATCGCCAAACAAGGGGACAATAACGCTACATTACGGGACGTAAAGCACCTCTGTATACAAAAAGAGGAGGAGAACCGTACGGTTTGTTCAACCCAGTCAATTACAGGATTGTGACTTTGCAACCAAGAAAGCCCCAGAATGATGCCGAATTGAGGGGCCGTGATAAGGTCGAAAGTGATGGATTCCGAATGTCCTTGTAATGTAGACATTTGTAGTGGTCCTGTTTGATCCGTCACATGTCCGGATATTAAACGTGAACCATCTACCGCATGTATTTCCTCAGGTCTTTCTTAAGGTAATATAGGTAGCCCGTAACGTTTGGCCAACTTAAGATCCATATAATTCCCGCTAGCCCCTTAGTCTATCATTACCGGATTGGAAAAGGTAATGACGCCGGGAGCCGCAAAGGACATGGCAAGGTAAACATGCGAAGACGGAAAACACTCACCCGGGCCTGGGATCATTTGACTCGTCCGGAAGGCCCGGTTCAAGGGCGAGTCCTGGCGTTTCCCGACGACTTAGCGGGTCTTTTAGGACACAGACGGATGTAATGGCCTGACTGTCCACAATAGAAACATAGATTATTCACCACCCGCCTTTCTCGTTCAGTTTTGGACAATGGACCCCTAATCGCCCCGATTTGCATAGGTTCAACTTCCCCCTGAGAAACAGGGGTACTTCCATCTGGTCGAGGGGTGTTGCGAATATCGGGATAGCGACGTTCGCCTCGTCTTTGCCGGAGTCGAGCATCGACTTGTAAGACTAAGTCTAGCAATTCAGGGAAGCCAGAAGGAAGAGCAGGTACCACTGATAGGGCATCTTTCAGGTCATCTGACAGACCTTTATAAAACACAGCCGATTTCTTCTGTTCTGGCCATGTGGTTTCAGCCGCTAATTGATTAAAACGGGCAAGATAAGTCAAGAGATCCGATTTGCCTTGACTGATAGCCAAGAATTCCAGATCCGAGGACTGTGCTTTATATCTCATATCAAACACACTGTTCATGGCTTGGATCAATCTATCGAAATCATACAGAGCCGGGTCATCTGCTTCTAGCAATGGATTAGCCCATGCTGCAGCAGTGCCACCCAGATGGGAAAGAACAAATGCCGCCTTTGTAGTAGCATCTGGAAATGCCAAGGGACGACAAAGAAAATGAAAGCGACATTGGTTCACAAAGGTCCGGTACATTTTGGGATCACCCAAAAAGCGTTCTGGCGGGGCCAAAGGGAATGGCCCAGGGAGGACTACTGGAACTGGAGCCGGAGGTGGTACAGGAGGAGGCGCCGCAGCCGCGGCGTCACCGAATTCCTCGTCATGGGGTAAGGGCTGCACAAAGCTCTGTAAAACATCCATGCGTTGATGTAATGTCGCATGTGCTGATGCCATATCGGTACGAAGAGCAGAAAAAGCCTGCATGAGGGCTGCCAATGGGTCTGACGCAGCCTCCATAACCGAGAGACGGTTTATAATTGAGGCTCCTAAATCTGTCACAACCTAGGTATGGTATCCCAGTTGCCGCAGATACTACTCTCCCAGTTCCGGAAAAGTATCCTTCTGTCTTCGAACACGAAAGTCTCTAACGTGATATGCCAAAGACTTCCCTCCTAAGAGCTCAGCCTACAATGAATCTATTCCACCTGTCAGGCTGAGGGCTTGAATGAAAAGGCAGGAGCAGACTCAGCAGAGCTAAAGGAGGGAAGAACAGAGCAGATGTTCAGAATGCAGCCAGGTATTGCCGAATTAACAGCAAACAACACCCCCCAAGTACCCACTCTTACCTGTTCCGTAGCAAAATGTACCAGTAACCTACTAGTAATGGACACAAAGGGGGATTCTTATATCAACGGTGAAGGAGGAGTGCACCAGTGTCTCAGGACTTCAGTGCTGCAAAGCGTCCCAAGAAGATATCCACAGGGTTCCAAAGTAGAGTCAGCAAAGCGTTCCAAATCAATATATCCACAGTGTTCCGAAATAGACTCAGCAAAGCGTCCCAAAGAATATCCTAAAGTGATCCAAATCAAATTCAGCAAAGCGTCCCAAAATGTCCAAAGCAATCCAATTGTAGATTCAGCAAAGCGTCCAAATTAAACAGTGTAAAAAAAAATGAATGTTGAAGTAAACAAAATGAAGGGCAAAGGAAATAAGCGTTACTTCACGCTAGTTCCTTTATTTTCGTGTTCGAGTATATTAAGCGTCACAGCCAAAGGACTTTAACAAGTGGAGGTCGAGATGCAAGCCGAGTTCAAGGATTCCGGGGAAATCAGTCGAACAGGGGCGGGTGTTGGAAAACGGAAGGGAAGGCAGGGGCGAAGGTTTGGATTTAGCACAGGATTCAGGATCAAACAGGAGTCAGGAAACAACGCTCGAAACTAACACAGTTTAGGAGCGCTGGGCACTCGAACAGACAGTACTAAATACGGTCTTCAGAAGACACGGCAACGTGGTGCGTGCGTGTCAGGTGACTAACGTAGCAGGAAGATGGGAATTGTAGTTTAACGGGTTCTGTGTGTTGAAGAGCGCTCATATAAATGCCACGGCAATTTCCAACAAGAACGGGATGTGACAACCAGGGTGTCAGTCAGAAAATACATGTCACTGCTGGGGGCCTTGGCGTCCTGTATTCCGTTGGTAAACAATTGCTGTCTCTTCATGAGGCCCGTACAGGAGTTTCTGGCAGACCGATGGTCCCAGAGTCGAGGCTTGTGGTCAGACAAGGTGAGCATCACCAACGACCTTCTGCGGGCACTTCAGTGATGGCAGCTCTAGGACAATTTGACGAGAGGGGTGTCCCTACAGGAACCGGATTTTCAAGCGACTGTGGTAACGGATGCATCGCTGAAAGGATGGGGAGCCCATCTAGGGTCCCCGCAAGTTCAAGGTCAATGGTCCATGGCAGAGTACACTCTTCACATCAACGTGCTGGAGTTAAGAGCGGTGCATTGGGCTCTGAAGTCCTTTCTACCGCACATATGAGCATCTGTTGTCAGAATACTAACGGACAATACAACGATGTTCTATCTCAAGAATCAAGGGGGTACATGTTCCAGGGCTCTCTCGAGCGAAGTTAAAAAAATATGGCATTGGGCCCCCGAACAGAATATGAGCATAATGACTTACCATCTTCCAGGGGTAAAGAATATACAAGCAGACTCGTTCATCAGGGAAATGAATCAACTGCAGGAGTGGGAACTGGACGATCGACAACTAGCAAGCATCTTCAGAAAATGGGGTCATCCATCCCTGGATCTGTTTGCAACCCGAGAGAACAAGAAGTGCACACATTACGCGAGCAGGTGGCCACAACCTGGATTGATGAGGGAGACGTTCTCCTTCCCATGGACGAACAGGTTCGCTTATGCGTTCCCTCCGTTTGCACTCATTTGGGGGACACTCCAGTGGATTCACAAGTACCCATGTCGGGTAATTGTAGTGGCTCCTTACTGGACGAGACAGTCGTGGTTCTCAGACCTTCTCCAGCTGTCGATAGCAGAACCAGTGAAGTTCCAGAAGATTTCGAACCTTCTATCTCAGGACAAAGGAGCAGTTTGGCATCACGATCCAGACTCCCTCAACCTGACAACCTGGCTCCTGACTTCTTTGAGTTTGGGGACCTGAACATTCCCTCGGAGTGTCGTCAAATCTTACAGGCAGCACGAGCTCCGTCCACAAACGCTTCATATGCAGGTAAATGGAAGAGGTTTTGTGTGTGGTGTAGGGATCATCCGGGGGTAGACCCCTTAAGCGTCGGAGCAGAACAGATTCTTCCATATTTGCTACACTTGGCGGAGCAAGGATTGACTTTTTCCTCCATTAAAGTTCATTTGGCGGCCATCTCGAGATTTACTCGGAAAAGACATTCAACGCTGCTGTTCAGCGATCGACTGGTAAACATTTCCTGAAAGGCCTGTTTCGGACTTTTCCTCCAGCCAAAAAGTTTCCACCTAACTGGACTCTCAATCTGGTACTGTCAGCGCTAATGAGGGCTCCTTTCGAGCCAATGTCATCGTCGTCGTTGAAGTTTCTATCATGGAAAATGGCCTTTTTAGTAGCCATTACATCAGCAAGAAGGCTTTCGGAATTACAGGCATTGGTCATTGATCCACCATACTTGCTGTTCTACAAAGACAAAGTAGAATTGGCAACCAATCCTCACTTCATTCCTAAAGCCCCAACCACATTCCACAAACATTCTTCTATTGTTCTACTAGCGTTCTTTGCAGCATCCTCTTCTGTGTACTTTTGCACCCAACCTTGCCATTATTTTCATGGCACTTTTGGAGGAAGAAAAAATCCTGTCAACATTCAATCCATTTAGGGGTCAAATCAAAGTGTACCGTCGATATATCGACGATATATTTATGATTTGGGAAGGCTCATCAACATCATTGACTTCATTTGTTCAATGGCTTAATGAGATAGACTTAGATATTCATTTTACTTTCGAATATTCAGCATACAGAATTCCTTTCTTGGATTTGTCTATCTTTGTCAAAGAAGGGCATCTCTGCACAGAATTACATAGGAAACCCACAGAGAGAAATACTACGTTGAAATACGAGAGCCAACATCCAGCTAGTTTACTTTGTAATTTACCATATGGGATGTTCTTACGGCTACGCCGTAACTGCACAGATATCGCAGATTTTGCTAAACATGCAGCGATTTTGGAAAAAAGACTATTAGAACGGGTTATCCAAAGAAACTTATAAAAAATTCCAAAAAGAGAGCTCGATATACCAACCGAGATCTTCTATTGACACCTAAGCGAGACATTGAAAAGAAAGATGAATTAGTATGTGTTTCAACCTTTTGTCAACATAGCAATGCTATTAGAGGTATCATCTTAAAAAACTGGCGAATCCTTAACACATCAGGAATATCTATACCCAGACCTCTATTTGCTTTCAAAAAAAGTAAAAATTTGAAGCAAAAGATTACTCGTGCCAGTAGAACTTTTCCTAAAGTGCATACAATTCGCGATACTAATTCCAACCCAGTGGTGGGACACTACCCTTGTACTTCATGTGTCGCATGTAAGTTTTCCAAAAAAACTATGTCATTTGAATCACAGACCAGAAAGTGGACCCTCCGCACTTTTACCACTTGTAAAAGTAAGAATGTTATTTATGCCATTCGCTGCCCATGTCAGTTGCTTTATGTAGGCAAAACAACTAGAGAAGTGAGTACCCGTATTAACGAACACCGTTCTAAGATTAGAACTCGAAATCTCAATGCTCCAATGGTAATCCACTTTATTGAGATGGGTCATACGGCTGACCAGGTGGAATGGTTTTGCATAGAAAAAGTATATGCACAAAATCAATCCCAACTATTAAAAAACTTAGATTACAAAGAACAAATGTGGATATTTAATCTAAAAACATTAACATTGGGCCTTAATACCCTGGAACCATGGAACTCGAGTAACTAAACACTACTCGTCATAATATTTGGCATCTTTGGACCGTGAGTCCCTCAATGCGAACTTATATATTTGTAATCTCCAGAGTACTGCACAAACAGGTTTCTGTGGAGGTTTATCTTATCACTGATTACCCTTTTGGCCCACACTCTTTCTACAATCTTCCTGTGGGGCTTTCCCACAGTTACCCCTGGTTAGTTGTATTTTGCCCATCGGCAGCAGTTATTACGTTATCTATTTGATCTATCATGTGTGGGCAAATGAGATATTGTCTTCGAGAAAAGACATTAAATGTTGTTTTTATAATATTTTCAGCACTTATTATAATGTGCATAAACTAAAATCTTGCCCATACATAACAGAGATTGTCTTTTTCTAAGTGTTTTGCTACAGCGCGCGTTATTTCCATATCTGCCGTGCTCTAATTACGGTCTTTTCCTCACGATCGTGTGGACACGTCGTGTAGTACACTATTTTTCTGCTGAATTACGCGCGTCTTTCTTCTAAGATCGTATGGCCACGTAGAACGTAGGCCAGTTCAGTTTGTGGTCACGTGGTTGATTACGTGATCACATGATGTTTTACACGCGTATATTAACATCTTTGAAACGGTGATACTCTGTTGCACGCTACTTTCAATTGGACCCAGCTGCTATACGGGTGACTAGCTGCCGCGAGAACTGGAGAGTTCCTTCGCTTAAGGTAAATACTCAGCTGCGTGGGTGTTTTTCCGAATCGTTTTTTGCCTTTACTGCATATAGAAGGGAGCCCCATATCTTTGGGTCTTCTATAGGCGATACCCCAGCAAAGTAAACTTGTGTGGAGTTAGATAGATTGAGCATTTTTAGTTTTATTTTAATTTTCGTTTTTGAAATTTCTAAAAAAGCAATCTTTTCAGTAAGCTAAATTCGATTAACCGCATTTGTGTAAATAATTAGATATTGCACATATCAGCTGGCTTTGGTTTATGAATTTATTTTATTAATTTGCAGTAGCTTCCTTTGGGTCTAGTCAATGATATAATTGTAAGAACAATTGGGCTCTTTTTTCACACACTTAAATGTTTGTGTCGTGTTTAGGCCCATATAATATCAGGCGCAGCCCTCCCTGGATCCGGGGATTCATCTTCACACTTATGGCCGCGGGTTGAACGAGTGTTTGGACATTCCTGGTAAGACCTGTTAGCTTACCCTTGTATATATTTTTTAAAAATTTAAATTTATGATCTGCACAGTGGGAGCCAATTGGATGATGTGTAAATGCTCTTTTACACTTTGCAGAGAAGAACTTTGGTGTTCACGCATTCCGTTATCTGCAGGAACTTCGACTGGGACGTTGTTATCTAGTGTATACAAGTGGACCCAGTGTATAATTAAAGGCAGAGACGTACAGCCTTCTACTATATGAATGAAGGTTAGTTTATATTCTTTGCGGTCATGGCCTTACACCACTGGTCCATTGTCAGCCATTGATAGGTCCCTTCTTTTTTAGTAGAATCTCAAGTATGTGACTTTTGTGCTCTGTTTACGGGTCGCAATAGTGAAGGTTCTATACATTGGCCTTGTCATTTGTGTGTATATCTGTGACTCTGCCTATGACCTGGTTTTACATCGTATCTGCCTCCCAGAGACACCGAAATAAGATGGTTGCACTACTTTCTACCAGACACCTCAGGCCCATCCCAGAGTTATCCCGGGGGGGTAGCAGGCTTTTGTATATGATTATCCATTGTTCTATTTAATTTTTTCATTATATATATCAATTTTATTATTGATGTTATATGTTCTCTTTCCAAGTTTAGGGGTTTCATATATTGATGTGTCCCATCTGTGTTTTTTTGTTTTTTTCTTTTTCATGTTAGAATATACTTTTGTTACTCCTGATGAAGACGTCACTACACTAAAGTATATACGTCGAAACCGGTTGAGTTTGGACTAAGATGAGGTCGTGGTCAAAAAACTCTGGGACCCATCTTAATTGCCTATGCCACTGATGTTACCTGTTGTGGCTCTGATTTCATATTCTTTCTATAAATTTTTCAGATGAATTAACTGTGATGAATTTTCTTATAGATTTTACATTGTATATTGATTGGTGTTTAGTATGAGTGGTTTGTCTAATGGATGGATGAGGTTGTATGCTTGGATGAGTGAATAAGATGAATTTTATTATATAGATGTGTTCTTTTTAATAAAAGTTGTTTCCTGCTATGTAAATTGTTTTCACAAGTGCAGATTCAATCATGATTTGTTTGATATATTAAATTAGTATCAGGTTTAATAAAATCCTTGATACCACATTTCTTGAATCGTTTCCTTTGGATGTCTTTCCGTTATCCAAATTTAAAGTAATACTCCCATCCAAAGTGTGGGGTCTCCTGTCTCTTTCAGAGAAACACATCCTTACTGGACGAGACAGTCGTGGTTCTCAGACCTTCTCCAGCTGTCGATAGCAGAACCAGTGAAGTTCCAGAAGATTTCGAACCTTCTATCTCAGGACAAAGGAGCAGTTTGGCATCACGATCCAGACTCCCTCAACCTGACAACCTGGCTCCTGACTTCTTTGAGTTTGGGGACCTGAACATTCCCTCGGAGTGTCGTCAAATCTTACAGGCAGCACGAGCTCCGTCCACAAACGCTTCATATGCAGGTAAATGGAAGAGGTTTTGTGTGTGGTGTAGGGATCATCCGGGGGTAGACCCCTTAAGCGTCGGAGCAGAACAGATTCTTCCATATTTGCTACACTTGGCGGAGCAAGGATTGACTTTTTCCTCCATTAAAGTTCATTTGGCGGCCATCTCGAGATTTACTCGGAAAAGACATTCAACGCTGCTGTTCAGCGATCGACTGGTAAACATTTCCTGAAAGGCCTGTTTCGGACTTTTCCTCCAGCCAAAAAGTTTCCACCTAACTGGACTCTCAATCTGGTACTGTCAGCGCTAATGAGGGCTCCTTTCGAGCCAATGTCATCGTCGTCGTTGAAGTTTCTATCATGGAAAATGGCCTTTTTAGTAGCCATTACATCAGCAAGAAGGCTTTCGGAATTACAGGCATTGGTCATTGATCCACCATACTTGCTGTTCTACAAAGACAAAGTAGAATTGGCAACCAATCCTCACTTCATTCCTAAAGCCCCAACCACATTCCACAAACATTCTTCTATTGTTCTACTAGCGTTCTTTGCAGCATCCTCTTCTGTGTACTTTTGCACCCAACCTTGCCATTATTTTCATGGCACTTTTGGAGGAAGAAAAAATCCTGTCAACATTCAATCCATTTAGGGGTCAAATCAAAGTGTACCGTCGATATATCGACGATATATTTATGATTTGGGAAGGCTCATCAACATCATTGACTTCATTTGTTCAATGGCTTAATGAGATAGACTTAGATATTCATTTTACTTTCGAATATTCAGCATACAGAATTCCTTTCTTGGATTTGTCTATCTTTGTCAAAGAAGGGCATCTCTGCACAGAATTACATAGGAAACCCACAGAGAGAAATACTACGTTGAAATACGAGAGCCAACATCCAGCTAGTTTACTTTGTAATTTACCATATGGGATGTTCTTACGGCTACGCCGTAACTGCACAGATATCGCAGATTTTGCTAAACATGCAGCGATTTTGGAAAAAAGACTATTAGAACGGGGATATCCAAAGAAACTTATAAAAAATTCCAAAAAGAGAGCTCGATATACCAACCGAGATCTTCTATTGACACCTAAGCGAGACATTGAAAAGAAAGATGAATTAGTATGTGTTTCAACCTTTTGTCAACATAGCAATGCTATTAGAGGTATCATCTTAAAAAACTGGCGAATCCTTAACACATCAGGAATATCTATACCCAGACCTCTATTTGCTTTCAAAAAAAGTAAAAATTTGAAGCAAAAGATTACTCGTGCCAGTAGAACTTTTCCTAAAGTGCATACAATTCGCGATACTAATTCCAGGAAGAGGTTTTGTGTGTGGTGTAGGGATCATCCGGGGGTAGACCCCTTAAGCGTCGGAGCAGAACAGATTCTTCCATATTTGCTACACTTGGCGGAGCAAGGATTGACTTTTTCCTCCATTAAAGTTCATTTGGCGGCCATCTCGAGATTTACTCGGAAAAGACATTCAACGCTGCTGTTCAGCGATCGACTGGTAAACATTTCCTGAAAGGCCTGTTTCGGACTTTTCCTCCAGCCAAAAAGTTTCCACCTAACTGGACTCTCAATCTGGTACTGTCAGCGCTAATGAGGGCTCCTTTCGAGCCAATGTCATCGTCGTCGTTGAAGTTTCTATCATGGAAAATGGCCTTTTTAGTAGCCATTACATCAGCAAGAAGGCTTTCGGAATTACAGGCATTGGTCATTGATCCACCATACTTGCTGTTCTACAAAGACAAAGTAGAATTGGCAACCAATCCTCACTTCATTCCTAAAGCCCCAACCACATTCCACAAACATTCTTCTATTGTTCTACTAGCGTTCTTTGCAGCATCCTCTTCTGTGGCAGAAAAAACTGTCCACACGTTGGATGTAAAAAGAGCTTTGAAGTTCTATCTCAGTCGTACTCAAGGTTTTAGACGTTCGAGGCAGCTGTTTGTAGCTTATGGGCCTTTGGTGAAGGGAAAGCAGATCTCTAAGCATGGACTGGCCTGATGGGTGTCGTCGACTATTGCTTTTTGTCACTTTAAAGCAGGAAAGCCTCTGGAAAGACGCCCAAAAGCCTATTCAACAAGATTCACCTCGTCATCGGCGGCGTTATGGTCGGGAATTCCATTGGTGGACATCTGTGAAGCGGCATCTTGGTTGGTGCTGCACACATTTACTCGACATTATTGCCTAGAGCAACCGCATGCAGCAGATATGCAGATGGGACTAGCAGTCCTTCGGCACCTGTTTCAGTAAGGTAAGCCCCACAAAGGGGTGTATGCTCTTGTCAATATGCCATATGTTTGATTATTGTCAATGTACCGTGATGGGGATTTTTTGGTATACCTAACTGCATGTGTGGCTTGGATAGTCTTGGTTTGCATTGTACACCTCCAAGTTTAGGGGTACTGCTTTATGATCTATTCTAAGCATGTGAATCCATGAAAGATCCAATGCTGGAGAAGGGAGTAGTTCCTTACCTGTAACTCCATGTCTCCAGCGTTGGTATCTTTCATGGATTCAGATGCGCCCGCCGGCCCCCCCTGAATACAAACTCTATATGTCCCCTATACTTTGGGGGTTAAAATCTGAAGGGAGCCGCGGGGGCGGGGCTATTTATACCCCTACATCCTATTGGATCAGTCGTACGCAGCCCAAAATGACGTAGATGGGACACAGAAGTGTCAAAACCTTTTCCTATGGAAAACGTCTTAATAAATATACCGAGGGTTCCCAGCCTGATGACGGGGAATATTCTAAGCATGTGAATCCATGAAAGATACCAACGCTGGAGAAATTACAAGATGGGTTACTCTCAATAACAGGCCTCTTAGATTGCAAACATTTGATTTCAGTTTATACATGTTTAAAGTTTAATCAGGCAGGCTACTGACAGCTGTCATTCAGGCAGCCCAGGGTACTGCACCCAGATTTTGACAGATTCACAGACAGGCCACTTTTGCTGTGGAAATCCCTTGATGCTTTCAGCTTTTCAGGACATTGTAAGTTCACAATGATTTCTTACACTAAGTCAATTGTAGCACCCAGCAAGAATTTTGGATGTTTGAGGGTGTTTCGTACCGGCATTCTGTAGTTTCAGCAACAAAGAAAAATAATTTAAAGCAAGGTTTTGGGGTTTCCTCTAGCAAAGCACTGCTCTTTCCTTCTGTACTCCATTTTCACATGTTTTGGAGCCCAGTGACATGTTTCAGGAGTGAGATCTCTGTTCCACCACTGACAACATACATGGCTGTTAGGGAGAATTCTCTGTTTAGGCTGAATTTCCTAACCTAGTGAGTCCCCCAGCAGCTTTGCTGGATTTTTGGGGCTTATTTATTTCTCCTGCCAAGAGTGAGACTCTCTTACCCTCACTCTTGGACATGATTTGAGTGTATTCCTTTGACTCTAGATGTGTTTAATGGGCTATGGGGTCTTTTACTCCATAGGGCTTCATGTGTTTTTGTGATGTGTGTTACACAGCACCCTCAGTGCAGTAACACAGGGGTGTCATAGTGACCCCCCAGTATAGACTCCATACCCTGGGACTGACTATTGTCTCCCAGGGCATGTAAAGTCACCATTGACTTTACTAGTCTTGAATTCTGAACAGAACCAGTGCAAACCATCATATTGTGGACGTACTGGCTGGGGCAATTCGATTGCACCGGGGTCTGTTAGTCGAAGGGGCACATCTCCGTCCCCCCTGATCGGGTTTTGGCTGGTGGCAGTGGATACTACTTTATATATTAAACCGCAAATATTTCCCTATGGGATTTTCCCATTGTTAGAGGCTACTATCTTTATTTATTTAATTACGATAGCCTCGAACATACCGCCGGTTTATTTAATTATTATTAATTCTCCGGTTGGTATTTTTTTCCAAAACTCGGTTCTAAATTGGCGTTTGTGTTCTCTTCTGTGACTCCATCCCAAGCCGAGCCCTTTGTTCCACTTTTTGGCAGGCTTCTCCACAGAAGCCCTCCAAAGTGGTGCCACTCTGTCTGGGGTACTTAGGAGGAGTGGAGGGGGATTTAGGCACCCTGGACTGAGTTGCCTAGGCAACTCAAGTCGCACTCCGTCCTGATTGGCCCAAGTGGTGAGCCGGCCGGCTCACCACTTAGCATGTTTGAGTGACAGCTAGGCTGAGTGAATGGGGTTTTTCTGCATAACAGCAGGGCTTTGGGGACTGGAACTTCAGAAGTCGCCACAGGACCTAAGAATCCGACGAGGGAGAAGCTGAGCCGACCTGCTACGACGACACCACCGGTGGAGCCCTGCTGGACCGTCTCACCACTTTTCCCAACGACAGAGGAGATCTCCCGCCGGAGAGTCTTCTTCCTTTGACTGGTGGGTAAAACCAGTTTCACTGTCTTTTCGCCTTCCCGACGCATCTCGTGGCCGCCTTGCCTGTGCCAAGCACCCCGGCAACCGGAATACCACGTTTTACCACGACCGCAAAATAAAGGGTAATACCTTTAACCGAAAAACTTCTTCCCTGGCAGTGCAACGACCTTCAACTTTCCTCCAAGTCGAGATCTTCTCTTCCTCTGGACGACGCCGAAACTTGCACCCGCTGCCAGGAACAACTGCCACCGCTGGAGGATCCTTCCCACTTAAGGTACCGTGTTCCGCCTGGCTTCCCTTGCCACCGACTGTACGGGGTAGATTTAGCCCCCGGCTTTCGAACCTGGGTTAGCCTGGGACACCCTGGCTAAACTTTTCAAAGCCTCTCTATACTCTTTTTGAACTCTCTGCAAGACTTTCAAAGCCTAGTGTAACTGTGTGATCTTGGGCGGATTTGTGCTCTGCTCTCTCTAAGAGTGGGACTAGCCTATGGACTTTGGCTCCCCAGTGACATTTGTTCTTCTGCCTTGCTAAAAGTGTTCCTAAATCCTAGAGTGGTGTATCTTCAAATATTCTGTCTTTTTTCCCTCCCTTTTTCATGAATGTATTGGAGTGCCATCTATAGTTAAGCTCTCACCTCTGTCTGGAAATAAGTGGTGTTAACTAAGGCTTGTCTGATAAGGAATAAGGGTTGTATATATTATAATAGTAACTATGTTTAGAGTGTTTTACAAATAAGAGTGCTGGAGTGTTTCAAACAGTGTGTGTTTAAATAAATAATTATATACTTTGATACCAAAGCTCTGGTCAGTGTTTGCTTGTGCTATTGTGTCTGAGTGCCTATTGTGGATACTTTGCATACTGCCTAACTCTTATTGAGAGAAGTCTGACTGCTCAGCCACAGCTACCAGGTAAATCTGGGTTTTACAGACTGCTACCAAGTGGGTTTAATGCTAACACCTGTAGTCCTAAATCTTTTGCAGTGTTCCCAAAGGGAACTGCACAGGTTTCTGCCTAACAATGGCAGATTGGGCAGCCATCTTTTTGTGCTTTGCAAAGCGCAATTTTCAGAGGTTTCGGCGCGCACAAGTTTTTTGCAGCCATTTTACTATTTTTGGCACCATCAGAACACAATGGTGCCGCATGGCAGAGCAAAAGTGGGTCAAAACATCCCACAGAGCCCCCCTCACGACTTGAGTTTGAACCCCCGTTAAGGGGAAGTTGGGAGATTGGGATGTTCTTTCTTTGGTCCGGGTGGAGAAAGTCATCTGTTTCATCAGTGCTGGATCGACATGTTCTCCTTGCCGGTTCTGGATGGGAGTATGGAGCGATACTTTGGGCCCGAGTGGTCCTCCTTGGTACTTAGAAATTCTTGGTTCCAGTTCTATGAGACAGAACAGAGCATGGTTATGGAAATGTCCCCACTACTATTCATGTAGTGGGGCAGATGCATACATTGAATATAATTTACAATATTCCCTGCCTATATTTACTAATGGTTTTAACAGGTGGAATGGTTTTAACAGTTGGATTCTTCTAGGTGTCCGGAATGTCCCCCTCTGCGTTTCTGGTTGGCTCCTCTATTTGCCGCAAAGTATACCTGGGATGGCAACTCTTCAGCTTGTTTCTGTGGACCCACTTGTGTTCCCCTTCTGCCAAACTGCCCTTGGGGATGTGGATTCTGTAGGCGACTGGTGAGATTCTGTCTTCAATTTCAAAAGGACCCCACCAACTTGGGAGAAATTTGCACTGTTTGGCTTGGTTCCTTTGGAAATTGTACAAGTAGACCCGGTCTCCTACTTGATATTCTTTTTTAGTTGTCTTAAGGTCATAGTGGGTCTTCATACTGTCTGCAGATCTTTCTTGATTCCGCTGAGCATAGGCAAAAGCATGTTGAAGGTGTTTTCTCAGATTCTCAACATACTCATGAGTTGTGGAGGCATTTATCAAGGTCTGCTCTTGGGTTCTGTAGAGCAGATGCTGGGGTAGCACCATCCTTCGTCCAGTCATCAGCTCAAATGGAGACATTTTTTTTGCAGAAGAAGGGGTAGATCTGATGGCCATCAGGACAAGTGGTAATCTAATGTCCCAACTTGGCCCACAATCTGTCACAAACTTTTTTAATATGCTCACAATAGTCTTGTTGTATCTCTCAACTCCACCACTAGAGGCTAGCCGGTAGGAAATGTGTAGTTTCCTTTTGACCCCTAGTATCTCCCACATCTTTGTCAACACTTTGCTAGTTAAGTGGCTACCTCAGTCTGACTCAATCCTCTGGGGTAGTCCAAAACGCGAGAAGATGTGATTGATCATCAGGGCAGCTGCTGTTTCTGCCTTGCAATTTGGGGCCGGGAGACATTCTAACCATTTAGTGAACAAGCATGTCACGCTTAACATGTACTTGTTCCCCCTAGAGGAGCGAATCACGGGCCTGATAAAATCGACTTGAAAATCTGACCAAGGCAGTATCATCCATCTCTTTTGGAGGGGAGCACAGTGTGTGAGTGATGTTGGCTGAAATTGTGAACACACAAGACACCCCTTCAAGTATTGGTCAAGGTCCTGCCCCATGTGTGGCCAGTATACAACCTCTCACAAGATTTCTAGTGTCGTATAAAACCCCCTATGACCGGCTGTGGCCACATCATGGGTGTGACTTAGCATCAGGCTTCGGAATGAGTTGGGGACCACCCACTGGTCATGGCCAGCTATGGATCTCCTCACCAACAAACAGTCTTTGATTCAGAACATTTTTGGACATTTCATCAACACTCTGAGGTCCTCTTTCCCAATGTAATCGGTATCCGTCAGGGGAAAGTTCTCAGGGTCCTCAATGGGTTGATAAAACTTACCAGTTATTGGATCCCCTTTTTGAGCCGTAATCAAATCAGCATCTGGGGTCTCCTTACTCCATTGTGCAGTTGAGAGTTCATTGTGAGCATTTGTCTGGGACCTAGTGATCACAGTGACCTGGATTTCCCACAACAGGCACTCGATCTCAAGTAGATCCCCTTGGATGGCTCTGGTTTTGTCCAGCTGATCAGCTAGATCATTTCCAGGTTTGTCTGGTCCCTCTACTTTAGAATGACCCCTGATCTTTTTCCAGTAGATGGTCATCCCATTTGAGGTGACCAGATCATCAATATTTTGTATTAATTTTCCATGTTACAATGGTTTATTATTAGCACATAGCATGCCTCTGGTTTTCCAGTTAACCAGGTGCTCCACGATCCCGTTCCGTACATAATATGAGTCTGTGATTATTACCAGTTCGTGGAGTTGGTGTTGGATACAAGTGAGGATGGCTTGATGCACAGCCATCAACCCAGACACTTGTACTTCGGGGACCGATCTCGTACCCAGCGGAGGGTTCTGGGGCATCATTCACCCATGCATTCCCTACGCCGGCCACAAGTTCCTTTTCCCCGTTGTTGTCAACATGGTAGGAGCACCCATCCACATAAACAGTGGGCATTCCCTCACACTGGTCTTCTTCATAGAATTTGTGTGTGTGAGGAATTAAGGTATGCCTCCATGTTGTCCTTGATTTTAAGACTTTCGTCCTCGAGACAGTTTTCTCTGGCACAATAATGCAAGTCAGTCAGACCTTGTGCGAGGGGACTCTTCTTGTTTTGGCCATATCTGACCTCCACAGGAAAGCCTTGCATTGACAGAATCCAGGAAGTAATTTATTTATTTATTTACTTGTGTACAATCAAAGGAAAAATTGATTTTTACAAGAAGTTGATGAATACAGTAGGTGTAAATCAAAAAGAAAATCAAGAGAGGAGTTCGCCAATGTAAAGCTCAGCGGCTAAACTTCACAGAAGTTTTCAGAGTTGCACCGGCGGATCACTAGCTAAGCCACCGATTTTAATGAAGGCTGCTTCCAATATTTTGGCCGTGGCTACCGCCCATCGAGGCTTCTCGCCAGATATTAAACGGCACCACCACGTGTGCTCCTCGATCAAGACCGAGTCAAGCCAAAGCGGGGTCAAAAATGGAGCGCGAATGTCGTTCAAAGCCGGGCAGTTTAAGAGCAGGTGGCGAATGTTCTCCACCGAGCCAGGGTCTTCACACAATCTGCATGTAATTGAACTGGCCTGCAGTCTTCTTCCTAAGATTTCACGGGTGTGGAGCAGATTTAAGCGAGCCCTCAAGAAAGTTGAGCGCAGTTTTTATCTGGAAATCGCAGACAGTACATCAAGGGACGATTCAATTTGTTATAGGTTGGAGGTAAATGGTTTAAGCACTTGGTGGAAGCTGCTTTATCCATGGTGGTGATCCAGTCCTCCAATTTTAGTTTTTCACTTACTCTTTGTGGGTTCGTTATTAAATCATTGAGTGAGCATTGCAGGGCTTCCAGTTTGGTTTTTTGCAGAGAAACCCACTTTTGGACCGACTTAGTAGTGGTTGATTCAAGTTCCTGCCCAATTATTTTAAAGATCGGCAGGCTATCTTTAATTAGGGTTTTCCTGAATAGGGCAAGCGCAGCCCCGCTGACGGTGGCGTTTAGAGACAAAAGGCCCAACTCTCGTCTGATCGCTTCTATGGGAATCGCATTTGGCAGACCTAAAAGGGACTTCCATATGTAGGCCTCAAGTTTCCGCCATAGATCGCAAGGTACAGTGAACATGGCGCCATGCCGTAGGTCAAAGCGGGCACCATTTTGCCCTTATAGAAATTGATGGCCGGCATTAGTGAAAATTTGCCAAATTTCCTGTCAAGTGCTCGTAATTGGGAGGTCAGTTGTTTTGTTTTAGTCCAGAGATGTTGCTGCATTTTGATTTCGTGTGCCGACCCGTCTAAGAGCACACCTAGATATTTAAATTGCTGGACCACTTCAATTCTGGTTTCACACACTGACCAGGACCAAGTGGTTTTCGGCTGGTGGCGTGAAGAGGACATGATCATAATTTTGGTTTTGGTCTGATTTATTTGAAGATTGTTGGTGGTCATATAGTTTGCCAAATTGTCCAGCTGCCTTTGGAGGCCGATCGGAGTTTGATCAAACAGGATCATATCATCGGCGTATAGAAGGCGGGACAGGGGAAGATTGCCAAACTTCGGGGGGAAACATCGAACCAGCACTTCCGAATCTTTGTAATCCCCCAAAAAGGCCACGAAAAGTGCCGGGGCCAGAGGACAGCCTTGTTTAACACCTCTATACACCTGAATGTTTCTGGACAAGGCCCCCTGTTTGTTTAGACGAACGTTGAGGGAGGTGTTGGTATGCAAGGCTATTATAGGGTGTAATATCGCCGGAGGACACTTCCAGGTTTCCAGCTTTCGCCATAGTCTATGTCGATCCACTTTGTCGAACGCCTGAGAAAGGTCGATAAAAGCCACGTACACCGCAGTGGCTCCTTGCTTTATTTTGGCTTTTAGAATTGTAAGTATGAAGATGTTCAATGTGGTACTACCATTTTTCTTGAAGCCTAGTTGGTAGGGATCACTGCAGGGAGCTACTTTCTCCCAACGGTGGAAGTGGTCTAAAAGGAGAGTGGCAAATAATTTTCCCATTATGTCCAGTAAGGCAATCGGTCGATAGTTTTCCGGTGCTTCTCTGCTTCCACGTTTGAAGATAGGTATGATGGTTGCTTTACACCATGATGATGGGATCTGTCTGGTAGATCTGCAGTGGTCAAACAGAATGCACATAAAGGCAGCCCATTCCACATGGTGCTTTTTTAGATCTATGTTGGACAGGCCGTCCGGGCCTGGGGCTCTGGATGATTTTAACTTTTGAATGGCTGTACTTATGCCTGATATTGGAGAAAGATCGATCCAGGTTGCTCCAGTGGTGTCAAACGGCGGGATCATGCCCTGGGTTGGACTGGCAAATAGATCAGTGAAAAACGAGACCCAAACTTTTTCCGGAACAGAGTTGCTCATGTTGTAGGTTGTGGATCCTTGCGAAGCATTTACCAAGTCCCAAAAGTCTGCCGTTTTTTTTGCATTTAGGACTTTCATCATTGATTCTGCGTCCTGTTGGTATAAAACGGCGCGACGTGCCCTAATCCATGATTTGTAGGCTTTTTTTTCAATTCTCCAGCGATCCCATGCCTCTACAGTATTGGTGGCCTTTGCATGTCTTCTGAGAGTTCTCAAGCCGTTTTTCCTCCCCGCAGTTTCCATGTCATACTGGTGGATGCCAGATTTGGGGATAGCTAGGCCCGCTGCCGGATGATGCCTGTACTTTAGGAGCATGGGAAGGTAGTCCGGCCTGGCCGATGGCATGGTAGGTTGATCAGTCCCAAATTCAGCCACGTATTGATCGGTGATAGCTCTAATATTGGCCAGACTCAGTCGCAGGCGTGATTGTTGGGGATTTGTTTCTACCGATGGTGAATAATAGGTTGAATTCCTCGCTGATGAGCTCCAAGAAGTGGTGAGCATGTTATGATCGCTGGCGGCCGTTTTAACCACCTTGAAGTCTTGAATTGCAGCACACAGGGCTTGTGACGCAAAGATGTAGTCCAAAGTGGCTGTCGACCGGCCCCTCTCCCAGGTCGGGATATGGGTCTGCCCTTCACGGATCCAGGCAACGTTGTGTAGGTTCCGGGAGGCCATAAGGGTCATCCATGCTTGTCCTCTATGCTCTGCTTCTGTTGCCTCGGTTGATCTTTTAGGGACTGTCTTCTGCTGGCTACACTTCGCGTTGAGATCACCGCATACTAGTATGAAGGGAGTATTCCATTCAATAAGGATCTCATCAATGACCTCCGCTATAGTTTGGCAGAAGAGTTGCGTTGTGGTTCTTTGCGGGTTCCAGTATGCAGTGATCAAAGCGAGTGGCGGAGATGAGAGCTTCTTTGACCGACGATTTAACGGTTCCGAAGCAGGGTTCCATTCAATTAGGACTGCCAATACCCCATATGATCTAGCTGTAGTTCTGAGCATTTTTAGATTTTGATCTGACCGTACACCAACGAGCAGACCTGCTGAGGGACGACCTAACAGCCCTTTTGTCGCCGGCGAGATCACAATGTCATACCCATCCATAGAGGGTGTATCCTGGAGCCAAGTTTCTTGCAAACAGAAGATGTCATAGTGTCCCAGGTCGAAGGTATTAGGGGCAGTCAGATGGGCATGACCTCTGGTATTCCAGGAGGCCAATGATAAGAGTTTATCACATAGTTGGACGTCGGCTTCTTTGGGTAATTGCTATCTGAGGCGATGTGATGAAAGAGCCCCTTTTATCCAGTCCCAAGGGCCAGTGTGAGGAACAGCTTTTTTCGGAACTGGTGACGGTGGTAGTATAAGTTGTTCACCCGATCTGTGAGATGCATGGTCTCTTCTTGGAGATTGATCTCGCCAGCTTAGCTTTCTTTGCGCCGTGCGGAGTCGCTGGTTTGAGGAATGCCGTAGACGCTGTCTAGCTTGGCCGTGAGTGTCGTTAGACCGTTTGGAGAATTGTGATGGCCCTCGAGGCGGGTCCGGAGAGCCCCCGGCGGGTCTTATGGGGCGATCAGGTGAATCTTGCCTCGACTTCCGGGTTCGTGATGGATAGAAAAAGTGTGCCTTCAATGACTCTCTTCGATCGGTGTGCCGTTGGGATGGACTGTAGACACCCGGTCTTCCTTTTGTTGATTGTCGGTCCTGGGTATTATTCTTAAGGGCCGGAGTCTTTAATTCAGACAGTAGGAGGCCTTGCGCTTTAAGTTCATCGCTAGCTAGTGGGCCTATATCTTGAGTTGCAGAAGAATAAATGTGTAGGTATGCTTTGGCTTTATTGTCTCTGTGATAAGGCTCCACCCTCTTAAAATCATCCGAATTTAGTTTGCATAGCGAGGGTGTTGATGATGTAATTTTTAACACAGTTTTTCTATTCAAGATGATGTACTTATCTTTGCTGGAAAGTTGCTCTATTTTAAAGAGACGGGTAGAGTTACCCCTTGTGCAGATTAGTGTGTTTGTCTGTTGCGTTTCTGGTTGTCCGCGTCTCCTGCGGTGACAACCTGGGTGAGTGAGTTCTCATCCTGGGTCTGCTTTGAGAATCCGTCGAGTGTCTTGATGGAGCTTCAGTGTGTAGGATCTGCGTTGTTTTGATCGGCTCAGGAGCCTCCCTCCGACTAGAGAGGGGAGCCGCTCTGGAATTTAAGTTTGTCTCACAGGAAGTAGGGTCGTTCACAGGAGCGGGATGCCCCTTGCCAGGCGACGTGGATGATTGTATGCCTGAGGTCAAGCAGTATGCTAACGGTCTAGGAGACTGGGTGAGGTCCATCACGGAGCCTGAGCATGTGACTTTTTCAGCCGTGCATCCTGGAACTCTGGGGTTGAAAGGCAAGTCCTCCCGTGAGGGGCTACGTTCATTTAATTTGTCGACTGATGAGATTGATTGATCGATCCCGGTTAATTTCAGGATTTTCTTTCCTTTAGACAGGGGATGGGTCGAACCCGGGGAACTTCCCATAGCCAGATTTAAAATCGGTGTCGACAGGTTGGATGTTTGCGACACTTTTGCTTTGTGTAAGAACACTGGAGCAATTTCGTTTAGATATTTTGCCTGAGTCGTCTGCGTAGATTTGTGCTTTGTCAGTGGTGGTAGGGAGCCTTGTGTTGATGACGAAGCCGCAGACCGCTCCCGAGCCGAGGCTGCTGTCTCTTCTGTTAGGGGTAGAGATTCGTACTTTAAGTCGATAGCTGTTATATAGCCTTCTAAGAAGGTTAACTTCGACTGTATGCTTGCTAAGATGGCCGTGTTGTCTTTGGAAACATCACTTAGCGTTTCATACAGCTTGCAGAAGGGGGCCATAGAGATGGTAATTGCCGACATTATTGTTGTCAGATCTTTTCGGGTGTTAGGTAAGTCTTTCTGAGATGATGTGGAGAAATCAGATCTTCCACTTGCTGTCGGGTCCCTTGGTCCTGGAGCCACCGGGTTCGCCAGTGAGTGTCTACGCCTGTTATTGCACTCTCCAGGCTCAGACGTACTAAGGGACTTCAGATTTAGGTCCCTTGTTTGAGATAGCTGCGTCAGGGCGTCTTGGTGCTTCGCAACAGGCAACGAGGTCGTCAGATGGTTCTTTGTCCAGGGTTGAGGCGACCTTTCTCTTTGTGGACCTACTTTGGGGTGCAGCAAGTCAAAGATGTCTGAAAGAGGCTGGTATGAGGCCCTTTTGTTGGTTAATGGGTCGATCGTTGTAGTGACCGCCGGCCTTAGAAGCGGTGGTGATAGAACCTTCACCTGACCAAACTCTGGTGGACTTGAAGCTGAGACCTGCCGTCTTGGCGTGACTAGCGACGATACATTCGGTAGGACGGCTTCAGGTACCGTTCGAGTCAAGGTGTCCGGATGGGCGAGTTCTAAATCAGACCGCGGGGGGGAAATAGGTGGTAGACCAAGGGGTGGTATAGTTAAAGCCGAGATTTCCCCGGGTAGCGTGCCCTGGGGGTTGGCGAGAGTGGAGATTGTCTTAGACTTAGACGCCTGAAGCGTCTCATCCAGGGCTTCAAGAATTTCCACATCCGAAAGTTCTGAGTCATTGGAGAGTTTCCTTTTGCCTTGCGTCTGGAAGAAATTCAGCAAAGCGTTCGACAGAAGTGGAATAGGTAAAGTAGCTTTAGTGTGGGTCTTCTTCTTCTGGCCTTGTTGCGGCACAGCCTTTTTAGGCTGTCTAGAGACGGCTGTAGGTTTGACTGTAAACAGTGATTCTATGGACTTGGATGCGGAGTTGCCATTTTTTTTGAAAATAGGTCTTTTTTTCTTTGGGTGGGTTGTCAATTTACGGCTGCCCTTGTCCAAGGTTGCAGAGCAAGGGTCAGAATCTGTCTCGCTAAGCTCTTCCAGAAGGGGATTCGAGGAAGTTGGATGATTATGCACGTCTGGGGACAGAATGTCAGACGACCTTGATTCCCCGATGTCTCGGATGTTGTCGGGAGGGGCTGGCGCCACACCCATCCCTGGTGGCGTGAAAGCGTCCGATGCCGGTTGCTGGATTGTCTTGACCGGGGTGGCAGAGGCCGTTGGGTTCTCCAAAAGCCCATCGCCGCCGCGGTAGAAAGGGCCCCGGCTACCCGGCGCAGCCGGGTGAATCAAGGCCGTAATGATCTGAACATCCGGGATGGCCTGTAAAATGGGGAGCGGGGCCTGAGCTGGAAGGTTGGTGGACGGGTGGAGTGACCGAAGGGCGACTTGTTGCTGGTGAGACAGGTCGGAGACACTTGAACTTTTTTGAAAGATAGTTGCCGGCCGAGCCGGCCGATTTGGAGGAAGTTGAGGGTCGCATAACACTTCACTTGCAGGTGGGCCCGCCCCCAGACCCCCTGACAGGGGCCCTCCGGTCCCCGCACAGGGCTGGTCACTCGCCGAGGCGGTGCGGGGGTGGGCCGTGGTAGGTTCGGTATCCAAAGATTGCCACCGGCCCAGTCGGCCTCCAAGAGCTCTGTCTTTAGGAGCCTGTACTGACAGAGAGGTCCGTAGTTCCATGGGCGGGCCAAAAGTAGGTAGTACAGGTACATTGCTTTGGCCCATGAGGTCGAAAGATGAATTCTGTCCGTGATCGTTATCACTGCCAGGCAGAGAGGTTTCTTTGGGGCACCCATGGTGAGCGTGACCCAGGTTTGTGTCAGGTTGACTCAGATTTTCTTGAGAAGGCACATTGCTGGCCGCTGACGCTCTCGCCGGGTGCCGAAAAGGGACAGAACCCGCGGCGCTGCTGGGCACCAACAGAGGCGCCGTCATTAAAGTTTTCTTTGTGCGGCTCCTTAGGAGACGCTGGTCCAAGTCTTCCTCCATCAGAGGTAGGAACAGGAAGGCAGAGGGGGGGGGGAGAGGGAGAAGAGGGGGAAGAGAGGGAAAAGAAGGGAGAGAAGGAGCGAAGAGGGAAGGGAAGGAGGAAGCTTGCAGAAGATAGGAGAGGGATAAGAAGAAGGGAAAGAAGGGAAAGAGCAAGAGACAAGACCAGGAGAAAAAAGGGAAAGACGGAAGTGGAAAGAAGGAAATGGGATGGAGGTGATGGGGGGGGAGGGGGGAACCAAGTCGGTAGTCGGTCTTTGTAGCACTTCAAACCCACAGACCTCAACTATGAACCGACAGTAGTGGGAAATCCTGGAGGTTTGAGCCCCGGGGCCAGAAGGGGCAACAAGGAGCACAGAGCGCTGAGAAAGGGAAACTCTGCCTGTAGTTCGTAGGGTCACAGCCAGCGCCAGCAGACACAGGTAAACAGGAGGGATCCTACCTCTTGGTCTTTATCTTTGTGGCACTTCAGTCCCTCAGACCGCTAGTCCTTGGTGGAGCCGCCAGCCCCCAGCTCCCGGAGCGGACTGGGGCAGACTGGAACTCAGCTCGGAACTCTGCGCGCGCTCCGCGCGGCCACGAGCTTTTTGAAGGGCAGTTGGGCTTTTTTCCTTAAAGGTGAAGCGCAGTGAGAAAGTGGAGCACTGCTATAGAATCACGTCCTCTCACAGCAGAGATCTGGGGCAGACTGGAACTCAGCTCGGAACTCCGCGCGCGCTCCGCGCGGCCACGAGCTTTTTGAAGGGCAGTTGGGCTTTTTTCCTTAAAGGTGAAGCGCAGTGAGAAAGTGGAGCACTGCTATAGAATCACGTCCTCTCACAGCAGAGATCTGGGGCAGACTGGAACTCAGCTCGGAACTCCGCGCCAGAATTCCAGAATTACTCAAATTTCCGGCCCAGATTCTGTCACTTTGAAGATATTGCAAAGGTTGGTGTGGAGTTTCCACTATGATGTGTTCCCACTGGATAAACGTGTGGCAATTCTTCAATGCCCACACCGTTGCCAGGAGTGCCTTCTCACAATCGTTGAATTTTTCCTCCGAAAAGGATAAAGTCTTACTCGCATAGGAGATTACTTTATTGACCATGTCATGCTTTTGATATAATACTGCAGTCAAGCATGCATTTGAGAACCCTGTCTCCATGAAGAACTCCTTGTTTTTGACAGGGTAAGCTAGGCAAGGCGCTTGTTAGAGGCTTCTTATGAGTTGTCTTACTGCCTTGTTTTCTTCTGGACCCCACTCCCACTTGACTCCCACCTTCAAAAGATAGATCAGGGGTCTTGTGATCTCTGCGTAGTCCTCAATGAACTTTCTGCCATAATTAGTTAGTCCAAGGAGGCTCCTTAGTTCCCGCAGAGTTGTGGGATCTTTTATTTTCTGGAGTGTTTCTACTTTCTTTTCCTGGGGACAGAGACCCTGAGGAGTTATCTCATGCCCCAAGAAATTGACAAGGGTTCTGCACCACTGTGCCTTTTGAAAGGGGAGTTTTGCACGGGCAGCCCTCAACTGTGTCAGGACATAACGGATCTCCGCTATGTGTTCCTCCACAGTTGAGCTTTTAACTAGAACATCGTCTACATAGGCCAGGTTACCCCTTTCACCCAGGTCGGGCATGGCCTTATGTAGAAAGATGTTAAATGAATTGCCGGAGTTGATGTATCCGAAGGGAGTCCGGGTCCATGTGTACTGCTGCCTTCCGAAGGTAAAGGCCAGCTTGTATTGGTCCTCCCTACTGACAGGTACAGCCCAGTACCCATTGGTCAGGTCAATTGCAGTGAATACCTGTGACCCTTGGATCTGGGACAGCCCTTGGTCAATGTAGGGAAGAGGCCATCGGGAAGTATGGACCCGTTTGTTGAGCTCCCTTAGGTCAGCACAGAGTCTCCACTGGCCATTTGGTTTCAAAATCCCCAGCACCGGATTATTGAAGGTGCTGTGGACTGGACGAATTATCCCACGGGACTCAAGGTTCTTAAATATTTCAATAAGGGGCTCCATTGATGCGAGAGGCAAGCGATACTGCTTCACAAACACTGGAGTCATGCCAGGGTCCATAGGAATTGCTGTTGTGTGGATGTCAGTGTGACCACAGTCATATGAGTCCACCGCAAAGATCTTGAAAATCTAAGAAAACTTGTTTACATTTTTGCTTTTGCTCGAGAGTCTCAGAGGCATCAGCTAGGTTGACTCTCTCTTCAACTATCTGCCTGAAGCCTGGAAAGACTTCTGGTTTGGCTATCTCAGCGGCCTCCGTCAGCCCCGTGGAGAAGTCCCTGGTCAAAGTGCTGATTTGGACTAATGGCGCCTCGTGGACTTGAAAGATCACCTCACCCCTCCTGAAGTCACGGGTCACAGCTTCCTTACCATACGGGCAGGAAGAGTACACCAAGAAATTCCCCCCATGCCGGGTGAAGATCCTGTCTGGTGTTGTGTCATTGTCGCTATCACTGTCAAAACAGTCCTTGGGGATTGGTCCTAACAGTTCATTACCTAAATCTATGGAAAAATGTCAGTCATCAACCGCCATTCCAATAATGATGCCTGCACCCAGAGTGATACTCTTTAGGTCGCTGCTATCCACCTCTATTGGAATGGTGTTGTGTTCTATGTTGACTAGTGGTGTTGGGTTAACCCCCAACCCTTGCTGTTGAAAATGAGCATTAAGATGGACATAGGCGTCAGGATTTGTCAGTTTCTGTCCTCTTTTAATTTTTACTTCAAGTGAGAATTGTCGAGTCCGTTCTGGGATGGTGACTTCCTCTCCAATCTGAATTTCAACTGCATATGGCAGCAGTTGAGCTGACCCAACTGCTTTCTCTGGGTCATCAAAGTCCATGGGATTACCCGCTAATCGGGGCCAAGCTTTGAAGCTTATCAGCTCCAAACTAATGGCAGAGCGATTGAGAATGTCACTGCCTAAGTAAAATGCAGCAGGGACATCTTGCACAACCCAACAATTATGGACTATGCTCTTGTTGCCTATGGAAATTTTGAGCAAACACCTACTAGGCAGGAGATGTTTGGAATTGGGTTTTCCAGGTCCATTTCCATTTGTCTAACAGTTTAAATGTGGGAATGGCTGGATCTTTTGGGAGTTTGTGGAACATAGCCTCGCTGATGAAGCTCTTACCGTTGTTCACACATACTCGGGCGAGAACAGAGTCCTTCCCCTCATTTAACTGAATAGGGGTGAACTGTTCTCCAATTTTTCGAATATCAGCCAAGCTTTGAGCTGATTTCTCTTTCTTTTGGACTATAGGAATGGGATTTTCTGATTGTGAATTTGTATAGAATTTCAGACAGTTTCCTTCCAGTGTGGAATGCCACCTTAGACTGGAAGGAAGGTTGATTTTCAGAAATGGAGAGGACCCCCCATCACCATTTTGATGTCCTACTGCAATTACTGTCACGTCTGGGATTTGATTATTCTGGAAGTGGAACTCAATTTGGTCAGGTTTTTGTTCAACCGTGTGGCATGTGCCATTTAAACTAGCATGTTTGACACTCTGTTTCAATTTTATTGGTCGATTAGTCTGGGTCCAGAGGACATTGTTAACACAATCTATGAGAGGAGACAATCTACGCAGGATGTCATTCCCTAGTAAACAAGGTGTGCCCTCTGGAGTCACAACTATGACCGGGTGCTTCACCTTGTGTCACCCAATTTTAATGTCTAAATCCTCAGTCCCCTCGACAGGAATTTCCTTCCTGTCGAAGTTCTGAAGTTGTACAGAAAGAGGGGTGAGAGGAATTTGGTACTTCTCCCCCCTTCCCAAATTCAGTTGATCAAAGGCCCCTTTTTACAGAAGGGTAGCTTGGTATCCAGTGTCCACCAGTGGCAAAATTGTACATTGCCCCTGTATTTGGACCGGGTCATAAAACCTTCCCTCCTTTTCCTCAAGGGGGCAAAGATAACGCACATTTTTGGCCAACTGGTGGGTTAGTTCCTTTGCTTTGGATACTGACAGAGAGGTGATTTGGGCAGGATTCTGTTTGGGATCTTGGGAACCTGTAAAACAAGGTGACAACTAGATATGGGGGAAGTTTTGGGCTCCCCTGGTTCTGATTCTGGGCTCCCCCCGCCCCCTTTTTGGAGGCAGTCACCAGAATGGGTTTCAACAAGGGGATTTTCCTGCTGGTCATTCTGGGGTTTGATGACGGGCAGTTCTAACTCGGTCCCCACATCTACCCAGTCTGGATTTGAATCTTTTGGGACCCAATTTTCTTTGGGAGGAGTTCCCCCATCCCTGAAGGAGAAGATCCTTTTCCCAGAATCCTCTGAGGACCCCTTTCCTTCAAACTGGAAGATTTGCACCTCCTCCACAAAATGGGCCTTTTTAGGCTTTTTATTTCTCCTACCCCCCCTCTGTTCCTTGGGTTGCAGACTTTCAGGGGCAGGAGATTTTGGTTCTGGTTCCTGGGTTTCCAGGGGTTTTCCACAAGTGGGGAAGGAAGCTTCCTCCAAGGCTTTACACCCCACTCCCCCTGTGCCTCCTCCCTGGGAACAGGTGGGTTGTCGGTGGACTTCCCCTGTCATTGTTATGGAGAATCAGACCCTGGATTGGAGGAGTTCTGAGCCGCCATGCTCATCTGAGGGTTATGTTGAGCCCTCAGCATGTGAGCCAGATCCTGTGCCATGTTCTGGACCTGGCGCTCTAGTTGGGACACCCACTCTGGATGGTACGGGGTTCTCAGATCTACCCTGGGTTGATCCCGGGAAGGGTAACTATCCCCTCTCGCATAATACCCCTGGGTGGGAAAGCATAATACCCCTGGTTGGGACAGTTTGGGTAGCCCTCCACCCTTGGCTTCCCCTCTCCCGGATTGGGCTGTCTGGGCTCAGGAAAGTGGGGAAAGAAAGAAGGGTTTTTTTGGGGGTTGAAGTTTGGCAGGTACCGGGGAAAGACATTTGGTACGGCATTAGGGGGATTGCTGCCCTCCTAGGGAAAGTGAGGAGGGAAACTTCCTGGGTTGCCTGCTGTCTGGTTGCCCCACCCCCCCTGGGCTGGAGGAGTCCACACGTAGCCCAGGATGGGTCTATTTCCCTTGTAGCCTGGGCTGATGTAGTCAGGGGAGTTAAGGATCCCATTGGTGGGGTTACCTCCCTGGCTCCCTGTTTAGGATTGGCCCGAGGGCCTTCTGGGTGTGGGGTTGGTCGGATTCTGCACAGGAAGGTTTTTAGGCCCCCAGATTTCTACTTTCCAACAGCTTCTGTACTTCATAGATGTGCGTTGCTTGTTCAATGACCCAGTCTAGTGATCTTTTCTCATAAAAGTCCCTCACTAGGTGGGTCATAATATACTTAGGGAGAGCATGAAAGAAGGTGTTCACAAATTCCTTACTGTCAGTGCACACCCTTCTAGTGGTCTGTGCAAAGACGTGTTTCAATTCCTGAACAAATTCTTGTGGGGCCTGATCTTCCCCACATTGTAAATTGTAGGCTCGATCCATCAATGCTCACGCCCTAGACATCCACGACCTCATCACCACCCTAGATCTAGATCTTCTAATGGTCACTGAGACATGGCTACACGAAGCGTAAGGCCCCGCGCTATCACTCGCACTCCCACCAGGCTATGCCATCACTAGACAAGACCGCCTGACCACATGGGGTGGTGTCGCTCTCATAGCCAAAGATTCGATCACCATCAGAAAGGTCGACAAAACTATCAACAATAACAGCGACTACCTTAAATTGAAACTCACTATCTCGCACCACTTCACCATCACCCTACACCTTTTCTATCGGCCACCAGGCCCCCTGGGAGACTTCCAGGCCTCCCTCACCCACCTCCTGGCTGACAACCTAAAAAGTCGTCCAAAGCCATTCTCCTCGGTGACATCAACCTAGGCCTGAATGACACCAAAGACCCTGCTGCCAAATCACTTGACACTGCCCTAGCCACTCTAGGATTTGCCAACACCATCACAGACCCCACTCACACCCTGGGCAGACCATCAGACTGGATCGGCCATCACAACTGCCCCCTCACAGTCACAGCCAATACCCCCACCCCGTGGACCGACCACCACACCATCACCTTCAACATTCCCACCACTACCCCATCCCCCTCCCCCAACCCTTACCACCAGCCCTCATAAGAAGTGCCCGCCAACTGACCAAAGAAAGACTCATACCCTTCCTACAGGGACCTGCCTTTAGACCCCCTTCTCCAATGACCCAGAAACCCTTGCCAAGGACTATGATTCTGCTATCACAACAGCAATCAATGCTATCGCCCCACTTAAACCGCGCAAAACAAAACCCACTAGCCACACCAATGCTTGGTTCACCCAAGACCTTCTCAAACTGCGCACAGACAAACGTGCAGCATTAGCGCAATGGCAAACATCTTGTGATGATAAAGACAAAATTAACTTCAAATCTCTCGCAAATAAATATAAGAAAGCCATCATCAAAGCCAAATCATTTGAAGATAGAATTGCTGAGGCCAAATCCAACACCAAGGAAATGTTCGCCATATTCAGGGAACTCGAGAACCCTACCCCCAACCCCCAAAACTTCACCAAAGATAAAGCATGGTGTGATGACATCCAAACAGCCATGTGCAACAGGATTAGCTCTCTTCAAGCCAAAATGCTGAACACCCTACTAGTGCTCCCCACCCCCCCGCCCTCTCACCACCCCCCCCCCTCCTCACACACAGAGGCCCCCCCTACCTACTCATTCAAAACCATTCAGGAAAAAGACATGATCAACATCATAAAAAACATCAAGCCCTCTAATTGCAAAGGGGATCCCTGCCCTGCCTCTATCATCAAAGACTGCGCAGACACCCTGGCTCCTTTCCTGAAAGCCTTCATCAACGCCTCCTTCACCACAGGGAAAGTCCCTTCATGCCTCAAGGAAGCATGGGTCCGACCTCCCTTAAAAAAACCTACACTTGACCCCACCTCCCCCAACAACTTCTGCCCCATCACCACAGTCCCATTCCTCCTCAAAATTCTAGACAAAGCAGCCTACCTGCAGGTTTAGCACTTCCTCAAAGAGCACAACCTCCTAGGACTGAGACAATCCGGTTTTCGCCCTAGACACGGGACTGAGACTGCCCTACTCGACCTCAAAAACCAAATGGATGATGCAAGGGACCAAGGCAAATCTGTCCTGCGCCTTCTCCTTGATCTCTCTGCAGCTTTTGATCTTGTAGATCACGACATCCTCTGCCATCACCTCATCTCCACAGCCAACTTCTCCCAAGAAGCCACCACATGGATCATCTCCTTCCTCCAAGGCAGGACCATGCAGGTCTTCTCTGACCTAGCCACCTCGTCAACCACCATCATGCTATGTGGCGTGCCTCAAGGCTCCTGCCTCTCTCCTACCCTTTTTAACATCTTTACCCGCCCCCTCTTCCTCATCCTTGACGCCATGGGCATCTCCTACACCAACTACGCCGACGACACTCAGATCCTTCTCACACTGACAGGTGACTATGACACTGACTGCGCAACTCTCAACAACATATATAACACAATCCAAATGTGGATGGCTATCAACAGCCTCTGCCTTAACTCTGACAAAACTGAGCTCCTTCTCGTAGGATCCCCTGACACCCTCAAAATACTTGACGCCCAGTTCAGCCACTTTACCATTGACTCAATCAGAATTCCAGTACTGGACACAGTAAAAACGCTAGGCGTCTATCTAGACTCCAACTTATCTATGACCAGACAAGTAAATGCAATTGCCTCCTCTGCTGCTTACCATGCGAAACTCCTCAACTCAATTAGGCCTTTTTTATCGAAAGACACATGCACCAACATAGCCAGAGCCATAACTGGTTCCCGGCTAGACTACTGTAATGTTCTCTTCCTAGGAACCTCAAACAAAAACCTTGAGAAGCTGCAAGTAATCCAGAATAGCGCCATACATGCTGCACAGGGCATTGCCAAGAGAGAGCACATCACTGCTGCCAGGAAAGCGTCCCATTGGCTCCCCATAAAGGAAAGGATTATATTCAAAGCACTAAGCATCACCCACAAATGTGTCCACCTCTCAGCCCCAGCGTACCTATCTCAGAGAATCCACCCGGTCTCCTCCACGAGATCCACCAGAACACCCTATGCCAATATGCTCTCCGTACCTAGGGTAAAAAGAGCTAGAGCAGGCGGCGCCAGCTTCCCTCACCTGACTGCCTTACATTGGAACACCCTCCCCACCTCCCTGCGAGCTGAACACTCACTGACTGACTTCCGCAAAGCAAGGAAAACTACCTTGTTCACCTAACCAACCCCACATGTTCTAGATCCCTTGACTAACCTGTATGCTGTATTATGCTGTATGATACTCCCTATCGATTTACACAGGACCCTGCCTTACTGTAACCCAAGGCACAACCTGTACCCATTGTAACTAAGTCTCCCTAGAAGTAACAGCGCCACAATGTCCCTGGCCTGCCTGCGCGCTATATAAATGTAATAAATAAATACATAAATAGGCTGCCTTGCGAGCCTCTTGATGGTTCCCATGAATGGAAAAATGTTTCAGGATGGCCGCCCTATAGGTGGACCATCTGGAATGGTTCTGATCCTCTAGCCCCGCAAAGAAGCTGGAGTACTCAGGAGAAAACGTCCACTTTACATACTGAATACAGCTTTGGCAGTCCTTCAGATGGAAAGTCTCCATCATCTGCTCAAATAATTCAAGGTGCTCCCAAACCAAATGTTTGGCATTTTTGTGGTAGGGCGTGATGACACTCCTAATAGCTTTTATTTGTTTCAGGGGATCCTTGAGTAAATCCCTCTTAACTTTGTTAGCCTTTTTAGTTCTTGTCACCCTGGTCCACTCATCCTCTGACTCAGAGGCACTGCTACCAGAGGTGGCTGTCTGGTCTTCTAGACTCTCCTGGATTCTGCGAGCTTGGGAATGGCTGGCAGAATGTGGGGGCCTAGTCTCTTAGGACCTGTGGCGCTCAGAAGAGTCTTCTGACTCTTCCTTGCTCCCAGGATTGGTTGAGTACCCCCCACTGTCCTAGCTGGGAAGAGGTTTTTAGTATGCTCTTAGTGGGCCTAGATTCATGGAATTCCCCACCAAATGTTACCGCCTGATCTCTTGATAAGTTATATTTCTGAGGATCCATTTCTCTGATGATTCTCCCCTCACTGGAGTCTCCCTGATCAGAGAAGATGGCCCTAGCACTTGGGAACCTGTACATAGATGCCCGCCCATCTATTTCTGGGAGGCGCTGACCTATTAGCCACATATTCCCCATTGGGTTGAAGTCTACCATCCCCGTGGCCCTTGGTTCATGCGAGCCAGTGGACATGGGGGTGGCAGAGTCCATGGAATTGATTAAAGCCTCTGGTGCCAGGGTTCCTGAGGTTATGCTCAGGGATCTCCCTCTCCCATTTGACCTCATCTCTCTCAGCCCCTACTCCCTGATGGCATGCAAGAACCTGACCCCTTTGTTCTTCTATTAAGGCCTTACTGGTCTCTATTAGTTGTTCCTGCATGGCTATCTGCTATGGAGCCTGCCATTTTTCTCACAGACAGTCTCATTGTCTCTCTGTGCTTCCTGTCTGATTTGGGAGTATTGGGACAATTTTTGCTGCAGGAGACTCACCTCCTGAGTTCTGTCCTTACTGGCCTGACTATTCTTTTCCAGAGCATCTTCCACCCTCCTGGTGTGCTCTAACAGTTTTTCATAGTCCATTTTGAGTTCACCCAGTGTCTGAAGGGCCAGCTGATTTTCTTCCATCTTGGTTTTTAAATGGCTTACTTCCTGGCTAAGGCGTCCCTTTCCTGAATTAGAGTACCCCTCTGTGCAGCCAGGTCATCCCTTTGTTTTCTGAATGCACCAGCTTTCTGGCGCTCTTAATCGAACTCTGTTTGGGATTCAAGATCTTTAATAGTTCATTTATTATTCTCCTCTTTCAAGGATTCTAGGTGGTTCTGTAACGTGATTACCTGCTCTGCGCAGGCTCTATTAAAAGTTAATTGTTGCTCCAGCTTTTGTTGGCTCTGTTGTAGAGAATCCAATCTTTCCTGACACTCTTTTTACAGTGTCAGTAATTTGGTATCCTGCTCTACCTTTTCTTGCTGCAGGAGATCCAGATCTTCCTTTAATTTTGTCAGGTACTGTTTGGTTTCTCTCTCTGAATCTTGGCTCTTTTGTAGCTTTTGCTCTCCAGAGTCCAGATCAGTTTAGGTCTTCTCTAGGAATTGTACTTGCCTTTTTGCCAGGTCTAGGCTTTCGCCATATTTTTCCTGTATTACTCCAATGTGGAGGTACAGGTACGCCGCTATTTTGGCAATTTTACATTGCTCTTCTTTTACCCTTGAGGCCATATACAGTTCACTAAGTGCCTGGTCTAATGGACTCTGGTCCTGCCATATATCTAATTATGTGGCAGTGGCTTGTTGTTTGATTTCCTGCATCCAAACATTCTCATCCTGCTCAGTCCATTCACCCCTGACAAACAATTTGTGCAGTAGGTGGTCTTTTGCCATATTGATTTCCACTGGGGTCGCGATATCGGAAATATTAATTTCCTTCTGACTTATTTCAGGGTTACTTTTACCTTTGAAAAACAGGCCCAACTCCTTTGAGCATTTCTATTGAAGGGTGTTTTTACAGTGTAGCACAGTGTGATAGCCCGACAAGGTGTATGTACCCCGTCAGTTAGCACGCTGTGTTAGACTGTCGCAAGTGGTATGTCTAATTCAGGATCCCGCAACAAGCCCCCAAGCTGTAAGTGATTTCAGTCCGGCACACACCCAAGTCAACGCCTAGCGTGTAATGCACAACTGAAACCCTTATTTAATTTTAATTTAATTTTGTCTAAAAGGTCTTTATTCTGAACGATATGCCACTCATATCACGCCCCTCTCCTGGAATCCCCCCCCCCCCGGTCACACTGAACCAGACAGGAACCAGGCTGGTTTGCAAAGTTAAAATATTTATTTATATATTGACAATATAATCACACTATGTTTTAATGGGTACACAATAATCACCAATGTGGTGATTTAACACCGAATAATCTCTTTAATACACAAGGAGTAATAGTGAGCAAACAATTCAGTGCAGAAAGAATACATTTGTGTGTATGTGCAGATCAAATAGCACTGTGGTTAAAGGTTCCCCCTGAACACCCCTCAACACCCCAATAGAAAATGTAAAGAGATAGAGGGAGAGAGAGCAGGTATTCAGGAATGGCAGAATTCAAACAGAATATCAATCCCAATTCCCCCAGCAAACACGAGAGAAAGACGGAATTGACTGTCAAGCTGTCATAATGGCTTTAAAGTTATCTTAGAATGGATTGGGTAAAAACACTAAATATGGTTTAAATTGTTGAAATTGTTATAATTCTTATGGGAGCCGCTTTGGATAGTTGCACAGGAACACTAGCAATAATTTAATACCAAGAAACAATTTGAAATCTGAAAATTAAAGTTGGAAGCACTCAAAAACTGTTTTACACGTGTCGGAATTTCCCTAGACGAAATTTCGTGGCAAACTTTACACTGCGCAATAATCGCGATAACGGGAGAACCGTATGGATTTGGGATGCGATTTAAAGCTGTGGATGTTTGCTACAAGCAGAAGTTGGAAAACGTTTCTAGCACGAAAACTGAGGAAGTTATGGACATTTTAGTGGAGGCCGTTTTTTTCGAGATAGGTGCAAGAAGGGAAAACAGGAATGCACTTTTAAAATGACAAAAAGGATTTCTTACACTAGAGGATGACTATGAATAAACGAATACCACACAGGAACACAGCCACTTGATCAGGGTGTCTGCCTGCAGAGGAGCTCGCCTTCTTCAGATGAATAATTATCAGCGCAAATATAGTTTTAACAATACTATTACAGGAGGAAGATAGGATGGTTTGGATAGAGAGTTCAGACAATTCAAAAATGCTCCTAACAACACAGGTTCGGAATACAAGATAGGATGGGTTTAAGATACGGATTGACTATGGACAGTACATGTGCTAGTGACACAGTTCTTTCAATAGATACACACTAGATATGTTTTTAAACGGAACTGTCAGGATTCTGGTCAGGGAACTGGATCTGGTTTTAGGACAGACTTCTGGGCACATCGGATTGGGCAGCATCAAGGTGCTCTGGTCACCACACGGCAACGGACTGGATTGGATCTGCAATGGCACTCTAGTCACAGCAGGGCACAGGATTGGATTGGATCTGCCCTTCTTGGTTATGATGGAAATTATTTTCAGCAGGCAAGCAGTACAGCGCAGCCCGGCTGTCTTTTGGTTCCCCTTAGAATTGTGGGATTTTGGTTCGGGAGTTTGAAAGTGGGTCAGTTATGCAATGGGACATTCTGCTTTGCCAAGGTTCTGGAGTCTGGAGCAAGGAAGATGTAAAGTTCAGCAGCAGGGTGCTCCGCCAGCATCGGGATAGTGAGTGAATCTGTGTGTCCTTATCTGCCCTCTGCTGTCTCTATTTATGCTATGATAAAGGGGGTGTGTATGCTGGTTTAGCCTAAACTCGCCCCTTTGACAGCCGATTAGTCAGAGTCTCCTCTCAGCCTTGATAGGAGGAGATAAACAGTGTGTCACTTTTATGGTGTGGGTTTATGAGGCTTAGCGTGCACCCCTATCCTCTTGAAGACAAAATCTACTTTTGACACAAGACATATTTACACGTGAGTAACCTCTATAACAATCACATATACAGATTACATATTTTGTGAAGCAACTACTCCTCAAAACCCTGTCGCTGTGGGATCTTGTGTCTGCTTTTCAACAAATTTCGCCCTTTTCATCAGGAACACAATGTCCAATTTATCAGCAAATTTCTATAAGTGTGCGCGTATAACATGGGCATAAGGGTATAAGGTTTCACACTTCTAGCAGAAATACATTTGGTGTAAAATCACATTTTCTGCTGTTTCTTTCCAGAACATGTCACACGATATATTTCCGCCTCTTGAAATGTGCAACCAAAATTTAGATTTACAATTCTGTTACTTTTGTATTTTTGAAAATTTTAAGTGGTAAGTTAGAAGTCTTTAAACAAATTTTACGACTGTCCTCACACCTAGCATTTCCTGCTTTGCAGTTTGCCATTGTTTTCTTCCCCACTGCAGACCAGATTCTTCCCAAACCCTATAATTATCGTCTTGGTGTGATTTCCTGGTGGAAGGAGAGGCCTTGCCTCTGTGAGGAAAGCTGTTATTCTAGTTTGGTAGCTTTAGCCAGCTTACTTTAATTGCTACTTCTGTTGAATTTTCCCTTAGCATAAAACAAACATGTGGGATCAAATCACTGCTAAATACTTATTCAAGATTTTAACCATGGAATCAAAACAATTACAAGATGGGTTACTCTCAATAACAGTCCTCTTAGATTGCAAACATTTGATTTCAGTTTATACATGTTTAAAGTTTAATCAGGCAGGCTACTGACAGCTGTCATTCAGGCGGCCCAGGGTACTGCACCCAGATGTTGACAGATTCACAGACAGGCCACTTTTGCTGTGGAAATCCCTTCATGCTTTCAGCTTTTCAGGACATTGTAAGTTCACCATGATTTCGTACACTAAGTCAATTGTAGCACCCAGCAAGAATTTTGGATGTTTGAGGGTGTTTCGTACCGGCATTCTGTAGTTTCAGCAACAAAGAAAAATAATTTAAAGCAAGATTTTGGGGTTTCATTTAGCAAAGCACTGCTTTTTCCTTCTGTACTCCATTTTCACATGCTGTGGAGTCCAGCGACATGTTTCAGGAGTGAGATTTCTGTTCCACCACTGACAACCTGTATGGCAGATTAAGCAGCCATCTTTTTGTGCTTTGCAAAGGGTGATTTTCAGAGGTTTTGGCGCGCACAAGGGTTTTGCAGCCATTTTACTATTTTTGGCACCATCAGAACACAGTGATGCCGCATGCCAGAGCAAAAGTGGGTCAAGACATCCCACAGTACGCCCTGCGGAAGTGTTAGAGGTGCCTGAGGATGGGCCAAGGAGGAAGGAGGCACCGGGGTGGCCAGAGAAGCAGCTGGTGGTGTAGAAGAGGGGGATGAGGAAGGAGGCAGCAGAGGAGCCAGAGAGGGGTAAGTAGGGATAGCAAGAGAAGAAAGAAAGTTGATAAGGGGCGGGCGAGCATCCATCAACCAAAAGGAGATTGGCCTGAGGGCCCTGGAGCAATTCAGTGCCATTTAAGTAGACATTAATGATGGTCTTAGAGGAGTGGAAGGGGGCCAGGAGGGCCTCCCACCGGGTGCCATCATTAATGGGAAAAGAGGAAAAAGGAGAGAGAGAACCGAAACCATATGGGGGTCCATAGGGCTGGAAAGGGAACAACAAAGAGGATGTTGGTATAGGTCTGTCTGGTGGAATCACTGGTATTGTATTGTATTGTTTATTTATATAGCGCCTATACACAGGAAAGTGTTTCAAAGTGTTCTGGTGTAGGTATCAGTGATAGGGTGGCTGGGGTTGGAGATCAGGGTGTCCCTTTTAAGCTTCTTCCTGCCAGACCTGGTGAGAGGGATAGGATAGTCGATAGAAAAGCCACTAGAGAAGATAGATGAGACAGAGAACCCCATAGAGGGTGCGGGGAGGAAAGAGGGGCGCCAGTAAGGGGAGAGGAGGTAGCGCTGGGGGGCAGACAGGAGGGAGGCACAAGGAGGACACACGAAAAGGATAGGAGCACAACAAAGAAAGAGAACGGACCTGTGAAATCAGATGCACAACAAAGCACAAAACAGAACAGGGAACCTCAAAGTAAAGAATACAGGCAATCAGATGTAAAGCCAAAATCCGTAGAGAACACACCATCAAAACCATGGAGAACAACACAAAGTCAATACCATACACAAGGCACAATACACAACAGGAACCTAAAAGTAAAGAATGCAAGCAATGCAATGTAATGCCAAAAACCATGGAGTTCAAGAGCAATGTCAATGCAGTACACAATAGGTCAAAGAATGGAAGGGGCTAAGATGCGAGAGGAAGATAGGGAAGGCGGGGGAGCGGGATAGGGTGCGGGGACCTACGATGCGAAGGAGCACATGCAGCTAGAGAAGCAATGAGGTGCACACAGCCTAAGTTGTGAGGGAGCGCACAGGGCCTAGGTTGTGGCGTAGCCAGATGCAAGGGAGCGCACGTATTCAGGGGAGAAGGGGCCACGTGGGAAGGGGGTGCAAGGACCAGTTGCAGGGGGAGCAACGTGTATGCAAGAGGGAGAAGGGGCACAAGGTATGGGAGATGCGTGGAGTGTAGAGAAGCTAACTCTCCCCGCACATTCTTACCTTGCGTCTGCAGACAGGAGGGTGAGGTGGTCCGTGCTCAAAATCTGTGCTGCTACCCCATCACTGCCTAACAACTGCGTCGCTCAACACCACGGCCTTGTGGACATAGCAATGTGTGCTACGTATAATCAGGCAGCATCTCCTGTGCACCTGCGTCGCTCAACACCGCAGCCTTGTCCTTCAAGGGCTTTGCCACAGAGGGACCATACCTCGGTTTTTAAGTGCTCTGAAGCGTGGATGTAGTGATGCGTGCTACGAATAATCGGGCTGCGTCTCATGCACACCTGCGTCGCTCAATACTTTGGCCTTGTCCTGCAAGGGCTTTGCAGCAGAGGGTCCGAACCTTGGTTCTTAAAGGCTCGGAAGCGTGGACCTAGCGATACATGCTACTTATAATCAGCAGCACCTCCTGCGCACCTGAGTCACTCAACAACGTGGAATTGTCCTGCGAGGGCTTTGCCGCAGAGGGTCTGAACTTCGGTTCTTAAAGGCTTGGAAGCGTAGCAATGCATGTTATGTATAATCGGGCAGCATCTCCTGCGCACTATCACTGATCAACACTGCGGCCTTGTCCTGCGAGGGCTTTGCCGCAGAGGGTTCGAACCTTGGTTCTTAAAGGGTCAGAAGCGTGGACGTAGCGATGCGTGCTACACATAATCGGGCAGCGTCTCTTGTGCACCTGTGTGGCTCAGCACTGTGGCCTTGTCCTGGAGGGGTTTTCCGCAGAGGGTCCCAACCTCGGTTCTGAAAGGCTCGGAAGCGTGGACGCAGCAATGTGTGCTATGTATAATCGGGCAGCATCTCCTCTACACCTGCGTCGCTCAACACGGCAGCCTTGTTTTGTGAGGGCTTTGTTGCATAAGGTCTGAACCTCAGTTCTTAAAGACTTGGAAGCATGGACGTAGCGACGCATGCTACCTAAAATGGGGCAGCGCCTCCGGCGCACCTGAGTCGCTCAACACCGTGGCCTTGACCTACGAGGGCTTTGCCGCAGAGGGTCTGAACATCGGTTCTTAAAGGCTTGGAAGCGTAGCAATGCATGCTATGTATAACCGGGCAGCATCTCCTGCGCACCATCACTGCTCAACACTGCGGCCTTGTCCTGCAAGGGCTTTGCCGCAGAGGTTTCGAACCTTGCATCTTAAAGCTCAGAAGCGTGGATGTAGCAATGCGTGTTATATATAATCGGGCAGTATCTCCTGCACACCTGCGTCGCTCAACACTGCAGCCTTGTTTTGCGAGGGCTTTGTCGCATACGGTCCGAACCTTGGTTCATAAAGGCTTGGAAGTGTGGACATAGCGTTGCGTGGTATGTATAATGGGGCAGTATCTCCTGCGCACCTGCGTCGCTCAACACTGCAGCCTTGTTTTGTGAGGGCTTTCTCGCATAGGGTCCGAACCTTGGTTCTTAAAGGCTCGGAAGCGTAGATGTAAGGATGCGTCCTATGTAAAATCAGGCAGCATCTCCTGCGCACATGCATCGCTCAACACCGTGGCCCTGTCCTTAAAAATTGGGAGTATCCCGCCTAAATCGGGAGGATTGGCATGTATGGCGTTGGTGTAGGCAGTGGACATATGGAAGAAGCTGGAAGTTTCTGCAATTGTGAAGATTTAATTTCACACTCCGGACCAGACATGAGTTGAACACGCTACTAACCCAAATTACTGCACACAGTCCTTGTGCTTCCTTATCAATCTTAGAGCCATCCTGGGAAAGGCGACATGTTTACACTATTTATAACAGAGTAACAAAGTAAACAATGCAATAAGAAATAAATAAATGAGCATCGCAACATACATACAGGGGACATACAAACCTAGGAAATTTGTCCCAGAATGTAGCTGGTAACCAAAAAGCATTAATTGGCTCTCGCAAGATTTTGACCATCAAGGGAGTCTTCCGCAATTTGGCCCACAAATGGCATTTCCTTTTATGAATATTGATGTGAAACAATGCTGTGTTGTGTGAAGGAGTTGCGAATGGGCTGCAGGCCCTGCTGTGCCTTGCGTGTATCATCCCTCTGTCCTCGGCACCTGCCTCACGGTGTGCAGTGGCGGGAGGCCAGGGACACGATGACACAATCACTGGCGCTGTCTCGGGAGCTGACAGACATGGGCTGATGTGTGTACACAATGGTGCATGATAACAGAAAGCTCTCGCTCCTTCAGTCTAGAGGGAGCAGGTGACAAGTGAGGCAGGCTACCCGTAGTTGGTTTATGTTTCAAGTTTTTTCTGAGTGATTCTAATTTGGTCACTACTTTATATTTAAATTATTTTAATCTCTTTGCTGCTCGTTGAAGTAAAGAAGAATTTGATGCATTATAGGAATACTCTGGTTGTGACAAAAGAATTGCGGAAAAATACACTTTTGATAAAGCAAGGAACCCTGAGACAAAAAGAAAAAAAAGATATATCTCCTGTTTCCAGAAACATCAACTTTTCCCAGATATCATGTAACCATTGGACGGACTGTGTTGGGATGGAAATGAGCCTATCCCACCCTCGTAGGCACTTACAAATAAGTCAAGCCCCATATGTGGCAATGTAACCTACAAGGGGGGAGCAGTACGCACCAGCAGGTATCATATAAAGACCCTGCAGTGCATAGAAGTAGGTGCTTAGCACTAGAGATGCCCGCCACCCGTGACACCATTTTGTGTTAAGCCTGGAAGGGACAGGCTGCAGGCTCACAATGCTCACGTTCCTGGTTCACAAAGCCCAAGTCCTGCACAACAAACCAACAAACTGGCTCTACTTGAGCCCTGTTCCCACGGAAGTCCATTTTCCTCTCGTCCCATCAGTGTCGCAACTATTTAGTATTGCCTCAATGAATGCGCCCTGCAAAGAGCGTGAGACAGCACCAGGCACCGTGCGGTGTCCATTCATCTCCAATAACCTGCCATAGGGCTTCTAAGCCCCACCCAGCTAGGCCAGAGCTGGCCTCACACCACTGACTCGACCCTCACACCTTTGAATTCCTTTATAAGCCCAAGACCCCCATGTCCTAACAGCCATAAAGTGTCCACCAAAGATCTAAAGCCTACACAACTGTATTTCTCTCTAGCAACAACGCACGTTTCCTGTAGCATGAGGTACTGGGAAGGGTAAATCAGAGATAAATGCCCAGGCGCAGGCTTTGGCTGCAGGAGCTGCGGTATCAATGATCCTTGCATAACTATGTCTTGGCTTCTTTCCCTAGCGGGGTGTATTTACTCTGGAGTGTGTGCATAGAGGGACTTGCCTTCAACTGCCAAACTCGGGCTGGCCCATAGTTGAATAGGGCAATGCCCAACGGGCCGGCTAACATGGCACTTGGCATGTTTTCTCGGTCAATATGGGGCACTTGAATGACTTAGTGCCCTTGAGAGTTTTATGCAATGGCAATGTGCTTTAAAATAAAAAACTTTCCATGAGTCTGCCACAGAATTGTGTCCCCAGGTAGTCTTACTCACACCCCTCAAGTAACACGCTTTGGGCGGGTGTCGCCCACCACAGAATCAGTCCTCTCACCCGCCAAGCTACCTACATGCCCATTCATTTCAATGGGCTCTCACCATCCCTAGTGACACCACTGCATTCATTTCAATGGCCTACCACGTTCCCAAAACAAAATAATCTGTTTTCTTTTTTTTCAAGTTATCATCTTTTTTATTTAAATCTCAACGAACAATATGCTAACATTGCCATACATTAATGGCATCAATGAGGAATCGTAGGAACTTCATTTTCTATTGAACCCCTGAACCCCCCACCCATCCAAATGAATTCCAAGCATCTGCATTTCATCGCCCAGATTGCAAACCCACAGTGTCCCGGCCTTCACATAACAGCAAATGCTTCATAACTTCTGCCCTATAGAGCATGTCATCCTTCCCTCGAGTAAACTCCAGGAAGGGTTCCAGGTACAGGAGAATTTTACCGTTTGATCAGACAGGTGTGGAGACAGCTTTTCCATGGATAGAACCGCCCACATTTTCACCCAACACAGAGATATGGGGACCTTCTGGGTCTTCCCGAATCGGGCACGATGTATCCTCGCTGCAGACAACAAGTGAGATATAGGGGCCTGCCACTGGATATATACCATCCTCTGGAGCCTCCCCCAAGAGTAGCATCAGCGGACCCATAGGTAGCAAGCAGCGTGTCATCTCTTTTATCCATCAAATTTCCTGCCAATATGTCCCATATATGTGTGAGATCACCTAGTTGACCACACCCATGCCAGCAGTGATCCGAGTATTCAGAGCAAATGGCTTGTCACCTTTGAGGTGTCATGTACTACCCCAAACACAATGGCCCTCATTACGACCCTGGCGGAGATCATGGTGCAATATGCACCATGGGGCATGGCGGAAAGCTGCCGATACCGCCATGGGGGTTGGCGGATTTACCGCCCCATTCCGACCTTGGCGGGGCGCTAAATCCCCAATCCCCATTTTACCCTTCCCCATTCCCATTTTTGCCCCATAGGGTATAATGGGAGTGGGGAAGGCGTTAATTACGCCACCGTAAATTACGGTGGCGTAATTAACATCAAGGTCCCGTAGCGCCATGGATTACTCCGCCCGGAAAAACCAGGCGGAAAAAGGCTCCATGGCGCTACGGGAACTCGTAGTAAGGCGGACGGGTCCGCCACGATTACCGCTGGCGTAATCCCACTCCGCCAGGGTCGTAATGAGGGCCAATGTAATGGCTCCTTTCCTGATTATCATGCAACAAGAGTTTGTGTGCTCTGGACCGGATCTTTTGCCATGAATTCTCCATAATTTGCACCCCCAGTTCCTTCTCCCAGTGCACCATGTACGGTAGTGTGTCCTCCAGGGAGGCACATTCCAGTAGGCGATAGCAAGTGGACATCTTTCTTATTTTTTATTTTATTTTATTGGTTTATATAAACCTTTAAAATATTTGATTCAGTACAACAACAGATAAGATTACATTTCATATGCCTATGTGAGCCTTTTCATATGTGCTCCCAGTAGGGTATTGGCTTAAGTGTTCACTAGTGCAGGCATTTCACTTATTTCCTTTCATTGTTCATGTGTCTTTATCCGCCGCTTGTGTTCGCAAGGCCCTGGTTGATGGTCTCTAGCATGAATGTTAGGGCACATGCCAGCTTGTTAGATTCATTGAAACACTTTTGCCACCATTCCTCTGCATGCAGAGAGCACGTTTTCATTATTAGTGGCCCAAATATCTTCGATCTATCAACTCTGAATGCCCCACAGAATAGTAGCACATGCTTAAGGGTCTCCTCGTGGTTGTTACAGAATCTACAATTTGGATTCATATTTTCATATTTCTTCCAGCGAATGATCACTTCTTTAGTTTTGAACTGATTCATTCTGAATTTCATAAGTAGATTTCCTTTGTGTTTGTCTGGGAAGTATTCCAAGTATTTACAAAGCTTGTTATATGCTTTCCCCTCCGCTGGCACATTTCTCATGAGTGAATGTTCAGATCTTTGATCTCCTGTATCGGTCCAATCCTGCTCCCATAGTTTCTTTTTTGCACATCAGGGTTATTTACAAGTGTATGTTTATCCGTGCTTCGCAACGCTCTCTCCATGATAGGAGCACACTATTTGACTCCCCATCAGCAGGATTGTGTGAGATATCAAATTGCGGAGGACACCTTTCTTGATTCTTGGCCCTCCAGCACTTTAAGCTCGAGTCCCATAGGAGGTCGGCAAGCAACTCGCCTAACTTGATTGATTATTGGATACCCAGTGCCAAAGCTGGGAATAACAAAAGCATTCCATTTCAGCAAGGTTAAACTTCTCTTTACACTCTGCAAAAGTAGGTGGTATCCAGTCTCTGTATATGTCCCTCAGCTGCAGAACTCCCAGCAATTCCCATTGTGCAAACCGCGCATCACCCAGAACCAGGGAAAATTCTGAGTTGGGCAACACTGGCGAAAGGGGATACAGCCTTAATTTAAGCCCACGCTGAACACAAGCCTTATACTAGTGTTGTAAGGTGGCCCAAGGAGTCTCCAGGAGGCCCTGATGGGAGCCCCTCATAGCTTTGGCAAGGAATGGGAGATGAACCAAGGGCCCGAGTGAACCAGCTTGTTACAACGCCATCCATTTTGGCATCCTTTCCTCTGAAGCTCAGTCTAGCATCGGGGCAATCTGAGTCACCCGAAAATAGTGCTGAATAGATGGGACTCCTAACCCTCCCAGACCCATAGAGTGCAGAAGAACCTTGCAGGGAATTCTGGGAGGTCAACCTTTCCAAATAAATCTCCACATTGCTTTCTGTAATTCGAGTAAGTCACGCTTGGGATAACAATTAGTAAGGCCTGGAAAATATAGAGCCTCATGAGCAGGGTAATCTTACGTGCACTGATCCGACCCAGCCATGAGTTTTCCTGCATCTCCCATCTCTGCAGCATGTCCTTAGCTTCCTTCCACAGCTGGGGAATATTGGCTTGTAGGAGAGAGGAGTATGTGCTTATTATATAGACCCCTAGATATGGGATCACTTGCTTGACCCACCCAAAATGGAAGGCAGCCCTCAAGGTGCGAAGAACTTCAGGGTGTTCCGTTATGGTTAGCCCTATAGACTGCCATGATTAATACGGAATCCTGATACAAGGAAAAACTGTTCAAAGAGGTCTACCAGCATCAGCAGGGATGATAAAGGGTCCTGCAAAAAGCAGATGACATCATCTGCGTACAACCCCACAATATGTGTAATCCCCATATGTGAAGCCCACAACACGAGGGTAAGAGCATATCCTTTGCGCTACTGGTTCCATTGCTAATGCGAATACTAAGGGCGAAAGAGGGAAACCTGGTCTAGTTCCCCTAGGGAAGTAATGAGGACTGTTGGGCGTTAACTATGATTGTAGTGGACAGAATTCGAAAGTTTGCCAGAATCAGCCTACTGAAGGAGGGGCCGAATCCATAGGCTGGTAAGAGGTCTGCAAGGTAATCCCATCACATACTGTCAAAAGCCTGGTGTGCATCTAGGGAGAGAATCGATTACCCACCCAAGACCCGGGGAACTAGGGCAACCAGATCCACCACCCATTGGATATTATCATGGGTCCCTCTATTTTAAATAAAGCCGATCTGATCACTATTAATTATGCATGGGAGGATCTCACCCAATCTAGTTGCTATGATTTTACTGTGTACCACTTTGCGTCAGTGTTTAGGAGGGCAATAGGGCGATACGATGTGCAAACTTCTGGGTCTTTCAAGTGGTGGCTGATTCGGTCATGGATTCAGATACTTTCCCTGAATTAAAAAAAATGAGTTAAATAGCTTAGTGAGATGTGGGACTAGGGAACCAGCAAAGGTCTTATAACATTGATTGGTGAAGCCATCTAGGCCAGGAGCCTTGCCTGATGGGAGAGACCTAATTGCCTGGGCTATCTCCTGGGCAGAGATGTTTGCTTCCAGTGAGTCTCTTTGCTCCTCATTGATCTGCTGTAGACCTACCTGATGAATGAAACCCTGAATGGCTATTTGGTCCCCTTGTCATGGGGTGGATACCCTCCAGAGGAAGTCCTCCATCACTTGTAGTTTCCTGACTCTGTAATAGTTTGTTTTCCATCTTCTCCCCTCAAGACCCCAATATAGATCAGAGTGGCCACATTCTTCACGTTAGCTGCCAGTAGGCTATTGGCCTTGTTCCTTCCTGGAATAGAAATACTGCTTTGTTAGCAATATTGACTGAGCTGCCCTCCCCATCAAATGTGCTTCCACAGCCTGCTGAGCCACCCTGAGTTACCGAAGAGATCGCTGACTCCCTCTCTCCACATGTTCCCTTTCCTTTTCTTGGACCACCCGCTTCAATGCAGCCTGCTGAAGCCTCCGAGTCCTCTTCCTGGTCACCGACTGTTCAATGATGACCCCCCCAGATCACAGCTTTCCCAGCATCCTATATAATCCCAAAATCGAGCTTTATCATTTATACAAAGGTAATTTGTGATAGTTTCTGATATCTGAGCTCTCAAGGCCACATCTGTTAATATGGAGTTGTTAAGTCTCCAGGGAAACTTCTGCGGTGGAGAGTCTAAGATGAAGCTGAAGGGTGGCATGGTCTGTGAGCGCTTTCAGTAAAATGGTTACCTCCTTTACTGATGCTATAAGGGTATTAGAGAAACAGTTGGCGTCTAAGTACAATCTTGTAGACATCTGGAGGGTGCTGCATCAATCCGATAGAGAATACTCCTTTTACTCATTGGTTCATAATTCATATTCACGTATAGATTTTTTCTTAATAAGTGACAAATTGATTGATCAGACACTCTGCTCTAGTATTAAGGAGAGGGTTATCTCAGACCATGCGTTGATAGACCTAAACATTAATTTGAATAATATGGGTAAGAAAAATAACAGTTGGAGAATGCAAGCGAATGTCCTTAAAGATTCATTAATGTTAAGGATTTAGATGATTTCATTAGGAGATATTTTATGGAAAATGTTGGCACTTCAAATGTCAAAATAGTATGGGATTGTTTTAAGGGAGTGTTGAGGGGGGAAATGATTTGTAGAGCCTTGCATGCAAAAGAAAAGAAAAGAGAAAGAGTTGAGCAACTAGAAAAAGAGGTTATGGAACTACAGAAATGTTGTGCATGTACTGAATCAGAGTTCACACGATTAAAATTGAAAAAACTAGAGGAAGAACTGAGGAATTTAGAGCAGACGCATGCAGGGAAAGGGTTGTTTTTTTACAAAACAATTGTTTTGGGAGTTTGGTGACAAAAATGGCAAGTTATTGGCAAATAAGCTTAATGGTTTAGTGAATGATACGTGTATCTCTACCATTCAAAATGATGAAGGGGAATCGTTTCATCGGAGTGCGGATATTTGTAAAACATTATGATCATATTATGAGAAGTTATATAAAGAGGACTCGCATCCTGAGGATACAGATTTGCAGTCTTTTTTTGATAAAATTCATCTTAATAAATTGAGAGGGGATAAAAATGTGTTACTTGAGTCTATGATAGATGAGGCGGAGGTTAATGCCGCTATCCAACAGTTGAAAGATGGGAAATCGCCGGGACCTGATGGGATAATTTCAGAATTTTATACGAAATTTGCTGATCAGTTGTCACCTATTCTGTGCACGCTTTTTAAAGATTTTTTAACGACTGGTACTATATGTGCATCGATGACAGATGCTGTAATTATTGTTCTTCCGAAATCTGGTAAGAATCACAAAAAATGTGGGAGTTATAGACCGATTTCATTACTAAATGTGGACTTTAAGATATTTACAAGAATATGGGCAAATAGGCTTGTGGTTAATATGGAAGATCTGGTAGATGAATCCCAAGTGGGTTTCATCCCAAGGAGATATGGATATGATAACATCAGGACTATATTGAATATTATTGGGAAGCATTATAATAAGGTTCCAAAAGGAATCATAGGGCTTAATCGGATTAATTGGCGATTTTTGGAATACACCTTGTTGAGGATGGGTTTTGTGCCAACTTTTATGAGCATGATTAGATGTATTCATCATGAGGTCAAGGCAAGTGTGTCTGTGAATGGTTTGCTTTCTGAGTCTTTTCCACTTACTAAAAGACAAGGATGCCCTCTATCTCTGTTTTTATTTGATCTGGCACTTGAGCCATTAGCTGCTTATATTAGGCAATGTGAACGTATTAAGGGATTGTGTGTTGGGAAAATTAAGGTTAAAATCTTATTTTATGCAGATGATATGGTGGTCCTGTTGTCCAACCCAGATGTTTGTGGGTTATTACTGAAACAGATGTTTGAGGAAGTAGGTAGACTATCTGGACATAAAGTGAATTGGGACAAAACTGAGATTTTCCCACTACCAAAAATACATAATGGAGAAATTCTGAAAATGTGGAATTGTAAATGGTCCCCTGAGGGTGTTGAATATCTTGGTATTTATGTCATTGGTGATCTGAACAAAATTGTGCAGAACAGCATTGATAGGGTATTAGACAAAATATCTTACTCTATACGAAGATGGGAAAGATATAAACTTTCTTTATGGGCAAAAATCAATGCCATTAAGATGGTCTTATTACCAAAAGTACTGTATATTATTCAGTCGATTCCATACTTTATTAGTAAAAAGCAGATTATGCGGATTGATAAGGTTTTCCAAAGTTTTTTGTGGGGTTTGGATAGAAGACCACGAATCCCATGGTATATTTTGATGCAGAAGCTTGCTGAGGGGGGATTTTGGCTATCCAGACTTACATAAATACTGTAAGGCGTTTTTGCTTAAAAAAGTTTCTTATTATTATAGAGATGATGATTTTAATGACCCCTTTTGGTTGCGCATGGAAAGAGATATCTGCAGTCCGTATCATTTAAAAAGTCTTTATACTATGGGGAATTTGTCGACCAATAGATTACAGCTAAAATCAATAGTGGCTACGACAAGTTTTTTGGACGTGGTTTGGAGAGAATAAAAAGTTGTATGGATTTAGTGAGGATGCTTCTCTGTGGCATAATGAGGTGCTGAAACTTAACAACAGATGCCTTAACTGGCGAAGTTGGGTGAAGAGAGGTATTCTAACTATAGGGGATTTACTTCATGGAGACCATTTGCTGTCATTTGAGGAGATGCAGAGAAAATGTGGTCTGCATGCTAGAGAAAGAAACAGATATGCAGATCTAGTCTCTTTGATTATTCTTCGGAAAGGCATGCTCAATGGTTCCATGGGGACTAAACCGGAATTGTGTCAGTTACTTTTGGGACAAGAGTATACTGCTCGTACATATATGAACTTTATGCAATTGGAAATTGGGCATGTGGAAGCTTGGGAAAAATCGAGAGAGATCTGGTCAGTGGATATGAATATGGACTTTACGGATAGAGATTGGAGAGATATATTAAGAGTAGGTGTCAGTCTAGGAGCTGACTTAAATCTACGTATGATCAGACAGAAGATAATAGGTAGAGTATACTGGACGCCGGTTAAGATGTATAAATTGAACTTACAGACAGATGATTTATGCTGGGGGTGTGGGACAGACAGGGGTACATTGGTACACCTTTTTTGGAGCTGTTCGAGAGTTTGTAGCTTTTGAAATGAAGTGATTGATAGAGATGAATTGACGCTAAAAGTAATTTTGCAGAGATCGGCAGTTAATATAATCCTTCTTCTACATAGGGGTAGATGTTCTGATTCTATGAAATATAACAGTTGGATTGATAAAGCTTTGTTAGTTGCGATGCGACTGATTCTTCGAGTTTGGAAAACCAGGCAGAAGCCATCAGTGGAGGACTGGTTAACAGAGTTGCAGAACCTGTATGCTTATGATAAAATATCATTTGAAGCGAGAGAGAGAAGGAGGAGGAATACATTTCAATGTGGGGGCCATTCAATGCCTTATATGGCTAATTATCTAAGGTATGGATGATATTGAGGAGTGGAAATTGTTATTTTTATTTTTTTCTCTTTTTTTATTCTTTTTTTCTTTTTTTTATCTTTTCCTCTTTTCTTCTCTCTCTTCTCTACCCTCTTTTCTTTCTAATTTTTCTTATATTTCTTCTTTGCTCTCTTTCTTAGTGTATTGGTTTGGTGTTGGTCTACGTGGAGTCTTGTGTGTATGTATGTGTTCTGATAGGAGGGGTGGTTATATTTTTTTGAGACTCTTGTTGTTTACATACACTGAATGTGATTTAGTGTGGCTATGGGGGATGTTTTGGATTGGAATGTAGTTGAACGATGTGTTTATGCTTCTGCTAAAATCTAAAAAACCCTTGTATTATATTGATGTGATTTGTATTTGTTGACATGCTAATATAATCGATGTTTTAAAATCATATCGAGCCTGTAGAACCCCTTATGTACAGCTGAAAATAAGGTATACTCCCTTTCCCCTGGATGGAAGAACCGCCATGCATCTTTCAGCGAGTGCTCCCGCAACGGTGTCGTTATGGCATAGATGTTTCGTCTATCATTGCTAGTAGGGGCTAATGACTTGCCCACACTCGGTCAGTAACACAGTTAAAGGCGCCCCAGGATGATTTCTCCTTCAGCAGATTCTGCTAAAATCTCTGAAAACTTAGTAAGGAACATAGCTTGGTTTTCGTTGGGGCCATAAATTGCAGCTACAGTAATTTTACATTCATCTAAGTGGGATATAAGAATTAGATACCTCCCTTCCCCATCCCTCAACACCTTTGTCGCCTTTAAAGGTAAGCCCTTACGCATCATGGTGGCGAGCCTTTGTATTTTAAGACCACTGGAGGTGAAATATGCCCTAGGATATAACTTGCCATTGAGGCGCGCCTCATCTACTGCCAGTAGATGCGTGTCCTGTAGGAAGACTAGGGCTGCTTCTAGGGAGGACACCCTGTGCAGCAAGGCCCTACATTCTACTGGAGAATTTAGACCGGAGAATTTAGACCCAGCACATTCAGGATCAGGCAGGGTAAGTCAGAGGACGCCATCATATCTCCCTTCCGGCCCGAAATCACCAAGGCAAAACGTTATAAGAGTTAAGAGTATTCCATATAGATAATGTCTCCCAATGCTAGGTGTGATGCATATTCGTTTGAACATAAAAAAAATCAATAACCCTAACAAAGTGAGCAACACAAAGATAAAACCTTCTACACACTGTAGTGTACATTCGCATTGAAAAGTATTGGTGTTTTGGAAAGATTTATCATTACTGCACCTTTCCTTCGCTCTTTATGGAACCCCCAAACTTTTTGCTTTTATTTTTGATACTGACCAACTCATTTTGCAATGCAGTGAAGCCTTAAGCTTCACTACACTGGCTTTTGCTCATATGTTATGGGGAAACCGGCATGTCCTTCAGGATGTCGGTACTGGGAAACATTGTTTCCATTAGTCGTGTTACTGTGTTACTACTTTTGGTTACTTTCTACCACTTGTGGTAACTATTTATCATTGTACAATGCAGCTTACATTGTAGTGCAATGGGGTACACTTTTTTTGTTAGTTTTGCCCCAGACTAACACTCAGAGGATTTTTGGTTACTCTAGATGTGCTAAAAGGATGAGCTGGTGTCAGCAGTGACTTTTCCCTACTTTTTGGGACTTTTCATTTGAGCTTTACTGTGTTTACCGCCTTCGGCTACTAAATGTGGCTAGTGTCCACACATGCTCGTGCCACATGGTTTTTTTCTTATACTTTGGCTACTGGAGGGATGTGTGTGTTTTCTGGCAGGATGTGGACGGGGATTGTCTGGACCCAATCCACAAACTGGTTTCAATGTGTCTGAGTGGTATGCCTGCATCTTCCCACCAGTGATCCTGATTGGACCACTGGAAGGGTGTGTGTGTGGGCTACTTCTGTCATTGGCTAGTGATGGCAGCTGCTCTTACCTTGCTTTTGGGATAAGAAGGGGACCCCTGCACCAACTCTCCAGAGATCCTGGAGAAACCTGAAGAGGTTAAAACAACACAGTATAGTGCATTTTCGTCCTTATGCTGTGGAATGAGGAAACAACACAATTAATTAATGGACCTCGGCGATAATTCGCCGGCTCGATTAAGGATCGATACCGTGTATCGAATCAGTCAGACATGAGTCTTCGTTTAATATCTCGAGCCACAGAAGGTTGCGAGTTTGTGATAAAACATGCAGTAAGGATGGATCATGTTACTTTGCTGGCACATCGCGGCCTGAAGTGGGTCTCAACCCGCCCGATACGAATGTGTATAGCTGTAAATAATATGCTGCACACGCGAAACTCATCGATATTGTACATCAGTGACATCGTTTAAGCAATGGGCAAGTTTGTGCACTTCCACTTACCTTTGGTAATTACTGATGCCTGCACTTGAAGTATGGAACTTGCCTCAACTAAGGAACCCATTTGGATTCCTTGCAGACTGGGCCATAGAGTCACAGCCTGCCGTAATATTAACAAGCAGTAACGTAACAACACCACTACGCATGCGCGTATCAGGAATGCTGCCCTATAAGAAATACGGGCTGACCACCATTCGAATGAAAACCACCCCGGAAGTACGTGACGGCTGAAAGGATGCATGCAAACAGACGTCAACGATACCCGATACTTGGCCGCTAATAGTGAAGCGAAACAGCCGAGGTGAAGACGCAGTTACAGCAAAAACGAACGGACGCAGGCGTTGAATTGAAAACGAAAGGTAAGCGTGACTACGAATACGACTTCCGGAGGGGTCCAAAGGGCTCGGGTAGGCGGGACTCGGTACACGTGAGAGACCGGTTACAGATTGCCTAAAATACATAACGTTTAACGTGTAAGAACGGTTGAACAGCTGCAAGTTGTTAGGACAACGTTTCTAAAGACTAACACGAGTGATAGTATATGATATGGTTGATAATTTTCTGCACTGTAAGAACAAATGACCACGTCGATAAAAGACTAATTAGTGGGTGACTTATGTGGAGTTCTTTCTGTATTTTCCCACTTAGAATTTCGAATCGGGCAGTGCCGATTGGAGCCTAAAGCGCCAGGGACGATAGAATCGTGACTTCACAAACTGGCAATTGTGGAATTCGCAATACAAATCGCTCTCTTGACGGGTAAAGATCAGGCGAGACCTGTGTATTTATCGACTTTGATAGTCCAGCAGATTATAATGGGACTCTCTCTTCTTTTTCTCATTTTTACCCTCATCAGTCCGTTGAGATCACTTGACCTCCAGAAATCAGAGGATTCTTCCGTTGCACGTAGCAGCCTTTTAACTTGTGGACAGACCCCCGTCAAAAACAAGGGTGAGTGTTCAATTTCAGTGCTAATAAGGGTAGATAGGGAAAGAGTGATGTTCCTTTCCAACTGCACATCCTTTTTTTCCCCCTCTTTCTTTTACCTTGTCACCATAGGATTGAGTTAATTGTGCCTGACTAATAGTTGAACCCCCCCCTAAATGCGTATCCTTGCCCTCTTCACCATGCGTTTACATCGATTAAAGACTGCCATGATTGAACTATGGCAGTTTGTTGAGCGCAGAAGTAGAATGGGCCACTAATATGCCTATTCTCTCTTTTGTTTTGCTGCTCCTTGATAGGTGGTGAACCCCTTTTTCCCTGATAGACGAACGGCGAGGGGACTACAAACCCTTGATGAGAAGAGACAACTTGAACCACAAATTGAGATGTTGTTTGAAGACTGTCATTTTTAGCCATTGATTCTATTATGGGTCATGATACTGTTGCTAGATTGAATTTGCAGGTCACTTCAATCCTTCTAGAAAGCCCCTGATGAATTTCCTAACATTCAAGACAGCTACATACTTTATTGAAAGAAACATGTTGGGCAACAGGTGTGTGTGTTGAATGAAAATGGCGATAATGTTTGTATTTGAGAGTGAATGAAATGAGAATAAGTGAGGTGTGTGAAGTGAGGTATGTCCATGTGTGAGAAAAAACACAGCACAGTACACTTTATAAGCTTATGAATTTAAATCACAAAGCTTACCAAATGAAGGACTGAAGTTGGTGCATACAATCTTGTAATTTGTTTTTTAGAGCTTCACTGTAAATAATGTTTGATAAAAAGGACAGTGAGTTGACACCACTGGTGTTCTTAAAATATTGCTTGTACAATTTAATAATAAAATGTGTCTATTTTTATATATAAACTTGTACCGAAGTAGTTTTTGCTCTTGTGCCGAACAGCGGTTACGAGATAGGAATAGGGACCACCGAGAGTGAGCAGCAACCAGTAGCACAAGCTGTGTTGTCGGATTTTGTGAAGGATTAACTCCTTGATTTGAGGGTATGCTAGTGCTCTTTATCCCTTTTTCTCCTTCTTTTGTTTGAAAGAAACCTGAAGGAGCCCAGAATCCTATCCAGCTGTGAGACCTGTGAAGAAACCAGAGACCCGTCAAAAAGAGGCCTGGCTACCAACTTCTGCTGCTGTCCTGTAGGAGACCTGTCTTAATGAAGATCTTTAACAGTCCTGCAAAGGAGCTGTGACCCTGGGAATGGAGGGATTCTGCTCGCTACCCTGCAAAGAAGAGCCTTTGGTAGTGCCCTAGGACTGTCCTGTGCTGACCAGCTCCGAATTTGAGCTACCGTGCTGCCGACGTCACTGTTCCAAGTTTCGACCTGGAAATTTGGGGATCCTCAGCTGGCCCTACAAGACTCACCTCTGCGGGATTTCAGCATCCTAGCATCAAGGGGACCTGAGATAAGATGGAAAGTCTGACTGCGGGAGTTGAGTTCCTTTGAGTCGCCGTGCTGCAGTGACCACCGTCTGAAATTGCTTACCTGACCAGCGCCCAGTCCTGAGAGGGGTCCTGCATTGAGTTTTGCTGCATTCTTCATTTGAGAGTCCTTGCAACAGTGAAAGACCCCAACTGGAGATCAACTAGAACCTGCAACCCCTGCGATTCGAGGACTGCGACTATTGGCACGAAAAACAACCTCAGACCCACTTCCTTTGTCCTGCCAAGTCTGAGGAAGAATCGGAGTATGTGAGGTAAGTTACAGTGATTCTTACCTATCCCCAAACTCCCATTATAAGTCTGTGGGTTTATAAAAAACTTTTATTATAACAATATTGGCTTTGCCAGTGCTTGCTTGTGCAAGACTTCTGAAAGTTGGGGCTACTTCTTTTAGCTACTTTAACTTGTACTGTGACAACTAGAACCCTTCACTGGACCCCAGAGACCCTACCTGCATGTTTTCCTGTCTCAAAGTTTCTGTGGAACTTTACCTGAACTATTGGGAAAAAGGCCCCAGATAACTTAGGTCTGGACAATTTAAGTTGGGGATCATTCTCTGTAGACCTAAAGTGCATAATATAACATTATCTTTCCTTTTCAGGAGTTTTTGATGTATATTATGCCATATGATATGTGTATGTATATATGTAATCTATATTGCTAGTGTTGTGTGATATCTCTACTTACCAGTAGTAATTTTTCTATAGTGTGTATTGGCCAATAAATGGTAATTGTATTTTTATAGATTCTGTATAAGGGTAATCCATGATTCCCATTGTGTGAACTCATTGTGGACCCTTTACAAGCTGTCATTCTCTGAAGAACTTAGCCTAGACTGCTTTTCACTGCTACCTGAACTGTTTTGGCTACAGGTCCCCAGAGCTGTCCCTGTCACAATATAGGTTGGCCTTCCATACATAAGTGCACTAGGCCAGAGTATAGAAAATAAGTCCTAACAAATTGGTGTACAGCGGTTGGATGACCCTCTCCACATAACATCTGGTTATTTTGTGAAAATGATCTGTATTGGGTACCACAGTGTAGAGCACTGGTGGTGTGTCAGGATAATACTTTAACAGAACACTATCATTTTTGATTGCCTTGTTTCGACAGTCACCTACTGTACCTAGATATAATGGAAACAATCACTTTCACCACTTTAAGTGCCTACGAAGTGGATCAGTTAAGAAAGGTGTGTACTACCAGGGACTTAATAGTCCCTGGCACAAAAGTAGAGTTAATTGTAAAACCTCTTGATTTTGAACATAATAAGGTTGTGCCTATCCTAGCAAATGGTCCTGCTAGTGGAGCTGGGGCTGGACCCAGAACCAGTAATGGAATTGCTGCGACTGCAGTGGCTAATGTTGGGGGTGAGGAAGAGGAAAGTACATCCTCTGGAGTTCTGTCGGTAACCACCTGAGAGGCAGAGGCATTTTTGGATTTGAAAAAGGAAAAACTCAGGCTTAAGGAAAAAAAGCTTGAGTTTAATGTGGCCAAATTAGAATTTGACAGAGTTGAAATACAGAAAGACATGGATTACCAGCTGGAGCCTGTCAAGATTCAGGCTTCACAAGTTTCTTCCAGAGGATCTGGCGATGGTTCTGGGTTCTCTTCACATACTAGATTTCTAAAGATCTTCAAAGTATATATGAAGATTAGAATGATAGATTTGTTTGGCTTGTAACTTTGGCGTATGCATGTGAGGTACAAGGAATGAGTGATGCTTATAGAATTGCATTGTTGATCAGCAGACTGCCCAGTTCTGGCTGCAGTGACATTATGTAAATGTCTAAGGCTGATAGATTAGACTTTATCCTCAAGATTTAGCACAATATTTGAGGGGGTTTAGAGATTATAAAAGAAAAGAAAATAATGTATGGCATATATGAATTTTGTTGCAGATTCCTTTGTAAAACTTGTGTGGCTAGGTAGCAGGCTATCAAGTAACCACCTTTGAGGGTATGATCAATTTGGTCATGCTTGAACATAATTATGCCTCTTGTTCCCCAGAGCCAAAGCAGCATTTGGCTTGCTCAAAGGAGTTAAATCCTAAGAGGTTAGTCACTGCTGCTGACTTGTGGGTGTTCCATATGCACAACACTGCTTCAGGTAAGCAGGAGGAGAGAAGGAAACATAAACAGAAAGAGGGTGGTGTACAGATAAACCCATGTCCAAGAAGCCCACAAAACATTTAATAAGGGGAGGTCATCAGAGTCAGGTTAGGGTAGTGAGACTAACGCTCCCAAGCATGCAAGTGGTTTCTCTAAGCCTCCCTATGTGTCAGGTTCCAGTGGGACTTGTTACACTCGTGGAACAAGTGACCACAGGAAGGGGGACCCCGAATGTAAGAGTAAGATCCTGGGGGTCCACTCTGCCAGTCTGCCAGTCTGGCTTTCTCCCGGTATGAGGAAGTAGAGATGGCAGGGGTGTCCTTCCCTTTAGACTGCATTCCCTCAGAGGATGAGTCTGAAGATGGACTAGATTCATTGGAAACTAGTAGTGCTGAAGCATTGGCTCCCATCTCAGTCTTGTTGAATAGTAATAATTCTTATGAGGATAGTGCTCAGGCAGGAGGTGTAAATACGTCTACTGTTAGGAACACTGGGCCCAGTCCTACTGATGAAGCTTCCTTCATAGTAAACCCACAGGTTCTTGCCAGAGTTCCTGTGGGGGATACTCAGTTGGCTATGTCATTCAAGCAGTGAATAGAGAAATGGTCAGGGCATCTGTCTATGAGGGGAGTGGTTCCTAGAACAGTGCTGTGTAAGCTTAGTCTCAAAGACTTGGTGTTCTGACAAACACCCCTCAGACCCTTCCAGCACTAGGTCTCAGAATCAGGCTGTCTTAGCCAGGACTAAGAGAAAACCTAGTCCTAAGGGGAAACCCATGGCCAGAGGTATCAGAATCAGAGGCACAGGGTAGGAGAAGATCCCCCCTGCCTTACCTACAACATCTGTTGAGGTAGTTGGAAGAGACCCTATTCCAAGTTTGAATAAGGAACCCCAGGAAACCTATAATCCTATGGGCCTCCTCAGCTGCCTAGTATACAGTCAGTTCTTTTTAATTTCTTTTTTTATTGTTTATGTTTTTTTTTCAACCTTTACAAAAATTATTTCCAATCATGACGAACAAAAACAATATCTCACATAATACATTTGAATCATAACACAATCCATCACATAATAAAATTAGATAACATCTCTGCATAATATAATTTTTTAGAATATAAAACTATAAATTACACATCAACATCACAAATAACAGACACCAGTCTGTATTTAGAAATCACTATTTCACATAAATAAAAACCATAAGGTTCCATCCATGGAACTTGGTAGGAATATAAAATCTTCATTTAATTTCGTATTTCATTTTGTCAAATCACTTTACTAGACCCAATAGCATAAGCGCAACACTCACATAACAATTCTAGCATAGAAAGGCGCTACCCAAGCTGATATGAAATTTATAAGGGTCACAACACTCCTCATTGAGGCAATCTTACTGTGTGATTCGTGATAATTCATCAGATACAATGAGTAGCTTTTCAGACCTTTTTTTTCAAGAGTTAATAAAAAACATGTTAAACATGTAATGAGGCTTTGTTTTGTACCTACCATGCATCTTTGTCAAAGAGACTCTCTGCTGAGGCTAGATACTGTGTAGAGGTATTTACCAAATATATGAGTTCTGGTGGATTCAAAATATGAACAGTAAACTGTAAGATGTTTCAGTGTTTCTATTGTACTATTCCCATTACAGAATCTACATTGACCATTATTAGGTGTGTTATAGCATTTCCATGACATCAGTTTCTCATTAGTAAGTAGCTGATTCAAGCGAAATCTCAAATACGTCTTCCTGCCTCGATCACAAGGAAAGATGACCTGGTACTTAGGTCGATAGCCCCACTGCCTTGTAAATTTCGCATATTCACAGAAGGTTTGATATTTATTAATTTTGTCAATCAATAGGCACCAATGGTATCTACAATATAGGGAGGGATCCCTTTCTTTATCATAATTTCAAGATCTTCATAAAGGGAATCTTTAGGGGGCGCTAGCATTTTTCCATAATGCATAAGTAGTGGCCAGTGCCACTTCACCGATAATGGTAGTAAGCCCAGCTCATGACACACGATAGCATTCGGGGTGGAGTAAGCCAGACCCAATACAGTTTTCAACATTTTACCTTGGATCACGTCAAGAGTTTGTTCCACATCATGTAAACATATATCTAGAGAGTACAATAGAATTGGTTCGATCTTTTGAGCATAAAATTTGATTATAGGGATCATTGAGTATTTCCCCAGATGATGATAAATCATTTTCATCTGCATTGTCAGCATTTTTGCCTTATTAGACAAAATTGTCTTCCACCCCTCACTGGAATATGAGCTTGCTAGATGATAGCCTAAATAGCGGATGGCAGTGGATGTAGGAATAGCAATACCATTCAGACCCCAAGAAAATTTAATAGCTTTTTTCCGACCTTCAATGAACGTAATTATGAAGGATTTTTTTAGATTGATCTCTAGATTATGTTTACTGGCAAAGGAATGAAACAAGGCCAGTTTTGTCTGTAACCTAAAAGGGGTCCTATCAAAAAATAACAAATCATCTGCAAAACTCAGCCAATTAATCGCGGTTCCCCCCAGTTTGACAGGAAAAATGATGGCATCATTCCATTGCTCGTCCAAATCTAATAAATATAAGTTAAATAGGACCGCAGCAAGGTTGCATGCCTGTTTGAGGCCGATATCGGTGGGAATTGTATCGGTAAATGCCCCATTTCTTGTCAAACGAATTCGATAAGTGGTTTGTTTATGGAGAGCAGCAATGATTGAAACAAGCTGCACCGGAAAACCAAATTTAATCAATTTTGTCCATAAAATTTGTCTAATTACAGAATCGAATGCAGCAGTAAGATCCAGTGACGCCATATATACCGGCCCTGCCTTATAAGATCTAGTCTGCTGATATACGTGAGCACTGAGCGTTGCATTAAGTTGACTAGGGGTGTCACGGTATTAGTTTTATGACGGTATGATAACCTTCTTGCCCAATGACGGTATATCATGGTTATCGCGGTATAGCAGGTGGAGTTAACTAATCTTAACAAATATTTTCTAAAAGGTCATACATTGACCATCACTAACAAAACCATGCACACAGGGCCAGAATTGGGCTTTTCAACATACTTTCCACTGAAATTACTTGCTTCCACCAAACACAAACACACGTGTGGAGAGGGGGAGGGGGCCCTGCTGCAACTGGCAAAGCAAACTAAATAGCTTTTTTTAAGTGGTCATTTAGACTTTTTGCTCCCCTACTGGCTACTTGTGAAGATGAACATGTTGCCATCTTGATAACCTGCATGCCACAGATCAATGGAGGCTGATGGTAGTATACGCTTGTGCGCATACACACACACGCACACACACACACACACACACACACACACACACGCACGCACTCTCTCTTTACGTTACAGCCTTTAGTTTACTTGCGGGCCAAAAGGTTTTCAGAAATCACAGACATGTTACCCTTTGGTATGGCAGCAGGGAATACCGACAGATGAGTGAATTTCGCAGTGTGACTTATTATATGTAAATTCAATGATAGAACCAGGGAAATCCCCCATTGCCATATGTTTAGAGAACATTATCCATTATAAATATATAAACACCAAATCCGCCACCCCAAAGTAAACACTTTTCCTTCTTGGCACTGTATCTATTCTTCCTATTGCTAACATATTGATTTTGTGTCAGGCACGTGTGGTTTATGGAATGGCATTAAAAACTGCTCCAACTGAAACTACTTGGCAGACGGCAGATCCAACAGTGCAAGACCAAGTCTGCGCAGCACTTGCTTACTGCAGCCTTTACAAATCAGATTGAAAAGCACACTTAACGGTATGAACGGGCTAACGGTATAAACAATGTGACGGTTATTATTGTTCAATTAAGTGGTTCACGGTATCTTTAACGGTATACCGTTATACCGTTACATCCCTAAAGTTGACATCCCATATGACGACGAAAACCAGTCTGATATTTCGATAGAAGATGGAACTTTATGATATGCTGATTAATATGTTGGAGTAATAAGCTAGAAAAGATCTTCGCTGCAGCATCCATCAGTGCTATCAGTCTATAATTTGCCGGTTCATTCAATTGGCCCTTTTTGTAAATTGGGATGATATTAGCCATACACCACGAGTTCGGAATGTAGCCCAAAGAATAAATAGCATCAAATTTTATTTTGAAAATTCTTGCCCACAAATCCGGGTTGAGTTTGATCAGGCAAGGAGGAATACCATCCGGACCTGGGGCTCTAGATCCTTTTGATTTCTTAATGATCGTAATTATATCTTCTATCGTCCATGGACAACCACACAAGGTAGGCCTAAATGTTAAAGTATCCCCATAGACACAAAAAGCAGTTGGCTTGGTAAATTTAGCCCTGATGTACGTCATCCAAACTACTGCAGATATTGCCGATTCTACGATCGACTCAGTATTATCAAACAGGGTACGCATGGTGGCCCACACCTGTCTAGTGTTATTCTTTAATGATAGAGTAATTAGATTCTGATTATCCATATTTATCATACCTCATCAGTTTTAGTTGTCTTTTATAGGTCGTGATGATTTGAGCTTTGCTCTCATTGAATTCACTGGTGGTAAAATTAGCTTTGGTAAGTCGTTTGAGCAATAGGCGTTTCTCTTTCCTTAATGCGACTACTTTTAAGTTAAACTGATGACGATGCGTGATCATAGGCTTAACGGCCTTCGATTTCATCAGACGTACCATGTGGAGTGCAACTCTTATGGAGTTCTGGATCTCAGCGATGACACACGAGATACCACTAGACACAGAACTCCTATTAATCAAGGTATCATTTTCCATTTTGATGGTAAATTCATTGCAGCTGCTAGAAGTCCACTTGATTGTAGCTCCAACGCGATCAAATTCAATAGCAGTTAGCATAGGGATACTATCAAAAATCGTAATATTTAATCTAAGCTTGCAATTCAAAGCTAAATGATCCCCCCTCCAAAGATTGTGAATTGCTATTGGGTCAATTATTTTTAGCAGCCCCGTTGATACAAAGATGTAATCAATGAGAGACGCACAGGAACCTCCTGCCCAGGTATACTGGCAGCTTATTTCGAACGGGACACATTGAATGTCCCATGAGAGAAGGAATTCCAACCACTTTAAGCCATTTACATGAGATTTTTTTTCCCATCATGCGTGGCATTTTTCCCATTATTATCTATGACCACACAAGTGGAATTGAAATCGCCACCAATTATTACATTCAAAGTTAGTTTATGCATCGATACCTGTTCGAAGATAAGGTTCAGTCAATTGGTAATTGTTTCAAAAGACACTGTGACCTCATTCCAGTATAAATCAACAATCAAAAACTCTTGACACACTAGATCTTTGCATGCAATTTCCACCACCAATAAAGCTTCATCAGCCCACACAATAGAGGATTCTAGTTTTAGCTGCTTATCAATCAATATGGCAAGGGCTCCAGCAGGGCGGCCTTGATCACCTCTTCTAGCGGGCTGGTGATAAGCATCGAACCCTTCTAAGACTAGATTGCCCATGGACATAGTCTCTTGTATCAAACAGATCCCTGGGCGACTGTCCCTATCTAAAGACGCATTTCATAACCTTAAATTAGCACTTCCACATGAGTTCCAGGAAAATATCTTAATCCCCAGATTTTCATTCTATTTGCCTCCCATTTTTATGTGCGGGGCAGATGGAGTCAATGCCCCCATACTCATCATACCCGTTAGGGAGGCTGCCAAGTTCATAAATTGCTTCAGAACCTCCTCATTAATCAGTGGTTGAGTACCCACTGAATTAGCGATTTGCGGCGGTTCCGGAACAGTCGCAATGAAAATTTCAGCGTGTTCGCTGGTATTAAAGAGACAAGGATGTAGTCCCAATAATTCCAGATCTTCTCGCTGAGCCCAAATCAATCTTGTGATGATATGTGACTGATAACCACATATCATCTGCGTGGGATTATTGTGTACCAAACGCACCCAGTCAATGTCATTGCTTCTGATGGTACGTAGCGCTGGGATTTCTTGAAAAGCCTTCAACATTGCAGAGCGATTTAGGCAGAGTTTAGTTGCTTGCTTTCCCATCCCATAATAGGTGGCATCTCGGGGGTTAGGAACATTCCCTCTTTTTTTACCATTTGGTCATTAGGATAGCATTCAGAATATACCTCATCAGTTTGGCTTGGGGTTCTAATTTAGACCTATTGAGGTCCATATTTACATTATGCTTACCATGCGACACACCCAGCTCTTCAACTACATCCCCATCATCGGTGACTACTTTAGATACAAGTTCTTTGATGCCACTATTAGAGGGTCCCACCTTGGGGGGGGAGTAATTAATCAATGACCGATCTTTGTCTGCCTGTCCATTTATGCATATCTTGGATTTACTTAGAGTAGATTTATTCGCAACTGTTTTTTTCATGGTTTTATTCGTCACTGCAACCTTGATTTTATTAGAGGCCTTCTTCATATATAAAGCAGGAAAGAACTTTATCAAGTCTGTTTGTTTTTGTTTGGGAGAACAACCATGCTCTCCCACAGCAATGCCCCCCAGGTCTCTTCCTGTGTTATTTTTAATCTGCGACTTCCGTAAGTCGCCAGGACTTTGTGTTACATCAATATTCAATACTGCCCTTGACTCTTTATTAAGTTGCAATAGATCAATCCTCTCTACTTCGTGTGACAAGTTCTTAGAATAGACTTTCAATGAGTCTAAAGTGACTTTAGGGAGTATTCGATTATTCTTTGATTTTATGTTTTTTACTTGATTGATCTTGCGTTTTGTGGCTCTCAGCAGCATTTTTTTCTGTTTCCTTGACAAGACAGGTTCATATACCTGTTCCTCAATCGTTTTGGCTTTCAGCGTTCTCAAGTCCTGCTGACATAACTTAGCCTCGTCTTCCAAGTCAATCAAATTGGTTAGTACTGAAGGGCTATCCAAAAGTTCCACTTTTGATAGATTTGGTGTCGATGGGACCGGAGCGGCCATCACCTCAGCACCAGTCGTCTGAGCATCCAAAAGTTGTTCATTCGGACTGCCCCTTGTTATACTGACTAGTATCTGTTGTATGGCCGCTGCGTTAGCCGATACCATCTCAGTTAGATGTTTAATTTCTACTGCGGCTAGTATGTCATTTTTGGTAGGATCACCAGCAGTGACTGCTGCAAAGGTAGTTGCCGCATTGGGTCCCAATCTTGGGTCAGCAGGAGTTTGAGAAGCTTTATTAATCAGTGAAGGGCTCTCCCTTTGTTTACCACTAGAGATGGCCGCTACAATGTCACAAGTAAATAATAACCCCTCTATTCTGTTGACCTTTGTAAGAAGCTCTGTTAGCATACTGTGTGAGTATCCAAGTTGGACATGGGTCTGGTCATGTCCTTTAACCAGTAGATTAAGGATCCTGGACAATACCGGAAAATCAGCTCCAATATCAGAGGACTAAATTAGGTTACGTTCTGCTTCACCTTCTAGGACAGACAAAGTTATTTGTGGTTCAACAGGGGAGGGTACCAGCCCCGGAATAAATCCAGACATCCTAGGAGTCACTTCAGGGGGAATTTCTACTTCTGAAGGAGAGCTAGTCTCCGAACTTTTGAATTCCTTATTCACATCATTATTACCAATTTGGTCATCAAAGAAAGTATGTATCTGGGCCTTCGTACTGAGTACTTTATCAGAATCAATATGCACATGTACATCCTCCATGCTGTACTTATTCACTTTGATTGGGGTGGAGGGCCCTCTAGAAAAACGCATCCTCCTATCCAACAATGCCTCAATTGCAGGAGCATTAATTGAGACATCAGAGAATCTCGGTTTCGTGGTAGTGACACCCATTTTCGTTAATAAGTCACCTTTTCGATATTCTCCTAAGCTTGCACCCAGGACCCCATTATCACAATCATGGTTCATTGCTTTGAGCTTAAAGGTCTCTAGTTTCGACTCAGAATTATTCTCAGGAATGCTTTCCACTGATTTGTCGGGCGGCGTTATTTTGCAGGTCATATCCCCCTGGGTTTCTACACACGCAGATGTTCCTACCTTGTTAGATAAATTATTGTCCTCGCTCTCAGAGTCCCCCATTTCCTCATTATCTGCGTGTGTTATCATGGGATCATTCATATCATTACTCATCTTAACGTGGATTTTTCGCCCGCTACGGAGACCATTCACCATGATAAATCAGCAAGGAGTTTGCTGACTACCCAAGGCTCAGTTAGCCAATTCAACGCCTTACTTTTTGCTATTAATACACTCAACCCACCTTACTTCCCAGCAGCCAGCCCACTGCACACTGCACAGTGAACAGTTAACAGTACTTCTTCGTACTTCCCACGGTGCGCACGCGAGTGCGCTGGCTGCTAGGTATAAGTAGGAGGTCACCAAGAAAAGGGGGCGTCACAGTACACCAGGGCGGAGCCCAGCCAAACAGTCCTTTAAGCAAAAAGAGACAAAACAGAAAAGACAACCAATCAATATAATAGAGTTTACATCCGCACACACGCCAAGTTAACGCGCTTCCCGCGTGTACGATGGAAACACTAGGCATACACGCTAGGCTATAAACACAGTTTACACTGTATAGACGCGCTTCCCGCGTGCACGATGGAACACCAAACATGCCCGCTATGTGCACAGGTAATTGAAAAGTCACCTTCTTCTAATGCCGCTAGGTCAGGCAGTCCACCGTGTTCAGCACAAACACTTCCTCCGGCCGAAATGCCAGTTAGACACGTAGCTCCGTGTGAGCAGAAAAGGCTCGATGTAAATGCTCGATGTCAAACGCAGGTCCAACACGGCACGCCAGTTAACAGTACTTCCTCGTACTTCCCACGGTGCGTGCGCAAGTGCGCTGGTTGCTGGGTATAAGTAGGAGGTCGCCAAGAAAAGGGGGCGTCACAGTACATCAGGGCGGAGCCCAGCCGAACAGTCCTTTAAGCAAAAAGAGACAAAACAGAAAAGACAACCAATCAATATAATAGAGTTTCCATCCGCACACACGCCAAGTTAACGCGCTTCCCGCGTGCACGATGGAAACACTAGGCGTACACGCTAGGCTATAAACACAGTTTACACTGTGTAGACGCGCTTCCCACGTGCATGATGGAACACCAAACGTGCCCGCTATGCGCACAGGTAATTGAAAAGTCACTTTCTTCTAATGCCGCTAGGCAGGCAGTCCACGGTGTTCAGCATAAAGACTTCCTCCGGCCGAAATGCCAGTTAGACACGTAGCTCCGTGTGAGCAGAAAATGCTTGATGTAAATGCTCGATGTCAAACGCAGGTCCAACACAGCACGGCACGCCAGTTAACAGTACTTCCTCGTACTTCCCACGGTGCGCGTGCGTGTGCGCTGGTTGCTGGGTATAAGTAGGAGGTCGCCAAGAAAAGGGGGCATCACAGTACACCAGGGCGTAGCCCAGCCGAACAGTCCTTTAAGCAAAAAGATACAATACAGAAAAGACAACCAATCAATATAATAGAGTTTCCATCCGTACACACGCCAAGTTAACGCGCTTCCGGCGTGCACGATGGAAACACTAGGCGTACACACTAGGCTATAAACACAGTATACACTGTGTAGACGCGCTTCCCGCGTGCACGATGGAACACCAAACGTGCCCGCTATGCGCACAGGTAATTGAAAGTCCACCTTCTTCTAATGCCGCTAGGCAGGCAGTCCACAGTGTTCAGCACAAAGACTTCCACCGGCCGAAATGCCAGTTAGACACATAGCTCCGTGGGAGCAGAAAATGCTCGATGTAAATGCTCGATGTCAAACGCAGGTCCAACACAGCACGGCACGCCAGTTAACAGTACTTCCTCGTACTTCAGGCAGTGGAGAGTCCCAGGAGAGAGAGGAATATGGGCCAACAGAAAGGAAAACCATAATGGTTAGGCCTGCGGAGAAAGGCCTGCTTCCAATGGGAGGATTCTCCTCCAGAGAAGCAAAGGATTCAAAAGGAAGGTGGGTTACTGCAAAGTGAGCCCACAGAGCCTGCCAGAGCAAACCTTGAGAGGTTGGAGCTTACTCAGGTTGTGAGGTCCGTCATCCTACAGTTGATGTGTGACATTCCCCTGATGATGCATCCGTGTACAGGATATCACCAGTGTGGTCTAACACACATTCCTGCTGGCCCATGATGGGTGTCCCAGAAGAAAATCACTGAAGGAGTCTCACTCTCTGGCACCTGGTTGACAGGGGTAAGACAGAAATTCAATTACTCCTGAGTTCACATTTAGAAGTAAACTCATTGCTACCAGAGACAAGGCCTAATTTGATTAGACCTTTGACTCTGGAGACCTCAGGAAATAGGTTGCAACTGGTGATTGCTGATCACAATCCCATATGCCCTTGTGCCACCCAACAGGGAATGACTGCCAAGTCAGCCATTTACACCCTCCTGTATGACAGTCCCAGAGGTAGCTCCTCTGCTGTGCTGAGTAGTGGTCAGACTCAGTGGAGGGATGGTGAAGTGACCTGTCGAGTGTCACTAAACTGTCATCCACAGGAGAACGTTCCTAGAGAGAGCGCTGTCAGTTCTCTCATAACTTTGATTGGAGCCTTAAGTGAGCCCCAGAGAAGGAGGTGGGACCTTCTCCTGTCAAACTTAATCTGTAAATCCAAGAAAACTTTTCAGTGGTTTGGGCCTTGCCATGTTTCACAGCTTGGCAAGGTAAACTATTCTAAAGGCTTTGGTGGACCTGGAAAGGTTGCCATGCAGTTTCCTAGAATGGTATGGAGGATTTTATCTTGAGAGATAGAATTGGAGCCCTGCTTATGGCTATAGAGTGGGATCCAGAGACATCTGTGTGTCTCCCTGCCCTGTGCCAAAGCAGCTCTCCTAATGGCTTCAATGAGGGTGACCTAGTGTCCCCTCACCTGACCCCACATCAGCAGGGTGAGCTGGAGATTTTGCTGAGGCAACCTCCCCCTTGTTGTCACTGAAACCCCTTATCACAGATTTGTGTAAACGAGACTGTATTCTGGGAGTGAGTGAAGCCACCAGGTTTGGGTATTGTGGTGACTCAGAATTAAGAAGAAGTTCTGACAGTTGGTGTGAGATCCACCCTGTATTGAAACAAGGAGTGTTTGAGCTCTCTAGATGTCAAGAGTCCAGTTCTATGGATCTGGTGAGACATACAGGTAAAGTCAGTTTGGGATTCTGTATGGACAATAGAGCTCTGTGTTCTGTCCCCAAGACAGATGCACAGTCTCCACCGAAGAGGTGACAACTTGGTGGCTATGCTCCGTACTGAGAAGTACAGTTGCAGTTATGATATCTCTGCAGGATATGGAAACATATCCCTGTCAGTATATGCGAAGCAAGAGACAGCAGTTTCAGCCTTTTCAGATCCTTTCTTAAATGAATGGGCTTCTGAAATGGTCACTGCAACTGACACCTGTCAAATGAGTTTAGACCCTGTTCTGAAAGGGAAAAGGGATCTCAGCAATACATGTCTGGATGGCATGGCAGATTCAACCCCCACTTGGAAGGAACTGGGAATAACTCGAGATTGTGGGTGTCGGGACCATCACCAAGCTAACTTGTTCTGGGAGACAACCAGGTGTCAAACTGAACAAGGATCATTGTCCTTCCTTCCATATAGCTTTGGTGTAGATGGAGGCAAGATGTAACCTCTTGTCAGTGAAGTACATACTGTACAAAACTGGGCAATCCCCACTACCCAAGCACAAGTGAGGACTATCCTGGGCCTCACTGGGAAACACAGGAGCAAAGTGGCAGCCTATAGCAAGATAGCTGTCCATCTGATTGCCCTCACTACTCCAAGGGGACCTGAGGTATTCTTATGGAGCCTGGAGTGTGAGAAGGCCTTCACTGGCCTGTAAGAATCCTTAGGTCAGGGCCCTGGGTTAAGGGCAACTGATTGGGAGAGACCTTTCATAGTACAGGCAAATGCCTATGACAGTCGGATAGTTGGAAAACGTTCACAGCTTAATGACAAAGGTGAGGAACAACCTATATGACTAATCAGCTACCAGTTTAGGAGTGGAGAACTAAGGTGGCCCCAGGTGGAGAAGAGTTGCTTTTCCATTGTATGGTGCCTTAGGAAGTTGAGGTCCTACCTCCATGGGACACACTTCACTGCATATGCTCACCCTAAGCCTTTAACGTGCTTTATAGATATTAAGGGAGAGAATCCAAAGTGGCTCAGGTGGTTCATGAGTCTGCAAGCCTTGAACTTCACTTTTGGGTCTAGGCCCGATCCCAAATTTAGCAATACTGATGGTCTATCGAACAGGGATAACCGACTGGAACAGAGGACACATCCAGGGGTGGATTAGTTCCCGTTGTCCCTTAGTCTGGGGGTGCGTGTGTTAGGAAACATTTCTCTTTACTGCACCTTTCCTTCCATCTTTATGGAACTCCCAAACTTTTTGCTTTTATTTGTGATACTGACCTACTCTTTTTGCAGTACAGTGAAGCCTTAAGCTTCACTCCACTGGCTTTTGCTCATATGTTATGGGGAAATTGACATGTTCTTCAGGCTGTCAGTACTGGGAAACAATGTTTCCCATAGTCATGTTACTGTGTTACTACTTTTGGTTGCTTTTTATCACGCATGGTGCATTTTTTTCCTTGTGCAATGCAGCACACTTTTTGTTTTGCCCTAGACTAACACTCTGTGAGGCTCACCCTGTGAGGCTAGGAAAATCCTTATATGGACTTCCATTGCGCAGGAAAGCAGGAGCTTTTGGCGGGCTACTGCAGGGCTGTGTGTGTTCGCTGGCAGGATGTGGGCTGGCTGGGACTGTGTGGTCGCAATCCACAAACTGGTTTCAGTGTGTCTGAGTGATATGCATGAGAGTTCTCACCAGGGGTCCTGATTAGACCACTGCTGGTGTGTGTGTGTGGGCTAGTCAAGTCATTGGCTAGTGGGGGCAGCTGCTCTTACCTGGCTTTTAGGATAAGAAGGGGACCCCTGCACCCATTCCTCAGAGATCCTGTATAAACCTGAAGGAGCCAATACTTCTAGCCAACTGTGAGACCTGCAAAGAAACCGGAGCCCCTGTCGGAAGGAGGCCTGGCTACCAACGTCTGCTGTTGTCCTGGAGGAGCCCTGTCTTGCGGAAGATCTTTAGCATTCCTGCGAATGAGCTGCGACCCTGGGAGTGCAGGGAATATCCATGCCTGTTGTCTGACCGGTATCCTGTAAAGAAGAGCCTTCGAAAGTGTCCCGGGACCGTCCTGTAGCTGACCAGCTCTGAATTCGGGCTACATGCTGCTGACATAATCGTTCAGAGTTTTGACCTGGAACTTTGGGGATCCTCAGCTGGCTCTACAAGACGCACCTCTGCAAGATGTCGGCATCCTAGCATCAAGAGGACCCGAGATAGGCGGGAAAGTCTGATCGCAGCAGTTAGTCCCATTTCGTCACCGTGTTGTGGTGACCACCGGCCGAAATCGCTTATCTGACCTGAGTCCAGTCCTGAGTTTTGCTTTATTCTTCATTCGAGAGTCCTTGCAACAGTGAAAGACACCAACCAGAGTTCAGCTCAAACCTGCAACCCCTGCGAATCGAGGACTGCGAATCGAGGACTGCGACTATCAGCGGGAAAAGCAACCTTGGAGCAACCTTGGACCCTCTTCCTTTGTCCTACCAAGTCTGGGGAGAATCGGAGTATGGGGGTGAGTTACAGTGATTCTTACCTACCCCAGAAATCTCATTATAAGTCTACGGGCTTATAATAAACATTATTATAACAATATTGGCTTTGCCAATGCTTGCTTGTGCAAGACTTCTGAATTTTGGACCTACTGTTAGCTAGTTTAACTTGTACTCTGACAATTAGAACCCTTCACTGGACCCCAGAGACCCTACCTGCATTTGTTTGGCCTCAAATATTTTGTGGAACTTTACCTGAACTACTGGGCAAAAGGCCCCAGACAACATAGGGCTGGACAATTTAATTTAGTGTAGAGGAGCAGCTAATTACCTCTATGGGAAGTACCACCCCCCTACCTCCTGTATGCTGGAAGCCTGAGATTGTGCCATACTTGACACCAGCAGTTGTGACCATTCCACAACGAATATTCGAGAAAAGATATCCACTATGAAAACCCTATCAGGTGTACTCCCGAAGAGATTACAATCTCATGGAGCAAATCCCTGAAGGAATATGAAATAGAGCAAGAAGAGAAACTGGTGACATCACAAGAGATGAGTGTGACGCACTGAGAAAACTGACTGAAGAAGAAGATGCATGGTCCTTATAGAAACTGATGATGAAGTAAAGAATCGAGTAAACTTTCATATTCATATGCGAAAAGAAGATTGCACGTGTGAAGAGCACTGCAGAAAATGCAAGTCGTTCAATAACTGTACAGATGCTGTAATGCAAGTAGATCAGGTAATCTTAGATGCTGGCTATGAGTAGTGAATAGACTGCAGGCGAAGCCACCATTATCACGGGAGGATAGCTCAGCGGCAACGTGCTCACCTTGGAAGCAAGACGACACGAAGCAACACAGGTTCGATCATCGGGTCTGGGCTTAGAAACCTCTGGGTATTTAAGCACGTTATAAATACGCAACTAAGACAACAAAAAAAACAACTATGCAACTAAAAACAAAACAAACAATTCCTGTAACAGCGCCTTGATGCCCACGGGCAGTGTGAGCGCTTTATAAATCCAAAATAAAAATAAAAACTATATAGAAACTGGACATCGGTGTCATAACTTAAGTAAGCTTAAACCCATGGAGGGAAGAGTCGGGAGCTGTGTCGTGGGAAAGAATTAGCCAAAATCATGGCTTTACCTGGAATGGCTGTCTGGCCTGGTGCCAAGGCTGAAGCTGCCAAGACTGGTTATCTATTCTTAAATAAAGTGAACGTGAGATGCTGAGTCATCCCTTGTTAAGGTGCAAAGAAAGAAAACCATGGGTGCCAAGATTTATTCATTTAAGATAATTAAAGACTGAAAAATAAACCAGATCGTGGCCTCCTGTTACTTGAGCCAAGGATGGAAATAAGGTGGACGAGGAGTTCCAGAGACAAGGATACTTTACAAGGCCAACTCTCGAAGACAATCTTCACGGCGGAAGGCATGGATGATGACAGATGTTGGGCTAATTGGGTGTGTAGGTAGCGTCAAGTCCATCTCCTGGCACCTGGGGTATGAGCTTACGTGCTGCTAGTGAGCCGAATGTTCCAGACATAGCACGAGCGTGCCAACCAATTGTAGAGGGCATATAACGAAGGACCTCATAGTTTGAGAGCCAATGATGTACCGTGTTCTTAATAATGATGAAGAGGACTTGCACTAGAGGTAGGCGCAAGATGTCCACCTGACAGTAGAGACCCAATCACAACCAAACCCTTTATAGAAAGTATACTTAGATGTTCCCCTTAAGCCTATCACAATCCCTCGTAGGTTTCTCTTTTTTGCCACATAGTATACATCACATATGACACATTTTCACTATATAACTGTGATTTTTGTTTTTGTTTTTTGTAAAATACATTGGAAGCTCGTGCGACGTCCGTTGATGTCTGTTGTAACTCCGTGTTTTAGACAATTGATATTAAAATGGAAACCTTTGACATCTTCCTTCGTTGGTTCCGTTATTTGGTGTAAGAGGTACTCTGCTTCCCATCCACTGCATGACAACCTACCCAAAGGGCCTTACGTTCACGTAGTAGAAGTGTCGATTGTTTAAAGATCCGAACAAGTTCAGCTCCAGAGTTTCAGACAATCAGGCATCCTCTACCATTAAGCCGGAAGATCGCAGGGTGTCCTGTGGAGAACGGCCAAATAGAAATCTTGCAAGAAGTACCCAGATGGTAGCCATGTCCCCCTTTGATGAAATCCCTGTCCGGTTTCCACGGGCGCTTTGTGGGCGAAAGGCGAAGTGGTTTGTTGGAGGAGGAGACGATACCAAAGGCCTCAAGTCAATTAACAAACAAATGGTGAGTAGACTAAGGGGAATGGCAAACTAAGGGGACAGGGTTGTAGTACATTTTGAGCAACAGGAAATATTGTGAGAAGATAGAGATAGCACCTAGAGAGTCCTGGCTCAAGGGAGCTTCAGAAGGAGACATTTCAAACTCCAGTCGGAGTAGAGTGAAATATATAACGTGCAAACAGGTTTGCATAAGGTGATGTCTCAAACCCTGTAGAGGGTATAGGAAAGGTGAGGGAAAAGAAAAAGTGTCATCACAGTGTTTATTTTATGTGTAAAGTCGACTAGTCTGTACATTGTGTATTGAGTAAAGGTGTCGAAGTGTGATAAAGGTTCTAAATTGCAACAAAGTCAAGTAGTTATATTGACTATCTAGTCAAGTGGTTGGTACCAATCCAGAGGTAGACATAGCAAATTGAAAAAAGTAGAGGCTTGAGCGGCAATTGTTGGTGCACGCTCATATTTGTTGTTTTAAAAATAGTGAAAAAGTTGTGAGAGTATTTGATAAAGTCTGGTAAGTATTGACAGTCGATTGAGACTTGTCACAATGGGAGATACTCCTCTGTTGCACCCATGCAAGATACTGCCAAAACACATGCCCAAGCTCAAACAGTATAGTGCGGAGTGGGTAATAGGCATGGCAGATAAGGTGTTAATGGCGTGGCCACAAGGGGGATCACTGCCAAAAGCAGTACTGCAACACATGACCACATACTTGCACGCTCATACACGGTGAATAAATTGGAAAACAGTCTAGCTATTTTAGAGCTCTGGAAAATGTACCAGGAAGACAGGGGAGATCCGCCAACTGAGGAGTGGATGCTTAGCCAGTGTGAGGAGGAAGGTGTCAAGCCTTCAGCTCCCCTTACCTCGCCTGAAATGAAAGATGCAAGTGCGGAAGATGTAGGGTTGTATCTTTTAAAGGAACTGAAAGTGGCGACACAGTATAGGAATCCGATATACGAACCGCCTGCTTATAGCAGTGATGATAGTCCAGAGGAGAATAAGAGAAGAGGGGAGATCTTTAAGTTCATAAAAGACAAAGAAGAGAAGAGTGAGCGATCGAATGTATTGACAGAAATAGAAAGAGAGATTAAGAGTTGGAAGGGAGAGAAGGATAAAGCTGACAAGGTAATGCTTTTTCAGAAAGAATGGATGGGAGGACAGATATTACTCAAGCTAGATCTGAAAAGCTTTGAGGAAGTTAGGCAAGGAGAAGACAAGGATGAACAGGATAGAAAAGACCGGGAACGAGAAAAGAGATTGAAGGAAGATGTGCATATATAAAGAGCACGGAGAGACGAGAACAGATGTAACAGGAGGAACAAGAGAAAAAGGAGGAGTGGGCAGAAGAGCAAAGAAAGTATGACAATAAGCAGAGATCAATATAAGAGTGGGATAAAAGAAAGGAAGAGAGGAGGAGGAAGCACCGAAATTATGGGACAACAGAATAAAGAAGCGAAGAGAGGAGGAAGAAAGGAGGGCATGAGTAAGGAGAGAAGAACAAAGACAAGAGGAAGACAGAATTAGAAGGGAGGTGAGAAAACAAAGGCAATCAGATGAAGAGCTAGAAGGAAGAAGACGACAGCGGGATCTTGATATTATCCTTATTAATAAGGAGCCAGTAGGGCCAAGCCCAGCAATACAATGGCATAGAACAAAATAGTTCCTTGCAATAAAGGAAACAACGCAAGGGGGATCTAGAATAGTATTGGAAGTAGAAAACTTTGATATCGGAAAGCATCAGAGATAGGATCAATAAGGCCTATCATAAATTAAATGGAGGTAGCAACTATGGAAGTCAAGGGAGGGGGGATCAATCCTTAGCATTTCAATCACAAAGCTGTTCAGTCTCGAGCACAGAGCCTTGTCCTTACCCAGACTGAACTTAGACAAGGGCGAAGGGGATGATAGTCACACTTCTTGGGGACGAGATATGTCAGACGAGGAAAGTCATCCTTCCTTGGGGAAGAGGGAGAAAGCGCATGCGCCTCTGAGGGAAGGCTGCAGATAGACAAGGAAGTAAGATGGACGGATTTAGAACAACCTAAGGATAAGACGGCAGATCCCATAGCATATCCAGAGCTCCCCGAGGACAATCATATAGTGAGCAGATTAAGATCGCTGCCATCAAGGAGATGGACAGGGACGATTGTACCTGCCATTGATAGGCTGACGATGGGAGCTGGCTGCGGGTAAAGGTTTACGCAATTTCACTTATTGGAAAAAGGGGGAGAAAGACAACAGTATATTCCATGGTCGCAGATGGATAATGACAATTTAAGGTGCAAGCTCCGGAGCTTGACTTCGGGCACTGGGAAATGGATATACAAATATTGAAAATGACAGGAGGAAACACGCAGGCCATAGGGGACATAAAGGGTCTCCTGGCAGCTATTCTTGGGGAGAGAGCTGATGACATATGGAGGAGAGCAGGGTATTCAAGTATGACAGCACAAAACACAGCACATGATGGAGCGATATTTAATAATTGTAGAGCAGATGTTTGGAGGGCTCCCAGGGTACACTAGAAAGGGGTGGATTCCAAAATAATAAATGTGCGTTTCAGAATGCACAGCATGAGAATCAGACCACACAGGGAGGATTTAACTAAGGGAGACTAGTTAGGTGGGCTCCCTCTGTATGCTGGACTTGTGGGATGACAGGGCACATTGCACGCGTCCGTGGGAGCCAAGGAAATGTACAGAATGGCCAATTCACGAGAGGGGGGACAGCTGATCCTCCACCATATAGCATACAAACTAGGGAAGGGTTCGCCTAAGATCAGACAGTGTGTCAGACACAAGCGCTGCAAGTGCAGCAGGTACAACAACCAGAGCAAGTGCAAATGAATCCACCACAAAGGCAGTCACAACAGCCCCCCATGCAGACACAACAGTATTCAAACACAGGACAAGTGCTGACACAATAGGACAGCTCACAAGGCGACTTGATGTAGTCAGTACTATCAGTGACACCAGACGCCCAAGAGAAACCAAGGGTTGATGTGATGATAGGAGGCAAATCCTTTTCTTTTTTAGTAGACACTGGGGCATCTCGTTCATGTATATGAGAGGGAAAAGATCCAATGTTGGGAATTGCCATGAATGCTCAAGGGTTCTCTGGAACTACAAGTCGAGATGCTTGTACTAATGAATTACCAGTCCCTTTAGGAGAGTGTGACTTGTCTGTTCCTTTGTTGGATTCAGGGCACACACGAGTTAACATTTTGGGAAGAGATTTGATGACAAAACTAAACATGACAACTTCATTTACTGATCAAGGGATAGTGTGGTCCACTCCAGGTATACACTATTTAAACGTGGGAACATTTATACTGACGGTCACAGGGCAAGCGGCTTTGCGAGGTGTTCCAGTAGAACCCAAGGTTTTCCTGTATGGGGTGAGCATTTTATTGACATGGCTGCCTGGCTTAGTGGGAAAAATTGTGAGGATACCGGATGAGTTTCTGTTTAGACCGCAGATACCTATGGACAAAGGGGGGGGCAGACTATCCCTATAGAATTGGAAGCAGTCATAGTACGAAGGGAAATGGCGATGCTTGAAAGAATGGACGATGAGGGTAGACCATGGAGGACAGTAATAGCACTCGAAGAAGAGTACAGATTGACTAATATAACTAATGATGACATGTTCAGAGAAGACCAAACAGAGGATGAAGTGGTGTTCTTTATGAGCATCACATACTGGATATAAATAGAGAAAAGGGAAGTCCCACAACAAATGGCGATAATGCGTCAACGTCCAGCATTTTTTCAGGAATACTTGAAGAAAGTGCCCAGCATCCTTTGGACTACAGGCCTTTATGACGTAGGGTTGGTAAAGGAATTGGGGAAGTCAAAATAAAACTGAAGCAATGAACAATTTTACCTCGAGCAAGCTAGTACCCCATGTCTCGAGAGGCTGATGAGGGTATATTTAAGACCATTTCAGCACTGATGAAACAAGGTATTTTGGTGCCCTCAGAATCATCACGCAATACTGCTGTGTATTCTATAAAAGAATTGAAAGGAGGGTCATGAAGATTGATACAAGATATGAGACCGATTAACCAGATTGTAGAGGCAGAATTTCCCTTAGTTCCCAATCTGGCGACAATATTATGCAGTATCCCAGAAGAAGCTCGATATTTTATGGTGAACAATTTAAAGAATGCGTTTTTCTTCATCCCGTTGCACAAAGATTCACAAGACTTCCTTTACATTTTGCCAAACTCGACTGAAACATACTCATTTACCCAAGGGGTACTGTGAGTCTCCATCGATCTTTGAGAACGTCGTACAGATGAACTTAGGTAATATTGATCTTAAGAGTGTGGTGATACAGTACGTAGATGACATTTTAATTTGAAGCACGACGGAAGATGAGTGCAGACGAGGTTCTATTCAGCTGATGACTATCCTAGCAGACAAAGGATACAAGGTAGACAAAGAGAAGTTACAGTACTGTCAAGAAGAGGTGTTATACATAGGACCGTTGATTTGTTTGTTTGTTTTGTTTATTTATATAGCGCTACGAACCCTCAGGTATCTGAGCGCTGCTTATTTCCCACGGTGTGTGGTGCTCATTTATCGACCTCGGAAGGATGAAAGGCTGAGTTTGGCCCTGCCGGGATTCGAACCTGCATGAGCAGGCTCTGCACGGATGTCAAAGCAAGCGCTCTACTCGCTGTGCTATCTGACCGGCTTTCACATGAAGGAAAGAAGGTAACACCTGAAAGAGCTGAAGCAATTATGAAAATCACAGAGCCAGATACAGTGAGACAAATGCAGCAGTTTTTGGAACTATGCAGCTATGTTAGAGCCTGGGTGTTTGATTATAGTTCATACACGAAAACCCTTTTGCAAGCTTTAAAGAAAGCACAACTGAATAAAGTGAAAATAGAATAGACTGAAGAAATGGAGGAAGGGTTTGGGAAATTGAGAAAAGCTATTTGTACAGCCCCTGTTTTGGGAATACCCAATTATGCTAAGAAGTTTTATTTATTTTCACATACAAATGGGACTGTCATGACAGCAGTACATACACAAAGGACTACATTGGGATACAAACTTCTAGCATATTACAGTGGGATTTTACACCCATTTATGAAAGGACACTTTCCTTGCGAACAGTCATTGGCAGGCACCGCATCCCAATTGAGAATTCTACAAGTATTGTTCTGGGCTGCTCTATGATTCTCTTTGTGAAGCATGCTCTGTTTGCCATTTTAGAGGAGCTCAAAGGTACATTGACATCCCCAAGAGCTTCTGCCTATGGAGTAATAATTTAAAACCCAGTGATTAAAATTGTCAGATGTAAAATAGTGAAACCTGCCACGTTTATAGATGAGCCAATAGCAGAAGGCGATCAAGTGCATGACTGTGCTTATTATGTTGAATTCTATAATGATATACACTGTGTGAAGGAAAATGCTTTGTCAGGAGGGGAAATTCTATTTATTGATGGTTCTTTGAAAATTGATCAGACTAGTGTGGAAATGTATTCTGGCACAGCTGTAGTGAGGCATAGATTGAATGGGGAATTTAAAGTTGTAGCAAGTGCCAAGTGTTAGGAAGGATTTCATATTTGAATGTAATTTTCCCTCCATGTGTCAACCACCAACCTTTTTGCTGCTGTTTTACACCCTGATCTAACCTTTGCCAGAGAAGTGCAGTCCTCAGCCGCACTCCTTTGGGCTTTGCTCAATTCTTATGGGGAAACTGACATGCCCTTACGGCAGTCAGTACTGGGAGACTTTGTTTCCCTTAGTCCTTTCCTCATGTTGCAGCTTTTGTGCAACATGTAACAAGAGTGCAATGTAACTTACTTTACCACACCCTTGGGTCTCTCATCATTCCAAAGGCCCCAGAAACTCTCGCTGGACTTATTATGAACTGTGCAGGTGTGTCACGGACAGGACTGGCGGCAGCTATTATTTATCTTACGTTTTTAACCCTTTTTTGCCATGTTATCTGCGCTTACCGCATTTGGCAATAGGTGGCCTGGCTCCAAATGAGGAAAAATATATATGGGCGGAACGCTCTTTTTTGGGTGCCTGGCTCTTGAGGGTTAGATAATTGCAAAATTACAGGGGGGTGGAGTCAAAGGCTTCCCTAGCCAAAAGCGTGACAGGGGGTCAACAGGACCTTGCAAAGGAGCTATGTAACTAATAGCTCTGAAAAAAGGAATTCACCGTAGGATACAAAGAAAACAATGAAGATTTATTTTAACAAGAAGACATATTTTCAGAATTCACAACACATATACATATAAAAGTGCATGTATAGTGTGCACAATAGTGGGGTAGTACATAGTAGTGACAGTCTATTTTGTGTATTGTTCGAAATCACAACACATTTAACATTATCATAGTGGTGACAGTCTATTTTGTGTATTGTTCAAAATCACAATACATCAATGTTAAATGTATTGTGATTTTGAACAATACACAAAATAGACTGTCACCCCTATGATAATGTGACCAATAGTGGAACCAACTATTCTCGGCACCTTCATCAAACCCTTCAAGTAAGCATCTTTGGAATTGTCCGTGGGCCAACCAGTGGGCGGGCCATTTTACGCAGGACGTTTGCTCTGTCATTCCTGCGGTTTCGAGGAAGCCCTCGAAACCTGGTATACTGCTTGCTCTGTGTCCACGGCACCCTCACACCGAATTTCGTACACTTGGCATTCCCAGGTCTGAAGTGAGACGAGTGCGCCCGGACCGGAGTAAACACGGTTACCGTGTTGCCCTGCTGTGGCAACGATCTGTGCAAGTTCGCTGCACCTGTGACCCTCTTGACCCTCAAGACTGCTACCACGGAAACTACACAGTGTCGAGACGTCCTGATTGTCGCATTCGAACCTGCCAGCGAAGTGGATTGAACTGGCGAAGTCTGGGTCTGCCTGCGTCAGGGACCGTTGAGTAGTCCATACCCCAACTGGTGGCCCCTAGCGCAGGAGCCCATTTCTTTTCTACCACTGTTGCAAAATAGTGACCTATCCCGCACTCTCAACCAGCCTCTAACCGCAAGTGGAGGCCCTGTTTGAATAGTGGGGACTTGTTCTTCATCGACCACATCCACCTTCCTGAGCTTCTTATGACCCTTGAAGAGACCCTATTTTTTCCAGTGGCACAAGCGTGTGCCCATAGCCCATGTACGATAACATGTTTCAGCTCTGCTGAGCCTTTTTCAAATCAGGGCCGTATTTAAATGTAAACAATCCACAGGACTGATGTCCCTGTAGTAATAACGGGGTATGATCCCCAGTAACAATCTGTCTCCCTCAATCAGATGGTCGCACATGTTGGCAAGAAGTACATGGGCTCCACATGCAATGTGTAATTGTGCAATACGACTAAAAATATACATATTTTGATGGCGCTGAGTCCTGTATTTCTTTTACATATCTGTTAGAAGTGTATGTGTTTATTCTATCGACTAGGTAGCGTGGGGCAGTGTTGTTGAGGCATTTGTGTGTCAGTGAAGCTACTTTGAGCATGATTTTATCTGTAGTGTGGAGCCAATTATGGGTTCTCCTAATGTTAGAAATGTATTCTCTCTTGGGGATGCTAAGCGCAGCTCTAACAGCGTTGATTTGTAGCATCTGTATTTTGTTGGTAACTTGCCTACTGGCTCCTAGGTAGAGGGCATTGCAGTAGTCCAGTTTTGATAATACCAGGGCTCTAGCTAGTGTAATGCAGCTTTTGGTTGATAAGAAGGGTTTGGCTGCTCTTATAAGCTTACATGTGTAGGCCGTAGAGGATGACAAGGAGCTAACCTGTTTATGGAAGGAGAGGGAGGAGTCAATGTATATTCCTAAGGTTTTCACTTCTTTTGCTACCTTGATCGGGTTCCCGTCTATAATGAAGCTAGTGTAGTTGTGGTCTAGTTTGGTTAGGTTTGAGGTGGAGCCAAGGATGATTTATTTATTTATTTATTTATTTATTTATTTGCATTTGTTTAGCGCACAGGCATCCCAGAGGGCATTGTGAAGCTTGTTACAGATATGACTTGTTGTACATACAGTGCAGTCATTACTTAGTTGCAAGAGAGGAATAGTAGTTACAGGAGAGGAGGAGAAGAGAGGAGAGGAGGAGGAGAGAGAAAAATGACACGATGGAAGAGGAATTAGTTAAACAAGGTGGTTTTCAGTTTTTTTCGGAAGGCAGTGAGAGAGGTTTCTGCTCTGAGTGTGCTAGGTAGTGCGTTCCATAGCTTAGGGGCAATGTGGGGGAAGCTTATTCCACCTGCTCTGGCTCGTTTGATGCGTGGGACCCTAAGTTGGTTGGTGTGGCATTGCCTAGTTGGTCTGGTGGAGTGAGATCTGGCTAGCGTATCAGACAGGTATGAAGTTGCAGACAGGTTGATACATTTGTGTGCGGTGGTGAGTATTTTGAATGTAATGCGCTCTTTGACAGGTAGCCAGTGTGCTGCCTTTCTGGCTTGCGTGATGTGGTCACTTTTTGGTATATTGAGAGCTGCTCTTAGTGCATTATTCTGTGCTGTTTGGAGTTTATTGAGATTGGAATTGGAGGTGCCAGCCAGTAGCACGTTTCAATAATCTAGTTTGGCTCCAATAGTGGCTCTGGCAATAGAAAAGCAATTATCTTTGGTTAGGAAGGGTTTGATGGCATTAATGAGCTTAGTGCTCAGGGTGGAGGCAGAAACAATGGAGTTGACTTGCTTGTCCATGGAGAGTGAGGCGTTAATGTGGACTCCTAGTGTTTTAACAGAAGGTAGAACTCGGATGACACAATTGTCTATGCAGAAGTTGGTGTAGAGTGGGTCGAGGTTCGTGAGGGTGGATTTTTGACCAAGGATGAGAATTTCGGTCTTATCTCTGTTAAGACATAGGCCGTTCGTGGCCATCCATGCTTGGATGGTGGCGTATATATTCTGGAGGGTGGCTGCGTCCTGATGGAAGAGTCCTGTGAGCGGGTATCGTCAGCGTAATTGGTGTATGTGATCCCAAGTGCGTCCAGTTTATCAAAGAGAGGTTTGGTAAAAAGATTATAGAGGGTAGGAGACGTACATGAGCCTTGAGGGATCCATGCCTGATGGTGGTAGGCTGTGCGTTAGCTGTATTGGAAAACACTTTCATCACTCTTCCTTCGTGGAAGGAAGTGATCCAGTTTGTGGCTTGTTTGGAGAAATGTGCGGCCTGAGTGAGATGGTCCGTGAGGAGGGCATGATCGACTAAATCAAATGCCGCCGAGAGGTCTAGGAGGAGCAGAAGGGCCGGTTTGCCTTTATCTAAAATTAGGGTAATTTGGTTCTTCAGATCTAGTAAAGCGGTTTCAGTGCCATGACCTTTGCGGAATCCGGACTGCCTTTTACCTAGGACAGCGTTGTTTTCCAGGTAGGACTGTAGCTGCATGTGTGCAGCTTTATCTAAGATTTATAGAAGAAATGGAACCGTTGTAATGGGACGGTAGTTGTTAGGTTGGGCAGGGTCCAGAGTTGGTTTTTTTAAGAGCGGGCGAACCCACGCCTCTTTAAGGCTGTCAGGGACTTTGCCCGTCTTGAATGAGGCGTTGATGAATGCTGTGATGATCGGTGTGAGGGGTGCCGCACACTCTTTAATGATGTTGGGGGGGGCATATATCGCCTTTGCATTGAGATGGTTTGAGCTGTTTGAGGATGTGGAGAGCATCTGATTCGGTGATTGGAGAGAAATTGAATTTGGAGGTGTGCTTATCTTTAGTGGTATTGACGGAGAGGGTCTGATGGGGGTGCACAGCCTTGAAGTGTTCTGCTATTTTATTTTGAAGAAGGTCTATTTTGTTTAGCATCTCTGTTTGGATGCTATTGCAGCAGGCTTCATCCCTAACAATCTCATCTGTACAGATTGTGGGGACGGTGAGCTCTTTAAAGATGGTGAAAAGCTCTTTTGAGTGGGAGTTGGCTTCCAAGATACGTTTATTGTAGGTTTCTGACTTCGCCTTAAATATGGCACTTTTGTATTTTTTAGAAATACAAAGAAAGTCTACTTTGGTGGTATCACAAGGATTGGCCTGCCATGTTTTGAGGGCTTGGCGCTTGCATTGGCGTAGATTTAATAAGTCCTCCGTGAACCATGAGTTGGAGTGAAACGATTTTTTTTATTTTTTGTTTTCAAGAGGAGCTGCGGCGTTGATGGCATGGGTGAGGGTGTCTTTGAAGATCTCTGCTAGAATGTTGGTGTCAGAGGAGAAAGGAGGTGCTAGGCAGAGGTTGTTGAGAAAGGGACGTATATTGTCTGCTGTAAGTTATTTGGCACTTCTGGCTATCTTGGCCGGTGCGGGTATAAGTGGTTTGAAGTATACGGATATGGGGATGCAGAATTGGAGGCAGTTGTGATCAGACCATGGAAGGGCTGTGTTGGAGTTGAGGGTGGAGCCACAGTTGTGATCTGCCACCCAGTCTAAGATACAGCCTTTATTATGGGTCGGGGCAGTAACTATCTGTGTGAATCCTAGATCTGTGAGGTTTCTGACGAGAGTGGTAGCTGCTTTGTCAAGTTTATCATTGTATCCGAGGTTTAGGTCTCCTAGAAGCAGTGTTTTGGAAGTTTGTTTGATATTTTATCCAAGGAGATGGTGGACTATGCCTGTGAAGTTATTGACAGGGCCTGGAGGTCTATATATGATATGAATGTTTACTTTATCTTTAGGGGAGAGGGTGAGTTTGGCTGAAAGGATGTCTGTGGTGTCTTCCCCGGTGGTAGGGGTCTGTCTTAAGGCTAGGGTGTCTTTAAAAATTAGTGCGACCCCACCTCCCGTTTTAGCTAATCTGTCCTGTCTTAAGATCGAGTAACCTGGCGGTACAGCTAGACTGATAGTAGGGCCAGAGTTCCGTCTTGTCATCATTCAGGCATAGACTGTGCGAGGCCATCCATGCCTGGATGATGAGGTACATCCTGTTCACCAAGGCCAAATCATGGTTGTAATCTCCCGTCAAACGAATGAGGATCTGGGTATCATCGGCATAATTAGTGTAGGAGATACCCAGATCATATAGATCATCAAACAGTGGCTTCGTGAACACGTTGTACAGTGTAGGGGAGACACATGAACCCTGGGGGACTCCACATGTGATGGGGATAGGGTCGGCGGCAGCGGTTGTGGAGAAGACATGCATGGATCTATTGCTTAGGAATGACTCGATCCAGCCGATGGCTTCTTGGGAGAAGTGGGCCGCTGAATCCAAGTGATTGCACAGGATTTTGTGATCGACTAGATCGAACGCCGCGGAGAGGCCTAGGAGGTGTAATAGGGCAGTTTTCCCGTTGTCTCTGAGGGTATCAATTTGAGCCTTCAGGTCGATAAGGGCAGTTTCTATCCCGTGTTGGGGTCTAAAGCCTGATTGCCGAATACCCAGGAGATGGTTTGTTTCAAGGTATTTTTGAATTTGTTGCTAGGCTGTCTTGTCTGGTATCTTGAGCAGGAATGGGACGGTGGTAATGGGTCTGTAGTTGGTGGGAATGGCGGGATCAAGAGAGGGCTTTTTGAGGAGGGGGAGGACCCAGGGGAGGACCCAGGACTCTTTAAGGTTGCTAGGGACGGTGCCTGAGGAGAAGGAGGCATTAATGAGTTTGGTAATGAATGGCGAGAGGTCTCTTGCCGCATCTTTGATGATTTGTGGGGGGCAGAGGTCACCCTAACAGTTAGATGGTTTTAGACTGAGAAAGATTTTTTCCACTTCAAGAGTGGTGACTTTGGAAAAGCTGAAGCGAGAGGGGTTGGGTTGGGGGTGTTGGGGTGTGCGGTGCGGGGCAGCATTAGTGGGGTTGGTTGGTTTAGCTATAGATTCTTTTTTATTTTTAATTTTAGTTTGTAGGCCTGTGACTTTATTGTTTAGGGCGTTTTGGACACTAGTGCACCATTGTTTGTCCTTCCCACAAGTGGCTGGAGTTATTGCAGGTGTTTACAGTTCTTTGATGATCGTGAACAACTCTTTGGTACTGGAGTTGGATTGTGCAATTTTCTGGTTGTAGGACTCTTGTTTGGCAGCTATGATTTCTTTTTATGTAATGTCTTGTTAAGGTCTATGGGAGATTGTCTCCAGGCTTGCTCATTTTTACATTTTTCTAATCTAAGAGCTTAAAGATGGCTAGAGAACCATTGGTTGAGGTGCTTTTTTGGTTTACATTTTCTTGGTTTTAGTGGTGCAATGGAGTCTAAGGCTGTGCGCATGGTTTTGTTGTAGGTTTCTACAAGGTCGTGGGGGTTGGAGGTAGCATAGAGTTGGTTCAGCGTCGGGAGGATGAGAGGGATCAGTTTTTCCACTGTTATATTTTTCTTATTTCTTGTGGGGATGGCTGAGGCTAGCACATTATTGGTAATGGGGCTCAAAGCTTCGAGGGTGAAGGAGAGGAGATGGTGGTCAGACCATGGTTGAGGTTATTGGTGATAGGGACCGCGCAGTTGTAATCTGCTACCCAGTCGAGGGTTCTCCCTTTGTTATGGGTGGGGCCAGTTACTTTTTGGGCAAAGCCTAGTTCAGACAGAGTATTATTGATGAGGGTAGCCTGGTGGTCTTTGGGGTCTTTAAAGCCTAGGTTGAAGTCCCCTAAGAGGAGGATCTGGGAGGTGTTTTTAAGGTTATTGGTGAGGATGGTGCTGAGGTCTTCCTCGAAGGATCCTAAGGGTCCAGGAGGTCTATAAAGTAAGTGAATGGTTATCGTTTGGGAGTTGGCAGTAGGCAATTTAGCTGTGAGTTATTCACATGATGGGAGGTGGGTAGAGGAGTCAAGTCTAATGTTTAGGCGTGTTTTGGCGATTATGGCCAGGCCGCCGCCTCTAGATTCAGTTCTATCCGCTCAGAGGATGGTGTAGTCATCGGGTATGGCTAACGAGAGGGCAGGCCCTGCGGCTGCGTGGCGCCAGGACTCGGTTATGGCTAAAAAATCTAAATCTTCTGCTAGAATAAAGTCTGCTATGTCTGTAGCATGGTCTATTATAGAGCGTGCATTAATGAGTGCACCTTTTATGGGTAGGGCGGTAGCCTTAGTGGGGGTGGGGATGGTGGTTGTGTTGTAGATTTTGTGATCGGTCGTAGTATTGAATGGGCTATACTTGGGTCTTTTCAACGTAAGGTTGGCGCAGGTGCTAATGGTAGGGGAGCGGTTGGTCAGTTTGGACTGGATCGAGTCCCTGGCTCGAGGCTTATATAGCTTGGCAAGTCTGGATCGTAGTTTGGTGTTTCTTTCAGAGAGGCTGCATGGTAGAGAGAGATGGAGCAGCATGGTTGTGATGTAGGGCTATGTGGGGAGTGGTGAGGTAGTGCTTATAGTGGCCGAGCTAGGAGTAGACCTAGGAGAGCATGAGAGATTAATAAGGTGGAGAATAGTTCTCAGCAGTATTGAATAGATGCCTGGTAAGAACATTTTGTAGGCGGTGGGTGGGGTATGGAGGTCAGAATAGCAGTAGGCTAGCAGTTACTTGGTGGGGCCAGTAGTAATGACTGGGTGCAGTGGTACTGTTACACAGGATAATGAGATAAGCTCATAGGCTGTGCTCAGTCAGCATTAGCAAGATTAACAATGGCTAGGAGCATTTACTAACAGCCTGGGCTAGGAGCATTGACTAACAGCATGGGCTAGGAGCATTGACTAACAGTGTAGGCTGGGAGGCACACAGTGAGCAAATTGCCAGAGGCTAGGGTGCAAACGAGTGAATTCAGTCAGCATTAGCAAGTGGCTAGGAGCATTGACTAACAGCATGTGCTGGGACGCAACAAGCACATTGTTGGGGAGAATTCTCTGTAAAGGCTAATTTCCCAAACCTAGTGAGTCCCCCAGCAGCTTTGCTGGATTTTTTGGGGTTTATTTTTTCTCCTGCTAAGAGTGAGACTCTTTTTCTCCCACTCTTAGACATGATTTGAGGTGTTCCCTTGACTTTGTATGTGTCCTATGGGCTATGGGGTCCTTTTCCCCATAGGGTTTCATGTGTTTTTGATATGTGGGTTACACAGCCCCCTCCGTGCAGTAACCCAGGGGTGTCGTAGCGACTCCATACCCTGGGACTGACTACTGTCTCCCCGGGCATGTAAAGTCACCATTGGCTTTACTAGTCTTAAATTGTGAACAGAACCAGTACAAACCATCATATTGTGGACGTACTGGTCGGGGCAATTCGATTGCCCCGGGGTCTGTTGTTCGAGGAGGCACTGTCCAGTTCCCCCCAACCGAGCTTTTGCTGGTGGCAATGGATACTACTTTTTATATTCGACCACGAATATATTCCTATGGGATTTTCCCATTGTTCGAGGCTACCATTTTTTAAAATAGCCTCGAACATACCGCAGGTTTATTAAATTAATATAAATTCACCGGTTGGTATTTTTTGCCAAAACTTGGTTCCAAAATGGCGTTTGTGTTCGCTTCTGTGACTCCAACCCAAGTCGAGCCCTTTGTTCCACTTTTTGGCGGGCTTCTCCACAGAAGCCTCCCAAAAGTGGTGTTACTCTGTCTGGGTACCACAGGGGGTGTGGGAGGGGGTTTAGGCACCCTGGACTGAGTTGCCTCGGCAACTCAAGTCGCACTCTTGTGTGATTGGCCCAAGTGGTGAGCCGCCCGGCTCACCACTTAGCATGTTTGAGTGACAGCTAGGCTGAATGAATGGGGGTTTTCTGCATAAAAGCAGGGCTTTGGGGACTGGAACTTCAGAAGTCACCACAGGACCTAAAGAATCCAAGGAGGGAGAAGCTGAGCCGACCTGCAACGACAACACCACGGGTGGAGACCTGCTGAACCGTCTCACCATTTTTCCCGACGACAGAGGAGATCTCTAGTCCGGAGAGTCTTCTTCCTTTGACTGGTGGGGATAACCAGTTTGCCTGTCTTTTTGCCTTCCTGGACCATGTCGTGGCTGCCTTGCCCGTGCCAAGCACCCCGGCAACCGGAATACCACGGTTTACCACCACTGCGAAGAAAAGGGTAGTACCTTGTAACCGGGAAACTCTGCGGCTGGTTTCTTCCCTGGCAGTGCAACAACCTTCATCTTTCATCCACGTTCAGACCTCCTCTTCCTCTGGACAAAACACCAACTTGCACTCGCTGCCAGGAACAACTGCCCCCACTGGAGCGTTCTTCCCATTTCAGGTACTGTGTCCCGTCTGGCTTCCCTTGCGACAGATCGTTCGGGTTGACAGTAAATCCTCGACTTTTTAACCTGGGTTAGCCTGGGGACTGTTAACTAACTTTTCCTAACTTGATCTCAATCTTTTGTGAACTATTTACAAAGACTCTTTGGGCATAACCCCACTGTGTGATCCTGGACACATTTTGCTTGCTCTCTCTAAGAGTGGGCCTGGCATTTGAACTTCCTTGCTCTCCAGTAGACTTTACCTAACCTGCCTCACTGTGGTTCTTTGAAAAGTATTGAGATTTGTGTGCTTTCATAACTCTGCCTTTTTCCCTCCCTTTTTAAATAACTTATTAGAGTGCCATCTTATGTTAAGCACTCACCTCTGTCTGAAAATAAGTGGTGTTTCTCACTAAGACTTGTCTAATAAGTAATTAGGGTTGTATATATATAATAGTGACTGTGTGTTGAATTTACTTACCTCTTTTTGTGCTAGCGTAATTTACAAGTGTGTCTTTAAATAAATAATTATAGACTTTTTACACCAAAGCTCTGGTCAGTGTTTGCTTGTGCTGCTGTATCTCTGTACCTATTGTCATCTTGAGAGAAGTCTGACTGCTCAGTAACAGCTACCAGGTAAATCTGGGTGGTACAGACTGCTACCAATTGGGTTTATTGCCAACCACCTGTAGTCATACATCTTTTGCAGTGGTCCCTAAGGGAACTGCACAGGTTTCTGCCTAACACAGATTTAAACAGTGGCTGGGCTAGAGTGCTCACATTTTGCACGTAAACAAGTTTATCGTAGTCTGTCTCTATTACAATGCAGTAAAGTGTTCAGTGGGCATCTAGCGTTTAGGCAGGTTGCGATAGTGGTGATCGGGTAAGAAGTGATACAGAGTTGAATTGTACCATGTTATTTAAGGACAAGTCCTTAAATCCAGCAGAGTTTTCAGGCGACGGCGACGATAGGCGTGGACAGGCAGGGACAGGCATACAGCCTTGTAGCAGGCCTTTGAGCAGAAGCCGGCTCATGCCTCCCGATCTGCTATTGGCCCAGAAATGGTAGTGGAAGGCCAATGGCAGCGTGGGCAAGTCCAGGCACGAAGAGAGAAGTGCCTACAGTTGCCGGGCGGCCTTCTTGGAATGGCACTCAGGCAGAACACAGTGTTGGGGTCTCATCGTATTAGAAAGCAAATCAGCCGTGGATGGTAGCCTCTGCGGCGGTTTCGGGCGGAGGGCTGCGGCAATGATATTCAGTGAGATTACTTCACTGGAAGCCAAGAAATAATAGCTTCTTGCGATTGCAGTGCAAAAGGCAGGTGGCCGACCTATGTGAAGGAGGAAGCTCCAGCTTCCCTACTAGGCGGCACACCGCACTGCTCCTGCAGCGGTGGAAGGATGCCACTCCAGTGGAAGTTGGATGGTGAAGGCGGGACAGTATATGCAGGCTATGTGGAAGGAATGTGGGGTCACCTATAAGTTTTCTTCCGCATACCACCCCCAGACCAATGGTCTGGTGGAACGGTTTAACAGGACCTTGAAAAGTATGATTGGGGCATTGGAAGAACCTCAAAGAAGAAAATGGGATCTTCTTTTACCATGCTTACTGTTTGCCTACAGAGAGGTACCACAAGAGGGTGTTGGCTTCAGCCCCTTTGAACCTCTGTTTGGTCACCCTGTGCAGGGACCCTTAGCCATAGTCAAGGAGGGATGGGAGATGCCCACTCCACCCATTACTACCAACGTAGTAGACTATGTGTTAGGGCCCAGATAAAGGATGGTACTCCTGATGGGTCTGGCTAGTGACAAGTTGAAGGCAGGACAAGCTCTGGTGAAACATTGTTATGGCCAGAAAGCTTCCCTCATTAACTTTACACCTGGTCAGAAAGTCCAGATCATGAATCCCATAAGGCCTAGGGCTTTACAGAATAAATGGTCAGGCCCTTACACAGTGGTGGAGTCTGTTAGGACAGTTTTTCTGAAGTCCAGTTAAGGGCCTAGCAAAACCATTCTAGTGAGGCAGTACAAGACTCCACTCTTAGTATAAGGCTGTACCACCTGAGTTCGGGGTAGCGTAGACGGTATACACACATTTCATGGAAGTACTTTTCATCGTGGGACTTTTCATCGCCACTTTTTCATCGACCAAAACTCTTTTTTGGGGTTGGGGTATGATTATATAAGTAAGGGGGGGAGTCTGGGGGAGGACCCCCCTGAAATAAAAAAATGTAAAAAAAGAGTTTTGCTTGATGAAAAAGTGGCGATGAAAAGTCCCACGATGAAATAACGTAGAACCAGCGTAGACAGAGCAGCCAGGCTTATCTTAGGAGGGAGAGAGGGCAGTAGATAAAGTACAAGTGAAAATTGTAATACAAATGATCCAAACAAACACTGAAACACTATGTATTGTAAAAATAAAGGATTTATTTAAATACAGGTAGGCCCAGATAAATCTAGGGGTTAAGTAAGTACTAACACATTATATGAAATCACAATATAAAACACAACACTATACTTGAAATTACACAGACCCAAGTATAAACCTTATTTGGAACACCTAACAGTAGTTCTAGGGAAGTCAAAACCTTGTTATACACATTAGGTCAAGCCTATTCTTTGGGAGTAAAAGACCAATGGTTACTTTTAGATTACTTTTGGTAATACAAGGACAGTGGGCCCTTCCAGTTGTACAGTGACTCTTGGAACAAATCACATAAACAGTCAACTGGACAATATACTTTTGGTGAATAGTGAAACACTTATTCTAGGTGCAGTAAAAACCTATTGTCATGATGCATACCCCCGGGGACCCAGACCAAGTCCAGCAACCCCGGAAGCAGGCATCAAGTTATACTAAGCAAACCCAACACCCCCTGCTAGGGGCTATTTGGGTGCAGTCCTGGCGCCTATGGTGCCAGGCTCATATGGAGAGTCAGTCTGGCGCCATAGGCGCCGGCCTCATAGATTAAAACCTACCTGATGCAGACCATGCTGCAAGAGCTCCAAGCCAAAGGAGGCTTGGAAGGGACTACTTTACCTAAGGGACTATTTTTTACTCGGGTGGGGCTGGGGAGGAATACTTACCTGGGACTACTTTGGAGCCTATTTAAACCACGCCCGAAGAGCAGCACACGCTTCGCGTTATTCGGCATCCAGCAGCGTAATGCTCGCCGTGCCTGCAAGTCTGCATCCAGTCTTCTGCCACGCCCGCCTCGAGTCCGGAGCTCCTAGAAAAAGGGGAGAGAAGGAGAAAAGGTTAGAACAAGAGCAATACCTTTGATCCTTACCTGAATTCGCGATCCATCGCGCCTTCGAGCTGGAAGAAATAAGTTATTTTATGTGCGTCGCCTCGCCTGCAGCAGCGCTGCGCTGAAATCACCGGCCTTCGCAGCATCTTCACATTCCACCGCATCCTTCTGCATGCTCCCGCCGCACTCCGGCACCCAAGGGGAAGACAAGAACAGCAAGGTGAGCCATGGGAATACACAGAGGCAATATTAGTTACCCCCCATAGACTTACCTGATTTTACCACCGGGGGTACTATTCCTCTTCACGGTTTGGCGCAGCTTTCACTTCATCCTCGCCGAACCCTGGTCCCTAAGCATGGTGAAACAAAGGGACAAACAAGGGGAAACCTCCTCACCACAATAGACTTACCTGATTTTACCGCCGGAGGCATTATTCCCAGAGACTTCATACTTTCTCTCAGCGCCTGAATAAGGGAGAAAGCAACAGGTTACATATTGACATTATTTTATCGAACTGTGTTGGATAATACAAATCCTTACCTGAATATTACCGGTTGCCACGAGGAACTCTTCGCTAGGGTCAAGCTGCGACCTGCAAGGAATCGGACAAGAGTGAAAGTCAGACATTTGAACTCTTACGAACTACATACTTACGGCGTCTTGCTGGGAATCTCAGAGTCAATATTGTTCTGGATCTCACCAATTCCTTCGAGCCAGTGAAGTAACTGGTTATCTACGCGCCCCTGCGCTCGAAGCAGGATGGAGCGCTCATCTTTCCAAACCATCAGGTGAGACTATAAGAGGGGACACCAAAGGTGATCAGTGGGGAGAACGGCGGGAGTGGGGGGGGTTAACGCTCAACTTCACGGGTGGTTAATTCCCTTTCTCCATTTGCAGAAGAATATTCCTACTGGCCAAGCAAACGATGCTGGGTGGGCCAGTCCAGTCCGTCATCTCGGCGCTACGCATCACATTGGTGGAGACAGCAGCTGTCCAGTTCAGATCGACGCCCCTGTGGGAGCCAGGTGAGCGTAACCCCTATAACTACTTTTGTCATAACACACAGTTATACCAGGTGAGTAAAACATAAGGATGTAATATGCAATTACAGATGCTTTCGAAATCAGGGAACCCCAGATTGAGGTAAGCAATAACTCTGGTAACTTGTTTTGGATAGCACACAGCTAACACAAGGTAAGTAAAACCCACTTACTTTAACTGCACAATGAAGTGGAAAGTAAAACCCAATGTCACACTTTACTGAATAATTATTCTAGGTTGGCAACAACCTAATGTAGACTTATTAAGGACAGGCTAGCAGCAAGTCAGGGGAAGCAAGACCCAGTTGGGGGACACTCATACAGTTATCCTAACAGGACTAACCTGGTGATACCAACAGTTGGAGGACACTCATACAATTACCCTACAGGAATAATCTGGTGAAACCAACATATTACTTTTGTAAAGAGGCACAACCTAATCACAGGAGAGTAAAATACCTTCACATCTACTTTCTTTTAGACTGGCAAAACAGTGGCTAAGGAAGAAAAGATGTTAACCATACTTTTAAGAATAGTGCATCACACATTCAAGGTCAGTAAGAACTTTTGTAACTGTTCACTCTGAGAATTACAGTTACCCACCAACTCTTTATAAGTAAGTAAAACACTTGATTTCTTTTCTAGGCAGAAGTCCCAATCCCTTCAAAGTCCTTCCCTTAGAGCATGAGTGTTCTCAGTGGCACAAGGGGGGGTCACTAGGACTAGTGACCAAAAGGCAGAGTTAGAATAAGTTCTTTAGTAGCAAAAGTCGGAGTTCCTTAGGAAATCTAGGCAAACAGGTGAGTACTTTACTTCTAGGGTTAGAAGAGGTTCCAGGGGCTTCACAGAAGACACCCCAGCAGGCTTCTAGCAGTGGGACTGGGTCTACTGGACGAGGGACCTCCCAATCACAGAAAACACCCCAGGACTACACAGAAATCCCAACAGGCTTAAGGTAAGTATATACTCAAGCCAACACAGTACCTCAGCAATGAAGAAGAGATTGCGGGAGAACTTCAGGGACTGCAGCCAACTACCCGGTCAGTGGATTCCTTGTCTTGGAGACTGAACACAAGACCTCAGAAGGGACCTTGCAACAGGGATTGATGAAGAAGGCTCTAGGCAAGGTTTTACTCACAGCTGAATGTGGTTCTGCGGGTTTGGCGCCTTTTCAAGGAGCACAGAAGAAGACAGAAAATCGCGGTTGAATTCTCGTTGTTTATAAGGTCCAGCACTCTTCTGAGGGGACTTTTTGGATTCGATTCGTGTCTCTGGAGATACACCAGGATGCTCACGAAGTTTCAGCGAGATTCGGAATTCGGAAGACGGTGTACCGCACAGTGGCTGGAGGTCCCAGGGTATTGGGGTATTGCAAGAACGCGAGGTCGCAACAACCCGTGGGATGGCTCGAAATGCAGGTCTTCTTGAGTCTAGTGGGTCTTACTAGGCTCTGCATTCACGTCATCGTTTACGGAGACCTCAGGTCAATCGGAAGGAAGGGCTGCAGCAGGCTCCGGTTACACAGCAGGCTCTCCGGTTGCTGGAAATCATTCCCGCCGCTTTTCCTTTGTCACCCTCTTCGGTTTTCTGTTCCAGTGGTTGACATGACTTCAGCTTCCAGGTTTCCAGTATTTATATGGAACTGCAACACAACCTCTGCATTCTCTCCCCGCATTTTACAAGAAAGGGGCGTCTGGCTGTCCAATCAGGACAGCCAACCCCCCACTGGGATTTGGCCCAGTTGAAGGAAGGCATGAGACAAAGGAGGGGGAAGTTTTGGACTCCTCTCCCACTTCCTGTGCTTTCCGACTGACTGGAGCCTGGGTGGGGGGGTCCAGGGGACTCCCGCCAAAGACAAAAATCAAACAAAGGAATTTCCTGCCCTGGATGGCAGGGGAAGGAACAAGAAACGACAAAACACTAAAATGGCAGAAAAAGAAGACAGGGGCCATTTTGGTAAAATGAGCACCCTTAGGTGCCTTTACTGCAGCTTTGATTACAGCCCGCGGTAAAGGTGCACCAAATTAGTAAAAGGTATCACTGCCACCAGCCATTAAAGGTAAGCTTGTCACTGTAACAGAATTGTTTCAGTTTAAATGTGAAAGGGGATACATTGTATCTCCCCAGCACTCCACATAAGGTTGGGTGTGCTGGTTTCACAGAATAAAATGTAAAAAGGGATCCAAAGATCCTTTCTACCCTTGGGAACTGTAGTTCACTCAAGGTTAGCACAAGAAAGTTAAATGGGGAGCCCCTAGGGCAAATCAGCACCAACAGGCACTTATTGCCAATAAGTTGTTAGACATGATAACTTTAAAAAGACACTATGGAGAGTCTTAAAATGACACCCATAAAAAGAGTTAAAGAGAGGTGAGTGTGGAAAAAGGTTCCCACTCACTGAGGTATTAATGAAAAATATCCCACTAGAAAAGCAAAAAGTTCTGGAGTTGAACCAGGAAAGGAAGATTTACCAGCTCTGTGGAAATATTACCTAACAGAGTCACTGGGTGAGGTCAACTATTTAGTGGACCTTGGAAGGCCTGGACAGGCTCCAAAAGTGTTCCATGTAAATAGGCTGAAGGCTTTCATCCCAAGAGTTGAAATCACAGCACTGCTATTGGCTTCAGATGTTGAGGAAGAGGAGTTGAACCTCTTCCTGACCTATTCCAAAGCAGTCCTTCAGATAGTTCCATTGAGCGTGTCCGAGTGGCCCCTCATCTGACTTCTGATCAGCAGGCCGAGGTGAAAAGTTTGCTTAGGCAATTTTCCCCCCTGTTTTCAGAATCCCCTGGTTTGACACCTTGGTGCAAACGTAGCATAGACACAGGAGACAGTGTACCTACCAAAGGTAGGGGATACAAAATGTCAGACAAAGTACGGTCTTACATTAAGACAGAGGTCAACAAAATGGTGGATCTTGGGGTGATTGAACCCTCTAGTAGTCCTTGGTCCAGCCCTGTAGTTTTGGTTCCAAAAGCAGGTACTTCTGAATTAAGGTTCTGTGTGGATTACAGGGCTCTGAATGCTTTCACCAAGACAGATGCACACCCCTTGCCTAGAACAGATGAGCTGGTGGAAACCTTGGGCGCGTCCAAATACCTCAGCACGTTTAACCTCACTGCAGGCTATTGGCAAATAGCCCTTGCAGAACATGCCAAGGAGAAGACAGCTTTCTCAACTCCAGAGGGCCTTTACTAGTTCCGGGTAATGCCTTTTGGGTTGAAGAATGCACCTGCCACATTCCAGGGGCTTGTGAATCATATGTTGAATGGATGGACGAATTCTGTCTTGCATATCTCGATGACATAGCAGTTTTCAGTGCCACCTGGGAAGACCATGTGAAACACCTAGGGATTGTGTTACAGACTCTTCAGAAGGCCCACTTGACCATAAAGGCCAGTAAATGCCAGATTGGACAAGGCTCAGTGGTTTACCTTGAACATGAAGTAGGTGGAGGGAGGATACAGCCTCTACCCAGTAAAGTACAAGCAGTACAAGACTGGCCTACCCCCACTACACAGACCGAAGTGAGAGCCTTCTTAGGACTCACTGGGTATTACAGAAATTTCATGGCAGACTATGGCACCATAGCTGCCCCTCTGACTGCTCTCACTACTCCAAAGAAACCCAAGAAGGTAACTTGGACTGAAGAGTGTGAGAAGGCCTTCAATGGCTTAAGACTCCTTGTGCCAGGCCCCTGTGCTCAGGGCCCTTGATTACCAAAGACATTTTATTGTGCAGACAGATGCCTCTGACACTGGGATAGGAGCTGTACTATCACAAGTCGATGAGAAGGGTAAGGAACACCCCATTGGTTTCATTAGTCGCCATTTTAAGGACAGAGAGCTCAGATGGTCCACAGTAGAAAAAGAATGTTTCTCTGTTGTGTGGGCCCTACGGAAGCTGAGGCCCTACCTCTATTGGACCCACTTCACTTAAAGTGGCTAATGGACATGAAGGGAGAGAATCCAAAGTTGCTTAGGTGGTCCATAAGTCTGCAAGGCTTTGACTTCACTATTGAGCATAGGCCAGGTGTCCAACATAGCAATGCTGATGGGTTGTCCAGAATGTTTAACCGACCTGAACAAGAAACTCATCCAGGGGTGGATTAGTTCCCCCTGTCCTTAGTCTGGGAGGGGCGAGTGTTAGGAAAGATTTCATATTTGAATGTAATTTTCCCTCCATGTGTCAACCCCCAAACTTTTTGCTGCTGTTTTACACCCTGATCTAACCTTTGCCAGAGAAGCGAAGCCCTCAGCCGCACTCTTCTGGGCTTTCGCTCACTTCTTATGGGGAAACTGACTTGCCCTTACAACAGTCAGTACTGGGAGACTTCGTTTCCCTTAGTCCTTTCCTCATGTTGCAGCTTTTGTGCAACATGTAACAAGAGTACAATGTAACTTACTTTACCGCACCCTTGGGTCTCTCGTCATTCCAAAGGCCCTAGAAACTCTCGCTGGACTTATTATGAACTGTGCAGGTGTGTCACAGACAGGACTGGTAGCAGCTATCGTTTATCTTATGTTTTGAGCCCTTTTTTGCCATGTTACCTGCGCTTACCGCTTTTGGCACCAATAGGTGGCCTGGTTCCAAAATGGCCATGCCACGAGGTTCTTTGTCCTGTCCTTTGGCCATCTTGCCCCTTCACCTTCCCCAGGTTGAAGCAATCCGGGTCAGTCCTTATTTGGTCATGCACTTTCCCGCGAAACCCAAAGCTTTCCCGGGTTTCTGCATGCCTTGTGTGTGTGCCTCCAGGATGTGGGCTGGGATGTCTGTTCCCAATGCACATCCTGGGTGCCAGAGAGTCTGGAGTGTCCTGAATGCCTGGGACCACTGTGGTCCGTGATTGGTCCACGTATGGAGTGAGTATTTGTGAGCAGATCTCCCATTGGGTCCTCTCCATATTGGCGCGGGAACTTTGGATAAGAGGAGGCTGAAAACACCACTACCATGTCAATCTCCTGAGTTCACACGAACAAAGGATAAGGAGCCAAGTATCCTGCAACAAGAAGCCGAGTCGAGGAACCGCTGGTGACACGCTGGAAGGTTTGGCACCCTGAGCCCGCTGTCGTCCTACGAGACCCCTCTGCATCTGATCATCCTAGATCATCCTAGAAGGTCTGCAAAGGTGCTTCGACCCATTGGAATAGTGGGACCAACTATTCTCGGTGCCTTCATCAAACCGTGCAAGTAAGCCTCTTCGGAAGTGTCCCTGGGCCAACCAGTGGGCTGACCAGCTTACGCAGGACGTTTGCTCTGTCATCGCTGCGGTTTCGAGGAAGCCCTCGAAACCTGGTATACTACTTGCTCTGCGTCCCCGGCACCCTCACACCGAATTTCATACACTTGGCATTTCCAGGTCTGAAGTGAGATGAGTGCGCCCAGACCGGAGTGAACACGGTTACAGTGTTGCCCTGCTGTGGCAACAACCTGTGCAAGTTCGCTGCACTTGTGACCCTCTTGACCCTGAAGACTGCTACCGCGGAAACTACACGGTGTCGAGATGTCCTGATTGTCACTTTCGAACCTGCCAGGAAAGTGGACTGAACTGGCGAAGTCTGGGTCTGCCTGCGTCAGGGACCGATGAGTAGTCCATACCCCAACCGGTAGCCCCTAGCACAGGAGCCCATTTCTTTTCCACCGCTGTTGCAAAATAGCATCCTATCCCGCACTCTCAACCTGCCTCTGCCCGCAAATGGAGGCCCTGTTTGAATAGTGGGCACTTGGTCTTCATCGACCGCATCCACCTTCCTGAGCTGCTAGTGACCCTTGAAGAGACCCTATTTTGTCCAGTGGCACAAGCGTGTGCATGTACTATTGAGCATAAGGCTCCTCTCTTCGTAGGGCTTGGACTGCCTCTTAGTTAGGTGTATTCGTGATGTGAAACTGGGTCTAAAGATTACTTGCATTGCCTGTTTTCCTCACCATCTAGGTGGTCTACATATTTCGTGCTTCTTAATCCGTTAGACCCCTCTGGTCTTGTATATATATTGTGCTGATTGTGATGTGTTGGTTTACTTCAGTATTATTGTGATTCTTTGCTATAGTCTATGTTACAAAGGCATTGTAATAAATGTGTCTATATTTTTAATATAACACCTGTCTGGAGTAATTTGTAAGTGTCCTTGCTTTGTGTGCTCATTGAGGTCTTTCAGTCACCCTCACCCTTCTTGAGACTTAGGGCCTCATCACGAGTTTGGCGTTAACCCTTAAATCAGGTGGTCGCGCTATTACTGCCGGATTTAAGGGTCCACCAAATCAGGGCTTTGCGCTATTCCCGCCAGCGGGAAATCCGCTGGCGGTAAGAGCGCAAAAATTCCCCATTGAGCCCAATGGGGAATGGGGCATTCCCGAATGGGCTCAGTGGGGAATGGGGAGTTCCATTACCGCCAAACCTGTGATCCGGCACTAATAGCACCGGGGGGTTTGGCGGTAGGGCTAATACCGCCGGCGGTAATACCGCCGGCGTTGCCGCCCAACTCGTGATGAGGCCCTTAGTCTTGACTGCCTGCCATAGCTACCCTGATTGGTCTGGCTTGTCCAGAGGTTACCCTGTTCCAAGAAACTAGGTTGGACTTCTGAACCTCTGCCCCTCCAGGACAGAGTTCAGAAATCCATCTTAACACCAGGTTACCATCTCACTTTTCAGCGCAAGCAGCAGAATTGGTAGCACTTATTGTCGCACTCGAGAAACACAAAGGGCAGGAAGTGATGTGTACAGTTACTCCGCCTATGTGACGTCAACCATACACGCAGGGTAGCACGTTGGAAAAGAAGAGGCTACCTCTGTGCCGATGGAACTCCATTGCAACATGCATCCTTATTGGATAGGCTTATTAAGGCACTACAACTCCCAGTAGCCATAGTGGTTGTTAAGTGCGTGGCTCACACTAAGCGAACAGATTTTATTTCTTGCGGAAACAAAGCCGCAGATGTAGAAGCCAAGAGGGTTGCATATTCTCCAGATATTTCAAGTTCTGATACTCCAATCAGTAAAGAGAAAGTTGTCACAGCTATGTTGATGCAAGAAGGGTTTAATAAATTATTGATTACCCAACTAGGGGCGATTCAAAGAAGTGCACCGCAGGAAGAGCAGGAATTATGGAAATGAAAGGGGTGTTCTTTATCCTCCACAGAAGCATTATGGTGACAGGATAGCACTGGAAAGCCGGTGATGCCAGTAGCATTTTAAAGGTTACACTTGAGTCTTGCTGCAACAAATGCAGAAGACCGGTTTATTCCAAATTTATTAAAGCACGTTGCACTATTTATAGTGAATTGCATCGTGTGTCAAATGTTTACTGCTGGGTATACACTGAGACCAATCAGAGAGGTAATACCTCGAGGTAATACCTGGATCGAATGGTCCATTTCAGCATTTACATATTGTCAATATGCTGCAGGTGGGTGTGTAATAGATATAGGTATCTGATAGTGGTGGTGTGTCCTTTCTCTAGGTGGCTCGAGGCAGGTCTGTGTACACACCCTGATGCCACTTTTTAGCACGTGAAGTCTTTCCAAGATGGGGTGTGTGTGAAGTGCTGAGATCTGATAATGGGACACATTTTGTAAATGAGGTGTTTGAACAGGTAGGACTTTTACTGAATATTAAGCACAAGTTTCCTTCTGCTTATCACCTGCAAGCAAATGGAATATGTGAGGGACTCAATGGCCTCCTGAAAGAAAGAATTAAATTGACATTGATGAAGGGATGGCTATATTGCCTACCCTTAGCTTTATAGGCCCTTCGGAATCAGCCTGGTTCAGACCATCAACTCACCCCTCACAAGCTAGTGACAGGGAGGCAGCTGAGAATGCCTCTTAAACCTTTGTCTAGGAGTAGAAGTGATGCCCAGAGTGTAGCTAAAACATAAGGTGATGAATTGAAAGAATATTGGACATTAAAGACCTCTAGCATCTCTCTCATTTCAGATCAACTCAAGCATCAGGGCGGGGTCTGTCTCAGAACACAGATGAAGACAATTCAGCAACTGGATCACTCAAACTTTTATTGGCACCCAAGCTGTTTGTTGGTGATTCTATCCTGATTGATCATTTCACCAGATAGTGGCATGAGCCACGTTTTCATGGCCCCTTTAGCGTTGAAAATATAACCCCTTCAGCAGTAAAAGTCTAAGGCAGGCAAGCTTGACTTCACTTAAGTGATGTGAAAGTTAATGAAGTTGAGACCTTCCCTCCCACCATTGTCAATCCAAAAGCAGGATAAGAAGAAGAATTTCAGTGTGTGCAGATCGATCGATGACAAAGAAGAAGGACGATAAGGCGACCAGTTGATAAATGCATATTTTGCATTTGAACTAAGAACACAAACAGAAACTCCTTATAGATATTTCAGCAGGAGTGGAAACCCTTGCTGAGAGTCTTAGGAATTTAGAAAAATGAACTTTTTTTTAATTATTTTTTTTATTTTTTATTTTATTTGTGTATGTTCCAAATGGAACTTTACAAAAGAATGGGTGTGTAGAATTGCTCATTTGCTTCTGAAGTACGGTTGAGCGTCAACCCAACATTTTTATGGCTTGTTGAAGGATCTTCACTAGTGCTGTTTGCCAGGTTGCTCTGTCTCCCCACCATCATTCTGAGCCACCATTGTTTTTCGTCCAGCTGGCCGTCAATGAGAAATTGGTTGAGGTAGGCAAGTCTTATCGACTGGTTTTTCGGGCAGGATATGAGCAAATGGTGGATCGTTTCATTTCCTGCACCACAAAGGCGACACTCACTCGTAGCCGAGGTGCTGTAACGCTCACCTGATTCCCGCAGAGGCGCCGGTCTTGACTGGGTGAATGCCGTATCTTCAAAGGTGATGTGTAACACAAGGTTGCCTCTTTGGGCTGGACCTCTGTGCACTGTATGTCTGACTCGAAGAGTAAGATGTCTGCAGATAGAAAATATGGGATTAATGAACTGGGGTTATTGGGTGCCTCTCTCCTCTTCCCTTTCTCTTCTCCTGTAGAACCCCAAAGGTTAACGCCCTCACCTTAGGTAAGTGAACGCCGAGCTCTCCATCTGCCTCGGGGCAGGGTGCCGTAACCAGTTTCTTCACTGGATAAGGGTGCAGGCCTCTTGACCTCAGAGGACTGCTGTCCGTCGTTAACTGCACGAACGGTAAGTTCTGGGCACTTCAAATGTCTTAAAAGTCTTTTGTAATGATATCTCTTGTTTTGCAGGGTTCCGGCGATGGCGGATGGCGGGCTGATGAGAGTTGAGGATCGAACCCGCATGAGGAATAGAAGCGCCTGGAAGCACGTAAGTAAGCGCTTGTAGCCTGCTTCACGATGCGCACTAACTGTCCCTTTTATCTTGCAGGTACAAGTTCGGAGCTTTAGAGAAGCTGAAGGGTGCTGGAATACCCACTGGATTCGGCGTGGGAAGGAGTAATGGCACGTGAGTAATAAAGTTGCCCAATGTCTTTAAACGCACCTTCTTTTGTCTTTCAGATGCGGGATGCAGCGCCGAAGGCCTCCGGAGCGTGCGAAGAGCTGGTAAGCTTTTGTCTTTCAGATGCCGGAATGCAGTGCGAAGACCTCCGGAGCATGCGAGGTGTAGGTAAGCCTTTGTCTTTCAGATGCCGGAATGCAGCGCGAGCCATTGGTGACAGCCGATGGACCAGGTAAGAGATGCGCTGCCACTGAAGACCGTAGTGCTAACCTGTTCTTTCTTTGTCTTTACAGGTGCTGCTGAAGACTGGATTCCAGGATGGTAAGCCTTTGTTCCCTTAGGCCCAGGATCAGAAGCAGAAGACACGATGAGCGTTCTGCTGCAGAGAATGCAGAATAACACAAAGCAAGATTCATCCATCGGGTGTGGTTTAAATAGCCTCCTGTAGTGCTTAGGTGTCTCCTTCCACAGCCACGCCTAGGTAAGAAAAGAGTTCCTGCTTTCCAGAAGAGTTCCAGGAGTGGCTCCTGCCCCACCCAACAGGAAAAGTAGTCCCAAACAGAAGAGGATCAGGGGTTCAACTGGCAGGTAAGTAAGCAGCATGGTCTGCTGCAGGTAAGTCCACCCAAGCATTATGAGCCCGGCGCTTCCAGCGCTGGGACTGGGCATCTTTATGAGCCTGGTGCCACTGGCGCCAGGACAGGGTCCAAAAGGTCCCAATTGGGACTGGCTGGCACTCGGAACCGGGGTTATGGGTCTGCTTCCAAGGGAGTCGGGCAAGTCCTGATCTTTTGGAAGCAGAGATCATGACAGCACCCCCCCTCAAGGCCCCTCCCAAACCGGGCTTCTCCGGGGGTTTGGGCTTGTTAGGAAATGTTCGATGAAAACTTTTGATTAGACGAGGCGCGTGGACATATTCTGCAGGTTCCCAGGATTTTTCCTGGGGACCGTAGCCTTTCCAGTCAATCAGGTAAAATAGTTTAGATTTGGAGATCTTGGAATCCAGGATGCTTTTGACTTCAAACTCGAGTTCTCCATCAACTAGAATAGTTAGTCGGGTTTGAGGTTGCACGGGTTTTAATAGAGAGACGTGGAAGACCGGATGTATCTTCATGTGAGGGGGCAAGTCCAACTTGACCGCTACTGGATTTACTATGGTAGTGATGGAATAGGGACCAAGGTATCTTGGGATGAATGTGCGTGGTCCTTTTAGAGGTAGATATTTGGTGGATAACCAGACTTGATCTCCTACTTGATATTGGGGGGCTTCCTTCCGATGTTGGTCTGCTCCTTTCTTGTATTGTTCTTTAGCCCTTTGAAGGTGAGAAACGGCTTCCTTAAAGGCTTGGGTGATTGTAGAATGCAGGTGGTCTACTGCTGGTGTTCCAAGATCTTGGAGTGGATCCAACTCCGAGGTTCGAGGGTGACTACCGTATAAAAGGGGTCTTCCCAGTTCCCGAGTGGACAGAGTTATTGTAGGCATATTCGGCTATCCAAAGGATATCTTTCCAAGTTTTATCAGTTTGTTGTAGCATGCAGCGCAAATACTGTTCCAGAGTTTGATTGGTCCTCTCGGTTTGTCCGTCGGTTTGAGGGTGGTGGCTGGTCGAAAGTCTCACATCAATTTGAGCCGACCGACAGCAACTTCGCCAAAAATGAGAAATAAATTGACTACCTCGATCCGAAATTAGAACTGAAGGAAAACCGTGCAGTCGGACGATGTTTTCGAGAAATTCTCGGGCCAGAGTTGCTGCTGTTGGTAAGCCTTTGAGTGGAATGAAATGCGCCATCTTGGAGAATAGGTCCACGATTACTAGGATCGTATTGTATCCGGAGCATGGAGGTAGATCGGTGATGAAGTCCATAGAAAGCGTATGCCAAGGGCGAGGTGGGATGTCAATAGGGCGTAAGAGGCCGGCTGGTTTTTCCTTTTGACTCTTGTTTTGGGCGCATACTCCACAGGACATTACAAAGTCTCTGATATCTTTTTTCCAAGACGGCCACCAGAAGTAGCGCTTGATCTTTTCCGAGGTCTTGGTCATACCGGGATGTCCTTCCATTAAAGAATCGTGATAACAAGAGATTACCTTTTTCTGTAAATCTGTGCTGGGCAGGTATAACCGTTCTTGGAAATATAATAGGTTGTCCTTCACCGTAAAGTCCTTTCCCTGTAGATGCCAATTCTGTATGTCTGCTGGAGTTACCAGTAGCCTGGCTTTATCCTTAACTTCCTCTATGATTTGTGTGGCGATTACACCTAGAATTCTTTGTTCGGGAATGATAGGTACAGGTTTAGGATTGATCAAATGTTCTTCCACTCCCATCCGAGAAAGGGCATCAGCTTTACCGTTTTTTGTACCAGGTCGATAGGTAATTATGAAGTCAAACTCTGCAAAGAATAGTGCCCAACGGAGTTGCCTAGAGGATTGAGCTTTTGCGGTTTTCAAATATTGCAGGTTTCGGTGATCTGTAATCACAGTAACGGTGTGTCGGGCCCCCAGAAGATAATGCCGCCAAGCCTTAAAGGCGGACTTGATAGCTAGAAGTTCCTTATCAGTAATAGTGTAATTGATTTCAGGAGGCGAGAATTTGCAGGACCAAAATGCCACGGGATGCAACTGATTGGTTACTGGGTCCTTTTGTGATAGAACTGCCCCCATGGCAAGGCTCGAAGCATCAGTTTCAACGATGTAGGGGAGTTCTGGGCGAGGATGTTTTAAGATCGGTGCAGAGATAAATCTAGTTTTCAAATTCTGGAAAGCTTGTTCCGCCTCGGTAGACCATTCAAAACGTTTGTTTTTCTTTAACAAGGCGGTGATGGGCTGAACTATTCGAGAGAATTCGGGGATAAACCTGCGGTAAAAGTTAGCGAAGCCTAACATGCTTTGAACACCTTTTACGGAGGATGGCGATGGCCATTTGAGAATTGCATCGACCTTCTTTGAATCCATACGCACTCCGCTAGGTGATAATATGAATCCCAAGAATTCAACTTCAGTCACGTTGAAAACACATTTTTCCAACTTAGCGAAAAGTTTGTGTTGACGCAATCTCTCGAGGACCATTTTCACGTGTTTCCGATGTTCAGTTTCCGATGAAGAATAAACGAGGATGTCGTCAATGTAAACAACAACACACACATCTATGAGCTCTCTGAGGACATCGTTCATAAAATATTGAAAGGCGGCCGGGGCATTGCAAAGTCCGAAGGGCATGACCTGATATTCAAATAGCCCATACTTGGTGCGGAAGGCCGTCTTCCATTCATCGCCCTCTTTTACTTGTACCAAGTGGTAGGCTCCTCTAAGATCCAGCTTTGTATATATGCATGCTTTTCTGACTTGGTCCAGGAGTTCAGGGATCAAAGGTAACGGATATCTATTCTTAACGGTGATCTGGTTCAGGGCGCGATAATCTATACAAGTTCTAAGGTCCCCTTCTTTTTTTGGAACGAAGAACAAAGCTGAGGAAGCAGGGGACTTGGAAGGACGAATAAACCCATTCGCTAGGTATTGATCCAGGTATTGTCGGAGGTGAAGATTCTCAGGCTCGGTGAGGGCATACATTCTACTACAAGGAGGAGTAGATCCAGGTATCAGGTCTATCTGGCAGTCATAAGACCTATGAGGAGGTAGAGAGTTAGCCTGATCCTTCCGGAAAACATCTTGGAATTCTAGGTATTCAGGAGGTAACTGGGGAGCCTCCGAGGAAATTGCTGCCAGTGCAACACCAGGTCGAGGGTGACAAGTAGAGACACATTCTGGAAACTGAACCGTTCTTGCTCGCCAATCGATCTGAGGATTGTGCTTCTCTAACCAAGGAATTCCTAGAATAATCTGGAACTGAGGGGCCTTGATCACATCGAACACGATCTTCTCATGGTGTCCATCTTGACTTACTAGCGTCACTTCTTGGGTGGTATGCGTTACTGGTCCGGAGGCTATCTCCATACCATCCACCGTAGTAATGACGTCCTTTACAGCCTTTGGACAAAGAGTCAGATTCATCCTCAAAACCATTTCATGATCCACATAATTGCCGATGGCACCGCTGTCGACGTAAGCTTCAATCGCATGTAATCGATCCGGATGTTCAGGGCTAATGAGGACCATAGGTATCACGAAATGCGAGGTCACTGAACTGGTTTTAACGCTCGGCAAGAGGACCTCTATTCTTGTCGGGCGAGGTCGTTTCCCTGCTCAGAGTTTGTGACCCTGGTAACTGCAGCTCCTACTGCCTTCTTGGCTGGTTTCACCGGACAGACTCGAAGAAAGTGCCCCGAGTTTCCGCAATAGAGGCATAATTGCAGCTGTTTTCTCCTTTCCCGCTCCTTTTGTGTTAATGGTCCTTTCAGGCCCCCTAATTGCATGGGTTCCCCGGAGTCTACTCCTTTGGTAGGAGTTGGTGGTTTGGAAAATACTCGAGCATCAAACTTGGAACGATCGGCCTCCTGTTCTGCAGTCTGTGGTCAATTTGAACGACTAAGTCAATATAGTCTGAACAGTCTTGCAGGGGATTCACTACTTGGGCTAACACATCTTTGAGCTCTCCACGTAGACCTCTATAAAACAGCGTAATCCTTTTGTCCTCAGGCCATCGAGTTTCCACTATCAGTCTGTTGAAAGACGCAATATAAGCCAAAAGGTCTTGATTACCCTGTCGCAATGAAAGGAGCTCATTGTCCAAGGCCTGCCCCTGTGAATGTCTTGCAAACAGTTTTTCCATACTGAGCTGAAAAGCTTGAAAATCATGGAGAACCGGATCATCTTGATTAACTAGAGGGATCGACCAGTCTGCCGCATTGCCACTAAGGTACGAAAGCACGAAAGCTACCTTAGCTTGATCAGTTGGAAAGGCTGCTGGCCGGCATAAGAAGTGCAACCGGCACTGATTAATAAATACTGCAAACCTCTTTGGGTCACCAGAAAATCGTTCGGGTGGAGCCAGAGGTACATTCCCAGGTAGGTTGATCTGCACTGGGTTCGTAGAGGATGTTGAAGGAAGATTTGCCCCTGATGCGGGTAACAGAGTTTGTCCGGCTTGTGACTGTAGCAATTGTCTAGCGAGATCGTCTGTTCGCTCCTTGGAAATAATCAGTTCCCTTCTTAGAGCATTCGTTTCCTGACGGGCTGCATGCACTTCTGCTCTTAGTTCCCCAAGTAACTGGACTAGCTGGTCGGTATCCGAGGTTTCCATAGCGCCTGGGTGGGAGTTTTGCGGTAGGCTTTGTGTTCTGTAACGCTCACCTGATTCCCGCAGAGGCGCCGGTCTTGACTGGGTGAATGCCGTATCTTCAAAGGTGATGTGTAACACACGGTTGGCTCTTTGGGCTGGACCTCTGTGCACTGTATGTCTGACTCGAAGAGTAAGATGTCTACAGATAGAAAATATGGGATTAATGAACTGGGGTTATTGGGTGCCTCTCTCCTCTTCCCTTTCTCTTCTCCTGTAGAACCCCAAAGGTTAACGCCCTCACCTTAGGTAAGTGAACGCAGAGCTCTCCATCTGCCTCGGGGCAGGGTGCCGTAACCAGTTTCTTCACTGGATAAGGGTGCAGGCCTCTTGACCTCAGAGGACTGCTGTCCGTCGTTAACTGCACGAACGGTAAGTTCTGGGCACTTCAAATGTCTTAAAAGTCTTTTGTAATGATATCTCTTGTTTTGCAGGGTTCCGGCGATGGCGGATGGCGGGCTGATGAGAGTTGAGGATCGAACCCGCGTGAGGAATAGAAGCGCCTGGAAGCACGTAAGTAAGCGCTGGTAGCCTGCTTCACGATGCGCACTAAGTGTCCCTTTTATCTTGCAGGTACAAGTTCGGAGCTTTAGAGAAGCTGAAGGGTGCTGGAATACCCACTGGATTCGGCGTGGGAAGGAGTAATGGCACGTGAGTAATAAAGTTGCCCAATGTCTTTAAACGCACCTTCTTTTGTCTTTCAGATGCGGGATGCAGCGCCGAAGGCCTCCGGAGCGTGCGAAGAGCTGGTAAGCTTTTGTCTTTCAGATGCCGGAATGCAGTGCGAAGACCTCCGGAGCATGCGAAGAGTAGGTAAGCCTTTGTCTTTCAGATGCCGGAATGCAGCGCGAGCCGTTGGTGACAGCCGATGGACCAGGTAAGAGATGCGCTGCCACTGAAGACCGTAGTGGTAACCTTTTCTTTCTTTGTCTTTACAGGTGCTGCTGAAGACTGGATTCCAGGATGGTAAGCCTTTGTTCCCTTAGGCCCAGGATCAGAAGCAGAAGACATGATGAGCGTTCTGCTGCAGAGAATGCAGAATAACACAAAGCAAGATTCATCCATCGGGTGTGGTTTAAATAGCCTCCTGTAGTGCTTAGGTGTCTCCTTCCACAGCCAGGCCTAGGTAAGAAAAGAGTTCCTGCTTTCCAGAAGAGTTCCAGTGTTCTGAACCTAGGGAGTGGCTCCTGCCCCACCCAACAGGAAAAGTAGTCCCAAACAGAAGAGGATCAGGGGTTCAACTGGCAGGTAAGTAAGCAGCATGGTCTGCTGCAGGTAAGTCCACCCAAGCATTATGAGCCCGGCGCTTCCAGCCCTGGGACTGGGCATCTTTATGAGCCTGGTGCCACTGGCGCCAGGACAGGGTCCAAAAGGTCCCAATTGGGACTGGCTGGCACTCGGAACCGGGGTTATGGGTCTGCTTCCAAGGGAGTCGGGCAAGTCCTGATCTTTTGGAAGCAGAGATCATGACAGGTGCCTCGTATTTGTCGGATTTCGTTAGTTTCCAGTAGGTTCAGTCTTACCCTAAGAAGGAAGTTGTGGGCTGGTCTGCTTGGGAATTTTTCTATGTAGCTCGTTCAGCTTGCACAATGTTTGCGGTAAATGGGCAATGATTTTGTTTGAGGCTGCTTCGTCTTGGGTTGTTGACCAGTCTAGGTTTTTCAGTTTCTGGGTCACTCTGACCGGGTTTGTAATTAGGTCTTCTTCTGTGCAGGCGACTGAGGTCAATAGGGACTTGTCATTTTTCCAAATTGTTAGAATTTTGACCGTTTCGGCTTGCATTTCTTTGCCTACCAGTGTGTTGGTTACTTTGGATGATACATTTTCGGTAGAGGAGCACTGAATTTATGTTTATTGTTCCCTGTAGAGACAGAAGGCTGAGTTCTCACTTTATCGCGGACGTCGAGGTTGATTTGTGTAGGGACAAGACTGTCCTCCAAAAAAAGGCCTTCAAGTCTTGCCTAGACTTTTTTTGGTATCAGTGGCATTGCCTCGGCACCATATGTGATGGAAGGAACCACTTTCATTTTGTAGAATTCGATTGCTAGAATAGTCGAAAATCTGCCGAATTTCAGGTCGATTGCTTTTCCTTGGGCTGCCAGCTTTTTTATTTTGGTTTTGAGGGTTTCTTGCATTGCGGTTTCTTGTTTTGAGCTGTCGATGGTTACGCCGAAGTATTTGAACTCTTTTATTTTTTTCTATCTCGGTTTCTTCCAGAAACTATTTGTATGTTTCTGATCTTTTTTGAAGCGGTCTGTACAACCATTATTTTTGTTTTCTCTTTGTTGATTTAAAGATTGTTTTCTGCGGTGTAGTGATGCAGGTTTGTTAACTGTCTCTGGAGCCCTATCTGGGTCTGATCCAAAAGGATAAGGTCATCAGCTTAAATGAGTCGACTAATTTTAACGTTTGCTAGTTTTGGAGAGAAAGTTCTGGTGAGGTCTTCGGTCTCTCCGAAGTCTCCCATGTACATCAGGAACAGAGTGGATGCGAGTGGGCAACCTTGTTTCCCCCCTCTTCCGGTGGGGATTTCTGTGGAGAGGTGTCCTTGTTGGGTTAATCGCATTCTAAGATCGGTATCTGTGTGTAGTGCTTTTATAGGCGAGAGGATCTCATTTGGGCATTTCCTCTCTTCTAGTTTTTTCCAAAGACGTGACCTGTCCACTCGGTCAAACGCTTGTGAGAGATCTATAAAAGCCACAAATATTCTTGGGTTGCCCTCTAAAACCTTGCTCTTTAGGCTACTGATGGTTAAGATGTTGGCTGTCGTGCCTATGTTTTTCTTGAACCCTGTTCGGAAGTTCTCGTTATATGAAGCTGTTTTGGCCCAGGTTTGAAATCTTGTCAGCAGTAGGGCGCCAAAGTCTTTCCCAATACAGTCTAGAAGAGCTATTGGACAAAAGCTTGAGGGATCACTGACGTTCCCTTTCTTGTAAATTGGGACGATTGTTACCTTGGTCCATGGTGGTGGGATGGATTTCTGTTGTGCACATCTCACAAAGATTTTCAGTGGGGTTGTTTTTTAGGTCCATATTGCTTATCCCGTCCGGGCCAGCGGCTCGAGAGTTTTTGAGTTTTTGTAGGTGGTCGAACATTTCTTCCTGGTCATCGAAGGATAGCCATCCTGTGATATTTTTGTCCCTGGGTTTGGTTTCCGGCTGCGAGGGAGGTTTGAAGAGAGACGTGAAGTAATCAGTCCATTTCTGCTCGCCCATGGAGTTGAGAATCGTGTTTTTTCTCGAAGGTGTTCTTGTTCTTAAAAGCAACCAAAATTCCCTGGCTTTGTTGCCACAGATTGCTTTCAAGATATTTTCTGAGTCTTGCTGTTAGAGGTGGAAGCAATGGTTTTTTACCCAGTTCCGGTAGATTTTGGTGGCAGCTATTATTTTTGCTTCTGCTTGGCTGGAAGTGGTTTGCTTCAGTCTTCTTTTGATTTTATGCAATCCTCACCTTTTTGCTGCTAACTGCGCATCGTATGTGTGATTGTGAGAAATGTAGGGAGTGGAGTTTGTTTTCTTTTTTGTGGTGAAGAGGACTAGAAGGGACTTATAGTCTAGTTTGGGTTTTGCTTCAGGGTAACCACTGGTGGAATATCTTTGGGTCAATTGTCTGACTTCAGCTGCAGTAAGTTTTAGGCAGTTTCCCTAATTGTTTACTTCCACCCCAAGGGACTTGTGTATGAGTTTGTTAAAGGGATTCGACCAGGTGGTTGTGGTCGCTTTCTGCCGTCTTGCGAACCTCGAAAGATGTTGTCATTTCCAACATAGATGTAGTCTATTGTAGCTCGTGAAAGTCCCTGCTCACAGGTTGGTGGACGGTCTTTTCCCTCGAAGATGGAGTCAAGATTTGACATGTGTCTAGAGGTCATTAGCTTGGACCATTGTTTGCCTCTCTGTGCGGCCGCTGATGGTTTGTTAAATCTTCCATTTTTGTCGCGAAACTTTTGGCATGTTGCATTCAGATCTCCGCAATTTATGAGGTAAGACACCTGCCGCGTGGGCTGTATGTGGTCGATCGCTTTTTCCATCATCGATATGTAGCTTTTTGAGTCTGTGGCCGTGGGATTCCAGTAGGTGTTTAAAATTGCTATAACTGTGTTTTGGACTTTCGGCTAGCCTTCCCAGTATAAAAGGACTAACAGAATTGATAGGTTGGCCTGCAGAGTTTCTTTTATCTTGAAGCCCATTCCTTTTCTACATGCCATGACGAGGCCTGATGAAGGGCGGCCTAGTGGGCCTTTTTTTTGCTGGGGCCAGAACCATTTCATATCCGTCCAGTACAGGTTTGTTTACTAACCACGTTTCTTGTAGACAGATGACGTTGTAGAATGCTAACTCTGGGTCGCCCGGTGCAGTCAGATGGAGGTGGCCTCGGGTGTTCCAAGAGCAGAGTTTTAGTAAACTTGAGCTGTGGTTGGCTCACGAGGCGTCGCGGTCATTGGTTTGCCGACATGCGGAATGCTATTTATTGTGGGTTTTGGTCAAGGCCTTTGGAAGCCAAGAACAGATGCCCTGGAGGTTGTTTTTAAGTTGCGAATTTTCTGGCGAAATTTCGAATTACATTGACGTATCAATGTTATACCTAAACGTCAGTTCTTGATCAGAAATTGGAAGCAAGCTCAAAATCCAGATTCATTTGTCACTGAATATCTGTTTCGTTCAACACATGGTTCTCACTGACAGTGATGTGCATTGGCTTGTGCTTGCTGTTTTTGTATTTATCTTTCAAGCTTATCCTGCTCTTGTCAGAAGAGACGTTGCTATTCGCACTTTTTTACAGGATCCTAAAAATGGCCCTGTGATTAGAAGGCTTCTTATAGCGATTATACAATAGATACTGCAATTGCAGGAGTAAAATAAATTTCTTGTGATTGTATTAGAAATGAGGAATGGTGAAGCTAACACGATTTTAGGGAATGTACAAACACGGCCTGTAACAGGATTGCGAGAAAGATGGATGTCGATAGTCTTGTGCATCCTATATACCTGTACGATTACTCTTATTGTCTTTCTGCTTTTCCCGTTTCACACTCTCTTTCATATTGGTCCTGTTAAGGCAGATTTTCCTTTGGTTCTTCCTACTATAAAAACTGCTTTTGATTCACTTCATGATCAGTACACAAACCTTGCATATGGGAAATAAAATATAGGAGAAATGCAGAGGATGATAATGAGGGGATAAACACATGTCCAGACAATGCAGCACACTTGGGTAATAACGTGGTATCGGCACATGAGAAAGGTGGCAGAGAGAACATCTAAGGAGAGTTGCTGTATATGTGCTCTCATACCCTATGCCATGAACACAGTGCAAACTTTAATTTCAAGGGAAGTCCCAGAACACGACACAAGATGCCTTGTTCACCTTGCAGAATGCCTGACTAGAGGACAATTTCAGGGAAGTTGGGCCACTTTGCGATGGATTATATCAAGACATAACAGATGAAAAAGCAACCAGGATGGGAGAGCAAGATTCTTGCTATCTTACAAGTTGACAGGAAGAGGTGGTTGTGAAAGGTATGAAGAGGAGGGAATGCCCAGATATAACAGAAACGGCTGGATTACCTGGCTGATGGGAGTGAGTACAAGTCTTAGTCTATGGACAAGTGAAATCCAAGAACGGATGGGAAGGAGGACTGATGGTGCAACTCATCTACTGAAGCCAGAATATGTGCAAGAGGTACAGAGAGTAAACGATGGATGTTTGAAGTCATGGGCCAAACATGCCAAGCTGCTTAGGTGGGTCGAAGATGAATCAGGTCCAATGATTGTGGTTCCATTGGCGAATGCAACATTGTATTTCCAAAGAGAAGGAAGCAAACATGTGGGAGATCACATAGGCTGCAAGACTACAGTTGACATTACCAGAATGGTAGTAGGGACATCCGTCCTGATGGATCAATATTGGGCTTGTGGGCCCAGGAGCTACATGAAGCTGCCCAAGGATTGTGGAAGAACATGTTCCTTGGTGCTCATCCATGTTCCAGTGTTAGTATTTCCTCAGATTGACCTAAACATTGGAGAATTTCTGAAGTTAGATGCCCATTTAAGGAAGAGAAAATCGCTTCAATTTCTCAATCGAATCAGAAGGGATAATTACTTCTCAGCTAAATCAATAGATGCATGTGAGGCTATTCCATATGAGCATAGGCTGTTCAGCAAGACTGCTTCAATCTTCATGACTATCTTCATGCCTGTGATCCAGACGATGGCCAATGCTAAATGGTTGCAAATTACCAGATGGGAGCTTTTGCAGACAGTCAACACCACCATAAAGGGTTCAATGTTATCATGATCACTGCGATGGAAGGAGTTTGTGCCAAATTTGGGCCATCATGTTGCACATTTATACCTTCTCACGATGATGAGAATGGGATCTTGACAGAGGCCATAATGCTGTTGATGAACCTTCATACCAAGATGGAAGATGAGACCGAGGACATAGCAGATGACAGTTGTTTTGCCTCTATCTACTCATGTATTCCACAGTGGATGGCAAACATCTTCAAGTTTCTTGGAGCAGTATTAGTGATGGTGATGTTTGGATTCTGTGTGATTAGGATAATAATTACACAGTGCAAGAAGACCGCAAAGAAAGCAGTAGTGCTGAAGATCATGAGTGTTGTCGATTCAGGGTTTGGACCCAAGGAATTGACAAATGATGATGTCAGAAAATATATGGAGGCCGGCACCATAGCACCTGAAGGAGCAACATTCCTGCATCTGAAAAATCAGAATAAGTACGTAGGATGATGGGTCAATTGTAATCCGAATGGACAGTGCAGTTACATGACGTGGAGTGTGGATGAACATGTTAAATCAGCCGGTTCCGACTCCCAAGATGGTCGCCGGCAGGAGAAGTCGCGTTTGAATCGCGCTCTCGCCTGGCCGCCAACAATAAAGCACCACAATGTGAAGATTTCCAAGCGGTTGTTGCTCAGCTGGAACCCGGAACGTCCAGTGAGGCGTTGTGAGCAGACCCGTCGCTGCATTCAGTGGGGAAAACGGGTTTGGGGAACAAAACACCCGTGAGCAGCTACGGCCCCTCCCCCACCGAAGAAATTCCCGCCAGGCCGCAGCAACTACGGGTAGCGCTGGGAGAGGAGGTGAATGGTGGTTGTGGGCCTGGTGGCGCTTAAAGGCACTTACTGCGCCCTGGCGGGTGTATAAAAATAGACTTACAAGCTCCGGAGGCTGCGGACCCGTGATCGCCGGCTGGAGGCTGTGTCCTGGGGCCTGGGCGGTGTAGAGGCACGCGCCTGCTCTCTCCCGCTGACAGGGAGCGCGGGGGCCTGTGCACGGGCCGCCGGAGAGGAGCGGGGGACAGCGGGAAGGTCACCGGCCCCTCCCACGGGGGACACACATCTATCCGGTGCAGGGTTGTCCCCCCCCGGACTCCTGGGCAGCAGTAACAGCCGTGTGCGGGCGGGGCCGCAAGGAGGATCATCGAGCTGGAGCAGAGGCAGCAGAGTCAGGGAGGACTGGAGACAGAGGTGAGTGCGCAGGCATAAGCACTCCACCTCTCCCCATCGCGCGTAGGCCTGGGAAGGCTGACCGGCCCTCAAGCACCGCTCCAGCACCAGAAACGGACTGACACCCCTTCACTGCCCTCATTGCCATTGGGGAGGCACTTGGCAAGGGGGAGGCAGAGGCATCAGGGGGGGGAATAAGTCTTCCCTGGAACAGGGCCTTCCCGGGGTAGACACAGGGGGGGCCGCACTGAAGCTCCGCATAGAGGTGCACTAAACATGGTGCCCCAGAGGCCTGACTCTCTGGTGGGAGGACACGGTGCAGGTGGTAGTCACTTCCCACCAAAAGACAACTCGATAGCTCCCACTTCCAGCACCGGGAGGACCGTACAGGCCCCTGCCCACGAATCAGCGAAGATGTCAAGGGCAAAGGGGAAAAGGGGAAGGGGGGCATCACAGACTGCATCGCAACCCCTCAGATAGGATCCTAACCTGTTACAAATGTAGTCCTCAGAAGCACCAATGACCTCAAAGGACCGACCAGGTGAAGAACCCGCATCAGACATCACCTCTCCTGGCCGGACTTCCTTGCAGCCGACAGAGGACGAAATGCGAGCCTGGTTTGTGGAGCTGCAGGACAAGTTCATGTCAACGGTGCAGGAACAGTTTACCTCAATGAGGAGTGACATGAAGCAGGCGGTCCAAGAGCTATGGTCAGATATGGCCAAACTGGAGGAACGGACGGACATCCTAATAAGAGTTGTACAGAATGCGGAAGAGAAAGCGAAACAGAGCAGTGAAACTCAAGAACACCTGGTCAGGCTGACCCACAACCTGGAAATACAATGTGAGGATCTCGAAAACTGCTCCCGCAGATCCAATATCCACATAGAATTCATGCCGGAATCGGTGTTGGACATGGACCTTAAGAGTGCGGTGCAGGAGGTCTTCGGGGACATAATAGAGGAGCGAGATGTGGAGAGAATTGGCATCGACAGGGAACACAGGGTGGGCCCAAAAATAACGGGGGCCCCAGGAGAGAGGCCAAGGGACGTGCTGCCTGCCCTATCATCGTATCCACAAAAAGAACTGATCTTAAGGAAGGCAAGGCAGCTGGACAGTATTAGGATGAATGGGGTGGAAATCCAACTGTATTCAGACCTGGCCTCGGCGACGCTTTTGAAAAGGAGGGAGATGGCCCCATTAGTGAAAGAACTGGTGGCGAAAGGAATCAGATACAAGTGGACGTTCTCATTTGGCCTCTTGTTTGAGTGGGAGGGCAAACAGAGAAGAGTGACCACTTGTGAGGAGGGGCTCCATACACTGGGCCTGCAGGCGGAGGCGGGCACGGCGGGGGGGACAGGGCTAGGGGAGACTCGCACAAGAGGCCTAGGGGCTGGGAGGTGGTAAGGCACATGAAAAACAAAACGGTGGAGGGAAAGCAAGATACCCGGCGGGTGAGAAATAGAAATCTCTGAAGGAAAATAGAGCGGTAGAATGAATCACGGAATATCATTTACATGGCGGCCAGGCAGAGGTTCCGGTGGGGCCACTATCTGGGTCAGCGGGAGATGTGGGGTTTAGGATTCCCCGCACAATTAGTCCTGAGTCATGAGAGGGCAAGGCGCGATAGGCGTAACGCCCTAGCAACCTTAGGTGCCTGGGCCCTCCTCGGGATCAAAGTTGAGTTAATGGTTGGGGGCAAGTTGAACAGTTTGGGGGGAAGTGGGGGGGAGAGACTTTGATCACAAATATCGGGAATGCGGATGCTAGCAACTGAATAGACGAGATGGTGAAGTTTAGAATCTTCTCACTAAATGTAAGGGGGCTGAAATCGCTGGTGAAGAGGAAAAAAATGGAGGGACTGGCGAGAAGGGAGAAGGCAGATTTTTTGCACCTACAGGAGACTCATATTACAAGATAAAAAGAAGATATTTCTGAAAGGGTACACTACATGGGCACAGGCGAATGCGGGGGAAAAAAGAGCAGGGGTGATGATTGCAGTGACGGGGTATGGGGGCGATCCTGGTAGATACACAAGTGGACAAGGAGGGGAGGTTTGCGTTTGCAAACCTCACTGTAGCTGGCTCATGGCTTACCCTAGCGACTATCTATGCGCCAAATACGGGGCATGATGGCTTTCTGAGAGACACCCTAGGGAAACTAGAGGGATTTGCGAAGGGGGAGATAATCTTCGGAGACCTAAACCTAGCCTGGCAACCTAAGCTGGATAGGAGCGCGGGGAGAAGCCATGTTCAGGGAGCCCCATCCAAACATCTTAAACAAAAGATGGAAGATATGGCGCTACATGATGTCTGGAGGGAAAAGAAGGGTCAAGCTAGCGGGTTCACGTTTTACTCAAACGTGCATAACACAATGTCAAGGATAGATTATTTTTGGGTGTCGGTGGGCCTGCTGGGGAAAATCCAGGATATAGATCTGGGCGCTATTACGGTTTCAGATCATGGTTCATTATGCCTGCACTTACAGATCCCAGGCAGAGAAAGGGGCCTCTGGAGATGGAGATTGCCTCCTGACATTTTGGTAGACAGAGTGCTGGGAGGGACAGTGGGGGAAAATTAGGGAATACTTTGACCTAAACGACAATGGAGAGGTACCGCTGGCGTCAGTTTGGGAGGCCTTTAAGGCAGTAATACGAGGGCACATAATAGCCCTAAAAGCCACCAAGGACAAACAGGCCTATGAGTGGGAGCGGACATTGGAAAAGAAAATTGCGGACATTCATGTGGAAATGATAGCTCATCCCACTAGAAGCCTCAAGAAGGCGTTGAGGCACGTGCAGGGACAATTAGATATGATCTGCAACCAAAAAGCTGAGAAATCCCTACTTTACTTAAAGCAACGCTGCTATATCTAGGCCAATAAGGCGGACAGATACCTAGCACGTCAACTCAAAGGGAAACAGAACGCATTGGCAATACTGAAAGTGAAGGATGCTCAAGGAGAGATGCAAACCTGCAACAGGGGTATAGGGGAGGCCTTTAAAGCCTTCTACCAAGATCTCTATGCGACGGAGCATCCGAACGAACAGGAACAAGAGCGGTTCTTATACTCCCTCCCTATTCATTCAATATCGGAAGAGGACAAAAAGCTCCTGGACTCCAGGATCACGGAAGAAGAAGTCCATAGGGTAATAAAGGGCCTCCCGAACAATAAGGCACCAGGTCCAGATGGATTCACGGCCCCTTTCTACAAGAAATACATGGACCTTCTTGTCCCAATATTGACAAGGCTGCTCAATACGTTCAAGGATAGCGGCAATGTAACCCCATCCATGAACGAGGCGAAAGTGTTAGTGTTCCACAAAGCAGACAAAGACCCCACCCTGCCAGGCTCGTATCGCCCTATTGCCCTGATTAATTTAGATGCGAAAATATACACTAAAATACTAGCCACCAGGCTGTCACCCCTCCTCCCGTCCCTAATCGACACTGATCAATCAGGTTTTATTCCCGGTAGACAAACTCATGATAACTTAAGAAGGATCATCCACCTGGTGGAAAAAATTGGCTTCACCCACACTCCGTCAGTATTGCTTTCCTTAGATGCCGAAAAGGCTTTTAACCGGGTGGAGTGGTCCTTCCTCTTTAGAACGCTGAAACACATGGGGTTCGGGGACCAATATATTAATATGGTAAAGGCCAACTATAACTCCCCATCGATAAGAATAGCAATAAACGGGGAGGTAACAGACAAGGGGGGTCATTACGACCCAGGCGGTAAGTACGCCAACTTTACCACCATGGTGTAAACTATGTTTACACCATGGTGGATGGCGGATTTACCGCCCCATTCCAAGGTGAGTGGGGCGGTAAATCCCCATTTCCCATTTTACCCTTCCCCATTCCCATTTTTGCCCCATAGGGCATAATGGGAGTGGGGAAGGCGCTAATTACGCCACCGTAAATTACGGTGGCGTAATTAGCACCAAGGCAGTTTAGCGCCATGGATTTTAACGGCTGCTAAAAGCAGCCGTTAAAATCGGAATCAGGCGTTAAGGGTTAACGACGGCCTTAACCCTTAACGCCTGAGTTGTAATGAGGCCCAAGGTCGAGATATCAAGAGGCACGAAACAGCGTTGTCCCCTCTCCCCTCTCCTCTATGCTATATTCTTAGAGCCTCTCCTAATTAAAGTCAGGGAAACGGTAGAGGTAAGGGGGATAGAGATTGCGGGCAGACAACATAAAGTTATTGCGTACGGAGACGATATGTTGTTGGCTCTGGAAGACCCCGAGAACTCCCTAGTACAGACCCTACAAGAACTGGAAGACTTCGGGGGGGATATCTGGGCTAAAAATAAACAGGAAAAAATCAGAAATGTTGCTCTTAGCGGGTGATAGGGGGTCTCTGGGCAAAGTGGCAGGACAGCTACAACTAAAGATAACTGAAGAGAGCATTAAGTACCTAGGGGTGATGCTTACGAGCAGGGTGGACTTGACCTATAAATGCAATTATTCTAAACTGCTGGATAGTGTGAAGAAGGACTTAGACAGATGGTCCCCTCTTAGGGTCTCATGGTGGGGCAGAATACAGTTGGTCAAAATGAACATTCTCCCCCGGGTGCTTTATTACTTTCATGCCCTCCCTGTGACAGTTCCAAATTCCTTTTTCAAAGCACTGTCCAAGGCCATTTTGTTATTTGTGTGGAACAGAAAACCACCCAGGGTCGCCAGGGCCGTTCTTACTGCACCGATCAAGGCAGGGGGCCTAGCACTTCCGCACTTTAACAATTACTACCAATCTGCACAACTCTGGATTCTGAGGGAATGGCTGGCAGAGGACCATTGCACGACCTGGGCAATGCAAGAAAGGGCAGTGGCTAGGCCCCCCCTTGCAGGACCTATTGTGGAAACACAAACAGCATAGACACCCGAACCTCCGACTTAGTGAGGTCATGAAAATCACCATTGGGGCATGGGACGTTCAAACCAGGAACGGAATCATGACCACCCCACTGGCCCCCTTTACACCTATTTGCCGTAACCCGCTGTTCTAGCCAGGATGCGAATTAGGGGGTTTTGATAAATGGGAAGAGGCAGGGTGCCGAAAAGTTGGAGAAATGACCCAGGACAAAGAACTAAGGTCATTTGCGGACTGCAAAAAAATGTGGAAACTGACAGATGCAGACAGATACAAATATGAGCAGATAAAGCACTGGCTCACCACTCTAGAGATATTCCAGGCAGCCACAAGAGATTTGACACCATTTGAAAGATATATAATATCCAATCCGGGCAACAGAAAACTGGTGTCAACACTATACCACTTCATAAACACCCCGGCAGAAGAAGTAAAATGGACATACATGAAAAGATGGGAGGGTACGCTGGGGGAGGACATTTCTAGATCGCAGTGGGAGGAACTGTGGTTTGATATCCCAAAACTCACCCGAGCGGTCCAAACAAGGGAAATGTGGCTCAAAATTATCACGCAGTGGCACTATACTCCAGAAAGGATCAATTCAATGTTTCCAGAAATGCTGGGTAGCTGCTGGAGAGGGTGCATGGAAAAGGGCACTTGGAGGCATATATGGTGGGATTGCCAGGGTGTGAAGAGTTTCTGGAGGGAAGTCCAAGCGGAAATGGCAAAAATATTCCCTGATGCCATACAAATGGGGAACGGGTTTGGTTGTGCGGAATGAAGGACCTACACGCCAAAAGACTCCACAAAGCACAATGGAGAAGCTTCATGGGCTTAGTTATTGCAGCCTGGGCCACAATCGCCCACAACTGGAAAAAAAGGACCAGCCATTGGTGTTTACTTGGTTACAAAAAGTTTGGTCACAAATGACAATGGAAAAGATTACACACCACCTCCAGGTTCAGAAGCACTCCTTTACGAAGGAGTGGGGGGCGGTATTGGAGTATTTAAAGTCGGACTATATGGAACAATGGTGCCCGCATAATATCAAAATCTCAGACATTTTTGGCACTTAAACTTTTCTAGACAGTACGCATGGCATGTGATCCTACTCTTCCCGGGGGTGGGGAGGGGGGGTGAGTTGGTGGAATTGATGTTTTGATGTTATGATTTACAAAAACAATAAAAATATGTTATATGAAAAAAATCAGCCGGTTCCCTGAAAGGAGTGATGAAGATCTGGACTCCGAAGAAGCACTTCTTCAACAGAAGGTATCTATATGTGGAGACTGGTGAAGGTCTGGCCGATGACTCGACCAGAGGGGGGAGTATAGAGGAGCAGTTAATTGCCTCTACAGAAAGTCCCACCGCCCTACCACCTGTATGCTGGAAGCCTGAGATTGTGCCATGCTTGACCTCAGAAGTTATGACCATTCCATGACTAATATTCAAGAAAAGGTATCCACTAAGAAAAGCTTATCAGATGTACTTCCAAAGAGATGACAATCTCATGGTGCTAAGACTGTTGGGGGTCAGTGGTCTCTCAGGCACTGCTGGCGCAATTGGACTCATGTTAGGGCTGTCTTCTACATTCCCTCCAAGATGGCGCTGATGAATGCCGGTAGTGTGCTAGTTTCAAATGACTTCCCAAGATGGACTCCGCCCATGGTCTCTCACAGAAACACTTATCAAGGCTCAAGGCTGGGATCCACACACACCTTGCGTCACTTCTCCCCATAGAAGATGCTTCGTAACTTACCTGTTTACTAGGTATTGTTTCTATTCTCAATCTGCATGTACATCGCTCACAATCTTTATCGGATCTATCTCTTTCAGAATGCTAAAAATAACAGTGTCAGCATCCTCGCTGAAACCTTAGCAACAGAACGAAATCACTACTTTTCGTTGTTATTCCTACACACTATTATATCTCAGAAATACTTACAGATTTTTCATCTTGCGGAATATCGCTGCCTTTTTGTCCTCCGACCCTCTTCTTCAGACGGAAGAGATCTCGCGTGTCAGTTCGATTGTTCACCACAAAGACAGGACACACACGCTTTCCTTGCCGAGCGACAAAGATTCTTTGGGGACATTTTCAATCCGAGTTACGGTAGCAACTCTTTTTTCCACTCTTTACTAACCCACACAACTGTTCCAAACATTTACATTCTATTTTTGCCATACTATAGGAGACAAAGCTCTCAACCCTGTATGCTGATCCCAAGTTACCGACTCCCTGCTAAAGAACAACAGTTCCGCTATCTTGGTACTTACCTTCCTTTCTTGATCAATCGTCCATGTCCGAACCCCACACATTCCTTAACCCTTCATGTTCATTAATCCTTTAGAGCTCCCCCATTTCAGGAAACTCTACATGATAACGGGTTCAAGTTCCTGAAGATCAGCGGTTAACCAGTCTTGTGTAGTCCTGCAGTCTCCAGCCATCTGCAGACTTCATCGACCAAGGTTTTCTTCCCCAGAGGGTTTCCCTGAGGGTTCTGAGTCTTCTCACGCTGTGTTACAGCGGAGGAGTCGTAGGGCCTTTAGGGGAATTCTCACTTGTTTCTGTTTGCGGTCTAATCCAGGTTAGTGCATTAAGCTTTATTGAACCTAGTTTATGTCTGGGATTCATACAGATCATACAGATGGAGGAAATCCCTTGCTCACTATTCTTAGAGAGGCAGAGCTCCACCCTACTGATGAGGTCCAACCAGACCGAAACACGTGTCTGGGGTTGCTGTTGGTAATCTTGTTCAGAGGAGAATTTCCTAGCATTTTGGTGCTGGAATGCCCCAGGGAAGGACAAAGACTGATATGTTTTGGATATTTCTCTTCTGTGAAAGATAGTGAGCTAAAGACTCTGGGTAAGGCTCTCGTACCCAGAATTAATGTCTGGCAGAGGGACTCCCAGGACACCCCCCTTATTATTTGCATATTTTAAGTAACTTTGGGTCTGACCATAAGTTACTAGGGGAATCCAGACGTGGACCCCTTGCTCACTATTCTTAGAGAGGCATAGCTCCACCCTACTGATGAGGTCCAACCAGAACGAAACACGTGACTGGGGTTGCTGTTGGTGGTCTTGGTCAGAGGAGAGTTTCCTAACATTTCAGTGATGGACTGCCCCAGGGAAGGATAAAGACTGATATGTTTTGGATATTTCTCCTCTGTGAAAGATAGTAAGCTTAAGACTCTGGGTAAGGTTCTTGTAACCAGAGCTAATGACTGGCAGAGGGACTCACAGGACCCCCTTGTTATTTGAAAACCCCTGAAGGAACATGAAACAGTGCAAAAGAGAAGCTGGTGACATCACAAGAGATGAGTGTGACACACTGGGAACACTGGCTGAAGAAGAAGATACATTACCCTTATAGAAACTGATGATGAAGTAAAGAATCAAGTAAACTTTCATATGCAAAAAGAAGATTGCACGTGTGAAGAGCACTGCAGAAAATGCAAGTGGTTCAATAACTGTACAGATGCTGTAACGCAAGTAGATCAGGTAATCGTAAATGCTGGCTATGAGTAGTGAATAGACTGCAGGCAAGGCTGACATTTTATAGAAACTGGACATCAGTGTCATAACCTTAGTAAGCTTAAACCCATGGAGAGAAGAGCCAAGAGCTGTGTCGTAGCTAAGAATTAGCAGAAATCATGGATGAGTCTGGAAGGGCTGTCTGGCTGAAGCAGCCAAGACTGGTTATCTATTCTTGAAGGCAGTGAACGCGAGATGCTGAATCATCTTGTAAAGGTGCAAAGAAAGAACAACATGGGTGCACGGTTTTATTCATTTAAGACAATTAAAGACTGAAGAATAGACCAGATCATGGTCTCCTGTCATGTGAGCCAAGAAAGGAAATAGAGGTGGGCGAAGGGTTTGAGAACAATGATAGTGTGTGCTCGCACTCCCTTACATTCCCAAAGACAAGGATACTTTGCAAGGCCAAGTTCAAAGACAATCTTCATGGCAGAAGGCATGGGTGATGAAGGATGTTGGACTAATTGGGTGGGGAGGTACAGTCTAGTCCACCTACTACAAGGTTATGTGCTGCTAGTGAGCCGAATGTTCCATACATGGCACAAGCGTGCCAACCAATTGTAGAGGGCCATATAACAAAGGACCTTATAGTTTTAGATGTACCGGTTTTCTTAATAATGATGAAGATGACTTGCACTAGAGGTAGGCACAAGATGTCCACCTGACAGTAGAGACCCTGTAGAGGAGGAGCCAAGTACCCCTACTCCAATCGCCCTGCCCTTATTACCTGTCTGTTGGAAACCAGAGTATGGGGGTCATTACGAGTTTGGAGGTAGCCATGGTGCTATTAGCGCCATGCCTGCCTCCAAACTCGTGTCCAGGTTCCTTGAATGGGGATTTACCGGGTCATTCCAACCTTGGAGGACCCAGTAAGTCCCCATTCAAAATACCTATCCCCATTCCCATTCGAGCCCCCATAGGGCTCAATGGGAATGGGGAGGAAGCTAATAACGGGCCCGTTATTAGTTCCCTGGTCCTTTAGCGGCTCCGGCTAAGGGCAGCTGGTTTCACCAGCCAGCGTTAGTGGGCTCGCTAAGGGACCTTGCAATGCGGCGGTAAGGGGTTAACGGCACCAACATCCTTACTGGCGCCATTAACCCCTTACCGCCAGCCTCGTAATGAGGGCCAATGAAACATACACAGAGCAGTTGAACAGACAAAGAGCAGAGTATGGACAGTACCAGTGAAAGTACCAATTCCTAAGAAGATCTTGGAGGCAAGGTAACCACTGAGAAAACCGTACATACATACAAGAAAATGGCCATTTAAATGAGATTCCTGAAGAAGCAAAGCAGATAAATGACAAAGATGAATGGTGACGTCACACAGAATCGAGCTGACGTCTGTAGAAGAGATGCAGGGACTAGAGAATGCAGACATTCTATAAGGCAACAAGAAAGTACCAAGGATAAGTGACCTCTTGGGATCAAGATGAAGAAGCTTATCTCACAGAAACAGATGAAGATATCAAGTCATTTTACACGTGTACAGACAAAAGAAACGTAAGCAGATGAAGTAATCTTGAGGCTAGCTTTATAGTGAATAGATTTCGGCAAGCGCCTATATATATATATATATATATATATATATATATATATATATATATATATATATATATATATAAATAGCATTATTGCTGTTGTGTTTCTAGTTAGGACCCAGACTCTTGACTGCATGCCCGGACTCTGTACTCTGTCGACGTCACCGATGGTATAAAAAGCTCGAGCCGCGCCCATTGCTTCAGTTCCGTTTTTCCGATCGCTTCGCTATCAAGAACGGCGCGCTTGAGATTTTCTGTGAAGCAAATGTCATCTTCTTTCGACTCCTTCGACAGGCAAGACTGGGTTCAAGAAGTGCATAGATTGTGGATCGAAAATGTCAATCACGGATCCCCACCGAGTTTGTATCTGGTGTCTCGGTTCAAGTCACTGAACCGACGACTGTGGCTCCTGCCAATCCATGACCGAGAAGGCCCTTCGTGAGAGCAGAGGTAAACTGTCGGTGGGGAGGGAAGCCTCTAAGAAAGCTACGTCCAAAAAACATACAAAAGCGACTGATTTGAAGGAATGGGATCGCCATAGGCATTCCAAGAGATCTCGATCTAGGAGTAGATCGAGACACTCTTCTTCCTCGTCCAACAAAATGAAGAGGAGACATAGATCTCCCTCATCATCATCTTCTGAGTCGACCGAAGAAATTCGATGTCCGACAAAATCGGATTCCCCCAGAAAATGGGAGGAATTTTGTAAAAAGATGATGGAGGTATTCGAGAATGCGGCCCGACCCCCACGAATGAACCTCGGAAGAACCATACCCCTAAGGTCGCTCCATTGGACGACAAAGGGAAGTCTAAAACTACTATGGTAAAAGCCAGTAGTGTCGAGGATACTCGAAAAACTCGAGTCGACGACAAGTCGTCGAGGACTCTTCGAGAGTCGAGCACCTCTCCGGTGCCACATAAAAAACATAAGTCGTCGAAGGCTTCGACGACTTCATCGACGCCATCGGCGTCGATTGTTTCGGCACCGAAGCTAAAAGCATCCTCGACGCCTGTATCAAAGTCATCTTCGAAGTAATCGAAGATTCATTCGACAACTTTGAAGGAATTTTCCATTCCTTCGACACATATTGTAGAGGAAGAAAGGAAATTTACTCCATTGCCCAGGTCAGACTTTTTTAAGTCCATGTCCTCAATTTATGAGGAATCTGGCTCGGAGGAAGATGAAGTCACTCCTTTCGGAGTTTCATATGGCACAAAACAAGTTCCTGAGGAACTCATTGATCAAGAGTCTAAAATGAGAGACCTGAGTGACACTCTACATTCTGCCAGTGGAATCGACACCTCCCTAGAATTAGAGTTTGCCAGACCTAATCCTGCAGAACATGCAGACTCAGGGTACAGGAGTCTTATGACCAGAGTGATTGAGTATATTATATACTTCACCCGTTTTTTAACAGGACAACATGACAGATATAATTGTCAGAGGTCCTCAAAAAGATCCAGTTCTCCCTTTCCACAGGGCTCTTCAGAGGATAGTGGAGAAAAACTGGGAAAATCCTGAGAGCATTGCTACTGCAAATAGTAATTTCCCCAAGAAATACAGACCAGCTGGTACGGATCCTGAATATTTAAACAGGCATCCAACTCCAGAGAGTCTAGTTATTCAGGCAGCTTCCACATCATTCCACAACATTAGCACTTTCATGTGCTAATCCATCCAAAGCACAGAAAGTACCTGAGGTTCGTGATTGGCAACTCTCATTATCAGTTTCGAGTTCTGCCATTCGGGTTGACCTCCGCCCCGAGGGTTTTCACCAAACTATTGGCGGTGGTTGCAGCGAGTCTCAGGAGAGGGGGTAATCACATCTACCCCTACCTGGACAATTGGTTGATCAGAGCAAGTTCTCCAATGCAAGCTCAGGAACATCTTTCGATCACCTGCCACTTCCTCCACAAATTGGGCTTCTCCCTCAATTTCAAGAAGTCCCATATGATACCATCCCAAAAGCTCCAGTTTATCGGAGCAGTCTTGGATACTTCCTCGGGAAAAGCCTCGCCCCCTGAGGTGAGAGCTATCCACATTCTGCAGATGGTAACAAAGTTCCAGAATGCCCAACGTCTACCGGCCTTCGATTTTCTCAGGTTGCTCGGCTTCATGGCATCCTGCATTTTCCTAGTACCAGAGGCCAGGTTGAGAATGAGATCCCTTCAATGGGCACTCAGAACTCAGTGGTCCCAGTTCTCAGGGAATATGTTGGATCTTCTGCAAGTCCCGAGTGCAGTTGCTCAGGATCTTCTATGGTGGGCATGCAACGACAACATTCTCAAGGGAGAATCTTTTTGGCAACCATGGCCAGAGATAACAGTAGTGACGGCCGCCTCACTTACGGGGTGGGGAGCACACACCAACAATCTGACAATCAGTGGTCGTTGGTCTCCATCGGAGTCCAAACCACACATCAACCTTTTGGAGCTGAGGGCAATCAGACTAGCGCTGAAGGCCTTTCTGCCCTCTGTATAGGGAAAGAATGTCCTGATAATGACGGACAACACAGTGGCCATGTATTACCTCAACAAGAGAGGAGGTGTAGGGTCACTACCACTGTGCATAGAGGCAATGCAGCTCTGGTTCTGGGCAATACGAGAAGAAATCTCTCTATCAGCAGTTCACCTAGCCGGAGAGCAGAACACGGCGGCAGATGCTCTGAGCAGGCAGAGCACAGTCTCTCCCGAGTGGGAGCTAGCTCAGGAAGTCCTTCAAGAGATCTTCGCCCTTTGGGGAACCCCGCAAGTGGATCTGTTTTCCACCGTAATCAATCGGAAGTGCGAGCAGTACTGCTCAAGGGAATTTCCTCAAAGAGGAGCTCTGGGAGATGCATTCGTAGTGAAGTTTCCACTGCTGTACGCGTTTCCCCCTGTCCCTGTGATTCCTCAAGTAATCAGGAGGTTGAGAAAGTTCAGGAAAACCATGATTCTAATTGCCCCGGATTGGGCCAGGAGGACCTGGTTCCCGGACCTTCTAGACATGTCCATCTGCCCTCCAATACGTCTTCCACAAAGAGAGGATCTTCTCTCGCAAGAGGAAGGTCGGGTTCTCCATCCAGAGGTCAAGACACTCACCTTCACGCGTGGTTTCTGAGAGGTTGAGATACAAGGATTGGGATCTTCCAGGTGACGTAATGGAAGTCTTGCTTTTGGCCAGAAGGCCAGCAACAAAATCTTTGTACCAATTTCGCTGGAACAGGTTTAGTAACTGGTGCAGAGATAATAATGTGGACCCTTTTCAATGTGCCACTCCAGTAGTGCTCTCTTTTCTATTACATCTAGCCAATCTCGGGCTCCAGATAGGAACAATAAAAGGATACCTTGCTGCGCTGTCCATTTTCAAGTGCACCTCGGAAGAGGTTTCATATTTCAAAATACCATTAATCATTCAATTCTTAAAAGGGCTTACTAACGTATACCCTCCAGTACCTTTTCATGTCCCAACTTTGGATTTAAATTTAGTACTAACATTTCTGACTTGCCTACCTTTTGAGCCTCTGCACTCCTGTCCATTGAGGCTTTTAACATTAAGAACTGTCCTTCTTGTGGCCCTGTCATCAGCCCGCAGGGTTAGTGAACTTCAGGCTCTCTCATGCAAACCACCATATACTGTTTTTTATAAGGATAAGGTAGTCCTTAAAGTTAAACCTTCCTTTTTACCAAAGGTAGTTTCAGACTTCCATTTGTCACAAAAAATAATATTACCAACATGTTATCCTCCTCCTCATTTGGGCAAGGAAGAGGAGAGACTGCATAGACTAGATCCCAAGAGGGCTCTTAGTTTTTACATCTCAAGGATGTCTAAATTACGACAAGATGACCAACTGTTTGTGGTTTATACTGGTCACAAACTGGGCTTATCAGTAACAAAACAGACCATATCCTGCTGGATCATTTTGGCCATAATTGAATGCTACAGATCGGCGGGAAAAGACCCACCAGATGGGCTTCAAGCCCATTCTACAAGGGGAATAGCTACTTCTGTGGCTCTACAGAGGGGAGTCCCGGCAGCAGATATTTGTTCAGCTGCAACTTGGAAAACAATGCATGCATTTATCAAGCATTACTGCTTGGATACCGCGTCCTCCAATGAGGTTATTTGCCAGGGCAGTTCTACATTCTGTCCATGAAAACTGTAATTAGTACTCCCACCTCCAAGATTGCCACTGCTATGGGAGTCTATCATAAAATGAGGAATACGTGGGAGGACACAATCCATTTGAAGAACAAGTTACTTACCAACTGTAACGTTCTTTCGACTGGATGTTCCTCCCACGTATTCCTCATCGACCCTCCCATCCTACCCCGCAGTACAGTTTACATTTTCTTACACTTTCCTCTCACGAAGAAGGTATCAGTCATGGGGCATGCCTGTGTGTTCCTCCTACATGTTCATCGAAAAAACAGAACTGAAGCAACGGGCGCGGCTCAAGCTATTTATACCATCGGTGACGTCGACAGAGTACGGAGTCCGTGAGGGACAATCGACGCCACAACCTCGAGCAGAGCGCCCTCTGCCGAGAATTATTTTTCCCGAAGCAGCGAAGCTGGAGATAACGACTTATCATAAGATGAGGAATACGTGGGAGGAACATCCAGTCGAAAGAACGTTACAGTTGGTAAGTAACTTGTTCTTCTGTTTCATTTAGTTTTCTTTTACCACGTTTTACTTTATCTGGAACAGGGTATTGTTTCAGATGAGGAGTGTACAGTGAACACAAACTATTGTATTCTAAAATGCAAGGAATATCAGCTTTGACTTTACTTGCATCAAAGTTCATTAGCAATAGACCGTCAAGTGTACGTAAGCGTGATAATGCTACGTAGCTCATGCCTTCCTTAAAGACTGTGTTTCCTATATCTATCAATGCTTTGTCTAGGGTAAGACCTTGGGATTTATGAATGGTAAATGCATATGCAAGAGTTAGAGAAAATTGCTCTCTACGTACATACATGTCTTTGAAGAGAAGGAATTGAGCAATTGAGCGCCCTATCCTTTTCACTTCTGAAACTTTATCAAAGCGAATATTGACAAACTGAATGTTGCTATCACGTGGGTATGATTGAAAGCCAACAACTGTGCCCAGTGCGTCATTACCTAGCCCTTGCTCTACGTCAAGGTTACATTTAAGCATTACTCTATAATTTAAGGATAATTTAAATATTTTTTCAACCCAGCTGTGTTAGAGATTGAATTTTCTAAACTATTTAGTCTTGTTGTGGCCTGCTCACACATGGGTACTGTCATACCATGTACGTCTAATTTGTCTATGGCGCTAATTTCCAGTATTGGTTGCATTTCTTTATTTAACATTGTTTCATTGAATTTGAAACAGCTTGCAAGAGTTGGCATTAAGGCCATACAATTGACATTTTTGTGTGCTATTTGTTCCTTAACATCAGTTGCACATGCATTGTCGCCATAAAGTGCATGTATGTGCCGGTTTTTCAATACAACTTGTGCCTTTTGCGATAATACACCAACTCTAATACTTTTTAAGATGTTGGCATAAGTGAGATATGCAGATTGCCACATGTTCTCAGTTAATTCTCTATATTGAAATGTTGCCAAAGGTTAACATTACCTATGCTACCAACAGTTTTCCGGCAGAGTTTGTGGCCTAATGTCACGCACGGCAGTCGCTGGCAGCTGTGGAGACGCTGGTGGTGGAGCGGCCATTGACTTAGCCGTCACGCCGCCCGCGCTTTCCTCGGCAGCGGTCTAGTTTTCCAGCCCTTCCGACCAGCGACGTCCTTTTAACGAGCGCCAACCCGGAAGCCAGCGCGTTGCAACCTTTTCGCGTTAGGCTTCCGGGTTGGTACGCTTCAGTCCTTTCCTCTGCGGCTGCCGCCGCTCCCTTTCCTTTTTCTCCCGCTTGCTTGCTGGCTTTCATTTTTGCTCTTGGCACGCCTCGCTCTGTTGGAGCTTTTTCTCCGCTCCACCTTGGCTCTCTCTCTCTTTCCTTTTTCCCCTGTTCTCCTGGTTCCTTCCCCCTCAGCTCATTCATTAGTCACCCCATCTTGGTACTGTTGTTTCTCCCCTGAAGCAGTCACCATACACCACTTCCTGTGGATTTCCTTATCAGCTGGATCCTTCAAGTTACACAGTCCCACCTTGTATCCTGCTGCCATCTTCAACTAAGTAGGGTTTTTTTGCGCCTATCGGCTTTTTCCCCTTAACCGGTCTGCCCCGGTACGGGGGCCCCCTTGGCCCCATGTTAGAGGGGCAGGGTGGCTTCCTCTCGAGGCAGGCCTCATCCACACTCCAGCGAGGAGGCATTGAGAATAAAGAGATTTGGACTCACATCGGACGAGGAGACCACAGGTGAGCAGGAGGGTGTGAGGGGCACTCAGGGAAGAGGGGTGAAATTGACGGAATCCAGGAGTGAGCCTGACAGTTTGCAACGCCAAAAAGGGAATATGGCCACCCCAGAACAAATACAAGAACTAGTGGCCGCACTCCAGGCCATGAATGTAGAATTACAGAACGTGAAGGCTGATAACGCAGTCTTGAGGCAGATGGTCTCTACTCGGGAAACTAGGGATTCCGATTTACCTCCTATGGCCCTATCCTCGGGCATTTTTGGAAGCCTGCTCCATTTATTTCGCCTTTAGACCTCAGTTGTTTCTCAATGATCACACCAAGGTGGGATTTATGGTATCCAACTTGACAGGGAATGCCTTAGCTTGGGCCGCCCCTCTAGTGACCAACAATAATCCTATCATCAGAGACTATGAGGGCTTTTTGACCTTACTGTGCCAAACTTTTGAACAACCTGAGATAATACATGTTGCTGCGGAAGAACTCTTGGATGTGCATCAAGGTTCCAGTGATTTGCTGACATATATCTTCACCTTTAAACGTTTGGCTTCAGATGCTGGATGGCCAGAACGGGCCCAGTACACAATATTCCGTCGAGGTTTGAAAGAGGAGATAAAGGATGAACTGGCAAGGATAGCCCGCCCCACCACCCTGTCTGATTTATTCTCCATTGTTACTCAGATTGACTACCGCCTCAGTGAACGCAAGGCGGAAAGGAAGAAGCAAAAAACCCTGGCCCCTTTCTACCAAGTGCCCACTCTTTGCCCTCCCTGCCTCACTACAGTAACAAGGAAGAACCGATGCAAGTGGGGTCCGCTAGATCCCCCTTGACACCCGAAGAGAGAAGACGTCGGAGGGATGCTGGCCTCTGCATGTATTGTGGATCAGGCGCCCACCTACTTCGGAACTGTCCAGAAGTCCCGCCTAGACGGTCGGGAAACGAACAACCTCGGAACTAAAGGGGACGAGTAACCGAGGTCAGAGCGCTAGTCCCTATGTCACTGTGACGGTAGCTTCACACCCAACCACGTTGGACTCTCGCCTCATGGCTGTTCCTATCCAGTTGGAAACTCCGAAAGAAGTACTCACCACCATGGCCTTGCTGGATTGTGGTGCCGCTGGGGTATTTATGGATACCATGTGGGCGCACCAACAAGGTCTCCCTCTGCTAAAACGGGAAGAGTTCCAGAAGGTAGAAGGAGTAGATGGTTCCCCGCTTTCGTCAGGGCCTATTACCCATTCCACAGTATCCTTGAAGGTACGCATTTTCCAGCATTCGGAACAAATACAATTCGACTTGATTCGAGCAGCCCATTTCCCAGTAATCCTTGGGATTCCCTGGCTGAGGAGGCATAATCCGCTCATCGATTGGGCACAGAACACCATGGCCTTTACATCCCCATACTGTAAACAGAATTGTTTATTTCATTCTTCAGAAGAATTGGTCCAAGTCCTTACTCCCCAACAAGAAGGAGTAAATGAGATTTGTAAGGTTCCCCCGGAGTTGGACAAATTCAAAGAAGTCTTCAAAGACAATCTTGTCTTAGATTTACCCCCATATAGGCCGGAAGACTGTGCCATCGAGCTGGTGCCAGATGCCCTGGTTCCGTTTAGCCGCATGTTTTCCTTGTCTCTACTGGAGAAGAGGACTCTTCGCAATTATTTGGACTCCCATCTGACCAATGGCCTCATTCGTCCCTCCAAATCTCCGGCTGGAGCCTCTCTATTCTTCATACCTAAGAGGGATTCCTTTGAGTTAAGGCCATGCATTGACTATCAGGGTTTGAACAAGGTCACGGTTCGTGACCGCTATCCAATGCCTTTGATAACAGACATATTGGAAGCTGTTCAGGGTTCTACCACCTTCTCTAAGTTAGACCTCCGGAGTGCCTACCACCTTCTCCGAATAAAGGATGGGGACGAATGGAAGACTGCTTTCCGGACTCCGTTTGGCCTTTTCGAGTATTGAGTGATGCCATTTGGCTTGGTTAACGCTCCTGCCATATTCCAGCGTTTTATGGATCGCCTGTTTTCTGATCTGTTATACCTCAGTGTCATAGTATACCTGGATGACATTTTAGTTTTTTCGAAGTCCACCTCTGAACATACATTACATCTCCAGACGGTCCTACATCGTTTACAGTCGCAACATCTATTAGTTAAACCCGAGAAGTGCCTCTTCAATATGTCTTCCGTTCCATATTTGGGATACATTCTTTCCCAGGAAGGCATCACCATGGACCCGAGGAAAGTATCTGCCATCCTGGACTGGCCCACACCCACCTCTCTGAAAGACGTTCAACGGTTCCTGGGTCTAGCCAACTTCTACAGGAAGTTCATCAGTCAATTTTCGCTGATTGTGCTGCCCATTACCTCTCTACTTAAAAAAGGCGCCAAACCTTTTCTCTGGTCGGAACCAGCTAATCAAGCTTTTATCGATCTCAAAAGGAGATTCTGCTCCGCTCCTATTCTATCTCAACCAGATCAAGACCAGCCTTTTATAGTCGAGGCCGACGCTTCTGCAAGCGCCTTAGGTGTGGTACTCCTTCAACTGAAGGATGGCAAGGAACATCCTGTAGCATATCTTTCCAAGACTCTTTCCACAAGTCAAAAGAACTACTCTGTTATTGAAAAAGAACTTTTGGCTCTCAAGAGTGGAGACACCTGCTATAAGGCAGAGCGTATCCGTTTACATTACGTACTGACCATAAGAATCTGAAGATTCTCCGTAATATGGAATGTGTCAATTCAAGGCAGGCTCGCTGGGCGAATTTTTTCAGCAAGTATGACTTTACCATTACCTACATTCCTGGCACTCAAAACAGCTTGGCGGACGCCCTGTCTAGATGTCGGTCTGCAGACTACCCCTCTCCCTCCGTTAGCCACCCTATGTTTCCCCGAAACAGAATCGTGGGGATAGTCTCCTCATTTCTGCAAGAGATTAAGACAGTAACTAAACCTGATTTGGCAACCACCGTACCCGGTGACTTACGTTCTCAAATCCATTGGTCTGAGGTTTTTTTACTGGTGGGGCAGCATTTGTACGTCCCCTCTAAGTCCTTACAACGTAAGGTTCTGGAATGGGGTCACAACCATGTAACTGCAGGGCACAGGGGAGTCCGAGGTACCTTAGAGCTAATTTCTCGATCATTTTTTTGGCCTTCACTCTCCCATGATGTAAGGCAACACTGTAAAACGTGTGTGGTTTGCGCCCAGAATAAGAACTCCACCCACAAACCCTACGGGTTGCTAATGCAGCCGGACTTGCCAAGCCGGCCATGGTCCCAAATTTCCACTGACTTTATAGTAGACCTGCCCAAATCCCAGGGGTCAACTTGTCTCATGGTTACGATTGACACATTCACCAAGCTGGCCCATTTTTCCGCACTGCGGGGAGTGCCGTCTGCCACCGAGATGGCCGAAGTTTTCCTCAGGGACATTTTTAGGCTCCACGGACTTCCTGACAAGATTATTTCTGACCGGGGTAGTCCGTATACATCTCGATTTTGGGGTGCCCTGTGTCAACGGTTAGGGATAGAGAGGGCTTTGTCATCAGGCTTCCATCCTCAGACCAACGGTCAGACAGAGCGGCTCAATGTCACTCTCGAGCAATACCTCAGGTGTTATGTCAATAAAAATCAGGACAATTGGGTGAACCTTCTGCCCACCGCCAAATTTGCGTATAATAACGCTGTGCACTCGGCAACGGGACTCAGCCCTTTTTTTCTGTTCTTATGGCTATTACCCTCGCAGTATTCTCCCAGTTTTTTCCTCACCTACTAATATACCCACCATCGAATCCACCCTGGATCAAATAACTACAGCCCACACTACAGCTCAACGGAGTTTAGCTTCGGCTAGACGCAGGTATAAAGACCTATCTGATCGAGCTCATTTACCCTGCCCTGACTGGAAGGAGGGCGATCGGGTCTGGTTATCTACTAGATACTTGCCTAGGTGGGTACATTCGACCAAACTAACCCCCCGATTTATAGGACCCTTCAAGATAATCAAGAGGATTAACCCAGTGGCTTTCAAATTGCAACTTCCCAAGTCCATGTATTGGGTGCACCCGGTTTTTAACTCCTCCCTTCTCTGCCCAGTTGATCCAGACACCCCAGTTAGTAAGGCTACAGGGCTATTGAGTAATCCCAAGTCTATACCTGAAGAATATGAGGTGTCTGCCATCTTAGATTCCAGATATCGTAAGGGCAGGTTGGAATACCTGGTGTCGTGGAAGAACTATCCCAGTTCAGAGGACTCCTGGGAGCCCAGGTCGTATGTACATGCGCCTAGGCTTGTCAGGCGTTTTCACCGGACACATCCAGGGAAACCCGGAGGGTTCGGGTCTGGAGGGGGGTATACTGTCACGCACGGCGGTCGCTGGCAGCTGTGGAGATGCTGGCGGTGGAGCGGCCATTGACTTAGCCATCACGCCGCCCGCGCTTTCCTCGGCAGCGGTCTAGTTTTCCAACCCTTCCGAACAGCGACGTCCTTTTAACGAGCGCCAACCCGGAAGCCAGCGAGTTGCAACCTTTTCGCGTTAGGCTTCCGGGTTGGTACGCTTCAGTCCTTTCCTCCGCGGCTGCCGCCGCTCCCTTTCCTTTTTCTCCCGCTTGCTTGCTGGCTTTCATTTTTGCTCTTGGCACGCCTCGCTCTGTTGGAGCTTTTTCTCCGCTCCACCTTGGCTCTCTCTCTCTTTCCTTTTTCCCCTGTTCTCCTGGTTCCTTCCCCCCTCAGCTCATTCATTAGTCACCCCATCTTGGTACTGTTGTTTCTCCCCTGGAGCAGTCGCCATACACCACTTCCTGTGGATTTACTTATCAGCTGGATCCTTCAAGTTACACAGTCCCACCTTGTATCCTGCTGCCATCTTCAACTAAGAAGGGTTTTTTTGCGCCTATCGGCTTTTTCCCCTTAACCGGTCTGCCCCGGTACGGGGGCCCCCTTGGCCCCGTGTTAGAGGGGCAGGGTGGCTTCCTCTCGAGGCAGGCCTCATCCACACTCCAGAGAGGAGGCATTGAGAATAAAGAGATTTGGACTCACATCGGACGAGGAGACCACAGGTGAGCAGGAGGGTGTGAGGGGCACTCAGGGAAGAGGGGTGAAATTGACGGAATCCAGGAGTGAGCCTGACACCTAAGGTTATAAAAATCGGTTCACCTTTCACTGGTGTCAATTATAGAAGATCTCCGAAAACAATGATGTGTTTCCCTGCAAAGAGTTCTTCGCTGTTACTTTTAAGTACTTCTTGCAATCTGAGATGAATCAAAGCCAACATTAGGTTGGAGACCATGCTCACTTCATCTATTAGTAACATGTTCATTTGTTTCAATACCCTGCGTAATTCCATTGCAGCTTCTGCAGAAAGTGTGTAGCAGTCTAATTTATTTTGATGCTCTAATGGAAGCAGTAGTAATCGGTGTAAAGTGACACCACCTATGTTGTAGGCAGCTAAACCTGTGGGGGCCGTTACAACAGCTGACAGTTTGTTGTTTGTCAATTGTTAAAGGAACTTGCTGATGATTTTGATTAAGAATGTTTTCCTTGATCCAGATTCACCACTGACGTACAGCAGTACAGGTTTGTAATTTTGGCGGGTACATTCTTTATTTTCGTGTTGTACACCATGTACAATTTGTTTTGTTACGTCTTCAAAAATGGTGCGCTGATCATTGTTAAGTTTTGCCTGTTGTACAGTTAACTCTTCTGTATCTTCTTGGTACTGATACATGGTGTTTTCTACTTCTGCCATAGCTACTTCAGCCTCATTTGCTATTAGTGATTGTCCTAGTGGTTCTTGACTTCCTGTTACAGAAGGTTGACTACTGTCGGAAGAGTCCTTATCTAGTTGGGCCTGAAGTTCTTCTTCCTGTTGCTGCTCATTGTGTAACATTGTTTTGTACTGCGTAAAGGTCACATCAGTGATAGCGCTTTCATTTGCTTTGAAAGCATCTTCATAGCAGTCATAGTTATCTAGTATGTCTTCCTCTTTTCTCCATGGTTTGAAAAGTTGTAACAGAGACATGTAATATATCTTTCTGTTGAGGAGTTTTTAATGACAATTTTACATGATTAATTAAGCTTTGTTTGTTAAGTTTCACTAAGCTCCCTTCACAATCAGTCACTCTATATCTACGTTTGCTTTCATCGGGTTTTACATTATTTTTGTATGCAAAGTTTTGAGCTATGTGGTGTAGACACATGCTTTCCAGAGTGCTGCTACTGTTCGGATAGTATGTGTCCAGTAAATTGTTTTTTAGAATGTCATGGCTGTTGGGATCATTTCTGGCAATTGTTTCTATGTCCTCATATGATTTCCGAACTCTTTAACTCTTTTTCTAGATTTTACAGGACCAAGACAGAGCCATACTATGTTGTCTGATTTTCCATACAAAGCAACACTGGTTAAACGATCTGCTGCTTCATAGGCGCCACATTCTCTATGAGAGAGCATTTTTATGCCTAGGCTGTACAATTTCTGTGATAATGTTTTGTCTGATGCCAGGTCACCCCAGAGGTCTTGAAGCTCTGTTTTTTCTGCTTTTGTTAAGTAGGCTGTAACATATCGTGCAACAGCAGTTGAATTGTCTGCAATGTACTGCACATCTATGTTTGCATTCCATAAGAGGGCAATGATTGCATTGTAATCATTGATATATTTTGATTCTTCCCTTCTTTCTTTTTATGTAATACGTGTTCTTAGGTGATTTACCTTTAACACTATGTCAAACTGAAGACATGAAGTTGTTTATTTCACCTGTTTCTGTAACTGGTCTAGGGAAACCAAAGCAGCATTTGGTCTAGTATTTACCTTTGTTTTTATATTTGCGGCGACAATATTTGCCACATTTGTGGCTATGAAATTGTAAAATCTGCCCATGCAGCTCACTATGGGTCTGTTGAGAAGGGATTTCACAAGTGACATATTTTTGGATAAACTGCAAAACATCGCTGTCACTGTCGTGACCAAATATCGGTGCACCTTTGATCCATAACAGCATGTGAATACGTGGTGCTCCTCTCGCTTGATATTCTTTACTCCAAAAGAAGTGTTGCACTTCTCCAAGGGGAGGAACAGTTTTATTGCAAATAAAGTGTAGCATTGCAATGAAACGATGATGGAAATATCTTGACACATTAACTGGATCTAGAGAGCAAAGTTCTCCAGGTGTTAATATATCTATGTTGTTTTTGTTGCTGTTTGCTATGCGTAGGAACTCATGTAAATCTTCCCATGCATATTCGGCACAACGTAGCGTAACAAACCAAGTCGGTGGTCCAAGATTTCTGATCATACAACGCATGTCTCCATGCCGTCGGAACCAGTATTCCTTTGTACCACGCATGTTTTCAAACAAATTTGTTATACTTGATTGTAAAACCTCATCTTTTTCCTGTACTTTTTGTATTAACTGCGTAGCTGACATATTTTGAAAGTGGGTACCAGATTTAAGAATGTGTGCAACTCCATAACATAGTGTTGCTAATTCACTTTCATAGAGTAGGTGGAATATGTATTCCACATTTTGTCTAAATCTGGGATCTTGCGAGTACATTCGTAATGAACGGTATTCTGATGTCCCAATCTGAGTGGGTCTATCATCTACTCCACCTTTGCAAGTAGGAAATAGCAGTGGAAAAGCACGTGCTTCAATACTTTGTTCCCATATACTCATTGGTGACCCTTTGGTTTGTCGCATTTGGTAAGTTTCTAGTGCATCATCTATGCTTTCATTGGAATGCAATGGATGAATTGTGTAATGGTCCAAAAGAGTGGATACTGTAGCAGGATCCAGAAGTTCGAATTGTCCAGTTTCTGATGGATCTTGAATTATTTCAGTTGTTTCCCTTAAGATTTCCTCAATATTTATTTCCTTGTAGTACTCATTATTGTCTTTTAGATATTGCAATGCTTGTCTAACTTTGTGTAAGTCCACTAATTGTTGCCAATTTTGTTTGTCCTTTGTTGGTACTCCATTTACTAAGACTATTAAAGAATGCTCTATTGAACGTTCCACTCCTAGAGTGTGCACATTTTCCATTAGATCTAATGGCAAATAAACTACTTTGCCACAAATGCCTTTCACCAATTCAGAGGAAGGTAATTGTGCTGTTTTTGGATGAAGGTTTATAATTGCTTGAAATGGGTGAACTGTTTGAATTATTATGCTCTCATACAAATTGAGCTGTTGCAGGATTTTTGGTAATGGAAAAAATTCCAAATTATTTGTAATAGCACGTGAAGGAGTGTGGTTGTTGTCTAATTTTGTAGTACAGTAACTGCAACATATTAGGCGTTCAGTTAGTTCATATTTGTTTTCTGCTAAAAGGTAAAGAGCTAATTCAAACCATTTAGAATCTTCATTGTCTTCTATTTTGTATGCTATGTCCACATTTTTTGTGTTCCTTTTGTAAAACGTTCTGCGTCAACACACAAACACATGGTTTGGTACTTCAGCCGATGACCTTTTAAATTTTGCTATTTCTTTTCTGTATGTGTGTAATAGAAGGTTGCTATGTGCAGAATTGTTGCTACTATGTTCTAGAACTGTTGCATTTTGTAAGTGGCTCTCACTTCCAAAATACTTTCTCTGAATACGGTCAATTTCTTCTTGTAAGTATTTGGGTGTACCATGCAGAAGAGTGGTATTTAAGTTGCCTAATTCTGAAGCTGGTCTTCTTGCATAGTATATTTTATACACTAGATTTCTTACATTGGAATGATGTATTGATATCCTTTTGATATCATGGAAGTTGCTTTTGCAAAAAGGCCCAGAAATGCAGGCTAATGAATGTCCTTTTAGTCCTGTGTATTTCCGCACTGGACAAATATCCATATTTTGCAGCACTTTCATTTTACTTTTATCTTTACCTTTTACATATTGATTGAGGAACTGACGTAAAGATTTGAACGCTTTGTTTGGAATGGTACACATTGATGTACACAGCCATTTGTATACTGGATGGTGTGGTTCTGCTGAATCGAGAGGGAATTCTGAGTTTTCAGGGAATACATTTGTAAGCAGTGTTTCTTGCTCCATGATGGTAGTATTGGTTTTCTCATACACTCGTCTACTGCTATGGATGGCAATTGTGTTTGTTTGATTTTGTTTGTATGCTTCTTCATTAAAATATGGTTCTGTGGTTGTTGTGTGACTCTATTCACCACCACAAACATGTAAGAAATTATTTTTGTTCACATTCCGTTTATTGCTGAGTTTCTTTTGTAGTTTAGTACTTAGTTTTGTTAGTGCTTTCATCCTATTTAACACTAATATAAACAACTTCCTTTTGAGAAGGATTGCACTGTCCACGAGAGCTTGTAGGATTAACTTTCTACGGTAGGTTTTAAGGGGTGAGGATGATTTTGGTCCTCTTCTTAGTAGATTCTGAAGGACTCTGTGATGAAACATTTTTGATAAAATACTTTTTTTACTATGCGTTCTTGTTACACTATCAGGATTATTAGGAGCATTGTTAGCTGTACTCGTAGTCGTTTTTTTGACAACATTTTTGTGTTGTGACACATTTTGATGGAGGAGGTAACGTTTTGGTAGTTGAGACTTCCTTTGCTTTGCTAACCAACTCCATTAGCTCGTTTGTTCCAACATTCTCTACAAACTCTACAACAGGTGGATGCTTACATTGGGCACTTTTATTTTTATTTGCTCTACTTTTGGGTTCCTTTCTACAGAGTTGCTTTTTGGTAGGCATTCTTTGGTGTCTGTTGAAAAAAAAGGTATACTTTGGTCTGTTGTCCAATGTCTGTGTGCTGTGTGCATGTGTGCATGAGTCTGATGGGGAAGCTCTTTGTCATAGTGTGTTGATGTGCATTAGATTCTTGCAATGATTTGGTAAGGCTACTTTATTGTTTGTATACTACTACAATGTGCTTCAGATGAGAGTACAAAGTGGGCTACTTGTGACGAGAACCATTATTAGTAAACAAAATGCCATAAACTTGCAACAGCAAGTTCTTTTCTAAATCTAACCTTCTAAGGATTACGTATGTTATTTGAGTTCCAAACACACAGGGATTTGTGAGCAATTCTGCCTGTTATTCTTTGTTCAATAAATGGATGTTTGTAGGTAGAATGGTTTAGAAATCAATGTTTGCTTTGGCGCCCAAAATAAACAAATAACCCACACAGTGTCACAAGTCTCTCCCGTTCTCACCTGTCTTTCCTTACTTGCGACCTTCTTTGATGATTTCTTTCACACGGTCTGGGATTTGTAGAGACCCGTGTGCTGGTCATCTGGTTCCAGCGTGGGGATAGCGGTCCTACTCCAGGGGGCGGTCGGATGTCCAGTACCAGGAACCAGGAAGGAGACTAAGTCCGAGCTCAGAGGCACGGAACGCCGTGACTCGAGCGCAGGCGAGGATCCCAGAAGAAACGTAAGGTAAGTTTGAGGAAAGGAAAGGGAGGAAGTAGATTCAAGAAATCGGTAAACAGGACTCGGAAGGAAGTTCCGGGCGAACTTCGACAACACACGTCAGACGGCTCCGAGCGGTAGCGTTGAGAGGCGCAGAGCCGTGGGGGTGTGTCTGCTTTGTAGAATGTTGAACGTAGTGCGTAAAGACTGGCAAGCTGTGTTCAGCACCAAACGGCCATGTTGGAAGGATCACGGAATTCAGTCCTCTATGGGTCAGGGACCGCAAAGTCCAGAATGGGTGAAGGTGGCGGTTCATGACGCACAGCCTCTTTGAGGAGTAGTTACAATATAAAGGTAGTACTGTACTTACTTTTTTTTGCAAAATAACCAGGTTTCTTCGGATATGTCGTCTGCAGTGTAGATGCTGTTGATTCTCGGGAGAGTAGTCTTCACTGCGGTGCAAAAAAACAAAATCAATTACTTTGTGTGTTTACAGCAGTGATGATACTGCACACATTAATTGTGCTTCTTTCGTCACAGCATTCTACTTTCATATTTCAACCCAGTGCATGTGTGCATTTCACTTCATTCTGTGCAGTCTTTGCACGGTATTTGCAATATGGTACTTGAAAGTCCTTCAAAATTGCTAACAATTTTAAGTTTGTGGAAATGCCTTCTTTTTTACACAGTGTACTATGTATAGGAGAGAGGTTTGTAAGCAATAGGGCACAGTAGTAGATGGGGAAACATTTTCTACTTGAAAATTAAAAGCACGATGCCGAGAAATCGGGAGACCCTCAGAGGGAAATGTCACCACAGCAATCGGGAGCGCTTACTTTTCTCATACGATTACATTGCAAGTAGCATTACTGTAGCCCGTACACAGTACACAACTCCAACATTTTCACATACAAAATTGAGTTCCGCCCTAAATAGGCATGCTTGCAACGTATGTATAGGTTATGCGGAAGACAGTAAGCAGTCGTGCGGTTTGTCAATGAATGCACTAAAAAGGGGGAGCGTTCGTATGTATTGCCTATGCACATTTATTGGCATTAATTTCTCTAAATTAAATCATAAGGGTTGCACATGTTCTCTGATTACAATATACATACCTGTATTCTATTCTCATGCATATGCGCATGCATGGAGCTGTACGTAGAAATTCGCAATACTTGCACAGTAGCTTGTCAAGTAGGTGCTTTGCAATGACATGCGACTTCTATTCAGAATCATCGACAGTAATTTTGAAGTGCGCAATGTTGATGACGGAGTTAGAATTAGCGATGTTCAATGTGATTGGTGGATGGTTGTGTGACTGCTTAGTTGTGTCCAATGAGGGACTCAACTTGCTACCGCCGTGAAAAGGGTGGAAGGACTGGGTAAGAGTTACGTGCTGCACATAGGCAACGCTTGTCCGCAGGTAGGGCGTGTCACATACAGGTTTCTACAGCAAATCCTGCATGGAAAGGGGACTGTAGGCATCAGCCAATCAAATGTTCATTTTACTCTTTTGTGTCGAAAGACGGTGCATACACTGAAGATGGCAGAGGTGGAGAGGGTCAGGGTTTTGGTGCTTGGAGACATTTTTGTGCATGGCTTACAACACCATGCCGAGAGTAGGGATGTGGCACACAATTTCGATGTGAGAGGAGTGGAGGTGGTGTGGAGCACTGACACTGATGCCAATGCTGCGGCAATTCTGCAAGTTTGCAGAGACATGCGTACAATGACCACTCCTCATGTGGTAATTTTGCACTACGGTGCTTCCCATTTGGGATACGTGAGTTCACGTACTTTGTTGGCAGATTTGGCACAGTTGGTTGAAGCACTCATGACCATCTTCCCAACAACAAAAGTAATTCTTTCTGCTTTACTTCCTAGAGTAAAATGGGGCAACAATTCTGTTTTCTGTCCAGATCAAAGTATTGGGAGGTGTATCATCAACCACGGCATGCGTGCATTCATGTTACGAGCTGGTATGTTTTTCGGCAGACACAATAACATTGCTTCAAGCAATGCAGATTATTTTGAAGCAGATGGTGTTGCGCTATCTTCTTTGGGAAATGCGATGTTCTTTTGGAACGTAAGGCTTGCTTTAGAGAAGGTTCAATGCAATGCAAATGATATTGAGCAGAGCTAGGGATTGGTCCATAAAGTTCAGTAGGTGTGTTTTGAACGGCGCACTTTAGTAAGATCGTCTTCTCCCTGACTGGAGACCACACAGTCATGGCTTTCCATGCTCGAAAACAGATTATCTGTATTTTTGGAGACTCATGGATACATTGGTTGAAGGTGCATGCAGAAAGCTGCAGTTTATCTGCATATCTTAGATTTCCTCATGTGGAAGTGCACTGGCATGGCGTGCGTGGCATGAGGTGGCTGGACTTGGTACCTCTCTGTGTTACTTTACTGACAGAGCATCCTCCAGATATACTTATCATTCATTGCGGAGGAAACAGTTTAGGCCATGTCTCTGGAATTTCTTTGCAATTTGCACTGAAGGAAGGACTTGCAAAACTCATGGACATGTTTCCAAATTGTCAAATACTTTTTTCCCGTATTGCACAAAGACAAAAATGGCTGTGTTCTTCTGCGATTGGTCCACAAATGGAGAAAGCGAGACGCAATGTGAATAAGGCTATTAGTGCCTTTTTAAGAGATGTTGGCATGTCCTCCTTCCACAATGAAAACATTTTGTTTCGCAGCTCTTTCATTTTCCACAGAGATGGAGTCCACCTCACATATGCTGGCAATCAGATTTTTCTTTGCAATGTACAAAATGGATTGCGACCTCTTTTGAATTCACACTAACCTACCTGACAATCCGTTTTCTTCAATCCACAGTTTTTGACCCACACAACACACCACGAAAAGGCTCTTTTCAGAGCCACCACTTACTCCCAGCGTACACTTCATTGTGTTTGCTCCACTTGCCCCTTCCCTTTTTTCCCCTACGACTGTCCGCGAACTTTTCCACCACTCCGCGGGGGTCTACGACCGTCACTTCATAGTTCTATCTTTAATCTGAGGAAGGCGGCTCTGAAAGGAGCCTTTTCTGTAATTTGTGTTGTTTTCACGTGTATTGCTTCACAGCACACGACACACTAGGAGAAGAGGCCAAAGGAGGGTAAGGAAGGCACACCAGCCACGGGGATAAGAAAGGGCAAGTGAACAGAGAAATATATAGGGTGAGCTTTATTTAGGTAAGGAGCAGATCTTCTGGTGCTCTGTGACCGTAGCCTCAAAAGCACTTCAAAAACTCTCCCCCCTGCAGAGTACTGCGTCACAATACTTACACAATAGTGTCACCTTTGAAAGGTAAGGTTCAACAGCATTGCGAATGGCCTGTGAGGCAGCTGGAGGGAGGCGCTCCCCCACATGAGCATCTCTTGTGGTGGGAGGATCGGACACAGAGGATGCTGTGGAGGAACTCAATCGACTATGCTCTTCACATGGGACCACCTTGCGAATGTCCACAGTGTGGAACGAAGTGAGGGGTCGCTTCATGGTTGTCATACCAAAGCTGTACGAATCAAGTCTCCCGTGACTCAGCACCACCTCGCACTTGTTACACTTCACCAGGTTCGCACGTGCTTTTAGTACGTTCCCAGAAACGGAAAACAACCGCCACTCCCACGACTCCTGACGAGTGCTCCTAGTGCTGAGTTCCTCCACTTCATTCTGTTCCTCCTCTTCTTCCTCGCTCTCAACATCCTCACCCATATAACCCTCTGCAGGCCTTTGGGGAGGTGGTGGTGGTGGCGTGTTTGGGGGTGGTGCAGAGGCTAATGAACCAACAGCAGCCATGGAAGCCATACCAATTAGTTTCCTTTTGGTCACTACAGCAGTAAAGGCAGTATAACTCAATCTGCTATAGCTAGAAGGACAATGAAGATGCGCTCGGGAGTGTGGCCATTTCTAGGGGTGGAGGGGTGTGCCTTGTGACCGTCTTCATCACTGCAAAGCGGTACAAACATTTTACACACCAAGTCCTCAGGGCAGCTATTGTCTGGGATATGTGAAATTATATTTTTACACTCTGCAATACTTTTCCTTGTGCCTACAAGTGCTTTTTGACTGTTGCGGAAGCACACAAACTGCGCAAATTAGTCCACACGCTCAGCGTGGGTGCGGTCACATGATGATGTCCTGAACACATCCGCGCCAGAAATGGGAGTCCGCTGCACAGCAAATGCAGAGTACCAAATGTGCGAATGCAGCCAAGTGTCCTACGTACAGTGTTCGGGTTCTCAAACTAATTCAAAGTGCGACACAAGTGAGACAGACAGTTAGGGACAGGTGCGATGTTCCCTATACTTACGGTTGTACTGAGTATGTGCATACATGATATGTTCACTGTACGGACAGTTCCAGTGTCCTTAGGACAACTCCATTTTGTTTGCCTACGAACTTTCCGGCCACCGCGCCTGTTCTACGGACGGCACAATTTTGGCTGTGCCCGATACGGCCAGGTATACTGTCCTTCACACACTCCCATTTTGCTCGTTTTCAGCCATCCCGGACATCTGGTGTGTTCTACGAACATGTTTATCTTGTTTACAAGCGGTACGGCGAGGTATAATGTCCTTAGGACGCCCCTTTCTGTTGATGTACGCACAACTTCAACAGATGGTGCGGTCAAACATCAAGTCCATCTTACTTGACATTAGTAAGGGTAGGTGTACTGCCTTTACAGCACCCACATTCCATTCCTTACAGATAGGTCGAACAGGTGCGCTGTTCGCAAACATTTGACGTCTTTTAAAAAAATAAAGTTTTTTACTCACACTCTTTCACTACAACTACTGTACAAAAACATTCCAAACACACACACTTCAATCCAAAGAAATAGCAGGGGAAGCAGACACTGACACAAATATGGGGGAATTAGATTATAACACAGGCTGCTTATGAGGAGAAGATTTGTGAGGGGAAGAAGGAATGGATATTTCGTCAAAACGTCTATTTTCCTCTTGAAGGTTTGGGGGAGGTTCACTACGGAATGGAGAAGCGGGGCAGGTACAGGTGGGGCAATGGTAACAAACTTTTCCTCTCACACAGTCCTCCACAAACTCCTATAAACCTTTAAAATTCTCGTTCAATATGTGAGTTTTCTGCTCAATCCTTTTTATCCTATCTTCTTCTGTTTGTTGCCCTTTCTTCTTTTCTTCCTTGTCTGTTCAACAAAAATATACATATGTTAAATGCCTATAAAATACTGGTCATTATTTTGCATATGCAGAGCAATGTGTACCATTATTGTCGCTGTCTTCAGACATTTCCCAATGCGGAAAATACTCCTCCAGCCACTCCAAAATACTAGCCATTTCTGAGTCAAAACAACAGAAAGAAATTATTATTTCTGCACCACATACCAAAAAAAACACACATATACAAAAAAATTACCTCCACTGACTCTTTTGATGTAATCTCCCTTCTTCCTACTGCGTCCGTCCACTGTCGTTCTAGGCTGCCGAGTTTCTGTGAAGTGATTACGATGGAGGCATCCTTTTTTTTATGGTACCATCCATTTCATTCTGCATGCTTATTAAATGTGTCTTTTTCTATTCACATTTTCAGGTTTCCATAATGACTTATTACTACTTATAATATCTTTATGTCCTTCTTCTATGTTGTACACTTTTTGTGTAAGACAATAGTACATTTTCAGATACCCCCCGCCTCTTTGGGTAATGTTGATCCTCTCCACCCCTGTCCGCATACAGGCGCTCAGTCCATCCCTTTCTATTATCAATAGGGAGGGGGTTCTGTATGTTCTATGTTAAATGTATATCAAGTACGTAGATTATACTACATATCTCCCAAAATCACATCATCACAGTGTATATTCTACACAACACCTTCATTGACACACTGTCATGATTAAGTTCCCCTCCCAAAAACCTGTAAAATTGACTACAAGAAAAACTTTGTTGAGGGAACATTATGGTTAAGTTGCCCTCCCAAAAACCTGTACAATTCACTACAAAAATAACTTGGTTGAGGGGACGTTATGGTAAAGTTGCCCTCCCAAAAGCCTGTACAATTCACTACAAAAAAAACTTTGTTGAGGGGACGTTATGGTTAAGTTGCCCTACCAAAAACTGTGCAGTTCACTAAAAAAATAATTTCAACCTCCCCTTTATGGTTCAAATTAAAACCGAAAAACCCCTGAAATTCGACAATTATGGTAACCTAAGCACCCAAACCTGCCACCGCCCCTGTGCACTGCAACCACTAACACCCAGACCATGAAAGATGTCATCTCAAATGTCACTGATGACTTCACTGACGACATCACATATTCAGTCCCTTTGTTTTCGTTCCCTGCCATATATATATATATATGTACATTCAGTAAAAAAACTTGATGTTTGTGATGTCATCTTTGATGTCCTGGGTGTTAGTCTTAGCAATGCGCGTAGATGGTGCGAGTTATGGTTGCTTATCTTACCATAATGGGGGAATGAGCAGTGTTTTTTGGTTTCGCTGTAAAGTATAACATTCCTTTAACAAAGTTTTTTTTTACTGAATGTACATATATATATATGGCAGGGAACGAAAACAAAGGGACTGAACATGTGATGTCGTCAGTGATGTCATCAGTGACATTTGTGATGACATATTTCATGGTCTGGGTGTTAGTGGTTGCAGTGCACAGGGGCAGTGGCAGGTTTGTGGGCTTAGTTTACCATAACTGTCGAATTTCAGGGGTTTTTCAGTTTTAATTTGAACCATAAAGGGAGGTTGAAATTATTTTTTTAGTGAACTGCACAGGTTTTTGGTAGGACAACTTAACCATAACGTCCCCTCAACAATGTTTTTTTTGTAGTGTATATATATATATATATATATATATATATATATATGCACATGGACGAGTAAAGGATGGATGTTTCCACTACGCATTACAAGCAGTGCTGGATAGTAGCAAGAAGGCCTCATTTCAGGGTGTCCACGTTAAAAAGCAAATAGAATTACAAAGTGAATCCCAGCAGAAGGAGTTGGATGAGCCAAGATGCCAGGGTCTTATCAAACTGGAATAAACTGACATTAGATACAATTTGTGTGAAGGAACAGAAACTCCTGTCCAGAAGGCTTGAGCAAAACAAAAGACGTCAGAGGACTATTAAAAATAGAATTTTAATACACTAAAAGGCTCGATTCCATGGTCTCCAGTCACGTGGAAGGATGAAGTTGTACGAATGAGGTGGTCACAAATACGCATGAGGGCAATTTCTTAGAGCACAGTGCAAACTCAAGGCCAGGCTTCAAAGCCTTAATTGACACTGGACCATTGAGGTGATGATGGATTGATTTGCTAATTGGTTGGAAGCTAGTGTTAAGACGAACTCATATGCACCTGGATGTTCAGCCTGCCTGCTGCTAGAAGTAGGTGGAAAAGTACTGACGGGGGTTAGAAGCCAACCAATTGTAGAGGACCGCGTAATTAAGGGTCCTATAGTTTGTGTAGCCAATGGGACGTTGTGTATTTAGTGACGTTCATAGTGGCCATTTTAAGGGGAGGGCTTAGTTGCCTCACCAGATGTTAAGTACCCTATCAATTTCCTTCACTATTCTATACTGATATGGAACTAATACTTAGATATTAACTTGGAGCCTATCACTTCCCTCAATAGGTTTTTGTAGTTTGCCTCATAGGATGACGTTGGTAATGACACTAGTCAACACGTCACTGATGATGATTTTGCCTAATATAACCTCAGTTCTTTGGAAGATTCGTTGAGTAAGAGGATCGAGTGAGTGCTGATATTCATTGTACTCCCTGTTTTAGATAAATGATAATAAAACAGATTTCCTTTTGCCAATCTACCTGAGTCATTAAAATTCTGCATCCCCATCCATCTCAAGGGTAATTGCTACTCATCAATGGGGCTGGGATATCCAGTTCACTTGGTAGCAGAGGTTGGTTTATTAAAAAATCCATCGACATAAGTAAACTATAGCATCCCAGAAATATCACACGACTTTTCCCATTCGGCTGACAAGCCGTGAATCTCCCCGTAGATAGTGGTTAGTGTAATTATCAAGACCTTGCAAGGTGGGTGTGATGGGTCCCCTGATTTCATCCATAATCTCCTCCCACATCTATGCGCAGCTGATCGGACAACAGTTTGAAGAGGCGGAAAAAGAGGCGTGCAATTCCAAGAGTCAGAAGACGAACATGCCAATGGTGAGTAGAAACTGAGGAGAGTGGCAAATTGATGCATGCGTAGTAAATAAAGGGAAGTGATAAGGGAAAAAGAGAGTAACGAAGGGAGGCAGGATAAACATAACATGAGAATAAGAGTGTTAAAGTGTTTAATAGATTGAGTGTGGCCGAGCAATATATGTTATCGCAAGTTTTAAAGATCATTAGAAGAAATTTGAACCCAGAGTCCCATAGTGGAACACGTGGAAAATGGATTTCATTAAAGGCGAATCCAAAGGGGTTAATTTACACTTCATATGAAGTATTTTTAGAGGGCAAGACAAGTCTTAAGGAAAAGATCGTAGGAGATTTATATGACCGGTTGAGTCTGTCTGTTTGTTTTATGTGGTTTTGAAGAATAAGCGGAAAAAAATGATTGTTTTTATTGCACTTGCGACGGTTGGTGCCCGCTCATATTGTGTTGTTTTCCTGAAACGTATTTTTAAATCTGTGATTAAAGCAAGCGAGTGTCAAACAGGTTAAGAGTAGACGAATCGAGAATGGAGGATATTACTCCACTTGTGCATCTCTGCAAGCAGTAGCCGAAACATGCACCTAAACTTAGACAGTATAGTGCAGAATGGGTGAAAGGAACCGCAGATAAAATGTTTCTGCCGTGGCCGCATATGCTAACCTACATACCGTACCCATGGTAAAAAGAGCAAGAGCAGGTGGTGCTAGCTTCCCCTACCTAGCTGCCCTGCACTGAAATGCCCTCCCCACTGCCCTGCGAGCTGAACCTACACTCACTGCCTTCCGTAAAACCATGAAAACCACCTTATTCGCCTGATCACCTTATGATATTTGAACTGTGTACGTTTTATGCATAACATGTATTACATCCCTGCGCTCCAATGTTGTAACATATGCATAATGTAACTAAGCCTGTTGCAAGTAACAGCGCCACAATGCCCCTGGGCTGTCTATGCGCTATATAAATGTAAAAAAATAAAGGAGGGTCACTGTCGAAAGCAGTCCTGCAGCACATGATGACATATTTGCATGCAGCATATACTGGGAAGAAGCTAGACAAGCGCCTAGCGAGCTTAGTGCTCTGGAAAATGTACTAGGAGGAGCGGGATAAGCTGCCTCCTATAGACTGGATACTTAATATATGCGAAGAGGGGGGTGAAGAGCCCTATGCTCCACCCGCCCCATCTGAAATGAAAGCAAGAATAAGAAAGATGATGGATTGTACCCATTGAGGGAGCATAAAGAAGCCACACGATATAGCAACCCGGCATAGGAGTCACCTACGCAAAGTAGTGACGAGGGCCCAGAGAAAAATACTGAGAAAGATGTTATCTCTAAAGTCCCGAGGGACAAGGAGAGACGCGATAAGGAACGAAGCGATCAAGTACGTACGTGTCTAGATATAGGAAGAGAAATAAAGAGATGGAAATGAGAAAGAGATAAAGCTGATGAGATGGTGCTCTTACAGAACAAATGGATGGCAGGTCAGATTTTGCTTAATCTGAATAGTAAAAGCATTGAGGAAGTAAGACAAAGAGAAGATCAAGACCAGGAAGATAAAAAAGATAAAGAAAGGGAGGAACGATTGAAAGATGAAGGGGCAAAAAGGAAAGATAGACAGAGACAAGAGCTGTTATATCAAGGTGAACAAGCAAAACAACAAGAGAGAGCAGAACAGCAAAGAAAATGAGATAACAGGCAGAGAGCAATGGATGAGCAGGAAGGATTAGAGCAAAAAAGAATAGAAGAAGAGGGACAGAAGTTAAGGGATAAGAGAATACAGAAAAAAGGGATGAGAAGATACGAAGGGAAAATGAGGGAAGGGATATGAAGAAAAAAGAGGAAGACAGAGTGATAGAGGAAGCGAGAAAGCAAAGAGAATTTGATGACGATATGGAACGCAAAAGAAGGCAGAGAGCGTGCGATCTTGATCGCCTGGAAAAGGAAGTAAGAGATCCTCATCTACAAATAGCATGGGAGGATATAGAGGAATTCTTTCCACAGTACGAGTCAATACCAGGCACGTCTAGAGCAAATCTAGAAGACGAGTTTGACTCTAGGAGTATTGGGGAAGTGATCGATAAAGTATGCCATGAAATGAAAGCTGAGAAAGAATTAAAGGGGAAGTGAAAAAATTATCAACTTGAGAGCACTCAGTTGTATGACACAGAGGGAGCCTCATGTAGTACGAAGCATAAGGAGATGTCTTTAGATAGACTAACTCTGAATATAGATGACGAATAGAGAAGGTGCACGAGTTTCACACAAGAAATGTCAGACGAAGACAGGGAAACTTTCCATGGGGAAGAGACAGATGACGCATGTGGTCCTGAGGGATGCTTTCCTATGGATAAGGAAGTAAGATGGTCGGATTTAAAGACACCTATACCTAGGGTGTCAGAACAATTTACACAGTCAGACCGATTTAAAGGGCAACTCCATGGTGAGAGGGGGGAGTCGACGCCTTATGTAAGCAGATTAAGATCATTGCCAGGAAGAAGGTGATGCAGCAATATTGTCCCTGTGGTGGACAGACAAATGATGAGAGTTGAGAATGAGTTTGGGGCTTCGCAGTTTCCCTTGCTAGAGTAAGGAGGAATGAGACCACAGTATATACCATGGCCTCAAATGGAAAGAGATAATCTAAGGTGTAAACTCCTGAGTTTAACTTCTGGCCCTGGGAAATGGATACATGAGTTAGAAAAAAATATGGGAGGAAACACGTTGGCTATAGAGGACATTAGGGGTCTCCTAATCACCATACTTGGTGAGAGAGCTGATGACGTGTGGACTAGGGCAGGGTGTGACTACAGTCAACACTGCTCACGATGGAGCACCATTCAATAACTGTAGAGCGGCACTCTGGAAAGCGCTTAGAGTACTGTATCTGGACACGCCCGATATGGGAGCTATAATGACGAAAAAGATGAAGGACAGGGATGACCCGCTTGTTTACATTCAAAATTTTTAGGAGGCATGGAGCTTGGAAACACGCAAATCCTGGGGAAAATCTATACCGGTATTCTATCATATATTATGCAAAGGGCTGCCAGAGCAAGTACAAAAGAAGCTCAAGAAGTTAGTGGGTAAAGAAGCAAAACCGTGGTCGGAGATTCAGCTGACCATTGCGCATTACTGCAGACTCCTGCAGGAAAAGAATCGCAAAAAAGACGATGTGAGAAAAGGCAAAGATGCAAAGCTAGTGCGGATATCTTTTTCGAAATGCGCCATTGAACAGGCAATGTTGACGAGTGCAGATGGATCGAATTCACAGCAAACAGTGAACATGCCGCATGTGAATAATCCAAAGCAGTTCGTTCAAAACAATAGTGAATTTATTCCATGTGGAAGAGGATTCCGAGGACGAGGTTGGCAAGGTAATCAAGGGAATTGGCAGAATAATCAGGGAAGCTTTCAGAACAACCAGGATGGGTTTCAGAATATGCAAAATGGGCAGGTTGCAAGACCACCGCCTATATGTTGGATTTGTGGTATGGCAGGGCACTTTGCTCACATGTGTAGAAGTCAAGGGTTAGTGCAAAATGGCCAGTTTTTGGCCAGTATTTGAGAGGGAGATGTCGAATCCGCCTGCATATTAGCAGCAGAACGGAGATGGATTTGCTCAGAATCAAACGTTGCAGCAGCAAGCACTGAGAGTACAGCAAGGCTTGCAACCACAGCTGGTAGCCGTTAATCCGCCGCAAGGACAGTCGCAGCAGTGACCTATGCAGCTTCAGCAAAACACAAGCACAGGACAGTTAATGACTATCAGGCTTGGTCCCACCCCGAAAGGGGCAGTCAAGGCCGAACTGCTAAATAACAGGGGATGCTTGTGGTCTCGTGCAGAAGGGATGTGACCTAGCAGTTCGGGCTGGAATACCCCTTTGGGGTTGGGACCAAGCCTGATTTGCATATGGTCTTTCCCCTTTTGTAATGGCTTGGCAGGCGAAGAACGGTGGTCTGGAGGGTTGCCCAGAGCAATGCCAGAGGTTAAGATTTATTCTAAACCTTCCAGCCATCACCTCTTTTGTTTTGCTATTCTCACCCCGAGTGGGACTGGTGTGCCCAGACGTGGGTCCCGTGCTTGCTGGGCCTAGAGACCCAAGCTACTCCTCACTTATGATGTCCAACAAGGCTGAAACATGTCTGGGGATGCTTGTGGTGGTGGTGTGCAGAAGGGATGTGACCTAGCAGTTCGTGCTGGATTGCCCCATTGGGGGTGGGACCAAGCCTGATTTGCATATGGTCTTTCCCCTTTTGTAATGGCTTGGCAGGCAAAGAACGATGGTCTGGAGGTTTGCCCAGAGAAATGCCAAAGGTTAATATTTATTCTAAACCTTCCAACCATCACCTCTTTTGTTTTGCTATTGTCACCCCGAGTGCGACGGGTGTGCCCAGACGTGGGTCCCGTGCTTGCTGGGCCTAGAGACCCAAGCTACTCCTCACTTATGACATCCAACAAGGCTGAAACATGTCTGGGGATGCTTGTGGTCGTGTGCAGAAGGGATGTGACCTAGCAGTTCGGGCTGGACTATCCCTTTGGCGGTGGGACCAAGTCTGATTTGCGTATGGTCTTTCCCCTTTTGTAATGGCTTTGCAGGTGAGGAACAATGGTATGGAGGGTTGCCCAGAGCTATGCCAGAGGTTAAGATGTATTCTAAACCTTCCAGCCATCACCTGTTTTGTTTTTTCAATGTCTAGATCAACAGGAACACTAAGTAGCATATCACATCCATAATAACTACACTTTGATAACACTGAAATGGAAACATGGCTCCCAGCTCGCTGCCACCCCCATGTTAGCAATAAGGTGCAAGCAACATAAACCCCTCTTAATCACAGGGACCTTTCCTGACCACCACAATATCAGCAGCATTATGCACTATGGTTGACAGGTTGCCCCTCTTTAAGACAAAATTACAGTCATCATTCTATTGGTTAATAATTATGTTTTTAAAAGGCTAGTGCTTTGCTTCCTTGCCAGATGGCAATTCCTCACATTTCTAGCGTCACAGATCATCTCCCCCTATCCGCTCAGGAGATGGCACTGCTCTCACAGTCTGAGGTTGGCTGAGTGCAGCAGGGACACAGCTACATCAGCTAAGACCTCACAGCAGTAACCAAGTCTGGTTGCAGGATAGGGCAGGGCACAGGGCCATTGCACGCAGCAGCCAGGCTTCAGGGCATTGTCTGGCTGAGAGCACAACTCCATGCAGGACCGGAATCCATGCAAGAGGGTCTGGAAGGCACAGGGTGATGCAGCAACAGGCTCCTATGGAAGGGGCAAGATACGCCTGCCAATACAGGGCATGGCTCAGCTTTTCAAGCTTTAAGGAACATACCAAGGACAGGTGTATGGGGTTCAAGAAGGATGTACCAAGTACCAAACCTGGGGTGAGGGTTTAAAAAAGGTACACATTTTCAACACAAAGTGTATGAATGGAAGGCTGGTGGAAAACAGGGAGTCTGGAATTAAAGTGGTGTAAATCTGAACGTGAGAAGAAGAGTTAACATGATGATTCATGGTAACATAAAGTGAATTGTTTAATTAAAACATCCGCACATGCCAGTTCCAACTCCAGTTCAGTTTCAAGTCAGATGAGGAGGCATCCTCGGCCTCCTGCAGGTGTCTGGAAGTATGAAAAACAGCACATTTTAAAGTATAGAAGAAAAACAGGAGGCAGGAAGGATAGCTTCCAACATGAGGGCTCAATTTCAGCAGACAAAAAAGTAAACACAAGCAAAGGTGGGGACAGAGGAGACGTGGTGGCTCAGAGGAGTTTCATTTTAACTGACGAACAACTTATGGCCAGAGTGAGGGCCTAGGAGACTTAGTGGCTTTGGGGGTTTCAGAGCCGGGGTAGGGTGGTGATCTGCGCCGGCCGCGAGTAGAGAAACCTGGCATCCCCCAGCGCCAACGTGACCAAAGCCGTCAGGTATTTGGATGTCGCCAACCTCCCGCAGCCCCTCTGTGGCAGCGAGGCGTTGTCGTAGCATCCCGCCGCGGTTGGGAAGGGGAGCAGGTACGGTGGTGTGTGGAGGATCTGGGCGGGATATGTGCGGGAGCGGGGGAGAGCGGGGAGCGTGTGGGTGTAATCGTGACAGGAGCATTACAACTCCCAATGGACACACGTGCTGTTCTTGGGCCGAGGAATGAGGCAAGCCAGGTGATAACAGACTCTGAGCAGTTAACCAGGTCTCTTATCCTGTCAAGTAGGAGAAAGTGATTCCAACAAGATCAGGAGTGCAAGCTTGCCCCTTTCGACTATTTCACTCAAGTTGGTGTGTAAATGATGTCTACACCCTGAGATTTTATCTTGTTTAACCGAACACCGACTCTGACTTCCTAATTCCCTTCCTTAAGCTCCCCTGACCTGAGATACATCTAAATTGGGATCTGCCCCATCAGCCCACCATTCATTGTAAGGTTCACAGGTAGACCAATAGGGTGGGCCCGACATGACAGACCCCTGCTTAATTCCTGGTACCACTCATCAATGTATGAGGCCAGAGGATGGATGGTGCCCATGTAATGTAATGTAAGAAGATTTTGTAAAGCGTAAGATCACGCCCAAAAGGCATCTGAATGCTAGCAAACCCATTAAGGAGGAAAAAGAAAAAAGCAACACTACTGTATATAGAAGAAACACTACCTAACTTAGTCAGAAGAAAAAAGCCTGAAGTGCTCTGCGAAACCGAAGATGATCAGGAATCCCCTTAAAGGACCTGCGAGTGAATTCCAAGGTACTGGGCGTGCACTGAAAAAGAACACTCTCCAGCCCACCGAGGGACTTCCAGCAGATTGGAAGAAGAGGATCGTAGGGAATACACAAGCCGGTAGGGGGCAGTTTAGCTTATAAGAAAAGAGGCCCTACTTGAAAGAAAGCACAATGGACCAGATACAGTGGGCCTCATTCCGAGTTTGGCGCAAAGGGATACTGGGCACCAGTAAGGACACTGGTGCCGGTAATCCCTTTGCGCCCTATTCTGAGTACCCTTAGCGGGTCCCTTCCTTAACGCCTGGTTTTACCCCATTCCCATTGAGCCCTATGGGGTCCCGCAAAGGTTGGACTAGACCGGTAAGTCCCATTGAACCAGGTCGGAGTCGGAACCGGTTCGAGGCAGCCATGGCGCAAAGAGCGCCATGGCTACCTCCAAACTCGGAATGAGGCTCAGTGTCTTGAACTTAATCCGACTCTTAACAGGAAGCCACTGCAGTTTAACTAACAATTGTGAAGCCAAAGAGCGGGATGGGGCATTAATCGCCAAACGCGCAGCAGCATTTTGGAGAACTTGAAGATGATGGACCAAAAAATAAGGTTGGCTCAAGTAGATCCCATTGCCATAGACCAAAGCACCAGCAACGGAAGCAGTAACTACCGGCGCCCGAAACTACAGCGGCACAAAAGGTGGCCTCAGGCAAGCTGTCACTTCATCTATTGCCCGCCAGGGCTCTAACCCCTTACGCACTATAATACTTAACACTATTTCCTATACTACTTAACATTTCCCATAATAATCCCACCTGTGTAACATTGCGAATATTTATAATTATGTACCCTGCCCTATTTAACATGTATCACACACACAACTATATACCTGAATATGTATAAACAGAAAGTATAACATGCAACATCTACCACATGTCTCTGTGCACAGGGGTGACTGCTGCACGGGCATCACAGCACACACAGCTGACACTCAAGAATGATACAATAGGGACGATTATGGAAATAAATGATGTTCCATGTCTTGCTATAATCGTGAGTTAGTCATGTGGCTCTCCAAAGATAAGGGGTCCCATAACACGGCCGCTTGCACCCGCTGGGACCCGCCCATAACTTGTGTCTGCTTAATATGTGGAACGGCTGCAGAGCTAAGAGGTCCTCCAGGCACAAGCCATGATCCCTTTCCTCTTAGATATGAAAGGACTTTACTATGGGTTGTTTTGTGGTCTAGAGTGAGGTCCTTAAATTCAACTCTGGCTTCTGCTGAAAGGCATGGGGGCCTCCTGAGCAGTGGCGTGATAGGAGAACTGCTAGGGGTGCTAGTAACCACTCTGGCAGCGGTATCAAGGAGCACCTGCAGTTGTAGGATAATGCTCTTCCTAACTCTCAGGAGCAGCACGTTTGTGTTGTATTTGTTTTTATTTAATGTATAGAGCGACGGTACAAAATAGTTAAGTAAAATGATAAATCAGAACAGAAGTACGAGAAGTGAAGAGTTGGAGAGAAGTGGCAGAAGCGTTCTTTCAAATGGGACCGAAAGTTACGAAGGGGTCTGGAGGAGTGAATATGGAGGGGTAAAGCAGTCCAATGTTTGGGGCGCCAGTAAGGAGAAAGAATGCAAATGGGAGAAGGACAAGGGGGCTTTGAAATAGAGAGAAGAAAGAGTGACTGAGAACAAAGGGATCGAGTGGGAGAGTAGAAGGGCACTAGAGAGGAGAGGTAATGAAGACATTTGACAGAGAAAGGGAAAGAGTAGATAAAGAGCAAAAGACAGTTGAGAGGTGGAGAGAAGAGAAGAAGTGATAGAGAACCGAGGGGGGAGCGGGTTTGAAGGAAGAAACATATAGAAGAATTAAAGACGCTGTGCAGAGGAGCCACATGGGAAAAAGGGAGACCAAGCAGTAGGGCAGAGCAGTAGTTAAGACGAGAAAAGATCGGCGAGAAGAGGAGGAGTTCAGTAGCACAGAGGGAGAGAACATCACAATGGTCTAACTCTGTAGCTATAACCGCACAGGATATGCATGGGCAGTGATCTTTTCAGAAAAAGGGTGGGATTTGTTTGAAAATCGTAAAATGATAAGATGTACTAATGACGAGGGATTAGCCAAACTCATAATGAGGCCCAAGGACATCAAACACATTGGCTTTTCCCGCTGTTTTATTCTTTGTGCACGTGATGGGGATGTGGGAATATATAGTGGACGACATAGATTTTAATTGACCTGCATTTAAAAAATAAAATTGATTTTCGTTTAATTTAAACTCAGCAAAATATCTCTCGCCCATTTCTAAAGAAGAGAGAAAAGGTCTTCAAGATGCTGAGAGTTATGCTCCATTTCCTGGCGATCTCTGCAGGATCTGAGCGTCGTCAGTGAAAACTCCAGCCCTGCCTAGAAGATCCCAGAGTGGCTATACAAACATGTATATAAAATACATTTCCCATTGGAGCCTTTATGCTCTCTTAAAACGTTTCCATCCTGAAAAAACAGTATTTCTCTTCATGTGCGCAGGCCTCTGCTCACGGCATCACTCCAGGGTGTATCCAGGCCCACCTGGGACCCACACTGCAATCTTCATTTTCCTAGAAACCTGTATAGTTTGCCTTCAATGTAATCTGTGAACAGCAAAGAAGTAACAACAAAAGAACAGGGAAATTGCGGACTCTCCTACGCAACCAATGAACAAAGTATAATGAATGGGCCTCATTACCAGGTTGGAGGCAGCCATGGAGCTATTAGCTCCATGGCTGCAAACACATGGGGGCACATGTACAGTGGAAACGGCAGAGGGCCAAAGCCTGGCCAAAGGCCCTAGCTAGTGGGGCCGAAAGACATGTATAGTGGCCATGGCCTTCCTAGTGGGTCCAAAAGAAACATATTGTGGAACATGTACGGTGGAGATGGTCAGAGGTCATGGCCACTGGCCATGGCCAAAGGCCACGGCTTGTGGTTCGGTAGTGTTTTAAAATATACAGTAGGCGCGGCCAAAGGCAGTGCTCATTGACCAGGGCCAAAGGCCATGGCTAGCGGGCCTGAAAGACATGTATAGTGGCCACAGCCTTCCTAGTACGTCGAAAAGAAACATATTGGGGGAACATGTGCAGTGGACAAGGCCCTGGCTAGTGGGCCCGAAAGATATGTATAGGGGCCACAGCCTTCCTAGTATGTCAAAAAGAAACATGTTGGGGGAACATGTATAGTGAACAAGGCCATGGCTAGTGGTCCGTTAGTGTTTTAAAATATACAGTGGGCATGGCTGAAGGCAGTGCTCATTGGCCAGGTCCGAAGGCCCTGGCTAGCGGGCCTGAAAGACATGCATAGTGGCCAGAGCCACATGGTGGGGTCAAAAGAAACATAATGGAGAAACATGTACAGGGGACATGGCCAAAGCGCATGGCTAGTGGCCCATAAAAATCTTCACTGAACAAATCTTAGTTAATGTCAAGTTAATTTGTGCACGTTTAACGCAACAAAACCCTTTATATTTAGCGGCTGTGGGAAGTCATGTTTAAGTCAGTGCGCTCCCGCTGCAAAGTCCATGAGCTCATACATATTATAAGAGAAGGGATTCACAATGACACACAAAATGGCGTTATGGGGGGGGCATAGTATTATGGGGGACATCAATGGGAGCCTGCTGAGTGGTAGGCTATGCTTAGCATTCCTAAGGGACTGTTGTCACTTCCGCACGTACATCTTGTGTCCTTTTTCCCTGTGTTGTTAATATGCACTGTATCAGTATTTAAAAATTGCATTTTGAAAAACCTGGCCTTTTCTACCCTTCTTTCGGATTCTCAAACCTAGGTTGCCCACCTACTTATCTCAAACCGGCACATTTTGAAAAACTCGTATCCTAGTGTTGTCTTCTGTCCTATTGTGCAACTTGCTTGCCTCTCACTGTCCTGTCTGCCTACTCCAGTGACCTTCGCTAGTGTCTTCCCCACTCCTCTCCCACCTACTCTATGGTGCTCTCTGTCACTCCTATTTTTTCTAACTGCTTCTCTATTGACTCTCCTGCTCTCCTCACTAAATCTGGTAGGAAGAAGTTTAAAAAGGACATCCTGGTCTCCAACCCAGGCCTCCCTACCGCCGACACCTATACCAGTCCCTCTTCCAAGGAAATTCTCACCGACATCCTCTTTGTCATTCCCTCACAAGACCTATGGACCCTTCATATGGTCTCTGTGCTGCCCCCTTTCTCCTCTTCTCCCATTAATGGAGGCACCCGCTGGGATGCCCTCCTGGCATCCTTCCATTCCTCTAAGGTCATCATTAATGTTTACTCTAAGGGGACCGTCCTGGTCCAAGGCCCTCAGGCTAACCTTCACCTCTTTGATAGATGCTTCCCGCGCCTCATTAACTTCCTTTCTTCTCCTTCTGTCCCCGGTCCCCTTTCCTTGACTACCTCACCTCCCCCTTCTGCCTCCTCCTTGGCTACCTTGTCTTCCCCTTCCCTCACTGCGCCTCTCGGGCTCCTTCTAACCTCCACAGGGTGTACTTCTGATCTGTACCACTCCCCAGAAGTCCTTCAAGGATGGCAACCTTCTCCATATTGCCACTCTAAACTCTCACTCTGCTGTCAAACACTCCTCTGATATCTGCCGCCTTCTGGAAGAAATTTGACCTTGATATCCTCGGTCTCACCGAAACATGGTTCACGTCCAGCTCTGTCACGAGCTATGATACGCTCCTGCCTGACGGCTACAAGATCCTCTTTGTGCCCAGGGCCAACCGCTCTGGTGGGGTGTAGCCCTGATCTTCCCTGAGTGGATTCCTGCCTCTGTCACTCTTACGCAGCCCTACTCCTCTTTTGAATGCATCGTCTGCAGGCTCTCGCTCTCCCCTAGCCATTCATTTACTGTGGCTACTATCTATCGGCCACCTGGTCACATTTCATCCTTCCTCTCTGAGTGGGTGGACCTCTCCGCCTCATTCCTGGCCTATACTACCCAACTCCTCCTTCTTGGAGACTTCAACATCCATCTGGAGGCCTCCTGCCCTCCCACCAAATTCTTTCGCGACCTCTGTGACTCTCTCTCACTCACTATTCTCCCCTCTGGCCCGACTCATTCTGCAGGGCACACTCTTGATGTTCTGATCTCCTCAGACCTTCCCCTCTCTGTCCCTCTCACCACTCCTCTCTCCTGGAGTGATCATTGCCTCCTCTCCTCCCACCTCACCCTCCCTACCCCTCAGGCCAAGCCACTTCCATCACTGCCACCCACCTTCTCGGTCATCCGACCCATGAAGTGCGTGTCAGCTGAGGCTTTCGCCGCCACCTTCTCACCCGCCGCCACCTTCTCACCCCCCCCTTTGGCTGCCCCTGTCATGAGGATCCGCCTGAAAGCCAAAGCCAAGTGCAACTCCTGGTATGACTCAGACCTCGTCACCCTAAAACGCAAGTGTAGGGTGGCCGAGAGGAAATGGTGTGCTTCATGTACATCCTCTGACAAACTGGCCTGCCGCAAAGGCAATACTGGCTTTCTGTCCTTACCAAGAAGAGAGCGCATATCCAAACCCGCGTCTCTGCAGCATCTAACAACTCGGCTGAACTCTTTAAAATCTGCAAGGAACTGGCCAATCCTGCCACAGTATCTACCTCTCCTGTCCCCTCCCAGGCCCTCTGTACGCCTCTGGTTTCTCATTTCATCTCTAAGACTCAGGACATCCTGTCCCCTCTCTCCCCCTATCCCTCCCTCCCCCACTCCCTGTTCTTCCTCTGGCCTTTCTGCAGCAACTTCCCCTCCCTCCTTCTCCACCGTCCCCTTTTTGCCGCAGACGAGGTTTCTAGACAAGTCCGATCTATGAAAGTCTCGTCAAAACAGGTTCACCCCTGTTCCTCCAAAACTATCAAGGACCACATTGACTCCCTGGCTCCTGCCCTGGCTGATTTCTGCAATCACGCCTTCACCACTGGAGCCTTTCTGCCCCCCCCCGAAGCATTCCCTTGTGACCCCCTTCTTAAGAAACCATATGCTGACCCCTCCTGCCCGGCTAACTATCGCCCAATCTCCATCACTGCCTTCCTGGGCAAGCTCCTGGAGAAACTGGCTATCTCCCAGCTTAATCTCCACGCTGAATCTGTTGGTTGTCTTCATGACCATCAGTCTGGCTTCAGAGCTGCCAGAAGCAAGGAAACTGCTCTCCTGAACATCCATGAAGACTTGCTCTCCAACCTTGACTCTAACTCCCCTTGCGCCCTCATCCTGCTTGATCTCTCTTCTGCCTTTGACACTGTCAACCATGCCATCCTGCTCAACTGTCTCCGTGATAACCTGGGTATCACTGGTCACTGGTCAGGCTCTGGCATGGCTAACTTCTTTCCTCCCCGACCGACCCTTCCAGGTCCAACTTGAGTCCTTCCTCTCTGCTATCTTTTTCTCTACCTGTGGTGTCCCCGAGGGGTCTAACCTCCCTCCCTGGCTGTTCAACCAATACTTGGCACTCCTGGCCCACCTTCATCTTCAGGCTACCCTCTGCTCCCCCTCTACTTCCCTCATCTCTGACTGTCTGTCCGCTATTCAGGAGTGGTGTGCCGCCAATGACCTCTGCCTTAATGCCAGTAAGCCTGAGATTCTCATCATCAGCACTCAAAGGCTCCTTCCTTTCCTGTTGCTCTCTTCTGGAGAGGCCGGCCTCTCTTGGCCCTCTTCCTTTTCCCACCTGCAAGGCTTAAAAACTCAGGGTCATCTTCGACTCTACACTCTCCTTTTCTCCTCACATCTCTGACGTCTCTAAGAAGTCACACTACCAGCTACACCTCCTCAGTGGTATTCTTCCTTTCCTCTCCTTCCCCCAGAAGCTCACTGTTTCCAGAGCTCTGGTTCTCTCTAGGCTGGACTATTGCAACAGTCTCTTTCTAAATCTGCCTGCCTCTACTCTCCGCCCTCTGCAACTTATCCAGAACAGGACTGCGAGACTTGTCCTTGGCCTCAAGCCCAGGGATCGTACCTCTCCAGGACTGAAATCTCTGCACTGGCTCCCAGTGGCTGCGAGGAATAAGTTCAAAACCCTCTGCATCGTCCACAAGGACTTCTGGGGCCTGGGGCCTCAATACCTTCAACTCTCTCTTCCAAAATACCTTCCTTCTCGAGCTCTTCGCTCATCTGCCTCAAACTCCTTCAGGGTCAGACGCTTCTCCAAGCAATGACTTGGTGGTAGAGCTCTTTCTTCGGCTGGGGCCTCCCTCTGGAACAGCCTCCCTGCCTCCCTGAAACTTGAGGAGAATCATCTTCGGTTCCGGAAGCACCTCAAAACCTTTCTCTTTGCTTCTGCTTTTTTTCCTCCTCTCCCTTGCTGAGATCCTAGCTGATACTGAAACTGCACTGGTTACCAGGCCACCATCTGATCTCGGGTCCAGATCCCTTCCCCCCCATTTGCACTCCTGCACTGCGTTCCTGGCTACCCCCACACTTGGGGACTGTTTTTCTGTATCCCCACAGTCCCTCCACCCGCACTTGACATCTGATGTCGGCACTTATCCTTGCACTTGCCACCTGCTGGCCGTACTTTTACTTATTGTTATTTATTTTGTTATCCCATGTACTGCACTGCCCTCTCCACCCTGCCCCCTTCGCACTTCTCCTCCTTCCCCTTCCCATGCGCTTGCATTATCTGGAGGACACCTGGGCTAGTAGGATCATTGTCTGTCTTCCCTCTGTTCCCCCTCCCTTGCCTCGTCACGCCTTGAAACACGTGTGTATAGACGCGTTATAAATGCCATATCATATCACATCATATCATGTTAGCGCATCCTATAAAAGGGATCACAGAACACATGCCTCAGCTCACAATCGTGCAGCGCATGGCCCTACGAATGTGGATAATCTAAAGTGATTTAAGAGTCTTGTTGGAAGTGCTGATACTGTGCAGCTGACTTGCACTTTGTGTCCCTGGCTTCCCTAGTGCATTTTGGCCACCAAGGCATGACCAAAACAAGGGCACATCTGTGAGACACAGTTGGGGTCCTGGAGGTTGTGGTAAGAGCTGGAGAGGTAATTAGTCTCTACCTTTGGTGTGAGGTGATGGAGAACCTTACACTAACCTCTGCAATAGAGATACCACCATGTGCACCATGCCGAGGAGATTGACATGAACCGCTATGGATGAGTGGTCACACTATCCAGATTTGGAGACTGCCTCCTCTTCGGCAGCCAATGCATCGCTTCCTGCAGTGATGGAGATGTGGAAAGACTCAAATAAATTTGAAATTAAAATAAATCTGTATTTCCCAAAACATAGCCATAGGCATGGAGGTGGCTCTTTACATGTTTCTCCAAGAGTATCACTGGTCCACAGGTGTAGCCCCTTCCAAACCGCTGATGAATCCTTCAGAACCCCTGATGAATCCTTCAGAACCCCTGATGAATCATTCCGAACCCCTGATGAATCCTTCAGAACCCCCTCAGAATCCCTGATGAATCCTTCAGAACCCCTGATGAATCCTTCAGAACCCCTTATGACTCCCTGATGAATCCTTCAGAACCCCTGATGAATCATTCCGAACCCCTGATGAATCCTTCAGAACCCCCTCAGAATCCCTGACGAATCCTTCAGAACCCCTGATGAATCCTTCAGAACCCCTTATGAATCCATGATGAATCCTTCAGAACCGCCGATGAATCCTTCTGAACCCCTGATGAATCATTCAGAACCCCAGATGAATCCTTCAGAACCCCTGATGAATCATCCAGAACCCCTGATGAATCATTCAGAACCCCTGATAAATCACCAGATTCTTTTCTATTCTATTTCCATTTTCTTTGAAATTATCAAGTGCCGTTTATGAGAATATATTTAATCATTATTTATTTATTTATTTGTTTATTTTGATATAGTGTAAAATACAGCCTTTCAAAAATAAACATTATCCAGTATAAAAATAATTACAACAAATTTGACAATACAATATCTAAAATACATTTCATGACATAAACACTTAACACTTTTTTCAAGAGCAGTTATTTGATGGGTTGCAACAATTTGAGGTCAATGGTATCAGTTTGATTCGGTAAACTTAACAATTCAATAAACAAAAGAACCGCAATGTTCATTTTTGGTAACTGACTATTATGCAAGATGTTCTAAAAGTTTTCTTGATTCAGCATGGAATAGCCAACAAAAATATGTTTAAACATTTGACAACTTTGCCGTAGTAGCACTGAACATTCATAGATTAGATGTTTTAATGTCTCTATATTTGATGGTACAAGACAGAATCTAGAGCTAACATTTGATGTATTATTTCGCATAAAGCGCACTTCATTCGTAAGGCAGATGTTCAACCTGATTCTCATATATGTAGATCTGGACTTAGGATCTGGAAACTTAATCAGATAGTTTTCAACTACATGAAGTTTTTTAATTGCAAAAGTTTGAACAATCCTCTGTCAACAAAGGTATAATCAATTATTGCTGTTTGTGTGCCTCTTTGCCATGTACTCTGTGGTGGCATGTAACCTTTTTTTGCTCCATTTAATTTTAGGAACTGCCGTTAGCTCATGAAAGCATTCCATATTACAGCTGTCGGAGTCAGAGGTTTCCTCACTTGGGCTATGCATGTTAGGTTTAAATCACCAGTAATTATTACATGGCCACAAATTGGGTCCAGTATTGTTAGTTTTAGTAATTCATCCATGGCTTCGAAAAAGTCAGTATCATTTATTGCAACATGGTTCCAGTAAATGTTTATTACACCAATATTAGTTGACTTACATTTTATCTTTACCATCTGGAGAAAACTATTCGGGGAGAACCAAGGCTCAATTTGCATATTGGGAGGTGTTTTTATAGCTACCATTAACCCTGCCACGGGTCTACCTCTGACTGGCATAATAGCTGGAATCAATAATACAACATGTTTATCCCAAACAGGGACGTGGAAAGCCATATTTCCTGAAAGGCCAGAATGTCATAACTCATCAGCAAACTATCTTTGGATTTGGTGAGATGCTTAAAGCCTCTTGTATTCCAAGAGGCTAGGGAAAGGGTATTCATATTCTTGACTAGTTAGTTGTTATTCACGCTCATTTCTCTGATATCCAACATTTGTCCATCCGTTCTTGACATGTCTGTCTGTGAAATGCGACATTGGCCTTTCGGATACCCATTTGGTTTAGAAACATACTGATTTCTCAGATTAGGGAGCTGTTGTTGATCAAATGGAGCTGGATTCAGCAGAAGGAAGCCCAGTTCATAAAGGTCATCTCTCGCCTGCCACACAGCGTTTTTGACAAAACTTGATCTCATCCATAGTTTTATCATAGACAAATCATTTCTGTGAGGAAATTCTATCTGGTCTATGTCACTCGAACATATCCCTTCAAGAGCTAAAACCTCTGCAAATATATTCATCACTGATTGTCTATTCAGGTCAAAACTGCGAAAGGGATGGGGGCGACACTGCATCATCAAACAATTTGAGGTCGAATCTCTTGATGGAGTACAATACCCAGCTTTAGTTGCATAACTTACTTTCGGTTGGGACTGAAAATGAGATTGCCTTGCGGTATTGGTCATGGGTGTTTGGATTACACCACTAGTGACATTTAGTGCTGGATTCTCTTGTATATTCGCCTGGGCAATGATTCTTTTTAAAGATTGTTCTAATTCAGTTTTCCATTCGCTCATTGAGATTATCTTTTCCTGACTCAATTCTGCTGTGTCGTATCGTCCACCCCCTTCGCAGGTTTGTTCTAATATCTATCCCACTGATTCTCTCTCTGCGTGATTTAAATCACTAGTTTGCTGACACGGCAATGAGTTAACTGTGGCATTTGGTTCGTTGTTAATATCCTTTATATCTTGCTCCCTTTGAATATTACCAGATACAACATCCTTTTGCTGTTTTGCCAACAGGATTAGATTGTCCAAGGGCTTGTATGCTATAGGCATGTTTTGCACCAGCCGATTTTGACTCGCTTTTTGTAATATCACATTTCGATATTTGTTAGCGATAGCCGTACGAGCTATAGCAGTGGCAGTTTTGGGCAGCATTAATGATCGAATAAACTGTCTCGTACCTGTAATTTTAGAATTTGCAACAGTTGGAACATTTTTTGATTTTTCTGTTGCAGGTTTTATAATGGTATTCATCTCTTTCTTTCTTACATCAAAAATGTTATATGTTAGGGCATTTTTATCCTCCGGTGCTCCTGGAGCAGTTTGAGCCAAACTATTTTTTTCCGTCTCTTTCAGGGATTGCTTTATTGGCATTTCCAAGTTCTTAGACTTGGCTTTCTTTTTTTTAGTGCAAGTATTCTTGGGCAGTATTTGTTGGAGCCCTTTCCACACCCTTTTCTTCATGCAATTCGGAAGGAACTTGTTTATTAACAATCTCAACAAAATGTCCTCCTTTTTTTTTTTTTGGCACCCAATTTCAAAACCGCCTGTTGATTTTGTGTACAATCAATTAGCAGTACCTCATCATGATTCGTTTTTATCTCTTCAATCCTCAGATCCACAGTTGGTCTATTTACTAGGCTGCTTTGTTTTTCACAGCATACACATTGTGATTCGTTGGATTTATTTGCTTGTAACAATTTGATCAGTAACATATGTTGATCATTTATTTTGGTATCTAAAGTGTCATATAAACGTGTGAGTGAGAACAGTGCTGCATTGATGGTTTGTATTGATGTTTCTAGACCTATTACGAAGTTTCCCGGTGTGGCTTGTATTTTCTCATTTGAAGCAGAATGATTCTGACGAGGGGTTGGTTGTGCAAAGGATCAAGACATTGCAGAGGATGCATTTGCCGTAGGGGAAACATCATGGGTGATTGATATAGGTCTTGTCTGTTTACGCTATCATTTAGGACCTGTTTGTAACTACTAGTTTTTTTTGCCTTTGGTGAACTAGCCATGGTCCTATTATGAGGATTTTCCATTCTCATCTCATCCACATTCTCACTTTCGATAGTAATTATAGGTGCATTCATCCCAAAATCCTCATTGCTATGTTTGTGGGTAAATTGTGAGCCAGGTGAGATTGCTATCACTTCATTTATGGGATCCACTCCCCCAAGTCCTTGTTGGTCAACTATATTTAGGACTCCTGCTGCAATTAGCGAGTCAGGGATAGAGGGTTGTATGCTTGTATCATTCTCATCAATGTATCTACTCAATAGACCCTGATTAATTAAATCAACATTGAGACCCTGGGTTTGGACAGTTTCCAGTTTCCTGACCATTTCCCCCTTACCCCCGGGGCGCAAAATGTACTTATGTCGGCCATTGCTGAGCAAGCTCTTATGCTAGAGGCCGACTTACTGACTCGCATGAGATTTATTGTTCTTGAAGACATTTTGGGTGTGGAAATGGCTTCCTTCGCTCACACCGTGATTACCTCCTTTGACGGCATCCCCGTGCGCAAAGTCATTACCATTTTGTTTATAGTCTCTTATAGTAACAACTTAAATGTTGCAGGCAGGGAATGTCACAGCACAGAAAATCGGACCACACTTTCAACAGTCAAAAGAAAAGGCCCGCGGGTTCACCCGTAACCACTTCCTTTCAAAAGGCGGAAACAATGTCTTGACCACTACATAAATACGCTGCCGAACAAAAGAGCAGCACCAATAAGGTAATATTCAAATCTATTGCTCTAATTAGTATTGGCCAGAGATAGGCACACACTTGCAAACCAAATTGCTCACAAAGGTAAACAGCCAAAACTTAGTGCTTCAGAAATTTAAAAAGAACGTTATGTTTACCCACAGCCCTCAGACCCTCAGCCAGCAGACAGCCGACAGCACTTCTCAAAGCACTTCCTCCAAATGTGCGCGCACCAAATGCATGCGGCTCGTTGTTTTCAACGATTATGGGAGAAAGGGGCGGAGCTTAAGTTCGTAGCTCTGTAAATAAGTGAAATAGCAAAATATATTATATAAATAACACTACTTTTAGTGTAGTAAAGAGTTGGAATGAAAGTCTTTTCTTTCTCTGTGTCTTTACCAGGCTTTGAAACAGTATTCCAGAGTCCAAGAGAAACGGGCATTCAGTCTCCTCCACAGCCGACAGCACTTCTCAAAGCACTTCCTCCAAATGCGCGTGCGCCAAATGCGCGCGGCTCGTTGTTTTTAAGGATTATGAGAGAAAGGGGCAGAGCTTAAGTTCGTAGCTCTGTAAATAAGTGAAATAGCAAAATATATTATATAAATAACACTACGTTTAGTGTAGTAAAGAGTTGGAATGAAAGTCTTTTCTTTCTCTGTGTCTTTACCAGGCTTTGAAACAGTATTCCAGAGTCCAAGAGAAACGGGCATTCAGTCTTCTCCACAGCCGACAGCACTTCTCAAGCACTTCCTCCAAATGCGCGTGCGCCAAATGTGCGCGGCTTGTTGTTTTTAAGGATTATGGGAGAAAGGGTCGGAGCTTAAGTTCGTAGCTCAGGCTTTGAAACAGAATTCCAGAGTCCAAGAGAAACGGGCATTCAGTCTCCTGCACAGCCGACAGCACTTCTCAAACCACTTCCTCCAAATTATTAAAGCCATGTTTTAGGTTTAGACCTGACAATGGACAAAGGGACAAAGGGAGAGAGGTACAGATATAATTCAGTTGTTTATTCCAAAGTCCAGGCACATCACAGTGAAAAGGACGTGTTCCTGGCCATGGCACAAACGAGGAGTAGCCAAGAAAGATTGGCTAGGGTAGTGAAGGGACTGAGCAGGACAATAGATCTTAGGTCTAGGCTGATGAATCACTGCTGTTACCACCATCAAGAAGTGCTCTGGTGACTTGTGGCATAGCGTGAAGCCAGCACAAGCAGCTAGGGGCAAAGGAGACAACAGCAAGCAGTGGCAATAGACATTCAAGTGGGTGCCGAGGGTCCCCTGCAAAATGGCCACCCCATTCTCAAATTGTGCATGCCCTGTGAACTTGCCCTGGACAGTGGTTGCATACAAAGTCAGCATGATCACGTTTATTGATGGAAGACAGAACATTAAGGCAGTCGCCCTCAAGTCACCCAGCTACCTCACAGAGAAATTTAGCATCTCTGGTGGACAGCACACCACCAGAAGCCAGGAGAAGTGCAGACTTGAAATCTGCCGCTGCATAAAGGAAAGGACCAGAAAACAAGCCCTCTCTGCCTACACCCCAAGACTATGGAACCTCCTCCCGTCAGCATCAGACTCACCCCCACACTCCTACAAATCAGAAAAGAACTCAAGACCCACCTCTTTAAGGAGATTCTCCTCCTCAACACCCAGGTCATCACGTTGCCCTTCGCACCACCTGACTCGCTAGATGCCGCCTGCCCCTCTCCTCCCTTCCACATTGTACAGCCGTACCCTCTTCTGTGCCCCTCTGTATCCTACCCCCGATGTATATCTCTTCTGTTGTGAACTCTGAAAAGCGCTCTGTTATGCATCTGTACGCTTGCATACCTCTGTAAAGCTCTCTGTTGTTTCTCAAAGATAGGTCAGTGCTCAACATATACCATAATAATTATAATAATAATAATAATGATGGGAAACTCAAGTTTCTTCAACCTCTTAAGTGCTAAGAGCTTGTATGTTCGCCCTGAATTCCCATAAGGTATCATTGTACGCTTCACCCACTCCCGCACTTAAGGTTTCAAAGAAGTGCAAGAATAGAAACTACCCTTAGCAGACTATGTCAAAGGGGGGGAATGGGTGTGGAGTAAGAATGATGGGTGTCGAAGAAAGCCTTCCCCTTACTGAGAGATATGGAGCTCACGTCAAAGAGACTTTTGACAGCCCAGCCAGAAAGTGAGCGGCTCTCCTAGGTCATTTTTTTGAATATATTATATTTTTTTATTGTGTATTATTATGGATGTTATCATTTCTACAATATACAGGTATTGAAATTGAGATTGGATAAGCAGGAGTTAAAAGCAGCTCGTGGGTATCCAGCATTAACCAATGACTAGGAGCGACCAGTGGGGAACCAGGAGCCAGTCATAGCGTTCCGCAAGTATAACTCCCACATAAGATGCAAACTCATTTATTTTGTACAATATTTATGCCCCTCATGCTTTAAATATCATATTGATGTGTCCTTATGTTTATTTATAGAGTGTCCAAAATGCACAAAGCATTGGTTGGGCTGGGGAGCGAAAAAGGACTCTTGGTAGGTGTTGATGTCAAGCTTACAAGGATCTTCTAAGCTACAAGCAAGAGCTAAATAGCTCCTAGCTCCCCTCAATTCCGAACCCTGAAAAACACAATCATCTCACACTAAAATATATAATAATAATGTCCAATTATTTGATTTACTAATTCATATTGCTCCAACATTCTATCAATCTCACATTATCTATAGCCCTGATCTTCGCGCAGTCATTCGTCCATTATTTATTCAACTCTATTCCATAGTGTCCTCAAAGCTATAATTATCGGAATAGTATTTGCCTGCATGCACCTACCCCAGAAAGACATAGGGCCTCATTATAAATGTTCCGGTTCAGTTCGGAAAAAATGCCGGAAACAGTGCTGGTAAATCCAGCTCCAGCATTTTGGGGGCCATGGATCTCCCGGCAGGCCTGACCTGCCAGGAGTTCAGGCCCCTACCTGCAAATAAAAGCCTGAAACACTGGCACTGTTACAAACAGTGCCAGAGATTCAGGCAATCCCATCCCATGGAGTACTATTGGACTCCATGGGAATGGGAATTTACCAGCTCTCCGGCATCCGTAATATCCCAGTAATACTGGGATATTGGGCAGCGGAGACAGTAAGGCAAGTGCCGGTATCCCGCCGGAATTACCGGCAAACCTATAATTAGGGCAATAATAGTCATTATAAGCCATTTTTCCCAACAATGTACATCTGTCATCTTTAACCTTGTACAATCGATGAGTCTATGTCAAAGAGTATCATATGAATTAGTTCCGGGGCACAATCTACACGTTCTCTTGTTTCATCCGGGGTCCTGTGACAGCCAGACACGGGAGCTGATTCAGTCTCACTAATAAGAAGAACCTCCTTAGCATGGGACAAGGGCACTTCAATAAATACCGCTGGGGTTTAGTTGGGTGTATTTTTCAATAGCTCCTTCTTGGAGAAAGACATATTTTCCTATCAATTCTCGGTTTTTGATCAAGTCCCATCTAAGGCAGCGCATCCTCATTTGTGTGTTGATTCCAAGTGTCTCCATAATGCCTTCCAAGGGGTATTCTATTTTCGATAAGAAACTACGCAGGTTTCCAACAACCAGTTCAGCTTTTTGTTTTATGCCGCACCCAATTCTTCTCTCAATAATGAGAAGAGCGGCTGGTTTTGTTGATTCTTTATTTTGAGCCACATGCCTGGCCTGCGCATCTCCAGTTGGGTGGTTAAAGAAGTACTAAGCAACAGGCTTCACATTCATCCAGTGGTGGTGGAGGAAGAAGGACTAGAAGTGCGTCCACTAAGAGGGACACAAGGATAGCATGATTTCCTAACTAATGCTGCCTATTGTGGCACTCATTCTAGATTACGCTGGAGTGCCGCTTCTCTAAAAGTGGATAGAATAAGGAAAGAAGAACAATATGCTGTCTTCTATGTACTTCAGAACTCATTATCTTGTGATTATTTACCAAAGTGCCTGCTTCAAATACTTTCTTTCATTTGTACTTAAAAAGAGAACAACTATGGCATAGTTCAGCTGTCTATTGTAGGTACAATACTGAACGTGTTCCCTAGAATCTCTAAAAATTTAAAAAGTGTTCACTCTAACAGTAGCTTTATTTTAGCCGACCAACGATTTGAGCGGAGAGGACTGCTCTTCTTCCGTATTGGGCTAAAAGTTGGTGATATGACTCTCTCTGCATGGGTGGAAAAGGTGAGTTGCATCTCGCGCCAGAACGCACGTTGTAGTCAGGCAAGTCAGGCCTTGACTGGTGCCGGTCTGGTCATTACGGCACGGTAACAGATATTAGCACACTGTAGACAGACAATTGTGATGTCTCTTGAGTAGGACAGTATATCCGTGCAGTGTCTAGAACGTGCTCTGCCGATATGATTGAATATTGGATTCGTTATGGAACATGCTTTCGCTTGGGAAGTTCCACTGATAATTGATTCCACCAATCCTAATGCCCATGTTCGGATCATAGGTGGCGCTGCCATGTGTCTTACCAGCGAACACTAGCTAACACCGCCACACCCATGGTGCATGCGGGAGAGTAATGTATGCACCTGTTATAGTTGATCCTTGAAGCACATATCTCTTAATTTGGGCCACTCCCACTAATGTCTCATCTTTCTCCCCTCAGTCACATGGATACCACATGGGAAAATGTCTAGACGCAAAATTCAAGCTCCAATTTAATGGAGCGTGGCTAGTGTCTGCCAGGGTATTGCTTCATTGAGACCCACATTGGTGTGGAGGCGAAATATCCAATTCTGCTCTCTTTTCAGTAGCAAGGACTGGATATTCCCTCTGCCCCCCAGGGACATATTACCTTTTCAATCACTGTCCACTGAATATCAGTAGATGCACGCGTGTTCCCAGCTGAGTCTGATACATGACGTTTGTTCTTGAATGAGCTTTTTGATGGGCCTGCTTGTCATTCCAATATATTTCAATTGTCAAGGACACTTAATTAGATATATTACATTTGGAGTGTTACAATTTGTAAAGGATTTCTGTTTCCATGGCGTTTTAGAGCGTGTTGTCAGGGAACAAACATTGCATTCCCCACACAGTGAATGTCCCGAGAGTGGTTCCACATCCCATAATGTACCCTGTTGCACAGTCGGATCTGGCGGTTGGTATGATTGTACTGTGTCCCGCAGATTAGGTACATTATGGGGTGTGGAACCAACCTCAGGAACACACGCGCATGGTGGCACATTTCCAAAAGCAACAACATGCAGCTACTGGTGCCAATGGTGGCCGCCTGCAGGCCGCATCCTGCCACTACCACCACTCCCATAAAGAATGTTGTAAGATTCGGCACACGGCTATGTAATGGGTAATTACATTATTGGACAATTACGTGCACAATATAAGTTGGGAGTAAGTATTTATATATAGCCAAGATAGAGCCCTCATCCACCCTCCTGTCTCCAACTGCTGACACATGTTGTTTACTTTCCAATGGCCTCATAAACAACGCATGTCAGTCGCTGGTGGCACGTCAGCCTCTCATGCATGAGAAGCTGATACTGCACATCTCCCCTTCCTCACAGTGAGGTCATTACTCGGGCACACTCTTCTTAGTCACATAGATATTCCGTCAAACGTTGAGGTCTGCGATAGGATCTACCCCACCTTGAATGACGACCACTGTCTGAGTTTCCACAGGGCAAGGAAGCATCAGGCATCAGGATTACTATCTTTTTACATTCCGCCCATTCTGGTCACTCACACCAACATCTTTGTCTGACTCACCAGTCGAGGCACCAACTGTACCTCGCACTACACACACTCTTCCCATGTTCCATACACATCCATCATCAACCCTCAACCCTCACAGCATGTTTGAACACTTCTACTACCACTATAGGTTTGGACCACCTGCAGGGCCATCCCTAAGAGTGGGAGGTAGCTTTATCCTCCCTGTGTCTCCTACAGCAGGTGCAACATTCTTGGACCTCGTCAATCCTGTTGTTACACATCACCGCAGATGGTCTTTGTGGGCACGTACCCGCATGTGCGGTACTCTTCTTACAGGTAGTTCCAAGATGGATGCCCGTGGGATTCCCCATACTACCTGCATCGGTCCAGTCTTTGCACGTCTCTCCGACGTACGGCCAAGCGCTCACGTGATCCTTTATCTGGAATCCAAGCGGACAATGCTTTGCGTCACTACTGCTTTTGGCACTCCGTGAGTTCGCTTTTGATACTTTCCACTTACTTATTCTAGTCCATTCTAATTGTGCCTCTCATCTCTCCTAACCCTGTCCTTTCCCTTTATAAAGATTCACCCTTCAGTCTTCCCCGGCTCATTTCTCCGTCAGACCAATCCGGCAGACTGGAGTGTTTCCCGTTCCTCCTAGACTTCCGTTAGAGTAAGTTTAGTCCCTTGAGAGCTCCCCCTTCACTTCGATTAGGATTCTCACCTGTTGATTCCTTCCAGAGTCTCTCCCGCTGCTCCACTAACCATCCGATCTCCAGTCCTGAATATTCTTCCTCCATCTTCGTTCCTTCGACGGTGAGAGGATTATTTTCTGTTTCCTACTATACCATTCTACTTTCTTCCCGCCTCTTACTTTCTTCTGGTTTTCTTCTCCCTTGTACCTAGAAGAAGCCTCCCTTGTGACTTCCTTGTTCTGCCATCGATCCGAGACGCTTCTACTTCAGCCTCCCCATCCGCACGAGTTTGGACTCAACCAGGGTTTTCTTCCCATTAGAGGGTTTCCCTGGCGGTCCTGTCCTCTCCCTTGGGTTATCTTATCCCGGGTCGGAGAGACCAGGGCTGTCTCAGGGGAGCTTTCACTGCTGCATTGGTCCTCCCATTTGGATTCATCGATCTGTCAAGGTGAGCTTGTTGCAGACTTTGGCGGTAAAAGTCTGTTTGACAACAGCTTTATTAAATGGCATACTGCAGTATTAACACCTGTACCATCATGCACCCTTTGTTCTTAACTTGAATACTCCTGATGCGTTGCTTAACACGTTCAAGTCTCACCTCAATTTTGGCACTCCTCTCTAACCAGGGTGGAACAAACTTTGTATTGGCCTTGCCCCCTCGATTGAGTTTGAAAGGAGAAATACCTGTTGTGCAATGAGGGGAAAAACAATGGGCAACAACAGTATCCCTCACAGCATTTTTACAATCTAGACCATTGGATCATGCCATTCGAATGGCCTCCTTGAGAATGCATTTGAACCTCTCAACAACACCATTCGTTTGGGGATGGTATATGGTGCTAAACTTGTGTTCTATGGAATGTGCGCTACAGTATTCTTCCATTTCCTTAGCCCAAATTGGGTACCATTATCGGTAACTATACACTTTGGAAGACTCTCACGTTCACTGATTTCTTTCAGAAAACAAATGACTGACTTTGTAGTGATCTCTGGTTTGATCAATACCTCCGCCTACCGAGTATATAAGTCAATCACTCCCAGACAAAAAAAAAGTTCACCCTCACTCCAAACAGGATCTAGGACATCTAAACCCAATTTGTCCCATGGTCTAACAGGGTTGTCAGTCGAAAACATGGGATATTTTGTACTTGCACACACTTTGTCACTTTTACAACAAAGGATAAAGTCCCGAACTGCTCTTTCAATCTGGATGTCACATCCTGGTCACCAATATTCGCTCTTATCCTCTGCTTGGTCTTGATTATGCCTTGATGTCCCTCGTGCCCAAGATCTATGATCCTGGATCGTACGTTCAAAGGTGGAATGATTTTGTCGCCACGCATCACCAAACCACCATGGAGACTCAATTCATTGATGACATTGCAATAAGGCGCTATTCTTGTCACCAAGATAAATTCTCCTCCTCATTCCTTCTCCACCTTCTTGTATTAACTCTTTCAACTTATGGAGATACTCGTCCTCATTCATCACCTCTGCCCATTCCTCCGGTGGAATAGGAGTAGTGTCAATGCTGAAAACTACCTCATCATCTGGAACCTCCTTGTCCGAATCCATCGCATTTGTGAGTCTGGATATGCAATCAGCCGATCTGTTCATGACACCTGGTACATATCTGACTATGTAATCGAATTCCTGCATCTGCGTGCCCCACTTCTTGATACTTCCTGACACTTATTCAAGCTCTTTGACGTGAAAATTTCAACCAACGGCTTGTGGTCCATGCGAAACTCTAAATCAGTGCCCCATATAACATTCCTATATTTATCAGCAGACCATCTTATGTCTAAAGCTTCCTTCTTGATCATGGTATATGATTTCTCAGCATTTTTTAAATTCCTCTCCATCATATTCAGGAGTGAGAACAGCGCCTAACCCAATGTTGCTGGCATCAGTGGTGACAATGGTTTTGCGGTCGCTTCTGAAATTCTGTAGAAGAGGAGCTTGGGCTAAGGCCGACTTGATGGCTGAAAATTCACCATCACGCTCTCAGGGAAGCTCACGCATGCACACTGTGTGTTCTGCAAGATTATGGACACAGTACTCTGCCATTCCAATAAACGTGCGAACCTCCTCTCTGGAGGTCAGCCTGGGCATCCTCTCACTTGCATCAAATAGTTGTTTTTTTGGGCATACACCTTCAGCTGAAATGATGTGGCCCAAATATTCAATTTCTGTGCAATTGATCTTGCACTTTTCCCTGCTTAATGTCATTCCTGCACTGTTTAACTTTCCAAACACATATTTCAACCTCTCATTGTGTCGTTCTAAACTGTCAGCATGAACAAGTATATCATCTTGGAAAGATATAATTCCATCTGTGCCATCAAACAGTCTATGCATAATCTTCTGAAAGACTGAAGCTGCCGAAATGAGACCAAAAGGAATTCTCTTGTACTGAAACAAACTATCAGGCATTATGAAAGCAGTGAGGACTCATGATTCTTGATGCAGTTTGACTTGATGATACGCAGACATTGAATCCAACGTGGAGAAAAATTTGCTAGCGCCAATTGTGGACACTATCTCTTGAATATTGGGAAGCGGGTGTCTCTCAGGGAATCACACATTTGTTTAACTCGCGCATGTCAATGCATATTCTGAGTGTCCCTGTCTTTTTGCTCAAGACAACTAACGGGGAAACCCATTCACTGGCATCTATTCTCTCAATGATGCCCTTTGACACCAATTTCCTCAATTCAGTCTTCACCTCATCTCTCATGGACAAAGGAATACTTCATAGTTTTTGCACCACAGGCTGATGACCTTCTTTCATCTGAATCTTGTGGACTAATCCATGCAAACATCCAATTTCGTTTAGAAATATTCCTTCACTCTCCATTTGCGTTTTGTCACTGAGGGCTTCGTGAGTGCTGCCTCTCTCAACAGCGAATACTAACTCTTCTGCATTGGGATCTAATCTGATCTAATCTGACCTTGGTTTATGTTGATATGTCCAACTCAATAACGACTTATAGGCAGCAGCGTGTATTTAGAGCCAGAATCTATCATCATGTCCATGACAATGCCGTTGATGCATACAGCGGTTCTGGGGCTATCAATCTCGTGCTCATCATCAGCTTCGTTTGAAATCATGTAGACACATTCTTCTGCCTCTCCTTCGCTGTGCTCATCACCAATGCAATTTGCTGTGGCTTTCTTCCTTTGCACAGCTTGCAGATGATTTTTAAAGCTGGACATTCAGGGTCATCCGCCCAATGACCCACATTGTCGCATCTGTAACATCTGCTGGGACTGTTCCTACGTCCACTGAGAGGTGCTCTGCCTCTCCTGTCATTTCTGAGACCCGATCATAGCCCCTTCTCGTGATATCTTCTCACTCCCAATGTCTCGTCAACAAGCATAATGTTGTCCTTGTTGTCAGTAGGCTGTCCGTGTGACTTCCTCTGTTTGCTTTCCTCATTGGATATATTTATATTTTTCACTCTGTCCTCCAACATTTTGATGCAGTTGTTGGTGTGCGCCACCTCTTTTGCCACGCGTAATACAACATCCAGCGATGGGTTATCTTCTGACCAAAGGATTTCTCTGACTTTTGGGTTATTGCATTCAAGCATGAACTGGTCCCTAAAATGCTCGTCCAGCTGGTCATTAACGTTGCAGGTTCTTGCTAACTTCCTCGGACTTGTAATGTATTGCTCCACACTCTCACCATCTTCCTGGATCCTCTTGCCAAATTTATAGCGTTCAAGGATAGTGCTGAGCTTCTTTTCATAGTGTTTGGCAATACTTTCCAATGTTCTCTCATATTCATTTAGGTCTGCCCTTGTGAGTTCCGGTAAATCTTCAAATTCTACCTGACCTGCTGATTCCAGACAGTGCAGAAGGAGAGACTTCCCCTTTTTCCACACTGCAATTCTGCCCAGAAACAACATTTGCATAGTGTTCGAATTACTTTATCCAATGTCTCTATAGAATGATGGGTTCCCCAAAGTCAGGTAAGAAAAAAAACAGGGGGTGGCACACCGCTGAAATCCATGCCAGTTAAAGATATCAGTGCTTGTGAAACTATATGCAATGATGAACTCTCTGCAGTTTTGGGAAAACTCTTGGATGCATTCAGAACTGGCTGTGGTTCTATTTATTGTGGTCTATGATGCTGAGGGGCTGGTGACCTATTGTGAGCTGTACAGATAGATTCAGGTTCACTAATGTTTGTAACTTGACTGGTGCAGTGAATTGTCGGAACAGGCTGTGGCCAGATCGTAGATGTGCTCCTATTATATGATGGCGGTAGTTATCCAGTAGCAAAATCGAATTGAGGTGCTTTCTGGTGCGCCCTTATTACATGGGGCCGGTAAATTTCATTGTTCGGTGTGAGCGCAACGTGGTAAGAAAAGGGTTCCAAATGCAGGTCTTTCAGAGTGCGCCTCTATTATGTGGGTGCGGTAGTCCTCTTTGCCGTGCACGTAGAAGCGTACGTGCGTGCATCCAAACCAATGGGCTTTTCTTACAGCTTTCGTGTGTACAATGAATATCTCAACGCGGCCCGTCGCAATGCGTAAATGCGGACAATTACTTGCACAATATAAGTTGGGAGTAAGTTTACATACAGTCAAGAGAGAGCCCCACTAGCCGGGGCTCTCATCCGCCACTCTTGTCTCCAACTGCCATCATGGGGTGTTTACATTCCAATGGCCTCATAAACAACGCGCGTCAGTCGCTGCCAGCGCATGTCAGCCTCTCATGCATGAGAAGCTGATACTACAAATGTCAACACCATAGCAGCAATTGGTACTGATACACCCCCCTCCAACAATACCTCTACTGCTAAGGGCAACTGTCATAGCTCACACTTGAGGTGCTCACTGGTCAATGTCCGCTCCATCAATGTCCGTGCCCTGGATATCCATGACCTCATCATTACTCATGACCTTGGCATCCTCATGATAACGGAATCATGGCTACACGAGGCCTCAGGTCCTGCACTATCCCTAGCCCTACCCCAGGTTACTCTATCATCAGACAGGACCGTCCCACTAAGGGTGAAGGAGTAGCTATGATAGCTAAAGAATTCCTCTCTATCAGAAAGACTGTCAAAAACTTAAACAATAACAGTGACTACCTCCTTGCTAAAAACAACCTCTCCTACCACTGCACTATTACTATGCATCTTGTTTACCGACTCCCCAGGACCCGTAGGTGACTTCCAAACAACCCTCACTCACCTCCTGTCTGACAATCTGAAAAACTCAAGCAAAGCTATCCTACTTGTAGACCTCAACCTAGGACTTAATGACACAAATGACCCTGCAGCCAAGTCACTCAACATTGCGCTCAAGACCCTAGGGTTCAGCAACACTATTACTGGTCCCACTCACAGTCAAGACTGCTCCCTAGATTGGATAGCCCAACACAAGTGCCCCCTTACTATCACTGCCAACTAATCTACCCCATGGTCTGACCACCATGTTATCCACTTCAGTATCCCCACTGCAAGAAACAAGCATATCTCTGCCCCACCCATGCCCCAAGCCCTTTCTAGAAGTTCTTGTCAACTTACAAAAGAAAGATTACTGCCATATCTATCAGTACCAGCTTTCAGGACCTCCTTCTCAGCCGACCCAGAGATCCTAGCACTTATGTATGACAAAGCCATCAAAGCAGCAGTTGAAGATATCGCACCACTAAAACCACGGAAGGCTAAACCTAAAAGCCACACCAATGCCTGGTTTACCACTGACCTTCTGGCACTACGGTCTAAGAAACGTGCAGCCTTATCACTATGGCAAACCACCCACACGGACAAAGCAAAACTTGACTTCAAAGTCTGTGCCAAAGAGTACAAAAAAGCAATCATCTGTGCCAAAGCCATTTCCTTTGAAACCAGGATCCTGGAAGCACAATTCCATACCAAAGAGATCGTCTCTATCTTTAGGGATTTAGAAACTGCCACGTCCTCGTCACAGAACTTCACCAAAGACAAGACCTGGTGCGAAGGAATCCAACCAGCCATGATCAGGAAGCTCAAGACCCCCCAAACTAAAATCCGAACAACCAGACAGACCTTGAAGAATACCCCTCACCCGCCCCTGGACTACCACTACCCCAGTCACCTCCGCCTCCTTTTCCTTCAAGACAATTGAAGAACTGCACATGATCAATATCATGCAATCCATTAAGCCGACTAATTGCAAAGGCGACATTTGCCCAGCTGCAATTATCAAAGACTGCGCCAGTCATCTTACACCATTTTATACAGCATTCGTTAATGCATCCTTTGCTACCAGCAAGGTCCCCTCCTCCCTCAAGGAAGCATGGGTCCGCCCTCTTATCAAAAAACCCACCGTGGACCCCTCCTCAACCAATAACTACAGGTCCATTACCACGGTGCCCTTTCTGCTTAAAATACTGGACAAAGCGGCCTACTTACAGGTGCAACAATTTATTGAGGAGAACAAACTTCTTGGGTTACGACAATCAGGTTTCCGCCCAGGGCACGGGACGGAGACCCCCCTACTTGACTTGAAAAACCAGATGGATGATGCGAGAGATTCAGGTAAACCTGCTCTTCTCCTTCTCCTTGATCTCTCGGCAGCATTTGATCTTGTTGGTCAGAATGTCCTGTGCCACCACCTATCCGCCACAGCCAAGTTTTCACCAAGAGCCACTACATGGATCTCTTCTTTCTTGCAAAGAAGGACCATGCAAGTCTTACCTGACCTGGCCTCCACCTCACCCACCATCATTCTGTGTGGAGTACCACAAGGGTCATGCATCTCACCCACCCTTTTCATTATTTTTACAAGCCCCTTCTTCCTCATTCTCGACTCATTGGGTATCTCGTACACTAACTACACGGACAATACCCAGATCCTCCTTACACTGACAGGAGACTATGACAGCGACTCCAGGACTCTCAACGACATCTACAACACCATCCAAGCATTGATGGCGGCGAATGGACTCTGCTTGAACTCTGACAAGACTGAGATGCTCCTGGTAGGCTCCAATGAAACACTCAAGAACCTTGACCCACAGTTTAGCCACTTCCTCATTGACTGTATCAGAATCCCAGCTGCCAACTCAGTAAAAAGACTGGGAGTTTATCTTGACTCTAACCTACCAATGACCAGGCAAGTCAATGCCATCGCCTCCGCAGCGGCCTACTACGCAAAAGTCATGACCGCAGCCAGACCATACCTCTCCGAGGACAACTGCATCACCATTGCAGGAGCTATTACAGGATCGAGACTGGATTACTGCAATGTCCTCTTCCTAGGCACATCTACAAAAAACATGGCATAGCTACAAGTCATCCAAAACGCAGCCATCGGCATCCCGAAAAAGGAACACATAACGGCCGCCAGGAAACAGGCGCACTGGCTCCCAGTTAAAGAGAGAGTTATCTTTAAATCCCTTGCCCTCATACATAAGTGTATCCGCCTAACTGCCCCCCTAGCTCTCAGAAAGAATTCACCTCATCTCCTCTACAAGACTGACTAGAACACCCTTCTGGAACATGCTCACAGTACCTAAAATTAAGAGACCCGAGCAGGAGGCGCCAGCTTCCCATACCTAGCAGCTCAGCAGTGGAACGCCCTATCACCACCTGCCCTTCGTGGAGAAAACTCCCCTCTGGCATTCCGCAAAGCGGTGAAAACACTGCTCTTTTCATAAGCACTGACCACACGCCAGCTAACTCAAGATCTAGTCCCGCAAGACTAGAATGCTCTAATGTATGTTATGCAACTGTATGTAATGTATATATGATCCACATGCAAATGTTTTCTATCTGTAACTAAGCTACTCACAAGTAACAGCGCTGCGATGCCCAAGGGTTGTATGTGCGCTATACAAATGTAAAATAAAAAAAATAAATCAGAAGAGAGCTGGGTCTGGTATCCTTAGCATCCACGGTAGACCAAAGAGCCATGAGCTTTTTTAGGAAGATGATACTGGCTGAGAATTTGCCGGCTCTGAACATCATTAAAGATGAAATGGAAAGCGGGCAATGTCTAGACCTGAACAGCTGGGTGGAAAGGAGGAAAGACAAACTACAGGAAATTGTGTGCACAGAAAAAGAGCTGATAGAGAATCCAGACAGAATCAAGCAAAGAATGGAAACGATGGATTGGATTCAGACACTTGAGTCAGCTACAGAGAACAAATTACTATTGCATCTCCCTGCAACTTTCAATAAAGTGAAATCACTGTTAAAGTACTGCGTCAAATTCCCAGAAAAAAGAAAAAGAATGCTGTTCATGAAAGCGAGATTGAACTTACTTTTAACCCAGGAAATCTTAACCATCAGGGGCGTAGAAGGCAAGCAAGAATCGGCTGTGCAAAAAAACGGAGGTGAAGGAAACTCTGAGACATTTAGTGATATATTGCCCTGACACCCAATATAACAGAACCGTTCACCTAGTACCTCTAATCGAGAACCCGTGGATGTTGTGTGAAAACAACCTATGGAATAGGTTAATATCGGGAGAAACCACAAGATGGACTGTGGCAATGGCGAACATAATCGAAGCAATTTTCCGACAGATTCTGGAGTTGCCGTTACTGATTTAAGGGGAACGTCGGATTGACACACTGTCATCAGGAGTGTCGAGAGGACTGAAGCTTCAACAGCTGAAAACGTTTTGATAAATTTGCTCAGGCTTTCCCTGATCAAAAAAGTCACAAAAAAAATAATAAATAAAAAAAAATCCTAAATAAAAATAAAATGCAGCTACTGGTGTTCAATGGACAGTGATAGAAAGGTAATGGGTCCCTGGAGGGGAGGGGATATTCCGCCTCCAAAAGGCCCGCGTGGGGCTCAGTGAAGCAATGCACTGATACAAGGTGATAGCGATTGGCAAATACACAGAAGGAACACAAAATTAAAATCCTGGTTCATGTGAATGGATGTTCCCCGCACATTTCCCCAGCACTCTCCGGTTGCGAAACAAGCTGTTGTGCAATGGGTTTGGCGTGTGTTCAGGACACCTGTCACTGCCCCCTCCCTTCCCACCTGTGTGCGCCTTTAAATGGCAGGGGGCAGCATGCTGGGGAGTCAGACACTGTCCCCGACAGCAGCATGAAGGCGTCTGCCGCAAGCACCCTGGCCCTGGCATTGGGCCTCCTCTGCACAGTGCAGGCCAGGCTGATCATCTCATCAGGTAGGAGCGAAATATTGCCTGTGGGGTTTCACAGATGAAAGGAAAAAAGAGTACACCGGATAGTCAGCAATGATTCAACCCCACAGGGCTTCTATAAGCGAGCTTCTCGGTTGGGAATTAGCCACATAATGCCCCCCACCCACAAGCCCCACTCCCTGCCCATGGGTTAAGGGTGAGGCAACCCTCAGAGACAGCAAAGAAGAGGAGGGGGCGCCTTGGGTGGACTGGCCTATAGGGAACTCTGGAGAGTTCCCTGTAGGCCTCTGCACCCTGGGTCTCTTGTGTGAGGTGTTTCCAAATTTGACCATAGGAAAAGCATTGGACTTGTTGAAAATGTGTACTATGGGGCCACTTTGGAAATAATTTCCAGGGCCTCTTTTGGCTCCCAGTCCACCCCTGGCCCTGCTTAGGCACTTATATTACTGCCAGCTCGCATCTCAAGCCGTACACATCACGCCCCTTCTCCGTTGGGGTGCTCGATGGAAGATATTGCTGGTGAGGGAGCAAACACCAGTGTCTATAGGTGGAAATATCAGGCCTCTGTCGGCCACTTTGAGAGGGTAAGGAGGGAGACTAGTAGAGTGCTGAGAGGGTGAGCAGGGAGACTAGTAGAGTGCTGAGAGGGTGAGCAGGGAGACTAGTAGAGTGCTGAGAGGTTGAACAGGGAGACTAGTAGAGCGCTGAGAGGGTGTGCAGGGAGACTAGTAGAGTGCTGAGAGGGTGTGCAGGGAGACTAGTAGAGTGCTGAGAGGGTGAGCAGGGAGACTAGTAGTGTGCTGTGAGGGTGAGCAGGGAGACTAGTAGAGTGCTGAGAGGGTGTGCAGGGATACTAGTTGAGTGCGAGAGGGTGAAAGGGAGACTAGTAGAGTGCTGAGAGGGTGAACAGGGAGACTAGTAGAGTGCTGAGAGGGTAAGCAGGGAGACTAGTAGAGTGCTGAGAGGGTGTGCAGGGAGACTAGTAGAGTGCTGAGAGGGTGAACAGGGAGACTAGTAGAGCGCTGAGAGGGTAAGCAGGGAGACTAGTAGAGTGCTGAGAGGGTGAACAGGGAGACTAGTCTCTACTAGTCTCCCTGAGACTAGCGCTGAGAGGGTAAGCAGGGAGACTAGTAGAGCGCTGAGAGGGTGAGCAGGGAGACTAGTAGAGTGCTGAGAGGGTGTGCAGGGAGACTAGTAGAGCGCTGAGAGGGTGAGCAGGGTGACTAGTAGAGTGCTGAGAGGGTGAGCAGGGAGACTAGTAGAGCGCTGAGAGGGTGAACAGGGAGACTAGTAGAGCGCTGAGAGGGTAAGCAGGGAGACTAGTAGAGTGCTGAGAGGGTGAGCAGGGAGACTAGTAGAGTGCTGAGAGGGTGAGCAGGGAGACTAGTAGAATGCTGAGAGGGTGAGCAGGGAGACTAGTAGAGCTCTGAGAGGGTAAGCAGGGAGACTAGTAGAGTGCTGAGAGGGTGTGCAGGGAGACTAGTAGAGTGCTGAGAGGGTGAGCAGGGTGACTAGTAGAGTGCTGAGAGGGTGAGCAGGGAGACTAGTAGAGCGCTAAGAGGGTGAACAGGGAGACTAGTAGAGCGCTGAGAGGGTAAGCAGGGAGACTAGTAGAGCGCTGAGAGGGTGAGCAGGGAGACTAGTAGAGTGCTGGGAGGGTGAGCAGGGAGACTAGTAGAGTGCTGAGAGGGTGAGCAGGGAGACTAGTAGAGCTCTGAGAGGGTAAGCAGGGAGACTAGTAGAGTGCTGAGAGGGTAAGCAGGGAGACTAGTAGAGTGCTGAGAGGGTGAGCAGGGAGACTAGTAGAGTGCTGAGAGGGTGTGCAGGGAGACTAGTTGAGTGCGAGAGGGTGAACAGGGAGACTAGTAGAGTGCTGAGAGGGTGAATAGGGAGACTAGTAGAGCGCTGAGAGGGTGAACAGGGAGACTAGTAGAGGGCTGAGAGGGTGAGCAGGGAGACTAGTAGAGCGCTGAGAGGGTGAGCAGGGAGACTAGTAGAGTGCTGAGAGGGTGAACAGGGAGACTAGTAGAGCACTGAGAGGGTGAACAGGGAGACTAGTAGGGTGCTGAGAGGGTTTGAAGGGAGACTAGTAGAGTGCTGAGAGGGTGAACAGAGAGACTAGTAGAGCGCTGAGAGGGTAAGCAGGGAGACTAGTAGAGTGCTGAGAGGGTGTGCAGGGAGACTAGTTGAGTGCTGAGAGGGGGAGCAGGGTGACTAGTAGAGTGCTGAGAGGGTGAACAGGGAGACTAGTAGAGCGCTGAGAGGGTGAACAGGGAGACTAGTAGAGTGCTGAGAGGGTAAGCAGGGACACTAGTAGAGTGCTGAGAGGGTGAGCAGGGAGACTAGTAGAGTGCTGAGAGGTTGAGCAGGGAGACTAGTAGAGTGCTGAGAGGGTAAGCAGGGAGACTAGTAGAGTGCTGAGAGGGTGTGCAGGTAGACTAGTAGAGTGCTGAGGGGGTGAGCATGGAGACTAGTAGAGTGCTGTGAGGGTGAGCAGGGAGACTAGTAGAGTGCTGAGAGGGTGTGCAGGGAGACTAGTCGAGTGCGAGAGGGTGAACAGGGAGACTAGTGGAGCGTTGAGAGGGTGAAAAGGGAGACTACTAGAGGGCTGAGAGGGTGAGCAGGGAGACTAGTAGAGCGCTGAGAGGGTAAGCAGGGAGACTAGTAGAGTGCTGAGAGGGTGTGCAGGGAGACTAGTAGAGTGCTGAGAGGGTGAGCAGGGTGACTAGTAGAGTGCTGAGAGGGTGAACAGGGAGACTAGTAGAGCGCTGAGAGGGTGAACAGGGAGACTAGTAGAGTGCTGAGAGGGTGAACAGGGAGACTAGTAGAGTGCTGAGAGGGTGAACAGGGAGACTAGTAGAGCGCTGAGAGGGTAAGCAGGGAGACTAGTAGAGTGCTGAGAGGGTGTGCAGGGAGACTAGTAGAGTAGAGTGCTGAGAGGGTGAGCAGGGAGACTAGTAGAGTGCTGTGAGGGTGAGCAGGGAGACTAGTAGAGTGCTGAGAGGGTGTGCAGGGAGACTAGTTGAGTGTGAGAGGGTGAACAGGGAGACTAGTAGAGTGCTGAGAGGGTGAACAGGGAGACTAGTAGAGTGCTGAGAGGGTAAGCAGGGAGACTAGTAGGGTGCTGAGAGGGTTTGCAGGGAGACTACTAGAGTGCTGAGAGAGTGAACAGAGAGACTAGTAGAGCGCTGAGAGTGTAAGCAGGGAGACTAGTAGAGTGCTGAGAGGGTGTGCAGGGAGACTAGTAGAGTGCTGAGAGGGTGAGCAGGGTGACTAGTAGAGTGCTGAGAGGGTGAACAGGGAGACTAGTAGAGCGCTGAGAGGGTGAACAGGGAGACTAGTAGAGTGCTGAGAGGGTAAGCAGGGACACTAGTAGAGTGCTGAGAGGGTAAGCAGGGAGACTAGTAGAGTGCTGAGAGGGTGTGCAGGGAGACTAGTAGAGTGCTGAGACTAGTAGAGTGCTGAGTAGGTGTGCAGGGAGACTAGTAGAGTGCTGAGAGGGTGAGCAGGGTCACTAGTAGAGTGCTGAGAGGGTGAACAGGGAGACTAGTAGAGCGCTGAGAGGGTGAACAGGGAGACTAGTAGAGTGCTGAGAGGGTAAGCAGGGAGACTAGTAGAGTGCTGAGAGGGTGAGCAGGGAGCATAGTAGAGTGCTGAAAGGGTAAGCAGGGAGACTAGTAGAGTGCTGAGAGGGTGTGCAGGGAGACTAGTAGAGTGCTGAGAGGGTGAGCAGGGAGACTAGTAGAGCGCTGAGAGGGTAAGCAGGGAGACTAGTAGAGTGCTCAGAGGGTGTGCAGGGAGACTAGTAGAGTGCTGAGAGGGAGAGCAGGGAGACTAGTAGAGTGCTGAGAGGGTGTGCAGGGAGACTAGTAGAGTGCTGAGAGGGTGAGCAGGGTGACTAGTAGAGTGCTGAGAGGGTGAACAGGGAGACTAGTAGAGCGCTGAGAGGGTGAACAGGGAGACTAGTAGAGTGCTGAGAGGGTAAGCAGGGAGACTAGTAGAGTGCTGAGAGGGTGAGCAGGGAGACTAGTTGAGCGCTGAGAGGGTGAGCAGGGAGACTAGTAGAGCGCTGAGAGGGTGAACAGGGAGACTAGTAGAGCGCTGAGAGGGTAAGCAGGGAGACTAGTAGAGTGCTGAGAGGGTGAGCAGGGAGACTAGTAGAGCGCTGAGAGGGTGAGCAGGGAGACTAGTAGAGTGCTGAGAGGGTGAACAGGGAGACTAGTAGAGCGCTGAGAGGGTAAGCAGGGAGACTAGTAGAGTGCTGAGAGGGTGTGCAGGGAGACTAGTTGAGTGCGATACGGTGAACAGGGAGACTAGTAGAGTGCTGAGAGGGTGAACAGGGAGACTAGTAGAGCGCTGAGAGGGTAAGCAGGGAGACTAGTAGGGTGCTGAGAGGGTGTGCAGGGAGACTAGTAGAGTGCTGAGAGGGTGAACAGAGAGACAAGTAGAGCGCTGAGAGGGTAAGCAAGGAGACTAGTAGAGTGGTGAGAGGGTGTGCAGGGAGACTAGTAGAGTGCTGAGAGGGTGAGCAGGGTGACTAGTAGAGTGCTGAGAGGGTGAACAGGGAGACTAGTAGAGCGCTGAGAGGGTGAACAGGGAGACTAGTAGAGTGCTGAGAGGGTAAGCAGGGAGACTAGTAGAGTGCTGAGAGGGTGAGCAGGGAGACTAGTAGAGTGCTGAGAGGGTGAGCAGGGAGACTAGTAGAGTGCTGAGAGGGTGAACAGGGAGACTAGTAGAGCGCTGAGAGGGTAAGCAGGGAGACTAGTAGAGTGCTGAGAGGGTGTGCAGGGAGACTAGTAGAGTGTTGAGGGGGTGAGCAGGGAGACTAGTAGAGTGCTGTGAGGGTGAGCAGGGAGACTAGTAGAGTGCTGAGAGGGTGTGCAGGGAGACTAGTTGAGTGCGAGAGGGTGAACAGGGAGACTAGTAGAGTGCTGAGAGGGTGAATAGGGAGACTAGTAGAGCGCTGAGAGGGTGAACAGGGAGACTAGTAGAGGGCTGAGAGGGTGAGCAGGGAGACTAGTAGAGTGCTGAGAGGGTAAGCAGAGAGACTAGTAGAGTGCTGAGAGGGTGTGCAGGGAGACTAGTAGAGTGCTGAGAGGATGAGCAGGGTGACTAGTAGAGTGCTGAGAGGGTGAATAGGGAGACTAGTAGAGCGCTGAGAGGGTGAACAGGGAGACTAGTAGAGTGCAGAGAGGGTGAGCAGGGAGACTAGTAGAGCGCTGAGAGGGTGAACAGGGAGACTAGTAGAGCGCTGAGAGGGTAAGCAGGGAGACTAGTAGAGTGCTGAGAGGGTGTGCAGGGAGACTAGTAGAGTGCTGAGAGGGTGTGCAGGGAGACTAGTAGAGTGCTGAGAGGGTGAGCAGGAAGACTAGTAGAGTGCTGTGAGGGTGAGCAGGGAGACTAGTAGAGTGCTGAGAGGGTGTGCAGGGAGACTAGTTGAGTGCGAGAGGGTGAACAGGGAGACTAGTAGAGTGCTGAGAGGGTGAACAGGGAGACTAGTAGAGCACTGAGAGGGTAAGCAGGGAGACTAGTAGGGTGCTGAGAGGGTTTGCAGGGAGACTAGTAGAGTGCTGAGAGGGTGAACAGAGAGACTAGTAGAGCGCTGAGAGTGTAAGCAGGGAGACTAGTAGAGTGCTGAGAGGGTGTGCAGGGAGACTAGTAGAGTGCTGAGAGGGTGTGCAGGGAGACTAGTAGAGTGCTGAGGGGGTGAGCAGGGAGACTAGTAGAGTGCTGTGAGGGTGAGCAGGGAGACTAGTAGAGTGCTGAGAGGGTGTGCAGGGAGACTAGTTGAGTGCGAGAGGGTGAACAGGGAGACTAGTAGAGTGCTGAGAGGGTGAACAGGGAGACTAGTAGAGCGCTGAGAGGGTAAACAAGGAGACTAGTAGAGTGCTGAGAGGGTGTGCAGGGAGACTAGTAGAGTGCTGAGAGGGTGAGCAGGGAGACTAGTAGAGAGCTGAGAGCGTGTGCAGGGAGACTAGTAGACTGCTGAGAGGGTGAGCAGGGTGACTAGTAGAGTGCTGAGAGAGTGAATAGGGAGACTAGTAGAGCGCTGAGAGGGTGAACAGGGAGACTAGTAGAGGGCTGAGAGGGTGAGCAGGGAGACTAGTAGAGCGCTGAGAGGGTAAGCAGGGAGACTAGTAGAGTGCTGAGAGGGTGTGCAGGGAGACTAGTAGAGTGCTGAGAGGGTGAGCAGGGAGACTAGTAGAGTGCTGAGAGGGTGTGCAGGGAGACTAGTAGAGTGCTGAGAGGGTGAGCAGGGAGACTAGTTGAGTGCCGAGAGGGTGAGCAGGGAGACTAGTAGAGTGCTGTGAGGGTGAGCAGGGAGACTAGTAGAGTGCTGAGAGGGTGTGCAGGGAGACTAGTTGAGTGCGAGAGGGTGAGCAGGGAGACTAGTAGAGTGCTGAGAGGGTGAACAGGGAGACTAGTAGAGCGCTGAGAGGGTAAGCAGGGAGACTAGTAGGGTGCTGAGAGGGTGTGCAGGGAGACTAGTAGAGTCCTGAGAGGGTGAACAGAGAGACTAGTAGAGCGCTGAGAGGGTAAGCAGGGGGACTAGTAGAGTGCTGAGAGGGTGTGCAGGGAGACTAGTAGAGTGCTGAGAGGGTGAGCAGGGTGACTAGTAGAGTGCTGAGAGGGTGTGCAGGGAGACTAGTAGAGTGCTGAGAGGGTGAGCAGGGTGACTAGTAGAGTGCTGGGAGGGTGAATAGGGAGACTAGTAGAGCGCTGAGAGGGTGAACAGGGAGACTAGTAGAGTGCTGAGAGGGTGAGCAGGGAGACTAGTAGAGTGCTGAGAGGGTGAACAGGGAGAGTAGTAGAGCGCTGAGAGGGTAAGCAGGGAGATAGTAGAGTGCTGAGAGGGTGAGCATGGAGACTAGTAGAGTGCTGAGAGGGTGAACAGGGAGACTAGTAGAGCGCTGAGAGGGTAAGCAGGGAGACTAGTAGAGTGCTGAGAGGGTGTGCAGGGAGACTAGTAGAGTGCTGAGAGGGTGAGCAGGGAGACTAGTAGAGCGCTGAGAGGGTGTGCAGGGAGACTAGTAGAGTGCTGAGAGGGTGAGCAGGGAGACTAGTAGAGTGCTGAGAGGGTGAGCAGGGAGACTAGTTGAGTGCCGAGAGGGTGAGCAGGGAGACTAGTAGAGTGCTGTGAGGGTGAGCAGGGAGACTAGTAGAGTGCTGAGAGGGTGTGCAGGGAGACTAGTTGAGTGCGAGAGGGTGAACAGGGAGACTAGCAGAGTGCTGAGAGGGTGAACAGGGAGACTAGTAGAGCACTGAGAGGGTAAGCAGGGAGACTAGTAGCGTGCTGAGAGGGTGTGCAGGGAGACTAGTAGAGTGCTGAGAGGGTGAACAGAGAGACTAGTAGAGCGCTGAGAGGGTAAGCAGGGAGACTAGTAGAGTGCTGAGAGGGTGTGCAGTGAGACTAGTAGAGTGCTGAGAGGGTGAGCAGGGTGACTAGTAGAGTGCTGAGAGGGTGAACAGGGAGACTAGTAGAGCGCTGAGAGGGTGAACAGGGAGACTAGTAGAGTGCTGAGAGGGTAAGCAGGGAGACTAGTAGAGCGCTGAGAGGGTGAGCAGGGAGACTAGTAGAGTGCTGAGAGGGTGAGCAGGGAGACTAGTAGAGTGCTGAGAGGGTGAACAGGGAGACTAGTAGAGCGCTGAGAGGGTAAGCAGGGAGACTAGTAGTGTGCTGAGAGGGTGTGCAGGGAGACTAGTAGAGTGCTGAGGGGGTGAGCAGGGAGACTAGTAGAGTGCTGTGAGGGTGAGCAGGGAGACTAGTAGAGTGCTGAGAGGGTGTGCAGGGAGACTAGTTGAGTGCGAGAGGGTGAACAGGGAGACTAGTAGAGTGCTGAGAGGGTGAACAGGGAGACTAGTAGAGCGCTGAGAGGGTGAGCAGGGAGACTAGTAGAGTGCTGAGAGGGTGAGCAGGGAGACTAGTAGAGTGCTGAGAGGGTGAACAGGGAGACTAGTAGAGCGCTGAGAGGGTAAGCAGGGAGACTAGTAGTGTGCTGAGAGGGTGTGCAGGGAGACTAGTAGAGTGCTGAGGGGGTGAGCAGGGAGACTAGTAGAGTGCTGTGAGGGTGAGCAGGGAGACTAGTAGAGTGCTGAGAGGGTGTGCAGGGAGACTAGTTGAGTGCGAGAGGGTGAACAGGGAGACTAGTAGAGTGCTGAGAGGGTGAACAGGGAGACTAGTAGAGCGCTGAGAGGGTAAGCAGGGAGACTAGTAGAGTGCTGAGAGGGTGTGCAGGGAGACTAGTAGAGTGCTGAGAGGGTGAGCAGGGTGACTAGTAGAGTGCTGAGAGGGTGAATAGGGAGACTAGTAGAGCGCTGAGAGTGTGATCAGGGAGACTAGTAGAGGGCTGAGAGGGTGAGCAGGGAGACTAGTACAGCGCTGAGAGGGTAAGCAGGGAGACTAGTAGAGTGCTGAGAGTGTGAGCAGGGAGGCTAGTAGAGTGCTGAGAGGGTGTGCAGGGAGACTAGTAGAGTGCTGAGAGGGTCAGCAGGGTGACTAGTAGAGTGCTGAGAGGGTGAGAGGGTGAATAGGGAGACTAGTAGAGCGCTGAGAGGGTGAACAGGGAGACTAGTAGAGCGCTGCACTACCGCAGGTACTCCTTCCCTCCTCATCTCCCATTGGCAGGAATCAGGTCTGATGGAGGGGCTGCAGTTCAGTGCATGTGGAATTTTCATGACTATGGACCTCAGTTCGAGTTTGGCAGTATTTCTGCTTAACTACCGTCAAACTTGTTTACCCTAACAGCCACAGGGTCCAGCAGATTTACTGCATGATTACAGGTGGGGTAAAGATAGTGTAATTCCCCATGTTTTGAGTACATAGGACTCCATGGGGCAGTAACTCCACAGCAATAAATCGGATCATTTTTGGACCTGAAGTGAGAAATCTACCTCTACAAACTTGCTGGAGGCAAATCCTCCACATAAAGGCCACATGTATTCTGCGCTACGGTAAAAGTGGCGTTAATTTTGTTACCGCCTCAAAAGTAGCAGTAACAAACTCAGTGCAAGGACATCGCATTGAAAAAGCATTCATTGATATGATATGGCAATTATAACGTGCCTATACACAAGTGTTTCTAGGCGCGACAAGACAAGAAGGGGGAAACGGAGGACAAAACAACGATCTTACTAGGGCTTGTGTCATTCAGATCGCACAAGTGCATGGAAGTCGAAGGGGAGAAGTGCAGGGGACAGAGATGTGCAGGTAACTCAAAAGTGCGGCCAGCGGGTGGATCAGTGCAAGTAAATCAGAAAGTGCACCCAACGGGTGGCTCATAAGTGCAGATAGAAGGAACTGTAGGGTTGCAGGTACAGACCCTTAAGTGCTGGGGGTGCTGAGAGGCAGTGCAAGGGCAACTGGAAATGCGGGAGCCTGGGTCCAAGTTCAGAGGGTGGCCAGGGGACCAGTGCATGGAGCAATCGGGACATCAGCAGGGGAGAGGAAGAGAGAAAGCGGGAGCAAAAAGGAAGATCTTGAGTTGCTTCCGGAACCGGAGGTGGTTCTGCTCCAGTTTGAGAGAGGCAGGGAGGCTGTTCCAGAGGGAGGCCCCAGCCGAAGATAAAGATCTCCCCCCAACTCATTGATTGGAGAAGCGACTGACCCTCAAGGAGTTGGAGGTGGATGAGCGGAGAGCTTGAGAAGGGAGATGTTTAGGAAGAGAGAGTTGGAGTTAGTGCGGTCCAAGGCCCCAGAAAGCTTTGTAGATGATGCAAAGCATCTTGAACTTGATCCTTGTCGCCAGAGGGAGCCGTAAAGAGATTTCAGAGCTGGAGAGATGCAATCCCGGGGCTTGAGGCCAAGGACAAGTTTCACAGTCCTGTTCTGGATAAGTTGTAGAGGTCGGAGAGTAGAGGCAGGTAGGTTTAGAACGGGGCTGTTGCAGTAGTCCAGTCTAGAGAGAACCAGGGCTCTGGAGACAGTGAGCCTCTGGGGGAACGTGAGGAAAGGATGAATACCTCTGGGGAGGTGCAGCTGATAGTTTGACTTCTTAGAGATGTCAGAGATGTGAGGGGAGAAGGAGAGAGTGGAGTCGAAGATGACCCCAAGGTTCTTATCCTCACAAGTAGGAGGGGCAAGAAGGCACAGAGTGGCCGGCCAGAGAGAGAGAGAGGAAAGGAGGGAGCGTGTGTCCCAATGAGGAGGATCTCAGTCTTACTGGCATTAAGGCAGAGTTCATTGGCGGCGCCACACTCCTGAATTGCGGCCAGAAGGGGAAGAGGCAGCTGAGGGGAGCCTGAAAGATATTCATTCATGTTTATATTACACATTGAAGATACAAAAATGAATTGTAGTTAAAGAAGGATATTTACAGAAATACTACAATGATAATAAAGTGATAACTGGTAAAACTGGTAAAACTGACACTAGCTTAAACAAGCATTGACAATGACAATAGTTGTAGCTTTTGTGTAGGCATGGGCTAGAACATGTTGTGATTACCTGGGCACATAATAGAAGTGCCTGGTAAATGTCTATCTAATACCTATAGACACAACTATTGGCTTTGGCTATGCTTGTATTTAACAGGACTTCAATGCAAGGGGCGGATATAAATCAGGTGGTTGAAGTCACACTTGTTCAAGACATTTTAATGCACCAGTATTGCAATTTAAGTGGTATTTAAGCCATTAACTCTCAGCACACCGCTTAGAAGTACACAGGCAGGCCAAAGTTTGATGTTACCACTTGATGGCGCTAGCTCAAGAGATCCCAGGAGGATGTGTTTAGGGCAGGTAGGGGGTTGGAATGGCAACGGAACTTAACATGCGCATTGGCAGTCAATGGGTAGACAAATAATAAAAGTTGTCTATCCCCTCTAAAATGTAATCTCCCACCAAACTGTAATCCAATGCAATCGTTTTGGAGTTTACCAGCCAAAATTAAAAATAGACAGAGAAATAAAACACTAATAATATTATAGAAAGATAAGAACGGAAAAGAGTAAAGAAAATCAACGGTGAAGAGAGGAAATATACAAGAAAATAGCAACCATTTAGATAAGTTTGCTGTATGACAAACTATACATACAAGTCATCTCCTGAGAAATTGTAAAGTCAATGGGCCTCATTATATGTTTTCCAGTATCCCACCAGTAATTCCAGCAGTATACCAGCAAACGGACCTTCCGTTACCAGCCCCTGAGGTGGCGGCAACCGCAGACAATTCCCAATTCCATGGAGTCAATTGCTGGTATTACCGGCACTGGCAAAACCCTTGCAGGTAATACCGGCTCTTTTTTGGTGGTTGGGGCCCAATTTACTCCAACTCTTGGCTGGAGGTAAATCAGCCAACTCCTGCTGGCAAACTACTGCCACTTTTCCCGCCACTTTTCTTGCGCCGCCAAACTTATAAGACCCAATGTATTAAGTCACATTCTGGTGAGTTGTCTGGGGGTGAAGTGATGTAAATCAGTTTTAAGAGTGTGGGCCTGTGCTGGAGGAAGCAAGACTGATTTGCAATAAGAATACTTTTATTGGCTTTGCTTTGCACATAGGTAGCCCGGATTACTGCACAGTGTGTTCTGCTCTGCCCTGCTGCATTAAGCTGTAGTACATGATGTGATGGAACACTATGTTCTTTTTCTTGGATATGTAGACCGCTAGCATGCCATAGGTTTCACCGAGTATGTATATGTATGAGCAGGAACATGTAAGCATCAGAGCGCTGTACAAGGGGAGCGCCCCCAGGGAGTTGAACGAAGGCAGCAGGGGTAGCAGAGGAACTGGGGAAGGGGCAATCGCACCTGCTTATCCCATCTCAGTGCTCTTGGCCATAATGGGCCTTCATCACTCTCGCCATGGTCTCTGTAATCATTGTCACCAGGTGAGCAGTTCATGACCCCCCTTGATTGTGTGCAAAGGAAAGGTAATGGGCAGCTTCTTCCAGGGATGTCCTGTTAGGACCCAGTCGGGAAAGTACTGTGGACGGAAAAAGCAGGACTGGCAATAGTGACCCTTACAGCACGAGGTCAGTCGCCCCTCATGTATACGGGTCCCCTGGGACCTTTGGGGAGATGTTCATGTGTATCAAAGGTCTGAAGAGAAAAAATAGCTTTCTTCAGAGAGAACCAAAAAAGGATCGATTTAGTACATGTATGTGTGGGAGAGTGTGTGAAGGTATGTCGCGGGAATGGGAGGGGGCGGGGCGCGAGTTTAAATGCTGAAAGTTACATGGCGAGCTGTGGTAGACGTTGCTGATCAGTCTCTGATAACTGATGCCTCTGACGTTATAAAGGACTAGGCAAAGCATAATACTACTCAGGAAGGTCTGCTGAGGCCTAAAACTGCCGACAACAATGAGGGCTTAGTCACATCTATTCTGAATTTCACTGGTTAACTCGCATTGCTATTTCCAATGTTCAATCCCACCGCATGGCAGAGTCCTAGCACCCTGTAAATTGCATGTCAAGTAAAAATAAACATTAAGAAATGCTCTTCTGCCAAAGGAGGATGTTGAGCTATGATTAGAAACACACTTATAGGAATAAATAAACGAACTCAACTCGCCTTGCACTGATTGTTTCTCAGAATGCAGAAGCCCTTGGCTGGGAAGCATCCCCTCCTTAGGGTGCATGGAGATCCTTACAGAACATCCGAGGGATTACTTTGAGATCCCCACGCGGGCAACACATGAGGTGGGGGTTTTGACTGTAATCTCTTCAGGAGGGATGGTGTTGGAAAGGGGATATGAGCGCAGGCGGATGATTGCTTTGCTGCCTGTTCAGGAGGAGTAGTGTTGGCAAGGTGTTATGTTGTCAAGGGGATATAGTTGCAGGCCGATCCCTTTGCTGCCTGTTCAGCAGGGGTAGTGTTGGCAAGGAGACATAATCGCAGGCAGATCCCTTTACTGCCTGTTCTGGAGTGATGTTGTTGGCAAGGGGATATAATCACAGGCAGATCCCGTTGCCGCCTGTTCAGGAGGGGTGTGTTGTCATCGGGATATAATCACAGGATGATCCCTGTGTTGCCTGTTCAGGAGAGGTGTTATTGGCATCGGACTATCATCACAGGCTGATCCATTGCTGCCTGTTCAGGAGGGGTAGTCTTGGCACTGGGATATAATCACAGGCATATACATTTGCTGCCTGTTCAGCAAGGGTGGTGTTGGCAGGGGAGTATAATTGCAGGCAGATCCCTTTGCTGCCTGTTAGGAGGGGTGGCGTTGGCATCGGGCTATAATCACAGGCTGATCCCTGTGTTGCCTGTTCAGGAGGGGTGGTGTTGGCATCAGGATATAATCAAAGGCTGATCCCTGTGCTGCCTGTTCAGGAGGGGTGTTGTTGGCATCGGACTAACATCACAGGCTGGTCCCGTTGCTGCTTGTTCAGGAGGGGTGGTCTTGGCATCGGGATATAATCACAGGCTGATCCCGTTGCCGCCTGTTCAGGAGGGGTGGTGTTGGCATCGGGATATAATCACAGGATGATCCCTGTATTGCCTGTTCAGGAGAGGTGTTATTGGCATCGGACTATCATCACAGGCTGATCCATTGCTGCCTGTTCAGGAAGGGTGGTGTTGGCAGGGGAGTATAATTGCAGGCAGATCCCCTTGCTGCCTGTTCAGGAGGGGTGGGGTTCGAAAGACGATATAATTGCAGGCAGATCCCTTTGCTGCCTGTACAGGAGGAGTAGTGTTGGCAAGGGGATATAGTTTGCAGGCAGATCCCTTTGCTGCCTGTTCGGGATGAGTAGTGTTGACAAGGGGACATAATCGCAGGCAGATCCCTTTGCTGCCTGTTCAGCAGGGGTGGTGTTGGCAGGGGATAACATCACAAGCAGATCCCTTTGTTGCCTGATTAGGAGGGGTGGCGTTGGCATCATGATATAATCACAGGCTGATCCCTGTGCTGCCTGTTCAGGAGGGGTGGTGTTGGCATCAGGATATAATCAAAGGCTGATCCCTGTGCTGCCTGTTCAGGAGGGGTGTTGTTGGCATCGGACTAACATCACAGGCTGGTCCCGTTGCTGCTTGTTCAGGAGGGGTGGTCTTGGCATCGGGATATAATCACAGGCTGATCCCTGTGCTGCCTGTTCAGGAGGGGTGTTGTTGGCATTGGGCTAACATCACAGGCTGGTCTCGTTGCTGCCTGTTCAGGAGGGGTGGTGTTGGCATCGGGATATAATCACAGGCTGATCCTGTTGCCGACTGTTCAGGAGGGGTGGTGTTGGCATCGGGATATAATCACAGGCTGATCCCTGTGTTGCCTGTTCAGGAGGGGTGTTGTTGGCATCGGGCTATCATCACAGGCTGATCCATTTGCTGCCTGTTCAGGAGGGGTAGTCTTGGCACTGGGATATAATCACAGGCAGATACATTTGCTACCTGTTCAGCAGGGGTGGTGTTGGCAGGGGGGTATAATTGCAGGCAGATCCCTTTGCTGCCTGTTCAGGAGGGGTAGGGTTCGAAAGACAATATAATTGCAGGCTGATCCCTTTGTTGTCTGTTCAGGAGGAGTAGTGTTGGAAAGGGGATATAGTTTGCAGCCAGATCCCTTTGCTGCCTGTTCGGGAGGAGTAGTGTTGACAAGGGGACATAATCGCAGGCAGATCCCTTTGCTGCCTGTTCAGCAGGGGTGGTGTTGGCAGGGGATAACATCACAGGCAGATCCCTTTGTTGCCTGATTAGGAGGGGTGGCGTTGGCATCAGGATATAATCACAGGCTGATCCCTGTGCTGCCTGTTCAAGAGGGATGGTCTTGGCATGAGGATATAATCACAGGCTGATCCCTTTGCCGCCTGTTCAGGAGGGGTGGTGTTGGCCTCGGGATATAATCACAGGCTGATCCTTGTGCTCCTTGTTCAGGAGGGGTGTTGTTGGCATCGGGCTAACATCACATGCTGGTCCCGTTGCTGCCTGTTCAGGAGGGGTGGTATTGGCATCGGGATATAATCACAGGCTGATCCCGTTGCCGCCTGTTCAGGAGGGGTGGTGTTGGCATCGGGATATAATCACTGGCTGATCCCTTTGCCGCCTGTTCAGGAGGGGTGGTGTTGGCATCGGGATATAATCACAGGCTGATCCCTGTGTTGCCTGTTCAGGAGGGGTGTTGTTGGCATTGGGCTATCATCACAGGCTGATCCATTTGCTGCCTGTTCAGGAGGGGTAGTCTTGGCATTGGGATATAATCACAGGCAGATCCCTTTGCTGCCTGTTCTGGAGGGATGGTGTAGGCAAGGGGATATAATCACAAGCAGATCCCTTTGCTGCCTGTTCAGGCAGGATGGTGTTGGCAGGGGGATATAATCGCAGACACATCCCATTTCTGCCTATTCAGGGTAGTGTTCGAAAGATGATATAATTGCAGGCAGATCCCTTTGATGCCTGTTCAGGAGGTGTAGTGTTGGCGTCGGGCTATCATCACAGGCTGATCCATTTGCTGCCTGTTCAGGAGGGGTGGTGTTGGCAGGGGGGTATAATTGCAGGCAGATCCCTTTGCTGCCTGTTCAGGAGGAGTAGTGTTTGCAAGGTGATATGTTGTCAAGGGGATATAATCACAGGCAGATCCCTTTGCGGCCTGTTCAGCAGGGGTAGTGTTGGCAATGGACATAATCGCAGGCAGATCCCTTTGCTGCCTGTTCAGCAGGGGTAGTGTTTGCAGGGGAATATAATGGCAGGCAGATCTCTTTGCTGCCTGTTAGGATGAGTAGTGTTGGCAAGGTGATATGTTGTCAAGGAGATATAAACGCAGGCAGATCCCTTTGCTGCCTAGTTAGGAGGGATCGTGTCTCAAGGGGATATAATCACAGGTATATCCATTTGCTGCCTGATCAGGAGGTGTGGTGTTGGCAATGGGATATAATCGCAGGCTGATCCCTTTGCTGCCTATTCTGGAGGGGTCGTGTCTGCAGGGGATATAATCACAGGCTGATCCCTTTGCAGCCTGTTCAGGAGGGGTGGTCTTGGCATCAGGATATAATCACAGGCTGATCAATTTGCTGACAGTTCAGGAGGGGTGTTCTTGGCACCGGGGTATAATCACAGCTGATCCATTTGCTGCCTGTTCAGAAGGGATTATGTTGCAAGCGGATATAATCGCTGGCAGATACATGTGCTGCCTGTTCAGTAGGGGGTGGTGTTGGCAGGGGGATATAATTGCAGGCAGAAACCTTTACTGCCTGTTCAGGAGGGGATATGTTGGCAAGTGGATATAATCACAGGCAGATGCCTTTGCTGCCTGTTCAGGCAGGGTGGTGTTGGCAGGGGGATATAATTACAGGCACAACCCATTGCTGCCTGTTCAGGAGGGGTAGTGTTCAAAAGACAATATAATTGCATGCAGATCCCTTTTCTGCCTGTTCAGGAGGAGTAGTGTTGGCAAGGGGATATCATCTCAGGCAGATCCTTCATCTGCTTGTTAGGAGTGGTGGTGTTGGCAAGTGGATATAATGACAGGCAGATCCCTTTGCTGCCTGTTCAGGAGGAGTAGTGATGGCAAGGGTATATAATCGCAGGCAGATCCCTTTGCTGCTTGTTTGGGGGGAACCTAGCGAGAATATGCTTGCTCCAAGGTTATTAAAAAGGTTCCACCGTAATCACCCAAACAAACTAGGACCAATGGGTGGATCAGCCATTAGGGGGGGTTTGGGGAGGAGTGCTGTCATGGTGCAGGCACCCAAAACCCTGAAACTGGTGGGGCCATCCCGAACTTTGGCCCCAGCCAAGCTCACCTGGACTCAGTCCTGGCGCCGCTGGCGCCAGGCTCATGGAGGTGCTAGTTACATGGTTCATTAACTTCGCTCAGAGAGGCTGAGCCATTCAGTTCAGGGTGTGGCCTGGAACTACTTTACCTGAGAGAAGGGATACGGAGAAGAGGAACATTTTCTTGGAACTACTTGCAAGGCTATTTAAACCGCACCCAACAATCTGAACACGCTTCGCGTTATTCTGCACTCCTGCAGCGTAACGCTCAGCGTATCAGATGATTTCTTGCTTCCTTCTGCCACGCCCGTCCAGAGTCTTCCATCCATCAGCACCTGCGAACAGAGAATAACAGGAGTTATTTAAGCATCGAAGGCCTTACCTGCAGTACATCCAGATCTCATCTCCTGCTTTCCCACGGACCGCCGCATCTACAGAACAGAACGAAAAGCACCCTCTCGGGTAGCTACTCATCAGATCGGCCCGCTCAAGCAACTTCATCGGACAGTTCTTCACTCAGCAGCGCGCCGCAGCTCGACACCGCCACACGGATCTTCTATTCTTCTTCCTGGACTCACGCCGTACCTGCTGAACAGAAAAGGACAAACAGGTTAGTCGCATGTAGCAAAGGAAAGCTACAGAGGCGAACATTTGCGTGCCCAGCACAGCGCTATACTTACCGGCAGGAATCCTGAGCATCATTGTCAGGAGGTTCATCCATCATCCAAAGGTCGCTTAACGCTGCACCTGTAAGGCAATAACGGACATTAGTTATCTTGAACAGAAAGACTTAAAGGCAGTCATTCCATGCAGTTATTGGAATAGAGACTTACCTGCTTACTCCCGGGCCTTCTACTTCAGCAACTTCCTTCGGATCAGTGACGTAACTCGGTCCAGGAAAGACTGTGAACCGCGCCCCTGCCAGATTGTGCAGGACGGAGAGCTCACCCATTCAAAAACAGAGGTGAGCCAGAAGAAGTGAAGGATAGACCGGAAGGAGGTGAAACCACTGACCAGCTCCCTTTGGAAGCTAATATCTTGTTTCGACTTGCAGGCTAAAATCTCCTGAAGCAAGGACTAAGGGGAGACGCAAGCTAGCATCACCAGCCAAGCGGAGCAGCATCAGGACAGACAACACCCTACGCACACGAGCACGCCCCCGTGGAGACCAGGTGAGCGTGACAGTAGTGTTGGCAAGGGTATATAATTGCAGGCAGATGCCTTTGCTGCCTGTTCAGGTGGGGTTGTGTTTACAGTGGATATAATCGCAGGTAGATCCCTTGGCTGCTTGTTCAGCAGGAGTGGTTTTGGCAGAGTGATATAATCGCAGGCAGATAGATCCCTTTGCGGTCTGTTCAGGAGGGGTGGTGCTGGCAAGGGGATATAATGGCAGGCTGATCCATTTGCTGCCTGTTCAGCAGGGGTAGTGTTGGCAAGGGGACATAATCACAGAAAGATCCCATTGCTGCCTGTTCTGGAGGGATGGTGTTGTTAAGGGGATATAACTGCAGGCAGAACCCTTTGCTGCCTGTTCAGGCGGGGTGGTGTTGGCAAGGGGATATAATCACAGGCAGATCCCTCTGCTGACGGTTCAGCAGGGGTGGTGTTGGCAGGGGAATATAATCGCAGGCAGATCACTGTGCTGCCTAATTGGGAGGGGTGTTGTTGGCATCGGGATATAATCACAGGCTGATCACGTGGGTGCCTGTTCAGAATGGGTGGTGTTGGCATCGGGACATAATCGCAGGCAAATGCCTTTGCTGCCTGTTCTAGAGGGATGGTGTTGGCAAGGGGATATACTTGCAGGCAGATCCCTTTGCTGCCTGTTCAGGAGAGGTGGTGTTGGCAAGGGGATATATTCACAGGCAGATCCCTTTGCTGCCTGTTCACCAGGGGTGGTGTTGGCAAGGGGATATAATCGCAGGCAGATGCCGTTGCTGCCTGTTCAGGCAGGGTGGTGTTGGCAAGGGGATATAATCGCAAGCACATCCCATTGCTGCCTGTTCAGGAGGGTTAGTGTTCGAAAGACGATGTAATCACAGGCAGATCGCTTTGCGGCCTAATTAGAAGGGGTGATGTTGGCATCGGGATATTATCACGCGCTGATCCCGTTGGTGCCTGTTCACCGGGGGTGGTGTTGGCAGGGGATAAAATCGCAGGCAGATCCCTTTGCTGCCTGATTAGGAGGGGTGGTGTTGCCATCGGGATATAATCACAGGCTGATCCCTGTGCTGCCTGTTCAGGAGGGGTGTTGTTGGCATCGGGCTATAATCACAGGCTGGTCCTTTTGCTGCCTGTTCAGGAGTGGTGGTATTGGCATCAGGATATAATCACAGGCTGATCAATTTCTTGACAGTTCAGGACGGGTGGCCTTGGCACCGGGGTATAATCACAGGCTGATCCATTTGCTGCCTGTTCACCAGGGGTGGTGTTGGAATCAGTATATAATCACAGGCTGATCCATTTGCTGCCTGTTCAGAAGGGGTGTTGTTGACAGGGGGGTATAATTGCAGGCAGAGCCCTTTGCTGCCTGTTTAGGAGGGGATATGTTGGCAAGGGGATATAATCGCAGGCAGAGGCCTTTGCTGCCTGTTCAGGCAGGGTGGTGTTGGCAGGGGGATATAATCGCAGGCACATCCCATTGCTGCCTGTTCAGGGGGGGTAGTGTTCGAAAGATGATATAATCACAGGCAGATCCCTTTTCTGCCTGTTAGGAGGAGTAGTGTTGGCAAGGGGATATAATCGCATGCAGATCCCTTTGCTGCCTGTTAAGGAGGAGTAGTGTTGGCAAGGGGATATAATCGCAGGCAGATCCTTCTGCTGATGGTTCAGGAGTAGTAGTGTTGGCAAGGGGATATAGTTGTAGGCAGATCCCTTTGGTGCCTGTTCAGGAGCAGTAGTGTTGGCAAAGTGATATGTTGTCAACGGGATAAAATTGCAGGCAGATCCCTTTGCTGCCTGTTCAGGTGGGGTCGTGTTCACAGGGGATATAATCACAGGTAGATCCCTTCGCTGCTTGTTAAGCAGGGGTTGCTTGGCATAGGGATACAATCACAGGCGGATCCATTTGAAGCCTTTGTAGGAGGGGTGGTGTTGGCATCGGGATATAATCATAGACTGGTCACTTTGCGGCCTGTTTAGGCAGAGTAGTGTTGGTAAGGGGATATAATGGCAGGCAGATCCCTTTGCTGCCTGATCAGGAGGTCTGGTGTTGGCAAGGGGATATAATCACAGGCAGATCCCGTTGCTGCCTGTTCTGGAGGGGTGGTTTTGGCAACAGGATATAATCGCAGGAAGAACCCTTTGCTGTCTGTTCTGGAGGGATGGTGTTGGCAAGGGGATATAACTGCAGGCAGATCCCGTTGCTGCCTGTTCAGGAGGGGTGGTGTTGGTAGGGGAATATAATCACAGGCAGATCCCTTTGCTGCCTAATTAGGAGGGGTGTTGTTGGCATCGGGATATAATCACAAGCTGATCCCGTTGGTGCCTGTTCAGGAGGGGTGGTGTTGGCATCGGGACATAATCGCACGCAGATCTGATGGTCTTGGCAAGGGGATATAATTGCAGGCAGATCCCTTTGCTGCCTGTTCACCAGGGTGGTGTTGGCAGGGGATAAAATCGCAGGCAGATCCCTTTGTTTCCTGATGAGTAGGGCTGGTGTTGGATTTGGCATATAATCACAGGTTGGTCCCATTGCTGCCTGTTCAGGAGGGGTGGTGTTGGCATTGGGATATAATCATAGGCTGATCCATTTGCTGACAGTTCAGCAGGTGTGATGTTGGCGTCAGGATATAATCACAGGCTTATCAATTTGCTGCCTGTACAGAAGGGATAATGTTGCAAGCGGATATAATCGCAGGCAGATACATTTGCTGCCTGTTCACCAGGGGTGGTGTTGGCTTGTGGGTATAATTGCAGGCAGACTCCTTTGCTGCCTGTTCTGGAGGAGATATGTTGGCTATGGGATATAATCGCAGGCAGATGCCTTTGCTGCCTGTTCAGGCAGGGTGGTGTTGGCAGGGGGATATAATCGCAGCACATCCCATTGCTGGCTGTTCAGGAGGGGTAGTGTTCGAAAGACGATATAATCACAGGCAGATCCCTTTGCTGCCTGTTCAGCAGGGGCGGTGTTGGCGAGGGGAATTAATTGAAGGAAGATAGATCACTTTGCTGCCTATTCAGGAGGGAAAGTGTTGGCAAGGGGAAAAAATCGCATGTAGATCCATTTGCTGCCTGTTCAGCAGGGGTGGTGTTGGCAAGGGGAAATAATCACAGGCAGAGCCCTTTGTTGTCTGATTTGGAGGGGTGTTGTTGGCATCGTGATATAATCACAGGCTGGTCCAGTTGCTGCCTGTTCTAGAGGGGTGGTGTCGGCATTGGTATATAATCGCAGGCAGATCCCTTTGCTGCCTGTTCAGGAGGAGTAGTGTTGGCAAGGGGATATGTTGTCAAGGGGATATAATCGCAGGCAGATCCCTTTGCTGCCTGTTCAGGAGGGATGGTGTTGGCAGGGGATGTAATCGCAGGCAGAACCCTCTCCTGCCTGTTCAGAGGGGTAGTGTTCTTTGCACGGGGAAATATCACAGGCTGATTCATTGGCTGCCTGTTCAGGAGTGGTGTTGACAAGGGGATATAGTCGCAGGGAGATCCCTTTGCTGCCTGTTCTGGAGAGATGGTGTTGGCAAGGGGATACAATCACAGGCAGATTCCTTTGCTGCCTGTTAGGAGGGGTGGCGTTGGCATCAGGATATAATCACAGGCTGATCCCTGTGCTGCCTGTTCAGGAGGGGTGTTGGCATCGGGCTATAATCACAGGCTGCTCCCGTTGCTGACTGTTCAGGAGGGATGGTCTTGGCATGGGGATATAATCACAGACTGATCCCTTTGCCGCCTGTTCATGAGGGGTGGTGTTGGCATCAGGATATAATCAAAGGCTGATCCCTGTGCTGCCTGTTCAGGAGGGGTGTTGTTGGCATCGGGCTAACATCACAGGCTGGTCCCGTTGCTGCCTGTTCAGGAGGGGTGGTCTTGGCATCGGGATATAATCACAGGCTGATCCTGTTGCCGCCTGTTCAGGAGGGGTGGCGTTGGCATCGGGATATAATCACAGGATGATCCCTGTGTTGCCTGTTCAAGAGAGGTGTTATTGGCATCAGACTATCATCACAGTCTGATCCATTGCTGCCTGTTCAGGAGGGGTAGTCTTGGCAATGGGATATAATCACAGGCAGATACATTTCCTGTCTGTTCAGCAAGGGTGGTGTTGGCAGGGGAGTATAATTGCAGGCAGATCCCTTTGCTGCCTGTTCAGGAGGGGTGGGGTTCGAAAGACAATATAATTGCAGGCAGATCCCTTTGCTGCCTGTACAGGAGGAGTAGTGTTGGCAAGGGGATATACTTTGCAGGCAGATCCCTTTGCTGCCTGTACAGGAGGAGTAGTGTTGACAAGGGGACATAATCGCAGGCAGATCCCTTTGCTGCCTGTTCAGCAGGGGTGGTGTTGGCAGGGGATAACATCACAAGCAGATACCTTTGTTGCCTGATTAGGAGGGGTGGCGTTGGCATCAGGATATAATCACAGGCTGATCCCTGTGCTGCCTGTTCAGGAGGGGTGTTGGCATCGGGCTATAATCACAGGCTGGTCCCGTTGCTGCCTGTTCAGGAGGGATGGTCTTGGCATTAGGATATAATCACAGGCTGATCGCTTTGCCGCCTGTTCAGGAGTGGTGGTGTTGGCATTGGGATATAGACACAGGCTGATCCCTGTGCTGCCTGTTCAGGAGGGGTGTTGTTGGCATTGGGCTAACATCACAGGCTGGTCCCGTTGCTGCCTGTTCAGGAGGGGTGGTGTTGGCATCGGGATATAATCACAGGCTGATCCTGTTGCCGACTGTTCAGGAGGGGTGGTGTTGGCATCGGGATATAATCACAGGCTGATCACTGTCTTGCCTGTTCAGGAGGGGTGTTGTTGGCATCGGGCTATCATCACAGGCTGATCCATTTGCCGCCTGTTCAGGAGGGGTGGTGTTGGCAGGGGGGTATAATTGCAGGCAGATCCCTTTGCTGCCTGTTCAGGAGGGGTAGGGTTCGAAAGACGATATAATTGCAGGCAGATCCCTTTGCTGTCTGTTCAGGAGGAGTAGTGTTGGCAAGGGGATATAGTTTGCAGGCAGACCCCTTTGCTGCCTGTTCGGGAGGAGTAGTGTTGACAAGGGGACATAATCGCAGGCAGATCCCTTTGCTGCCTGTTCCGCAGAGGTGGTGTTGGCAGGGGATAACATCACAGGCAGATCCCTTTGTTGCCTGATTAGGAGGGGTGGCGTTGGCATCAGGATATAATCACAGGCTGATCCATGTGCTGCCTGTTGAGGAGGGGTGTTGGCATCGGGCTATAATCACAGGCTGGTCCCGTTACTGCCTGTTCAAGAGGGATGGTCTTGGCATGAGGATATAATCACAGCCTGATCCCTTTGCCGCCTGTTCAGGAGGGGTGGTGTTGGCCTCGGGATATAATCACAGGCTGATCCTTGTGCTGCTTGTTCAGGAGGGGTGTTGTTGGCATCGGGCTAACATCACAGGCTGGTCCCATTGCTGCCTGTTCAGGAGGGGTGGTGTTGGCATCGGGATGTAATCACAGGCTGATCCCGTTGCCGCCTGTTCAGGAGGGTTGGTGTTGGCCTCGGGATATAATCACAGGCTGATCCCTGTGTTGCCTGTTCAGGAGGGGTGTTGGCATCGGGCTAACATCACAGGCTGGTCCCGTTGCTGCCTGTTCAGGAGGGGTGGTGTTGGCATCGGGATATAATCACAGGCTGATCCCGTTGCCGCCTGTTCAGGAGGGGTGGTGTTGGCATCGGGATATAATCACAGGCTGATCCCTGTGTTGCCTGTTCAGGAGGGGTGTTGTTGGCATCGGGCTATCATCACAGGCTGATCCATTTGCTGCCAGTTCAGGAGGGGTAGTCTTGGCACTGGGATATAATCACAGGCAGATACATTTGCTGCCTGTTCAGCAGGGGTGGTGTTGGCAGGGGGGTATAATTGCAGGCAGATCCCTTTGGTGCCTGTTCAGGAGGGGGAGTGATCGAAAGACGATATAATTGCAGGCAGATCCCTTTGCTGCCTGTTCAGGAGGACTAGTTTTGTCAAGGGGATATAATCACAGGCAGATCCCTTTGCAGCCTGTTCAGCAGGGGTAGTGTTGGCAATGGACATAATCGCAGGCAGATCCCTTTGCTGCCTTTTCTGGAGAGATGGTGTAGACAATGGGATATAATCGCAAGCAGATCCCTTTGCTGCCTGTTCAGGCAGGATGGTGTTGGCAGGGGGATATAATCGCAGGCACATCCCATTTCTGCCTATTCAGGGTAGTGTTCGAAAGATGATATAATTGCAGGCAGATCCCTTTGATGCCTGTTCAGGAGGTGTAGTGTTGGCGTCGGGCTATCATCACAGGCTGATCCATTTGCTGCCTGTTCAGGAGGGGTAGTCTTGGCACTGGGAAATAATCACAGGCAGATACATTTGCTGCCTGTTCAGCAGGGGTGGTGTTGGCAGGGGGGTATAATTGCAGGCAGATCCCTTTGCTGCCTGTTCAGGAAGAGTAGTGTTTGCAAAGTGATATGTTGTCAAGGGGATATAATCACAGGCAGATCCCTTTGCTGCCTGTTCAGCAGGGGTAGTGTTGGCAAGGGACATAATCGCAGGGAGATCCCTTTGCTGCCTGTTCTGCAGGGGTGGTGTTGGCAACAGGATATAATCGCAGGCAGATCCCTTTGCTGTGTTCAGGAGGGGTGGTGTTTGCAGGGGAATATAATGGCACGCAGATCTCTTTGCTGCCTGTTAGGATGAGTAGTGTTGGCAAGGTGATATGTTGTCAAGGAGATATAAACGCAGGCAGATCCCTTTGCTGCCTGTTCAGGAGGAGGAGTGTTGGCAAGTTGATATGTTGTCAAGGGGATATAATTGCAGGCAGATCCCTTTGCTGCCTGGTTAGGAGGGATCGTGTCTCAAGGGGATATAATCACAGCTAGATCCATTTGCTGCCTGATCAGGAGGTGTGGTGTTGGCAATGGGATATAATCGCAGGCTGATCCCTTTGCTTCCTATTCTGGAGGGGTCGTGTCTGCAGGTGATATAATCACAAGCAGATCCCTGTGTTGCCTAATTAGTAGGGGTGGTGTTGGCATCGAGATATAATCACAGGCTGATCCCTTTGCTGCCTGGTCAGGAGGGGTGGTGTTGGCATCAGGATATAATCACAGGCTGATCCCTTTGCCGCCTGTTCAGGAGAAGTGATGTTGGCATCGGGATATAATCACAGGCTGATCCATTTGCTGCCTGTTCAGGAGGGGTGGTCTTGGCATTGGGATATAATCACAGCTGATCCATTTGCTGCCTGTTCAGAAGGGATTATGTTGCAAGCGGATATAATCGCAGGCAGATACATGTGCTGCCTGTTCAGCAATGGGTGGTGTTGGCAGGGGGATATAATTGCAGGCAGAACCCTTTGCTGCCTGTTCAGGAGGGGATATGTTGGCAAGGGGATATAATCGCAGGCAGATGCCTTTGCTGCCTGTTCAGGCAGGGTGGTGTTGGCAGGGGGATATAATTACAGGCACAACCCATTGCTGCCTGTTCAGGAGGGGTAGTGTTCAAAAGACAATATAATTGCATGCAGATCCCTTTTCTGCCTGTTCAGGAGGAGTAGTGTTGGCAAGGGGATATCATCTCAGGCAGATCCTTCTTCTGCCTGTTCAGGAGGAGTAGTGTTGGCAAGGATATATAATCGCAGGCAGATCCTTTTGCTGCTTGTTCGGGGGGAACCTAGCGAGAATGTGCATGCTCCACGGTTATTAAAAAGGTTCCACCGTAATCACCCAAACAAACCAGGACCAATGGGTGGATCAGCCATTAGGGGGGATTTGGGGGGGAGTGCTGTCATGGTGCAGGCACCCAAAACCCTGAAACTGGTGGGGCCATCCCGAACTTTGGCCCCCTTGTGGGCTTATCAGGCCCCAGCCAGGCTCACCTGGACTCATGAAGGTGCTAGTTACATGGTTCATTAACTTTGCTCAGAGAGGCTGAGCCATTCAGTTCAGGGTGTGGCCTGGAACTACTTTACCTGAGAGAAGGGATACGGAGAAGAGGAACATTTTCTTGGAACTACTTGCAAGGCTATTTAAACTGCACCCAACAATCTGAACACGCTTCGCGTTATTCTGCACTCCTGCAGCGTAACGCTCACCGTATCAGATGAGTTCTTGCTTCCTTCTGCCACGCCCGTCCAGAGTCTTCCATCCATCAGCACCTGCGAACAGAGAATAACAGGAGTTATTTAAGCATCGAAGGCCTTACCTGCAGTACATCCAGATCTCATCTCCTGCTTTCCCACGGACCGCCGCATCTGCAGAACAAAACGAAAAGCACCCTCTCGGGTAGCTACTCATCAGATCGGCCCGCTCCAGGTACTTCATCGGACAGTTCTTCACTCAGCAGCGCGCCGCAGCTCGACACCGCCACATGGATCTTCTATTCTTCTTCCTGGACTCACGCCGTACCTGCTGAACAGAAAAGGACAAACAGCTTAGTCGCATGTAGCAAAGGAAAGCTACAGAGGTGAACATTTGCGTGCCCAGCACAGCGCTATACTTACCGGCAGGAATCCTGAGCATCATTGTCAGGAGGTTCATCCATCATCCAAAGGTCGCTTAACGCTGCACCTGTAAGGCAATAATGGACATTAGTTATCTTGAACAGAAAGACTTAAAGGCAGTCATTCCATGCAGTTATTGGAATAGAGACTTACCCGCTTACTCCCGGGCCTTCTACTTCAGCAACTTCCTTCGGATCAGTGACGTAACTCGGTCCAGGAAAGACTGTGAACCGCGCCCCTGCCAGATTGTGCAGGACGGAGAGCTCACCCTTTCAAAAACAGAGGTGAGCCAGAAGAAGTGAAGGATAGACCGGAAGGAGGTGAAACCACTGACCAGCTCCCTTTGGAAGCTAATATCTTGTTTCGACTTGCAGGCTAACATCTCCTGAAGCAAGGACTAAGGGGAGACGCAAGCTAGCATCACCAGCCAAGCAGAGCAGCATCAGGACAGACAACACCCTACGCACACGAGCACGCCCCCGTGGAGACCAGGTGAGCGTGACAGTAGTGTTGGCAAGGGTATATAATCGCAGGCAGATACCTTTGCTGCCTGTTCAGGTGGGGTTGTGTTTACAGTGGATATAATCGCAGGTAGATCCCTTGGCTGCTTGTTCAGCAGGAGTGGTATAATCGCAGGCAGATCCCTTTGCGGTCTGTTCAGGAGGGGTGGCGTTGGCAAGGGGATATAATGGCAGGCTGATCCATTTGCTGCCTGTTCAGCAGGGGTAGTGTTGGCAAGGGGACATAATCACAGGCAGATCCCATTGCTGCCTGTTCTGGAGGGATGGTGTTGTTAAGGGGATATAACTGCAGCAGAACCCTTTGCTGCCTGTTCAGGTGGGGTGGTGTTGGCAAGGGGATATAATCACAGGCAGATCCCTCTGCTGACAGTTCAGCAGGGGTGGTGTTGGCAGGGGAATTTAATCGCAGGCATATCACTGTGCTGCCTAATTCGGAGGGGTGTTGTTGGCATCGGGATATAATTCCAGGCTGATCCATTTGCTGCCTGTTCAGCAGGGGTAGTGTTGGCAAGGGGACATAATCACAGGCAGATCCCATTGCTGCCTGTTCTAGAGGGATGGTGTTGGCAAGGGGATATACTTGCAGGCAGATCCCTTTGCTGCCAGTTCACCAGGGGTGGTGTTGGCAAGGGGATATAATCGCAGGCAGATGCCTTTGCTGCCTGTTCTGCAGGGGTGGTGTTGGCAAGGGGATATAATCGCAGGCAGATGCCTTTGCTGCCCGTTCACCAGGGGTGGTGTTGGCAAGGGGATATAATCGCAGGCAGATGCCTTTGCTGCCTGTTCAGGCAGGGTGGTGTTGGCAGGGGGATATAATCGCAAGCACATCCCATTGCTGCCTGTTCAGGAGGGTTAGTGTTCGAAAGACGATGTAATCACAGGCAGATCGCTTTGCTGCCTAATTAGAAGGGGTGGTGTTGCCATCGGGATATAATCACAGGCTGATCCCTGTGCTGCCTGTTCAGGAGGGGTGTTGTTGGCATCGGGCTATAATCACAGGCTGGTCCTTTTGCTGCCTGTTCACCAGGGGTGGTGTTGGCATCAGGATATAATCACAGGCTGATCCATTTGCTGCCTGTTCAGAAGGGGTGTTGTTGGCAGGGGGGTATAATTGCAGGCAGAGCCCTTTGCTGCCTGTTTAGGAGGGGATATGTTGGCAAGGGGATATAATCGCAGGCAGAGGCCTTTGCTGCCTGTTCAGGCAGGGTGGTGTTGGCAGGGGGATATAATCGCAGGCACATCCCATTGCTGCCTGTTCAGGAGGGGTAGTGTTCGAAAGATGATGTAATCACAGGCAGAACCCTTTTCTGCCTGTTAGGAGGGATGGTGTTGGCAGGGGGATATAATCGCATGCAGATCCCTTTGCTGCCTGTTCAGGAGTAGTAGTGTTGGCAAGGGGATATAGTTGTAGGCAGATCCCTTTGGTGCCTGTTCAGGAGCAGTAGTGTTGGCAAAGTGATATGTTGTCAACGGGATTAAATAGCAGGCAGATCCCTTTGCTGCCTGTTCCGGTGGGGTCGTGTTCACAGGGGATATAATCACAGGTAGATCCCTTCGCTACTTGTTCAGCAGGGGTTGCTTGGCATCGGGATACAATCACAGGCGGATCCATTTGAAGCCTTTGTAGGAGGGGTGGTGTTGGCATCGGGATATAATCACAGACTGGTCACTTTGCGGCCTGTTTAGGCAGAGTAGTGTTGGTAAGGGGATATAATCGCAGGCAGATCCCGTTGCTGCCTGTTCTGGAGGGGTGGTTTTGGCAACAGGATATAATCGCAGGAAGAACCCTTTGCTGCCTGTTCTGGAGGGATGGTGTTGGAAAGGGGATATAACTGCAGGCAGATCCCGTTGCTGCCTGTTCAGGAGGGGTGGTGTTGGCAGGGGAATACAATCACAGGCAGATCCCTTTGCTGCCTAATTAGGAGGGGTGTTGTTGGCATCGGGACATAATCGCAGGCAGATCCCTTTGCTGCCTGTTCTGGAGGGATGGTCTTGGCAAGGGGATATAATTGCAGGCAGATCCCATTGCTGCCTGTTCAGGAGAGGTGTTGTTGGTAAGGGGATATAATCACAGGCAGATCCCTTTGCTGCCTGTTCACCAGTGTGGTGTTGGCAGGGGATAAAATCGCAGGCAGATCCCTTTGTTGCCTGATCAGTAGGGCTGGTGTTGGCATTGGCATATAATCACAGGCTGATCCCTGTGCTACCTGTTCAGGAGGGGTGATGTTGGCATTGGGATATAATCATAGGCGGATCCATTTGCTGACAGTTCAGCAGGGGTGGTGTTGGCGTCAGGATATAATCACAGGCTGATCCCTGTGCTGCCTGTTCAAGAGGGATGGTCTTGGCATGAGGATATAATCACAGGCTGATCCCTTTGCCGCCTGTTCAGGAGGGGTGGTGTTGGCCTCGGGATATAATCACAGGCTGATCCTTGTGCTCCTTGTTCAGGAGGGGTGTTGTTGGCATCGGGCTAACATCACATGCTGGTCCCGTTGCTGCCTGTTCAGGAGGGGTGGTATTGGCATCGGGATATAATCACAGGCTGATCCCGTTGCCGCCTGTTCAGGAGGGGTGGTGTTGGCATCGGGATATAATCACTGGCTGATCCCTTTGCCGCCTGTTCAGGAGGGGTGGTGTTGGCATCGGGATATAATCACAGGCTGATCCCTGTGTTGCCTGTTCAGGAGGGGTGTTGTTGGCATTGGGCTATCATCACAGGCTGATCCATTTGCTGCCTGTTCAGGAGGGGTAGTCTTGGCATTGGGATATAATCACAGGCAGATCCCTTTGCTGCCTGTTCTGGAGGGATGGTGTAGGCAAGGGGATATAATCACAAGCAGATCCCTTTGCTGCCTGTTCAGGCAGGATGGTGTTGGCAGGGGGATATAATCGCAGACACATCCCATTTCTGCCTATTCAGGGTAGTGTTCGAAAGATGATATAATTGCAGGCAGATCCCTTTGATGCCTGTTCAGGAGGTGTAGTGTTGGCGTCGGGCTATCATCACAGGCTGATCCATTTGCTGCCTGTTCAGGAGGGGTGGTGTTGGCAGGGGGGTATAATTGCAGGCAGATCCCTTTGCTGCCTGTTCAGGAGGAGTAGTGTTTGCAAGGTGATATGTTGTCAAGGGGATATAATCACAGGCAGATCCCTTTGCGGCCTGTTCAGCAGGGGTAGTGTTGGCAATGGACATAATCGCAGGCAGATCCCTTTGCTGCCTGTTCAGCAGGGGTAGTGTTTGCAGGGGAATATAATGGCAGGCAGATCTCTTTGCTGCCTGTTAGGATGAGTAGTGTTGGCAAGGTGATATGTTGTCAAGGAGATATAAACGCAGGCAGATCCCTTTGCTGCCTAGTTAGGAGGGATCGTGTCTCAAGGGGATATAATCACAGGTATATCCATTTGCTGCCTGATCAGGAGGTGTGGTGTTGGCAATGGGATATAATCGCAGGCTGATCCCTTTGCTGCCTATTCTGGAGGGGTCGTGTCTGCAGGGGATATAATCACAGGCTGATCCCTTTGCAGCCTGTTCAGGAGGGGTGGTCTTGGCATCAGGATATAATCACAGGCTGATCAATTTGCTGACAGTTCAGGAGGGGTGTTCTTGGCACCGGGGTATAATCACAGCTGATCCATTTGCTGCCTGTTCAGAAGGGATTATGTTGCAAGCGGATATAATCGCTGGCAGATACATGTGCTGCCTGTTCAGTAGGGGGTGGTGTTGGCAGGGGGATATAATTGCAGGCAGAAACCTTTACTGCCTGTTCAGGAGGGGATATGTTGGCAAGTGGATATAATCACAGGCAGATGCCTTTGCTGCCTGTTCAGGCAGGGTGGTGTTGGCAGGGGGATATAATTACAGGCACAACCCATTGCTGCCTGTTCAGGAGGGGTAGTGTTCAAAAGACAATATAATTGCATGCAGATCCCTTTTCTGCCTGTTCAGGAGGAGTAGTGTTGGCAAGGGGATATCATCTCAGGCAGATCCTTCATCTGCTTGTTAGGAGTGGTGGTGTTGGCAAGTGGATATAATGACAGGCAGATCCCTTTGCTGCCTGTTCAGGAGGAGTAGTGATGGCAAGGGTATATAATCGCAGGCAGATCCCTTTGCTGCTTGTTTGGGGGGAACCTAGCGAGAATATGCTTGCTCCAAGGTTATTAAAAAGGTTCCACCGTAATCACCCAAACAAACTAGGACCAATGGGTGGATCAGCCATTAGGGGGGGTTTGGGAAGGAGTGCTGTCATGGTGCAGGCACCCAAAACCCTGAAACTGGTGGGGCCATCCCGAACTTTGGCCCCAGCCAAGCTCACCTGGACTCGGCGCCAGGCTCATGGAGGTGCTAGTTACATGGTTCATTAACTTCGCTCAGAGAGGCTGAGCCATTCAGTTCAGGGTGTGGCCTGGAACTACTTTACCTGAGAGAAGGGATACGGAGAAGAGGAACATTTTCTTGGAACTACTTGCAAGGCTATTTAAACCGCACCCAACAATCTGAACACGCTTCGCGTTATTCTGCACTCCTGCAGCGTAACGCTCAGCGTATCAGATGATTTCTTGCTTCCTTCTGCCACGCCCGTCCAGAGTCTTCCATCCATCAGCACCTGCGAACAGAGAATAACAGGAGTTATTTAAGCATCGAAGGCCTTACCTGCAGTACATCCAGATCTCATCTCCTGCTTTCCCACGGACCGCCGCATCTACAGAACAGAACGAAAAGCACCCTCTCGGGTAGCTACTCATCAGATCGGCCCGCTCAAGCAACTTCATCGGACAGTTCTTCACTCAGCAGCGCGCCGCAGCTCGACACCGCCACACGGATCTTCTATTCTTCTTCCTGGACTCACGCCGTACCTGCTGAACAGAAAAGGACAAACAGGTTAGTCGCATGTAGCAAAGGAAAGCTACAGAGGCGAACATTTGCGTGCCCAGCACAGCGCTATACTTACCGGCAGGAATCCTGAGCATCATTGTCAGGAGGTTCATCCATCATCCAAAGGTCGCTTAACGCTGCACCTGTAAGGCAATAACGGACATTAGTTATCTTGAACAGAAAGACTTAAAGGCAGTCATTCCATGCAGTTATTGGAATAGAGACTTACCTGCTTACTCCCGGGCCTTCTACTTCAGCAACTTCCTTCGGATCAGTGACGTAACTCGGTCCAGGAAAGACTGTGAACCGCGCCCCTGCCAGATTGTGCAGGACGGAGAGCTCACCCATTCAAAAACAGAGGTGAGCCAGAAGAAGTGAAGGATAGACCGGAAGGAGGTGAAACCACTGACCAGCTCCCTTTGGAAGCTAATATCTTGTTTCGACTTGCAGGCTAAAATCTCCTGAAGCAAGGACTAAGGGGAGACGCAAGCTAGCATCACCAGCCAAGCGGAGCAGCATCAGGACAGACAACACGCTACGCACACGAGCACGCCCCCGTGGAGACCAGGTGAGCGTGACAGTAGTGTTGGCAAGGGTATATAATTGCAGGCAGATGCCTTTGCTGCCTGTTCAGGTGGGGTTGTGTTTACAGTGGATATAATCGCAGGTAGATCCCTTGGCTGCTTGTTCAGCAGGAGTGGTTTTGGCAGAGTGATATAATCGCAGGCAGATAGATCCCTTTGCGGTCTGTTCAGGAGGGGTGGTGCTGGCAAGGGGATATAATGGCAGGCTGATCCATTTGCTGCCTGTTCAGCAGGGGTAGTGTTGGCAAGGGGACATAATCACAGAAAGATCCCATTGCTGCCTGTTCTGGAGGGATGGTGTTGTTAAGGGGATATAACTGCAGGCAGAACCCTTTGCTGCCTGTTCAGGCGGGGTGGTGTTGGCAAGGGGATATAATCACAGGCAGATCCCTCTGCTGACGGTTCAGCAGGGGTGGTGTTGGCAGGGGAATATAATCGCAGGCAGATCACTGTGCTGCCTAATTGGGAGGGGTGTTGTTGGCATCGGGATATAATCACAGGCTGATCACGTGGGTGCCTGTTCAGAATGGGTGGTGTTGGCATCGGGACATAATCGCAGGCAAATGCCTTTGCTGCCTGTTCTAGAGGGATGGTGTTGGCAAGGGGATATACTTGCAGGCAGATCCCTTTGCTGCCTGTTCAGGAGAGGTGGTGTTGGCAAGGGGATATATTCACAGGCAGATCCCTTTGCTGCCTGTTCACCAGGGGTGGTGTTGGCAAGGGGATATAATCGCAGGCAGATGCCGTTGCTGCCTGTTCAGGCAGGGTGGTGTTGGCAAGGGGATATAATCGCAAGCACATCCCATTGCTGCCTGTTCAGGAGGGTTAGTGTTCGAAAGACGATGTAATCACAGGCAGATCGCTTTGCGGCCTAATTAGAAGGGGTGATGTTGGCATCGGGATATTATCACGCGCTGATCCCGTTGGTGCCTGTTCACCGGGGGTGGTGTTGGCAGGGGATAAAATCGCAGGCAGATCCCTTTGCTGCCTGATTAGGAGGGGTGGTGTTGCCATCGGGATATAATCACAGGCTGATCCCTGTGCTGCCTGTTCAGGAGGGGTGTTGTTGGCATCGGGCTATAATCACAGGCTGGTCCTTTTGCTGCCTGTTCAGGAGTGGTGGTATTGGCATCAGGATATAATCACAGGCTGATCAATTTCTTGACAGTTCAGGACGGGTGGCCTTGGCACCGGGGTATAATCACAGGCTGATCCATTTGCTGCCTGTTCACCAGGGGTGGTGTTGGAATCAGTATATAATCACAGGCTGATCCATTTGCTGCCTGTTCAGAAGGGGTGTTGTTGACAGGGGGGTATAATTGCAGGCAGAGCCCTTTGCTGCCTGTTTAGGAGGGGATATGTTGGCAAGGGGATATAATCGCAGGCAGAGGCCTTTGCTGCCTGTTCAGGCAGGGTGGTGTTGGCAGGGGGATATAATCGCAGGCACATCCCATTGCTGCCTGTTCAGGGGGGGTAGTGTTCGAAAGATGATATAATCACAGGCAGATCCCTTTTCTGCCTGTTAGGAGGAGTAGTGTTGGCAAGGGGATATAATCGCATGCAGATCCCTTTGCTGCCTGTTAAGGAGGAGTAGTGTTGGCAAGGGGATATAATCGCAGGCAGATCCTTCTGCTGATGGTTCAGGAGTAGTAGTGTTGGCAAGGGGATATAGTTGTAGGCAGATCCCTTTGGTGCCTGTTCAGGAGCAGTAGTGTTGGCAAAGTGATATGTTGTCAACGGGATAAAATTGCAGGCAGATCCCTTTGCTGCCTGTTCAGGTGGGGTCGTGTTCACAGGGGATATAATCACAGGTAGATCCCTTCGCTGCTTGTTAAGCAGGGGTTGCTTGGCATAGGGATACAATCACAGGCGGATCCATTTGAAGCCTTTGTAGGAGGGGTGGTGTTGGCATCGGGATATAATCATAGACTGGTCACTTTGCGGCCTGTTTAGGCAGAGTAGTGTTGGTAAGGGGATATAATGGCAGGCAGATCCCTTTGCTGCCTGATCAGGAGGTCTGGTGTTGGCAAGGGGATATAATCACAGGCAGATCCCGTTGCTGCCTGTTCTGGAGGGGTGGTTTTGGCAACAGGATATAATCGCAGGAAGAACCCTTTGCTGTCTGTTCTGGAGGGATGGTGTTGGCAAGGGGATATAACTGCAGGCAGATCCCGTTGCTGCCTGTTCAGGAGGGGTGGTGTTGGTAGGGGAATATAATCACAGGCAGATCCCTTTGCTGCCTAATTAGGAGGGGTGTTGTTGGCATCGGGATATAATCACAAGCTGATCCCGTTGGTGCCTGTTCAGGAGGGGTGGTGTTGGCATCGGGACATAATCGCAGGCAGATCTGATGGTCTTGGCAAGGGGATATAATTGCAGGCAGATCCCTTTGCTGCCTGTTCACCAGGGTGGTGTTGGCAGGGGATAAAATCGCAGGCAGATCCCTTTGTTTCCTGATGAGTAGGGCTGGTGTTGGATTTGGCATATAATCACAGGTTGGTCCCATTGCTGCCTGTTCAGGAGGGGTGGTGTTGGCATTGGGATATAATCATAGGCTGATCCATTTGCTGACAGTTCAGCAGGTGTGATATTGGCGTCAGGATATAATCACAGGCTTATCAATTTGCTGCCTGTACAGAAGGGATAATGTTGCAAGCGGATATAATCGCAGGCAGATACATTTGCTGCCTGTTCACCAGGGGTGGTGTTGGCTTGTGGGTATAATTGCAGGCAGACTCCTTTGCTGCCTGTTCTGGAGGAGATATGTTGGCTATGGGATATAATCGCAGGCAGATGCCTTTGCTGCCTGTTCAGGCAGGGTGGTGTTGGCAGGGGGATATAATCGCAGCACATCCCATTGCTGGCTGTTCAGGAGGGGTAGTGTTCGAAAGACGATATAATCACAGGCAGATCCCTTTGCTGCCTGTTCAGCAGGGGCGGTGTTGGCGAGGGGAATTAATTGAAGGAAGATAGATCACTTTGCTGCCTATTCAGGAGGGAAAGTGTTGGCAAGGGGAAAAAATCGCATGTAGATCCATTTGCTGCCTGTTCAGCAGGGGTGGTGTTGGCAAGGGGAAATAATCACAGGCAGAGCCCTTTGTTGTCTGATTTGGAGGGGTGTTGTTGGCATCGTGATATAATCACAGGCTGGTCCAGTTGCTGCCTGTTCTAGAGGGGTGGTGTCGGCATTGGTATATAATCGCAGGCAGATCCCTTTGCTGCCTGTTCAGGAGGAGTAGTGTTGGCAAGGGGATATGTTGTCAAGGGGATATAATCGCAGGCAGATCCCTTTGCTGCCTGTTCAGGAGGGATGGTGTTGGCAGGGGATGTAATCGCAGGCAGAACCCTCTCCTGCCTGTTCAGAGGGGTAGTGTTCTTTGCACGGGGAAATATCACAGGCTGATTCATTGGCTGCCTGTTCAGGAGTGGTGTTGACAAGGGGATATAGTCGCAGGGAGATCCCTTTGCTGCCTGTTCTGGAGAGATGGTGTTGGCAAGGGGATACAATCACAGGCAGATTCCTTTGCTGCCTGTTAGGAGGGGTGGCGTTGGCATCAGGATATAATCACAGGCTGATCCCTGTGCTGCCTGTTCAGGAGGGGTGTTGGCATCGGGCTATAATCACAGGCTGCTCCCGTTGCTGACTGTTCAGGAGGGATGGTCTTGGCATGGGGATATAATCACAGACTGATCCCTTTGCCGCCTGTTCATGAGGGGTGGTGTTGGCATCAGGATATAATCAAAGGCTGATCCCTGTGCTGCCTGTTCAGGAGGGGTGTTGTTGGCATCGGGCTAACATCACAGGCTGGTCCCGTTGCTGCCTGTTCAGGAGGGGTGGTCTTGGCATCGGGATATAATCACAGGCTGATCCTGTTGCCGCCTGTTCAGGAGGGGTGGCGTTGGCATCGGGATATAATCACAGGATGATCCCTGTGTTGCCTGTTCAAGAGAGGTGTTATTGGCATCAGACTATCATCACAGTCTGATCCATTGCTGCCTGTTCAGGAGGGGTAGTCTTGGCAATGGGATATAATCACAGGCAGATACATTTCCTGTCTGTTCAGCAAGGGTGGTGTTGGCAGGGGAGTATAATTGCAGGCAGATCCCTTTGCTGCCTGTTCAGGAGGGGTGGGGTTCGAAAGACAATATAATTGCAGGCAGATCCCTTTGCTGCCTGTACAGGAGGAGTAGTGTTGGCAAGGGGATATACTTTGCAGGCAGATCCCTTTGCTGCCTGTACAGGAGGAGTAGTGTTGACAAGGGGACATAATCGCAGGCAGATCCCTTTGCTGCCTGTTCAGCAGGGGTGGTGTTGGCAGGGGATAACATCACAAGCAGATACCTTTGTTGCCTGATTAGGAGGGGTGGCGTTGGCATCAGGATATAATCACAGGCTGATCCCTGTGCTGCCTGTTCAGGAGGGGTGTTGGCATCGGGCTATAATCACAGGCTGGTCCCGTTGCTGCCTGTTCAGGAGGGATGGTCTTGGCATTAGGATATAATCACAGGCTGATCGCTTTGCCGCCTGTTCAGGAGTGGTGGTGTTGGCATTGGGATATAGACACAGGCTGATCCCTGTGCTGCCTGTTCAGGAGGGGTGTTGTTGGCATTGGGCTAACATCACAGGCTGGTCCCGTTGCTGCCTGTTCAGGAGGGGTGGTGTTGGCATCGGGATATAATCACAGGCTGATCCTGTTGCCGACTGTTCAGGAGGGGTGGTGTTGGCATCGGGATATAATCACAGGCTGATCCCTGTCTTGCCTGTTCAGGAGGGGTGTTGTTGGCATCGGGCTATCATCACAGGCTGATCCATTTGCCGCCTGTTCAGGAGGGGTGGTGTTGGCAGGGGGGTATAATTGCAGGCAGATCCCTTTGCTGCCTGTTCAGGAGGGGTAGGGTTCGAAAGACGATATAATTGCAGGCAGATCCCTTTGCTGTCTGTTCAGGAGGAGTAGTGTTGGCAAGGGGATATAGTTTGCAGGCAGACCCCTTTGCTGCCTGTTCGGGAGGAGTAGTGTTGACAAGGGGACATAATCGCAGGCAGATCCCTTTGCTGCCTGTTCCGCAGAGGTGGTGTTGGCAGGGGATAACATCACAGGCAGATCCCTTTGTTGCCTGATTAGGAGGGGTGGCGTTGGCATCAGGATATAATCACAGGCTGATCCATGTGCTGCCTGTTGAGGAGGGGTGTTGGCATCGGGCTATAATCACAGGCTGGTCCCGTTACTGCCTGTTCAAGAGGGATGGTCTTGGCATGAGGATATAATCACAGCCTGATCCCTTTGCCGCCTGTTCAGGAGGGGTGGTGTTGGCCTCGGGATATAATCACAGGCTGATCCTTGTGCTGCTTGTTCAGGAGGGGTGTTGTTGGCATCGGGCTAACATCACAGGCTGGTCCCATTGCTGCCTGTTCAGGAGGGGTGGTGTTGGCATCGGGATGTAATCACAGGCTGATCCCGTTGCCGCCTGTTCAGGAGGGTTGGTGTTGGCCTCGGGATATAATCACAGGCTGATCCCTGTGTTGCCTGTTCAGGAGGGGTGTTGGCATCGGGCTAACATCACAGGCTGGTCCCGTTGCTGCCTGTTCAGGAGGGGTGGTGTTGGCATCGGGATATAATCACAGGCTGATCCCGTTGCCGCCTGTTCAGGAGGGGTGGTGTTGGCATCGGGATATAATCACAGGCTGATCCCTGTGTTGCCTGTTCAGGAGGGGTGTTGTTGGCATCGGGCTATCATCACAGGCTGATCCATTTGCTGCCAGTTCAGGAGGGGTAGTCTTGGCACTGGGATATAATCACAGGCAGATACATTTGCTGCCTGTTCAGCAGGGGTGGTGTTGGCAGGGGGGTATAATTGCAGGCAGATCCCTTTGGTGCCTGTTCAGGAGGGGGAGTGATCGAAAGACGATATAATTGCAGGCAGATCCCTTTGCTGCCTGTTCAGGAGGACTAGTTTTGTCAAGGGGATATAATCACAGGCAGATCCCTTTGCAGCCTGTTCAGCAGGGGTAGTGTTGGCAATGGACATAATCGCAGGCAGATCCCTTTGCTGCCTTTTCTGGAGAGATGGTGTAGACAATGGGATATAATCGCAAGCAGATCCCTTTGCTGCCTGTTCAGGCAGGATGGTGTTGGCAGGGGGATATAATCGCAGGCACATCCCATTTCTGCCTATTCAGGGTAGTGTTCGAAAGATGATATAATTGCAGGCAGATCCCTTTGATGCCTGTTCAGGAGGTGTAGTGTTGGCGTCGGGCTATCATCACAGGCTGATCCATTTGCTGCCTGTTCAGGAGGGGTAGTCTTGGCACTGGGAAATAATCACAGGCAGATACATTTGCTGCCTGTTCAGCAGGGGTGGTGTTGGCAGGGGGGTATAATTGCAGGCAGATCCCTTTGCTGCCTGTTCAGGAAGAGTAGTGTTTGCAAAGTGATATGTTGTCAAGGGGATATAATCACAGGCAGATCCCTTTGCTGCCTGTTCAGCAGGGGTAGTGTTGGCAAGGGACATAATCGCAGGGAGATCCCTTTGCTGCCTGTTCTGCAGGGGTGGTGTTGGCAACAGGATATAATCGCAGGCAGATCCCTTTGCTGTGTTCAGGAGGGGTGGTGTTTGCAGGGGAATATAATGGCACGCAGATCTCTTTGCTGCCTGTTAGGATGAGTAGTGTTGGCAAGGTGATATGTTGTCAAGGAGATATAAACGCAGGCAGATCCCTTTGCTGCCTGTTCAGGAGGAGGAGTGTTGGCAAGTTGATATGTTGTCAAGGGGATATAATTGCAGGCAGATCCCTTTGCTGCCTGGTTAGGAGGGATCGTGTCTCAAGGGGATATAATCACAGCTAGATCCATTTGCTGCCTGATCAGGAGGTGTGGTGTTGGCAATGGGATATAATCGCAGGCTGATCCCTTTGCTTCCTATTCTGGAGGGGTCGTGTCTGCAGGTGATATAATCACAAGCAGATCCCTGTGTTGCCTAATTAGTAGGGGTGGTGTTGGCATCGAGATATAATCACAGGCTGATCCCTTTGCTGCCTGGTCAGGAGGGGTGGTGTTGGCATCAGGATATAATCACAGGCTGATCCCTTTGCCGCCTGTTCAGGAGAAGTGATGTTGGCATCGGGATATAATCACAGGCTGATCCATTTGCTGCCTGTTCAGGAGGGGTGGTCTTGGCATTGGGATATAATCACAGCTGATCCATTTGCTGCCTGTTCAGAAGGGATTATGTTGCAAGCGGATATAATCGCAGGCAGATACATGTGCTGCCTGTTCAGCAATGGGTGGTGTTGGCAGGGGGATATAATTGCAGGCAGAACCCTTTGCTGCCTGTTCAGGAGGGGATATGTTGGCAAGGGGATATAATCGCAGGCAGATGCCTTTGCTGCCTGTTCAGGCAGGGTGGTGTTGGCAGGGGGATATAATTACAGGCACAACCCATTGCTGCCTGTTCAGGAGGGGTAGTGTTCAAAAGACAATATAATTGCATGCAGATCCCTTTTCTGCCTGTTCAGGAGGAGTAGTGTTGGCAAGGGGATATCATCTCAGGCAGATCCTTCTTCTGCCTGTTCAGGAGGAGTAGTGTTGGCAAGGATATATAATCGCAGGCAGATCCTTTTGCTGCTTGTTCGGGGGGAACCTAGCGAGAATGTGCATGCTCCACGGTTATTAAAAAGGTTCCACCGTAATCACCCAAACAAACCAGGACCAATGGGTGGATCAGCCATTAGGGGGGATTTGGGGGGGAGTGCTGTCATGGTGCAGGCACCCAAAACCCTGAAACTGGTGGGGCCATCCCGAACTTTGGCCCCCTTGTGGGCTTATCAGGCCCCAGCCAGGCTCACCTGGACTCATGAAGGTGCTAGTTACATGGTTCATTAACTTTGCTCAGAGAGGCTGAGCCATTCAGTTCAGGGTGTGGCCTGGAACTACTTTACCTGAGAGAAGGGATACGGAGAAGAGGAACATTTTCTTGGAACTACTTGCAAGGCTATTTAAACTGCACCCAACAATCTGAACACGCTTCGCGTTATTCTGCACTCCTGCAGCGTAACGCTCACCGTATCAGATGAGTTCTTGCTTCCTTCTGCCACGCCCGTCCAGAGTCTTCCATCCATCAGCACCTGCGAACAGAGAATAACAGGAGTTATTTAAGCATCGAAGGCCTTACCTGCAGTACATCCAGATCTCATCTCCTGCTTTCCCACGGACCGCCGCATCTGCAGAACAAAACGAAAAGCACCCTCTCGGGTAGCTACTCATCAGATCGGCCCGCTCCAGGTACTTCATCGGACAGTTCTTCACTCAGCAGCGCGCCGCAGCTCGACACCGCCACATGGATCTTCTATTCTTCTTCCTGGACTCACGCCGTACCTGCTGAACAGAAAAGGACAAACAGCTTAGTCGCATGTAGCAAAGGAAAGCTACAGAGGTGAACATTTGCGTGCCCAGCACAGCGCTATACTTACCGGCAGGAATCCTGAGCATCATTGTCAGTAGGTTCATCCATCATCCAAAGGTCGCTTAACGCTGCACCTGTAAGGCAATAATGGACATTAGTTATCTTGAACAGAAAGACTTAAAGGCAGTCATTCCATGCAGTTATTGGAATAGAGACTTACCCGCTTACTCCCGGGCCTTCTACTTCAGCAACTTCCTTCGGATCAGTGACGTAACTCGGTCCAGGAAAGACTGTGAACCGCGCCCCTGCCAGATTGTGCAGGACGGAGAGCTCACCCTTTCAAAAACAGAGGTGAGCCAGAAGAAGTGAAGGATAGACCGGAAGGAGGTGAAACCACTGACCAGCTCCCTTTGGAAGCTAATATCTTGTTTCGACTTGCAGGCTAACATCTCCTGAAGCAAGGACTAAGGGGAGACGCAAGCTAGCATCACCAGCCAAGCAGAGCAGCATCAGGACAGACAACACCCTACGCACACGAGCACGCCCCCGTGGAGACCAGGTGAGCGTGACAGTAGTGTTGGCAAGGGTATATAATCGCAGGCAGATACCTTTGCTGCCTGTTCAGGTGGGGTTGTGTTTACAGTGGATATAATCGCAGGTAGATCCCTTGGCTGCTTGTTCAGCAGGAGTGGTATAATCGCAGGCAGATCCCTTTGCGGTCTGTTCAGGAGGGGTGGCGTTGGCAAGGGGATATAATGGCAGGCTGATCCATTTGCTGCCTGTTCAGCAGGGGTAGTGTTGGCAAGGGGACATAATCACAGGCAGATCCCATTGCTGCCTGTTCTGGAGGGATGGTGTTGTTAAGGGGATATAACTGCAGCAGAACCCTTTGCTGCCTGTTCAGGTGGGGTGGTGTTGGCAAGGGGATATAATCACAGGCAGATCCCTCTGCTGACAGTTCAGCAGGGGTGGTGTTGGCAGGGGAATTTAATCGCAGGCATATCACTGTGCTGCCTAATTCGGAGGGGTGTTGTTGGCATCGGGATATAATTCCAGGCTGATCCATTTGCTGCCTGTTCAGCAGGGGTAGTGTTGGCAAGGGGACATAATCACAGGCAGATCCCATTGCTGCCTGTTCTAGAGGGATGGTGTTGGCAAGGGGATATACTTGCAGGCAGATCCCTTTGCTGCCAGTTCACCAGGGGTGGTGTTGGCAAGGGGATATAATCGCAGGCAGATGCCTTTGCTGCCTGTTCTGCAGGGGTGGTGTTGGCAAGGGGATATAATCGCAGGCAGATGCCTTTGCTGCCCGTTCACCAGGGGTGGTGTTGGCAAGGGGATATAATCGCAGGCAGATGCCTTTGCTGCCTGTTCAGGCAGGGTGGTGTTGGCAGGGGGATATAATCGCAAGCACATCCCATTGCTGCCTGTTCAGGAGGGTTAGTGTTCGAAAGACGATGTAATCACAGGCAGATCCCTGTGCTGCCTGTTCAGGAGGGGTGTTGTTGGCATCGGGCTATAATCACAGGCTGGTCCTTTTGCTGCCTGTTCACCAGGGGTGGTGTTGGCATCAGGATATAATCACAGGCTGATCCATTTGCTGCCTGTTCAGAAGGGGTGTTGTTGGCAGGGGGGTATAATTGCAGGCAGAGCCCTTTGCTGCCTGTTTAGGAGGGGATATGTTGGCAAGGGGATATAATCGCAGGCAGAGGCCTTTGCTGCCTGTTCAGGCAGGGTGGTGTTGGCAGGGGGATATAATCGCAGGCACATCCCATTGCTGCCTGTTCAGGAGGGGTAGTGTTCGAAAGATGATGTAATCACAGGCAGAACCCTTTTCTGCCTGTTAGGAGGGATGGTGTTGGCAGGGGGATATAATCGCATGCAGATCCCTTTGCTGCCTGTTCAGGAGTAGTAGTGTTGGCAAGGGGATATAGTTGTAGGCAGATCCCTTTGGTGCCTGTTCAGGAGCAGTAGTGTTGGCAAAGTGATATGTTGTCAACGGGATTAAATAGCAGGCAGATCCCTTTGCTGCCTGTTCCGGTGGGGTCGTGTTCACAGGGGATATAATCACAGGTAGATCCCTTCGCTACTTGTTCAGCAGGGGTTGCTTGGCATCGGGATACAATCACAGGCGGATCCATTTGAAGCCTTTGTAGGAGGGGTGGTGTTGGCATCGGGATATAATCACAGACTGGTCACTTTGCGGCCTGTTTAGGCAGAGTAGTGTTGGTAAGGGGATATAATCGCAGGCAGATCCCGTTGCTGCCTGTTCTGGAGGGGTGGTTTTGGCAACAGGATATAATCGCAGGAAGAACCCTTTGCTGTCTGTTCTGGAGGGATGGTGTTGGAAAGGGGATATAACTGCAGGCAGATCCCGTTGCTGCCTGTTCAGGAGGGGTGGTGTTGGCAGGGGAATACAATCACAGGCAGATCCCTTTGCTGCCTAATTAGGAGGGGTGTTGTTGGCATCGGGACATAATCGCAGGCAGATCCCTTTGCTGCCTGTTCTGGAGGGATGGTCTTGGCAAGGGGATATAATTGCAGGCAGATCCCATTGCTGCCTGTTCAGGAGAGGTGTTGTTGGTAAGGGGATATAATCACAGGCAGATCCCTTTGCTGCCTGTTCACCAGTGTGGTGTTGGCAGGGGATAAAATCGCAGGCAGATCCCTTTGTTGCCTGATCAGTAGGGCTGGTGTTGGCATTGGCATATAATCACAGGCTGATCCCTGTGCTACCTGTTCAGGAGGGGTGATGTTGGCATTGGGATATAATCATAGGCGGATCCATTTGCTGACAGTTCAGCAGGGGTGGTGTTGGCGTCAGGATATAATCACAGGCTTATCAATTTGCTGCCTGTACAGAAGGGATAATGTTGCAAGCGGATATAATCGCAGGCAGATACATTTGCTGCCTGTTCACCAGGGGTGGTGTTTGCTTGTGGGTATAATTGCAGGCAGACTCCTTTGCTGCCTGTTCTGGAGGAGATATGTTGGTATGGGATATAATCGCAGGCAGATGCCTTTGCTGCCTGTTCAGGCAGGGTGGTGTTGGCAGGGGGATATAATCGCAGCACATCCCATTTCTGGCTGTTCAGGAGGGGTAGTGTTCGAAAGATGATATAATCACAGGCAGATCCCTTTGCTGCCTGTTCAGCAGGGGCGGTGTTGGCAAGGGGAATCAATTGAAGGCAGATAGATCACTTTGCTGCCTGTTCAGGAGGGATGGTGTTGGCAGGGGATATAATCACAGGCAGATCCCTTTGCTGCCTGTTCAGGAGGGATGGTGTTGGCAGGGGATATAATCACAGGCAGATCCCTTTGCTGCCTGTTCAGGAGGGATGGTGTTGGCAGGGGATATAATCGCAGGCAGATCCTTTTGCTGCCTGTTCAGGGGTGGTGGTGTTCGTAAGGGAAAATAATCGCAGGCAAATCCCTTTGCTGCCCGTTCAGCAGGGGTGGTGTTGGCAGGGGATGTAATCGCAGGCAGATCCCTTTGCTGCCTGTTCAGGAGGGGTAGTGTTCTTTGCACAGGGAAATATCACAGGCTGATTCATTGGCTGCCTGTTCAGGAGTGGTGTTGCAAAGGGGATATAATCGCAGGGAGATCCCTTTGCTGCCTGTTCGGTGGGGGGGGGGGGGTGTTGGCAGGGGGATATAATCGCAGGCAGATCCCTTTGCTGCCTGTTCAGGAGGGATGGTGTTGGCAGAGGAATACAGGGAGGCAGAACATGAGCAGAGCTCAGGCGGCATGGGAGGTCTGGTGTAGGAAAGATCCTATCCAGCATTTTGGATACCACCCACATTCGTAGTTCAGTCCTACCTCAGCGCCACTGAGTGCAGTGTAATCTGGCAATTGATGCAAAAGAGGGCACCAACTCCTCCAGGCAGATGTCCCCTTTTGCGTTACAGTTTACAGCCAATAAACCATGGCTTGGATTTAGCTATAAATGGAGTGGGAGCCTCCCATTGTTATTGTATGCCTTTATTCATTTTGTGGTATTTATTTAGTGAGGGTTCTGGGGTGTTTTACCCAGAAATAATTAAAAAATAAAACAAGAGCCAACAGGAAAAACCTGGATCAAGTCCCATGCATTAGTGGGAACTGACCGTTGGATGATGGGAAAACCAGGGACAGGGCAAACATGTGGCGGGGGAGTGCCTACATGCAGGTGTGGTGATACGTGCAGGGTAGGTAGCGAGCAGGAGTCAGTAGTCAGAGCTCCTTTCTCATTGGGTGGTGGAGTTTAGATCTGATTTGATGGAGTGTATAGTGATTGTGTATTTAACATGGGGAAAGGGACTCCTAGTGGTGCAGGCAAGAACAGAATAGGCGTGGAAGCTAGAGGTGTCACAGGGTACTTGGGTGATGGCGAGATAGTGGAGAATACTGAAGTGGAGGATGTTTGTGTTGTGAGTAATTACTGTGTTCTATAGCACACTATTACTTGTATCCTGGTACTTACCACACTTAAGCTGCATAGCATCTGGTCCACATCTTTGGAGAGCATAGCCTGCCCTTGCCCTCGCTACCAACTTAGAGTGGAAGGAGGCTCGCTTTCTACTCCATCTGTTTAATCATTTTGGCTAAAACCCCATGACAGGCGTTGTGGTGCAGGTGTGAGCACAGTGCAAAGCAGCATTGGCTCCCCCTTCTGCACATAACTCGGTTTGGTCACAGAGATGCTTCATCTTCATACATTGCTCCCAACGAAGAGTGTTCCTGCCCCTTCATGCATTGCTACCACTGAGGAGCAGTACTCCCCCTTCACACATTGCTTCTGATGAAGAGCAGTACTCCCCCTTCCCCAATTGCTTCTGATGAAGAGCCGTACTGCCCCTTCACACATTGCTTCTGATGAATAGCAGTACTCCCCCTTCACACATTGCTTCTGATGAAGAGCACTACTCCCCCTTCACACATTGCTTCTGATGAGGAGCAATACTCCCCCTTCACACATTGCTTCTGATGAAGAGCAGTACTGCCCCTTCACACATTGCTTCTGATGACGAGCAGTACTGGCCCATCACACATTGCTTCTGATAAATATCAGTACTCCCCCTTCACACATTGCTTCTGATGAAGAGCAGTACTCCCCCTTCACACATTGCTTCTGATGAATAGCAGTACTCCCCCTTCACCAATTGCTTCTGATGAAGAGCAGTACTGGCCATTCACACATTGCTTCTGATAGATAGCAGTACTCCCCCTTCACACATTGCTTCTGATGAATAGCAGTACTCCCCCTTCACACATTGCTTCTGATGAAGAGCAGTACTGGTCCTTCAAACATTGCTTCTGATGAATAGTAGTACTCCCCCTTCACACATTGTTTCTGATGAATAGCAGTACTCCCCCTTCACGCGTTGCTTCTGATGAAGAGCAGTACTGGCCCTTCACACAATGCTTCTGATGAATAGCAGTACTCCCCCTTCACACATTGCTTCTGATGAACAGCAGTACTCACCCTTCACGCATTGCTTCTGATGAAGAGCAGTACTGGCCCTTTACACAATGTTTCTGATGTAGAGCCGTACTGTCCCTTCTTACATTGCTTCTGATGAACAGCAGTGCTCCCCCTTCATGCATTGCTTCTGATGAAGAGCAGTACTGGCCCTTCACACAATGTTTCTGATGTAGAGCCGTACTGTCCCTTCACGCATTGCTTCTGATGAAGAGCAGTACTGGCCCTTCACACAATGTTTCTGATGTAGAGCCGTACTGTCCCTTCACACATTGCTTCTGATGAAAAGCCGTACTCCCCCTTAACACCTTGCTTCTGACGAAGAGCCGTACCCCCCTTCACACATTGCTTCTGATGAATAACAGTACTTTCCCCTTCACCAATTGCTTCTGATGAATAGCAGTACACCCCCTTCACGCATTGCTTCTGATGAAGAGCCGTACTCCCCCTTCACACATTGCTTCTGATGAAGAGTAGTACTGGACCTTCACACATTGCTTTTGATGAGGAGCAGTACTCCCCCTTCACCCGTTGCTTCTGATGCATAGCAGTACTCCCCGTTCACACATTGCTTCTGATGAAGAGCAGTACTCCCCCTTCACACATTGCTTCTGATGAATAGCAGTACTCCCCCTTCACCAATTGCTTCTGATGAAGAGCAGTACTGTCCCTTCACACATTGCTTCTGATGAAAAGCAGTACTCCCCCTTCACACATTGCTTCTGATGAATAGCAGTACTCCCCCTTCACACATTGCTTCTGATGAAGAGCAGTACTGGCCCTTCACACATTGCTTCTGATGAATAGCAGTACTCCCCCTTCACACATTGCTTCTGATGAATAGTAGTACTCCGTCTTCACCCGTTGCTTCTGATGAAGAGCAGTACTGGCCCTTCACACATTGCTTCTGATGAATAGCAGTACTCCCCCTTCACACATTGCTTCTGATGAACAGCAGTACTGTCCCTTCACGCATTGCTTCTGATGAAGAGCAGTACTGGCCCTTCACACATTGCTTCTAATGAAGAAAAATACTGTCCCTTCACACATTGCTTCTGATGAAGAGCAGTACTGGCCCTTCACACATTGCTTCTGATGAAAAGCCGTACTCCCCCTTCACACCTTGCTTCTGACAAAGAGCCGTACCCCCCTTCAAACATTGCTTCTGATGAATAGCAGTACTCCCCCTTCACCAATTGCTTCTGATGAATAGCAGTACTCCCCCTTCACGCATTGCTTCTGATGAAGAGCCGTACTCCCCCTTCACACATTGCTTCTGATGAAGAGTAGTACTGGACCTTCACACATTGCTTCTGATGAGGAGCAGTACTCCCCCGTCACCCGTTGCTTCTGATGAATAGCAGTACTCCCCGTTCACACATTGCTTCTGATGGAGAACAGTACTGTCCCTTCACGCATTGCTTCTGATGAAGAGCCGTACTGGCCCCTTCACACATTGCTTACGATGAAGAGCACTACTGCCCCTTCACACATTTCTTCTGATGAAGAGCAGTACTGTCCCTTCACGTATTGCTTCTGATGAGTAGCCATACTGTCCCTTCACACGTTGCTTCGGATGGAGAGCAGTACTGTCCCTTCACACGTTGCTTCTGATGGAGAGCAGTACTGTGCCTTCATGCATAGCCTCTGGGGAAGAGCAGTACTGCCCCTTCACACATTGCTTCTGATGAAGAGCAGTACTGTCCCTTTACACATTGCTTCTGATGAGGAGCAGTACTGTCCCTTCACGCATTGCTTCTGATGAAGAGCAGTACTATCCCTTCACACATTGCTTCTAATGAAGAGCAGTACTGTCCCTTCACACATTGCTTCTGATGAAGAGCAGTACTGGCCCTTTCACACGTTGCTTCTGATGAGGAGCAGTACTGCCCCTTCACACATTGCTTATGATGAAGAGCAGTACTGCCCCTTCACACATTGCTTCCACTGAAGAGCCATACTGCCCCTTCACGCACTGCTTACGATGAAGAGCAGTACTGCCCCTTCACACATTCCTTACTATGAAGAGCAGTACTGCCCCTTCACACATTGCTTACGATGAAGAGCAGTACAACCCCTTCACACATTGCTTACGATGAAGAGCAGTACTGCCCCTTCACACATTGCTTACGATGAGCAGTACAACCCCTTCACACATTGCTTCCAATGAAAGGCAGTACTGTCCCTTTGTGTATTGCTTCTGATGAAGAGGCATACTATCCCTTCACGCATTGCTTCTGATGAAGAGCCATGCTCCCCCTTCACACATTGCTTCTGATGAAGAGCAGTACTGGACCTTCACACATTGCTTCTTTTGAGGAGCAGTACTCCCCCTTCACCCGTTGCTTCTGATGAATAGCAGTACTATCCCTTCATGCATTGCTTCTGATGAAGAGGCGTACTGGCCCCTTCACACATTGCTTACGATGAAGAGCACTACTGCCCCTTCACACATTTCTTCTGATGAAGAGCAGTACTGTCCCTTCACGTATTGCTTCTGATGAGTAGCCATACTGTCCCTTCACACGTTGCTTCTGATGGAGAGCAGTACTGTCCCTTCACACATTGCTTCTGATGAAGAGCAGTACTGTCCCTTCACACGTTGCTTCTGATGGAGAGCAGTACTGTGCCTTCATGCATAGCCTCTGGGGAAGAGCAGTACTGCCCCTTCACACATTGCTTCTGATGAAGAGCAGTACTGTCCCTTCACACATTGCTTCTGATGAGGAGCAGTACTGTTCCTTCACGCATTGCTTCTGATGAAGAGCAGTACTATCCCTTCACGCATTGCTTCTAATGAAGAGCAGTACTGTCCCTTCACACATTGCTTCTGATGAAGAGCAGTACTGGCCCTTTCACACGTTGCTTCTGATGAGGAGCAGTACTGCCCCTTCACACATTGCTTACGATGAAGAGCAGTACTGCCCCTTCAAACATTGCTTCCACTGAAGAGCCATACTGCCCCTTCACGCACTGCTTACGATGAAGAGCTGTACTGCCCCTTCACACATTCCTTACGATGAAGAGCAGTACTGCCCCTTCACACATTGCTTACGATGAAGAACAGTACAACCCCTTCACATATTGCTTACGATGAAGAGCAGTACTGCCCCTTCACACATTGCTTACGATGAGCAGTACAACCCCTTCACACATTGCTTGCAATGAAAGGCAGTACTGCCCCTTTGTGTATTGCTTCTGATGAAGAGGCATACTATCCCTTCACGCATTGCTTCTGATGAAGAGCCATGCTCCCCCTTCACACATTGCTTCTGATGAAGAGCAGTACTGGACCTTCACACATTGCTTCTTTTGAGGAGCAGTACTCCCCCTTCACCCGTTGCTTCTGATGAATAGCAGTACTATCCCTTCATGCATTGCTTCTGATGAAGAGGCGTACTGGCCCCTTCACACATTGCTTACGATGAAGAGCACTACTGCCCCTTCACACATTTCTTCTGATGAAGAGCAGTACTGTCCCTTCACGTATTGCTTCTGATGAGTAGCCATACTGTCCCTTCACACGTTGCTTCTGATGGAGAGCAGTACTGTCCCTTCACACATTGCTTCTGATGAAGAGCAGTACTGTCCCTTCACACGTTGCTTCTGATGGAGAGCAGTACTGTGCCTTCATGCATAGCCTCTGGGGAAGAGCAGTACTGCCCCTTCACACATTGCTTCTGATGAAGAGCAGTACTGTCCCTTCACACATTGCTTCTGATGAGGAGCAGTACTGTTCCTTCACGCATTGCTTCTGATGAAGAGCAGTACTATCCCTTCACGCATTGCTTCTAATGAAGAGCAGTACTGTCCCTTCACACATTGCTTCTGATGAAGAGCAGTACTGGCCCTTTCACACGTTGCTTCTGATGAGGAGCAGTACTGCCCCTTCACACATTGCTTACGATGAAGAGCAGTACTGCCCCTTCAAACATTGCTTCCACTGAAGAGCCATACTGCCCCTTCACGCACTGCTTACGATGAAGAGCTGTACTGCCCCTTCACACATTCCTTACGATGAAGAGCAGTACTGCCCCTTCACACATTGCTTACGATGAAGAACAGTACAACCCCTTCACATATTGCTTACGATGAAGAGCAGACTGCCCCTTCACACATTGCTTACGATGAGCAGTACAACCCCTTCACACATTGCTTGCAATGAAAGGCAGTACTGCCCCTTTGTGTATTGCTTCTGATGAAGAGGCATACTGTCCCTTCACACATTGCTTCTGATGAAGAGTCCTACTGCCCCTTTACACATTGCTGTGATGAAGAGCAGTACTGTCACTTCATGCATTGCTTCTGATGAAAAGCAGTACTGGCCCTTCACACATTGCTTCTGATGAAGAGCAGTACTACCCCTTCACACATTGATTCTGATGAACAGCCGTACTCCCCCTTCACACATTGCTTCTGATGAAGAGCAGTACTGCCCTTTCACACATTGCTTCTGATGAGGAGCGGTACTGTCCCCTTCACACATTGCTTCTGATGAAGAGCAGTAGTGCCCTTTAACACGTTGCTTCTGATGAGGAGCAGTTCTGTCCCTTCACGCATTGCTTCTGATGAAGAGCAGTACTGTCCCTTCACACATTGCTCCTGATGAAGAGCAGTACTGTCCCTTCACACATTGCTTCTGATGAAGAGCAGTACTGCCCCTTCACTCATTGCTTCTGATGAAGAGCTGCACAGGCCCTTCACACATTGCTTCTGATGAAGAGCAGTACTGCCCCTTCATACATTGCTTCTGATGACGAGCAGTACTGACCCTTCACTTATTGCTTCTGATGGAGAGCCGTACTGGCCCTTCACACATTGCTTCCGATGAATAGCAGTACTGGCCCTTCAAGCATTGCTTCCGATGAAAAGCAGTACTGGCCCTTCACAAATTGATTCTGATGAAGAGCAGTACTGGCCCATCACACATTGCTTCTGATGAAGAGCAGTACTGCTCCTTCACGCATTGCTTCTGATGAAGATCAGTACTGCCCCTTCACATATTGCTTCTGATGAAGAGCAGTACTGTCCTTTCACACATTGCTTCTGATGAAGAGCAGAACTGACCCTTCACACGTTGCTTTTGATGAAGAGCAGTACTGGCCCTTCACGCATTGCTTCTGATGAAGAGCAGTACTGTCCTTTCACACATTACTTCTGATGAAGAGTAGTACTGTCCCCTTCACGCATTGCTTCTGATGACGAGCAGTACTGTCCCCTTCACGCATTGCTTCTGATGATGAGCAGTACTGTCCCCTTCACGCAGTGCTTCTGATGAGGAGCAGTACTGTCCCGTTCACACATTGCTTCTGGTGAAGAGCAGTACTGTCCCTTCACAAATTGCTTCTGATGAAGAGCAGTACTGCCCCTTCACACATTGCTTCTGATGAAGAGCAGTACTGTCCCCTTCACACATTGCTTCTGATGAAGAGCAGTACTGTACTTTCACACATTGCTTCTGATGAAGAGCATACTGGCCCTTTCACACATTGCTTCCGATGAGGAGCAGTACTATCTCATTCACATACTGCTTCTGATGAAGAGCAGTACTGCCCCCTTGACGCCTTGTTTATGTTGAGGAGCAGCACTGTCCCATTCACAGATTGCTTCTGATGAAGAGCAGTACTGGCTCTTTCACACATTGCTTCTGATGACGAGCAGTACTGTCTCATTCACACACTGCTTCTGATGAGGAGCCGTACTGTCTCATTCACACACTGCTTCTGATGAGGAGCCGTACTGTCCCCTTCATGGATTGCTTCTGATGAAGAGCAGTGCTCCCCCTTCACACATTGCTTCTGATGAAGAGCAGTACTGTCCCATTCACACATTGCTTCTGATGAAGAGCAGTACTGCCCCTTCACGCATTGCTTCTGATGAATAGCAGTACTGTCCCTTCACATATTGCTTCTGATGAAGAGCAGTACTGCTTCTTCACACATTGCTTCTGATGAAGAGCAGTACTGTCCCCTTCACACATTGCTTCTGATGAAGAGCAGTACTGGCCCTTTCACACATTGCTTCTGATGAGGAGCAGTACTGTCTCATTCACACACTGCTTCTGATGAAGAGCAGTACTGTCCCCTTCACGCATTGCTTCTGATGAAGAGCAGTACTGGCCCTTCACACATTGCTTCTGTTGAAGAGCAGTACTCCCCCTTCACACATTGCTTCTGATGAAGAGCAGTACTGCCCCTCCACACATTGCTTCTGATGAAGAGCAGTACTTCCCCTTCAAGCCTTGCTTCTAATGAAGAGCAGTACTGTACCTTGACGTATTGTTTCTGATGAAGAGCAGTACTGCGCCTTCACACATTGCTTCTGATGAAGAGCAGTACTGTTCTTTTACACATTGCTTTTGACGAAGAACCGTACTGTCCATTCACACATTGCTTCTGGCGAAGAGCGCTGTCAATTCACGCATTGCTTCTGATTAAGAGCCATCCTGTCCCTTCACGCATTGCCTCTGGGGAAGAGCAGTACTCCCCCTTCACACATTGCAACTGATGAAGAGCAGTACTGGCCCTTCACACATAGCTTCTGATGAAGAGCAGTACTGGCCCTTCACACATTGCTTCTGATGAAGAGCAGTACTTCCCCTTCAAGCATTGCTTCTAATGAAGAGCAGTACTCCCCCTTCACACATTGCAACTGATGAAGAGCAGTACTGTACCTTCACACATTGCAACTGATGAAGAGCAATACTGTACCTTCACACATTGATTCTGATGAAGAGCATTACTGCTCCTTCACACATTGCTTCTGATGAAGAGTAGTACTGTCCTTTCACACATTGCTTCTGATGACGAGCCGTAATTTCCCCTTCACACATTGCTTCTGATGAAGAGCAGTACTGTTCTTTCACACATTGCTTTTGACGAAGAACCGTACTGTCCCTTCACACATTGCTTCTGACGAAGAGCGCTGTCAATTCACGTATTGCTTCTGATTAAGAGCCGTCCTGTCCCTTCAAGCATTGCCTCTGGAGAAGAGCAGTACTCCCCCTTCACACATTGCTTCTAATGAAGAGCCATACTGTCCCTTCACACATTGCTTCTGATGAAGAACCATACTGTCCCTTCACACATTGCTTCTGATGAAGAGCAGTACTGTCCCATCACACATTGCTTCTGATGAAGAGCAGTACTCCCCCTTCACACATTGCTTCTGATTAAGAGCCATACTGTCCCTTTACACATTGCTTCTGGAGAAGAGCAGTATTCCCCCTTCACACATTGCTTCTGATGAAGAGCCATATTGTCCCTGCACACATTGCTTCTGATGAAGAGCAGTACTGTCCCTTCACACATTGCTTCTGATGAAGAGCAGTACTCCCCCTTCACACATTGCTTCTAATGAAGAGCCATACTGTCCCTTCACACATTGCTTCTGATGAAGAGCCATACTGTCCCTGCACACATTGCCTCTGGTGAAGAGCAGTACTCCCCCTTCACACATTGCTTCTGATGAAGAGCCATACTGTCCCTGCACACATTGCCTCTGGAGAAGAGCAGTACTCCCCCTTCACACATTGCTTCTGATGAAGAGCAGTGCTGTCCCTGCACACATTGCTTATGATGAAGAGCAGTACTGTCCCTTCACACATTGCTTCTGATGAAGAGCAGTACTGTCCCTTCACACATTGCTTCTGATGAAAAGGCGTACTGTCCCTGCACACGTTGCTTCTGATGAAGAGCAGTACTGTCCCTTCACAAATTGCTTCTGATGAAGAGCAGGACTGTCCCCTTCACACACTGCTTCTGATGAAGAGCCGTACTGTCCCCTTCACACATTGCTTCTGATGAAAAGCAGTACTGGCCCTTCACGCATTACTTTTGATAAAGAGCGGTACTGTCCCTTCACACATTGCTTCTGTGGAAGAGCAGTACTGTCCCTTCACGCATTGCTTCTGATGAAGAGCCGTCCTGTCCCTTCACGCATTGCCTCTGGGGAAGAGCAGTAGTGGCCCTTCACACATTGCTTCTGATGAAAAGCAGTACTGTCCCTTCACCATTGCTTCTGATGAAGAGCCATGCTGTCCCTTCACACATTGCTTCTGATGAAGAGCAGTACTGGCCCTTCACACATTGCTTCTGATGAACAGCAGTACTATCCTTTCACACGTTGCTTCTGATGAAGAGCCGTTCTGCCCCATTCATACAGTTCCTCTAATGAAGATCAGTACTGGCACTTCACACATTGGGTCTGATGAAGAGCATTGCTGGCCCTTCACACATGGCTTCTGATGTAGAGCAGTGCTGGCCCTTCACACATGGCTTCTGATGAAGAGCATTGCTGGCCCTTCACACATTGCTTCTGATGAAGAGAGGTACTGGCCCTTCACTCATTGCTTCTGATGAAGAGCAGTACTGTCCCTTCACACATTGCTTCTGATGAAGAGCAGTACTGGCCCTTCACACATTGCTTCTGATCAAGAGCAGTACTGGCCCTTCAAGCATTGCTTCCGATGAAAAGCAGTACTGGCCCTTCACAAATTGATTCTGATGAAGAGCAGTACTGGCCCATCACACATTGCTTCTGATGAAGAGCAGTACTGCTCCTTCACGCATTGCTTCTGATGAAGATCAGTACTTCCCCTTCACATATTGCTTCTGATGAAGAGCAGTACTGTCCTTTCACACATTGCTTCTGATGAAGAGCAGAACTGACCCTTCACACGTTGCTTTTGATGAAGAGCAGTACTGGCCCTTCACGCATTGCTTCTGATGAAGAGCAGTACTGTCCTTTCACACATTACTTCTGATGAAGAGTAGTACTGTCCCCTTCACGCATTGCTTCTGATGACGAGCAGTACTGTCCCCTTCACGCATTGCTTCTGATGATGAGCAGTACTGTCCCCTTCACGCAGTGCTTCTGATGAGGAGCAGTACTGTCCCGTTCACACATTGCTTCTGGTGAAGAGCAGTACTGTCCCTTCACAAATTGCTTCTGATGAAGAGCAGTACTGCCCCTTCACACATTGCTTCTGATGAAGAGCAGTACTGTCCCCTTCACACATTGCTTCTGATGAAGAGCAGTACTGTACTTTCACACATTGCTTCTGATGAAGAGCATACTGGCCCTTTCACACATTGCTTCCGATGAGGAGCAGTACTATCTCATTCACATACTGCTTCTGATGAAGAGCAGTACTGCCCCCTTGACGCCTTGTTTATGTTGAGGAGCAGCACTGTCCCATTCACAGATTGCTTCTGATGAAGAGCAGTACTGGCTCTTTCACACATTGCTTCTGATGACGAGCAGTACTGTCTCATTCACACACTGCTTCTGATGACGAGCCGTACTGTCTCATTCACACACTGCTTCTGATGAGGAGCCGTACTGTCCCCTTCATGGATTGCTTCTGATGAAGAGCAGTGCTCCCCCTTCACACATTGCTTCTGATGAAGAGCAGTACTGTCCCATTCACACATTGCTTCTGATGAAGAGCAGTACTGCCCCTTCACGCATTGCTTCTGATGAATAGCAGTACTGTCCCTTCACATATTGCTTCTGATGAAGAGCAGTACTGCTTCTTCACACATTGCTTCTGATGAAGAGCAGTACTGTCCCCTTCACACATTGCTTCTGATGAAGAGCAGTACTGGCCCTTTCACACATTGCTTCTGATGAGGAGCAGTACTGTCTCATTCACACACTGCTTCTGATGAAGAGCAGTACTGACCCCTTCACGCATTGCTTCTGATGAAGAGCAGTACTGGCCCTTCACACATTGCTTCTGTTGAAGAGGAGTACTCCCCCTTCACACATTGCTTCTGATGAAGAGCAGTACTGCCCCTCCACACATTGCTTCTGATGAAGAGCAGTACTTCCCCTTCAAGCCTTGCTTCTAATGAAGAGCAGTACTGTACCTTGACGTATTGTTTCTGATGAAGAGCAGTACTGCGCCTTCACACATTGCTTCTGATGAAGAGCAGTACTGTTCTTTTACACATTGCTTTTGACGAAGAACCGTACTGTCCATTCACACATTGCTTCTGGCGAAGAGCGCTGTCAATTCACGCATTGCTTCTGATTAAGAGCCATCCTGTCCCTTCACGCATTGCCTCTGGGGAAGAGCAGTACTCCCCCTTCACACATTGCAACTGATGAAGAGCAGTACTGGCCCTTCACACATAGCTTCTGATGAAGAGCAGTACTGGCCCTTCACACATTGCTTCTGATGAAGAGCAGTACTTCCCCTTCAAGCATTGCTTCTAATGAAGAGCAGTACTCCCCCTTCACACATTGCAACTGATGAAGAGCAGTACTGTACCTTCACACATTGCAACTGATGAAGAGCAATACTGTACCTTCACACATTGATTCTGATGAAGAGCATTACTGCTCCTTCACACATTGCTTCTGATGAAGAGTAGTACTGTCCTTTCACACATTGCTTCTGATGACGAGCCGTAATTTCCCCTTCACACATTGCTTCTGATGAAGAGCAGTACTGTTCTTTCACACATTGCTTTTGACGAAGAACCGTACTGTCCCTTCACACATTGCTTCTGACGAAGAGCGCTGTCAATTCACGTATTGCTTCTGATTAAGAGCCGTCCTGTCCCTTCAAGCATTGCCTCTGGAGAAGAGCAGTACTCCCCCTTCACACATTGCTTCTAATGAAGAGCCATACTGTCCCTTCACACATTGCTTCTGATGAAGAACCATACTGTCCCTTCACACATTGCTTCTGATGAAGAGCAGTACTGTCCCATCACACATTGCTTCTGATGAAGAGCAGTACTCCCCCTTCACACATTGCTTCTGATTAAGAGCCATACTGTCCCTTTACACATTGCTTCTGGAGAAGAGCAGTATTCCCCCTTCACACATTGCTTCTGATGAAGAGCCATATTGTCCCTGCACACATTGCTTCTGATGAAGAGCAGTACTGTCCCTTCACACATTGCTTCTGATGAAGAGCAGTACTCCTCCTTCACACATTGCTTCTAATGAAGAGCCATACTGTCCCTTCACACATTGCTTCTGATGAAGAGCCATACTGTCCCTGCACACATTGCCTCTGGTGAAGAGCAGTACTCCCCCTTCACACATTGCTTCTGATGAAGAGCCATACTGTCCCTGCACACATTGCCTCTGGAGAAGAGCAGTACTCCCCCTTCACACATTGCTTCTGATGAAGAGCAGTGCTGTCCCTGCACACATTGCTTCTGATGAAGAGCAGTACTGTCCCTTCACAAATTGCTTCTGATGAAGAGCCATACTGTCCCTGCACACATTGCTTCTGATGAAGAGCAGTACTGTCCCTTCACACATTGCTTCTGATGAAAAGGCGTACTGTCCCTGCACACGTTGCTTCTGATGAAGAGCAGTACTGTCCCTTCACAAATTGCTTCTTATGAAGAGCAGTACTGTCCCCTTCACACACTGCTTCTGATGAAGAGCCGTACTGTCCCCTTCACACATTGCTTCTGATGAAAAGCAGTACTGTCCCTTCACGCATTACTTTTGATAAAGAGCGGTACTGTCCCTTCACACATTGCTTCTGTGGAAGAGCAGTACTGTCCCTTCACGCATTGCTTCTGATGAAGAGCCGTCCTGTCCCTTCACGCATTGCCTCTGGGGAAGAGCAGTAGTGGCCCTTCACACATTGCTTCTGATGAAAAGCAGTACTGTCCCTTCACCATTGCTTCTGATGAAGAGCCATGCTGTCCCTTCACACATTGCTTCTGATGAAGAGCAGTACTGGCCCTTCACACATTGCTTCTGATGAACAGCAGTACTATCCTTTCACACATTGCTTCTGATGAAGAGCCGTACTGCCCCATTCATACAGTTCCTCTAATGAAGATCAGTACTGGCACTTCACACATTGGGTCTGATGAAGAGCATTGCTGGCCCTTCACACATGGCTTCTGATGTAGAGCAGTGCTGGCCCTTCACACATGGCTTCTGATGAAGAGCATTGCTGGCCCTTCACACATTGCTTCTGATGAAGAGAGGTACTGGCCCTTCACTCATTGCTTCTGATGAAGAGCAGTACTGTCCCTTCACACATTGCTTCTGATGAAGAGCAGTACTGGCCCTTCACACATTGCTTCTGATCAAGAGCAGTACTGCCCCGTCACACATTGCTTCTGATGAGGAGCAGTACTGTCCCTTCACGCATTGCTTCTGATGAAGAGCAGTACTGTCCCATCATGCATTGCTTCTGATGAAGAGCAGTACTGCCCCTACACACATTGCTTCAGATGAAGAGCAGTACTGTCCCTTCACACATTGCTTCTGATTAAGAGCAGTACTGCCCCTTCACGCATTGCTTTTGATGAGGAGCAGTACTGTCCCTTCTCGCATTGCTTCTGATGAAGAGCAGTACTGCCCTTTCATGCATTGCTTCTGATGAAGAGTTGTACTGCCCCTTCTCAAATTGCTTCTGATGAAGAGCAGTACTGTCCCCTCATGCATTGCTTCTGATGAAGAGCCGTACTGTCCCCTTCACACATTTCCTCTGATGAAGAGCAGTACTTGGCCCTTCACACATTGCATCTGATGAAGAGCAATACTGGTCCTTCACACATTGCTTCGGATGAAGAGCAGTACTGGTCCTTCACACGTTGCTTCGGATGAAGAACAGTACTGTCCCTTCACACACTGCTTTTGATGAAAAGCTGTACTGTGCCTTCATGCATTGCTTCTGAGGAAGAGCCGTACTGGCGCTTCACACATTGCTTCTGATGAAGAGCAGTACTGGCCCTTCACACATTGCTTCTGATCAAGAGCAGTACTGCCCCGTCACGCATTGCTTCTGATGAGGAGCAGTACTGTCCCTTCACGCATTGCTTCTGATGAAGAGCAGTACTGTCCCATCATGCATTGCTTCTGATGAAGAGCAGTACTGGCCCTTCACACATTGCTTATGAAGAAGAGCACTACTGCCCCTTCACACATTGCTTCTGATGAAGAGCAGTACTGTCCCTTCACACATTGCTTCTGATTAAGAGCAGTACTGCCCCTTCACACATTGCTTTTGATGAGGAGCAGTACTGTCCCTTCACGCATTGCTTCTGATGAAGAGCAGTACTGCCCTTTCATGCATTGCTTCTGATGAAGAGTTGTACTGCCCCTTCTCACATTGCTTCTGATGAAGAGCAGTACTGTCCCCTCATGCATTGCTTCTGATGAAGAGCCGTACTGTCCCCTTCACACATTTCCTCTGATGAAGAGCAGTACTGGCCCTTCACACATTGCATCTGATGAAGAGCAATACTGGTCCTTCACACATTGCTTCAGATGAAGAGCAGTACTGGTCCTTCACACGTTGCTTCGGATGAAGACCAGTACTGTCCCTTCACACACTGCTTTTGATGAAAATCTGTACTGTGCCTTCATGCATTGCTTCTGAGAAAGAGCCGTACTGGCGCTTTACACATTGCTTCTGATGAAGAGCAGTACTGGCCCTTCACACATTGCTTCTGATGAAGAAAAATACTGTCCCTTCACACATTGCTTCTGTTGAAGAGCAGTACTGTCCCTTCACACATTGCTTGTGATGAAGAGCAGTACTGGCCCTTCACACATTGCTTCTGAGGAAGAGCCGTACTGGCGCTTGACACATTGCTTCTGATGAGGAGCAGTACTGTCCCTTCACGCATTGCTTCTGATGAAGAGCAGTACTGTCCCATCATGAATTGCTTCTGGTGAAGAGCAGTACTGGCCCTTCACACATTGCTTATGAAGAAGAGCACTACTGCCCCTTCACACATTGCTTCTGATGAAGAGCAGTACTGTCCCTTCACACATTGCTTCTGATTAAGAGCAGTACTGCCCCTTCACACATTGCTTTTGATGAGGAGCAGTACTGTCCCTTCACGCATTGCTTCTGATCATGGGCAGTACTGCCCTTTCATGCATTGCTTCTGATGAAGAGTTGTACTGCCCCTTCTCACATTGCTTCTGATGAAGAGCAGTACTGTCCCCTCATGCATTGCTTCTGATGAAGAGCCGTACTGTCCCCTTCACACATTTCCTCTGATGAAGAGCAGTACTGGCCCTTCACACATTGCTTCTGATGAAGAGCAGTACTGGCCCTTCACACATTGCTTCTGATGAACAGCAGTACTATCCTTTCACACATTGCTTCTGATGAAGAGCCGTACTGCCCCATTCATACAGTTCCTCTAATGAAGATCAGTACTGGCACTTCACACATTGGGTCTGATGAAGAGCATTGCTGGCCCTTCACACATGGCTTCTGATGTAGAGCAGTGCTGGCCCTTCACACATGGCTTCTGATGAAGAGCATTGCTGGCCCTTCACACATTGCTTCTGATGAAGAGAGGTACTGGCCCTTCACTCATTGCTTCTGATGAAGAGCAGTACTGTCCCTTCACACATTGCTTCTGATGAAGAGCAGTACTGGCCCTTCACACATTGCTTCTGATCAAGAGCAGTACTGCCCCGTCACACATTGCTTCTGATGAGGAGCAGTACTGTCCCTTCACGCATTGCTTCTGATGAAGAGCAGTACTGTCCCATCATGCATTGCTTCTGATGAAGAGCAGTACTGCCCCTACACACATTGCTTCAGATGAAGAGCAGTACTGTCCCTTCACACATTGCTTCTGATTAAGAGCAGTACTGCCCCTTCACGCATTGCTTTTGATGAGGAGCAGTACTGTCCCTTCTCGCATTGCTTCTGATGAAGAGCAGTACTGCCCTTTCATGCATTGCTTCTGATGAAGAGTTGTACTGCCCCTTCTCAAATTGCTTCTGATGAAGAGCAGTACTGTCCCCTCATGCATTGCTTCTGATGAAGAGCCGTACTGTCCCCTTCACACATTTCCTCTGATGAAGAGCAGTACTTGGCCCTTCACACATTGCATCTGATGAAGAGCAATACTGGTCCTTCACACATTGCTTCGGATGAAGAGCAGTACTGGTCCTTCACACGTTGCTTCGGATGAAGAACAGTACTGTCCCTTCACACACTGCTTTTGATGAAAAGCTGTACTGTGCCTTCATGCATTGCTTCTGAGGAAGAGCCGTACTGGCGCTTCACACATTGCTTCTGATGAAGAGCAGTACTGGCCCTTCACACATTGCTTCTGATCAAGAGCAGTACTGCCCCGTCACGCATTGCTTCTGATGAGGAGCAGTACTGTCCCTTCACGCATTGCTTCTGATGAAGAGCAGTACTGTCCCATCATGCATTGCTTCTGATGAAGAGCAGTACTGGCCCTTCACACATTGCTTATGAAGAAGAGCACTACTGCCCCTTCACACATTGCTTCTGATGAAGAGCAGTACTGTCCCTTCACACATTGCTTCTGATTAAGAGCAGTACTGCCCCTTCACACATTGCTTTTGATGAGGAGCAGTACTGTCCCTTCACGCATTGCTTCTGATGAAGAGCAGTACTGCCCTTTCATGCATTGCTTCTGATGAAGAGTTGTACTGCCCCTTCTCACATTGCTTCTGATGAAGAGCAGTACTGTCCCCTCATGCATTGCTTCTGATGAAGAGCCGTACTGTCCCCTTCACACATTTCCTCTGATGAAGAGCAGTACTGGCCCTTCACACATTGCATCTGATGAAGAGCAATACTGGTCCTTCACACATTGCTTCAGATGAAGAGCAGTACTGGTCCTTCACACGTTGCTTCGGATGAAGAACAGTACTGTCCCTTCACACACTGCTTTTGATGAAAATCTGTACTGTGCCTTCATGCATTGCTTCTGAGAAAGAGCCGTACTGGCGCTTTACACATTGCTTCTGATGAAGAGCAGTACTGGCCCTTCACACATTGCTTCTGATGAAGAAAAATACTGTCCCTTCACACATTGCTTCTGTTGAAGAGCAGTACTGTCCCTTCACACATTGCTTGTGATGAAGAGCAGTACTGGCCCTTCACACATTGCTTCTGAGGAAGAGCCGTACTGGCGCTTGACACATTGCTTCTGATGAGGAGCAGTACTGTCCCTTCACGCATTGCTTCTGATGAAGAGCAGTACTGTCCCATCATGAATTGCTTCTGGTGAAGAGCAGTACTGGCCCTTCACACATTGCTTATGAAGAAGAGCACTACTGCCCCTTCACACATTGCTTCTGATGAAGAGCAGTACTGTCCCTTCACACATTGCTTCTGATTAAGAGCAGTACTGCCCCTTCACACATTGCTTTTGATGAGGAGCAGTACTGTCCCTTCACGCATTGCTTCTGATCATGGGCAGTACTGCCCTTTCATGCATTGCTTCTGATGAAGAGTTGTACTGCCCCTTCTCACATTGCTTCTGATGAAGAGCAGTACTGTCCCCTCATGCATTGCTTCTGATGAAGAGCCGTACTGTCCCCTTCACACATTTCCTCTGATGAAGAGCAGTACTGGCCCTTCACACATTGCATCTGATGAAGAGCAATACTGGTCCTTCACACATTGCTTCAGATGAAGAGCAGTACTGGTCCTTCACACGTTGCTTCGGATGAAGAACAGTACTGTCCCTTCACACACTGCTTTTGATGAAAATCTGTACTGTGCCTTCATGCATTGCTTCTGAGAAAGAGCCGTACTGGCGCTTTACACATTGCTTCTGATGAAGAGCAGTACTGGCCCTTCACACATTGCTTCTGATGAAGAAAAATACTGTCCCTTCACACATTGCTTCTGTTGAAGAGCAGTACTGTCCCTTCACACATTGCTTGTGACATAGAGCAGTACTGGCCCTTCACACATTGCTTCTGAGGAAGAGCCGTACTGGCGCTTGACACATTGCTTCTGATGAGGAGCAGTACTGTCCCTTCACGCATTGCTTCTGATGAAGAGCAGTACTGTCCCATCATGAATTGCTTCTGGTGAAGAGCAGTACTGGCCCTTCACACATTGCTTATGAAGAAGAGCACTACTGCCCCTTCACACATTGCTTCTGATGAAGAGCAGTACTGTCCCTTCACACATTGCTTCTGATTAAGAGCAGTACTGCCCCTTCACACATTGCTTTTGATGAGGAGCAGTACTGTCCCTTCACGCATTGCTTCTGATCATGGGCAGTACTGCCCTTTCATGCATTGCTTCTGATGAAGAGTTGTACTGCCCCTTCTCACATTGCTTCTGATGAAGAGCAGTACTGTCCCCTCATGCATTGCTTCTGATGAAGAGCCGTACTGTCCCCTTCACACATTTCCTCTGATGAAGAGCAGTACTGGCCCTTCACACATTGCATCTGATGAAGAGCAATACTGGTCCTTCACACATTGCTTCAGATGAAGAGCAGTACTGGTCCTTCACACGTTGCTTCGGATGAAGAACAGTACTGTCCCTTCACACACTGCTTTTGATGAAAATCTGTACTGTGCCTTCATGCATTGCTTCTGATGAAGAGCCGTACTGTCCCCTTCACACATTTCCTCTGATGAAGAGCAGTACTGGCCCTTCACACATTGCATCTGATGAAGAGCAATACTGGTCCTTCACACATTGCTTCAGATGAAGAGCAGTACTGGTCCTTCACACGTTGCTTCGGATGAAGAACAGTACTGTCCCTTCACACACTGCTTTTGATGAAAATCTGTACTGTGCCTTCATGCATTGCTTCTGAGGAAGAGCCGTACTGGCGCTTTACACATTGCTTCTGATGAAGAGCAGTACTGGCCCTTCACACATTGCTTCTGATGAAGAAAAATACTGTCCCTTCACACATTGCTTCTGTTGAAGAGCAGTACTGTCCCTTCACACATTGCTTGTGATGAAGAGCAGTACTGGCCCTTCACACATTGCTTCTGAGGAAGAGCCGTACTGGCGCTTGACACATTGCTTCTGATGAGGAGCAGTACTGTCCCTTCACGCATTGCTTCTGATGAAGAGCAGTACTGTCCCATCATGCATTGCTTCTGATGAAGAGCAGTACTGGCCCTTCACACATTGCTTATGAAGAAGAGCACTACTGCCCCTTCACGTATTGCTTCTGATGAAGAGCAGTACTGTCCCATCATGCATTGCTTCTGATGAAGAGCAGTACTGGCCCTTCACACATTGCTTATGAAGAAGAGCACTACTGCCCCTTCACACATTGCTTCTGATGAAGAGCAGTACTGTCCCTTCACACATTGCTTCTGATTAAGAGCAGTACTGCCCCTTCACACATTGCTTTTGATGAGGAGCAGTACTGTCCCATCATGCATTGCTTCTGATGAAGAGCAGTACTGGCCCTTCACACATTGCTTATGAAGAAGAGCACTACTGCCCCTTCACACATTGCTTCTGATGAAGAGCAGTACTGTCCCTTCACACATTGCTTCTGATTAAGAGCAGTACTGCCCCTTCACACATTGCTTTTGATGAGGAGCAGTACTGCCCTTTCATGCATTGCTTCTGATGAAGAGTTGTACTGCCCCTTCTCACATTGTTTCTGATGAAGAGCAGTACTGTCCCCTCATGCATTGCTTCTGATGAAGAGCCGTACTGTCCACTTCACACATTTCCTCTGATGAAGAGCAGTACTGGCCCTTCACACATTGCATCTGATGAAGAGCAATACTGGTCCTTCACACATTGCTTCAGATGAAGAGCAGTACTGGTCCTTCACACGTTGCTTTGGATGAAGAACAGTACTGTCCCTTCACACACTGCTTTTGATGAAAATCTGTACTGTGCCTTCATGCATTGCTTCTGAGGAAGAGCCGTACTGGCGCTTTACACATTGCTTCTGATGAAGAGCAGTACTGGCCCTTCACACATTGCTTCTGATGAAGAAAAATACTGTCCCTTCACACATTGCTTCTGTTGAAGAGCAGTACTGTCCCTTCACACATTGCTTGTGATGAAGAGCAGTACTGACCCTTCACACATTGCTTCTGAGGAAGAGCCGTACTGGCGCTTGACACATTGCTTCTGATGAGGAGCAGTACTGTCTCTTCCATGAGGTTGTGTGTGTAATGTTAAATAATACAGGGCCCATACTAAAAATATGAATGGTAAGTTCCTTGTGGCACTGCTGCACTGGTGCTGTCAATAATATTGAATGCAGTGAAACACTTGTAGTTCCAGTACTAGGTCAAGTTGTTTTAATGTGCAATTATGATAAATAAATTCCTTTGTAGGAATTGGATTAACCAAAGCCAAGATGTGTTTTAAACCCTTCTGGGTCTTTTTCAAGGCTCGTACAAAAACAACCATCATATACAGTGTACACAACGCCTTAAATAAAGACGTGTATCACCAAAAGTGTGAGTCCCAAGATGGAAACACGTGACATGAGTGCGATTTGTAGCATTTCCAACATATTGTTCATAGTGTTTATACATATTTTTTTATTTTGTATTAAATGTTTATTGGTTAAACTTGTTTATACTACAACACATGGCACAAACAAGTCATTCTAACCATTTTCACTAATTCATTCATTCCATTCCTGATAAAATAAAAGTTTCATAGGACATATCAGTCTTTCCTCCAACTTAAGTCAGCGGGGAAGGGAGAAAAGGAGAAAAACAAGATAAATCAAATTCCGTTCTTAATTGCTCATGTGGCCTCCGGATCATTATTCGCAAGTGGACTTCAATTCCTTGGACTTTACTAGAATAGCTTCAATAAACCTAAGGACCTCTGGACAAAGGCTGGCACTCTCTCCATTATCATCCTCTCCCACCAGCTCTGATGTTTCTTAAGGTATTTAGTTCCTAAGCTTGACAAAGTTGGGCAGATGGTTACCCAATGATTAAGAGTTTCTACCATTCCATGCAATCTGCAGAATCTACAATGTGCTTCTTCCGGAGATATTAACTTCCTCTCAAGTGCCACCTCTCTTGTATCTAGGGTATTTAGTCTCACTCTCAAAAGGATGTCTCTGTAGAATGGTGAGGGGAACTTCTGCAGATATAATGGGAGTTGGTGTAATCTCTTTCTTGCTCTCTCACAGCATGGTCTTTGGGGGGTCTAAGTTCCTCAAGCGCACTGTTTTAATACAATCCTGCTCGTGTAGGTTCTTTTTGATTTTCATGAGGTGGGAAAGTAACTCATTTTCCACTAATTCACGGGCTGCCATTATTCTCTCGATCTTGTCCCACCATTTTCGCAGCACTTGATCATGGGTTTTTCCTTGACATTTAAATTTCTTTAGAGGTGACTCTTCTTCTGCCAATCTACTTTTTCGGTATATTGTTATGGAGTTCCGTAGCACAATACTCTCTAGGGATTGGAGCTTAAGATCTTGGCGTATGACCGCCATTGAGAGGGCGTTGGGCAGCCATAGACATTTGCGCCAAAACAAACCTTCTAATAGAACCCAGATTTTCAAAGCCATACACAACATACCCTCTGTTAGGCAGAATTATCTTTAAAGGCTACTTTCCCTTACCTATAGAGTCCCTGAGCAGCTTTGCTGGATTTCCAGGCTTTATTTCTTTATCCTGCTAAGAGTGAGACTTTTTTTCCCACTCTTAGGCATATTTGTGATGTGTGTTTGAGGCTATTTTTGTGCTTATGGTCTATGGGGTTTTCCTCACCCCCATAGGTATCATCTTATTCATGTGTCTTACACAGCACCCTCAGTGCAGTAACACAAGGGTGTCATAGTGACCCCCAAACACAGGCTCCATACCCTGGGACTGACTACTGTCTCCCAGTGCATGCAAAGTTACCATTGACTTTGCTAGTCAATAGTTATGAATAAAACCAGTACACACCATCTTACTATGGAGGTACTGGGAAGAGTTAATAGTGTTTGTGTATTTTCGAGAGGGTACTGTCCAGTCCCTCTCTCCAAAGTTTCTGGCTGGTGGCAGTGGTTACTACCATTAATATTCGACCGCAAATATTTTCCTATGGGATTTTCCCATTGTTCGAGGCTACCACTTTTTATGATAGCCTTTAACATAGCGCAGGTTTATGTTTTTACTAACTTTACTCTGGTGGGGTTTTTCACCAGATCTTTGATAATATTTCTTTCTCGTGTCTCGCTCTGTAATCCAAACCCAGGTTGGGACCCCTTTGTTCGTCCTTTGGCGGGCTTCTGGACACAAGCCCTCCTTCAGGTGCCAGTGAGTCTGGGGTAGACAGGATGTGTGGGAGGGGGTGTAGGCACCCTGGACAGGGTTGCCTAAGCAACCCAAGTTGCACTCTGCAATTGATAGGCTGGGAGTGTATCCCGCCAGGATAACCACCCCGCTGTGTGAGTGACAGCTAGGCTGTATGAATGGGTTTTTTTCTGCATAAAAACAGGGATCTGAGGACTGGAGCACAAGACGTCCCCATTGGACCTGAAAAATCCAAAGAGGAGAGAAGCCGAAGACATCTGCAACGACTGAGCCACCAGCGAAGCCCTGCTGCAGATCCTCACCACTTTTCTCCAATGACAAGAGAAGATCTTCACATGCAAGTGCCTTTTTCCCTTGAGCTGGTGGGGCCAACCAGTTCGCCAATCGCCTTCCCGGACCTGCCTTGGTCGAATCGTCAGTGCCAAGAACTAGGAGACCGGATAGCCAGGCATCTGGCCACCACGACTGCGATTTAAATGAGCGTACCTTTTTATTTCCGTTTTGGCATCACTGCAGCCGGCTTCTTCCCTGGGCAATGCAGTGACTCGAACCTTCCTCCATGATGAGAGCCTCTTTCCCTCTGCTGGATCTTCTGAACTGCAGGAACTGCGAGGAACTACCGCCATCGCCAGAGCCTCTTCCACTTTTAAGGTACATTGTTCCGCCAGGCCTTCCGTTTGGGTACTGCTAAAGGTGTTTTAAATCCTTTACTTACCTTATGGGCTGGCCATCCCTATAATCTAACATTGCCTTTTTACCTATGCACCCTCCTTTTCAACCGTTAAACAAAGACTTGACTGCAGCTACTAGAACTGTTTGAACCTGGGCACTTTGACTCTGGCACAGGCCTATTGACTCTGGCTAATTCTGTTACAACTGCCTTCTCTAGATTGCTTTTCATCAAGAAATGTGTTGGTGCACCTAAACTCTTATAAACACCTTTCCTTCCCCTTTGTATATTGTTGAAGTGCCATTTTACTCGGTTTTCATCTAAGTATTGCTTATGCTAAAGTACTACCTTGCCTAACTTGTTCACAATCCAATTGGGAAGTGTTGCTGGTGTGTTTAGGAGTCTAACCCTGTATAACTTGATCTTTCCCTCCCTCTGAAGAAATTGTTAGAGTGCCATTTCTGCTTGGTTTACACTGTGCCCTTTTGCTCAGTTTTCACTCTTGTTCGAACTTGTCTACAATTTAAATAGGGAGTTGTGTATACTTTTCTTGACTGTTTTAACTTGATTTAATGATAGTGACTTGTGTGTTGAGTTAAGAGTGTGTAAAATAAAAATATATTTTTTTTTGATACAAAGCTTTGGTCAGTGTTTTCTTATCCCATAGTACTGTAGTCCTATGGTGTAAACCCTGAATACTGCTCATGTCCCTCTTGAGATAACTCTGGCTGCTCAGCCACAGCTACCAACTAAATCTGTGTGGTACAGACTGATTCCAAAGGGGATTTATCACATATAAATGTAGTCCTAATCTTCTGTAGTGCTCCCTAAGGGAACTGCATAGGATTCTGCCTAACACTGGTGGCAGCGGTGGGATAAAGTATTGAGTTTACATTTTAGAGTGCTGCTAGTACCTTGGTTCAACTAACAACAAGGCTTAACAATCACTAAAAGCTCATTAAAAAAAAGTCAAGTCAAATATGGAAAGCTATAGCCAGGAGACCCTCCTTGTAAATACTGCTGATTATTTAAGGGATCTGTGTAGACAGAAAAGTCTTCCTGTCAAAGGCAAGAAATCAGAGTTGATTGAAATATTGCTGGAGAAACAAAGTCTGGAGAATAGAGCTGTAGTGCCTAGTCCTCCAGCAACTGTAGCAAATATTGAGGATGATAATGTTGATGATGTTATTGTGGAGACAGATGAGGAAGAGGAGGCTGGCAATATAACCCCCACTGGCCCTCTGCCTGCTCAAAGGCTTCAAGCCTTGGCTACTGGACCTTTGTCAGGTCCCACATTAAGTCCTGAGTTTATCTCACTATAAAAAATTAGGCTTGAACTTGAATGCAAAAGAATTAGTGCCCAAACTGAACAGAACCACCAAGAACTAAGGCTCAGAGAAATGTAGCTCAATCATGAGTTGGAGATGAAGAAATTTTCTGTGGAAAATTCTTCTCTCCCCGGATCCTCTAGATCTTCCAGTCCAAAGAGACCCTGGATGCCTAAAGAGATTGTGGGTATGTATGAACCTAAGTTGGATGTGTTAGATTGGTTGGCTATGTTTGAGTATAATCACGGGCTCCAGGAAATCACAGGGAATCAGTTGCTTCCATGGTTATTCTCTAGGCTCCCCCATGTTGCATCTGAAGTGGTAATGGAGGTGGGGGAGGTGGATAGGATGGACTATGAATGTGTGAAGCTAGCTTTAATAGCTAGATTTGGGAAGACCCCTTCCCAGTACCTTAAGATGTTTAGGACCCTCAAAAAGCATGATGGTACCCCTTGGGCTACCTGGTTGACTGAATGTTTGAAAAACTTAGAGGGTTGGATTAAGGGTTACAGAGTTACCACTTATGAGGGAATGAGAAATATTGTTAAGTTGAAGTCTATTTATGATGCCTGCTCCCCTGAGCTCAGACAGCACTTGGCTGATTCTAAGGAAATGGATCCTAGGAAGTTAGGTAAGGCTGCTTACTTGTGGGTTGCCAACAGGGCTACTCACAAGGAATCTGGGGCAACTGAGAAGAAGGATGAGAGAAAGCAGCACAGAAAGATAACCAAGAGAATTCTAATACCTCCCATCCCCAAGAGGGCCACAAACAATAGAATAGCTAGGATAAGTCACCTAGGAAACCAAATAGGCAAATGAACCCTCTGGGGCCGAACCAGAGGTAGGTCAGCAAAAAACCCCATTCCTGAGAGCATTTGGAAAATGCTATGTTTGTGAGTCTACTGACCATTTAAAGGGTGAACCCAGATGCAAGGGTAAACCTGCAGGGATCAGCACAGCCTCCTTAGCCTTCTCCCCACAGGAAGAAGTACAAATGGCTAGAGCCCATTATGTATTGTTTGCTGAAGCACCCTTGGGTCTTCAAGCAACTGTATCCTTAGAGTCCATGGGTCTGGTTAGCAAACAGTTGGCTAATCCTGTTACAACTGCCTTCTCTAGATTGCTTTTCATCAAGAAATGTGTTGGTGCACCTAAACTCTTATAACCGCCTTTCCTTCCCCATTTCTATATTGTTGAAGATAGGATTGTGGTTGGCTCTAGGTGTGGAAACAACCTGTGCTAGGCCCTGTTGTATCTTAAGCAAGCGTTGATGGGGTTTGTCTGTTGCAAGATCACAGGGAAAAAAAAAAAATTTCCTCCTGGATATCTTGCTTCCGTAGTTCAAAGAATGGTTCTAACACGTTGGTTATTGCGATACAATTTCACTTTTATTTGTGCTAGTGCTGGGTAACTTAAGCATTGAGTAGGTACGCATTGGGTACATTGTGGGGCAAATTGTGTCCCTTGTTTGTCAGCCGATACGTGTTTCGACCCGTGGGTCTTTATCAAGGCTGATAGGAATTCAATAATCATGTGAAGTGCGCATTTAGTGACATTGTAAGAGGATTCAATTCAGCACTACAGCCAAGTCAACGCCTAGTCTAGAATACTGAATGAAAACCCTTATTGATATATCTTTATGTCCAGTTCATGCGTTCTGGATGACTACCCATATATAACACCCCTCTCTTGGAATCCTCCTGACCCCACTGAGCCAAGAAGTAGTTCTGTTTTGCAAGTTAAAAGGTTTAATTGATAATTTAAACAATATATATATATATATATATCACGCTTTATAATAAAATTTATAATTGAATATCACACTTAATCTGATATGATAAAGATTAACAACGGAGAATCTGGCACTAGCACACTTCTTTATAATCACTAAGGAGTTGACATGAAATGGATAAGATAGCAACAATACTTTTATGGTTTCCAATGGATGCAATGTGGAATGAAATGCAGTACAGAAAATAACTTGATAGGATTTCAGCAAAAGACAATGTAATCACTTTCTTGGACAATTCACCCCCCTTTTATGCAATGCAAGGAAAGGGAAGGAAGGCACACAATTCTCAGAAATGCAATTAAATGTGATTCAGTTAACCCAGCAACTTAGACTACAGAAGTTTAAAACACAGGCAAAATGCTTTGATATGTGCTGGCAATGGAGTGAAAATATGTTAAAATGCTTTTAATTCCCTCTAGAGGTTCAGGGTGAGTGAAATCAAGTTAATATTAGTCCAGGCTCACTTTAGCAAGGATCTAGGGTGTAACTAGCAGGTTAAACGAATTTCTGGCAAATGGAAGGCAAGCAGCAGCAGATTTTTACACGTGAAGAAATTTGCAAATCGCGGTAAAATGTCAAATCGCGGCTAAATTTGCGAATGCACCGAGCGCGATTACAGAGGAACTACAAGGACTATCACTATCGTTTTGGGGTCCTAGGAAAGCCTAGGATCTCAGCTTCCGGATGAAAGTTACTGCAAGTCTCTAGCACAAACGGTCACGGAGATATGAGCGATTAAACAAAGGTCGTTTTTCAGATTTGAAATTTTAAAGTTCAAAAGACAAGTGCAGCTTGCAAATAGAAAATGACAAGTGACAGCTTTACAAATGACAGGTGACAGTTAGGAGACAGTTCTACTTAGATTAAAATAGGATTGAATTATATTATTTTAACTAAGAGATTGGTTCTGCACAGTTTTGCTATGTACTCAATATATTTAGAAATATGCCTTGCCACGGATCTGGTCAGGTTTTGGACTGCACTCCGGTTCAGCTCTCTCTGGTTTTGGATACTGCTCTGCTTTCTCTGGGTCTTTCTGCACAGCTTTCTCTGGAGATTGATGGAGGTAAAGTATGGATTTTCCCGGCAGATCGTCCCGCAGCAAATGGATTTGAAGGTCCCTATCTGTCCTGTCTGTTTGCTTTTATGTGTTTTTTTAATGGGTGTGTGTGAGCAGCATCACTAGCCAGCCCCTCTCCACTTATCATTGGCCAAGCTTTCATTTCTCCCCTGATTGGGGGAGCTAAGTTGTGTCAGAGTGATGTCATTTTACAGCCTGCAGAAAGTCCACTCCTCCTGTCAACTTGCACACAAATCTAGATTTGAACCAAATACATATTTGCAGAGGTACATATTGTTTTAAAATCATATGCACCCCTCACATATCACAGGAGGTATACCCTGTCCAAATCTGCTCTTCCTGGGGGCTTGCATTTAGAAATGGCAATATTTGCACTTTTTAACTGATTTTGCAATTTCTGACATTAACCCAAATTTATACACATGTGCGCAAGGAGTATGGACATTAGTTGATGAAGTGTCAGATTTTTCACATGCACACATTTTGAGTAATATCCTCTTTTCCGCTAAAACCCCCCTGAACATGCCACCGGTTCTAAAAACCTCTTAAAATGTGGGCAGAAAAATCACAAGAATTATGGTGTCATTTAAATAATTTTCACAAGTCCGTACTATGAGTTATTCATCTTTTTCTAAAACCATATTCTGGCTATAGAGGTGTGTCTTTTCATGTCACATGGTACAGAAACCAGTCTTTCCAGTTTCTGCCAAGCTCAGAGACCCTGCCCCTCCCAGCTTCTGCCAAGAGGAAGCTCCATTTACGACTCCCGCCAATAAAACATTTGCCTGAGTCAGGACAGGGCTTTGTTCAGAGCTCCTGTATTCTGTGGGGGTTCCCCTTAATTCAATTATCAGAGCGATGGCATATCCTTAGTGTGGCCAGCAAAAGGCAGATAGGCCTGGGAACACAGCTGTGACTCAAGTTTCACTCCTGATGGGGGGTAGTTGCCAGGCAGAATTCAGTTCCTTAAGCCAGGTTTCAGATAAAATGTCACTTTTTGTTCCCCAGTCTAAGTCAAGACATTTTTTTACATATGCAGCTAGGATGCTGATTCTAAGTTTAAAACTATGACATTTAAACAATTGCAACCTATGTGACACTCAGAAGTAGGTCACTCAGTCAATTTAAACATTTAGATTTTTTTAGTGTCTTTCAGTCCAAATTTACTTAAACTGCTGAAATCCACAGCTCAGCCAGTCTTGTTATACACCTTCAAGTCACTTCAGGATATAACTTTACATTGGATCCACCTCTTAAAATGTCTTTCTTTGGCATGTTTTGGGTTCATTTATTCAGTTTTCTACAAAATCTGGTGGTTTTAAAACGCCGGCTTTTGGATAGTGGTGAGTACTGGTACTGCACCCCTTTTTGGGATTTAAGAAAATGAATTCCCAACAGTTATGGGTTTGCTTTTGGCAATCAGTATTGCCATTCCCAATGGTTTCAGACTACTGTGTGGGTAGTCCAATGGTGGTTTTAGGCAGTGTCCTTCTGTGCCCATAACATCGGCAAAAATGAGTGGCAGCCTATTCTTCATGCATTTCCCTGTGCATTTTCTGGGAAGCTCTGGCCATCATGATGTTTTCCATGTCAGTACTGCACAGTTTTGAGGTAGGGCTCGGATGCATGGGTAAATACATCCCACAAGCCCCCCCTCTTGCGATGGCCATTCTATTTCACTGATGGGACTCGCAAGACCTGGGATGTTTCCTCATCTTCTTCCAATAGATGGCACAGTTCAGCCATCTGATGGGAATATTGGGCGGTACACTGGGCCCATTGGATCTTCGTTCCCGGTCTCCGGATCGTCCTCCTTGGCCCGTCTCAAGGTTTTCTTTCTCCTAGGACGACAAAGGAAGAGCGGCAATACCTATTCATAGACATTTTTCCCCCACTGTTGAGATAGTGGGGCAGCATATGCATTTCATCATAACAAAACATTACATTCTTATTTTGAAAAAAAACAGTATAACTAAGAGACAGTTTCATGCAAATCACAATATTTTAGAGACTAGATGTGGTATGTTTTATGGTTGGAACTGAATTAGTCTGAGACAGTACCCGCTAGGATTCCAGAGGATTCCTCCAGTTGTTGCAGAGTGTGCCTGGGATGGCAACATTTCAACTGGTTTATGTGGACCCACTTGTCTTCCCCCGCTGCCAAAGGACCTTTGGGGATGTGGATTTTGTAGGCCACAGGGGAGATCTTGTCGATGATCTCAAAGGGTCCCTTCCACGTAGGCAAAAATTTCCGCTGTTTTGCCTGGTTTCTTTGGAAGTTGTATAGATAGACCCGGTCTCCCACCTGATATTCCTTCCTGGAAGTTTTCAGGTCATAGTGGGTCTTCATGCTATCAGCTGATCTTTCTAGATTCCGCTGAGCATAAGCAAAAGCATGTTGAAGGTGTTTCCTTAAATTCTCCACATACACATGAGTTGTGGAGGCATTTATCAGTGTCTGCTCTTGGGTCCTGTAGAGCAAATGCTGCGGAAGCACCATCTTGCGCCCCGTCATCAACTCAAACGGTGACATTTTGGTTGCAGATGAAGGGGTAGATCTGATGGCCATTAGGACCAGAGGTAATCGGGTATCCCAACTTGGCCCAGAATCTACCACAAACTTTTTTAAGATGCTCACAATTGTCCGGTTATAGCTCTCTACTGCCCCAGAAGAAGCTGGTCTATAAGCAATATGCAACTTCCTTTTGACCCCCAGTATCTCCCACATCTTTGTCATTACTTCACTGGTGAAGTGGCTACCCCTGTCTGACTCAATCCTTTGAGGTAGACCAAAACGGGAAAAGATGTGGTTAATCATCAGGGCAGCTGCCGTTTCTGCCTTGCAATTTGGGGCTGGGAGACATTCCACCCACTTGGTAAACAAGCATGTCACAGTCAACATGTACTTATTCCCCCTAGCCGAGCGAATCACGGGGCCTACGAAGTCGATTTGTAAATCTGACCATGGCAGTGTCATCCCCCGCTTTTGGAGAGGCGCACGGTGCGTGAGGGATGATGGCTGAAATTGTGCACACACAAGGCACCCCTTCAAGTATTGGTCAAGGTCCTGCCCCATGTGTGGCCAGTATGCAACCTCTCTTAAGATTTCCAATGTTGTGTGAAACCCCCTATGACCGGCGGTGGCCGCATCCTGGGCGTGACTTAACATCAGGCTTCGGAATGAGGTAGGAACCACCCACTGATCGTGGCCAGCTTTGGATTTCCTTACCAGCAAACCGTCTTGGATTCGGAACATTTTTGGACATTTCATCAACACCCTTAGGTCCTCTTTCCCAGTGTAATCGGTATCCGTCAGGGGAAAGTTCTCAGGGTCCTCAATGTGTTGGTAAAATGTACCAATTATTGGATCCCCCTTCTGAGCGGTAATCAAATCAGCATCAGGGGTCTCCTTACTCCATTGTGCAATTGAAAGGTCGTTGTGAGCATTTGTCTGGGACCTAGTGATGGCAGTGACCTGGATTTCCCCCAGCAGGGACTCAATCTCAATTAGATCCCCTTGGATGGCCCCGGTTTTGGCCAGCTGATCAGCTAAGTCATTTCCAGTTTTGTCTGGTCCCTCTACTTTGGAATGACCCTTGATCTTTTTCCAATAGATGGTCATCTCATTCGAGGTGACCAGATCATCAATGTTTTGGATCAACTTCCCATGTTTCAAGGGTTTGTTGTTAGCACATAACATGCCTCTAGTTTTCCAATTAGCCAGGTGCTCCACGAACCAATTCCGTACATAATCCGAATCTGTGATTATGACCAGTTCGTGGAGTTGATGCTGGACAGCAGTGAGGATGGCTTGATGCACAGCCATCAATTCTGCCACCTGACTACTTCGGGGACCAATTTTGTATCCAGCAGAGGGTTCTGGGGACTCATTCACCCATGCATTCCCTACGCCGGCCTACAGTTCTTTCTCCCCGTCGTTGTCAACATGGTAAGAGCATCCATCCACATAGACAGTGGGCATTCCCTCACACTTGTCTTCTTCAAAGACTTTGTGTGGGGAATTAAGGTATGCCTCCATGTTGTCCTTGATTTTCCGACTTTCGTCCTCGAGACAGTTTTCTCTGGCACAATCATGCAAGTCAGCCAGACCTTGCGCGAGGGGTCTCTTCTTGTTTTGTCCATATCTGACCTCCACAGGAAAGCCTTGCATTGACAGAATCCAGGAAGTAATTCGGGAATTACTCACATCTCCGGCCCGGATTCTGTCACTTTGGAGATATTGCAGAGGCTGGTGTGGAGTCTCCACTATGATGTGTTCCCCCTGGATAAACGGGTGGTAATTCCTCAATGCCCACACCGTTGCCAGGAGTGCCTTCTCACAATCATTGAATTTTTCCTCCACAGAGGATAAAGTTTTGCTCGCATAGGAGATTACTTTATTGACCTTGTCATGCTTTTGGTATAATACTGCCGTCAAGCACGTATTAGAGAACCCCGTCTCCAGGAAGAACTCCTTGTTTCTGACAGGGTAAGCTAGGCAAGGCGCTTGTGAGAGGCTTCTTTTGAGTTGTATTACTGCCTCGGCTTGTTCTGGACCCCATTCCCACTTGACCCCCCCCCTTCAAGAGATGAATCAGGGGTCTGGTGATCTCTGCGTAGCCCTCAATGAACTTTCTGCTGTAATTAGTCAGCCCAAGGAGGCTCCTTAGTTCCCGCAGAGTTGTGGGGTCTTTCAGTTTCTGAAGTGCTTCCACTTTCTTTTCCTGGGGACAGAGACCCTGAGGAGTAATCTCATGCCCCAAGAAATTAACACGGGTTCTACACCATTGTGCTTTCTGAAAGGAAAGTTTTGCTCCGGCGGCCCTCAACTGCGTCAGAACATAACGGATCTCCGCTATGTGTTCCTCCACAGATGAACTTTTGATGAGGACATCATCTACATAAGCCAGGTTACCCCTCGCACCCAGGTCTGGCATGGCCTTATGTAGGAAAATATTGAACTCATTACCGGAGTTAAGGTATCCGAAGGGAGTCCGGGTCCATGTGTACTGCTGGCCCCCAAAGGTAAAAGCCAGTTTGTATTGGTCCTCCCTGCTGACAGGCACGGTCCAGTACCCATTGGTCAGGTCTATTGCAGTGAATACCTGTGACCCCTGGATCTGGGCCAGCCCTTGGTCAATGTAGGGCAGTGGCCATCGGGAAGTATGGACCCGTTTGTTGAGCTCCCAAGGTCAGCGCAGAGTCTCCACTGGCCGTTTGGCTTCAATATTCCCAGCACCGGATTATTGAAGGTGCTGTGGACTGGACGGATTATTCCCCGGAACTCAAGGTTCTTAATTATTTCAGTAAGGGACTCCATTGATGCGAGAGGCAAGCGATATTGCTTCACAAACACAGGAGTCATGCCAGGGTCCGTGGGGATTGTTGTTGTGTGGAGGTCAGTGCGACCACAGTCATATGAGTCTACCGCAAAGAGATCTTGGAAATCCAAGAAAACTTGTTTCAACTTTTGCTTTTGTTCCAGAGTCACACAGGCATCAGCTAGGTTGACTCTCTCTTCCACCATCTGCCTGAAGCCTGGAAAGACTTCTGGTTTGGCTATTTCAGCGGCCTCCTCCAGCTGGGTGGAGAAGTCCCTGGTCAGAGTGCTGATTTGGACTGGAGGCTTCAGGTGGGACAGGCAGCCCTCATGGACCTGGAAAATCACCTCATCCCTCCTGAAGTCACAAGTCACATCTTCCTTACCATAAGGGCAAGAAGTGTACACCATGCCGGGTAAAAATCCTGTCTGGTGTTGTATTGTCATCACTGTCACTGTCAAAGCAGTCCTTGGGGATTGGTCCTAACAGTTCATTTACTAAGTCTATGGAAAAATGTCGGTCATCAACCGCCATTCCAATAATGGTGCCTGCGGCTAGAGTAATACTCTTTAAGTCGGTGTTATCCACCTCTATTGGAATGGTGTCATGTTCTATGTTGACTAATGGAGTTGGGTTTACCCCCAACCCTTGCTGTTGAAGAGAAGCATTTAGATGTATGTAAGCATCAGGGATTTTCAAATGTTGTCCTCTTTTAACTTTCACTTCCAGGGAGAATTGTCGGGTCCTTTCTGGGATGGTGACTTCCTCTTTAATCTGAATTTCAACTGCATAAGGTAGCAATTGAGCTGACCTAAATGCTTTTTCTGGATCATCAAAGCCCATGGGATTATCCGCTAATCGGGACCAAGCTTTGAAGTTTATTAGGTCCAAACTAATGGCAAAGCGATTGAGAATGTCACTGCCTAAGTAAAAGGCGGCAGGGACGTCTCGCACGACCCAACAATTATGGACAATGCTCTTGTTGCCAATGGAGATTTTGAGCATACACCTGCTTGGCAGGAGATGTTTGGAATTAGGTGCTTCCAGGTCCATTTCCCATTTGTCTATCAGTTTGAATGTGGGAATGGCTGGATCTTTTGGGAGTTGGCGGAACATGGCTTCGCTGATGAAGCTCTTACCGTTGTTCACACACACTCGAGCGAGAACAGAGTCCTTCCCATCATTTAATTGGACAGAGATGAACAACTGCTCTCCAATTTGCTGAATATCAGCCAGGCTCTGAGCTGATTTCACATCTTTCTGGACTATAGGACTGGGAGTTTCTGATTGTGGATTAGTATAGAATTTCAGAGTGTTTCCTTCCAGCGTGGAGTACCACTTTAGACTGGAAGGAAGGTTGATTTTCAGGAATAGAGAGGACCCCCCATCACCAGTCTGTTGTCCTACTGCTATTACTGTCACGTCTGGAATTTGGCTATTCTGGAAGTGAAATTCTACTTGGTCAGGTTTTTGTTCAACCATGTGGCAGGTGCCGTTTAAACTAACATGGTTGACACTCTGTTTTAATTTTATTGGTCGGCTAGTCTGGGTCCAGAGGACCTTGTTTACACAATCTATTAGGGGTGACAACCTTCTCAGGAGGTCATTCCCCAGTAAACAAGGGGTGCCCTCTGGAGTCACAACTATGACTGGGTGTTTCAACTTGTGTCGCCCAATTTTAATGTCCAAGTCTGCCGTCCCCTCGACGGGAATTTCCTTCCCGTCAAAGTTCTGCAGTTGTCCAGGAAGAGAGGTGAGAGGAATTTGGTAATTCTCTCCCCTTCCTGCATTCAGTTCGTCAAAGGCCCTTCTGGACAGAAGGGTAGCTTGAGATCCAGTGTCCACCAGTGCCAAAATTGTACCCTGCCCCTGTACTTGTACCGGGGCATAATATCTTCCCTCCTTCTCCTCAAGGGGGCACAGATAATGCACATTTTTGGACAACTGGTGGGCTAACTTTCTGGTTTTGGACATTACAAGAGAAGAAATTTGGGGAGAATTCTGTGGAGAGCCTTGGGAATCTGAAAGGAAAAGTTGGCAACTGGAGATCAGAGCCATTGTGGGTTCCCCTGGCTCCGGTTCCGGGCCGCCCCCCCCTTTTTGGAGGCAGTCACCAGGATGGGTTTGAACCAGGGGATTTTCTTGCTGTTGGTTCTGGGATGAGATGGTGGGCGGCGGTAGCTCAGTCTCCACATCTCCCCAGTCTGGATTTGCATCCCTAGGGACCCATTTTTCTTTGGGAGGAGTTCCCCCCTCTCTGAAGGAGAAGATCCTTTTCCCAGGATCCTCTGAGGATCCCTCTCCCTCAAATTGGAAGATCTGTACCTCCTCCTCAAACTGAGTCTGTTTGGGTCTTTTGTTTCTCCTACCCCCCCTCTGCTCCTTAGGAGGCAGACTTTCAGGGGCAAGAGATTTTGTTTCCGGTTCCTGGGTTTCCAGGGGCTGTTTACAAGTGAGGAAGGAAGCTTCCTCCAAGGCTTTACACCCCCCTTCCCTTTGTGCCTCCTCCCTGGGGACCGGTGAGTTATCGGGGTGCTGCCCCCGTCATTGTTCTGGGGCACAAGGTCCAGAGTTGGGTGCGTTCTGCGCCGGCACGCCGATCTGAATGTTCTGCTGAGCCCTCAGTATGTGACCCAGATCCCGTGCCATGTTTTGAACCTGGCGCTCTAACTGGGAAACCCGCTCAGGCTGATACGGGGCCCTGTTTTCTCCCCTTGGCTGATCCCGGGAAGAGTAGCTGTCCCTCCTCTGGTAATACCCCGGGTTGGGAAGATTTGGGTACCCCTCCACCCTTGGCCTCCCCTCTCCCGGATTCAGTGGTCTGGGCTCAGGGAATTGGGGAAAGAAGGATGGATGGTTTTGGGGCTGAAAGTCGGGTGGATATCTGGGGAAAAAGTTCTGCCCAGGATTTGGAGAGTTTCTGCCCTCCGGTGGGAAGTTAGGAGGGAAGTTCCCTGGGTTAGGTGCTTGGCTGGATCCCCCCCCTTGGGCTGGAGGAGTCCACACATAACCCAGGATGGGTCGATTTCCCTTGTAACGGGGACTTACATAATCAGGAGAGCGAGGGACCCCATTTGTGGGGCTGCCTCCCTGGCTCCCTGTCTGTGACTGGCCCGAGGACCTTCTGGGCCTAGCATTATTAGGTGCAGGTAGGTTTTTAGGCCCCCCCATCTCCAACTCTAAAACGGGGGTGACCTTTACCTCTGCCACCTTGGCAGCAGCAGGGGTGCTGTTGGCTTTGGGGTTTTTCTGAGCATTATTTTTGCTATCTACCGGTTTCTGCACCTCATAGATCCGGGTAGCCTGTTCAAGGACCCAGTCTAAAGATCTTTTCTCGTGAAAATCCCTCACGAGCTGGGTCATTATGTATTTGGGCAAGGCATGAAAAAATGTATTTATGAATTCTCTACTGTCTGTGCGCACCCTTCTGGTGGTCTGCGCAAAAGCACGTTTCAGTTCTTGCACAAATTCTTGTGGGGCCTGATCCTCCCCACATTGCAAATTGTAGGCTGCCTTGCGAGCCTCTTGAGGATTTCTGTGAACAGAAAAATGTTTCAAGATGGCCGCCTTATAGGTGGACCATCTTAAATGATTTTGGTCCTCCAGCCCCGCAAAGAAACTGGAGTATTCCGGGGAGAAGGTCCACTTTACATATTGAATACAGCTTTGGCTGTCCTTCAAATGGAAAGTCTCCATCATTTGCTCAAACAACTCTAAGTGCTGCCAAACAGAATACTTAGCGTTCTTATGGTAAGGCGTGATGACGCTCCTGATCGCCTTAATCTGCTTTAAGGGGTCCTTAAGCAAGGCCCTTTTTGCCTTATTGGCCTTTTTGGTTCGGGTAACCCTTGTCCATTCATCCTCTGACTCAGAGGCACTGCTCCCAGAGGTTCCTGTCTGCTCTTCCAGGTTTTCCCGGATTCTGCGAGCCTGGGAATGGCTGGCAGAATGTGGGGACCTGGTCTCCTGTGTCCTGCGCAGTTCAGAGGAGTCTTCAGATTCCTCCTTGCTGCCAGGATTTGATGGGTACCCCCCCACTGACCTAACTGGGCAGAGGTTTTCAGGATGCCCTTAATGGGCCTACTCTCCTGGGGTTCCCCACTGAACTGTACTGTACTTGGGTGCCCATACCCGGATGCCCACCCCTCCATTCCTGAGTGGTACTGGCCTATGAGCCCCATACTTTTAGCTGGATAGTAATCTGCCATCCCTGTGGCCCTGTGCTCATGTGCGCCAGGGGACATGGGGGTGGTAGAGTCCAGGGACTGGGAGAGATGAAGGCCCCTGGTGTTAGGGCTCCTGAGGTTGGTTTATAGTCATAATGTCGACAACAAAAATGTCGACAGTCAAAAAGTCGAAAAAAAAATGTCGAAAAAAAAAATGTCGACTTTTTTTTCAATGCATTTTTTTTTCGAAATGGGGGGGGTTCCCCCCAGCCCCCCTTTTTTTTAATTTTTTTTTTATTTTTCCCTTTTATTTTACTCCCGAACCCCTAAAATAAATATATAATTAAAAAAAACGAAAGTCGACATTTTTTTTTCGACATTATTTTGTCGACATTTTTGTCTGTCGACATTTTTTTTTCGACATTATGACTCCCCACCCCTGAGGTTATGGTCAGGAGTCTCTCTTTCCCAGCGGACCTCATCTCTATCCGCCCCTGCTCCCTGTTGCAATGCAAGAGCCTGCATTTCTGCTTTCAGTTCCTCAGTCAAGGCCTTACTCGACTCTATCATTCTCTCCTGCATCGCTACCTGTTGTTGGAGCCTATCATTGTGTTGACAGAGGGCCTCATTTTCCCTCTGTGCTTCCTGGTTGGTCCTGGAGAACTGGGCCAGTCTTTGCTGCAGGAGGTTTACCTCCTGAGTCCCATCCCTACCGGCCTGCTCCTTTCTTGCCAGAGCATCTTCCACCCTTCTGGTGTGCTCTACCAAGTTCTGGTTTTCTTTTTGGAGGTCACCCAGCCCCTGGAGGGCCAGGTGATTTTCTTCAATTTCCTTTTTTAAGTGGCAGACTTCCTGGCCTAAAGTGTCTCTTTCCTGACTGAGAGCCTGCATCTCTGCTGCCAGGTCGTCCCTCTGCCTTTGAAGGGCACCAGCTTTCCGGCGCTCTTCATCAAACTCTGCCTGGGTATCCAGGTCTTTCAGAATCAGTTTATTGCTTTCTGCCTTTTCCCTATCTAGGTGGCCTTGCAGGGTGACTACCTGCTCTGCACACACCCTGTTGAAGTCCAGTTGTTGCTCCAGCTTTTTCTGGCTTTGCAGTAGGGAGTCCAAAACTTCTTGGTGTTCCTTCTGCAAGGCCCGAAATCTGGTATCCTGTTCTGACTTTTCCTTTTGCAGCACATCCATATCCTCCTTTATTTTAGTGATGTACTGTCTGGTCTCATTTTCTGACTCCTGGCTTCTGTGCAGCCTTTGCTCAGAAGAGTCCAGATCAGATTGGGCCTTCTCTAACGCCATCTGTTGCCTTTTTGCCAGATCATGGCCTTCAGCACATTTATTCTGTATGGCTCCCATATATAGATATAAATATGCCGCTATCCTAACAATCTTGTCGTGTTCATCTTTGGCCTTAGGAGCCATATATAGTTCACTCAGGGCCAAATGTAATGGACCCTGATCTCTCCATAAGTCTGACCCTGTTTCAGTGGCCTGTCGTGTGATGGCCTGCAACCAGGCATCCTGGCCCTGCTCAGCCCATTCACCTCTCACAAATAGTTTATGTAAGAAGTGCTCTCTGGCTATTTTCATATCTACCAAGGTCGTCATTCTAGAGATTGGTCTCTGTCCTGACTTACAGAAGTTAGTATTTTATTTTTGCAGAACAGAACTTTTCTTGGAGTGTCCCTTTTGAGGAATGCTTCACAGCGTAATGCAGCGTGGTGATCCGACTGGATGTATGTATCCCGTCAGTTGGCACGCTGTATTAATCTGCACAAATGGTAGATCTAACCAAACGTCCGGCACGAGCCCCCAATTTGTAAGAGGATTCAATTCAGCACTACAGCCAAGTCAACGCCTAGTCTAGAATACTGAATGAAAACCCTTATTGATATATCTTTATGTCCAGTTCATGCGTTCTGGATGACTACTCCTATATAACACCCCTCTCTTGGAATCCTCCTGACCCCACTGAGCCAAGAAGTAGTTCTGTTTTGCAAGTTAAAAGGTTTAATTGATAATTTAAACAATATATATATATATATCACGCTTTATAATAAATTAATAATTGAATATCACACTTAATCTGATATGATAAAGATTAACAACGGAGAATCTGGCACTAGCACACTTCTTTATAATCACTAAGGAGTTGACATGAAATGGATAAGATAGCAACAATACTTTTATGGTTTCCAATGGATGCAATGTGGAATGAAATGCAGTACAGAAAATAACTTGATAGGATTTCAGCAAAAGACAATGTAATCACTTTCTTGGACAATTCACCCCCCTTTTATGCAATGCAAGGAAAGGGAAGGAAGGCACACAATTCTCAGAAATGCAATTACATGTGATTCAGTTAACCCAGCAACTTAGACTACAGAAGTTTAAAACACAGGCAAAATGCTTTGATATGTGCTGGCAATGGAGTGAAAATATGTTAAAATGCTTTTAATTCCCTCTAGAGGTTCAGGGTGAGTGAAATCAAGTTAATATTAGTCCAGGCTCACTTTAGCAAGGATCTAGGGTGTAACTAGCAGGTTAAACGAATTTCTGGCAAATGGAAGGCAAGCAGCAGCAGATTTTTACACGTGAAGAAATTTGCAAATCGCGGTAAAATGTCAAATCGCGGCTAAATTTGCGAATGCGCCGAGCGCGATTACAGAGGAACTACAAGGACTATCGTTTTGGGGTCCTAGGAAAGCCTAGGATCTCAGCTTCCAGATGAAAGTTACTGCAAGTCTCTAGCACAAACGGTCACGGAGATATGAGCGATTAAATAAAGGTCGTTTTTCAGATTTGAAATTTTAAAGTTCAAAAGACAAGTGCAGCTTGCAAATAGAAAATGACAAGTGACAGCTTTACAAATGACAGGTGACAGTTAGGAGACAGTTCTACTTAGATTAAAATAGGATTGAATTATATTATTTTAACTAAGAGATTGGTTCTGCACAGTTTTGCTATGTACTCACAATATATTTAGAAATATGCCTTGCCACGGATCTGGTCAGGTTTTGGACTGCACTCCGGTTCAGCTCTCTCTGGTTTTGGATACTGCTCTGCTTTCTCTGGGTCTTTCTGCACAGCTTTCTCTGGAGATTGATGGAGGTAAAGTATGGATTTTCCCGGCAGAGTGTCCCGCAGCAAATGGATTTGAAGGTCCCTATCTGTCCTGTCTGTTTGCTTTTATGTGTTTTTTTAATGGGTGTGTGTGAGCAGCATCCCTAGCCAGCCCCTCTCCACTTATCATTGGCCAAGCTTTCATTTCTCCCCTGATTGGGGGAGCTAAGTTGTGTCAGAGTGTTGTCATTTTACAGCCTGCAGAAAGTCCACTCCTCCTGTCAACTTGCACACAAATCTAGATTTGAACCAAATACATATTTGCAGAGGTACATATTGTTTTAAAATCATATGCACCCCTCACATATCACAGGAGGTATACCCTGTCCAAATCTGCTCTTCCTGGGGGCTTGCATTCAGAAATGGCAATATTTGCACTTTTTAACTGATTTTGCAATTTCTGACATTAACCCAAATTTATACACATGTGCGCAAGGAGTATGGACATTAGTTGATGAAGTGTCTGATTTTTCACATGCACACATTTTGAGTAATATCCTCTTTTCCGCTAAAACCCCCCTGAACATGCCACCGGTTCTAAAAACCTCTTAAAATGTGGGCAGAAAAATCACAAGAATTATGGTGTCATTTAAATAATTTTCACAAGTCCGTACTATGAGTTATTCATCTTTTTCTAAAACCATATTCTGGCTATAGAGGTGTGTCTTTTCATGTCACATGGTACAGAAACCAGTCTTTCCAGTTTCTGCCAAGCTCAGAGACCCTGCCCCTCCCAGCTTTTGCCAAGAGGAAGCTCCATTTACGACTCCCGCCAATAAAACATTTGCCTGAGTCAGGACAGGGCTTTGTTCAGAGCTCCTGTATTCTGTGGGGGTTCCCCTTAATTCAATTATCAGAGAGATGGCATATCCTTAGTGTGGCCAGCAAAAGGCAGATAGGCCTGGGAACACAGCTGTGACTCAAGTTTCACTCCTGATGGGGGGTAGTTGCCAGGCAGAATTCAGTTCCTTAAGCCAGGTTTCAGATAAAATGTCACTTTTTGTTCCCCAGTCTAAGTCAAGACATTTTTTTACATATGCAGCTAGGATGCTGATTCTAAGTTTAAAACTATGACATTTAAACAATTGCAACCTATGTGACACTCAGAAGTAGGTCACTCAGTCAATTTAAACATTTAGATTTTTTTTAGTGTCTTTCAGTCCAAATTTACTTAAACTGCTGAAATCCACAGCTCAGCCAGTCTTGTTATACACCTTCAAGTCACTTCAGAATATAACTTTACATTGGATCCACCTCTTAAAATGTCTTTCTTTGGCATGTTTTGGGTTCATTTATTCAGTTTTCTACAAAATCTGGTGGTTTTAAAACGCCGGCTTTTGGATAGTGGTGAGTACTGGTACTGCACCCCTTTTTGGGATTTAAGAAAATGAATTCCCAACAGTTATGGGTTTGCTTTTGGCAATCAGTATTGCCATTCCCAATGGTTTCAGACTACTGTGTGGGTAGTCCAATGGTGGTTTTAGGCAGTGTCCTTCTGTGCCCATAACATCGGCAAAAATGAGTGGCAGCCTATTCTTCATGCATTTCCCTGTGCATTTTCTGGGAAGCTCTGGCCATCATGATGTTTTCCATGTCAGTACTGCACAGTTTTGAGGTAGGGCTCGGATGCATGGGTAAATACATCCCACAACATAGATGTGACATATATAATATTGATGCATAGTGAGTGGTGTTTAAGTGAGGTGTTTGGTTAAGTAATGCAAGGTAAATAGTCACATACATTGGATGCAATGACAAAGCATTAAAGGCAAACGGAGAGAGGAAAAAGCACAAAGGGAAGATTAGCAAGGTAGTTGAAGGAGGTGGTTGGGGTTAAGTAATTGAGAGGATGGGTGCCTCTTACCTATTGTACATGGTCTCTAGCCCTCTATGGGGTCCTGGTCCGTTGTCTATGATGGCTGTCCTGTAGAGACAGTGGCTCCTGTTGGGCCTTGTAAGGTCAGTGGGTTGGAGTTAGGTGCGGTTGTCTGCTGTTTGATGTAGGTAAGTTGGTGGTGGGGGCTCCTGAGGGAGTCTGGATGCTGTGGGTCATGTCCTCATGCGTGATGACATGCTGGGGGCATACTGGGGCCAGGGGTGTGGGTCCTGGGGGTGAGAAAGCAACCCTGTAGGAGTAGGGTATGGAAGTGGCTGTCTGATGCCATAAGGAGTACATTGTTAATGTGGGGGCTCCTCGTGGAGTTTGGGGGCGAGATGTCAACCCGTGTAGGAGTTGGGTAAAGATGTGGCTGTCTGACGCCACAGGGGAATAAGTAGTTGAAGTGGGTGCACCTAGTGGAGTCTGTGAGCTGTGGGTCACATCCACGTATGTGGTGAATATTGGGGACAGGGGTGTGGGTCCCAGGTGCGGGATGGCACCTCTGTGTGGTGAACAAGCCAGAACCGGGCTGGGAGCAATGTGGCATGGCAGCCCGGTGCAACAATGGAGCACTGCTGTTATTGTCTGCCTGCCCTGAGGGGGGGAGAGACTGGAGGGGGTCCTGGTCCCCTCGTGAGAGTGCACTCAGAACTTGTGGTTGAGGTTCGCCGGTGTGCCGACTCTCCCAGGTGGGTGGGATTAATGTGTGGTTGGCGATGCAGGTGGGGCTGGATGCCGTGTTGGGCAGGTAATGAATTAGGATACGGCCCGACCAGTTTGGAAAAAGAATTGTGACCAGGTCCGGGTGTAGCTACGGAGGGGGTCAAGGGCTGGGTCTTACCTGTGTGCTGGTTCGCGTTCGTTATGGCTCCTGTGGAGTTTGGCGGGCGGGCATCTAATATGCCTGTGCGCCACTGGTTGCCGAGTCATGTAGGTGAACACGGCGCATGCACAGGAGAGCAGTGTCACTGCACGGGAGGGCGCGCATGCCACAGGGGATCGGTGGTCCTCCCTTGCACATGGGCAAGGGGTCAGTGTGGCATTGAGTATGCGCGTGTGCAGGGGGAAAGTGTCCCATCATAGCCCAAGTGTTAGGTTATTGTGGGGCCACAGTTGATCCGGGGTTGGGGGAAGCGTGATGCGTTGAGCTGCAGCTCATTGCTAGGTTGGATGGCCCCAGTGGGCGTGTCCATTTAACATGTGGAAGGTGGTATTGTATTGGGATGAGTGTAGGCCCTCGAGGCCTGATAGTAACGTTAGGTCCAAGTATAGTGGGATGTAAGGGTTGAGCCTGCAATCTGAGAGTTGAGAAGTGGGAAGGTCTGCGTGCTGCTGGGCCATCCTTCTGAGGCAGTCCCCGTGGCCGGTGGCCAGATAGAGGTGAGAGGGGCTGGTGTAGTCCAGGCTGTGAGGCAGTCTAGGAGGCCCAGTGGGCCGTGGTTGGGCATTGTCTGTCATGGTGGCTGTGGTATGTGTCCCACAGCTCGCATGTGCCAAAGCAGGAGGGGGGGAAAAAATGAAAGGGCCCCAGCTGATTGAGTCGGAGGTCCGCTGGTATGAAAGGCTCCTTAGGGCTTTGGAGGGTTGAGGTTGCCCTGTGGGGTGACATGGGTCATGGTTGGGTCCCGGAGAGCAGGCTGGTTATGTGTCAAAGAAGAAGAGGTTTACAGAAAAACATTGAAGTCATGATCTTTGTTAAGTCCATTTTTGACACATCTGAATCGGCAGATCAGTCTTGCTTCCTCTTGTCTGACTCTTCTTATTCTGTCTCCTCCTCTGGCTCCCAACTTCACGGTTTTCAGTCCAATAAATCTTATCAGGCTTTTGTCCTCCATCTGATGGTTCTTCTGCCAGTGGTTGGCCAAGGGCAGCATTTGGTCCTGTGAGTGGATACTATTCATGTGTTCCCTTATCCGAGTTCGTACTTCCCGGATGGTGCTCCCTATGTAGATCTTGTTACATACACAGATTATTGCATAGATTACATACTTGCTTCTACAATTGAGGTGCTCCATGATTTTGAACGGCTGGCAGCCTGTACATTTTGCACATTTAGTTTGGGTGGCGTATTTGCACATTGAGCAGGTTCCACATTTAGTGAAGCCAATTGGTGTTTGTCTGGTCAGCCAGTCTTGTGCCGAGATGTTTTTCTCAGATAGGAAGGATGGGTTGAGTAGGTTTTTTAATGTTGGTGCTCTGCTGAATGACATACTTGGGTATGCTTCTAGACTGGGTTTGATGTGCTCATCCATCAGTAGTAGGTCCCAGTGGTTGGTTAGGATTTTTTGGATTGCCTGACTGACCTTATTGTATCTGGTTACAAATCTGATTGTGGGTTTAGCATCTTTCTTCTTTGGTGTGGGCAAGAGTAGTGTTTCTCTTTGAATGCTTGTTGCTTGATTCCTGGCTTCCGTGAGGTTTTTGTCGGAGTAGCCTTGGGATTTGAATCTTTGATCCAGCAGATCACATTCGTCTGTAAAGAATTTTTGAGTGTTGCAGTTTCGTCTGGCGCGAATGTATTCCCCTTTTGGGATATTCTGTATGACGCTTTTCCTGTGACAGCTTTTTGCATGTAAGGTTGAGTTGCCTCTGTTGGTTTGCGAAAGGTTTTGGTTGTTAATTTGTTGTTCTCAATTTCAATCCTTAGATCCAGAAAATCGATTTGGTCTGTGCTGATGTGTCTGGTTAGCTCAATGCCATAGTTGTTTGTATTCAGGTAGTCCACGCATTGGTTGAGTTCCTCTTGGGTTCCTTTCCATATGAGGATGACATCATCTATATAGCGTGCCCAGTTGACGATAAGGGTGGTGAACTTTGTTTCTCTCATGTCATGTTCCTGTTCATAAGAGTGCATGAAGCAGTTGGCTAACGCTGGAGCATAGCTGGCTCCCATCGCGATCCCCTTGGTTTGTTTGTAGTATTCTCTGTGGAAAAATAAAAATATTGTTGGTCAATGAGAATTTGAGAAAGGTCTTTGTCATTTCCACTTGGTCAAGGTGTGATGCTGATTCATGTTTGAGGAGATATCCTAGGCTGGTTATGACTAATTCATGATTGATAGATGTGTACAGGGCTTTGACATCTAGTGTGGCCATTATGAAGTTGGGTTGCCACTCTATTTGTGAGAGTATAGACAAGGTGTGCATGGTGTCCCTGAGATACGTCGGTATCTTGGTGACTAATGGTTGTATCACATTGTTGATATATCTGGCTAATGTCTCAGTAATTCCTCCTATTCCGCTCATGATCGGTCTACCTTCGGGAATTGTATCGAAGGTTTTATGAATTTTAGGCAGGAAGTAGAGAGTTGGCATGATCGGGTGATCTGTCCTGAGGTAATCATATTCATTATCCGTTATCAGCCCTTCTGTTTGGTAGTGTTTAAGGAGTTCTTGATGTTCCTTCAGGATTCTCGCCTGTGGGTTTGTGTCCAATTTTTCATAGTTGCCTGGTGTTTGCAGATGGTTTTGTGCCATTTTTAAATAGTCAGTTTTCTCCATTATTACAATGTTGCCACCTTTGTCGGCCTCCTTGATTATGATACTCATCTCTTCCCGTAATTTCTTGAGTATGGTTTGTTCTTCTTTCGATAGATTGTCTTTGTTGCTTGTCTTTTGATTCTGTTGCTCCTACAATTTGTGTAAGTCATTGGTGACTGCTTGTTGGAATGTGTCTATGTAGATCTCTGCAAAAAGTTGCGGAGTAAATTTAGATTTGCTTTTGAGTTCCGGGATACTCATGGCTACATTCTGGATCCCGAGTTCTTGCATGCACTCTTGTTTACTTTTGAGGTCTTCTTCCAGCGTACTGAGGAGATGGATGTCCTCTAAGTCACGTATAGTGAGCGTACTGGGTTCCGGTGCCCTTTCTTGGGGTTTGTAAACTGTTGTTTTGGTAGCAAAGAATTTGGTCAGTTTGAGACATTGTGTGAATTTAAAAAGGTCAATTTGGATATCCACAAAGTTGCTGTTGCTTGATGGCGAGAAGGAGAGTCCCTTGTTGAGTACTTTCTTCTCTACGTTTGTGAGTTCCTTATGTGACAGGTTCAAGATTTGATTTTGTCGTTCCTCTGTCCCATCCTTTTCTGGGATGTTAGGTAAGATTTCCACAGAGCTGGTAAATCTTCCTTTCCTGGTTCAACTCCAGAACTTTTTGCTTTTCTAGTGGGATATTTTTCATTAATACCTCAGTGAGTGGGAACCTTTTTACACACTCACCTAATCTTTAACTCTTTTTATGGGTGTCATTTTTAAGACTCTCCATAGTGTCTTTTTAAAGTTATCATGTCTAACAACTTATTGGCAAAAAGTGCCTGTTGTTGCTGGGTTGCCCTAGGGGCTCCCCATTTAACTTTCTTGTGCTAACCTTGAGTGGACTACAGTTCCCAAGGGTAGAAAAGGATCTTTGGATCCCTTTTACATTTTATTCTGTGAAACCGGCACACCCCACCTTATGTGGAGTGCTGGGGAGATACAATGTATCCCCTTTCACATTTAAACTGTAACAATTCTGTTACAGTGACAAGCTTACCTTTAATGGCTAGTGCCAGTGATACCTTTTACTAATTTGGTGTACCTTTACCGTGGGCTGTAATTACAGCTGCAGTAAAGGCACGTAAGGGTGCTCATGTTACCCAAATGGCCCCTGTCTTCTTTTCCTGCCATTTTAGTGATTCTTGTCATTTCTTGTTCCTTCCCCTGACATCCAGGGTGGGAAATTCCTTTGTTTGAGTTTTGACTTTGGCGGGAGTCCGCTGGACCCCCTGCCCAGGCTCCAGTCAGTCTGTAAGCACAGGAAGTGGGGGAGGAGTCCAAAACTTCCTCCTCCTTTGTCTCATGCCTTCCTTCAACTGGGCCAAATCCCAGTAGGGGGTTGGCTGTCCTGATTGGACAGCCAAACGCCTCTTTCTTGTAAAATGCGGGGAGAGAATGCAGAGGTTGTGTTGCAGTTCCTGATAAATACTGGAAACCTGGAAGCTGAAGTCATGTCGACCACTGGAACAGAAAACCGAAGAGGATGACAAAGGAAAAGCGGCAGTAATGATTTCCAGCGACCGGAGAGCCTGCTATGTAACCGGAGCCTGCTGCAGGCCTTCCTTCCGATCGACCTGGGGTCTCCGAAAACGCCGACCTGAACCCAGAGCCTGGTGACACCCACTAGACTCAAGAAGAACGATGAGAATTCAAACGTGATTTTCTGTCTTCTTCTGTGCTCCTAGAAAAGGCGCCAAACCCGCAGAACCGCATTCAGCTGTGAGAGAAATCTTGCCTAGAGCCTTCTTCATCGATGCCTGCTGCAAAGTCCCTTCTGAGGTCTTGTGTTCAGTCTCCAGGACAAGGAATCCACTGACCAGGTATTTGGCTGCAGTCCCTGAGGTTCTCCTGCTGCAATCTCTTCTTCATTGCCGAGCTACTGTGTAGTCCTGGGGTGTTTTCTGTGATTGGGAGGTCCCTCATCCAGTGCACCCAGTCCCACTGCTAGAATCCTGCTGGGGTGTCTTCTGTGAAGCCTCTGGACCCTCTTCTAACCCTAGAAGTAAAGTACTCACTTGTTTGCCAGTTTTCCTAAGGAAACTCTAACTTTTGCTACTAAAGAACTTATTCTAACACTGCCTGTTGGTCACTAGTCCTAGTGACCCCCCTTCTGCCACTGAGAACACTCATGCTCTAAGGGAAAGACTTTGAAGGGATTGGGACTTCTGCCTAAAAAAGAAATCAAGTGTTTTACTTACTTATAAAGAGTTGGTGGGTAACTGTAATTCTCAGAGTGAACAGTTACAAAAGTTCTTACTGATCTTGAATGTGTGATGCACTATTCTTAAAAGTATGGCTAACATCTTTTCTTCCTTAGCCACTGTGTTGCCAGTCTAGAAGAAAGTAGATGTAAAGGTATTTTACTCTCCTGTGATTAGGTTGTGCCTCTTTACAAAAGTAATGTGTTGGTTTCACCAGATTATTCCTGTAGGGTAATTGTAGGAGTGTCCCCCAACTGTTGGTATCACCAGGATAGTCCTTTTAGGATAACTGTATGAGTGTCCCCCAACTGGGTCTTGTTTCCCCTGACTTGCTGCTAGACTGTCCTTAATAAGTCTACATTAGGTTGTTGCCTACCTAGAATAATTATTCAGTAAAGTGCGACATTGGGTCTTACTTTCCCCTTCATTGTGAAGTTAAAGTAAGTGGGTTTTACTTACCTTGTGTTAGCTGTGTGCCATTCAAAACAAGTTACCAGAGTTATTGCTTACCTCAATCTGGGGTTCCCTGACTTCCAAAGCATCTGTAATTGCATATTACATCCTTAGGTTTTACTCACCTGGTATAACTGTGTGTTATGACAAAAGTAGGTATAGGTTTTTACTGCACCTAGAATAAGTGTTTCACTATTCACCAAAAGTATATTGTCCAGTTGACTGTTTATGTGATTTGTTCCAAGAGTCATTGTACAACTGGAAGGGCCTACTGTCCTTGTATTACCAAAAGTAATCTAAAAGTAACCATTGGTCTTTTACTCCCAAAGAATAGGCTTGACCTATACTAAATGTGTATAACAAGGTTTTGACTTCCATAGAACTATTGTTAGGTGTTCCAAATAAGGTTTATACTTGGGCCTGTGTGCTTTCAAGTATAGTGTTGTGTTTTATATTGTGATTTCATATAATGTGTTAGTACTTATTTAACCCCTAGATTTATCTGGGCCTATCTGTATGTAAATAAATCCTTTATTTTTTACAATACATGGTGTTTCAGTGTTTCTCTGGATCATTTGTATTACAATGTTCACTTGTACTGTATCTACTGCCCTCTCTCCCTCCTAAGATAAGCCTGGCTGCTCTGTCTACGCTACCCCGAACTCAGGTGGTACAGCCTTATGCTAAAAGTGGAGTCTTGTACTGCCTGAGTAGAATGGTTTTGCTAGGACCTTAACTGGACTTCAGAAAAACTGTCCTAACATGGGATTGTTACCTTGTTTGTCTTTGCTCTATCTCCTCTTCCAATTCTCTTGCGTCTTTTGTCTGGTCTTCCTCCTCTCTCTCTTCTTGTGGGGTTCTTGTATTTGTTAATGGTACTACAAAGGACACCTCTTTTTGATTTGTGGCTTGAGACGGCTTGCTTTCTTGTGTCGTTTGATTTGTTCTAAAAAAGACAGTTTAGTTGGTTGTCTATTGCGTGTTCCTGTGGTTCCGTTACTTCTTCTGGTTCACTGTCTACTTCAGAGCTGGCTGGTGAGCTGTTGGGTGTACTCTCTTTAGATTTAGGTTTGTCTTGATCATATTTGGCTTGGTAAGTGAATACCCTGTCTTCTTTGTAATCTTTGTCGTCTCTGAAGAATTTGTGAAGTTTCCTCATTTTGACTTCATCCTGATGTGTTTTGAGGATTTTGTACATTGTTTTGTAGTTTTTCTCTTTTGTTGATTTCGGGGCATCATAGTCCTCTATTTCTTGCTTTAGTTCTTCTAGGAGAATGACAGTTCTTGCATGTTTCCTTTTTGCATGTTCAATCAGTAATATTATCATTGTTGTTGATCCATGTATGAGGTTCTGCTCTCATTCATCCGCTAGATCAGAGTCTAGTGGATCATATCAAAATCTGGGAAGATGAGTATCCTTAGGCCTCTTGGTATTTTCTTTTGTTCCGCACATTCTTGCATTGTCGTTTTTTCCCAAAATGTGTTAATTTCTTTTCATGTGGATGTGGGTCACATCCACATATGTGGTGAATATTGGGGCCAGGGGTGTGGGTCCCAGGTGCGGGATGGCACCTCTGTGTGGTGAACGAGCCAGAACCGGGCTGGGAGCAATGTGGCATGGCAGCCCGGTGCAACATTGAGCGCCGCTGTTATTGTCTGCCTGCCCTGAGGGGGGGAGAGACCGGAGGGGGTCCTGGTCCCCTTGTGAGAGTGCACTTGCAGAACTTGCGGTTGAGGTTCGCCGGTGTGCCGGCTCTCCCAGGTGGGTGGGATTAATGTGTGGTTGGCGATGCAGGTGGGGCTGGATGCCGTGTTGGGCAGGTAATGAATTAGGCTACGGCCCAACCAGTTTGGAAAAAGAATTGCGACCAGGTCCGGGTGTAGCTGTGGAGGGGGTCAAGGGCTGGGTCTTACCTGTGTGCTGGTTCGCGTTCGTTATGGCTCCTGTGGTGCTTGGGGGGCGGGCATCTAATATGCCTGTGCGCTACTGGTTGCCGAGTCACATAGGTGAACACGGTGCATGCGCGGGAGAGCAGTGTCACTGCACGGGAGGGCGCGCATCCCACAGGGGATAGGTGGTCCTCCCTTGAGCATGGGCAAGGGGTCAGTGTGGCATTGAGAGTGCGCGTGTGCAGGTGGAAAGTGTCCCATCATAGCCCAAGTGTTAGGTTATTGTGAGGCCGCAGTTGATCCAGGGTTGGGGGAAGCACGATGGTTTGAGCACACCCCTCACACCCAGGACCCACACCCCTGGCCCCAGCATGCCATCACACATGAGGAAAAGACCCAGAGCATCCAGACTCCCTCAGGAGCCCCCACCACCAACCTACCTACATCAGACAGCAGACAACCGCACCTAACTCCAACCCACTTACCTTACAGGGCCTAACAGGAGCCACTGTCTCTACAGGACAGGAATCATAGACAACGGACCAGGACCCCATAGGGGGCTAGAGACCACGTACAATAGGTAGGAGGCACCCATCCTCTCAATTACTTAACCCCAACCACCTCCTTCAACTACCTTGCTAATCTTCCCTTTGTGCTTTTTCCTCTCTCTGTTTGCCTTGAATGCTTTGCCATTGCATCCAATGTATGTGACTATTTACCTTGCATTACTTAACCAAACACCTCACCTCACCTCACCTAAACACCACTCACTATGAATCAATATTATATATGTCACATCTATGTCACTAAATGCGCATTTCACATGATTATTGAATTCCTATCAGCCTTGATAAAGACCCACGGGTCGAAAAACGTGTCGGCTGACAAACAAGGGACACAATTTGCCCCACAATGTACCCAATGCATACTTACTCAATGCTTAAGTTACCTAGTACTAACACAAATAAAAGCGAAATTGTATCGCAATAACCAACGTGTTAGAACCATTCTTTGAACTACGGAAGCAAGATATCCAGGAGGAAACTTTCTTTTTCTATATATTGTTGAAGTGCCATTTTGCTCGTTTTTCACCTAAGTATTGCTTATGCTAAAGTACTACCTTGCCTAACTTGTTCACAATCCAGTTGGGAAGTGTTGCTGCTGTGTTTATGAGTCTAACCCTGTATGACTTGAACTTTCCCTCCCTCTGAAGAAATTGTTAGAGTGCCATTTCTGCTTGGTTTACACTGTGCCATTTTGCTCAGTTTTCACTCTTGCTCAAACTTGTCTACAATTTAAATAGGGAGTTGTGTATACTTTCTTGACTGTTTTAACTTGCTTTAATGATAGTGACTTGTGTGTTGAGTTAAGAGTGTGTAAAATAAAAATATATATTCTTTTTAATACAAAGCTTTGGTCACTGTTTCCTTGTACCCTAGTGCTGTAGTCCTATTGTGTAAACCCTGAATACTGCTCATCTCCCTCTTGAGATAAGTCTGACTGCTCAGCCACAGCTACCAACTAAATCTGTGTGGTACAGACTGATACCAAAGGGAATTTATTGCTCTCACCTGTAGTCCTAATCTTCTGTAGTGCACCCTAAGGGAATTGCATAGGATTCTGCCTAACACCCTCCGCACCATATGACAAAATGGGGACCACCTTCTGGTGGTAGAATGACGGGATCGGTATGAGGGAACATTTGCCATATGTTCGGAGGATTCTCATGCCTTGTGCTGCCAGGCGCTTGGTCTTTAATCTGAGCGCATGATAGTGGGCACTGTCATCACAGTGCTTATTTATGACAACCCCCAAGTACGTCATTGTGGAATTTCCAACATATTGTACATAGTATTTATACACATTGAAAAGTAGCGTCAATAATTATAACGTCCGTATTTGGTACAATGTAAAACATTGTATTAAATTACATTGTATTGCATAACGAACATCCCATGAGGGGAAATATGAGAGGGAAAAGAGGGGGGAAAGGGGAAAGAAAGAGAAAAGACAAAATTCGTAATGTTTACATAATTCTTGACCACAATGACTTTCGATTAGGCGTACATTTCATACTCGCTTGCCCAAAGGGACTCCACCTCACCCGTAATGTTATACGTCTCTTGATTCGATCAAATTGGAAGTGAGCAGTTGTGGTACCTGTTAATGAGTAGGAAGAAAAATACATTGTAAGAAGTGCTTATTGTGATGCTGCCAGACAGTTCCCAGTGCATATTGTGCTAAGCACTGTTACCTTTCTCAGAATTAGTGGCCACAGGAATACCAGTGGCCCCTTCCTGATTCAATTATGTGTGTTCAACTTTAATCTGAAAAACCCGAACACGTGTGCATAAGTACCCATGTCTGATTATGGTCTCTTAACTAAGGAAGCTGAATATGAAGGGTCAATAGGAACAGGGGCCCAAACCTATAATTTTTATTTAATTAGCATTTTTAAAGCGCTCACACAGCCTGAGGGCATCGAGGCACTGTTACAGGAATATGTCTCTTAATTGAATATTTACAATGCGCTTATACCCCAGAGATTTTTAAGCACAGACCTGGGATCGAATCTGTGTTGCTTCGCGTCATCTTGTTTCCAAGGCGAGCTCATTGCACTGAGCTATCCCCCCGGGATAGTTAAATCGTTGCAGATTAATTGTTACCTGATCGTACACTTCAATATGCCTCCATAATATCCAAAAGCCTAATCCTAAATGTTGAGTGTATGTGAACCCGTGATCCCTAATTTAACTCGGATCCATCGTAATCTTACCTTTTTGATCATGGGAAAGGTCAATACATCAGGCTGTGGTCAGACAAGATCCGGCATTCAGCGTTCATCGCAGTGATACTCAGCGCCATTTTGCGGACGTGTAATACTTGCTGGGTGACGTCACTGGCTAGGTTAGGGTGCGAACAGCAAGATTGACCATGTTGCCAATTGGGTTGGACATCTTCATGCCGTAGCCTCAGTTAAGGTGGTTACACAATGTAACAAGTTGTTACTATAACACTTAAACATATGATGGTAAAGTGTTATGAGTGGTGTTAAAATGGAAAAATGGTCAGAAGCAGCAACTTTGCATGGAGAACATTGAGAACTAGGAGCTCCCATCTTGTATCTAATAGGAAGCCCGGTTATGATTCTGGGTGCATGTGCCACGCATACTGAACACAGTGAAGACCAGTCTTTAGCTGGGTATGACTCCAATTTCATAGGCAGTCAGCATGCGGTAAGTAACTCCTTTATGGAACTAAGTGTATCATTAATACAAGTTATTGTTGAAATCAACTTTCGTTACAAGAAGACCTTGAACTCATGATCCAAATGTAATCCTTGTGTCACAGCGCAAAATTATCACGGTGCCAGTACCAGTTACAAAAACAACAATCAGTGTCATAGTTGAGGCATCATGTAGACCAGTGGTCTTCAAACATTTTTGGGCTGCCTCCCCCCCCCCCCCGAGTAAAATTTAGGCAGGCTGGGCCCCCCAAAAATGCCAAATGGACATTATGTACAAATGGCTTTGAACTATTGCGCTCCATCACCGCACCCTATTCCCAGTATAGTCAATGGGCTCCACCACCTGCTCCCATCACAGTCGCTGGGCTCCCTCATCCCACTCCTACCCAGTCCCTGGGCTCTCACCAGCCCATCCTAGACCCCAGGCTCTCCCCACCCTGCTCCCACCACTGTCCCAGAGCTCCCGCCGACCGTACTCCCCCCCACAGTCCCTGGGCTCCCCGACCCCATTCCCAACACAGTCCGAGGCCCAGTGGGAGCTGGTGAATTTTTTAAGTGGAGGGGCATCAATATTTCCCACAAAAATGCCATTGTGACCGAGCGCAGCGAGGGAGCCGGAACCATTGAAGGCAGGTTTGGGGGTTTTCCCCCATTCATTTTTTTAAAAAATGGGTTAAAATGTTGCATTTTAGAGCATACTTAAAAAAAAATGGGTAACAGCCAGACAGTTTGCAATTGGCACTGGGGGTTAAGGGGGGAAAGCATGGTATTTTTGACTGGACATCTATGATAGATATCCAGTAGCATAAAATACCATCCCTGTCCCCTGGGCTCCACAGCACCTCAGGAGAGCTGATTTTGATAGGTGGGTAGGGTGATTGAGCAACAAAGGCATTTTTAAAATGCCTTTGTTGTACACCCGTCCTTCCTCCCTCTACCCCCACTCACCAAAATCAGCTCAACAGACCAAAAGAAACACACACACACACACATTCACACAGCAATCACGCTATCATTCATAAAAGCACCCATCACCATACACTCACTCATAACACAAGCATACACGCATCCATACACATATTTAAATACAAAAATAAAGGAACATAAACGTACTTTCTGCAGTGGCCTGCGCGTGGGTTCTGAAATGCCCCGCTCCAGGTTGCTCTGTTCATATGTGGATGGATGCGCGGGAGCTCACCCTCGCACATACAGACATGCAGTGCCCCAGCCAGCATTTCCAATGAGCTATGCAAGGCTGGCGAAGTAAAAAGTCCCCAACTGTGCATGGCTCAGTGAGCATTTGTGGCTGGGGAACTGGAACAGTGTTTCCCTTTGACAGTTCAACAAGCCGAGCCCTCTCTCAGCTGGGAAAAGCAGCTGAGGGAGTACTCAGGGTTTCACTGGACTGGCTCCTTGGCTCCTCCATAATGGGTGAGGAGGTGACTGGGTGGACACCCCCTCGCCCATTATGGATGAGTCACCAGGCTCGGACTGGCCTATAGGGCAAAGCCCGTACCAAAAATGTAAAATACTAGTGTATGCCAGTCAAAATGGGTCACTTTTTTGGCCAATGTGGGCCAGTTTGATGAGTTACTTCACTATGCAGCTAGTAGTTTTGACCATTGTTGCTAAATAAACATTGTTAAAATGTAAGCAAATTGTGATATTTAAACAAAATACACCCCCTTGGGTACTATTCAAACAGTCTGTGACTAAAGGAATGAAAATACATTTGCAACTGTGGGCGCTTTTTCATTGGTGCCTGAGAAAGTTTTATGGTCCAGTCCGACCATGTGAGCAGCCGCCCCTGCCCATTTCCTTCAATCTAAAAAAAAGAAAAAAAAAATATATTTTTTATTTTTACATTTCATGCTGGGCTCTCACACCCTCCCACCCAAGATGCGGCCGTGCCCCACAGTTTGAAGAGCTCTGATGTAGACAGTGCCATGGAAAGTAGGTGAGCCAGGGAAACGTATGGGCATAAGCTCATTACAGTGTTTGTGTCGCTGTACGGTGCCTCAATCGTATTTGTGGAAGAGACACGTTTTTAGAAGTTTTCTGAAGATCACGCAGGAAGGTCTGTCACTCATTAATGGAGGCAGTGAGTTCCAGAGTGTGGGGGCTGTGACCAGGAAGCTAGATCCTCCAGCTAGTTTTTTGTTGAACCTGGGGGTGAGTAGTGATAGGGAGCAGGAGGGTAGGTGGCGTGTGGATGTTTTTCTGTTGATGTGGGTGTTGAGGTACGGAGCAGCTGTGTTGTGAATGCAATAGTGGGCAATTGTATGGGTCTTGAAATCTATACGTGCTTTGATTGGGAGCCAACGGGCATCTCTTCTTGCCTGTGAGATGTGGTCTGTTTGCTGAAGACCCCAGGCAGCTTTGAAAGCATTGTTTAGCAAGAGTTGGAGTTCAGAGAGGTTCTTGGCTGAGGTACCTATGAATAGGACATTACAATAATCCAATGTACTGCTGCTGATGGCTCTGGCTGCTATTAATCAATTGTCAGGTGCCAAGAATGTTCAGCTAAGGCTAATCAGCTTAGTAGTGTAAGCAGTGTAGAAGGTAAGGGAAGTGATGTGCGTGTGCATGGTGAGTTCCGCATCTAGGTAGACCCGAAGGGTTTTTCCTGGCTTGAAAACGGGATGGGGTTGCCGTCAGTGGTGAAGGAAGCGTATGCAGGGTAAAGGGATTTCAGGCTGTGAGGGGAGCCCACAATGAGTGTCTCAGTTTTGTCATCTTTGAAGCAAAGGTGATGGTTGGCCATCCACTTTTGTATGATGCTGTAAGTTTGCTTAATGAAGGTGGAGTCTTGGAAGTACTTACCTGTGAGCTTTGGAGAATCTTGGGGTCATCAGCAAAATTTGTGGAGGTGGTCTGGCTGAATTGTTAGGGGGCTTCTTGGGAAAGTGACGATGCAAGGTACAGTAGGAATCTGGAGTGGCATGGAGGTTGTGTGGGGTCCTTTACACACAGTCATGTTTTCATGTCTACTGGATGGCGGCACCACAGGGTAAATCTATAGACGTGAGGCAAATTCATCACGAATATGTGGTCTACATTATCTCAGAAATATAGTACCTGCCCAGGGATCAAGTTTCCTAATGTTACAGTGAGAGCGTGAGAGGGTGCGTCAAGAGCTGTCCATGTGTGATGCTTGTCTTATCCATCTGTTTGCATATTATCATTTTAATGCATTTAAACTTCTGTAGTGATGAGATTAAGAGATGATTCATGTATTTTTGTGTGAGATTTTAATGCTTGTTTATCTCTCTGTCGCAGAGAAGCGTGGCGAGTGTCCACAGCGCATCTCATGGTGCGATCGCCCACCACCGTATAATCATACGTGCAACAATGACTATGACTGTGGCGGAACCCAGAAGTGCTGCATCGAAGTTTGCACAAAAGAATGCAGGAACATCGTTCCAGGTAATAGCGTGATGTAATGTCTGGGATTACAATCAGAGTCTGGGTTAGTGATGATCAGATCAGAAGATCACTCAAGAAATGAGATCCCAGGGGGGATGGATAGATATTGACTCCACCTGCAGTGTCTCTGTCACATTATGACTTTCCTTGCATGGGTTACTCCATGTATCCCAGTGGTGGTTGACTCAGGCAAGATGGCAAAGGTGGGTCTTGCATAAACATAGACTAGCACGGCATATCAAGATAATATGTTGGCCTCATCTGCCGGCAGTAATCCCATACACTCTAATCTTGCAAGTAAACTGTGTTTGCCAGCTGTGATTGCCCTGTGGCATCTTCAGAACTAATTGTGGCTTCACTGCATCTGTTGTAAACAATTTTAGTAATTGTAATTGTTTTTTTATACAGCGCTTATACATAGCTGTAGTGCTTCAATGCGGTTTGAGGTGGGAGGGGAACAAGGGAATACAGTAATCATTCTTAGGCCTTGAAGTTTCCGAATGAATCTGAACAGAGAACTAGCCTACTAGGCCTGACGGCATTTCTCCGAGTGCGAGTGCATGAAGTGTTACAGTTGGGGATGTGGGGACAGGACAGACAAACATTGCTAGTCCCAGTACATTTAGATCAAGCATACGTACAGACGGAGGTGCGAGGAAGAGAGGGTGGGGGCCCTGTGCTGCCCTTTCTCTGAAGGAGCAATAAGCTACTATGCTACTGAGCCTCTGCCTCAACGATTCTAGCTCTTAAGTCCTTGTAGCCAGGGGGGACTCTACAGGGGGACTCTACTTGTGCACCACAGACCAGGCACACTGGACTGTTCAGACTACTTCAGTCCTTTGTTAAGCTTGCAACTCTCCAGGTGTCAGAGCTGAGTTTGATTTAAAGTGCACGTTCAAAGCAGGGATAAATGACATCCAGATATAACTCAAACCCAAAGTCGGGTTTAGATCTCAAGTAAGTCAATGCACTACTGAGCTTAAGGCAGGCTTCTTGCATAGCTCGCCTTGAGGCCTAGTTTGCAGCACTTTCTCCATGGCGTCTTTGGTCCTGTTTTGTGGAAATTGCCAAAGATGGTCAAGGTTAAGTTTACCTAGCCAGTACTTCAAGTGCTTAAGCCATGGGAGTGAATGGCACCCTTCCAAGGTCTAGATGGATCTTATTGCACCTCTGTATCTTGACAAGCCCGGGACTGTCCATATCCTAGTCCAGTATAGTATAGGCTTGAGGCTTACTTGGTCTTCTTTTGGGCACAGGTCACACTCTAGGTGAAGAACAATATGTTTCTTAAATATAACGACTGTATAATAGCCAATCAGGTTTGGGGGATTTAATGATTTGCCAGGGCCTGCCAAAGCTGTTTCCTCGGGACACAGTTGAAGGCAGTCTTAAGATCAACAAAGACTGCATACATTTTTAGCTCTTTTCAGGATCGTATATATCATCAATATCCAAAGGGCCCGAAAACTCTGGTCTGCTGTGCTGGTACCTTGCTGGAAGCCAGCCTGGAGGTGGCTCATTGTATCTGCTGAGTCGACCCAAGCCTGGAGACGCTCAAGAATGGCTTTAGAGAAGAGTTTGCCTGCTGCATCAAGTAGGGATATTGGGCGATAGTTCCCTGGGATGTCCTTCCCTTCCCTTCCTTTTTATAAATGGGCACTATCTCTGCCATAGACCAAAATTTTGGAACTGTTCTCCCAGCAAATAATGGCATTAGAAATACAGCATAGCACTGGCCCCCAGATTGATGGCTCATCTTTGTAGATGTCAAATTAGGATTTTGGCTGGGCCTCGGTTTTTCCCATGCCCCCATTGCTCTTATGACTTTACTGCATCACTGTACCTCTGTTACAGTAATGCAGTGATTTTCCTCTTCTGGTAGCGATCCCCAAGTTATTTCTGGGTCTTCCTCATCTGATACCCTTGATTCCTCACACCATGAATCTGGGCCTATGCTGCGCTGTAGGTCACAGAGTTCGTTTTCACCTTCGCCCGCCACCAGTTTTCAGAATAGACATGAATCACCGTTCCTGCAAGCATCAAGTAGGGTGTCCAATCTGCTCCTATAGACGGCTTCCTTTTTCATTTTCATCGTGTCTGGTAGGATGCACGAAGCTCCCGGAGGCAAGATTTATCAACTGACGGACCCTCGTTTAAGCATGAGTCAATTCTCCCCTTGGCTCTCCTGCAACCGGCATCAAACCATTTGTGTTGCTTCAATAATCGATGTTTGACTGTCCTTGATGGCTTTGTAGTAAAGGGATGTTACATAGCTCTCAACCATTTGTGTCGCAAAGGCGGGTGAAAACACCCGTTTTTGTTTTTGGCGGGTGAGTCCGCTCTTTACAAGGCGGGTGACACTCGCCAAAAGCGTGTGAGTTGAGAGCTATAGATGCAGGCTTGGAACCATGGCATCATTCTCCCTCAGTGTTGTGGACTCATTTGTCACAGTATCACAAATTACATTTATATTCTCAATTATTGCTTTGTAAATGTCTGGCTTACGATTCTCTTCTTTGATCTTAGCCCATTTCATTGTTCATCTAACACGGCCCTCAACTGCTATATGCCTACCTCCTATAATTCACTTCCATCTTCTAAATTAGGGTAACAAATAACGCAGGCTGATTTTCATAAATACTGCAAGTAGAAATCTACATCCATCACTTCTTATCACATGGACAGCCATAATGAGGCAGATATTCAGGAATACCACATGCAGAAATAAGTTATCCCACGCATCTTCCAAATTATTGAGGGCCAGGGTGTTCAGCTAGTCATAGTATTATCCAGAAATCAGAGGAAAGCACCTCACAGCGTGTAGAATGCGTAGGGAGAATGTGCCAGGTTGCCCCTCGCTGCACGTGCTGAATAGAGGCTTGGAATATTCCCACTAGTCACAGTATTATCCAGACATCAGAGGAAAGCACCTCACAGTGTGTAGAATGCGTAGGGAGAATGTGCCAGGCAGCCCCTCGCTGCACGTGCTGAATAGTGGCTTGGAATATTCCCACTAGTCACAGTATTATCACAAGAGTGGGCAGTCAATGACAAATCTTTGTCACATCTTTTCTCAGTGATACTGAAACCAGGAGTGTGCCCAGAAGACCCCAATGGATGCCACAAGATTGAAGATGACGAGTGCTATGGCGACAACCACTGCCCCGGGGATCAGAAGTGCTGCGTCTTCCACTGTGGCTTAAAGTGCAAGAACGTGACAGCAGCAGCAGGTACCTGTAATGGAAGGCTGTTAAACCCGATGGAACACTTAACTCTTGATTTTATTTCAGGATGAGACAGGTCTTGCCACAAGTGGGGAGTGTCTCATATTTAAAACATTTCCTCATTAAATAACACGACAGGTGGTGAGCTGCATCTGCAAAATATCCCTTCTCACTAGTCATAGTTGAATGCTTGAACTCTGAATCAATCGAAAATTGTCAGGTTCGTCCATGTCGAACTTCTCAAATGTTAATTGTGTTTCCGGTAAGCAATTGCTTTAGAAACTGGGATGTGGGGTTGAGGGCAGTTTCTAGTCCATTTGGTGCCCAAGGGAATGTGCCCCCCTCAACACCACCGCGCGCGCCACTCCCACCGCACCCCATGCGCCACTCACAAACTACACTATAAAGGGACTCCTACCCAAAGTCAAACAGTCCGTCACACAAAGAATAAATTGCCATTTGCAATGGTGGGCCACATTTTAATTGGTGCCCAAGAGAATTGTATGCCCCAGTCCCACTTCGGCTGCAGATAATGAGGACTGGGCACACCAAGAGACCATGAATATGGCACAGGATGCAGTATATACAACCAACAAAGAACGCAAGATTCTGAAGGGGGGTTGGAGGCAACCTAAGCCAAAAGGGCAATGACAAGGAGACACCTGAACCCAATAAACAATCACTTTAAAATTCTTTGAATGGGAATCAAGTGTATGCTTTGATACAGTAAAGTCTGACTGTTGACTTGTTATAAGGATACATCGACCCGGATTATTTATTTATTCATGCAATGTTTGTCGGGTACCTGTATATTTATTTATTTATGCAACGTTTGTCGGATACAGGTATCCGACAAACGTTACATAAATAAATAAATTATCCGTGTCCATGTACGCGACAATCATTGCATAAATAAATAAACCGGGTCGTGGCTTAAAGAATATTTATTCAGCAACACTGGTCAAAACTATTATCAGCACAATGAAGTAACTCATCGCCAGTGCCATGGAAGTGGTTTATAGTGGAATTGATACATAGTTTGGGAAAGAGGCAGCATGAAAGAAATAGCGCCGCTTTAAACTATTATTTTGGCCATTTTCTGGGCTTGCAAGGACTCACCATGGGCCCAAATGGGTCTCCGTTTGTATCGTGTCGGTGCCCACGGGGCGTCCCTGCAAGGCACACCCACTCCCCACTGCACTTCCCCTCCCATCAGAATGCAAGCATGAAACCATTTTGTGACTAATGACCCACCATTAGCAGATTTCTGTCGGCATTGTGATGGGAGGGGCTGGTTTTAGCTGCAGGGGGACCTGAAGTGTTTTAATTGGGGTGCTTATGCCCACACCTCACCCCAAGTGGTGCGAAAGTGGTCAGAGGGTGCCTCTAACTTCTGTAATGTGACGTAGTACTTGCGTACTACGTGACATTACAGTCAGAAGGGGCAGCGCCAGCACCTGACCCGTGGAACTTTCACCACGGCAAATCGTCGCCCCACAAACTGGAGAATTTCCTCCCCTCCAGAGGCTCCAGGGACCGGGGGCAATGTCGACCCCAGGCAGCTGCCTGCCTCGCCCGGGCCAAGAAACTTTTGAGGTTTGGTTATCAGTCTGTAAAATTGTATTCAGAGAGGCAGGGGATTTTACCATGTGCAGGCACAGGGAATGGAATGCAATTACATTAGGAGGGTAAGATCTTTGTATGTAGAGAGAAGGTTGAATTGGGATCCCTGTCAACATCCCACGCACTTAAACTTTACTTGTTAGGGGGCCACTGCATCACAGAAAGCAGCCTGGGTGATGCTCATGGTCCCTACTTTTTTGTGGTTACTGAGGGAGCAAAAGACTGCAGTGAGTGGCTTTAGTGAGATACTGCACGCAGGCATTGTCTTTCACAAGGGCCAGAAAACCTCAGTTATTTTCTTGAGTGAGGTACACTTTCTTGCTGGAGAACCAGAAAACCCCACTGGCTGGTGGAGGTTTAAGATTGTATTCAGTTAATGCAACCATGTTTGTCAGAGGCATGCCATTTTTTGGGATCCAACATCCTGTGAAGTGGCAGGAGTATGTGTGAGGAATTGCCATCTGTCAAAATATGCAAAGCCCTGGCTTTTGAGATTTGTATTAGTGCATAAACGTATGCAGGTGATTCCTTCTCCAAAGGGGTAATTTGCTAACCAGATCCCCTTTGGCGCACCTCCACGCAAAAGCATAGTGCACATGCGCCCTGCTAGCTACGTCAGTAGCCCGATCTGCAGCACCCATTCCAAGGGCATGTTCAAAGGTCACACAAAGCCCACTTGACTGCCACAGCAACGTCATTGCAGCACAGGGGTGACATTTAAAGACATGCCTCCCGTACTCAAACTACAATGATCATGAGTACCCCATGATGGTGGCAAGGTAATCTCTAATAATAAGCTATACCTTAGTTTAGGTATAGTGCATGGCGTTACTTATGTTCTCCAACATTGGAACTTTCATGGATTCACATGCTTAGAATATTCCCCGTCGTCAGGCCGGGAACCTCGTTATATTTATGAAAAAACGTTTTCCCTCGGAAAAACCGGACACTTTTGTGTCCTATCGACGTCCTTTTGGGCCGCTTACGCATGCCCCAATAGGACGTGTGGTATAAATAGCCCCGCCCCCGTGGCTCCCTTCAGATTTCAACCGTCTCCAAAGAAGTCGGGATCACCTCGTTTTTCTACTCTTTGTAAGGTTGTATTTTCTTTCCCTATGTCGGGGAAAGCGCTGTTCCGCCCGTATGCCACGTGTGGGATGAAGAAAGTGTACGAAGGAGATGGGCACATGGATTGCCTTTATTGTCTTTACCCCCATCACTCTGCGGACAACTGTGATGTTTGCAAGGGGTTCTCGCAAAAGACATTGAAAGACCGTCATCAGCGTCTAATAACGTGGCTGAACTAAGGAGGCTACCCTCAGTCTGAGGTAGGGTCAGTGCACAGTCTGACATCGAACAGGCCTGAGTCCCCTGTAGTTCCTCGCTGCTCTGTGTCAGTGGAGCCTCCGGCAAAGAAGCCACGCCCTGAGGAAAAGAGTTGATCCTCGTTGGGGAAACATCTGGCGAAAGATGCCCCTTCAACATCATTGAAGCATGGTCGTGTGGACCAGGGCCGTCAACAAGGGAAATCTTCCTCTTTGTCTAAAAAGGACAAGAAAGACCCTTTAAGGAGATCCTCCTCAGCAGACCATCATCGGTCTTCCTCGGGTAGAGATTCAACGAAGCACCGGCCTAGAGAATCAAAAAAGGTGGGATCGCCTAAAGAGTCTGCGTCACAACTACCACTGCCGTCAGTGGGAGTCCTGTCATCGACGGCTTCGCTACTGCCTGTGTAGTCAATACCCGCAGTGGCCTCGTCGACCCCGGCGGCGACGATTGTGGAAGTGGCGCCTAAATTTCCATCGTCGACGGTGGAACCTCCAGAGGTTTGGCAACCGGCAGTGTATGATACAGTTCTGCCGGATACCCTGCTACTGCAGGAATCGGCTTGGTTGGTATCGTCGATGGAGGAGGAGCGGGAACAGGTTGTTTGTCCAACAGATCTTGGTTTACAGGGTGTAGGCCCGTCAACGGCCTCGGGATGCAAAATGCCCCCTCTTCATTGTCTCTGCTGAATCCGCAATCACTGTTGTCTTTGCAAGTGTTGTCTACGCTGCAATCCCTCTTAAGCCAGTTAGATGCAAGGCTACCTCCCACGGGTACACCTCCAGGGATACCAGTGATACCTGTTGACGACGCGGCAGGTCCTGCTCCACGAGCAACGTCAAAGGCTGATTTGCCGGCCTCCCGTCTGGTTAGCGAAGACCCCCACACCGGTCACACCCGAAGGAAGGTGAATTGCAAGATTCTGAATCAGATCAAGGGCCTAGAGACTCCTTCTCAGACATTTCATCATCGCCTTCGAGGGACCCTATGTGGGAATCGGATGGAGAAGTGGAAGCTCCTATAAGCCCGGCACAGCCGTCACCGCCAGATGACATTGGTTCCTTCCATGCCATGATGGCGAAAGCCTGTTTCGAATTTGGTCTGACCCCAGAGGAAGAAAAGAAGGAATGCTTCTTATTTGACCATATGGGGAAGAGGAGAAAGTCAGTCTTCTCGGTTCCCATTCTGGACCATGTTTGGCATTTGGCAGGAAGGCTTGCGCACCATGCGTCATCCATTTTCGGAGCCTGCAATCAGGGACAGGCTAGAAAAGAAGTTTAAAGCCCCTGAATCTACACCTAAGTGTTTGACCGCGCAACCCTCCTTGGAATCAGTAGTGTCGGCGGCGGCTGGCAGAAAAGCTAGGTCGCAACACAAGTGCACGACACCTCCGGACAGTGAAGCTAGAAGGCAGGATGCCTTTGGTAAGAAAGTCTTGGCAGTGGAAGCGACGACGGTCAAGGCCGCTAACTCGTTAGCTATCATGGCAAGACATGACTGTGAAATGTGGCATCGCTTGGCCCAATCTTGAAACACCTGCCTGAAGAGCACAGGAAGACAGCCATGTTACTGGTGCGTGAGGGGGAAGAGGCATCAAACCACTCTATCAACATCGCTGTGGATTTGGCAGAGTCCGGATTCAAACAAATAAATGTACAAACTTTAGGCCGGAAGTCCAGTATAAAGTGTTAGACATGCCATGTGGAAGGTGAGCAGTTGTTCGGGGAGAAGGTTGACGACGCCCTTAAAGGCATGAAGGAAGATTCGGACACGGCAAGGTCGTTGGGGGCCTTACAAAGTGGATGAGCTTTTAGGCCTTTTTGCCCCTTCCGCGGAGCCTCTGTGTCAAAGGTTTCCCCCCGGCTCACCTGAGTTCTCCTCTTGTGGTGTTCCGCGGAGGACTCCTTCTCCCGGCCGGACCGGGACTTGTATAAGTGCGCGCGAGTCGAGTCTGACTCCAGCGCGAGCGTTCAAAGTTCCAGGAAGTTGCGTATTCCAGGACGTCCAGGAAGAGGATCGAAGAAAGGTAAGAGATACTGGAAACAGGGGAAAAGGGAAAAGAATAAGGGAGTTGGCCAGGAACTTGGAAGGGTAACGCCGAGCAGCACACACACACGTCGAGACACTACCTAGAGATAGCGTTGAGACGCGCGGAGGGGCGCGGCGTGGCCCATTTATAGAACGTGCCGTGTCCGACGTACAGGCTAGTACGGAACACGGCACTGGGCACGGCCATGTTGGAAGTATCAAGGAGCACACTCTCCATCTGGACCAGGGCCAGGAAGACCAGAAGGGGCTATGCCCATGGTTCATGACACTCTGGGAATACCTGGTTCGCTGCATCCAGGGATCAGAGTTTCCACAGATCATCATACTCCTCCCAAGGGTACAGGCGAGCTGTCCAGGTGACACGAAGAGGCCGGGATTTCCAGGGGTCTAGGAGGAGAAGAGGACAGTCTTCGTCCGCCAAAAGTAAACAATCAGTCTCAACAATGACAATCTTCAGGACGTCCTGGGAGGCAGAGTGTCCCGTTGCGTCGACGAATGGAGGAGTATAACATCGGACCGTTGGGTGTTGGACACAGTAAAACTAGGCCACTCTTTGCAGTTCAAGACCATGCCGTCTCAAATTCCACCTGTGTATTCAGCGCAACCCCATCTTCATATATTACAGCAGGAGGTGCTGCTTATGCTGCAAAAAGGGGCTATAGAATTTTCTCCAGTGGCCGAGAGAGGCCTGGGAGTTTACTCCCATAACTTCATGCTAAAAAAACAAGACTCTGCAACGCCTGAAGTTCAAGATGCTTGCGCTTCAAGAGGTCATCCGATCGATACAACTGGGGGGATTTTCTGGCGTCGTTGAACTTACAAGACGCATTTTTCCACATAACCATGCGTCGACGACACAGAAGATTCCTAAGGTTTGTGGTGGGTCAGAGTCATTACCAGTTCAAGGTGCTTCCCTTCGGCCTGAAATCATCTCCCAGGATGTTCATGAAATGTTTAGCTCTGGTGGCAGCATGGCTACGAAGAAAAGGTCACCACGTCTACCCTTACCTGGACGACTGGCTAATAAGAGGCTCGTCCCCGGCAGTGACGCAAGCAAGCCTAGAGGCCATCATGCAACTACTACAGCGGTTAGGCTTTGTAATCAACTTCAGAAAATCCTTTCTGTCTCCTCAAGGAGCTTGCTGTTTTTGGGCGCGGAGTTCCAGACTCAATCAGGACTAGTGAAGCCTTCCATGGAGAGAGTTCAAAAACTCAAACAAAGAGCAGAGGAGTTGAGAACTGGCACCAGGGTGTCAGTCAGAAAATACATGTTGCTGCTAGGAGCCATGGCGTCATGTATTCCGCTAGTGAACAACTGTCGTCTCTTCATGAGACCGATACAGGAATTTCTGGCAGACCGATGGTCTCAAAGTCACGGATTGTGGTCCGACAAGTTGAAGATCAGCAGCGAGCTTCTAAAAGCGCTTCAGTGGTGGCAACTTTCAGACAACCTGACAAGAGGAATGCCTCTGCTGGAACTGAAATTTCAATTGACATGGTGACGGATGCATCTCAAAGAGGATGGGGAGCCCATCTGGGGTCCCTGCAAGTTCAACGCCGATTGTGCCCAGACGAGTCGACCCTTCACATCAATGTGCTGGAACTGAGAGCGGTTCGTTGGGCTCTGAAGGCGTTTTTGCCGCGCATACAGGAATCAGTGGTGAGAATATTAACAGACAATACTACCACAGTGTTCTACCTCCGGAAACAAGGGGGCACTTGTTCCAGAACACTCTCGGGCGAAGCCCAGGAAATATGGCACTAGGCCCTTGAACAAGGAATAAGCATAGTGGCGTACCATCTACCAGAGGTGAACAATGTACAGGCAGACTCTCTCAGCAGAGAGATGAACCAACTACACGAGTGGGAGCTGAACGATCAACAAGTGTTGAGCATCTTCAGGAAATGGGGTCGTCGTTCGCTGGATCTTTTCGCAAACCGGGAGAACAAGAACTGCAAGAAATTCACCAGCAGATGGCCACAGTCCAATTCGCTGGGGGATGCGTACTCTTTCCGGTGGATGGGCAGGTTCGCGTATGCGTTGCCTCGTTCCTGCTCATTCGACAAACCCTCCAGTGGATTCACAAATATCCATGCTGTGTGATTCTAATTGCTCCTCACTGGGCAAAACAGTCATGGTTTTCGGAACTACTCCAGCTATCTGTGGCAGAGCCAGTGAGGTTTCAAGAGACGCTGGACCTTCTATTCCAGGACAAGGGAGCGATTTGGCATCACGACCCGGGCTCCCTCAGCCTGACGGCTTGGCTGCTGACTTCTCCAAGTTTGGGGTCCTAAACATTTCTTCAGATTGTCGCTGAATTTTGGAGGTGGCGAGGGCTCCGTCCATGAATGTTTCATATGCATGTAAGTGGAAGAGATTCTGTGTGTGGTGTAGGGATCAACCAGGTGTGGATCTGATAAACATCTCCTCAGAGCAAGTTCTGCCTTATTTGCTACACTTGGCGAAAAAAGGATTATCTTTCACCTCCATAAAGGTTCACTTGGCAGCCATTTTGAGGTTTACCTGAAAAAGGCACTCGATTCCGTTGTTCAGTGACCAACTAGTCGAGCATTTCCTGAGAGGGTTATTTCGAACCTTTCCTCCGGCCAAAAAGTTTCCTCCTAGTTGGAGTCTCAATCTGGTGCTGTCAGGGCTAATGAAGGCTCCTTTTGAGCCTATGTCATCATCGCGCCTCAAATTTTTGTTGTGGAAAATGGCTTCTTTACTTCAGCAAGAAGACTGTCGGAGCTGCAAGCGTTGGTGATTGACAGCGGTTCCTTCTGCTAATCTTCATGTTGGGTGATTACCCTTCACTTTTGGATCCCGCTGATCCGGGTTCTTTTCCTTCTCTCAGTCTCAACCTACCTGTCAAGGGCACACTGGTTCCTGGCGCAGGAGTGGAATTAAACAACCACCCCCACACTGATCTTGATACCTGCAAGTCGAAGCTTACACAGGCATTCACAACCAGAGCAGGGAAAGAGGGTTAGGCTCTCGTTGGTTGGATGGGTAATAGAAGTTAGGGTAACCGGAAAAAGGGCTAGGTAGAGGTTGTGGACAGGGCTGGGGAGATTGGGGAAGGCTTGGCTGTTGCACACCTTTATCTTATGCCAAACAAGGTAGCTTCTGTACTGCTTGAAGGTGGATGCACTGTTATTAATTGTACCCTCAAGCAAACATAACCACTATGTTAACATCACATAGAACCAAACAAAGTATACAATCACAGTATGTCAGTTGGTAGCTCACTGACACTGACTAGCAATGCGTGCAACACTTAGATCTTTTAATTGTTCTAGTCCGGTAACGTGGTCCTTGATGTCACCAGTCGCGAGCTGTCAGTCTTGTGCTGCGTCTTGGAGGTTGTGCAGGCAAGGCTCAGGCTACAAAGAAAGAATATTGTGTTATTGCTTGCTACGCATTGACACTGTCATTCACTCTGCATGCCACTTTCATACGCTCTCCCTCAGTGGTTAATACCGTGTGAGACCGCACGTGGCTACCCACGAACTGTTTTCACAAGCTGTTCAATAATGCCAGCATGAACTTAGCCGCACATGGCTTGCGGCATCAAGTTTTCCCTTGGTTCCGCTTTCTCAGCACTACGTTCTTTTAATGGCAACGAGAACGTGCTTTCACACGTGGTTCGCCCCGGGTTAATGTCCTCCAGAACGTGGAGGCACAACAAATGCGGGGAAAAAAGGTGCCTCAAAAGCAGCTACTTATCTTGTTGTGCCGGCACAGGGACGATCGTTATGGGCTGAGATAGGCATGCCCCCTGCGCTTCCCCAGCTCCCTCTGCAGTGGTCCCGGATCTGTCTGCTGCGCTCCCCACTCCCTTTGCAGCGCGTCCCAAACTTATCTTTAGGCAGGCGAGGGGCCGGATGCTGGATCAGGTGGGACGGGGCCCCTTGTGCGTGGTTTTGGCCAGAGTTGCTCCGTGCACGTCCTCCTCCTAGGGATCCTCGAACACAAGCCCCGTGCTTTGGTGCTCGCGCATGCACGGTGACACGCGCCACGCCCAATCTGCCTTCTGATTGGCTGCCCATGCTCAAAGCATGCTGGCAATGTAGTTTTGATGTGCTTTTAGACTACAGAGAGGACAAAGCAGTCTTCTGTAAGGCAGCACACCCTTCTTGGCTGATTTCACAGTGTTATTAAAGTCTTTACATGAAACATGGTGCAAAACACCCACACATCCACCACCCTTAGCATTGGTTCATGTGCTTTGTCTGTGTGTTTTTGTTTTTCCTTTGGTCTGCCCCTGACACTACCAGAGCACTTTCCAATTTAAACAGAGACTTCCGAAAGGCGATTTCGTCTCGCTGGATCACTCTGTTAGCCTATGGCAAGTGCGGGTTTCACAAAATCACAGTTCACTCAGTGTTCCCCTCAGCCGGGTGCAAAAGCCTTTTCCACAATTCCCTCAGTCGGGTTCACACTTTCCCAATGTTCAAAACTTTAGCAACTTGTCAAGGACTTTTGATTGTACAAGGGGTTGGCTTGACCCTTGTATGACCACCTTGACACCTCATGTTGGCCTTTCCTATGGCCTCTTGGTACTTGTAGTTTTAATACTCTTTTAGCTCAACACATTCTCTTTGTTTAGGAGAGGGGTAGCAGCCAGAGACCTTTGAATGAATGCCCACGTGGTGCCAGACCACTCTATCTCTGGTATCCAGTTTGTTCATGAAAAGTATTTGTATCTTAATCTTCCTAATGTTGCCATTGCAATCTTGAGCCTAACACAGTACGGCCCACTATCAGGTTCTTCCGACTCTCCGGCTGTGCTGAACTTGTGTTTTTTCATTTGCTGCTGTATTCAAGGAAGGTACCACGATGGCAACCGTGTCTCCATGCCCTGGCTATCAGTGCGGGTGGGCTTCATGTACCATCGACATCCGTCACAACATTCGCCAGCTGCGATTCCCGGTCTTATGTTTCTTTTATTTGAGGCTTTGCAGTTCTGTATTCGGAAGGGCAAGGGCAACTCCATCCTTGATGTCCTTTCAGATCTTGCTGCCTTTCTCCTCTGTTTGAACTGCCGTCCTGGAATAGCTGCTTCCTCGTGCGTTCAGCCTTGCTCAGAGTGTGCTCTCGTGCTTTGCCTTTTATCCCTATGGGGAAGGGAAAGGGCAGTCAGGTGTGTGTAGTTGTCTGCAATTGCCTGAGCTTACTTGACCCTTTTATTGGGACATGTCAGTTAAACGGCTCTGGTATTAGCCCATTGTCATTCACAGTGTGAGAAAGTGTTCATGCTGGAAAGGGGGGGGTAGAGTTTCTAAATATCCCACTGGGCAGGATGGGGAAAAGGTGTCATAAGGAAGGGAATACCGTGTCTCACCCTTCCGTGCCCCATTTCCACTCCCCGAAGGCTCCCCATCCAGTCGATCCTCCCGCATTGGTCCACCCCCAGGAACTGGATCCAATAGCGATGGTCGTGTCCTGGCCACCTGGATGACAGATCCCTGGGCACTAGCGGCTGAGACACCTTCAGGTTTCTCATAAGGTCCTCTGAGTTCTGTATCTCCCTATGTTCCCTGTTCCCTGGTAGATGTTTAGGGGCGGGATCATGCTTCCCTCTTTGGATATCCTGGCCTTCCTTCACTGGTGGAAGATTTAAGGCAGACTCTACCATCAGCCAGGGTCCAAGATTGAGATATTCTTTGTTACATTTGGTAAAGTCTTCAGAATGATTTGCTAAAAGAGGGGCCCAGCCCTCTTTTAAAGCCATGTGGGCAACAATGATTGGTGTAGGCTAGGTCTACCTTAGTGAACCCATTCTAAGGTCCCTCCCAACATTCTCCTGTATGCCTGAGGTAAGAACCAGAGTGCTTTGCAACAGGAAAGGAAAAGGGATGAAAAACGGGAACTAGGTGTGCCGCAGAACTAAACTGGCTGAACCCTTCTCTCAACAGAAAGAGCTATGGGCTCACGTCCTTGTGGTACTAAGTCCCACCCATCTTTCTGTCTGTTGTGTTCAAAGAGTCACTTTGGTTAATGCTCTCCCCTGTGTGGTCCCTGTTAAAGCAGAAGGTCTCCCATGAAGCTGTGGTGAGACCAGACTCTCTGGCTCCTGCAAACCACATTCTCGCACCTTAAGAATGGGGTCCCCCTACTGGGGTGGTATACCTTAAACAACAGACCAAGACATGACAGTTCACTGCCATCAATACTGAGAGACGGGAGCTGACTTCAGGTTGACACAGTTACATATGAATGTTTGTTGGGTTTCCTGTATCCTTTGTTATCCTCTGCAGCCAGGCCCCGTATGGGCCTGTTTGAAGTACCCTCTATTGGTATGATAATCGCTGCAGGGCCTAACAAAAAAGCAGGGTGGTTCCATGGAACCTTTGTCAATTAATCAGGCCACTGCAGGCGGAAGGTTGTTCCTTCCCCTTGCTGGGAATGACATTGTGCACTCCTTGTGTGTCACATTCCAACTAAATATGACCGGGCAGACGGTGCCTGTTGGCTTTGTAAAGCCCGGAGTACACAGGTCTGTGCTTTGTCGTGGTGTGAGCATGGGAATATGTGTGTGGATTTGTCCCACACATTTTCCTGAGGTTGATCTACCATCATTCCATTTAAATACAAATTTCAAAAAGCTCAGGCGAGCGCACATCTACCATGCCGATGGTCAAATTCCTCACAATTCCCATATAAGAACATACTCATGTTTGCTTTGTGCATAATGCCAGTAATGATACTGTAAGAAACCATATCCATGCTTGTTCTCGCAATATATGGCAGTTTCTCCAGATAAGGACATGCTCCAGTTGGATTTACCATTAAGAATGCCATGTCGCAGTATGAAAACATGTCCAAACTGAATGCACCAAAATGCCAGTTGAGTTGCATAATAACACTTACCATTTTTTGCTTTATCAAAGATGCTCAATACAAAATGTTAAACAACAATAAGAAAGGGTTACACTGGTTACACCAAAATGCCAGTTCAGCCATCCAACACTTGCCTGGCTTGCTTTATCAAAGGATGCCCAATACAAAATGTCATGCCATGGGAAGAAAGGGCTAGGCTAGCTGCACCAAAATGCCAGACTACCCACGCAATATACCATGCTTGCTTTATTATAGATGCCCAGTAAAAAAGGACATGCCTACCTGCTAGTGTGCTAGCGCCTGACACATAATCACAATAATTATTAATGTGATTGTGTGTGTGTGTGCGAGGTACTGAGGGGCCTAAGGGACAGATTATGTGTGCGGGCGCTGCTGCCCCAGGGGATAACCATGGCATTTTGTACTGGGCATAGATGCCCAGTGAATAATTTCATGCCTCCCCTCTGTGACACCCCGCACTTGGCAGACACACATTATTAATTGTGTGCATGCGAAGTGCTGTGGGACCCAGGCGCGGAATGTTTTACTGGGTATGGGTATCTATCATAGATGCTCATTAAAATATGCCATCACTGTCCCCACTAACTTACAATGAGGGCCAGTGTACGCAGTAAGGATTGTATGTATGGTTTTGTCTCATGAGAGCGCAGAGTTTTACACATTAACAACTTTTCTCAGTGAAACTGAAACCAGGACAGTGCCCAGCGGCCACCATCAACTGCTTCAGGCCTGAAGCTGACCAGTGCCAGAGCGACGGCGACTGCTCTGGGGATCAGAAGTGCTGCTACTTCCGCTGCAGCTTTAAGTGCAAGAACGACACCGCAGTTACCTGTAATGTCTCGGGGTTACATTTGATGCAACACTTAACTCATATTCTTTCTTCCAAGCGGAGACAGGTCTTGTCAAAAGACAGGGATCTCTCCATCTCCAAGAAAAACATTGCACAAAAATAACATGACGTATGCTGAACTCAGGGGCGAACTGGCAAGGGGGCAAAGGGGCAACTGCCCCCCAGGCTGGCTGGGCTGTTGCCCCATGGGCCAGAGCTTCAAAATGTAAATAATATAATTGCAAAGATGAAATCCTTCAGAATCTAGCCTGCTACGATGGAAGCGAGAGCTGCACAGCTTGCTCAGACTCTGTGTAAATGGAGCCAGGCATTATTCTTGATTTCAGCAATACTCTAGATAGGCCCGGGAGGCCCTCACACATGGGCCTCCCCAATCGGTGAGAGGGAGAGGAGCCTAGACTGCAGTGGCATGTTCATACCGCCGAGTGGCAATGTATGCATAACCAATTATGTGACCCTGCATGGTAATGTTGGCACCACTGCTCCCCATACACGATTAGGAAAATGGCTGTTCTGTTGTTATTGCAGAAAATGGCAGCGTTACCTTGAATTCCTGCTGGACTTGGATATAGCTGTTTTGGAGAGATCGATCTTGCGAGCAACACAGAAACGGGGTCGGCACCGGCTCCGTACACTCATACGGGTCAAAAGGGAAAACGCCCTCATTGCTAATGGAGACTTTCGCCCTGACATCGATAAGGCGGTCTATTGAGATATAACAGAGACACCAACCAACAAATTCACGGGAACAACATAAGGGGATACAATTGGCTCGATTAACCAAGACTATTGATGTGAGGTCCAAGCCTGAGGAACGGTGCCAAAACCTTTGCACAAAACGGCGATAGATTCCGGCCAACTATTGCTTGCCAACTACATTCCTGTGAGGCTGGAACATGAAGGCACAGGAATAAAAATAGGTGACTACTCGCTAAACGAATCCAACACACACAATTTCGAGTTATTTACAAAACTGTATTTTTCATATCTGTATGTCCTGATGAGGCGCACTGGTTGGAATTCCTTCAACTAACTAGTTGCCCGAAACTCGAGTCGACACAACCACAGTTCCTACTCCATCCAGGAGTTGGATCTTACTTGGGTTTTATATAGAAACTTACGTGGCAATTGAATATATTTTAAAGAGATCTGACAATATATGCCATTTTCAGAATATATGTTGATGCACTTTATTAGATGAAAAATATTGTCAAGCATCTAAAGGTCTGTGGAATAGACCAGGTGTTCTTATTTTAGAACAGACAATAGATATTGCGTTTGTTTGCACAAGTATGAATGATATTAGTTTGAATGGGGATGAAAGGGTATGAGATGAATATTATGAGATACGAGATCACTGGTTGGTGTGGTGTTTTGTTACAATTAGATTTTAATGATTGCAAACTAACGATTTTCTCTTTTGTACACATTTTTATGATGGTGATATAATAAAAATAATAGCACCCAGGGATGTTACTTATACGGTGGTTATAGAAACGGCTGCTGGGCTGTTGGTGGTACTTACTTTTGGACACAGTTAAAAAACACACCTAGAAACATAAACAATTCAGTTATTAATTATTAGAAGACTACAAACTAAGGGGTTCATTCAGAGTTGTGCAGATTTTTTAATACCACTCAACAAAGTTAACCAGCTCCACCAGTGGTATTTCAGAAATATCACCTCTGATGGCGGGAATATAAAAGATGTTCTTTTCAGCCATTTTCAGCATCAATGTGAAGGGAGAAACGACTATGTCCAGTAGTGGCTCACATCACTACTGTTCATTTTCTTTATGCACAAAAGGGTAAACACTGCCCCATTATGCATTATATGGGTACGGTGGTGAGAGGAGGTAATCAGAGATGCCCACCTGTTTACCGTCTCAACATGGCCCTTTGTAGAAACGTGTTTCACTCTCTTGAAGGGAAGCACCCGTGTTTCCATTCTGTAGAGTAAAAAAAAAAAGATTACAAAAAATTGGGGCCTCTTGATTTTTTTACCTGCACCTTTAACGAAGAGGACAAAATAGGTGTTTATATGCAAAAGTTCCACCTAAAATACCACCACCAGCATTCCCATGAAATGCCACTGATGGTATTTGATCAAACTCTGGATGGCAAAATCAATAGTACTTGCCAAATACTGGCAATTTTACTGTTGCCACCCAACTCTGAATGATCCCCTAAGTCTGTGATCGTTTTTCATAGGGCTTCATTCCAAGTTAACCGATGCAGCAAAAAAGTGGCGGTAATTCTGTTATCACCACTTTTCCCCCACTGCCAAATTATAATGTGTGTCCGATTTAGCGGCAGCTGAATTACTGTGTGGTAAATCTGCCAATTTTCAAAGGAAAATTGCAGATTTACCTCCAGCAAAACCCTGGAGATAAATCCCCCACTTTATACCTCCAAAAGGCTTCAGATTTACCATGTGGTAATTCCCCAGGCTGTAAATCTGCCAATAATCCCCATGGAGTCCTATGGACTCCAAACATGGGGAATTACCACCACTTGTAGTCTAATGGTAACTCCTGGGGCCCAACTGGTGGTAACGGTTACTAAGCTTGACAGTATTACAGCTGATTTGCTGCCAGAATACTGCCAAACTTGTGATAAGACCCATTGTTTTGTCCACAACACACTTCTCTTACATAACCAACAAAAGACACACTTGAAAATTAACACCAGTTTTCCGAAATATAGATACAAAGTCACATGAGCATAGATGCATCCCGCCAACTCTACTTTACACTGTCACAAATACACTCAAACACATTACTGCAGTTACAGATACTGAAACGCACACACACTCCACCTTATTTGAAGAACCACATGAATATAATAAACTCCTCTGGCTCCCTCGCCATTGCCAGGCCCAAGGTGTATTCCCTATGCAGTTCCCACTGCTTCCGTGAGTTGAAAGATGCAGCCGGCCTCCCAAGAAAGTGCCACTTGGGAGCACTAAAAAGATGCGCCCTCTTGCCGTCCTTTGCTCTGCATTGTCCAAGTGTAGACCCCATTGCCGCAATTACCAGCAACACCCTGACCACGGCCTCTTGTCGTGTCTGGCAGAGGCTGAATGGCAAATCATGGGGGTCTACTGTCTAACTTTAAACCTGGGCAACGGACGGTGGCTAAAGGCAAGGAATGGGCTTGGTGTGAAGGGCAATTAAAGGGTGTGAAGGGCAAGGAATTGGTGACTGAGCAATGTGGGCAAGTGATGCAGGTGCGTGCAAGGTACAGGAAGGGGACTTAGTTAATAGTTAAAGATGGAGCAAAAGGGGAATGGAGGCCTGTAAATTATTTGTAAAAAATGGGGGCATAGAGAATATGGTGCAAGGGAAGCACTCTGGAGGATGATGGGTAAAGAAAATAGGGTAAATGAGACGGAGGTACATATCTGGAACAGTAGGTCAGCAGGTTGACTGTTGCTGGGATATATGTCTAACCTGCATGCCATTGACCCGATTGTGGCACTGGCTTGACCATATTTCTTTTTTCTGACTAAGTGATGCATGCTTGCTTTATGGGCATATGTTACAATTACTACTTCTCTAATATTTCTTCAGGTTGCTTTATCATGTGACTCAGTGCTTTCACAGTACACACAATTGTACAGACTAAGATTATAATTATAATAATTGTTCATTATAAGTATAATCTTAGTTCATTTCTAAGGTGCATTTGCCCCAGGATATGGATAATGAATAGACCTCCCCCTTTTAGATACATTGGTGCTTTGAAAACAAGATTTATTGAACAGTATACTAATTTAACCCTTGAAAAACAACTTTGCAGAAAGCATTTATTTTTGTTTCTAATATTGAAGATGGAAAAGGAGATGAAGTCTTCCCTCCTTTCTGAATTCAAAGCTGTGGAACCAAGAAGGCAGGGCTCAAATCTCCACATCATACACTTCATACATTATGTGATCCTGAGCAAATTATGTGGCATCACTGTGTCTTATTTTCCTTAACTATCTGTAGAGAAAGCCTCACTCATCTGAATTATTCTCTATAGTGTTCCTCTATAAATGATTATAATGTTAACAATGTATGTTAAGCATACTGGTGAGAAGGCACAATGACAAGGGAGGGTCTCATGATGTGGGAGATGGGTGCACAGGGTGCAGGTATGGATTTTTAGTTGTGGGCTGGGGAGGTAGGAAGCCGGTTATGTGCATTTTGCCATTCCAGCTCCTGTTTGGCTCTGGGAGCAAATGGTCACCCACAGGTTCAGCAGTGGCTCTGCTCTACCAATGCATTTACTAGCGTTGCCGTCTCTTTACATTGTTCTAAAACTAAAGATGGGCATGGGCTGGGAGGAGATGTAGCCTGCTGTCAAATTACAAACTGCAACACATTGAAAACTGGGCTCAAATCATATCTTTCCCATTCCACCAATGATGTTATCCTTGTGAAATAACTTTACTATGTTTGGTAAGTGGGAGAATTTCCAGGGGTTCGATTTCTAAGAAGCCATGAACACCACTGACAAATTATGTTTCATAAAAGGAAAGTCATGTCAACAATGTCTACTATGTATACTTGAGAATGTGTGGGAGGGGGAGAGGTTGGTATTGAGTTGACTTGTTCTGGAAGTTGGAGGTGCTGCACCGTGGGCTTGGGGCATTGCACTATGGACCAGAAAAGTAATCTTGCCCCCCTAGGTCTAATGATGCCATACATCCCCTGCCTGAACTCCTGAACTTCCGGGTCACTAGTCCTAGATGAAGTCATTTGCATGAATTCTGAATTACTCAAAATATTGGTGGCTTTGTTCATAACAGGCTGGCTCGCTTTGCTTAGCTCCTCTCTAATGGGTGGCCGGTCGTGGCCCTCAACCCATCATGGATAAGCCACAGAACTCAACACATTGCAATAGAAAAGCCGGCTAATTCTAGATTCTCTACAGCCAGGCAGAGGCAGAGATTGTGACTGATGCACACGGACGCGCAAACATCATTTAGTAATAGCCACAACCCTTTTTTTCCTGCTTTAATTCATTTAGTTATAAACGTCTTCCAAAAGTATGAACATAGTATAGAATTACAACAGCACACTGTACAGAAAAACCTATAAAATATAATTAAATCAACACAGTTTGAATTAACAAAATGAACAAGTGCCTGGATGAAAAAGTAGGGCAACAGGGCCTGCCCAGATGCAAAACTGCAAAGCTGGTTTTTTAGAGACTTTCTAAATATCCAAACATGTGCAAATAGACAAAGATTGAGAATTTGGTCGAACAGAAGAAAACACTCCCAGAAACGATCAACAGAGGGTCGAAGATCTCCAGAAAATGAGGACCTCCATTTTAAGTTGATCGAAGCTCCTCGCCCTTGTCAGACTGTCGAAATCCAGATTCTGGCATGGCTATGCTATGAGCAAAGGCCAAGACGCCTGCAGTGCTATCATGGCTATGCTATGAGCAAAGGCCAAGACGCCTGAACTGCTGTCATGCTATGCTAAGAGCAAAGGCCAAGACGTCTGCACTGCTGTCATGGCTATGTTATGAGCAAAGGCCAAGACGCCTGCACTGCTGGCATGGCTATGCCATGAGCAAAGGCCTAGACGCCTGCACTGCTGGCATGGCTATGTTATGAGCAGGATAGGAATCCTTGGAGTAGACCTTGGAATCCACAGAGAGATAATCAAGCTGTATTTAGACATTTGGGTCTTGATGGCATTTGCTGGCTCTGGAAATAAACACACCACAAGCAGAGTCAAAGGTGATTTGTGAAGACCTCTAAAGATGGGTTAGAGTAAGCAAAACATGAAAGATCAGAAGGACTCAGCCAACAAATGAAAATCAGCAACGTGGCCTAGAGTTTTGATAGCTTTGAGAGATTATAGTTCAAATTAAAAGATTAAACTAGAGGTGCAACGTGTGTTTGAAAGATCAGTGGACTGCTTGGGGACCTCTCTTTTGCTATCGCTCTTACAGCTGAGCCTGTACATGCAATGATTTGTGATTATGTTTGTTTTAGTCGCTGGGTGTTTTCCCCATCATTAGAATTACGTGTTTCAATGTTTTCAATAATGATAGTTTGAAAAATATAAAATGGTACGTTAGAGAAGTCAAAACATTTAGATTGACACCTCCTGTGAAGTCTTTGAGTGGTGAAGGGCAGTTTGATGCCACTTCCTGTGATACCCTTCTTGTGATTCCTTTGTGTAGTCAAGGGCAGTCTGATGTCACTTCCTGTGATGCCCTTCTTGTGATAGCTTTGAGTGGTGAAGGGCAGTTTGATATCACTTCCTGTGAGTGGCGAAGGGCAGTCTGATATCACTTCCTGTGGTGCCCTTCATGTGATGCCTTTGAGTGGTGAAGGGCAGTTTGATATCACTTCCTGTCAGCGGTGAAGGGCAGTCTGATGCCACTTCCTGTGATGCCCTTCTTGTGATGCCTTTGAGTGGTGAAGGGCAGTCTGATGTCACTTCCTGTGATGCCCTTCTTGTGATGCCTTTGTGTGGTCAAAGGCAGTCTGGTGCTACTTCCTGTGATGCCCTTCTTGTGCTGCCTTTGAGTGGTGAAGGGCAGTTTGATGTCACTTCCTTTGAGTGGTCAAGGGCAGTCTGATGTCACTTCCTGTGATGCCCTTCTTGTGATGCCTTCGAGTGGTCACAGGCAGTCTGATGTCACTTCATGTGATGCCCTTCTTGTGATGCCTTTGATTGGTCAAGGGCAGACTGATATCACTTCCTTTGATGCCCTTCTTGTGATGCCTTTGAGTGGTCACGGCCAGTCTGATGTCACTTCCTTTGATGCCCTTCTTGTGATGCCTTTGAGTGGTCACAGGCACTGGCACTGTTATGTAACATCCTCTGACTGAGACATGCACCTTCCACTGATGTTTTGTAGAGGCCAGCTACAGTGTGGTCTTTAAGTGATCAATGACAGTGTACTGTCACTTCTTGTGATGTCATTTAAGGGTCATGGTTAGGAGGGATGTCACTTGCTCTACCCCTTTGCATTGTGGCGAATGGCACCACAGCAGAGCCAGGTGAGAAAGGTCTTAATAGGTACATGTCCATGCAACACAGTGACAAGGTCCTCCACCTCTGGGGTCCTGGAGATTGGCAAATAGTGATAGGGATAATTTATAAGGTGGATCTCTGGGGTGCACTGTGATGCTTGCATAAAGGACAGGTTTGACCCGAGAGTGTGCATTTTAAGCTGTGATGTGCACTGAAGGTCTTTTCATATGAACACAGTTCAGTGGGAGGTAAAGCTCCAGTTCAGTGGCACTAGGACCCCACTATTGCTGCCTTATGGCATTTGTATCCCCTTCAGTCACAGGGTTTTCTAATCTGGCTCATACTTTACTACAACAAAAACTGGTCAATTTCCAAAAGACGATTGCATATATGTTCCTATCTTGTCCAGCTCAGGACCCTATAATCATGCTGGATACAGGTCTTGGCTGAATAGCCAGTAGTCTCCAGAACAAGGCTTTATATGTGTGTTGGTTCCCGCTCATGGGTGTGTAATCATGTTTGGTAAAGCTCATGCTGACAAAGTAACGCTGTGCCCAGCTGTATGATCATGTTGTGTCGAGCGAATGGCTGCATAATCATGTTACATGATATGGGATACTTAGTGCAAGGGGGTATTAGTGCTAGCTGGTGGTGTTCATGCTAAGGGACTTATTTAGTGCAAGGTGCTGCTGTTACCTGCTAAGGGACATATTTAGTGCAAACTGGTGCTGTTACATACTAAGCCACGTACTTAGTGCAAGCCGGTGGTGTTACATCCTAAGGGGCGTATTTAGTGCAAGCTGGTGATGTTACATCCTAAGGGGCATATTTAGTGCAAGCTGGTGGTGTTACATCCTAAGGGGTGCATTTAGTGCAAGCTGGTGGTGTCGCAAAATATGGGTGTATTTAGTGCAAGCTGGTGGTGTTATATGCTAAGGGGTATATTTAGTTCAAGCTGGTGGTGTTATATGCCAAGGGACGTATTTAGTGCAAGCTGGTGTTGTTACATCCAAAGGGGCGTATTTAGTGCAAGCTGGTGGTGTTACATCCGAAGGGGTGTATTTAGTGCAAGCTGGTGGTGTTACAAGATATGGGTGTATTTAGTGCAAGCTGGTGGTGTTACAAGCTATGGGTGTATTTAGTGCAAGTTGGTGGTGTTATATGCCAAGGGGTGTATTAAGTGCAAGCTGGTCGTGTTATATGGAAAGGGGTGTATTTAGTGCAAGCCGGTGGTGTTACTTCCTAAGGGGCGTATTTAGTGCAAGCTGGTGGTGTTACATCTTAAGGGGCATATTTAGTGCAAGCTGGTGGTGTTACATCCTAAGGGGTGTATTTAGTGCAAGCTGGTGGTGTTACATCCTAAGGGGTGCATTTAGTGCAAGCTGGTGGTGTTACAAGCTATGGGTGTATTTAGTGCAAGCTGGTGGTGTTATATGCTAAGGGTTGTATTTAGTTCAAGCTGGTGGTGTTATATGCCATGGGGTGTATTTAGTGCAAGCTGGTGGTGTTACATCCTAAGGGGTGTATTTAGTGCAGGCTGGTGGTGTTACAAGCTATGGATGTATTTAGTGCAAGCTGGTGGTGTTATATGCTAAGGGGTGTATTTAGTGCAAGCTGGTGGTGTTATATGCTAAGGGGTGTATTTAGTGCAAGCTGGTGGTGATACATCCTAAGGGGTGTATTTAGTGCAAGCTGGTGGTGTTACATCCTAAGGGGTGCAATTAGTGCAAGCTGGTGGTGTTCATGCTAAGGGGTGTATTTAGTGCAAGCTGGCGTTGTTACATGCTAAGGGGGTATTTAGTGTTAGCTGGTGGTGTTACATGCTAAGGGGGTATTTAGTGCAAGCTGGTGGTGTTACAAGCTATGGGTGTATTTAGTGCAAGTTGGTGGTGTTATATGCCAAGGGGTGTATTTAGTGCAAGCTGGTCGTGTTATATGGAAAGGGGTGTATTTAGTGCAAGCCGGTGGTGTTACTTCCTAAGGGGCGTATTTAGTGCAAGCTGGTGGTGTTACATCTTAAGGGGCATATTTAGTGCAAGCTGGTGGTGTTACATCCTAAGGGGTGTATTTAGTGCAAGCTGGTGGTGTTACATCCTAAGGGGTGCATTTAGTGCAAGCTGGTGGTGTTACAAGCTATGGGTGTATTTAGTGCAAGCTGGTGGTGTTATATGCTAAGGGTTGTATTTAGTTCAAGCTGGTGGTGTTATATGCCATGGGGTGTATTTAGTGCAAGCTGGTGGTGTTACATCCTAAGGGGTGTATTTAGTGCAGGCTGGTGGTGTTACAAGCTATGGATGTATTTAGTGCAAGCTGGTGGTGTTATATGCTAAGGGGTGTATTTAGTGCAAGCTGGTGGTGTTATATGCTAAGGGGTGTATTTAGTGCAAGCTGGTGGTGATACATCCTAAGGGGTGTATTTAGTGCAAGCTGGTGGTGTTACATCCTAAGGGGTGCAATTAGTGCAAGCTGGTGGTGTTCATGCTAAGGGGTGTATTTAGTGCAAGCTGGTGGTGTTATATGCTAAGGGGGTATTTAGTGTTAGCTGGTGGTGTTACATGCTAAGGGGGTATTTAGTGCAAGCTGGTGGTGTTACATGCTAAGGGGTTATTTAGTGCTAGCTGGTGGTGTTCATGCTAAGGGACTTATTTAGTGCAAGGTGCTGCTGTTACCTGCTATGGGACATATTTAGTGCAAACCGGTGGTGTTACATGCTATGGGAGTAATTACTGCAAGCTGGCGTCCTCTGCATGCAATGGAATAGCAGTATGATGGGTCCTGGGGATCCTGAAAGCTTATCTTGATTAGATAAATGACTTCACATGCAGAGCCTATAATGCCAGGGCACTCTCTTTGCAGGTGACAAAGACTCTCTTTCGTACAAATGCGCCACACTAGTTCAATAATATCTCCAGAGTCGAGATTTATTAGTAAGTGCCCTTCAGGGTAACACGTGGTTCGACATCATTAGATAGTGCCTTTCTCAAGCCAGGGCTGTTTAATTTGACATTGTAATTCAACAAGTGCACAAACCAAAATAAAACAGTGAATAATAAAGATTAACCATTAAATTACATAATTCGCCAACAATGATAATATGCATGTCACAAGTTAATTAATGGACAGAAAGCATAAGGGATGGGATGAAGGGGAGGATGTGTAAGGTTAAGAGTATACAGAAAGAAAAAAACAAGAAAAAAACAAAATAGAAATGACATGGTTAATAATAATCATCATTATGTTTGAAATTCTTTCTATATATATCACTCTTCCTTTTTAATGTTGAACTATTGGTGTTTACATTTGGTTGTCTTACCACAGACTGAATTTAATGATGTCATAGACATCTGATCTTATATTCGTATGTTGTTACTTTCCACCATTAGCATCCAGAATGTACGTGATGATATCTAAATTACTCCAAAGTAGTTATATGTGTGTCTCAAAATACACTTAGTGCCAATAATTAGTACTCGAACTTAATATGGACTCAAAAAATCTTTCCAACACCATTTAAACATACATTATACCCATGTTACCTGTTGACATGGTGCAACTTGATAATATCTTTCCGTCTGTTCTAGAATGTGTTAACCGGGTTAAATCCCTGCAATGAAATAAGTCTTGTTATTCACCTGACTGTGCTGTTGTGTCCTTAGCTGTTGGCCGATGTTGCCTAATATTTAGAAATTTAGTCAATAACTGTGAGTGCATTATTGTGCATGAATACATGTACTAATAGACACGTTTTACTATTTAAAACGACACCCGATGCCGTTTAGACACTGTTGCTTGCTTTCAAAGCATTAATGTAACACATTGCGGAAGGCGTGTTTGCCGTAAGCTGCCCAAAACGCTTATTAGCAATATGTATTTTGTCCATGCGTGATGCAGAGAAGCCGTTTATTACGTCCGTCTGCCGCGACCATCGCGCGTGGAATAATATCCAGTATGTAATCCATTATTAGGATGAACACGCTTACCGTATCATCGGGGGCGTCCAAAGTATGAGGATCAACCTGCATACTAGCTGCATCGGTACTTTTATAAAAACTCAGCGTTCGTGTTGATGGTGGGAGTCATGGCAACGAGGTAGTCCTTCCTTGATTGCCATGACCCCGCCGGCCATCTTTTGGGCTATCTAGTATGTACTTTAATGCTGGAACGGGTTTTCATACTGCACTATTATTTTGCGAATAGATTTACAAATGTAAATGTTACGATTTACGCTGGTAATTGATGGAAAATAAATGAGCGTGAATCTTGCATTACTAATACTCATTTCTGAAAAATACGTTAAGTGGCAACATTATATTTATAGTAATCTTAGCCTTGCAATGTTATAAGTATATTGCTGATTCGGACCTGGTTGTCAAACATGCATAAATATGAATGCATTATATTATGCACGGGCGAGATACCAGATAGCATTATATTTAGCACAGGATACATTAAGACCGGTACTTGGTAAACAGGTCTCATGTATCTCCTCGCATATTTAGGTAGTTGGTCTCGACACAATAGTAGATGATTAACTGTATCGACCCAACTAATGGGTAAGTCATGCTTTGTACAGATTAGATGAAGTAAGTTGTGTCATTGCAGTGGGCATATGTGTCCATTGACCATTGGTATCTTTTCACAATAAAGTATATAGAATTTACACTGAGTCATATTATTGATTGGAATTATAAAAAGCAATACATTTCACTGTCCGTGTTCAAACCAAATTTCAAAGTCTGAAACTGACAAATGAGTCTGGCTTCTGATTGTCTCAATGCTAGCTCAAGGTTTCCTCCTCTGGTGCCAAGTCTTTCCTGTTTCAATCCAATGAATCTGATCCCTGTTTTGTCAGCCATTTGGTGTTCTTGTTGCCAATGTACGGCTAGTGGTAAGTTCTGATTTTGACTGTCAATGCCTGCCAAATGTTCGCAAATTCTTGTTTGGAGTTGGCAAATCGTACTTCCTATATATACTTTGTGACAAATACATATAATGGCATATACTTAAGTACGGCAGTTAATGTTTTGTTTAATGTTCAAATAACTTCCATGGTCATCCTGAAATTTACTTGCCGGTGCGTGTGCATATGGACAAAAGGAACATGTCCCACATTTTCTAAACCCAAAGCTGTCTGGGGTGAGCCAGTTGGATGGTTGGCTGTCACTGATGCTGGGGAGCAGTGAAGGGCTAACAATATTCCTCAATGTTTTGGCTCTGGTAAACACGATTGGAGGTTTCTTCTGTGTGAATGATGTGAGGTCAGGATCCAATTGTAATAAATGCCAATTTCGATTAAGGATTTGCATGATCTTGGAGTGGTCATTCGAATATGTTGTAATAAATCTCACGTTTTCTAAATGACTTTTAGTAGTTTGTTTTTTACACAGAGTTTCTGATTGTTTTAATGCCAAACTTTTGTCTGCTGCTTTTTTTTTATATGTTTGACATTGTAGCCTCTTTGTTTGAATCTTGTTGATAATAACTCACATTCTCTTTGAAACTGCAAATGTTCTTTGCAATTTCGTCTGGCACGAATGACCTCTCCTGCAGGATTGTTGTCCTTGACCATTTGTAAGTGACAACTAGTTGTTGTACACAATGTTGAATTCACTTCAGTTGGTTTACGGAAAGTTTTGGTGTGTATTTGGTTGTCCTTTGTGTAGATTGTGAGATCTAAAAAATGGATTGATGCAGCATCTATTTCTGATGTGAACTGTATTCCATATTTACTGGTGTTGATACGTTCTATGAAGTGTTCTAATAGCTGCTTCTCTCCTCTCCAGATCAGGAGAATGTCATCAATATAGTGCGCCCATACAATTGCATGTTCGCTCTAATGGCTGTCATTGTAGACTACGTCATCCTCTAACATCCCCATGAATAAATTGGCTAATGCTGGTGCATATTTTGTGCCCATTGCCGCTCCCTGGCGCTGGCGGTAGTAGTCTCCATTAAACATAAAAACATTGAGTTCCAGTGTTGCTTTCAACATTTCTTTTAGCTATATATAGAAAGAATTTCAAACATAAGGATGATTTTTATTGACCATGTCATTTCTATTTTGTTTCTTTCTTGTTTTTTCTTTCTGTATACTCTTCACCTTACACATCCTCCCCTTCGCCCATCCCTTATGCTTTCTGTCCATTAATTAACTTGTGACATGCATATTATCATTGTTGGCGAATTATGTAATTTAATGGTTAATCTTTATTATTCACTGTTTTATTTTGGTGTGTGCACTTGTTGAATTACAATGTCAAATTCAACAGCCCTGGTTTGAGAAAGGCACTATCTAATGATGCCGAAACACGTGTTACCATGAAGGGCACTTACTAATAAATCTCGACTCTGGATATATTATTGAACTAGTGTGGCGCATTTTTACGAAAGAGAGTCTTTGTCACGTGTTTTTACTATAGAGGTTGGAGTGTGTACCTCTATCTCTCTTGACAGATGCGACATGTACAATGACTAGTCAACTGATGTAAAACTAATACTAGGTCGCAGAAGGTGAAGGTCGGCGTCAATCCACTCCATTACTTGTGTTCACTCTCTTTGCAGGGCATGCGTCATCCTGTTGGTAAGAAGGATGTCAAGGAGGATTGAGAGGCCATGTTACTATATCCAGGCAACATGGCAGCTCATGGAAACTCATGGCATTAGCAGGAGGCTTTCCAGATTCCCAAATGCCAGTGTTAGCCTTTGAGGGTGCAAGATGACCTACTTATGTCTGGACAAACCTCCAATGAAACCTCCGGAGACTCCTTAATACTGAATCGCGGAGTTCATTAAGAAAAATCAAAGTCAATTCCCCACTTGCACCTCACTTCATTTGCTCAACAGAAGCCCTAGTTACTGGTTTTATACCAGTGAAAAAGTGACCCATGATGTCCAGTCTCAGGCTTTATGCCATGTTCTTCATCAGACTTTCTCACGTACCTGCTACATTGCTGTTCCATCAAGCATCTTTCCCTGTTGGAAGGATGAGCAGTAGAGGATGGTACTGACAGGAGAGGATTGTACTGACATGTTCTTACTGACGTTCCGGTAATGATGCATGGACTCCAGACGAAATCTCTAATGGCTGCCACTGTCTCCAGAAAGTACATTCTAACTATGACAAAGTAGACACCTCTGTCACATGTGGTTGCACTGCACTTGCACATTACAGTAAAAATATCTTTTACATGTTCACTACTAGTACTTAGTTAATAATAATAATATTTTATGACATGAGTGGACAGAGTTTGACAAATCTATAACTTTTCCCAGTGAAACCGAAACCGAAACCGAAACCAGGACAGTGCCCAGAAGACAACATCAGATGCATCGTGGCTGAAGCAGACGAGTGCACGAGCGACCGCAACTGCACCGGGGATCAGAAGTGCTGCCACTTCCATTGCGGCTTAAAGTGCATGAACGCGACAGCAGGTACCTGTAATCGCTGGCTGTGAAATATGAGGCCACACTTAACTAACATGTTTTCTTTCAAGCTGGGGAAAGGGATGAGGGTCTAGCAGATAACTCCACAAATCATATACAAATAATGTGAAATCTGGTGATTTGCTTCCATAATCTCTCCCCTCTCTCTAGTCCTATAAACTCTGAAACATTTGCCGAAAATAACTTCTCAAAATTCTTTTGAGGTACGGGCAAAAATGTTTGAGAGGTTCAACCAGCAGGTTATCTACTAAGTGTGTGCTTTCGAGGAATGGCCTCAGTGGGTAGAAGGTACTGGGGAGGTAGGAGATCGGTGGCAGGCACAGGAACAGGGGATGGATTCGAATTGGGCTCCTGGTCTTTAGTTAAACTCAAAGTAGTGTCGAATTCAATGAAAAGTGGAAGGAGATTGCAGCGTGCAGAGAAACTATTCCAAGATGGCCGCCATAAAAAAAACTGAAAGCTCCAGAGACAGCATATTTTCTGTCATTGCAGAGTTGCCTGTTCAGGGGAAGAGGGAGGGCACATCTGAGGGAAATGCCACATACGTTCCCCTCTCTGTAGAATGTGTGAACTGTAATCTGTTGCCACTACCTTAGAAAGCAAGTCACATCAATGGGGAATTCTGACCCTCACAAAGCATTCTGTGTGAGAGGAGCTGCCTCACTCAAGGATTTTCAGCTCTCTAATCTCATGAGTGCCACTCAGGCTAGTTACTAGTGTAGGGGGCCTGTGCATCCTGCTGCGTGCGTCCAATTCAAATAAACATTTTAAAAAACAACACATGGAATTCCAATTATCCAGTTATTTAAATCTTATCAGCGTCCATCCTGTGCCGCTTTTCTGTGGTGCAGATGATAATCACCGCAGGGCAAGTGAAGCCGATGGGTAACGGCGCCACACTGCCCTTGGTAAATGCCCTTACTCTAGCTGGAGGCGGTTCCCTGGTGAGACACTTATCTTGCCTGCCCTTATGGCCCCTTTGTGCCATGGCTCCCCTGGAAAGTTCACTTATTTAGTGACAAAGCCTACAATAAACTGTTTCCAATACCGCAGGCTATATATTTTATGTTGATCTATCAAATCTCTACATATGTTTTTATGTCTCTAATCAGAGCCTTTCTATACCAGTGTGCATCTTTTTAGATGCATTACCCCACTCTTAAAGGGTCTATATGTTATATTGTGCTTGGCCCTATATAGGGGCACTTACTAAGGAAGCAACCGATCACTATGCGATGCTGGTTTAGAGTTACAGCAGCAAAGTAATCCGGCTCCAGGGAAGACCTATTCTACTGTAGATCTGGGGGGGGTCCTGCTCCATAGAGGTGCCAGCTGAGGATCCTTGATATTCCCCAAGTTCTTCCTCGAGACAGGCCTTGAGATTTATCCTGAACATCAAGAGCACTGGGGCCACCCCAACAGTGCCACCAGGAGAGTGTTTCAGCGGGCAGGTGCATCCCAAGAACATGCTTGTTTTTTCTTTACGTGCCAGCCTCGTCCTGAGCCTTGCTATAGTCTGACTGCTGAAGGTGCAGGTGCAGAGGGTTTAGGTCCCTGTACAATGTTGCTTTGTGGGGGTATTGCCAGGAATGTTGTGGCCAAAGGATGATAGTAGGGTGCCAATATCCCAGTTGGCTGGGCTAACCGAGGCCAATGTTATCAGGATTTACTGCAGAGCATCCAAGTTCTAGAAGGAGCTTGGTGGAGACATGGTGGGCTTACCCTGCCCCTTGCATCCAAGTTCTAGAAGGAGCTTGGTGGAGGCATGGTGGGCTTACCCTGCCCCTTGCATCCAAGTTCTAGAAGGAGCTTGGTGGAGACATGGTGGGCTTACCCTGCCCCTTGCATCCAAGTTCTAGAAGGAGTTTGGTGGAGACATGGTGGGCTTACCCTGCCCCTTGCATCCAAGTTCTAGAAGGAGCGTGGTGGAGACATGGTGGGCTTACCCTGCCCCTTGCATCCAAGTTCTAGAAGGAGCTTGGTGGAGACATGCTGGGCTTACCCTGCCCCTTGCATCCAAGTTCTAGAAGGAGCGTGGTGGCGACATGGTGGGCTTACCCTGCCCCTTGCCTCCAAGTTCTAGAAGGAGCGTGGTGGAGACATGGTGGGCTTACCCTGCCCCTTGCCTCCAAGTTCTAGAAGGAGCGTGGTGGAGACATGGTGGTCTTACCATGCCCCTTGCATCCAAGTCCTATAAGGAGCTTGGTGGAGAAATGATGGGCTTACCCTGATCCTTGCCTCCAAGTTCTAGAAGGAGCTTGGTGGAGACATGGTGGGCTTACCCTGCCCCTTGCATCCAAGTTCTAGAAGGAGCGTGGTGGAGACATGGTGGGCTTACCCTGCCCCTTGCATCCAAGTTCTAGAAGGAGCTTGGTGGAGACATAGTGGGCTTACGCTGCCCCTTGCATCCAAGTTCTAGAAGGAGCTTGGTGGAGAATTGATGGGCTTACCCTGCCCCTTGCATCCAAGTTCTAGAAGGAGCTTGGTGGAGAATTGATGGGCTTACCCTGCCCCTTGCATCCAAGTTCTAGAAGGAGCTTGGTGGAGACATGGTGGGCTTACCCTGCCCCTTGCATCCAAGTTCTAGAAGGAGCTTGGTGGAGAAATGATGGGCTTACCCTGCTCCTTGTCTCCAAGTTCTAGAAGGAGCTTGGTGGAGACATGGTGGGCTTACCCTGCCCCTTGCATCCAATTTCTAGAAGGAGCGTGGTGGAGACATGGTGGGCTTACCCTGCCCTTTGCATCCAAGTTCTAGAAGGAGCTTGGTGGAGACATGGCGGGCTTACCCTGCCCCTTGCATCCAAGTTCTAGAAGGAGCGTGGTGGAGACATGGTGGTCTTACCATGCCCCTTGCATCCAAGTTCTAGAAGGAGCTTGGTGGAGACTGTTAGGCAGAAACCTGTGCAGTTCCCTTAGGGACCACTGCAAAAGGCTTAAGACTACAGGTGTTGGCAGTAAACCCAATTGGTAGCAGTCTGTAGCACCCAGATTTACCTGGTAGCTGTGGCTGAGCAGCCAAACTTCTCTCAAGATGAGTTAGACAGTATATAGAGTATACAAGATAGGTACCAAAATACAGTAGCACAAGCAAACACTGACCAGTGCTTTGGTATCAAGTATATAATTATTTATTTAAAGACACACTTAGAAACACTCTAGCACTATTATTGTAAGCAAGTTCAAAAACACAGTCACTATTAATATATATATACATCCCTTATTCCTTATTAGACACGTCTTAGTTAACACCACTTATTTCCAGACAGAGGTGAGCGCTTAACTAAAGATGGCACTCCAATAAGTTAAGAAAAAGGGAGGGAAAAGGCAGCAATTAGGAACAGCACACAACACAATACTTGAAGCACTTAGCAAGGCAGGAAAGTCAAAGTCTACTTGTGAGCAAAAAGTTCAGAGGCCAGGCTCCCTCTTGGAGAGAGTAGAACACAAATGCGCCCAAGATCACACAGTTTAAAAGGCTTGGAAAGTCTTTCAGAGAGTTTAAAAAGGAATCAGTTCAGCTCAGAAAAGTTCAGTTAGCCAGCCTAGGGCCAACCCAAGTGGTAAGATGAGGATTTACGAGACACCCCCACACAGACCGTTGCGAGGGAGGCCAGGCGGACACAGTACCTTGAAAATGGAGAGAATCCTCCAGCGGGGGCAGTTGTTCCTGGCAGTGGATGCAAGTCACGGCATCATCCAGAGGAAGAGAAGATCTCGACGTGAAGGAAAGCTGAAGGTCGTTGCACTGCCAGGGAAGAAACCAGCTGCGGAATTCTCCGGTAAAAAGGTACTACCCTTTTATTCGCGGTAGTGGTAAAACGAGGTATCCCGGTTTCCGGGGTGCTTGGCACAGGCAAGGCGGCCACGAGATGATCCGGGGAGGCGAAAAGGCGGGCAAACTGGTTATTCCCACCAGTTCAGAGGAAGAAGACTCTTCGGGATGAAGATCTCCTCTATCGTTGGAAGAAGTGGTGAGTCGGTTCAGCAGGGCTCCACCGGTGGTGTCGTCGTTGCAGGTTGGCTCAGCTTCTCCCTCTTCGGATTCTTTGGTCCTGTGGCGACGTCTGAAGTCCCAGTCCCCAAAACCCTGCTTTTATGCAGAAAACCCCCATTCATCAGTCCTAGCTGTCACTCAAACATGCTAAGTGGTGAGCCGGGCGGCTCACCACTGGGCCAATCACACAAGAGTGTGACTTGAGTTGCCGAGGCAACTCAGTCCAGGGTGCCTAAACCCCCTCCCACACCCCCTGTGGTACCCAGACAGAGTGGTACCACTTTGGAGGGCTTCTGTGCAGAAGCCCGCCAAAAGTGGAACAAAGGGCTCAACTTCGAGTTGGAGTCACAGAAGCGAACACAAACGCCATTTTGGAACCGAGTTCTGGCAAAAAATACCAACCGGTGAATTGATATTAAATAAATAAACCGGCGGTATGTTTGAGGCTATGTTAAAACGTATTAGCCTCGAACAATGGGAAAATCCCATAGGAATATATTTGCGGTTGAATATAAAAAGTAGTATCCACTGGCACCAGCCAAAACTTGCTCAGGGGGATTGGACAGTGCCCCCTCGAACAGCAGACCCAGGGGCAATCGAATTGCCCCTACCAATACGCCCAAAATATGATGGTTTGTACTGGTTCTGTTCACAATTTAGGACTAGTAAAGCCAATGGTGACTTTACATGCCCTGGGAGACAGTAGTCAGTCTCAGGGTACAGCGTCTATGTTTGGGGGTCACTATGACACCCCTGTGTTACGGCACGGAGGGTGCTGTGTAACACACATACCAAAAACACATGAAGCCCTATGGAGTAAAAGACCCCATAGCCCATAAAACACATTACAAAGTCAAAGGATATCTCAAATCATGTCTAAGAGTGGGAGAAAAAGAGTCTCACTCTTAGCAGGAGAAAGAAATAAACCCCAAAAATCCAGCAAAGCTGCTGGGGGACTCACTAGGTTTGGGAAATTAGCCTTTACAGATAATTCTCCCTAACAGAGACATGGCGGGCTTACCCTGCCCCTTGCATTCAAGTTCTAGAAGGAGCATGGTGGAGACATGGTGGGCTTACCCTGCCCCTTGCATCCAAGTTCTAGAAGGAGCTTGTGGAGACATGGTGGGCTTACCCTGCCCCTTGCATCCAAGTTCTAGAAGGAGCTTGGTGGAGACATGGTGGGCTTACCCTGCCCCTTGCATCCAAGTTCTAGAAGGAGCTTGGTGGAGACATGGTGGGCTTACCTTGCCCCTTGCATCCAAGTTCTAGAAGGAGCGTGGTGGAGACATGGTGGGCTTACCCTGGCCTTGCCTCCAAGTTTTAGAAGGAGCGTAGTAGAGACATGGTGGGCTTACCTTGCCCCTTGGTAGTAGGGAGGATATGAGTTAGATGGTTGGCCCTGGCAGCGTGGTCGTCCAGTCAAGTGGAATAGGGTGTAAGCATTTGACTAGAGGAAAAGTGGGGAATAGGTGATCGAATGTGTTGAGCCTAAAATGTGAAGGTTTCAGTGCACGCTGTTTCATGTTCTTTGATTCAGTGAGGTTAAGAAGAGCGTCTGCAGTGCTTTACATGACTTGGTTTTCTGGTATGTTGAAGTCATCAAAGAAGATTTATATGAGTATGACACTGATCTCATTGAGAAATGTCCTACACCTGGGAGGTGGGCGATATGGGGGTCTGTCTTTGCCATAGTGCCATGTGAGGTGCTCCATGGCCTCCATTGCCAGATGGCTCTGTACTAGACAAGCCAGATTTGTGGATGACTGCAAGTCCTACTCCTACCTTCTCATGCAGTTGGCATGTTGGACAGTGCACCGAAGGGGGAATGAGGATGTCTAGCATGTGGGAGGAAGTGCGAGAGAACCATGTCTCAGTGATAATGCTTCTATGCAATTACACCGATCAATTACTCGTGTGCGTGCTCTGATCTGGGGCTCCGTCTGGGTCTCTGCATCACTCTTCCATGAGTTCAACTCGTCAAACATGAGTTTCTATCTCCCTCTAGTGATTCCTCATGCATAGGCGGACTCAGCTGCTGCTAGTGCTTAAATGGCGTTCATGTTCCTCGAGCTAGCCAACTCTGTGGAGATGGCCGACACTTGTTGGTTAATGTGTCCACAGTAGATCGGCACACACCATCAATACATTGCTGCCACATCCTCATTTACAGTGAATAAAAACACCATTGCCTTTACTTTGCCCATCACAGGTGAACATGTTGAGACAATGCTTGATTCTCTGTAGACTGTTTAGATTCCAGGGTGCAAGTGCCAAAGCGTGATTTGGTAGTTTCGAGCAGTAGGAGTAGCCATGACTCCCACCTAAGTTGCTGCTTTCAATTATACATTACCATTGTTCTAATGTGAGAACAAAACATTGAATTGCTGTGCAGTAAATCTAATATCAGATAATCAAAAGCTACAACTACAAATGCAGTGCAAACAAGTGCCTAGCAAAAGAAGGCAGGATATCAGGGCCTACTTCAATGCCAACCTGCAAAGCAGGTAGTCAAAGATGGCTAAATTGCAAACCATCGGAAATCAGATGAAGATAAACAGGGAGCATGTTCCAACAAGAGAGAACCCTCCCAAAGAAAGAACGAGAAGGGTCGAGAAATACAGGACATTGGGGACTTGCATTCAAAGTTGATCTCAACTTCCCAAGCCTCATGAGGCCAACAGAATCCAGATTCCGGAGCCCAAGAAGCTTGCATGACCAACATGGACCACATTAAGAGCAAGGCAGGAAGCCTTGAAGGGGATCCTGGTACTTAGGTAGAGACAGCGACTCCCCAAAACAGCTAGGCTGCAGCATGAAGCAGGGCCTCCAGAGGAGCAAGAGGGTCTTCAGACCTTAGTTATAGTTGGGATATGAAAGAAGAAAGGAACAGGCAACCAAATGAAAACCCGAGCCAGTGGGTTGGATTGAGCAGATTGAACAGGAGGTGTGAGTTTCAGAACTGGGCTTTGTGATCTCTAGACATGTAAATAATCTTAAAGCTGATATTTTACATGTAATCATTTGAAATTATGTTTATTTTAGTGTTCGATCCCATCATCATATGTGTATTTAAATGTTTTAAATAAAGATTGTTTAAAACACATGCATTGGTCCGTCAGTGGAGTCAGCGACGGTGTAATATCCCTCCAAGGGAAGTCTTTGGTTGGTCAAGGACAGTGTGATGCCTCTTCCTTTGATGTCTTATTAGGATTCAAGGACAGTGTGATGTCTCTTCCTTTGATGTCTGATTAGGATTCATGGGCAGTGTAATGCCTCTTCCTTTGATGTCTTTACAGATTCATGGGCAGTGTGATGCCTCTTTCTTTGATGTCTTTACAGATTCAGAGGCAGTTCAATGCCACTTCATTTGATGTCTTTACAGACTAATTGGGAGTGTTATGCCACTCCCTTTGCTGTCTTTACAGGCACATGGGCAGTGTGATGCCACTACCTTTGATGTCCTTACAGATTTCATGGGAAGGTTCTGTACAGATTCATGGGCAGTGCAATGCCTCTTCTTTTGATGTCTTTACAGATTCATGGCAGTGTGATACCTCTTCCTTTTATGTCTTTACATATTCAGGGGCAGTGTGATGCCATTTCCCTTGATATCTTTACAGATTCATTTGAAGTGTGATGTCTCTTCATTGAATGTCTTTACAGATTCATGGGTAGTGTGATGCCACTTCCTTTGATGTCCTTACAGATTTGTGGGAAGTGTCTGTAGAGATTCCTGGGCAGTGTGATGCCTTTTCCTTTGATGTATTTGCAGATTCATGGGCAGTGTGATGCCACCTACTTTGATGTCTTTACGGATTCATGGGACATTTGATGCCTTCTGCTTTGATGTCTGTACAGATTCATGGGCAGTGTGATGCCACCCCCTTTGATATCTTTACAGATTCATGGGAAGTGTCTGTACATATTCATGGGCAGTGTGATGCCTCCTGCTTTGATGTCTTTATAAAGTCAATGGCAATGTAATGCCTTTTCCTTTGATGTCTTTACAGATTCATGGGCAGTGTGATGCCTTTTCCTTTGATGTCTTTACAGATTCATGGGCAGTGTGATGCCACTTCCTTTGATCTCTTTACAGATTATGGGGTAGTGTGATGCCACTTCCTTTGATCTCTTTACAGATTCATAGGACGTGTGATGCCTCTTCCTTTGATGTCTTTACAGATTCATGGGCAATGTGAGGCCACTTCCTTTGATGTCTTTACAGGTTCATGGCGACTGCAATGCCTCATGCTTTGATGTCTTTATAAAGTCAATGGCAGTGTAATGCCTTTTCCTTTGATGTAGTTACAGATTCATGGGCAGTGTGATGCCACTCCCTTTGATGTCTTTACAGATTCATGGGAAGTATCTGTACAGATTCATGGGAAGTGTCTGTACAGATTCATGGGAAGTGTGATGCCTCCTGCTTTGATGTATTTATAGTGACAATGGCATTGTAATTCCTCTTCCTTTGATGTCTTTATAGATTCAGGGCAGTGTGATGCCACTTCCTTTGATGTCTTTAAAGATTCAGGGGCAGTGTGATGCCTCTTCCTTTGATGGCTTTACAGATTCTGAGGCAGTGTGATGCCTCTTCGTTTCATGATTGTCTGTCCAGTGAGGTCTATAAATGGTCAAGCATAAACAAACAAATGTGATTGGTGGAAGGATATCAAACCTGACCACTGGCAATACTCTGGTCAACATCCTTTATGATTGTATTTTTTTGTATCTCATCTGCACCATTGCAGAACCATCTTGGAATGCCATCAAAGGATACAGTCCATCCATCCATGGTTGTAAATGGTACAGTACAGTGTGATGTCACTTCATGTGATATCTTTCAATCTTGCATAGCCTTGTGTTGCAGTAATACTCTTGGAAGCAGCTAGTTCTCCTAAAAGCGTGATATTTGCGAACACATTCATGCCAAAGACCTTCTCCTCTGATTTCTATAAGGACTGTCAAAGTGTGATGCTCATGACATGTGAGGTGGTACTCCCTGGGGAAGAGTAATGTTTAGGTAACTGGCAGGTATGCCTTCTGATGTGGGGCTGCACTATTATTGGCTTGCTATAGTGGTATCCCCTTCAATCACAGAGTTTTTAATCCTGTCGCATGCCTTTGTTACAGACAAAGCTGGTCAATGTCCAAAAGACAATTGAATATGTAAGCGAAAGGACCACGATTAGTGCAATAACGATGGCAGCTGCACAGGGAATCAGAAGTGCTGCAACTTCCACTGCGGGTTAAAGTGAAAGGAGCCAGAACCAGCCAGCACTTTGACTTAGGATCACTGACCCAGAAGACCACCACACCCATTCATTAACAAGTAGCAGGCTGAAGAACTGTAGGGTTGCCTACAGGCTACAGCAATGCCAGAGGTTAAGATTAAGTCTAAACCTTCCAGCTATCACCCCTTTTGTCTTGCCTAAGGCATCCCGAGTGTGCAAAGAAATGGGTCCCGATCCTTAGCCACACCACCATGCACCTGAACGCTATCATGACTCTAGGATTAGACGTCAAATCATACGCCATCCAGCTCACAGCCGTAAAATCACTCTGAGTGCAGGCTATAACCCTACATAAGATGTCACCGGACTGGATTCTCTGTATTCAATGGAATAGCAGTCAGGTTTTATCTAAGTAGATGGCATTCAAAGTGAAGGTGGTGTCCGATATCAAGGCAAGCGGTTTGAGTGAACATGTGAAAATAGCCCAAACTCATGGCATTAGTAGAAGCCCTTGGATAATTCCACAGGACAAATGTAATGAATTCCAGACCTACTGAATGTGGGCAGATGTCAGCCATTCCAAATTACAGTTGCATCTAAAACATTTGATGGCTCATGGTGCACACTTGTTTCTGCAGGTTTCCACCAAAACTCCCAGGATTGTCTATTTAGGATCATATAAACAAAATCAAAACATTCACGAAGAAAAGCCAAAATGAATTCACTAACTGTACATCTTTCATTGACTCGATAGAAACTCTGGTTTCCTGTGTCCTAGGCATGTCCAGCGTCTGGCATTATTCCACGTTCCTTAGCAAACCTTCTCAGGTCCTCCCGTACGCTACACTTCCTTAAAGCTTCTTTCCAGGGGTGTTGCTAGGTCTGGAAAAGATCCAGGGGTACGCTAATTATGGGACTATCGGGACTGGGGGCTAGCTAGCTTTTTTGGTTGTAACCCCTGAGCTTCTTTCTATCCGGGGCTACAACCAAAACACCCGGGGCTATATTCCCCTCAGCCCCCCCCTAGCAATGCCTCTGCTTCTTTAATTTGCAGGATTGTGAGAATGAGATCATGTATTGACAGAATTGTACAGATTTTCAGGCAATGAGCTAATAACTGTAAAGAAATGTAATTATTAGGCATAACTGTGATCAGAAAGTCAATTTTAACTGTGACCGTTATATGCCTATATTATTGTGGTTTGTGCCTCAATTTCGTAGGGCTGCAATTCTCTCTCATGGGAGTGCCCACCTGTTCTCTGAAGTCTGTCCACAAGAGACCCCAGAGATCCCACTCTGACACTGATCACAAATGGTCCCCTCTGATGCATCCTGTCCAGCTCTGCTCTCCTGTTTCTTAGCCAGAATCGTTTTGGTTCCATCCGACTCAGACAGAAAAAGATTTGAATGGTATTTGGAAGAAGAGCTGTAAACAATGGAGGAAGATCTCCTGTGCCCCAGTGAGAACCAAAATGTTTTGCCCCCCCCCGCCCCAGTGAGAACCAGGATCTCCTGCTCCCAGCGAGAATCAAGATCTCCTGCCCTTGCGCAAGAGCCAAGTTCTCCTGACCCCCACAAGAACCAAGAACTCCTGTCCCCAGTGAGAACCAAGATCTCCTGCCCCCAGTGACAACCAAGATCTCCTGCCCCCAGTCAGAACCAAGATCTCCTGACCCCCAATGAGAACCGAGATCTCCTGTCCCCCATTGGGAACCAAGATCTCCTGCCCCCCAGCAATAACTAAGATCTCCTATCCCACCACGAGAACCAAGAAATCCTGCCCCCAGCAAGAACAAAGAACTCCTGTCACCCAGCGAGAAGCAAGATATCCCGTCCCCAAGCTTGAACCAAGGTACATTTTTGAAGTCAGACAAAGGCATATTTACCTGCAAAAAAGGATGACCCAATAGTGTTTTTTTATACTGAAGACCACCAACTTGAAGGGTCCCTAGTGCAAGAAAGGAGCATCAGCGACAAAGCAATGCAGATGCATCAACACCACCACACTAGACCGGCTTCACACACCCCTTACTAGCTTGTGTAAGGAGGTATGCGGCTGCATCTGGAATATGATGCAGTCTCATTGTGAAGAAGGCCAGGAACCCCAGACACAGGTTGTTACCGCAGGGCTTGAGTTGGCTTTAAATTCAGAAGTGAGGAAAATCATCTGGGGATGGAAGCAGAACTCTAGGTATTTCTTTTCAGAGCATCCCTTGCACGCCAGCTGATGCTGTGGTCACAGTGAGCGGATATTGCCCTCTAGCTGCTGCTGTGGTCGCAATGGATAGATATTGCCCTTTAGCTGCTGCTGTGGTGGATATTGCCTCTAGCGGCTGCTTTGGTCGCAATGGGTGGATATTGCCCTCTAGCTGCTGCTGTGGTCGCAATGGGTGGATATTGCCCTCTAGCTGCTGCTGTGGTCGCAATGGCTGGATAATGCCCCCTAGCTGCTGCTGTGGTCGCAATGGGTGGATATTGCCTTCTAGCTGCCGCTGTGGTTGCAATGGGTGGACATTGCCCTCTAGCGGCTGCTGTGGTCGCAATGGGTGGATATTGCTCTTTAGCTGCTGCTGTGGTCGCGGAGTCCGGCAGAGTCCCAGTTTTCCCAGAGACTCTCCGTGTGTGTATCCTGTGAGGAGCTGCAGCAATCTACGTGGAGTCCGCTTTCTAGCTCCAGTGTCTTTCATTTAAATATACTTTTGCCACGCGCAGCGCGGCGCGGAGTCCGGCAGAGTCCCAGTTTGCCCAGAGACTCTCCGTGTGTGTATCCTGTGAGGAGCTGCAGCGACCTACGTGGAGTCTGCTTTCTAGCTCCAGTGTCTTTCATTTAAATATACTTTTGCTGCGCGGAGTCTGGCAGAGTCCCAGTTTGCCCAGTTCGCCCGGGGGCGACCGGGGGCGGGTGCTGGAGATGGTCGCCACTCTGAAAGCCTGCCTTTCGAGTGGGCCGCAGACGCGCCATAAGACACTGCAGCAGCGTCGGATGTTAAATCCATGGACTGCCCTGCCGGTAACTTCGGCTGCTGTTGCTGTTGCAAGTCAAAATCCACAAGGTAAGCTTGTTGTCTGCGTGAAGCCTGTGGGCCCTCTAGCTAGGGCCACGCCTCACACCACCGCCCAAGTGCATCATGATGACTCCATCGTTCATCTTGAGTCTACTGTTACGCCAGGTCGAGCTGACATTTTTGATTCTATTTCTTTCTCTAACCCGGCAGGCTTGACACCCTCCCAATCTGTATCAAAACCGCTGGTTCTGCTATCCGTTACTGACCTTGCACCGATCCTGACGCCGCCAGCTGATTGTGTAGTGGCGGATGTTCCATATGCGGCGAAACTCCCTCCTCCCGAAGCCTATTTCTCCCCCTTTGATCTTACGGACGCAGAAATCATAAGCGCCACGGCGGCTACTCAGGATAAAACCAACGAAGTAGGAACTCCGTTGGCTTCTCCTATCCTCGTAATCGACCAGGGCGGTGTTGATGCTTGCTCAGCGTTACATGCAAATGTTGAACGGGATAGTTTCATTACTGCAGCTGACTCAAATATTACGCCGGCCGCGCAGCTTGTTTCCAGAAATGGAGCGACAGACCAGATCTCCTTCTTTTAAGGCAATACAACGCTTGATTTCCCCAAAAAACTCGCTGCCTACAACAGGGCCAGTAGAAAACAACGACTTGTTACTGTCAGCATTGAAGTTTGGTGAAGTAAGCTCTACTATCAAAGCGCACAAGGTGCAGTGTGCTGCAGCCTCAGCCTTGTCTCCTCAGAGCCCTGGCTGCATGCCTGAGAAGGCAGTATTGGCCCTTTCTGCACCCAAAGTTGATAAGCACGTCCCAGATCGGCCACAATCTGGACCACTTGATGTGATTTCAGTCCAACAGCGCTTGCGTAATGATCAACCGAAGTCTAATCCTCGGACGCCGAATATGGGCCAGAAACATTTAGCGCATCCGATTACAACCTTGTTGGCTACATCCACATTGCCTCCACAAACAACGCCGTGCTCTGGTCTCCAAGAAAAAGGCAAACCTCTTCTCTCGACGTGTACAGCGAAACAGCGAGAAGGTAGCAGCTGTTTACAAGGCTCAAATTTTTCAGCACAAATAACCACTCCATCAAAAGCCTCCACGTCCAGCTTCGAGCATTCAACTGCTCCAACTCCAGTTAAAGATGGTCAGAAAACACCAAATTCCAAAATCAATTTATCTGTGGGTGCTGCAATACAGCTGCACAGCAATGTGCTAGCGGCTTCATCACAAGCCATGATCCCCTTTGTCAAGCTGTATGAGTCGCTAAATGAAACAATTAGAGACCAAGGGGCTATGCTACTAAATCTTTCATCTAAACTGGACCAAATTGATTCTTTTACCAAGTTCATCGAGCAAGATGTGCAAGCAGGAAAAGATGCAAGCACACACTGGCATTCTCGTCTAAATGACCTTGTCACCCTACAACAAGAGAGACAAGACCTCCAGCTAAAATGTCTTTTGGAGGTCCTGACTGAGATTGCGCCCTTACTCAACTCAGGCCACAGTTCAACCCAGTGCAAAGCTGATAAGTACAGTCCTGTCTCACCGTTGAACGCTCTTTCCAGGCCGCAGGCAGAGAAGCAAGGTGGTGCTTCTTTTGCCTCAGTGACATTTCAAAATGATTGCACTACTGTCCCGCTGGAGGCAAGTCAAAATGCTTGCCACTCAGCTGCAGTCAGTGCATCTCACAGCTTGGTTGGGGCTGTCCAGCATGTTTCATCGAGCGCTATGTTAGCAGTAGCGGATGCAGAACCACCATCTCAAGCTACATCGAGTTCATTAACTGCCGCAACACAAGCTGATATTCAGGCAAGTGCGCCACCCATAGCTGGCATCTTCATAGGACATGCAAAGAATGACATAGCTGGCTGCTCTACACAACCAAATGCAGCCAGCACAAAATCCAAGCTCATAGTTCAAGCCAAAACTGTGAAGCAAACTACTACGTCTAAAAAAGCAAAACCGGCAGCTCATACATCCACGGAAAAGTTCATCAGAAACCTGACTACACCCCCGCGGTTGGGGCTTTTCAAGCGCAACACTGAGGATGTGAATGGTCCTACAGTAACTCAAACCAGTGCATTAATGCCGCCCCTGAAACAAGGTGCCAAGTGTCATCGTTTAAACTCAGACGATAGTTCCTCAGTCATCTCGGTGAAATTGGACTCACTGGATTTATGCCATCTGTCTACTTATTCAAACTCTAGCGATGATGAAATATCGCAGGGTGCCATTGATGAAAATCTGTCCGAGAGGCAGAGGTTTTCGGAAGCTGCTGATGCAAGACAATGCTGATCTCCACTGAAGTGGCAAGCAGTGCATAGTCGCCGTTCAATCTCTTCTCACAAAGATAACTCAAACTCCATGGATGCTACATCCAGTCTAAATCCAAAATTGACCATAAATCAACACAACCAGCAAACTCGTCCCACATGGAGGTCTCAAGCTCGACATTTACAGCGACAAAACAACTATAAGTGCAAATTGAGACTACAAAATATCCACAAAGAAGAAAATGAGCTGAACTTGGATCGAGCAAACGTTTTACGCTTATTCAAACATATTCCACCTCTGCGACTGATTAACTCGGATGACATTAAAACCGTTGAATATGTGAATGAACGATGCTCTGATGCCGTGCTGTTACACATTGACGCTGCAGGAGTGCGAAATACGCTACTCAAAGCTGCCGAGGATCTATTGCTGTTTGGTTTAGATATTTCGGTTGAACCAGACAAGCATTCCCGGAGTTCCAATTCCAATCAGCCGGCTTTTAGTTCGGCTGACCTAAATCCAGCAGAGGTGAGAACTCTACGTCACAGTATGGTCTCTGAGGGGAAATTAGGTGACTCTAGTGCCCAAAAGGAAAAAAAAGCTAGTCACCAGAGAAATCAAATTCAGGACTAGCCATGACTATGTCACCAGGACGCCATCTCTTCCATTATCTCATGGAATACTTGAGGGTTCCATCATCTGTTCCAGGAGTTCGAGGTCTCTTTGGATGAAGTTTTTGCTATCTGTCTGCAAGAGACCTGGCTGTGCGATGCACCAATAAGAGATGGCTTTGTTACACTGATAAACCCTGCCATCAAAAACAAACAAGGGCGCCCGAGTGCAGGACTATTGACCATGATACGGTTGTCTCAAAACTGGTCTAGTCCAAGTTGCTCTAATCCAAACCCATATGTCCAAGGATCTATTATGCACTCACAGACTGAAAACTCAAATGTTGTTCATTCTCTGTTATTGATAAATTGCTATTGGAACCCAGCTAAAATACAGGAATCTGTCTTCACTTCAGCGATAAATGCTCTAATGGATGATGCAATGCTGAAATATCACAACTTGTCAATCATCTGCTGTGGAGACTTAAACGGGTCCTGGTTTAAGTGTGATCCACATTCTAACATCTATTGCCAACTCGCCCATGATGAACTAGGTACGAAAGAGCGTTGGTCAAATCTAATGGAGACGCATAACTGTGTGATGTTGAATGGGAGGGTGCGAGGTGACATGCCGGCTCAACCGACATGGCATCGAAATTCAATGCACAGTATCATTGACTACTTCTGGGTCTCCAGGAATTGTGAAGAGAAAACCAGCGCTCTTCACTCCATAATTTCGACAAAGAGCGATCACAGGGTATTAAAACTAGATTGCCTACTGCCAGCGCCTACATCTGCACTATGATATTCGGCGCCAGTGGAGGCACACCCAAGTGGCAATCGCTTAAGATTGAGCATTAAGAAGATATGCTCCTTAACGGAAAATCTGATAAATCTGCCAATTGGTGTCGAGTATACGCCGCTTTTATCAATACATAAAACAACAAACAACATGGTACCCAGCCAGCTTACAAATCACAACCATTGGTTCAGCAAAGTGATGGATGTAAAAAAAAAGAGCTAAGAAGTGACATCCGTAGTTTAAAAAAACAAAAAAAGTCTCCTGGAACATCGTGCGCGATGAAGTCAAAAGACGAAGAGCAATATATAGAAATTGGTATAGATACCAGAGACTCATCGTCGAGCAAGATCGTGCAGAACTCATGATGAAACTGTTGGTTACCAAGAATACACGAGACACTTGGAAAATCCTGAATATGGGTCCATCAATAAGTACAAACTTAATGCAGAATACGATCCCTGGTGATATCTGGTGTAAACACTTCACGGCAGTTTTTAACAGTCAGTTTAAGGACCATATGTCATCTCCTGAAGCAAACCAGTGCCGTGGGATGTCGAAATGTTGCACATTGAAATTGTGGACGCCATCAAGATGCTCAAAAATTCGAGTGCTGCTGGTCCAGATATGATCAGCAATGCGATGCTAAAATAAAATCCACAAATCTGGGCCCCTTTCATTGAGCTCCTTTTTCAAAATATTGCCAGTGCACGCAGATTGCCAGAGTCTTGGCTCACTGCAATTGTGATCTTGATTCACAAGAAGGGCAGTTGGGATGCTCCTGAAAACTATAGGCCCATAGCCCTCCTAGATTGCATTGGCAAACTTTTTGGATCCAATCTGAGAGTGAAACTGGCTTCTTGGGCAAAAAAAGCAGGAATTCTTGATGTCCGCCAAACAGGGTTTTCCAAGGATACAGGAGTGGACGTAAATCTCTCTATATTAACAGCTCTGAAACTCGATGCCCTAAAACAAAAAACCAAATTGCATCTAGCCATCATTGACATGAATCAAGTGTTTGATGGCATTAATCGTGAACTGCTTTGGACAAAATTAATCAAATGGAATTGTCCTGCGAATATTCTCACCCCAATTATGGCTCTTCACGCGAACACTTCATTTCGAGTACGCCTTAGCAAGAATGGAGACTTATCTGACAGCATCTCCACCACAAGAGGAGTGAAGCAAGGCTGTCCGCTTGCCGCTGACTTGTTTAAATTATTTCTGGCAGATCTCCCGAATCATCTCCAAAAGGGACACTGTTTTCCCCCGAGAGTAAATATGTCTCCTGTGCGCTATATTGCATGTGCAGATGATCTGGTATTGACCGATAAAACACAGATTGGCCTACAACGGCTATTAAACTGTCTTTTCGATTACCTAACTATTAACGGACTAGTAATCAATTCAGACAAAACGAAAATCCTATCAATAGGTTCCAAAACCAGCAAAAAAGATTGTGCATTTATTTGGGCTGTTGGCGGCCAGTGACTAACCTCAATCAACTCGTTATCTGGGTGTCCAGTTTAACAATTCACTCTGTGAAGAGCAGTGGCTAAATGTTCTAAAACTGAAAGCAGCAAGATTGGCACTCCAAGCGGCAAAGCTTAATAACAACTTTAGAACATTTTCGCTAACTCCAGTACTAATGTTCTACCTTCAAAAGGTAGTCCCTATTCTAACATTCGGCACAGAAGCCGGTTGGAATATTAGTGAGCAAAAATGGAACCAACTAGAGGGGCTTCTCTGGAGACGTGTTCTGAATCTTCCGGACTGTGTCTCAATCACTTTGATACGCCACGAACTATCGTTAACTTCGCTCTTCTCCCATATGATCTGGAAGTCCATCCTGCTGTGGCGGAAAATAAAAGACGTGAGTGGGGCGCCAGCCTACAAAATATATACTCTTATTGGTGATCCAAACTCCAGTTGCATGTTAGATCGATGGCACAAAAAAGTTCAAGACTGGATCGTGGCTGCAGAAATTAATAACTTCGACCTATTTTCTCGCCCCAAACTTGCAAAAAGAAAATTTGAAGCATGGTCATGGATCGCCAATGTTGAGAAAAGGACAACAATGGCAAACTCTAAATGGCTAGGCAATGCACACAAAAAACTCAACTCCCAAGCCCAATATCTGACTCATTGCTATACCCGCTTTTATCGGGAACAATTCCTACGTTTCCGTTTAAACATCTTGAACTCGAAGGAAATTCTATATCAAAGGAAACATCCCATTGTAAAAAATAATCTATGTCGCTTCTGTGCCGCTTCAGTGGAATCACTGAAGCATTTAATTCTAAATTGCCCAGCGTTATGTTATCATCGCTCTGCCTACCTAGGCGATTTCGCACCTCTGGATAGGGATATGGCGACATGGTGGCTCTTGATTTCCTCTGGACAAAACAATAAACATGTATGTGCCATTGTAAACTATCTAACAGCACTTCTAAAGTTTCCATTGGACTACAAACAAAATTCCATCATGTAGTCTCAGTAACTCATAGAGAGGCCGGTAATCCATGGTGTCTGCTGCATAGAAATGATGTGACAATGCCTTGAAACAAAAGTTTTTTCTGTTTGTTAAAACTGTAGTTTTTCAATAAAATAAAAAATAAAAAAAATGGGTTGACATTGCCCTTTAGCTGCTACTGTGGTCGCAATGGGTGGACATTTCCCTCTAGCAGCTGCTGTGGTCGCAGTGGGTAGATATTGCCTTCTAGCGGCTGCTGTGGACGCAATTGGTGGATATTGCCTTCTAGCTGCTGCTGTTGTTGCAATGGCTGTATAATGCCCTCTAGCTGCTGCTGTGGTCATAATGGGTGGCTATTTCCCTCTAACGACTGCTATATGCGCCCAGATACAAATGGTTGCAATGGGTAGACATTCCCCTTTAGCTGCTACTGTGGTCGAAATGGGAGAACAATGCCCTCTAGCGGCTGCTGTGGTAGCAACCGGTGGATATTGATCTTCAACTGCTGCAGTGGTCGTATTGGGTGGATATTGCCCTCCAGCTGTTTCCTAGCCAGAGTCTTTATTTATGGTTCCCTCCGACTCGGATAGAAAAAGGTTTCAGTGGTCTTTAGAAGAAGAGCTGTAAACAATGAAGGAGGATCTTCTGTTCCCCAGTGAGAGCCAAGATCTTCTATTCCCCAGTGAGAGCCAACATCTCCTGTCCCCCAGCGAGAACCAAGATCTCCTGTCCCCCAGCAAGAACCAGAATCTCCTGTCCCCCAGCAAGAACCAGGATCTCCTCTCCCCCAGCGAGAACTAAGATCTCCTGACCCACCGCGAGAACCAAGATCTCTAGTCCCCAGCGAGAACCAAGATCTCCTGTCCCCCAGCAAGAACCAGAATCTCCTGTCCACCAGCAAGAACCGGGATCTACTCTCCCCCAGCGAGAACTAAGATCTCCTGTCCCACAGCAAGAACCAAGATCTCCTGTCCCCAGCAAGAACCAGGATCTCCACTCCCAGCGAGAACCAAGATCTCCTGTCCCCCAGCGACCCAGCGAGAACTAAGATCTCCTGTCCCCCATTGAGAACCAAGTTATCTTTTTGAAGTCAGAAAAAGGCACATTATTTGCAGAAAAGGATGGCCCAATTGTTTTTCTTATACTGAGGAGCACCAGCTTGAGAGGGCCCCAAATGCCAGGATGGGGCATCAGCAACAAAGTTTACCCTTTTGGAATGCAAAATGCATCAACACCACCACACTAGACCTACACCATTTACTAGCTTGTGTAAGGAGGTATGCGGCTGCATCTTGAACATGCTGCAGTCTCAGCATGAAGAAGGCCAGGAACCCCAGCACAGGTTGTTACCGCAGGGCTTCAGTTAGCTTTAAAATCAGAAGCTAGCAAAATCATCCAAGGAAGGAAGCAGAACTATAGGTATTACTATGTGCAGCATTCCTTGCACCCTAGCTGCTGCTGCGGTCGCAACAGGTGGATTTTGCCTCTATCTGCTGCTGTGGTCGCAATGGGTGGATATTGCCCTCTAGCTGCTGTTGTGGTCGCAATGGGTGGATATTGCCTTCTAGCCGCTGCTGTGGTGGATATTGCCCTCTTGCTGTTGCAGTGGTGGATATTGCCCTCTAGCTGCTGCTGTGTTCGCAACAGGTGGATATTGCCCTCTAGCTGCTGTTGTGGTCGCAATGGGTGGATATTGCCTTCTAGCCGCTGCTGTGGTGGATATTGCCCTCTTGCTGTTGCTGTGGTGGATATTGCCCTCTTGCGGCTTCTCTGGTCGCAATGGGTGGATGTTGCCCCCTAGCTGCTACTTTGATTGCATTGGTGGATAATGCCCTCTAGCTGTTGCTGTGGTGGATATTGCCCTCTAGTGGCTGCTGTGGTCGCAATGGGTGGATATTGCCCTCTAGCTGCTGCTGTGGTCGCAACCAGTGGATATTGCCCCTTAACTGCTGCTGTGGTCGTATTGGGTCGTATTGGGTGGATATTGCCCTCAGGCTGTTTCCTACTGAGAGTCTGTATTTATGGTTTCACCTGACTCGGATTGAAAAAGGTTTCAGTGGTCTTTAGAAGAAGAGCTGTAAACAATGAAGGAAGATCTCCTGTTCCCCAGTGAGAGCCAAGATCTTCTATCCCCCAAAGAGAACCAAGATCTCCTGTCTCCCAGCAAGAACCAGGATCTCCTCTCCCCCAGTGAAAACCAAGATGTCCTGTCCCCCAGCAAGAACCCGGATCTCCTCTCCCCCAGTGAAAACCAAGATGTCCTGTCCCCCAGCAAGAACTAAGATCTTCTGTCCCCCAGCGAGAACCAAGATGTCCTGTCCCCCAGCGACCCAGCGAGAACTAAGATCTCCTGTCCCCCAGCGAGAACCAAGGTACCTTTTTGAAGTCAGACAAAGGCACATTATTTGCAGAAAATGATGGCCCAAATGTGTTTCTTATATTGGGGAGCACCAGCTTGAGTGGGCCCCCAATGCCAGGAAGTGGCATCAGCAACAAAGTTTACCCTTTTGGAATGCAAAATGTATCAACACCACCACACTAGACCGGCATCCTACACCATTTACCAGTTTGTGTAAGGAGGTATGCGGCTACATGTGGAACATGATGCAGTCTCAGCATGAAGAAGTCCAGGAACCTCGGGCACAGGTTGTTACTGCAGGGCTTGAGTTAGCTTTAAAATCAGAAGCTAGCAAAATCATCCAAGGAAGGAAGAGGAAGTATAGGTATTCCTATGCGCAGCATCCCTTGCACCCTTGCTGCTGCTGTGGTCACAACGGGTGAATATTGCCTCTAGCTGCAGCTGTGGTCGCAACAGGCGGATATTGCCCTCTAGCTCCTCCTGTGGTCGCAATGGGTGGATATTGCCTCTAGCTGCTGCTGTGGTCGCAACATGTGGATATTGCCCTTTTGCTGATGCTGTGGTCGAAATGGGTAGATATTGCCTTCTAGCCGCTGCTGTGGTTGCAATGGGTCGACATTGCCCTCTAAGCTGTTGCTGTGGTGATTATTGCCCTATTGTGGCTGCTGTGGTCGCAATGGGTGGATACTGCCCTCTTGCTGCTGCTGTGGTTGCAATGGGTGATATTGCCCTCTAGCGGCTGCAGCTGTGGTCTCAATGGGTGGATATTGCCCTCTAGCAGCTGCTGTGGGCGCAATGGGTCGATATTGCTCTTTAGCTGCTGCTGTCGTCGCAATGGGTGGCTACATGGGTGTAGGACATGGGGGAGCAGGTGGAACAAAACCCCCCACAATTTTAAGTGGGTGGATACAATGTCATTTATCCCCCCAGTTTGTGTCTCTCTCTGCAGCGTGTAAAATATGGTCTGCAGCCTGTCTGTGCTGTGATGTGTGCAAACTTCAGACTGTCTGCAAGCTACAGCAGCGGGTAAAACAAGAACTCTGCTCGCTCATGCATGCCCCCTCCACCCCTGCGCCTGCGCATTTGGAGTGTGCCCTGCCCAGGCCAGGGAACAACATACTGCACGTGTCCTGAGTGCGCAGTGCACTGCTGCGCAGCATCACGCAGTTTCCAGAACGAAGGAGATTGGAGAAGCAAGCGAGGCAGCGACCCGTGCTCCTGAGAGACTGACAGCGTGTGTATCGAGGTGGGAGAGAGACATAGTGAGACTCTCCGACTGCTGCGACTCGACCTCCTGAGAGACCTCAGCAGACTCAGCTTAGCTACTACCGTACTTTTAAGGTAAGTCAAAGTGGCCCCTAGGTCCTCTCTGCCCAGGTGCAGCACCTCAAGGCCATGTGTGCAGGGGGTGGATGAGAGGGGCACAGCCTCTGCCCCATTTGCACACTGTTAAGTATAAAAACATTGCAGGCTGATTACAATGGGGGTTAATGCACTGCGTACACATAGTCCCCATTCTTCTGGGTCTGTTTATCAACACCCCCTGCCTCATTCCTGCACCTTGTCGCGCACAAATACACATAACAATAAAGGTCTAGCGCCGCTGCCTGGTTTAAGGCAGTGGGTGGGGTGCAGGGGAGCTAAAACGTGGCCCACCAGCACTGATCGCTGCATGCTGCGAGGCGAGCAGTAGGAGTTAGAGATGTCTGATTCTAAAACGAGTGGGTTGTGAGAGGGGGGAGGGCCGGGCGTTGGTGGGAGTTCAGATGTGATCTCTAGAGGTTCTGCGTTAAGGGGGAATTGGTAGACCAGACTAGCCTGGCTTAGTGGTATTCTCCCAGGTCACGGTGCAGAGTGTGTCTCATTCTTGCCTTAAGGCCCTCGCAGTGGATTTCATATCCCATAGTCATTCTGTGTATGGGGGACTCTATGCTGATACTGAAAGCAACAATACACTATTAAAGGTTACACATCTCTCCTAAGAAAACATGGCACGGGCCATTTAAGTACAGCAGCAGCCCAGCTCACAATGGCCAGCACTGCCCTTTTACAATTAAGGTTGCAGCAGTTCTGCTGAAACGTCAGACTGTTGCCCCATTAAAATATTAAAAGGCCTGTTGAAACATGCAGAACTGTCTCAGAAAGACTAGAGGGATTCTGCTCACAAGTGCCGCTACTGTGCCTTTAAAAGTCTATCCCTGCTCTGGACATCCCATTCCGCTCAAGAGTTGGAAGAGGCGGATGCTGGGCGTACCACTGCATTTGTGTCAATTTTGACTCTTTGTGCAGCCCACCCACCAAAACTGAACAGAATGCACAAAACAACCCAGGTGTGTCCTCCAATATAAATGGCTAACATATGCTATAAGATAAACACAGTGGTTGTAAATCTGATTGGCCAGAACACCTACAGCCGGGCTGGGGGACATCAAAAGGAGCAGAATTTGATGCATTCCATGTTGGTAGTGGAGCAGAATGTGATGCATTCCATGTTGGTAGGTGGAGCAGAAAGTGTTGCATTCCATGTTGGTAGGTAGAGCAGAATGTGATGCATTCCATGTTGGTAGGTGGAGCAGGAAGTGTTGCATTCCATGTTGGTAGGTGGAGCAGAATGTGATGCATTCCATGTTGGTAGGTGGAGCAGAACATGTTGCATTCCATGTTGGTAGGTAGAGTAGAATGTGATGCATTCCATGTTGGTAGGTGGAGCAGAATGTGATGCATTCCATGTTGGTAGGTAGAGCAGAATGTGATGCATTCCATGTTGGTAGGTGGAGCAGAAAGTGTTGCATTCCATGTTGGTAGGTGGAGCAGAATGTGATGCATTGCATGTTGGTAGGTGGAGCAGAAAGTGTTGCATTCCATGTTGGTGGAGCAGAATGTGATGCATTCCATGTTGGTAGGTGGGGCAGAATGTGATGCATTCCATGTTGGTAGGTGGAGCAGGAAGTGTTGCATTCCATGTTGGTAGGTGGAGCAGAATGTGATGCATTCCATGTTGGTAGGTGGAGCAGAACTTGTTGCATTCCATGTTGGTAGGTAGAGTAGAATGTGATGCATTCCATGTTGGTAGGTAGAGTAGAATGTGATGCATTCCATGTTGGTAGGTGGAGCAGAATGTGATGCATTCCATGTTGGTAGGTGGAGCAGAAAGTGATGCATTCCATGTTGGTAGTTGGAGCAGAATGTGATGCATTCCATGTTGATAGGTGGGGCAGAAAGTGTTGTATTCCATGTTGGTAGGTGGAGCAGAATGTGATGCATTCCATGTTGGTAGGTGGAGCAGAAAGTGTTGCAGTCCATGTTGGTAGGTGGAGCAGAATGTGATGCATTCCATGTTGGTAGGTGGAGCAGAAAGTGTTGCATTCCATGTTGGTAGGTAGAGCAGAATGTGATGCATTCCATGCTGGTAGGTGGCGCATAATGGGAGGCATTCCATGTTGGTAGGTGGAGCAGAAAATGTTGCATTCCATGTTGGTAGGTGGAGGAGAATGTGATGCATTCCATGTTGGTAGGTGGCGCATAATGTGTATTGCATTCCATGTTGGTAGGTGGAGCAGGTTGGGTTGCCGGTTCACCACCTCTACCAGCAGAAGGTGGTGCCACGTACACTTACTCTCCTTAAATGTGGTAACATTGCTGTGACATGTTGCTTTTGTCCCAGTACATGTATTTAGTCTCTGATAATTACTAACATATAATCCTTTTAAAGGGATAGCAGCATCGGCATTAATGTGCTATTGAATTCCATTAAAGGACTGCTGGATAAGTGGAAGGCACATCGGCTCGGCTGGGTTTCAACTTGTAGCCTGCATATTAAACATATATCTCTGCAGAGACACACAAAGGGTATATACCCCAGACTTGCAGGTTAAAAGTAGATCTCTGCAGCAGGTGCAGTTACCCCCTGAGCTGTATGTACAAACCGGCTTGCATGGCTGGAAGGCCCCTAAGGTGGAAGAAATTCCAGTAGTAAGCAAGGATTCCCTGACTTTTGAATGGCTGTGCGTCAGCTTTACTGGTGACTTAAAAGAATATCCCATATAGGAATCAGGAGATCAATAAACCGGCCGTGCCTCTGAAGAACTGGTAGGCCTAAAATCTGAGACAGTAATGCAGGCTACACACACTGCCCGCCATTGTACAACATACATGCCAACACAGCGGGACAAATATATTCAAACACTGTCCCTGTTTAGTGTTTTTGTTCTTTTCTTGGCAGCAAATGTTGGTTCTGCGCCATTATAAGCATAGGAGCTCTTCTGAGAAGTGCAGTTACTGTTCCTATAATTATGTACATCTGTCCTGCCTGAAAGTGCGGGTACTTGAGCAGCATTCCTTAAAAAGCATTGGCAATCCTTTTGGTGTTCATATGCTCTTTGCATGTTGCATTTATAGGCACCAGGGTGCAAGGAGGAGAGTGCAAAGTTTGATGGGACGATGCGATAAGCGGTGCTGAATGAGAAGGGGAATAGAGCAAGGGAGGAAGCCATTGACAGAGGGTGCCACTGATGATGAGCAAGAGGAAATATGAGCCAGAAAGGGTGCAAGTGAGAGGGTAAGAAATAACGCAAGAGTGTGAGAGGAGGATGAGAGAGGAGGTGAGGTACGTGGATGGGGGAATAGAGGGTATAGGTTCGGTGGGGCTAGAGAGATAGAAGGAGAAGGTGTGCGTGGGTGGGGGTAGCTACGCCAGAAAGATTCACCAAAACCAAAACAGAAAGAAGTAAAGCATCACTGAAATGCTACCTTCAAACTGCACAGAGCTCCGCTTTGAGCCTACTCTGCGCCTGTACCAGCATCGCCAGTTGGCTCTGTACCTCCCAGGAACTGGGAAAAACAAGTATAAGCAATGCCAACAGTTTGAGCTATTGTAGAGGCATGGGAAATGCACTTGCCAGGCACTGCCGTAGTGGTATTAACTGGCCATTGATGGTAGCCAGTGCTAGTACTTAGGCATCTAATAGCAGTGCTTTGCAAATGCCTAATACTTGTATGCAAGCCAATCCTGTTGGCTTTGCCAATGCTTGTTTATTCATTTGTGTGGTTTGCTGCTCTGCAAGCTTGTTTCACGCTCTTTACTGTCTCTTAGCATGTATCTAGGATATTTAGAGCAGGATGTTACAAAGGTTTTCTTGGTGTCGGTCGTGGCAGGTTATCTTTTGCTGGATTACAAGCAAAGGTAAGCAGGCCGGCATGGGTTGGGAGGATTTATTAGAGGGAATGTCATATTTATACAGTTAACATGCGCGATTTGCACACGGAAGTTGAAACAGAGAAGGAGCTGCTTCCTCTGTCATTATCCAGGCAGACAGTACATTTAACACTGTGCGTCGGCTTGACACAGTGCTCTGTGTAAGCGAGAAACACATAGCGAACTTTCATTGAAAAGCTTTCTGTTCAACCCTCATTAAGCAGACGGCGAGCCGCGCTCCATCAACCCTGGGCTATCACGACAAACATCACCAAAATGCTGTATGTTTTCAAAACTTTTCAAGATGTAACTCTGCTAAAAGGGGGCATTCTCCTGGCAGGTTTAGGACTAGATGGAACAGCGCACACCACAATGAAAGGCCAGCATCAGCCAGAGTTTTACATTAAGCATTCTCCTCCTGAACTCGATTTTGCTGCCTGTTTACTGTTTCCACTGGCTATTTATTTGCCTGCACATACAGGAAAATCCATCAAACTAGCACAAGGCCTAACATCATGCTCTGTCATTCCATCAGTATATCATGTTTCTAAAGTTTGTTTATAGTTCAGCTCAGTTAATGGCCATAATCGGAAACGCTGAGTCCTCGGTGTAAGGCGTTTGTTGTGTATGGTATCCTCGACGCCAGAATTGGTTGCCTCTTATTGTGCGATATGTTAAATAGTAATTTGCGTCTCTTAGGTAATGCTTTGAAGCTTTTAAAACTTTGTATGTATTGAAACCAGGAGTGTTTCCCGATTAGGGAACACCTACCTTTATGAAGTCTTAGATACTCCCAGTCCTTACTTAGCACATCCGGCCCATCTCACCCCAACAGCCAAGAGCGCACAGTCTATATTCCAATCAAAATGCACACCGGTTCTGTTTCTTTTATCTAATTGCAGCAATGTCAGGTGATATTTTTAAATGTCAACAGGAGACCTTGTTTGCTTCACTCCCATGGTTGATGATTCCAATAAGGATTTGGAGACCTTACATACGTATTTTAAAGCTTAAACATTACAGTGGTGCCTCCAGTGGAGCTTGTAGAGAGGTCCCCACCCTAGTGTGTGAGCATGGAGGAGTAGGTGCGTGCATAGTTCTTGTGAGATGTAAGCATTCTAATGCCACTCAACAAGGACTTTGGAAGTCGCCCCATACCTTATGAATGCTATCGTCCCACTGCACCGCTTTCCCCTTTATGGTCACGGAATGCCTCGGTTTGCTTACCTACTTTATCCCACACATTCATGTGATGCTGATATGTCGTGGTACATTGAATTCTTTTGTTCTCCACACACTCCTTTCTCTTCCATTTGCCAGAATTTGTCTTGTTTTGATTAATCCTTATATTCTCAGCTCCAGAAAAGAGTGGCTCGTGCCCGTTGCCTCCCATGTTACCGGCATGCATTTTCCCTGCCCCGCCAACGAACGAATGCGCCACAGACCAGGAATGCCAGGATGACCAGAAGTGCTGCGACGCCGGCTGCAGTCCACAGTGCAGGAAGCCCCTGCAAGGTACAGAAGCAGCCTAGGTCCCTATTCATACATGTCGTGGGGTCCTGGGCGGGAGAAGGGGACGGGCAGTGAGAGGATTAGCCGGAGTGCTCACTAGGAGCCAGGACCTGAACTCTAACTGAGGACATTATCCCTGAGGCCAGAATACGATGAGTAAACACAGTGAGGGCCATTATGAGGCAGAAGTAGGCCAGATCACCCTTCACTGGCAGCAAGTGACAATCTGTGCCGTATTCATACGTTTTATTATTATTATTATTATGGTATTTATTGAGCTTCGAGAAGCAACTGAGTGCTTTACAGAGGTATACACCAATACAGATGCACAACAGAGCACGTGACAGCACACACAGGGTGAGAGACAGAGCCTGAAGTCTGCTTCTACCTCTCCCAGGCGCTCCGTGCTTCAAATCCACGTACAGCTCCGTCTATGTGCAGTTTCCGTGTGCACAGTGGTGATCTATGTGCAGTTTCCGGTGATCTATGTGCAGTTTCCATGTGCACAGCGGTGCTGGCACCCCTGTGGAATGCACCTGTTTTTTTGAGCTTGCTGAATCCCCACAGGGATGCGTGTGATGCCTCCTGCAAAGCGCATAAACGGTGAGCCGGATTAAGGGTACTGTATTGGCAGGGGCTTAAACAGGCTTTGTAGCCTGAAATCCCCCTGATTACAATCACCATTGCACAGAGAAGACGTGGGCATGCTCGTGGCAGCAGTCATTTAGTGCTATAGACGAGTGTGCTCGTCCTATTTCCATAGACTTGCATTTGCATTGATAACTTAGCATTTAAGGGGTTAACAGACCATGCAAAATGGCCGCCATCGGCTTGGGAAGGGCTTTTAGATGGACTAGTGAATATATCGATATGACAACAATGTGTTCTATCAGTATCATCACTGCGACGAGCAAAGACTATCAATAATGATACGGCTGGCATCTTTTAACAGTAGTGCAGTAGTATGAGTAACAGGTCTGTGTGGCGACATGCTTTGGGCCCTGCTGTTCACTCTAACGGCTGAGGGTTGTGGGAGTCGGAGTCCAAAACATGTGGTGAGCCAAAGTGTCCAGACACCCGATCTAGAGAATCTTTTCACCCTAAAGCCTGTCCAATTTATGCACTTATGCATGCAAATATCTCAAATGCACATTATGTGCACACAAGACGGGGTAAAGTGGTTTAAATAGACACAAGACAATAGCCTCAATTAAAGGCCTCTATAATGGTATATGAATTATGACGTGTATCTATCAAAGGTTTCAATATTCTGCACCAAGTCGCCGGGTGATGTTTCTTTTACAAACCCAAAAATGCATTGTGACCATCAGACCAACTCGACAGTCATTCTGCATAAAACTACACTATGGTTGAAAGTGTGTAGAATAATGATTTGTATAACTATGCCCAATTTCTACAATGCTTGGATGGCAACAGCACGTGAAACATGTAATTATTTTCTGAATTCGTTCTTTTCCAGATAAATCTGGCCACTGCCCACCCTTCAACAGCTCCATTTGCAAAACTGCCCGCCCGTTACCTGGTACATGCAGCAACGACAACCAGTGTGAAGGGACTGAGCGCTGCTGCTGCCATGGCAACTGCAGGATGGAGTGCACAGCGACAGGTAAGGAGATATGAAAGGCCGTCTGCAATGAACGTGTTTCTATCCCAGCCAAGGGAATCCCATGGCAGCGTCAGAGTGGGCCAAGGTGACAGTAAGTGGGTGGACTGGGGCTAGGCTCATTATGGCAGGCTCATGACCACATCATCTATAATGGAACTGACTTCCCTTGACTCCTCTGCCGTGTTTAACTTATTCACCAACAACCTCCAGTGCTTCTCACCAGACTCCCATTAATGATGAAGGTACTTATGTTTATACTGCCGATTTTTTGGCAAAGTAATTTTTTACTGCCATTTTGTTATGATTTTTTTAATGCCAAAATGAGGGGTCTGTCTGTCCACACTACCTAATCATGCCATTCCCCTACTCAACCCACCTCAACCCAACCCCCCCTCCACTCTACGCACGCCATATTGCCTGCCCATGACGTGCATAAGAAGGCAGGCCTGTGTGCCTCAGAAACCCTGCGATGCAACTCTTCATCTGCATCCTGTAGCCTGTGAGCTCCTCGGATAAGAGGGTCCAGCGCCCATGATAGCCAGAAGCATGTCTTCTGGGCCAGTGCTTGGCTCACTCTCACCTTTAGAGTCTTTGGGTGGGTGGGGCCTGCTGCTGTCCTCAGAGGTCACCTATTTCCCAGAATCAGGCAGGGTCTTAAGGGTGGGGGAAGCAGCTCGGCTGTTGTGCTTCTGTCTCCACTGCTGCCGGGTTTTGGAATCTCACCAACACATTTCGGAGAGAAGCTGATATGCTTTGTGAGTTCCAGCAACTCAACAATGCAATGATTTCCCTACATCCAAAGTCTCTCCCTATCCATACTCCTTATCATGGACGGGTCTCTCACATCTTTTTAAAACTTGCCTGCAATGTGGCAATAATCCTTCTGCACTGTGACGTTAACCCCTCGTTCCAAGCACCACTGCTGCAAACAGGTAAGGTGGGGGGTTGGGATCTTTAAAAAATAAATGAAAATAAAGATATGGGAGGGGAAGGAAGGAAGATGGTGGCCGGCGTTGGGGTGGCAGCCTGCGGGTTCTGTGCACCATGGGCTGAGATTATAGGTTTCAGCCAGTGATCCACGGGACCTGATTGGCTGTGTGCTCCAGCATCTTGAAGCCTCTATTGTGCTAGATGGAATTACCAATAAAGATCACAGACCAAATAACTGGACAGACTCTAGGAATATGGCAACACGTTACTTTATTCACATTTAATAAAGCAGGGAGACCTGGCAGGCATTGTACTGATGCACACACACACAAACACACAAACAAACTTGTTTATATAGAGGTTTTTTACCCCATTGTGCGTCTTCTATGATGTCATCCTACGTGGCAATTAATAAAACGTAGCGAGGGAAGGGATTGGTTAGGGGAACAGATCTACTAATAGAACATATAAGGATTAGTGCATCATTGGCTGCCCTTTATATGTAGGGCACGCCTTGAACTACCTGTAAATGCATACAGTAGTGGTTATTTTGGACAAAATAGTTGGGGATTAGTCTATGCAACATTTTATGTTAGGTTGCGCACTAGACCCACTGATTGCTTGGCATTTCCACCCAACCTTGGACTTTCGGCTCGTTACAGCATGTAAATGAAATGAAACCTAGGTGCTTTGACTCACATCAGACTACTCCCTACATTCCCAATTAATCCATCCTCTCACATCGGTTCGCCATAAGCCAAAGTCTTCTGTTTGTATTTGACCTTGTATCCTGTTCACTGTCCTGGAACATTTGAGGAAGTGTGAGCACACCACTATCTTCATCTGAGGCTTAATGAATAGCCCTTGTTTTTGACTTCTAGATCACGTGTTAAGAGACCACAAATGTGTTTATTTCGACCTTGTATTTACTGCTATTTGATTCAATTATACTGGGTGTCATTGCTCCTTTTGGCCTCTGGAGACTTGCTCACTTCATCTTGTATGAACTTTATACACTTTTAATTGTCCAATACGTGGCTCTTGCAAATATGTTCTACTTCTTGAATCTAAAAGAAATATGTCTAACATTCAGGGCTAATCCATCTACCTCCCCTTGGGCCTTGCAGTTATTCCTTAAAATGGTATCCTTAATCTAGGCCAACATAGACTCCTGTTTGTTTTGCACAGAGAGCTTTCTTCCAGCATCTCCTGATTTTGCAGCCTTGGTCTATCTCTGAGGTAGCTTGGTTGAAACTGAAACTAGCCGGCCTCCATTTTCCTATCATGACCGTCCTTGCCATGTTATATTTACCTCTATAGCACGCTTCTATATGTCTCATCTACCTTGTGTTACAGTTATTGGCCAGAAAGTTACATCATCTTTGGGTATGTGTTTCTCTTAGTGCTTCAGTTACATCGTTACTTCTTAGGTATTTCATATGGTTTCAGTATAGCTTCATATATCTTCTTTATGACATCACTCTGCCCTTGTCAGATTTCACTTAGCGTTCCATGATGTCCAGTGGTGCGTGCTAACATCCTTCCACGCAATATCCTTCCACTTGCTCAGTGTGAGGGTACATTCTTTCTGTATATCTGAGTGCATAGCATCTCTAATACACTCTATGCGGTATAGGGACAGTACATGGTGTCCCATTCACAGCTCCTCTCCTGCTGTTCCAATATGACAGTGGTGAGGTGGCAGCAACTAGTGAGAAGGCATCCACCTGCTCCTCTACATTCCACCCTCTGGTCGAATATTCAACCATATTCTCTTCTTCAATCGTTTTCATCTTCTATTCATGCTGTTCTTTCCTGAGGATCCATGTCTTTGTCACCCCCCCGCCCCAGGTGACCTGCATTCTTTATATGCTCATCCACACTCCATGTCATGTGGCAGCAATCTCCTGATGGTGTACAGAATATCCATCATCCTACATATTTTTTATGATCCTTGTGGTAGTAGAACTGTGTTACTGGAGGTGCAATGGGAATCTTCTTTATGTTCTCATAGGTACTTTCCTCATTCTGAATTTCTTCTCCAGTTGCAGCATCTATGTCAATCATTATCTTCATCCCAATAGCTTGCTTAGCTGTCTTCTGGCATTGTCCCAAGATGATCCTTATAAGACAAAATCCTAGCAACACAAACACTAGTATTTCTCCAAGTAGCTTGAAGGCATTCCCCAACCAGGTTGGAATCCATGAAATCAAAGACGTAAACCAATCATCATCCTCTATCTCATCTGCTTCATCCTCCATCTTCGTGTGCAGGGTTGACAACAATGTTATTGCTTCTGTCAAAGTTCCATTTTCTTCATCGTGGGCAGGTATAAATGTACTCAAGAAGGCCCAACCTTGGCGCACACGTCTCCTTCCATTGTTATAATTAAGTCCAGGACATATCAATTCTTCTCTGATCGCATTAAATCCTTTTATTGTCGTATTGATCGTCTGCAGCAGCTCCCATCTTGTGATTTGTAACCACTTGGCAGTCTGAATTCCTAGAAAGAATATTGCTGTAAATAGCACTGCCATTCTGCTGAACAACTTGTGCTCATCTGGAAAATCATGATAGGCTTTTACTGATTTTGCAGAGAAATAATTCTCCAGCATGGGGTCTAGCATGGATTCACATGCTCATGAATATTACCCGTCGTCAGGCTGGGACTCTTCGGTAAAAGAAAAAACAGTTTCACTTTTGTTTATAAACTGCCTTTCTCCTGAAAACCAATCACTGAGCTCTGGGTCATACTGCCCCTATCCAATGACTGCCCTCTCCCTAAGCCCCTCCTCTGGCAGCCATCTTCAGATTTTTGCCGCACTTTCAAGTGTTGGGAGTCCTCACGTATTGCTCTTCAAGCTTTCTGCGTTTTTCTGCGCTTGTTTGGTTAGAAAATCCTGTTTTGTTCAAATCGAGCCTGCTGCAGATTGCGGGAATGTTTTCACGGACGACAAGCATTCCCAGTGTATGTACTGTGTACACCCTACACACAAGGAGGAAGATTAGTGAGATTTGCCATGGCTTCTCCAAGCGCACAACGAAGGACCGGCATGCCTATCTGGCTCAAGGCCAAGGTCTCTACCCCATTTGGACCACAGGGATAGAACTCACCAGGGTCCAGCCAACCTGAGCGGGCTTCTAAGCCCTTTCAGGGCACTCCTGTGGGGGGCCAAGACAAGGCCAAGCACTGCGAGTCTGCTTCCGTTGGGGTCCTGCGACAGTCAGGGCACACTCATTGTCCCCATTCGCCTCGATCTCCAGCCATCACTCCAGTTCTTCATCAAGAAGGAAGTCGGCTACCCCAGGGAAGCTGTGGGAGAAGCAGAGGAGGCCAAGCAGGACATGGGATCCGTCCTGCCGGCGAAGGCACAGGTGCCCCAGGCCAAGACGTCCTCTTCGATCGAGATGCTGGCGGCTGCCCTCTCGGCCCAGACAACTCAGGACCCGAAGAAAGGAGGGGAGATAAAGAGCTACAGGGCACAGACATTTCATCGTCCAATGAGGAAGACGTTACTTCCATCCACACCATCCCGGAGCTCAGGGGTGACAACGACGATGAGAATGTCAAGGAGTCACCCGCCAGACGACAACGACGAAGTCGACGAGGCAGAGGGTGACTACACAGGTGCTGGACCCAGCATTCCTGTGCCCCAAGAGCCCCCCAGAGATCTGTTGCAGGACATTCTGTCGACTCTCCACTCTGTTGTGTCAGAGATTCAGAAGAGGATGTCGACGGCACCGCCAGCAACTCCACCGACGGAGACCCCGTTCTCACCGGGGCCACCGCCAACCAAACAAGAGGAGAGGGCACTCTACGCCTCCACTCCAAACATCGCTGCCTTCACCCACCCAGGGAAACGGGGATGAACAAAGCGACGGCAGACACCGACGCCGACAGACTCTCTCCGCCACCAAGGGCGTCTCCGCCGGGTGAAGTGGGATCTTTCCATTCCATGATTGCCTGCACATCTGAACTTTTTCAGCTCACCCCAGAGGAGAAGAAAAGGGAGGGATTCCTGTACCAATGCCGGGAGGCGAAGAGGACGACTGTTCTGTCGATTCCACTCCTGGATGACGTATGGGATGATGGGCTAGCGCTCCTGAAGAATCCCTCCTCGGCAACGGCTAAGAGAGATCAGCTTGAGAAGAAGTATCGGGTTACTGCGGTCGCAGCCATCGCTGGATTCGATTGTTTTGGCAGCAGCAAGGAAGAAGTCATCCAACCCAACGTCGTCGTCAGCATCTGTTCCCCTGGATGACGAGGGGAAGAAGTTGGACGCTGTGGGTCAGAAAGTTATTTACTCGGCAGCGACTACCATTAAGGCGACCAACACCCTAGCGATCATGGCCAGGTACGACCGGGAACTTTGGTACAAGATGGCCCCGATCCTGGATTTCCTTCTCAAGGACAAGCGAGTTGAGGCAATGGAGATCCTCCAGGAAGGTGAGGTCCTTGAGGAATTTTGGCGGTGGATCGTCCTAGCCCTACCACTCCACGACCCAGGAAGCCTACAGGGGTTGTTCCAAGGCTTTAGAGGTGGCCACCACCATCGTCAAGGGGCCCACGGCGGCATTCCGGCCACGAAGCAGGACTGAACCGGCTGAGACGTCAGGCCCCCACCCCTGCATCCCTGTTGGAGGCTGCTGGCAAACTTGGTCAGTGTGTGGGAAAACATCTCCACCGATCGATGGGTGCTGGATGCTCTCGCCCACGACACACCTTGGAGTTTCAACAAAGGTGTCCTCGTATACCGCCGGTGGACCAGCAGGAACAGCACATCCCGCAGCTGCTGCTGGAGGTGCGGGCGATGTTAAGAAATTGCAGGGCATCAAGGTGATTATATCGATCAAGAAAGATGCCGCCCTAATAGATGCGAGTAGGATAAGCTCTGAGGGTTTCAAAAGATGTACCACTATTCCCCTATTCAACTTCTTCCCTATTTTCCTGAAGGAATTGGCAGAGGTAGTGGCTCACCCTAAAACCACTATTTTTAAGGGAACCCGTGTTCAGCTGTCATCATAAAAACCTGTCCACCGACCCTGCTTGTAGCAATCTGCACATTTGTGAACACCTCGCTCATGGAGGGACTTGTGCTGTAAGATCTTAAACACCCAGGGGTGACCCAATTCCTGAAAAAACGGGATCTTCCTGTTAGGCAGAATCCTGTGCAGTTCCCTGAGGGAGCACTACAGAAGATTAAGAATACAGGTATATGCAAGAAAATCCCCTTTGGTATCACTCCGTAACACAAAGATTTAGTTGGTAGCTGTGGCTAAGCAGTCAGACTTATCTCAAGAGGGAGATGAGCAGTATTCAGGGTTTACACATTAGGACTACAGTACTATGGAACAAGGAAACACTGGCCAAAGCTTGGCATCAAAAAGAATATATATATTTATTTTACACACTCTGATGTTCACAAACAAGTCACTATTATTAAAGCAAGTTATACCAGTTAAGAAAAGAATACACAACTCCCTATTTAAATTGTAGACAAGTTTGAGCAAGAGTGAAAACTGAGCAAAACGGCACAGTGAAAACCAAGCAGAAATGGCACTCTAACAATTTCTCAAAAGGGGGGGAAAGGACAAGGTATACAGGTTTAGACTCTTTAACACACCAGCAATACTTCCCAAGTAGATTGTGAACAAGTTAGGCAAGGCAGTACTTTAGCATATGCAATACTGAGGTGAAAACCGAGCAAAATGGCACTTCACAAGTTTAAAAAGAGGGAAGGAAAAGGTGGTTATAAGAAGTAGGTGCACCAACACATTTCTAGGTGAGAATCAATCAAGAGAAGGCAGTTGTAACAGATTTAGCCAGAGCCAATAGGCCTGTGCCAGTGTCAGTGGTACAAGGCAATGTGCGCAGGATCAAAATGTTCTAGTAGCTACAGTCAAGTCTTTAACGATTCGAAAAGGTGGTTGCAGAGGGTGAAAGACAATGTTAGACGATAGGGGCGGCCAACCCAGTAGGTAAGTAAAGGATTTAAAACACCTTTAGCGATACCCAACGAAACGGGAGGCCTGGCGGAACAATGTACCTTTAAAGTAGAAGAGGCTTCTGCGGTGGCGGTAGTTCCTGGTAGTTCCTGTTGTTTGGGAGATCCAGCAGAGGAAGAGAGGCTCTCGTCGTGGAGAAAGGTTCGATTCACTGCACTGCCCAGGGATGAAACGAGCCGTGGTGCTGCCAAACGAATAAAAGGTACGCTCCTTTAAATTCGCGGTCCGGGTGGACGGGTGCCTGGCTATCCGGTCTCCTAGTGCTTGGCACTGGTGATTCGACCAAGGCCGGTCCGGGAAGGCGATTGGCGAACTGGTTGGCCCCACCAGCTCAAGGGAAGAAGACTCTTTCCGAGGAAGATCTTCTCAAGTCGTTGGAGAAAAGTGGTGAAGATCGGCAGCAGGGCTTCACCGGTGGTTCAGTCATTGCAGATGTCTTCAGCTTCTCTCCTCTTCAGTTTCTTAGTTCCAGTGGTGACGTCTTGTCCTCCAGTCCTCAGGACCCTGCTTTTATGCAGCAAAACCGCCATTCATACAGCCTAGCTGTCACTCATACAGTGGGGTGGCTCTCCTGGCGGGAGAACCCCCCAGCCTATCAGGGCAGAGTGCGACTTGGGTTGCGTAGGCAACCCTGTCCAGGGTGCCTATTCCCCCTCCCACACATCCTGTCTACCCCAGACATAGTGGCGTTGAGAGGAGGGCTTCAGCGCAGAAGCACGCCAATTGGACGAACAAAGGACCCCCTACCTAGGTTAGGATTATAGCGAAAGACACGAGAAAGAACTATTATCAAAGTTCTGGCAATAAAAACCTACAGAGTATGTTAATATCAAAAGAAACCGGCGGTCTGTTAGAGGCTCTCAGGAAAAGTGGTAGCCTCGAACAATGGGAAAATCCCATAGGGAAATATTTGCGGTCGAATATTTATGATAGTAACCACTGCCACCAGCCAGAAACTTTTGAGAGAGGGACTGTACGGTACCCCCTCGAAAATGAACTTTAGGGAAAAACTATTAACCCTTCCCAGTACTTCCATAGTAAGATGGGTTGTACTGGTTTAGTTCATAAGAATTGACTAGTAAAGTCAATGGGGACTTTACATGCCCTGGGAGACAGTAGTCAGTCCCACGGTATGGATTCTATGTTTGGGGGTCGCTATGATACCCCTGTGGTACGGCACGGAGGGTGCTATGTACCACACATGTTAAAAAGATGATTTCTATGTGGGTGAGAAACCCCATAGACCAGAAGCACACAAGATAGCCTAAAACACACAATAGCAATCAGTCCAAGAGTGGGACAAAAAGGCTCTCACTCTTAGCAGGAGAAAAAAATAAACCCTTAAAATCCAGCAAAGCTGCTGGGGGACTCTATAGGTAAGGGAAATTAGCCTTTGAAGAGAATTCTCCCTAACTCTCCCCCCCCCCAGACTAAGGGACAGGAGGATCTAATCCACTCCCTGATGAGTCTCTTACCTCTAGTCAGTTAAAAACATCCTAGAGAGACCATCAACATTTTGGTGGTGACATCCTGACATGTGCTGAATGGTAAGATCAAACCCTTGGAGGCAGATTGACCACCTTAATAGTTTTGGGTTTTCCCCTTTCATTTGCATCAACCAACTCAAGGGTTGGTGGTCAGTCTGAATGGTGAAAGTAGAACCATACAAGTATGGCCTAAACTTCTTCAGAGACCACACAATGGCAAAACATTCTCTTTCAATAGTTTTTTTTTTATTTGTATCTGGTTTAAACACAGTTAAACCTTTACAAAATTTTAGAATAAAAATGTTCACAGTGTTACAACGTAAAAAGAAAATACATTTGCAACATTATTCCAAATATAAAACTCATTAATCATGTTATACAATTCATATTATAGACCATAAAACAAAGTCATAAAAAATAAGAAAGAAGATCACACAGCATTTCCATCTTTCAGACTTCGTAAATAACAGTCGAAGATCAAAGAAGAAGAAAAGAAAGGCCTTGTTTGTCCTTTAGTGAGTAATTAAATTTCCAGTGTAAATTTTAGAATTGTTAATTTGTTCTTTCTAGGGTAGCCAAACCACACACTTCTACTAGGAAGGTGACCACTGCTAGCTTTAGTGTGTTTGACTTTCCGTGTAGCATGTAACACCATATTAATTCAGTGTGGACTCTAGAGGGATCATGGACACATTTTCCAAACACGTGTAACCTCTGTTGCACTATCATTGAGCAGTTTAGGAGAAGATGTTCAAGTGATTCTGTCGTGTCAACACAACGACAAAAGCGACAGGGAATTTTTAGGCTCATGGCAGATCTGATCTCGAGAATTTCCCCAGTAGGGAGCACATTGAAACGGAACCGTAAGTAGATTGCTCCCCTTACCGGGTCAGGGAATTTGGTTAAATAGGATTCCAGAGTGCCTAGCTTTTTCCCCTCAGTGACCAGTTGTTTATAGATCTTTGAGGAGGCCACTTTTTCCGTAGTGGTGGCCCAATTTGACCACTATAGCCGTTTTTTCACTTCCATTGGATTAGTGAATAGCATTTCATGAGAGACATCTATGGTATTGAGAAGGTTTACACAGTCTTTTTGTAAATTTAGCATCCATACTGAATCACTGGATCCCCCTCTTAGTCTACCGCCCAATAACGTATAATGTGAATTATTTTTAGATATCATTAGGTTCCGATATAAAGCCATTTTTTCCATTTTACTCTCATGGTTAATGAAATAAGGCCTAATTCGTAGCGAAATGCAGGTATCGGAACACAATGGGGCAGATACAAGATAATTTTCCGCCAGATCTTTGATTCCATTTTATGGACCAAACGATATATTTCAAACGGTAAGATTTCCATGCCGTATATCAGTTTTCGGAACAATTTTCAAGTTGTAAAACCTAATCAGAGGAGTGTTAGAGAATTTACAAAATTTACCTGAGATCTTTCTCATTTGGAGGATGAGCTTATCTGTTTTATCCAGGTAGAAATTCCAATAAGAGTTTATCGACATGCTTCCAAATATAGGGAACCCCAGATAACAGAGTGAACTTACTTTTGCTAGCAGACATGTATTTATTCGCAATTTAAATTTTATAGTTCTCTTCCTGGAGGTAAAGGATATGATGAAAGACTTCTTTTCATTTATCACCAGTCCATTTTCTTGTGCATATATAGAAAGGGCCCTAAGTTTTCGCTGTAAACCCACTGGGGTACTATCGACCAGAAGCAGGTCATCCGCATAGGCATTCCAACATATTTTAATGCCCTCAATTTGTGGAGAGACCAGGGAAAAATTTGTGAGAGGGAGATCAGCATCAGTGGTATAAAGATTGAAAAGAGTAGGGGCAAATAGACACCCTTGTCTGAGGCCATTCTTAGCGTGAATTATTTGGGAAAGATCACCCGACATATTTAATCTTACTTGAATTGCCGAGTCTTCATGGAGATTAATAAGAATTGTCAGCAGATGTGACGGCAGCTCCATTTGGGATAATTTAGTCCACAGTCTCACCCTGTCCACCTTGTCAAAGGCGAGCGACAGGTCTACTGAAGCCAGGTATATAGGTGTTGCCATTTTTTTACAAGCCTTTTCTAAAAGTAAACAAATAATCAGCCCGTCTATTTCAGTTCCCATCCCTTTACGGAAAACAAACTGCTGGGGGGGTAAGATATTGTTTTGGTTCGCCCATTCCTCAATTCTCTGTAGTACTAGACTTGCAAAGATCTTGGAATCAGCGTCCATAATTGAAATCGGGTGGTAGTTTGTCGGACAGGTTCTGTCCCCTCCTTTATATGTAGGCACAACGTAGGATAATCTCCATTATTGGGCAATTGTCTTGGTCTGCATAATGGAATTAAAGAGTATAAACAGTGATTTTGCCCAATGTTCTGGTTTTTTCTTCAAGGTGTTATTTGTCAGCCCATTTGGGCCGGCTGCTCTTGAGTTGTTCGACCTCTTAATCTGGGCTTCAATATTATTCATCGTAAAATCGAAACCCCAAGACCCCTCTTTTATAAGTAAGAGTTCATACGTCATGGCCATTTTCCCTTTGTATAGGGTTGAGAAATGTGTTCCCCAGGTATCCGACTGTACATTAACAGATTGGAGTACTACCTGTCTTTTTTCAAGCGCATTTATTAATCCCCAAAATTCCCGACCTGATGTTCCCTTTAGGGCTGCTAACATAGCAATATATCATTATTTTGCAGTACACACTTATGATTTTTCATCCCATTTTTTTATTTTGTTTAATTTGTGTAATTTTCCTCTTTTTTTCTATCTCAGTCAAGTTGGTTCTCAGGATAGATCTTATTTGTCGATTTGCAAAGTTTTTTTTTGGCTTACCAGCGGATCATACATATGTGAATGTGTTGGTTTCAAAGAGCCGTATTTATTAGGTTTAACTGATCTCCCTATCAGATTTTTGATAAGGTCAGTAAAATGCAAGACCGAATAACACTGTGTTTTGGCGGACAAAGACATTCTGTTAAAGTCTTCAACGAAGACTGTATTAAGTTTGTCAATGTTTCCTTCATGCCAAGTTATGCGGTTTCCACTGTATGACACTATCGAGTTTATCTGCATTGGTCTTTGTTTAGAGATTCTGTTATTTAGTGCCATAATCATTTCCAAGAATCTGTGGTCACTCATATTAGTGTCACTTATATGAAATTCCGAGCACAGTGCTGATATAGATTTTGACATAAAGATGTGATCAATGTGTGATTTATAATGTCCATTCGACCAAGTATGCTCATACAAAGAGCAATTGAATATGCCATTAACATGGTCCAGTCCCCAATATTCAAACAAATTCCTCCAAATTTCACCATTAATAAACATGTGTTTGATAGAACAGGCAACAGCGACCCCTTTCTCAATGCTAAGCGTGGGCCTTAATAGTGAAACGCCCATCTTTTTCCCAATTCCGTGCCCGTATTTGATTTCAGAGTTAAAATCACCCGAAATTATAATGTCAATTCCTCTGTATTTAAGCAGCATAGCGGCAAGGCAGTTGTTCAAGTACGAGATGTCATTGCCCAGAGATACTTGAGTATTCCAGTAGATGTTTAAAACAAGCATCAATTCAGAAACTGAGTTACTTCCATGTTTCACTACAACGGCAACTGCAAAATTCATTAATTCAATCGATTCCAAAATACAGGTACCTAATTCGAGTTTGACTGCGACAAACAACCCACCCGTTGGTCTTCCACGTGATCCCGCTTTAGCCAGAAGATGTGTACATATAAAACCGTCAAGTTGTATCGGAGCAGTCAACCACGTTTCCTGTATACAAAATATGTTAAATGATGTAAGTTTTGCACACAGTTCCCCAGAGTTCATCAGATTCGAGTGGCCTCTTCAATTCCATGAGAGGAATTTCCAATCTGCCACTACTTTAGTGGCATTAAAGGTTTTGTTTCATTTTTGCATCTCCGATATGGATTCTCTAAGTGTTTGGGCTAACCAGGCCAAATCCTGCCCCTCCTTTAACAGTTTGAGTATTTTCTTTTCGTATCTCTACCTCATCCCTACAGGGATTAGGGCTTACTTTTTCTATTTCCCGAGCACTTCCCCTCTCCCAACCATTACTAAAAATCAGGATGTCATAGCCCATTCTATTAAATTGTTCCACCTCCTGAATGATCATATCAAAAATCTTTTGTGAATTGGGAACAATGCTGACATGGTCATGGCGAGAGGGATGGATGAAGTCCATCAGACAAATGTCCGCTGTTCCAATCATCCTAAGTCGAGGGACCTCATTGAATAGTGAGAGAATGCGTGGCCTATTCAGCGAGGAAGGGCCACCAATATCACAGAGATTATAGAGGAGGATACTCGGATATTCCTGGAATGAAATGTCTCGCCACGGTACATTCCTGAGATCGCTCTCCTTCACATGTAGGGGTCTAGCTGATTCATATTGAATGGGGTTCCTCGAGTCATGGGATTCGATAGGATAAAGAGGTCCATGCCTCGGGGACGATTGGATGAGATTTCTTTCTGGTTGCTCCCACTGTGACGGCGGAGCATTTTCCGTTCCGCCTTCCCTTGTTAGGGAAAAAGTGGGTATCTCATTCGTGTTGTTGTAGAACCGAGACAAGTCGGGAAGGAGGTCCATCATAATCTTTTTTATGGTGTCAGGAAGATTTGCAATGGCCCCATCAACCCCAGACCGGATTTGTTGAACTTCTTTCAGGGGTAGTTTTGGGCACTCCTTCTTGGCTCCATCTAATAGGAGAGCCCCGTGATGGAGATTTGTTTTCACCTCAATCGCATCCTCACCAGTGGTCTTAACCGACTCCAATGGTGTAGGAGGTAGGGAGGAGAAACCCAATCTATTGGATTCTGCTGAGGTGGTAGGGTTTTCTGCCAAACCGTTGGAGAGGTCTTGTGGTAAGATCGGCCGATCAGTCGACTTCTCCAAAACCTTATAGAAGTTAGACAGCTGTGACTGTTTTATCTCTTTATTTTCCCCATCCATATGTAATGGTTGTACTTTCTCGTTGTCAGTTCCGATAATTTTATCAGTTATCTTTGGTCTGAAATCTTCCCTCTGAGTCGGGTTTGTTTTCCCCAATTTTTTCATGTTTTTCCCAGTTACATTATTTCCATTAGTTTTTGTTTTTTTTTTCTTTTCAGATATCAGCTGCATTTAATTGTAAGGCCATCCTACTTTCCTCATTGAGTTGTCTTAAATCAGATAGTGCAACTTCATTCGGGGAAGCCTTCGATTCTGGCTTGCGGGGTTCGGGTCTAGCAGGCATCCGTCCCTTTTTCATCAGCCTTTTGCTTGCCTTTAACGCCAGTCGTTTCTGTTTTCTTGAGAGGAAGAAGCCGTTCCCCACCGGACTCCCTTCCTCCTTTTGCTTTTCAGTCTCATCGACCGGGGCCCCTGCACCATCAATAGATTCCAACAATTTTGCAAGTGCTGATGGACTGTCAGGTGGAGAGGGGAGAATGGGGTGTTCGTACTGAATGGATATTACTGGTCTCACAGGGATTAGAAGTACCAGTTTTCCAGGTAGATCTAACAGGCCCTTTTCTAAGATAGACATTTTCGTTGATAGTTCTTTCAAGGCCTCCATGATCCTTTTTTCCCCTTCTGGCTCCAATTTCTGTTCTTTTTTCTCATCGTTCTTTTTATTTTCCTTTGGTAGGTTCAATGCAATCCCCACAGGTATCACACTAGCATAGCTCGCAATCTCCTTTCCACTAACCAGGGTTTGAGTGCTTTGTGAATTATTTGTTTTTGGGATTTGTATGGGTTCTTTCTCTTTTGAGAACGCCATCCTTTCATCTTTGCCCATGAGAAAACCTTCTACTCTAGTTAATTTTAATTGAGTATCAAAAGCAACCCTTTTCAGATCTTTTATCTCCCAATGGGTAAGCTCATGGCCTTTATCGAGGAGGTTTAATATTCTAGATAATACTGGTAGTGACTCCTCAAATTTGGCATTACTGTCATTAATGGTCGAACTGGTAAGGGAGGCTCCCATAATTGGCGGAGTGTTAGTATGGGTTGACAGTACAGGGATCGGCTGATTCCCCTTTGGTATGGTGGTTCCCTGCACCTCTACAACATTATTCTCTTCCACCGCCCCAACCTTGCTGGGTATCTGTGAAAATTCAGGCAGATGGTAGCGGGAATTTAGCATTTTGGAGAAAAATCTGTATGATGTAGCAGAACTCAATTTCGGAAGTGTCTTCATGGGCCTCATTCCGAGTTTTGCGGTAAGTATGGGTTTTTACCGGCATGGCGGAAAGATCGAGTCCGGTCTGGTACGACGCCGCAATTTACAGGCCATTCCGACTTCGCGGGCACGAGCTTTCCGCCATGCCGGTAAATCCCCTAGCGGCATACCGCTAAAGGGCCCGTAAATTACGGTCACCGCTAATTAACGGATACGGAAATTACGTCATCGCACAGGAACAGGAAGGAGCACGGCGGCCATCTTTAAAAACACAATCCACTGCCATCCTCTTTTATTACAGTACCTGGAGGTATATTTCGACCCTCAAAAAAGCCATCAGTGACCAGTATCATGCCGAAAGCACTGAAGAAAGGTGCCGCCCGCATCAGGAAGGAGCGTTTCATGCAGGATGAGCTCCAGGTCCTGGTGGACACCCTGCACGCAAATGCTGAGACAGTATTCAGCAGTGACATGCTTAGGCCGACCATTGCCAGGAAGAAGGAGATCTGGGACTTGGTGGCACAGAGGGTGAGCGCCGTAGGGAACTCCCCCCGTACGACGAGGGACTGCATGAAACGGTGGGATGACCTCCGTCTCAGGGTGCGGGCCATCCTATCGGCCAATCAAACACAGGCCCTGGAGACAGGAGGAGGCCCAGCTTCTCCAATCAAGATGATGCCCTGGGAGCAAACGTGTGCGGACATGATGGGCACTGAAGCCATAGAGGGGGTCGGCGAGATGGAGTGCGGTGCCCCGTCATCCGCAGATGGAGGTGAGTGTCATGAGTGAAGATAGTAAATGCATTCCCAATGTAAGGCACCGCCAAGGGCTGGGCAAGAAGTCACATCACGTATGGGAACCCCCCCCCCCGCAAATCATGCCGTCACAAGTAAGACCCAGGCTGATGCCAGGTGCAAGGCTCCAACCCATATTGGCCAGAGCACACAAAGAGGCAGTCAATGTGAGTCAGCACAGTAATCCACCAACATGAGTGACCCAGACACCTGCATGCATTTACTGTCCAATCCCAGATCACTGTCCCACTCCCAACCCAAATGTCAACAAAACGCTGCAATCCCATTGTCATACCATAGGCTTGAAGAAATGCTGACCCCCAAATCATAGCTCATGCCATCTCTCTCTTCCCCCCCACAGGCAGCGGCCATGAAAGTGAGGGCCAGGAAGCCACACAGCCCTGTTCCTCCGGGGGCACAGCCAGGGGACAGCATAAACCTGCAGGAAGGAAGAAGGCACAGGCAACACCACCTGCACCAGCAACCCCCATGGAGGCTGCACAACCCACACCCCTACCCATGCCTGCACTGCCGACGGAGACATGCCCCACGGTGCACTCAGAGGAGTCCAGTGTGGCAGGGGAAAATGCTGCCATGTGCCTCCCCGAGGAGCCAGATAGCCCGACATCTGTTCCCGTATCCGACGTGGAGGAGCCCCATGACATCATGCACGGCCCAGACACCCCATCCTACAGTCAAGTTGCACACAGCGACTCCGGGGAGATTGACACCCCAGGCCTCACAGGCCAAGGAGCACCACCTGCCAGTCCTGGATCCACCTCCCCTGCAGAAAGCCCCGAAAGGGCTGCAGGCTCAACACCACGGCTGCCTAGCACAACTGCCACACCGGCCATGGATGGATTGCACTCCCAGCGCCTCACGGACCTGATTGAGGACTTCATCCGGGACAACCGTGAATCCAGGTCGGAGTGGCACAATGACCTGCAGGCCCTGGGCGAAGTCATCACTGCCAACACAAACCGGCTCTGTGAGGTGCTGGGCCGGATCGCTGATGCCCTGGAGGCAGCACCCCCCAGACCACAGCCCCAGTGGGAGTGCCCACCCTCACAGTGCTCCTCCATGCAGACCAGCCCTGTCCGTCGGTCAATGCGCACACTCCGCTGCCAGAACATGGATACCTCTGGCTCTGGAAGCACACAATGACCATACTGCCACACACAAGTGGCCTATGTTGCACTGATGGGACTATTGTGGGGTTGTTGTGGGGGGAGGGGGAGGGGGGTGAGGGTTTGTGTGGGAGTTGGGGGGGGGAGGGGGGTGAGAGTGTGTGTGGGAGTTGGGGGGAGGGGGGGGGTGTGTGGGAGTTGGGGGGAGGGGGGTGAGGTTGGTGGTTTTGTTGTACACGTTCCTACATATATGTTGAATACACTGGTTGTCTATTCCCAAAAAACAGAGTGGACATTGCTCATTTTGTTTGTGTCTTTTGATGTCGCACATTGCATGGTGTACATGTATCCCCACACCCAGTGCCCAATGTCCTCTCACCCTCACACCCTCAGCTGACTTGTGAGTCAGAAATATTGTCCAATCAATGATTGACGCACTGAACGTCCCTCCTGTGCATCGGCACCGTGCTGCTGTCCTGCCATTCCTTCCTCCTCCCCCTCATCATCATCTGGTGGTAGCAGTTCCACGTCAGGGGGCAGTGGCATGTTCCGAAGGATGCACATGTTGTGTAGCATTACACATGCCATGGTGATCTTGGACACCTTCTCGTGGCTGTAGATGAGTGCCCCACCAGACCGGCTGAGGCAACGAAATCGTGCCTTCAACAGGCCGAAGGTCTGCTCTATCACCACCCGTGTACGGGTATGGGATCTATTGTAGTCCTCCTCGTGCCTGTTCTGTGGGTTGCGGACCGGGGTCGTGAGCCATGGCTTTAGAGGGTAGCCGGCATCACCTGCATGGAAGTGGAAAGGAGGTAATTGTGTGTGCATTCATGGTGGAGAATTGTACTAGTCTTACATGGCCGCAGATGATTACTGGGATGAGTGTGCATCCCCCCCTTTCCTACCCAGGTGGAGTATGCATCCCCCCCTTTCCCACCCAGGTGGGGTATGTACCCCCCCTTCCCACCCAGGTGGGGTATGCATCCCCCCCTTTCCCACCCAGGTGGGGTATGCATCCCCACCCCCCTTTCCCACCCAGGTGGAGTATGCAGGCGACCTACTCACAGCCCCAATGCACTGCCATGGCCCATTCAGGTTACTCACCAAGCAGCCAGGCACGTCGTCCGGCATGTCGCTCCATGTAGCGTGGTAGTGTTGAGTTCCGCAGGACCAAGGAGTCATGAGTTGATCCGGGGTATCGGGCATTGCAATGTGTGATGGCTTTACTGGCATTGCACACCATCTGGACGTTGATGGAGTGGTATTGCTTGCGGTTGCGATAAGGCACCTCCATGGCATGCGGGACCACTAATTCCACGTGGGTGCAGTCGATGGCACCTTTGCAATTTGGCATGCCTGCCAGTGCATGGAAGGCAGCTTTGGTGTCATATATCTCCTGGGGAGTACGGGGTAGGGATATGTATTCCCTTGTGTGGGTGAGGAGGGCATCCAGCACTTGTTTGAGTATCCGTGAAAATATGGGCTGTGAAATGCTGGTAGCTGCCTGTGGCGAGGAAGTGGAGCACAGACACTACCTTCAGTAGAGGGGGGATGGAAGTGCGGATTTCTATGCGGCTCACTGTATCATCATGTATCATGTCCACTCTGCTGGTAATGGTGTCCCAGTCAAGCCGGTACAGGGTGTGGATCTGCTCTGGTGTGAGGTTGAAGGGGGTGGCTCTGATGCGGGGGATTGGGGGCTGCCGGCGTGGTAATGGTGGCTGCACCGGTAGGGCATGCTGGGCCTGTCTCACCCTCCTTCTCCTCCTGTGTATCCTCTGTGGTGGGGGTTGTGGTTGTTGTAGTTGCTGTTGTTGTAGTTGCTGCCTTGCAAGCAGGGCCTCCAGCTCCAGGAATGCTGCTACAATTGGTATCATCTTGGTGTGGGAGGGGGTGTGGTGTGTGGGTGTGCTCCTTTTGTGCTGCGCCAGACTCCATTGCCTCCACCTGTGCTGATTGAGTGCACCTGTTCCTCTTGGAAACACTGCTCAAGGTCCTTAACTCCTTCTCAGCGATGCCGGTATTTACTCCATGGCGGTAAGGTACTTTGTGGTCTTGTGGAGGCCGTTTTTTCCATGTCCGCTTTACTTGGGATCAGCTCCGGTTTACGCCATGCCGCTAATTACGGCATGGCGTGTCGGGCGCGCGCCACTAAACCGCTATTTACGGCATCGTACTTTACGATGCCGTAAATAACGGTCTGGTGGGTCAGAATGGGCCGTAACGGGAAACGATGCCGGTATTCCTTTACCGGCATCATTTTTCCCTTACCACCCAACTCGGAATGAGGCCCATGGACTTGGTTAATCCCACTTCTGGAGCATTTACAGGTGTCAAGGGGCCCCTTGAGAGCCTAGCGCGCCGCCCCAATTCCGTTCTTACTGCTTGCCCCATCATGGATACATCAATATCTATTTCCTCTTGCATATTCTCTGTCCCCTCAATTGTTTTTTGATCAAGTAGGTCATTTACGCTCAGAAAACTTGATTGAGCAGGGATTTGGGTCTCAAATGAGAGACCCGCCGGCACAAAAGAGATATCCTCTTCCCCCAAGAATTGCGCACCCATTTTTGTTTGTATTTGCGAGTGCATATAGGCAAATTCCACTTCCTGTTTAATAGCAGCCATATTTACCTTTGTTTCCTCATCCACTTTCACCCCATCTAAGATCTCCTCTTGGGTAGTAATAGCCCGGAGGGAGTCATGGTTTTCTGATCAATATGTCCTTCACCCAAGGTCATAGCTTCATGATTAACAACCACCTCCATACTAGATTTTGTCTCAATACCGCCACTCTGTGCGGCCTTTGTATCTACGTCCGGGATTGGCCCGGGGGTTTTTATAGCGCATATTTTCCCATTGCGCAACACCGTTGCCATGATGGCCTGTTTAGGGTCTAGCCCCTAAAATCGGAGAGAGGAGGGGACTCACTTACCGACTCTGCACCACCGCCCAGCCGAACAGCCCAACAGCCCACTTGCATGCCACTTCCGGGTGCGCGCGCGGGTGCGCTAGCACCAGTGATTAAATGCTGTGCGCTGGCGGAGGCGGGGATCTGGGCAGTAGAAACAAAAACAATAGAGCATGAAGCAATGAAGCAATAGAGAAAGAGGAAGAGAGTATTTCAAGCGAAATCTCCTATTATCCCTATCCCAATACCAGTCCCAGTCCCAAACCCAATCCCAGTTCCAATTCCAGGCCAGTCCCAGTTCCCAAACAGGACCCAAAGAAAGTCCCACAGCGCATGGCCTGCAATATTTCACCAAGCGGCCGCGTGTTACGCAGCCAAATGTGCTTCCTCTTGCAGACTCACTCACTTCAACTTTAGTCCAAACGAAGCAGCGAAAAGCAATGTGGCTCCAGAGTCTCCCAGCCCAACAGCCCACTTGCGTGCCACTTCTGGGAGCGCGCGTGGGTGCGCTAGCACCAGTGATTAAATGCTGTGCGCTGGCAGAGGCGGGGATCCGGGCAGTAGAAACAAAAAACGGACTTTCAACTTTAGTCCAAACGAAGCAGCGCAAAGCAATGTGGCTCCAGAGTCTCCCAGCCTAACAGCCCACTTGCGTGCCACTTCCGGGTGCGTGCGCGGGTGCGCTAGCACCAGTGATTAAATGCTGTGTGCTGGCGGAGGCGGGGATCCGGGCAGTAGACACAAAAAACGGACTTTCAACTTTAGTCCAAACGAAGCAGCGAAAAGCAATTTGGCTCCAGAGTCTCCCAGCCCAACAGCCCACTTGCGTGCCACTTCCGGGTGTGCGTGCGGGTGCGCTAGCACCAGTGATTAAATGCTGTGCGCTGGCAGAGGCGGGGATCCGGGCAGTAGAAACAAAAAACGGACTTTCAACTTTAGTCCTAACGAAGCAGCGAAAAGCAATGTGGCTCCAGAGTCTCCCAGCCCAACAGCCCACTTGCATGCCACTTCCGGGTCCTCTTTCAATAGTTGCCAACCTTGTCTCTGGTTCATTCAGTTTCCTACTGATGAAGCAAATGGGGTGTTACCTACCTTTCTCATCCAGATGACTAAGGACTGTACCTATACCTGTATTGGAAGCATCTGTTTGCACAATGAAGGGTTGGTGGTAGTCAGGAGCTCTTAGGACTGGAGCTTGACAAAGGGCTCTCTTTGGGCTTTCAAAGGCCTGATTGCACTCCTCATTCCTTAGACCTTTTTTGGGAACTTAGGAGAAGAGATTACATTCAGTGGAGAAGCTATGGTCCCATAGTTCTCAATGAAATTCCTGTAATACCCAGTAAGACTTAAGAAGGCTCTCACCTGGGTTGAGTAGTAGGTGTTTTCCAATTTTGCACAGCTTCTATCTTCGTGAGCAAAGGCCTTATTTCACCACCCTCTACCTCATGACCAATTAGACCACTTTGCTCTGACCAATTTGACATTTACTTGCCTTTATGGTCAGCTGGCCCTGCTCAGGAGCCTGCAAAACATATCCTAAGTGGTCAACATGTTCTTTCCAAGTAGGGCTGAACACTGCAATGTCATCCAAGTATGCCATGCAGAAGTCCTCCATACCATTCAGAACCTGGTTAACCATCCTTTGGAATATTGCAGGTGCATTCTTTAAGCCAAAAGTCATAACCTTAAACTGGTATAAGCCAACTGGGGTGGAGAATGCAGTTTTCTCCTTGGCATGGTCTGTCAGGGCTATTTGCCAATAGCCTGACGTGAGATCAAATGTGCTGAGGAACTCGGCTGAACCAAGTCTATCCACCAGCTCATCTGTCCTTGGCAACGGATGGGCATCAGTCTTGGTGACTACATTTAGAGCTCTATAGTCCACACAGAATCTCAACTCCTTGGTTCCTGCCTTTGATACTAACTCAACTGGGCTAGACCATGGACTAGTAGAGGGTTCTATTACCCCGATATCAAGCATCTTGTTGAACTCTCCTTTGATGTGGGTTCTGACATTTTCTGACATTCTGTAACTCCTGCTTTTGACAGGTAAAAAGTCACCAGTGTTTATGTCATGCTGGCCCCTAGGGGTCAAGCCTGGTGAAAGTGAAAACAAGGGGGCAAATTGATTTAACAAAACTTTGCACACCTCCTGTTGTTCAGAAGTCAGGTTAGACGAGAGATTGACTCCTTCTATTTGCTCATCTAAAGGTTTGCTTCTGAGGAGGTCAGGCAGAGGTTCACTCTCCTCCTCCTCTTGAGCTGAAGCTAGAAGCAAAGCTCCCATTTCTGGTCTCGAGACATAAGCTTTTAGACGGTTGGTGTAAAAGACTTGGGGATCCTCCTTCGGATTGCCTAAGTCCACCAGATAGTTCACCTCTCTAAGTTTTCCCACTATCTTGAAGGGTCCTATCCATTTGTCCTGCAAGGCCCTTTGCATTGTTGGCACCATAACAAGAACTAGCTGGTCTTGAGCAAACTCACCATGTTGGCCTTCTGGTCATGCCAATGCTTAACCAGAGCCTGACCTGCTTTCAAGTTATCACTTGCCTCAGCCATCATGTGTGACATTCTCTTCCAGAGTCCTATCACATAGTCAGTCACTCTGACTGGCTTGGGGGAAGGAGCACTCTCCAACCCCTCCTTGATCAGGGCTAATGGCCTCTGACCATATGGCCATAGAGAGGTTTGAAGGGACTGTAACCCACTCCCTCCTGAGGGACTTCTCTATATGCAAAGAGAAGGCATGGCAGTAGAAGATCCCATTTTGTCTTAAGGGGGTTCTATCATGCTCTTCATGGTTCTGTTAAACCTTCCTACCAATCAGTTTGTCTGAGGGTGGTATGCTGTTGAGAACTTGTAGGTAACTCCACAATTTTTCCACATGGCCTTCATGTAGTGGGACATAAAGTGTGACCCCCTGTCGGATATTACCTCCTTAGGAAACCCAACCCTGGTAAAAATACCAAGGAGGGCCTTAGCCACAGCCTGAGCTGTAACAGTCCTCATAGGAATGGCTTCAGGGTACCTAGTAGCATGGTCTACTACAACAAAGATGAAACTGTTGCCTGAAGAGGTTGGAGGGTCAAGAGGACCGACAATGTCGATTCCCACCCTCTCAAAGGGTACTTCCACCACAGGGAGAGGCACTAAAGGTGCCACGTTCTTGGAACCACTCTTACCAGAAGTTTGGCAGGTGTGGCAACTCTTACAATACTTATCTACCTCATCCCCCATTTTAGGCCAATAAAAGTAGAGAGAGAGCCTTTCCCTGGTCTTCTTGAAACTCAAGTGACCAGCCAAAGGTATCTCATGGGCTAGTTGCAAGAACTGGAGTCTGTTCTCTTGGGGCACCACAAGTCTTTTGTAGTTTCCACGGGTGGACTCAGTCGGTTCTCTATAGAAGAGGCCATCTTCCCAGTGTAACCTATCCTTCCCAGGCTCTTGTCCTTCAAGCTGAGAAGCTGTCTGGTGGTGAAGACCTTCCAGAGTTGGACATTCTCTTTGTCCCCTATTGAAGTCTGCCCTGCTGGGGCCACCTTCTGCCGGTAAAGACTGCAGCTCAGGATGCTCCAAAGGGTCCAGATCACCAATAAGATCCTGGCCTTCTACTAGATCTGAATCCTCAGGCTCTGGTTCAACCACACAAGGTGGTAACTCCCTCTCAGCCTCAGCTGGAGGAGGAATCACACAAGTGATTTTTGAAAACCTAGGAGATCTCCTGGTTGGAATCACTGCAGTGATTCCTTCTGGTTTCTTTTTGGAGGTCTTGGGTTTCCCCTTTGCTTCTGGTTGCTTTGAAATTGCAGTTAGTAGCTCCAGTGGAGCCGGAGTGATTTCTTTTTCTATCATCTCCTCAGAAGAGCCTCTCAAGGTCCTCTCCCTTGCAGGTCTGGTGAGCTCCTGTAATCTCTTACTAGGAGGTCTGGGAGTACATGACACTACTCCAACATCTTTGAGATCATTGCCCACAACACCCTTCCAGGTACTTCAGATTGGATACTAACAGGTATTCTGACAGTCATGTCATTGCACTGGATGACAGCTGGTAACTGGGGAAGCATCTGCCCAGGCCCTCCAGCTATCTTGGTGAGGCATTTGGGTGCCTTAGCAACATCCTTTACCTTGAAAAAAGATTCATCCACCACAGTTATGCTGGACCCAGTGTCTCTAATGGCAGGTGTCTCCTGACCATTCACTAGGACACTGTGCTTATAATACTCTTTAGTATTATTTGGGAAAGAATTATACACATCTAAACTCTGTTGTTCCCACAACCCCAAGGATACTAAAGATACACTAGCTGAGTACTTGGATGGGGTCATCAGCAAGTAGTTGAAAGTTTCCACTGGTCATTGGTACTTCCTCATCTGGAGTGAAGGCTAAGGAGACCGTGTGGATCCCTGAAGGTTTAACCTTACATCTGGGATCCCCTTTCACATGGTCAGTTGAGCCACAAACATAACATTTTCCAGATGTCTTTATGAATGGCGGCTTGCTCTGACCTCCTTCTGGTTTGTGACCAGAAGGTACACTAGCCTGATTTGGTTTCTCTTGTGGCTTACCCTTATAATTTCGTTTGTGGCTCTCTTTGGAATTGGAATTATTTGAATTCTCTTTGTGGTCTTTCTTAGGCTGCTTTCTCTCATCCTTTTTCTGAGTGACCTCTGAATCTTTGTGAGTAGCCCTGTTGGCAACCCACAAGTCAGCAGCCTTAGCTAGCTTCTTAGAATTCAGTTCTTTTGAATCAGCCAAGTGCTGTCTGAGCTCAGGGGGGCAGGCATCATAGATAGACTCCAACATTACAAGATTTCTCATTCCTTCATAAGTGTTCACTCTGTAACCTTAATCCATCCCTCTACGTTTTTCAAACACTCATTCACCCAAGTAGCTCAAGGGGTACTATCATGCTTTTTGAGGGTCCTAAACCTCTTAAGGTACTGGGAAGGGTTCTTCCCAAATCTAGCTATCAAAGCTAGTTTCACACATTCATAATCCGTCCTATCCACCTCTCCCAACTCCATTACCACATCAGATGCAACAGGGGGGAGCCTAGAGATCAACCAGGGTATCAACTGATTCCCCATGATATCCTGGAGCCCATGATTGTATTCAAACATAGCTAACCAATCTAAGACATGCAACTTAGGTTCATACATACCCACGATCTCTTTAGGCATCCGGGGTCTCTTTGGACTGGAAGATCTAGAGGATTCGGGGAGAGAAGCATTTTCCAAAGACAATGGGCCTCATTACACGGTAGGCGGTAAGGGAATACCGTTACCAGTAACGAAATACCGGTAACGGTATTTTCCCAAGCCGATCACGACCCGAACCCGCCGCTATTAGTGGACCCGTAAAGTACGGCGCCACCAATAGCGGCGTGGCCGCTTGCGCGCGACCCCCACACCGTAAACAGTGCCATGGCGCAAATAGCACGCAATCACAACCCATGCGTACACGGCAATACCGGCATCCCAAAGACCCAAAAAGCATGTACCGGCATGGCGCTAATAACAGCATCGAAAACCACACGTTAAGAGTCCTGAGCAGTGTTCCCATCTGCCCATCTGCCCCAGGTGGATACAACCAGCACAGGTGGAGTCAATGGAGACAGCCAGCACTAAAGAGCACACCACACCCCTTCCCACACCCCTTCCCACAGCAAGATGGTCCCAACACCAGCAGCATGACATAGGCCTGCGTACATGACTGCAGTGCAGCACCAACAACAACAGGCAGCACAGAAGAGACGCTTGCGCCTCGTATCACAGTACCCACTCACTGCAACAATTAATACAGCCACTGGCACTAGCTACCACGATTCGCGCCCCACCACACCTCTAGCCTACAATCCCTCTAACGACAGCATACAGGCTCACCACGCTACCTCAGTTGCTACTACCCAACCTAGCCTACCTTGTGCCTTATCAATCAGGAACCACAAATTAGCATCTAGATGCACACATTGGTCTTACCACACTACCAGCCCTGCATCAGGCAACACCTGCAGTTCCAGCCCTCACAAAGCACAACACCTTTTTACTCCTACCTCGAATACTCAACAAGACAACGTTACCACGGTCCCTAAGCTCAAAGGTGCTCTTATAAACGCACGTTCTATCCAAGCTCACGCCCTTGATATTGCTGATCTCATTGTCTCAGACAACCTGGACCTACTTGCAGTCACGGAAACTTGGCTGCACGCAGCCTCTGGACCCTCTCTGACACTCGCTATCCCTGACAACTACACCATAATCAGGTGCGACAGAGATACCAACCAAACTAAGGGCGGCGGCTTAGCCGTCATATTCAAGAATACGCTTAACATCAGAATTGCGGACAGCCTTCAGTTACACTCAGCTGAATCGCTTTCTCTCAAACTATCTATCTCGCCCAATCACACAGCCACTGTTCACCTAATTTACAGGCCTCCTGGACCCACATCTACCTTCGTTGAAGACATCTCCTCTATTCTAGCATCCAGTGCGAAGCCTAGTTCCCAAATCATCATCCTGGGTGACTTCAACCTGGGTTACTTGGACAAGTATGACACCAAAGCCTCAGATCTTGCAAATGTCCTGACTGATTTCGGCTTCACACAACATGTCACAGAGCCCACCCACATCAAAGGTCGTACTCTTGACTGGATTGCCGACATGAACTGTGCCCTTAATGATATTACTGTTTCCCCCTGCGCTTGGTCTGACCACCATCTTATTTCGTTCTCTATTAACACTAGCCCTCCTGAGGACACACAAAACCTCGCACCGCCCACGCGCACACGGAATAAAAAAGACATCACTGTTGAGAAACTCTTACCACTCATCCTCCCATTATTGCACGCAGCTTCAGAGTCCTGCACTGACCCCACAGCATTAGTAGACACTTATAATCGTGTTATGCTAAAAGCCCTTAATACTATCGCCCCTATCAAACTGCGTAAACAAAAACCACGGACCCACTTGAACTCTTGGTTCACTCCGCAACTACGTGACCTACGCAAAGAAAAAAGAAAAGCAGAGGCCTCATGGAAAAGTATCCCCTCCCTGGCCAACAAAAATAATCTTACGCTAGCCACCCTGGCCTATAAAGAAGCCATCCTTGCTGCCAAAAAGGAAGCTTATAATAAAAGAATCACCCAAGCCCGCTCTAACACTAAGGAACTGTTTAAGATACTTAAGGAACTGGAGTCCCCTATCGCTCCTCTCAATAAGTGTACCCCTGACACTGATTGGTGTACAAACATCCAAAATGCTTTACTAGACAAAATCACCACTCTCCAAACTAAAATCAAAGCAAAAAAAAACTACCTCTCAAGTTCAACGAGCACCACCCTGAATTATAAAATACAAGCACTCAAACACAACTTCAAACCATTCAGCTTCTCTCCCCTCTCCATCAAGGAAGTAGAAATCATTATATCTAAACTAAAACCTTCCAATTGCCAAGGTGATGCATGCCCCGCTGTCATCATTAAGGAAGCCGCACCCAAGCTCGCCCCATTTATTACCTCCTTCATAAATGCCTCCTTTGAATCAAGCACCGTACCTGACAACCTTAAGGATGCCTGGGTCATACCATTAATTAAAAAAGCCAATCTTGACCCCAGCAACCCTTCAAACTACAGGCCCATCACCACTGTGCCTTTCCTGCTTAAAATCCTTGACCGCGCAGCCTATCTCCAAATCCAGGAGTATCTCGAACGCAACAATCTACTAGGGCTGAGACAATCTGGTTTCCGTCCCAGGCATGGCACTGAGACAGCTTTACTGGACCTGAAAACCCAAATCGAGGACCTGAAAGACAAGGGCAAATTGGCACTCCTGCTCCTCCTTGATCTCTCAGCTGCCTTCGACCTGGTTGACCACCAAATTCTCTGTCATCATCTCAAAATCGCCGCCCACTTCTCGGAAGCAGCCACTTCTTGGATCAGTTCATTCCTTGCCAACAGAACCATGAGGGTCTTCTCTCCACTAGCAGCGGCTGACCCCTCCCACGTCCCCTGTGGAGTCCCACAAGGATCCTGTGTATCTCCCACCCTTTACAATGTGTTTACTAAACCACTCTTTGATATCCTTGATTATCTGGGTGTCTCCTACACTAATTATGCGGATGACACCCAGATACTCCTCCCTATCACTGGTGATTTTGTAACCGATTCAAAATCTCTTAATACGGTCTACTCCGTCATCCAGGCCTGGATGGCCAATCATGGGCTCTGCCTTAACGACGAAAAAACAGAGTTAATCATCCTGGGCTCCCAAACTAAACTCGCGAAACTTGACGCCAACTACAATTCCTTCACTATTGACGGGATTGACATCAAAGTGGCCAATGTCACCAAAACTCTAGGAATCTACCTTGATTCTACCCTGTCCCTCACACGACAAACCAATGCAGTTGTCTCTGCATCGTCCTACACCTGCAAATTGATTACAGCCTGCAGGCCATTCCTGACTCCAGACAATTGTCTGACCCTCGCGAGAACCCTCATCTTATCCAAAATAGACTATTGCAATGCCCTATACCTTGGGACGAGCCAAAGAAATCTGGACAAACTACAGGTCACACAAAACAACGCCATTAGGGCAGCATTCAACATACCTAGACGGAATCATATAGCCACTATCAGACGCAACATCCAGTGGTCACCTATCTTGCACCGCATATCACTCAAATCACTTGTGCTCACACACAAGGCACAGAACAATGCAGCTCCAGCCTACTTAATATCACGTTTCTCGCATCACACAGCCACCAGACCCTTGAGAGCTGCCCAGGCGCACACTTTGGACATCCCCAGCTTCAAATTACGCTCGGCAGGAGGGTCAAGTTTTCCGGTCCTTGCTGCCAAGCTCTGGAACTCACTCCCCAATGCACTAAGGAACATTCCGCTTTGCCACGTATTCAAAACCAAAGCTAAACTTTGGTTACGGGAACAAGACATCCTGTAAATTTGTAACTGCTCACAGCGCGTACCCTTCTACTGTAACCTTGGGTACTGCTACTTTGTTGTTATTATCTATGTCATTTTCACCCGTTATGTTATACTGTATCATTGTCATTTTCACCGTTCATGTTATACTGTATCACTACCTATGTAACTGTTAACCTCTTCTCCTGGAACCTGTAACTTCTCCTCTGCAACTTGTAACTGCCTACTAAACATGCGCCCGCAAGCCTCCGGGCAAGGTGCGCAATACAAATAAATAAATACAAAAATAAATACGTAGGAGTAGGAGTAGGAGTAGGAGGCCGAGACCTGCGCAGCAAGCACCACCGGGGCACCCAGAAACACCACAAGGGCAGCCAACAAACCCCCGGAATCAAGGCGAAGATGACCATGGTATGTGTAAGGCACAACTAAATGTGCATCTGATGGAATGTGCCCATGGCACCATGCAAACACCAGATGAGCATGATGTGGATGTGGATGAGTATTGTCGAAATGCCCAGCCCGGACATGCAAGAGGCGATGGCATGGCGGGACAGGATCCGCGTCAGCATCGGAATCAGGAATAGCATCAGGAACAAAGGTGGAATATCATGCATGGAGAGACGTGCATTGTTGCCCTTGTGGCCGTCTTGAGGCCCACAAAGGGCCCTCTCCCAAAGAAAATCACACATACACAATGATGGAGACCATGCCTGTTTTTCAACTGCAGAAGAGTGTATTTTGAACATAACGTGTACAGAAAGTGCATAACCCCAACTGTGCAAACACTCTCCCCCCCTCCCCCCACAACACCCCCGAATACACCCTCCCCCCCTCCCCCCACAACACCCCCGAATACACCCTCCCCCCCTCCCCCCACAACACTCCCACGTGAGTTCCAAGGCGTGAACATGTCCTTCCCCAAATGTGGCCGATATTCCTTGTTGGCCCTATTTGTTCGCTCCTTCTTCGGGCGTTTGCGATGGTGTGCGCCTGAGGTTGCGCATAGAGCGGCGTAGGGGGCTTGTCGGCCGCGAACTCCCAGAGGAGGCTGGGCCTGTTTCCTCCTGGGTAGGGAGTGGACATCTGCCCTCAATCGCCTCCGCAATGCGGATCATGGCCTGCCTGAGTTGCCCCATCTCATTGCATATGCGGTTGGTGCATGCCTCCATGGCCTCCCTCGTCTGGCGTGCGAATGCACCAATGTCCTCCCTCAGGTGCCCTGTCTCTGCCACATGTTGACCTACCAGACCAGCCATTTCGGTCTGCCTCTGGTAGATGGCTGATAGGTCAAGTTCCTCGTTGTCTGCCGGTGGAATGGCTGATGCGCCTGGATCAATAGCACTGGCATCAGGCGTAGGTTCCAGGGGGCTCCATGACACATCATGTGTGTGGGCGGGCGATCCGCCTTGGCTGAACGGACCTGGTGAAAACATTGGGGATGCGAGTAAGTGGCGTGTGGGGATGGGGCTCTGACTCAGATCCTCATTCACCGGTGCTTCCTCCGCATCGGAAAGTGGCCCAGTGGCTGCTGCCTCACCCGTAGAGCTGGTGGCAGCAGAGTGCACTCCCTCCATGCTGCCTTCAATTGATGGGAGATACACTCCCGTGGTTACCACAACAGCGGCAGGCATGGCCTCTGGCTGCGTGGCACTGCTGCTCCTGCTGCCTTTGCCCCGGTCAATACTCTTGGGTCCCCTAGAGGATGTTGCGTGGTCCCCGGTGGCATCCCTCCTGGCTTTTTTCATGGGTGTGGGAGTGGGTGCTGACGTGCGTGGCTCCTCATTTTCCGTGTGTGATCCTGCAGGGGTGATAAGAAGGGTAAATCATCATCTATGGGTCTACCTGCATTATGGCAGATGTATACGTCATGCAGTTTGATGCATTTTGGGGTCATCATTGTGGAGGCATGGAATGGGGATGTTGGCTGGCTCGTGCATGATTGGCCCTGTGTTGGTGGGTATGTGATGATGCATGCATGTCTGTTTGTGGCTGGATCCACGGCATTCATATGGACACATGATTGTGGGACCCCTCACCCTTCACTGCGCATTTTTGGGTGCATACACTCACCTCCATCCGATGAAACGGCCACGCCATGCTCCATATCGCCGACCCCCTCTATCGACTCGACTCCTATTGTGGAGGCACATATCTCCTCCCACTCCTTCATCTTCAAGGGGGACTCTGCGCCACCTCCTGTGGCCATTGCCATGTTGCGGTTCACAGATAAAATGTTGCGCACACGCACCCGGAGGTCGTCCCACCTTTTGCGGCATTTCCTGACACTCCGGGTGGTGGTGCCCACCGCACTGACTTTTAGCGCGACTTCGGCCCAGATGGCCTTCTTCTTAAGGAGGGCCTCCCGCCGCATATCGTTAACAAATACTACTCCTGCATTTGCAGCAAGTGTGGTGGTCAGCATCATTAGTTCCTCATTAGTGAACTTTTCTTTGCGCTGGCGATCAGCAGTTTTTTTAAGCGCCTTCGGCATCCTCGAGCTACCCGGTATGGTTCCTGGTCGGAGTTGCCTGGATATATGTCCTGGATGCAGAGGATGGCAATGGATTGTGTTTTTGAAGATGGCCGCTGTGCTCTTTCCCGTTCCTGTGCGACGACGTAATTTCCGGTTCCGCTTTTTAACGGTGTGCGGTAATGGCGGTGTCCGCTATTTACGGGTAGCGGGAGGGCGGAGGCGCTATCGGCGGTTTTGCGGGCGCCGGTAAGGGGCTTTTTGGGGTATTTAGCGGCAGGGCGGAACGGTCATTTACGGCATGGCGCTATGCTCGTGTCCGCGTACTCGTGATGGGACGCTATTAGCGGCCTCTTGCGAGGGCGGACGCGCTAATGGCGCCATGCCGTAAAATTCTGATTTTTTCCGCCTACCGTGTAATGAGGCCCAATGTCTTCATCTCTAGCTCATGATTGAGCTCCATTTCTTTGAGCCTTAGTTCTTGATGTTTCTGTTCAGTTTGGGCACTAATTCTTTTGAATTCAAGTTCAAGTCTCATTTTTTCTAGAGTGATAAATTCAGGACTTAATGTGGGACCTAACAATGGTCAAGTAGCCATAGGTTGAGGCCTTTGAGCAGGCAGAGGGCCAGAGGGTGTGACATTGTTGTCTTCCTCTTCCTCATCTGCTTCAACAATAACATCATCAACATTATCCTCCTCAATATTTGCTACATTTGCTGGAGGGGTAGGCACTACAGCCCCACTCTCCATGCTTTGGTGTTCTAACAATCTTTCAATCATTTCTGATTTCTTTCCTTTGACAGGAAGACTTTTCTGTCTGTACAGATCCTTTAAATAATCAGCAGTATTTACAAGGAGGGTCTCCTGGCTATAGCTTTCCAGCTTTTAATTTTTTTAAAATTTACTTTTAGTGATTGTTAAGCCTGTGGTTAATTGAACCAAGGTACTAGCAGAACTCTAAAATGTAAATCCAATACTTTTATCCCCACTGCTGTACACCAGTGTTAGGCAGAATCCTGTGCAGTTCCCCTACGTAGCACTACAGAAGATTAAGACTACAGGTATGAGCAATAAATCCCCTTTGGTATCAGTCCGTAGCACAAAGATTTAGTTGGTAGCTGTGGCTAAGCAGTCAGACTTATCTCAAGAGGGAGATGAGCAGTATTCAGGGTTTACAGTACTATGGAACAAGGAAACACTGACCAAAGCTTGGCATCAAAAAGAATATATATATTTATTTTACACACTCTGATGTTCACACACAAGTCACTATTATTAAAGCAAGTTATACCAGTCAAGAAAAGAATACACAACTCCCTATTTAAATTGTAGACAAGTTTGAGCAAGAGTGAAAACTGAGCAAAACGGCACAGTGAAAACCAAGCAGAAATGGCACTCTAACAATTTCTCAAAAGGGGGGGAAAGGACAACGTATACAGGTTTAGACTCTTTAACACACCAGCAATACTTCACAAGTAGATTGTGAACAAGTTAGGCAAGGCAGTACTTTAGCATATGCAATACTGAGGTGAAAACCGAGCAAAATGGCACTTCACAAGTTTAAAAAGAGGGAAGGAAAAGGTGGTTATAAGAAGTAGGTGCACCAACACATTTCTAGGTGAGAATCAATCAAGAGAAGGCAGTTGTAACAGATTTAGCCAGAGCCAATAGGCCTATGCCAGTGTCAGTGGTACAAGGCAATGTGCGCAGGATCAAAATGTTCTAGTAGCTACAGTCAAGTCTTTAACGATTCGAAAAGGTGGTTGCAGAGGGTGAAAGACAATGTTAGACGATAGGGGTGGCCAACCCAGTAGGTAAGTAAAGGATTTAAAACACCTTTAGCGATACCCAACGAAACGGGAGGTCTGGCGGAACAATGTACCTTTAAAGTGAAGAGGCTCCTGCAGTGGCGGTAGTTCCTGGCAGTTCCTGCAGTTCAGGAGATCCAGCAGAGGAAGAGAGGCTCTCGTCGTAGAGGAACGTTTGAGTCACTGCACTGCCCAGGGATGAAACCAGCCGCGGTGCTTCCAAACAAATAAAAGGTATGCTCCTTTAAATCGCAGTTCGGGTGGACGGGTGCCTGGCTATCCGGTCTCCTAGTGCTTGGCACTGACGATTCGACCAAGACAGGTCCGGGAAGGCGATTGGCGAACTGGTTGGCCCCACCAGCTCAAGGGAAGAAGACTCTTTCCGAGGAAGATCTTCTCAAGTCGTTGGAGAAAAGTGGTGAGATCTGCAGCAGGGCTTCACCGGTGGTTCAGTCGTTGCAGATGTCTTCAGCTTCTCTCCTCTTCGGTTTCTTAATTCTAGTGGCGACATCTTGTCCTCCAGTCCTCAGGACCCTGCTTTTATGCAGCAAGAACCCAATTCATACAGCCTAGCTGTCACTCACACAGTGGGGTGGCTCTCCTGGCAGGAGAACCTCCCAGCCTATCAGGGCACAGTGCAACTTGGGTTGCGTAGGAAACCCTGTCCAGGGTGCCTCTTCGCCCTCCCACACACCCGATCCTCCCCAGACTCAGTGGCGCCGAGAGGAGGGATTCTGTGCAGAAGCCCACCAAAAGGACGAACAAAGGATCCCCGTCCTGGTTTAGGATTATAGAGAAAGACACATAATAAAAATATTATCAAATTTCTGGCAATAAAAACCTACCGGAGTAAAGTTAGTTAATATCAAAATAAACCGGCGGTCTGTTAAAGGCTGTCAGTAACAGCCTCGAACAATGGGAAAATCCCATAGGGAAATATTCGCTGTCGAATATTTATGGTAGTAACCACTGCCACCAGCCAGAAACTTCTGAGAGAGAGACTGTACGGTACCCCCTCAAAAATGAACGTTAGGGAAAAACTATTAACCCTTCCCAGTACTTCCATAGTAAGATGCGTTGTACTGGTTTAGTTCATACCAATTGCCTAGTGAAGTCAATGGGGACTTTACATGCCCTGGGAGACAGTAGTCAGTCCCAGGGTATGGAGTCTATGTTTGGGGGTCGCTACGACACCCCTGTGGTATGGCACGGAGGGTGCTGTGTACCACACATGTTAAAAATATGATTCCTATGAGGGTGAGAAACCCCATAGACCAGAAGCATACAAGATAGCCTAAGACACACACTAGCAATCTGTCTAAGAGTGGGAAAAATAGGCTCTCACTCTTAGCAGGAGAAAAAAATAAACCCTTCAAATCCAGCAAAACTGCTGGGGGACTCTATAGGTAAGGAAAATTAGCCTTTGAAGAGAATTCTCCCTAACACTTCCTATGGGAGATTCCTTAAACTATAGGCCTGTCTGTATCGGGTAGCATATAGGCAAGTGGCCCAACATCTTAATAACTTTCCCATCCTGAACTGCTGACAATCAGGATTCAGAGCAGGCCATAGGACAGAGATGGCATGATTGGAATTAAAATCTAGGTGTCTTGCGCGTATGGACAAGGGACTTTCTTCTATGCTCAAGCTCTTGGATCTCTTAGCAGCTTTCAACCTGTTAGACCATCCTTTATTGGTCTCCAGGCTCAAAGAAGTGGCAAACTTTTCCCCAGCTGCGTCTCATTGGGTTGTATCCTTTCTCAACAACAGAGAAAGTAGAGTCTGCTCCAAGACAGCTGAGGCTGCTGCTGTACCGATCGAATTTGGCGTCCCTCAGGGAGAGAGCATTTCCCCATGTTTATACAATATTTTCATGGTCCCCTTTTTCACATTGCTGGACCAGAAAGGGATTTGGTTTACCAATTTCGCCGACGACACACAGTGCATCATCGTGCTGTCGGGTTCTCACAACCAAGACAAAGAAAACCTGAATAAAGCTTATGCCAGCATTGAAAACTGGATGGTTTCGAATAGCCTGGCACTTAACAGGTCCAATACTGAACTCCTGATCATTGGTATGCAGTCCACATTATCCAATTTGGGCACGGCCTATGAAGGTTTCCACTTAGGCGATGTCATGATTTCTGCCCCTCATGTCCCCAGCCCTCCAAGATGTCAGGCTGGAGCCAGGCCACGATCACCTACATGGCTCGCAAGGGCCTCTCCATCCCTCCAAAGACCCACTTGGAGTCAGACTTGGCGCTTGTGGCACCAGACTCCCTCACTCCCATTGGATAACATTGGGGATTGGACTTGTAGTGCATTGATGGGGACAAGATGGATGCCTCCACATATTTTGGTTCCCAGAACTGCATGTGCAGTCTAGTCTTTTGGGTGTGGTTCAGCCCAGAGACACCTGGGATACCCAGAGACTATTTAAGCCACGCCCAGACTGAGAAACATGCTTTGTGTTTTCTGCACCTGCAGCGTGACACTCACCATGTTCGGATCGATCACCAGTAGGCCTGCATCTTTCTTCTGCGCTCAGCTCCTGCAAGAACAAGAACAACGTTAGGAACAGCCTTACCTTGCAGTGCTTCTGCCCATCATTCATCGCTCCTTCTGTTCTGCGGGCATCTTCGGCGGTGTCATTCCCATCCCGGCACACTGCTTCCTAAGGAAAAGGGAAAGAACAGAAAAAAGGCATTAGTAAGCATTCAGCAAATCTTTGCTTATTTTTAAAGACTGTACAAGCTTCAAACGCTTACCTGAATCTCAGCCGCTCTGGGGGAACTCTGTCTCCGGAACTTCTCATCCATCTGCAAGAGGGAAAAGACACTCCAGGTTAGCGTGGAAACATCTAGAGGCGCCGCATACCGCGCATACTCACTGCATTTCTTCTTCATTACCGGCATCCACGCTGAAAACGTTGCGGCACCTAAAGGACACAGAAAAAGAACTCAGTTCAATACAAATACGAAAGGGTTGCATTGCGCATCGCGCTCTCACTCACCTTCAGCATTACTCATCTCAGCAGCACGTCGCCATCCCCAGACGCCGGCCATCATCTAAGGAAGGAAAGGAACGAAGTTAGAGAACTGTTCAAAAGACTCATTATACTTACCTGTTGGACTTTTGCCAGTGAAGTAACTAGGCAGCAACGAGCCCGCATCAATCAACGCGCCCCTGCGCTGAAAGCAGGACGGAGAGCACACTTTCCAAGAAAACAAGGTGAGCTGTGGATCAAAGGGAAGGGTTGGACCCCGGGGAAGAAGGGGTTCAAGCACATAGAGACAATAGGGAGTTAAACTCTACCAATCCTGTGTTTCAGGCCCAGTCTCCAGTCGAGTAGACTCCAGGGAAGGGTTGGAGGTTGTAAGAGGTCAGAACAGGCTGAGTGACATCCCTGTGGATACCAGGTGAGCGTTACAGGCGATGTGAAGATTATTCCACTTAAGAAAGTTAAATCTTTAGGGGTTATTTTCGATCAGCATCTTACCATGAAGGCCCATGTGGGGAGCCTGGTCTCGGCTGCCACTTATTACCAAACTCCCTGCTCACTACCTCTCTGAGCACAGTGAGTAGGGAGTTTGCACACATTTGCAAGGAACTTGGGGTTGGTCACCCTGAGTTACTTGGGGGCAACCAGACGTGGACTCCCTGCTCACTGTGCTCAGAGAGGCACAGCTTCACCTCACTGATGAGGCCCAACAAGGCTGAAACACGTGTAGGGGGTTGCTGGTGGTACTCTTGTTCAGAGAGGAATTGCCATAGCATTTCGGTGCTGGACTGCCCATGTGGGTGGGACAAAGACTGATATGCAAATGGATATTTCCCATCTGTGAAAGGTACAGTGAGCAAAAAGCGTGTGCTGCAAACTCTCATCTCAGAACAGGTTATCATGCCATGTTCTTTCTGGAGAGGAGCGCCTGCTGCCTTTTTTTAAATATTTGCAAGGAACTTGGGGTTGGCCACCCTAAGTTACCTGGGGGCAACCAGACGTGGACTCCCTGCTCACTGTGCTCAGAGGCACAGCTTCACCTCACTGATGAGGTCCAACAAGGCTGAAACACGTGTATGGGGTTGCTGGTGGTACTCTTGTTCAGAGAGGAATTGCCATAGCATTTCGGTGCTGGACTGCCCATGTGGTGGGACAAAGACTGATATGCAAATTAATATTTCCCATCTGTGAAAGGTACAGTGAGCAAAAAGCGTGTGCTGCAAACTCTCATCTCAGAACAGGTCATCATGCCACGTTCTTTCTGGAGAGGAGCGCCTGCTACTTTTTAAAAAATATTTGCAAGGAACTTGGGGTTGGTCACCCTGAGTTACCTGGGGGCAACCAGACGTGGACTCCCTGCTCACTGTGCTCAGAGAGGCACAGCTTCACCTCACTGAAGAGGCCCAACAAGGCTGAAACACGTGTATGGGGTTGCTTGTGGTACTCTTGTTCAGAGAGGAATTGCCATAGCATTTCGGTGCTGGACTGCCCATGTGGGTGGGACAAAGCCTGATATGCAAATGGTTTTTTCCCATCTGTGAAAGGTACAGTGAGCAAAAAGTGTGTGCTGCAAACTCTCATCTCAGAACAGGTTATCATGCCATGTTCTTTCTGGAGAGGAGCGCCTGCTACCTTTTTTAAAATATCTGTAAAGCACTGAGCCTGTGCAGTGGCGATGCACCCTATCTAGCACATGTGATGGTGACATACAGCTTGCATGTAAAGCACTTTGCCTGTACAAAGGGACAGCCTGGGTATTGGAGCACCTGGGTATTGGGGCTCCCTGTGGCTCAACGGGTTGAATTTAAGACCTTGTGCATTGTACACCGGGCCATTCATGGTCAGGGGGCAGAATACCTTCAAGCTAAGTTCATGCGTTACTGCGCCACTCGTCATCTGCGCTCAGCCACCTCTGAACAACTGGAAGTTCAAAAGCACAACAGAGACCGGGTTGGAGGCTGGGCCTTCTATATTGCTGCAGCAGATCTGTGGAATAATATCCCACTTATCATAAAGAAAACTCCTAATTATCTGGAGTTTAGAAGGCGGGATAAAACTTACGTATTTTGAACGTCATGGGGCTGTCTCCTTCTCTCCTAGTGCCATGATGCCTTCGGGCGACCGTGTGCTTTACAAGAATCAATAACATAACATAACATATAAAGACTGTCCATGTGGGCAGGACAAAGACTGATATATAAATGGATTTTTCTCTTCTGTGAAAGGTGCAGCGAGCTAAAGTGGGGCTGCGGACTCTCGAGTGGGTACCTTCCCAAAGAACAGGTCATTTACCATGTTCGTTCTCGCACAGGGGCAACTATGACTATTTCTTGATTGTTTAAGGGACTTAGGTTTAGTCACCCTAATTTCCTAGAGTCCTCCAGATGTCGACCCCTTGCTCACTGTGCTCAGAGGCACAGCTCCACCTGAGGGTGGGACAAAGACTGATATGCAAATGGAGATTTCCCTTCTGTGAAAGGTACAGTGAGCTAAAGTGTGGCTGCGGACTCTCGAATGGGTACCTTCCCAAAGAACAGGTAATCTAGGCGTTTTCGTTCTCGCAGCTTCTGATAATTTGTTGACACTATATAAAGCACTTACATTGGGTGATGAGGATACACCCTTCATGTAAAGCACTTTGCCTGGGAAATGGGGGCACACCATGCATGTCCAGCACTTTCCCTGGGTATTGGGGATACCAAGAGCCCGATTCATGGAATTTTTAGCACAGACTTTGCACTGCAAAAATACAGTTCGCACTGACTTTGTACTGCAAAAATACACTTTGCACCACTCTGTGAATCAGAGTGTTCATTGGCAGTTAAAGTCACTTTGCACCAGTGCAAAGTGTGCTAAGAATTCCATGAATTAGGCCCCAAGTATGTAAAGCACTTAGCCTGGATAATGGGGACACACCCTGTCAGTAAAGCACTTACCCTGGGTAATGGGGACACACCCTGTCAGTAAAGCATTTACACAGGGTAATGGGGACACACCCTTCATGTAAAGAACTTAGCCTGGATAATGGGGACACACCCTTCATGTAAAGCACTTAGCCTGGGTAATGGGGACGCACCCTGTCAGTAAAGCACTTAGCCTGGATAATGGGGAAACACCCTGTAATGCACTTAGCCTGGATAATGGGGACACACCCTGTCAGTAAAGCATTTACACAGGGTAATGGGTACACACCGTTCATGTAAAGAACTTCACCTGGATAATGGGGACACACCCTTCATGTAAAGCACTTAGCCTGGGTAATGGGGACGCACCCTGTCAGTAAAGTACTTAGCCTGAACAATGGGGACACAACCTGTAAAGCACTTAGCCTGGGCAATGGGGATGCACCCTGTCAGTAAAGCACTTAGCCTGGGTAATGGGGACACACCCTGAATGTAAAGCACTTAGCCTGGATAATGGGGACACACCCTGTCAGTAAAGCACTTAGCCTAGATAATGGGGACACCCCCTGTCAGTAAAGCACTTATCCTGGATAATGGGGACACACCTTGTCAGTTAAGCACTTAGAATGGGTAATGGGGACAGACACTGAATGTAAAGCACTTAGCCTGGATAATGGGGACACACCCTGTCAGAAAAGCACTTAGCCTAGATAATGGGGACACCCCCTGTCAGTAAAGCACCTATCCTGGATAATGGGGACACACCTTGTCAGTTAAGCACTTAGAATGGGTAATGGGGACAGACCCTGTCAGTAAAGCACTTAGCCTAGATAATGGGGACACACCCTGTCAGTAAAGCATTTAGCCTAGATAATGGGGACACACCCTGTCAGTAAAGCACTTATCCTGGATAACGGGGACACACCCTGTCAGTAAAGCACTTAGCCTAGATAATGGGGACACAGCCTGTCAGTAAAGCACTTATCCTGGATAATGGGGACACACCTTGTCAGTTAAGCACTTAGCCTGGGTAATGGGGACAGATCCTGTCAGTAAAGCACTTAGCCTGCTTAATGGGGACACACCCTGTCAGTTAAGCACTTAGAATGGGTAATGGGGACAGACCCTGTCAGTAAAGCACTTAGCCTAGATAATGGGGACACACCCTGTCAGTAAAGCATTTAGCCTAGATAATGAGGACCCACCCTGTCAGTAAAGCACTTATCCTGGATAACGGGGACACACCCTGTCAGTAAAGCACTTAGCCTAGATAATGGGGACACAGCCTGTCAGTAAAGCACTTATCCTGGATAATGGGGACACACCTTGTCAGTTAAGCACTTAGCCTGGGTAATGGGGACACACCCTGTCAGTAAAGCACTTAGCCTAGATAATGGGGACACAGCCTGTCAGTAAAGCACTTATCCTGGATAATGGGGACACACCTTGTCAGTTAAGCACTTAGCCTGGGTAATGGGGACAGATCCTGTCAGTAAAGCACTTAGCCTGCTTAATGGGGACACACCCTGTCAGTTAAGCACTTAGCCTGGGTAATGGGGACAGACCCTACATGTAAAGCACTTAGCTTGGGTAATGCTGGCACTCTGCTTGTGACTCACTTGCCACTGACTCTGTCATCCGGCTCCATATTTACTAATGGCTCACTTTTCTCTGCAAATGCACTTCCATGGGGGCGCAATCCTGCCTGTCCCGCCTCTCCGCTAGCTAAGTAAACCTCACTCTCCACTGAATTTGCAAGTTCCACTGCAGACTTCTGAAATAATGAACACTGAGATATTTTGTGCAGGATGTGTGGAAATAATTATAGATGATCAAATGAATGTATTTTATGTTCCTTGTGATAGTAAAACCGGGTACGTGCCCAGCTGCCAAGCTCCCCTGTACAGATTATAGCACCCTGGATAACTGCACAGATGATGGGGACTGCGAAGGAAGACAGAAGTGCTGCGAAGGCTGTGGAAAGCACAAGCGCTGCAGGAGCCCTGATCCAGGTACCTTGGTAATATATGTATATATGTATCCCAGTGCTTAAAGTGGCCTGCCAAATCTAGCTGGGGCTCTTAGAGGGGCCTGGTCGAAAAGGGGTGTGGCACCACCATTAAGAGAACACTGAATGCAGCATGTTATTCTGCAAAAGGGCCATCAGGAGGTACTCAGCGGAGGCAAGTGTTGCCTCTTAATTGTGGTGCCATGCCCCTATTCGGCATGACATGAATGGGGATGCAGAAAAACTCTGACACCAAATAATCAAACCAACTCTGGAAGATAGCAAAGGTTGCTGTTTTATTAACAATTATCTAAAACAGGGAGTTACAACGGACATCAACAGATGTTCGCTCGAGCTCTCAGTGAATTTCGCATAAAAACATCCTTTTATACAAGGGATTGTGATACATTCAAGGGGAACATCTAAGTATACGTTCTATAGGGGGTGGGATTGTGATTGGTCATCTGCTGTCAGGTGGACAACTGATGCCTACCTCTAAAATATGTAATCTTCAACACTATTAAGTACACAATATATCATTGGTCTTCAAACTATACAGTGCTTTGTTATACGGCCCTCTATGATTGCTTGGCACGCTCGTATCGTGTCTGGAACATTCGGTTCACTAAGCAGCACATAAGCTCAGACCCAGGTGCCAGGAGATGGACTTGACTTGACCTCCCCACCCAATTAGCCCAACATCTCTCATCACCTATGCCTTCTGCCATGAAGATTGTCTTTGAACTTGGCCTTGCAAAGTTTTCTTGTCTCTGGGAATATATTGAGTGCAAGCACACACTATCATTGTTCCAGAACTCCAAGCTCAACTCTGTTTCCATCCTTGGCTCACGTGACAGGAGACCACGATTTGGTCCATTTCGCATCATTTAAATGTCTTAAATTAATAAAACTTGGCACGCTTGGTGTTCTTTCTTTGTACCTTAACAAGAGATGATTCAGCTTCTCATGTTCACCGCTGTAACGCTCACCTGATTCCCGTAGAGGCGCCGGTCTTGACTGGGCGTATACCGTATCTTCAAAGGTGATGTGTAAAACACGGCTGGCTCTTTGGGCTGGACCTCTGTGCACTGTATGTCTGACTCGAAGGGTAAGATGTCTGCAGATAGAAAATATGGGATTAATGAACTGGGTTATTGAATGTCTCTCTCTTCTTCCCTTTCTCTTCTCCTGTAGAACCCCAAAGGTTAACGCTCTCACCTTAGGTAAGTGAACGCCGTGCTCTCCATCTGCCTCGGGGCAGGGTGCTGTAACCAGTTTCTTCACTGGATAAGGGGAGCAGGCCTCTTGACTTCAGAGGACTGCTGTCCGTCGTTTACTGCACGAACGGTAAGTTTCGAGTAATTCTAATGTCTTTAAAAGTCTTTAGTAATGATGTCTCTTGTTTTGCAGGGTTCCGGCGATGGCGGATGACGGGCTGAAGTGAGTTGAAGATGGAGCCCGTGTGATGAATAGAAGCGCCTGGAAGCACGTAAGTAAGCACTTGTTGCCTGCTTCACGATGCGCTCTAACTGTCTTTTTATTTTGCAGGTACAAGTTCGGAGCGGCTGCAGGGTGCCGGAATACCCACTGGGTTAGATGTGGAAAGGAGTAATGGCACGTGAGTATTAAAGTTCCCCAATGTCTTTAAACGCACCTTGTTTTGTCTTTCAGATGCGGGATGCAGCGCCGAAGGCCTCCGGAGCGTGCGAAGAGTTGGTAAGCTTTTGTCTTTCAGATGCCGGAATGCAGTGCGAAGACCTCCGGAGCGCACGAAGAGTAGGTAAGCCTTTGTCTTTCATATGCCGGAATGCAGCGCGAGGCGTTGGTGACAGCCGATGGACCAGGTAAGTGAAGCGCTGTCACTGAAGACCGTAATGCTAACCTGTTCTTTCTTGTCTTTATAGGTGTTGCTGAAGACTGGCTTCAGGATGGTAAGCCTTTTTCCTTAGGCCCAGGATCAGATGCAGAAGACACGATGAGCGTTCTGCTGCAGAGGATGCAGAATAACGCAAAGCAAGATTCATCCATCGGGTGTGGTTTAAATAGCCTCCTGTAGTGCTTAGGTGTCTCCTTCCACAGCCACGCCTAGGTAAGAAAAGAGTTCCTGCTTTCCAGAAGAGTTCCAGTGTTCTGAACCTAGGGAGTGGCTCCTGCCCCACCCAACAGGAAAAGTAGTTCCAAAAAGAAGAGGATCAGAGGCTCAACTGGCAGGCAAGTAAGCAGCATGGTCTGCTGTAGGTAAGTCCACCCAAGCATTATGAGCCCGGCGCTTCCAGCGCTGGGACTGGGCATATTTATGAGCCTGGTGCCACTGGCGCCAGGACTGGGTCCAAAAGGTCCCAATTGGGACTGGTTGGCACTCGCAACCTGGTTCCAAGGGAGTTGGGAAAACCCTGACCTTTTGGAAGCAGAGATCATGACAGTACCCCCCCTCAAGGCCCCTCCCAAACCGGGCTTCTCCGGGGGTTTTGGCTTGTCAGGAAATGTTCGGTGAAATCTTTTGATTAGGCGAGGAGCGTGGACATATTCAGCAGGTTCCCAGGATCTCTCTTGGGGGCCGTAGCCTTTCCAGTCAATTAGGTAAAATAGTTTAGATTTGGAGATCTTGGAGTCTAGAATGCTTTTGACTTCAAACTCGAGTTCTCCATCAACTAGGATGGGTTTTGGAGATTTAGTTAGTCGGGTTTGAGGTTGCACGGGTTTTAATAGAGAGACGTGGAAGACCGGATGTATCTTCATGTGCGGGGGCAAGTCCAACTTGACCGCTACTGGGTTTACTATGGTAGTGATGGAATAGGGACCAAGGTATCTTGGGTTGAATGTGCGTGGCCCTTTTAGAGGTAGATATTTGGTGGATAACCAGACTTGATCCCCTACTTGATATTGAGGGGCTTCCTTCCGATGTTGATCTGCTCCTTTCTTGTATTGTTCTTTAGCCCTTTGAAGGTGAGAAACAGCTTCCTTAAAGGCTTGGGTGATTGTAGAATGCAGTTAGTCTACTGCTGGTGTTTCAAGATCTTGGAGGGGATCCAACTCCGAGGTTCGAGGGTGACTGCCGTATAAAAGAAAAAACGGGGTTTTCCCAGTTCCCGAATGGACAGAGTTATTGTAGGCATATTCGGCTATCCAAAGTTTGTCTTTCCAAGTTTTTTCAGTTTGTTGCAGCATGCAGCGTAAATACTGTTCCAGAGTTTGATTGGTCCTCTCGGTTTGTCCGTCGGTCTGAGGGTGGTGACTGGTCGATAGTCTCACATCAATTCGAGCCGACCGACAGCAACTTCGCCAAAAATGAGAAATAAATTGACTACCTCGATCCGAAATTAGAACCGAAGGAAAACCGTGCAGTCGGATGATGTTTTCGAGAAATTCTCGGGCCAGAGTTGCTGCAGTTGGCAAGCCTTTGAGCGGAATGAAATGCGCCATCTTGGAGAATAAGTCCACGATTACTAGAATCGTATTGTATCCGGAGCATGGAGGTAGATCGGTGATGAAGTCCATAGAAAGCGTATGCCAAGGGCGAGGTGGGATGTCAATAGGGCGTAAGAGGCCTGCTGGTCTTTCCTTTTGACTCTTGTTTTGGGCGCATACTCCACAGGACATTATAAAGTCTCTGATATCTTTTTTCCAAGACGGCCACCAGAAGTAGCGTTTGATCTTTTCTGAGGTCTTGGCCATACCGGGATGTCCTTCCATTAAAGAATCGTGATAACAAGAGATTACTTTTTTCTGTAAATCTGTGCTGGGCAGGTATAATCGTTCTTGGAAATACAATAAGTTGTCCTTTACTGCAAAGTCCTTTCCCTGCAGATGCCAATTCTGTATGTCTGCTGGAGTTACAAGTTGCCTGGCTTGATCCTTAACTTCCTCTATGGATTGTGTGGCGATTACACCCAGAATTCTTTGTTCGGGAATGATTGGTACAGGTTTAGGGTTGATCAAGTGTTCTTCCACTCCCATCCGAGAAAGGGCATCAGCTTTACCGTTTTTTGTACCAGGTCGATAGGTAATTATGAAGTCAAACTCGGCAAAGAATAATGCCCAACGGAGTTGTCTAGAGGATTGGGCTTTTGCGGTTTTCAAATATTGCAGGTTTCGGTGATCCGTAATCACAGTAACGGTGTGTCGGGCCCCCAGCAGATAATGCCGCCAAGCCTTAAAGGCAGACTTGATAGCCAGAAGTTCCTTGTCAGTAATCGTGTAATTGATTTCAGGAGGCGAGAATTTGCGGGACCAAAATGCCACGGGATGCAACTGATTGGTTACCGGGTCCTTTTGTGATAGAACTGCCCCCATGGCAAGGCTTGAAGCATCAGTTTCCACGATGTAGGGGAGTTCGGGGCGAGGGTGTTTTAAGATTGGTGCAGAGATAAATTTAGTCTTCAAATCCTGGAAAGCTTGTTCCGCCTCGGTAGACCATTCAAAACGTTTGTTTTTCTTTAACAAGGCAGTGATGGGCTGGACTATTCGAGAAAATTCGGGGATAAACCTGCGGTAAAAGTTAGCGAAGCCTAACATGCTTTGCACACCTTTTACGGAGGATGGTGATGGCCATTTGAGAACTGCATCGACCTTCTTTGAATCCATACGCACTCCGCTAGGTGATAATATGAATCCCAAGAATTCAACTTCAGTCACGTTGAAAACACATTTTTCCAACTTAGCGAAAAGTTTGTGTTGACGCAATCTTTCGAGGACCATTTTCACGTGTTTCCGATGTTCAGATTCCGATGAAGAATAAACGAGGATGTCGTCAATGTAAACAACAACACACACATCTATGAGTTCTCTGAGGACATCGTTCATAAAATATTGAAAGGCGGCCGGGGCATTGCAAAGTCCAAAGGGCATGACCTGATATTCAAATAGCCCATATTTGGTGCGGAAGGCCGTCTTCCATTCATCGCCCTCTTTTACTCGTACCAAGTGGTAGGCTCCTCTAAGATCCAGCTTTGTATATATGCATGCTTTTCTGACTTGGTCCAGGAGTTCAGGGATCAAAGGTAACGGATATCTATTCTTGACGGTGATCTGGTTCAGGGAGCGATAATCTATACAAGTTCTAAGGTCTCCTTCCTTTTTTGGAATGAAGAACAAAGCTGAAGAAGCAGGGGACTTGGAAGGACGAATAAACCCATTTTCCAGGTATTGATCCAGGTATTGTCGAAGGTGAAGGTTCTCAGGCTCGGTGAGGGCATAAATTCTACTACAAGGAGGAGTAGATCCAGGTATCAGGTCTATCTGGCAGTCATAAGACCTATGAGGAGGTAGAGAGTTAGCCTGATCCTTCCGGAAAACATCTTGGTATTCTAGGTATTCGGGAGGTAACTGGGGAGTCTCTGAAGAAATTGCTGCCAGTGCAACACCAGGTGAAGGGTGACAAGTAGAGACACATTCTGGAAACTGGACCGTTCTTGCTCGCCAATCGATCAGAGGATTGTGTTTCTCTAACCAAGGTATTCCTAGAATAATCTGAAACTGAGGAACCTTGATCACATCGAACACGATCTTCTCATGGTGTCCATCTTGACTTACTAGCGTCACTTCTTGAGTGGTATGCGTTACTGGTCCGGAGGCTATCTCCGTTCCATCCACCGTAGTAATGACGTCCTTTACAGCCTTGGGACAAAGAGTTAGATTCATCCTCAAAACCATTTCATGATCCACATAATTGCCGATGGCACCGCTGTCGACGTAAGCTTCAATTGCATGTAATCGATCCGGATTATCAGGGCTAATGAGGACCATAGGTATCACGAAATGCGAGGTCACGGAACTGGTTTTCACGCTCGGCAAGAGGACCTCTATTCTTGTCGGGCGAGGTCGTTTCCCTGCGCAGAGTTTGTAACTTTGGTAACTGCAGCTCCGACTGCCTTCTTGGCAGGTTTCACCGGACAGTCTCGAAGAAAGTGCCCTGAGTTTCCGCAATATAGGCATAATTGCAACTGTTTTCTCCTTTCCCGCTCCTTTTGTGTTAGAGGACCTTTCAGGCCCCCTATTTGCATGGGTTCCCCGGAGTCTACTCCTTTGGAAGGAGTTGGCGGTTTGGAAAATACTCGAGCATCAAACTTGGAACGATCGGCCTTCCTGTTCTGCAGTCTGTGATCTATTTGAACGACTAAGTCTATATAGTCCGAACAATCTTGTGGGGGATTCACTACTTGGGCTAACACATCTTTGAGCTCTCCACGTAGACCTCTATAAAACAGCGTAATCCTTTTGTCCTCAGGCCATTGAGTTTCCACTATCAGTCTGTTGAAAGACGCAATATAAGCCAAAAGGTCTTGATTACCTTGTCGCAACGAAAGAAGCTCATTGTCCAAGGCCTGCCCCTGTGAATGTCTTGCGAACAGTTTTTCCATACTGAGCTGAAAAGCTTGAAAATCATGGAGGACCGGATCATCTTGATTTACTAGAGGGACCGACCAGTCTGCCGCATTGCCACTAAGGTACGAAAGCACGAAAGCTACTTTAGCTTGATCAGTTGGAAAGGCTGCTGGCCGGCATAAGAAATGCAACCGGCACTGATTGATAAATACTGCAAACCTCTTTGGGTCACCAGAAAATAGTTCGGGCGGAGCCAGAGGTACATTCCCAGGTAGGTTGATCTGCACTGGATTCATAGAGGATGTAGAAGGAAGATTTCCCCCAGATGCGGGTAACGGGGTCTGTCCGGCTTGTGACTGTAGCAATTGTCTAGCGAGATCATCTGTTCGCTCCTTGGAAATAATCAGTTCCCTTCTTAGAGCGTTCGTTTCCTGACGGGCTGCATGCACTTCTGCCCTTAGTTCCCCAAGTAACTGGGCTAGCTGGTCGGTATCCGAGGTTTCCATAGCGCCTGGACGGGAGTTTTGCGGTAGGCTTTGCGTTCTGTAACGCTCACCTGATTCCCGTAGAGGCGCCGGTCTTGACTGGGCGTATACCGTATCTTCAAAGGTGATGTGTAACACACGGCTGGCTCTTTGGGCTGGACCTCTGTGCACTGTATGTCTGACTCGAAGGGTAAGATGTCTGCGGATAGAAAATATGGGATTAATGAACTGGGTTATTGAATGTCTCTCTCTTCTTCCCTTTCTCTTCTCCTCTAGAACCCCAAAGGTTAACGCTCTCACCTTAGGTAAGTGAACGCCGTGCTCTCCATCTGCCTCGGGGCAGGGTGCTGTAACCAGTTTCTTCACTGGATAAGGGGAGCAGGCCTCTTGACTTCAGAGGACTGCTGTCCGTCGTTTACTGCACGAACGGTAAGTTTCGAGTAATTCTAATGTCTTTAAAAGTCTTTAGTAATGATGTCTCTTGTTTTGCAGGGTTCCGGCGATGGCGGATGACGGGCTGAAGTGAGTTGAAGATGGAGCCCGTGTGATGAATAGAAGCGCCTGGAAGCACGTAAGTAAGCGCTTGTTGCCTGCTTCACGATGCGCTCTAACTGTCTTTTTATTTTGCAGGTACAAGGTCGGAGCGGCTGCAGGGTGCCGGAATACCCACTGGGTTAGATGTGGAAAGGAGTAATGGCACGTGAGTATTAAAGTTCCCCAATGTCTTTAAACGCACCTTGTTTTGTCTTTCAGATGCGGAATGCAGCGCCGAAGGCCTCCGGAGCGTGCGAAGAGTTGGTAAGCTTTTGTCTTTCAGATGCCGGAATGCAGTGCGAAGACATCCGGAGCGCACGAAGAGTAGGTAAGCCTTTGTCTTTCAGATGCCGGAATGCAGCGCAAGGCGTTGGTGACAGCCGATGGACCAGGTAAGTGAAGCGCTGTTCTGAAGACCGTAATGCTAACCTGTTCTTTCTTGTCTTTATAGGTGTTGCTGAAGACTGGATTCAGGATGGTAAGCCTTTTTCCTTAGGCCCAGGATCAGATGCAGAAGACACGATGAGCGTTCTGCTGCAGAGGATGCAGAATAACGCAAAGCAAGATTCATCCATCGGGTGTGGTTTAAATAGCCTCCTGTAGTGCTTAGGTGTCTCCTTCCACAGCCACGCCTAGGTAAGAAAAGAGTTCCTGCTTTCCAGAAGAGTTCCAGTGTTCTGAACCTAGGGAGTGGCTCCTGCCCCACCCAACAGGAAAAGTAGTTCCAAACAGAAGAGGATCAGAGGCTCAACTGGCAGGCAAGTAAGCAGCATGGTCTGCTGCAGGTAAGTCCACCCAAGCATTATGAGCCCGGCGCTTCCAGCGCTGGGACTGGGCATATTTATGAGCCTGGTGCCACTGGCGCCAGGACTGGGTCCAAAAGGTCCCAATTGGGACTGGTTGGCACTCGGAACCTGGGTTATGGATCTGCTTCCAAGGGAGTTGGGAAAACCCTGACCTTTTGGAAGCAGAGATCATGACAACCGCCTTCAAGAATAAATAACCAGCCTCGGTTGCTTCAGCTTGTGACACCAGGCCAGACAACCTCACTATTAATCTACGATCTCAGCTTATTCTTGCTGTGACACAGTTCTTGGCCTTTCCCTCCAAGGGTCCGGGCTTACTCAAATTCATGACACCCATGTCCAGCTTCAATACAATGGCGCTTCGCCTGCAGCCTATTCACTATGTATATCCAGCTTCTATGATCACTTAGTCTACTTGCGTTAGAGCATCTGTACAATTATTGAACGGATTGTATTCTCTGCAGTGCTTTGCACACGTTCAATCTTCTTTTCTCATAGGAAGGTTTACTCAACCCTTAAAGTCATCATCAGTTTCTGTAACTGTCTGTATGAGCCATACATTTTCTTCAACCAGTATCCTCAGTGCGTCACGCTCGTCTCTTGTGACGTCACTAGCTTCTCTTTCACTCTTTTTCATATTCCTTCAGGGAATTCCTCCCTCAGATTGTCGTCACTTCAGGGATACATTTGGTAGGGTTTTCTCAGTGGATATCTTCTTTCGAATATCCGCAGTGGTATGGTCACAACAGCTGGTGTCACGCATGGAACAATCGGGGGCAGGATTTCCTGCTGAGGCATGCAGCTGCTCCTTTACACTCCCCCCTCTGGTTGAGTCATCGACCACCTCTTCAATGGTCTCCACATCTTGAGATTTACTCTTGAAGATATTCATCACCCACCTCCGGGTGCCAGCTGATTTGACATGTTCATCCACACTCCAGGTCATGTAGTTGCACTGTCCATTTGGATTACAATAGACCCATCATCCTACATACTTCTTGTGAATCTTTGGATACAGGAACTTTGTTCCTTCAGGTGCTACAACGCTCACCTATTAGTATTTTCTGACATCTTCATCAGTCAATTCCTTGGGTCCAAACCCGGATTCGACATTGATCATGATCTTCATTCTTACTGCTTTCTTTGCCGTCTTCTTACACTGTGCAATTATTATCCTGATCACACAGAATCCAAACATCACCATGACCAATATTGCTCCAAGAAACTTGAAGATGTTTGCCATCCACTGCGGAATCTAAGAGAATATGGAAGCAAACCAACTGTCATCTATACTGTCCTCTGTCTCGTAATCCATCTTGTTATGTAGGTTTGTTATCAACGTTATGACCTCTGTCAATGTCCAATTCTCGTCATCGTGAGAAGGTCTGAATGTGCAACATGATTGCCCTATTTTGGCACTAAATCCTCCTTCCATCGCTATGATCATGTCAAGGACATATCCGTTCTGTAGGGTCATTAGTCGTATGGCCCTCATCTCTTCTTTGATAGTATTGAGTCCCTTTATGGTGGTATTGATAATCTGCAGGAGCTCCCAATCTCGTAATCTGCAACCACTTGGCATTGGCCATCATCTGGATCCCAGGCATGAAGATAGCCGTGAAGATTGAGGCAGTGTTGCTGAACAATCTGTGTTCATAAGGAATGGAGTCATCTGCTTCTATTGACTTGGCTGAGAAGTAATTCTCTCTTCTGGTTCGATTGAGAAATTCAAGCGATCTTCTTTTTCACAAATGAGCATCTACCTTTGGAAATTCTCTAATGTTCAGGTCACTCTGAGGAATCCCGAATGTTGGAACATGGATGAGCAGCAAGGAACACGTTCCTCCCCAAACCTTGGACAACTTCATTTAGGCCCTAGGTCCACAAGCCCATGATCGATCCATCAGGAGGGCTAGCCCTGCTCCCATCCTAGAAAGGTCAACTGTAGATTTGCAGTCTGTGTTATCTCCCATATGTTTATTTCCATGTCTCTGGAAGCACAATGTCGCATTTGCCAACTGGATCACAGCTATTGGACCTGATTCATCTTCTACCCATTGCAGTAGTTTGCCATGCTTAGCCCATGACTTCAAACATCCATTGTCCACTCTCTGCACCTCTTGTACATATCCTGGCGTCAATAGATGAGCTGCACAGAACATCAGTCCTTCTTCCCATCCCTTTTTGGACTTCACTCGTCCATAGACTAAGACTTGAGTTTGTTCCCAACATCCAGGCGATCCAGCTATTTATGACAAATCAGGGCAGTTCATTTTCTTCATCTGTTCAATGACCACCTCATCATGTCCTGCTCCGGGATACACAAGCATCTCGCTCTTCCATCCAGGTTCCTTTTCCACCTGTGTAGTCTTGATATAATCATCCTGAAATGGAAACAACCATTTCAAACTCCATGCAAAGTGGCCGAACTTCCCTGAAATTGTCCTCTTGTCATACATGCTACAAGATGAATGAGGTACCTGGCATTGTGTTCCGTGACTTCTCCGGAGATGGAAGTTTGCACTGTATTCATGGCATAGGGTAGGAGAGCGCAGATGTAGCAACTTTCCTTAGATGTTCTCTCTCCCACCTTTCTCATATGCTGATACCACATGACCCAAGTGTACTGCATTGTCTATATAGGAATTTATCCCCTCATTATCTTCCTCTGCATTTCTCATATGCCTCCCAAATTCAAAGGTTGTGTACTAATCATAAAGCAAGTCAAAAGAAGTTTTTACATTGGGGAGAACCATAGGGGCCTCTGCTTCATTGGGAATACTAACATGATAGAGACTGTGAAAAATGAGGATCAGAAAGACAATGAGCGTAATCATGCAGGCATATATTATGCACTAAAACATTGGCATCCACATTTCATGCCATCCTGGTATTTGTTGCACTTGTTAATTCTCTAGAACCATGCCAGTTTATACATTTCTCACCTATAATACAATCGTCAAATTCCTTTATACCTGCAACTGTAAAATGTGCTCAGTAATTGCAATGAGAAGCCTTCTTATCAATGGGCCATTTTTAGGATCCTGTGAAGAAGTGCAACAAGCCGATGGACCTCACTGTCAGTAAGTACCATATGTTTAACTGCTTAGAACAGGTATTCACCATGAAATGAATCTGGATACTGATCTTGTTTCCAATTTCTGATTAAGAACTGACGTTTAGACATAGTTTTGATACTTCAATGTCTTTCTAAAGTTAATTTTTGGTCTACTGAAATTCGCTGCCAATCTTTGAACTCCTGCTAAAATATCTATAAAGGAGTGTCCTTTTAAATTTCAGTTCAAATGCAAAATCTGCATCAACAGCTGGTAGTTGCTTTATCATCCTTTTCTTCATTAATGAAGTCTGCACATGCTGAAATTCTTCTTCTTGTCTTGCTTCTGGATCAGCAACGATGGGAAAGTGGATCTCACCCTTATAGGCTTTTATGTCGCTCAGGTGAAGCCAGGCTCCTCTTCCTTGTACCTTTACAGCTGAAGGGGTTGTATTTTCAACACAAAAGGGACCATTGAATCGTAGCTCATGCCACTTTCGAGTAACGTTCTTGATAAGTATTAGGTCCCCAACATATAACTTAGGTGCCGATAGAAGTTAAACTGGGTTGGTTGTTGAATTGGCTACTTTTGTGATCTGAGACCAACCCCCCTAGTGCTTGCCTTGATCTGAAATGAGAGAGATGCTATAGGTCATACATGTCAAACAGTCATGCAATTCATCACCTAAAGATGTAGCTACACTCTGGGCATCACTTCTACTCCTAGATGTAGCTGTAAGGGGCATTCCTATATGTCTCCCTGTCACTAGCTAGTGAGGGGTGAGGTGATGGTCTGATCCTGGCTGATTCCAAAAGGGCATGTAAGGCTAAAGGTAGGTAATATAGCCATCCTTTTTTCAAAGTCAATTTAATCTTGGCAATCCTTTCTTTAAGGAGGCCATTAAGTATCTCACATATCTTGTTCGCTTGCAGGTAATAAGCAGAACAAAACATGTTTTTTGCATTCAGTAGAAGCCCTATTTGTTCAAATAGCACATTAACACAATGTGGCCCATTGTCAGATCTCAGCACGTCACACACACCCCATCTCAGAAAGACTTTGCGCACTAAAAGCTTTGCTGCACAAGTGGTATCAGGGTGTGTACAACGACCTGCCTCGATCCACCTAGAGAAGGGACACACCACCACTAATAGATACTTATATCTATTACACACCTGCAGCATATCTATATATAAATGCTGAACCAGACCATTCTGTTGAGGTATTACCCCTCTTATTGTTCTCAGTGTATGCCCAGCAGTAAACCTTTGACACACGATGCAGTTTACCATAAATAGTGCAATATTCTCCAACAAATTCAGAATGAACCAGTCTTCTGCAATCGTAGCAGCAAGACTCTCCCTAGTTACATGCGCAGGGGTAATGCAGCTGTTCAAGCGCAACCTTTAATAATGCTACTGGCATCACCAACTTTCCAGTGCTAATTTGTCGCCATAATGCTTCTGTGGGGGATAAAGAACACCCCTTTCTTTTCCACAATTCCTGCTCTTCCTGTGGTGCACTCCCTTGAATCTCCATTAGCTGAGTTATTGATAATTTATTAAACCCTTCTTGCCCTAACATGTTTATGACTACTTTTCCTTTAATAGTCTCAGTATCAAAACTCGAAATATCTGGGGAATATATCAACCCTTTTGGCTTCTTCTTCTGTGGCTTGATTCCCGGAAGAGATCAAATCTGTTTGCTTAGTCTTTGCTGCGCATTTAACGACTGCTATGGCCACTGGGAGTTGTAGTGCCTTAATGAGCCTGTCCATTAAGGATGCATGTTGCACTGCAGTGCCATCCACATGGAGGTAGCTCCTCCTTTTCCAATGTGCTAATCCTGTGTGTAAGGTTGAGGCCACGTAGGGGGAGTCACTGTACACCGCCACTTCCTGCTCTTCGCGTTTCTTAAGCGTGAAAATAAGCACTACTAATTCTGCTGCTTGCACTGAAAATTGAGATAGTAGCCTTGCACTTGCTACAACTTCAAATTCTCCATTTAATCTGTGTCTCACTACCGATGCGCCTGAAGGCCTTTCCCCACTAGTCTGATCAACTGTCGAAGAACCATCAATAAAGAGAATTTCCCCTCCTGCCAAAGCATTCTCCGTTAATCGGGGTATATCATAAAATTCAACATAATTAGCACAGTCATGTACATGAACACCTTCTTTTACTGACTCAGCTATAAACGTGGCAGGATTCACTCTTTTACATCTTACAATTTTAATTGTTTGGTTAAAAATTATTACCTCATTAGATGAAGCTTTTTGGGATGTCAATGTGCCTTTGGGTTTCTCTAAAATGGCAAACGGTGCATGCTCCACGAAGAGAGTATTGGAAAAGCCCATAACAATACTTGTAGACTTTTCAATTGCGAACGCGGCTGCTGCCAATGACTGTTCGCAAGGGAAGTGTTCTTTCATTACTGGGTCTAAAATCCCACTGTAATACGCTAAAGGCTTGTACCCCAATGTAGTTCTCTGAGTAAGCACTGCTGTCATGACTGTCCCATTTGTGTGCGAAAACAAATACAATTCCTCAGCATATTTGGGGATTCCCAAAGCAGTGGCTGTACAAATTGCTCTTTTCAGCTCCTCAAACTCTTCCTCCATTTCTTCAGTCCATTCTATTTTTACTTTATCCACTTGTGCTTTCTTCAAAGCTTTCAGAAGTGGTCTTGTATTCGTACTATAATCAAACACACAGGCTCTGACATAGTCGCATAACCCCAAGAACCTTTGCATCTGCTTCACTGTATTTGGCTTTGACTTTTTATAATCGCCCCAGCTCTTTCAGATGTCACCTTCTTTCCTTAATACGAAATCAACTGCCCTATTTATAACACCTCTTCTTGGCAGTATTGTAACTTCTCCTTGTCTACTTTATATCCCTTGTTTGCTAAAATACTCATCAACTTGTCTGCACTTATCTTTCATGGTGCTACAAATTAAAATGTCATTGACGTATTGTATCACTGCATTCTTAAGATCAATATTGCCTTAATCCATCTGTAGGATTTATTAAAGATCGATGGGGACTCACAGTACCCCTGAGGCTGCCTAATATGTTTTGGTCGAATTAGGCAGAACGTAAAGGAAGTCAAGTCTAGTGAGTTCTTGTGCAATGGGATCGAGAAAAAGCATTTTTCAAATCGATCACCGTGAAATATTGAGCTTCCACCGGGATACTGCAAAGTATCATCGCTAGATTAGGAACTAAAGGAAACTCTGCATCTACAGTCTGGTTAAACAGTCTCATATCTTGTATAAATCTCCATGACCCTCCCTAGGTTTTTTGATCAAATACACTGCGGTATTACACAATGATTCCGATGACACCAGAATCCCTTGTTTCATTAGTGTTGAGATAGTCTAGAAAAAACCATCATCAGCTTCTCAAGAAATGGGGTACTGCTCGAGGTAAAATCGCTCCTCGCTTCAGCTTTATGTCAACTTCCCATATTCCCTTTAATAAACCTACGTCATAAGGACTTGTGGTCCAAAGGACGCTTGGCACCTTCTCCAAATCTTCCTGAAAATATGCTGGACGCTGCCGCATCATTCGCCATTCGGTGTGGGACTTCCCTCTTTTCTATCCTTATCCTGTATGTGATGCTCATAAAGAACACCACTTCATCATATGTTCGGTCTTCCATGAACATATCATCAACAGTGATGTAAGTCAATATATACCCTTCCTCTCGAGCTAGTACTGTTTTCGATGATCTACCCTCATCATCTACTCCTTCGAGCATTGCCATTTCCCTCCGTACTATGGCTGCTTCCAATTCCATAGGGATCGTCTGTCCCCCTTTTTCGACCATTAGTATTCGTGGTCTAAACAAAAACTCATCAGGTATCCTCACAATATTTCCCACTAAGCCAGGTAGCCATGTCAGTAGAATGCTCACTCCATATAAAAAAATCTCTGGATCTACTAGAACGCCTCACTGAGCCACTTGCCCTGTGAACGCCAGTATAAATTTGATCATGTTTAAATAGTGTATTCCTGGAGTGGAACACACTATCCCTTGGTCAGCGAATGAAATCATCATGTTTCATTTTGTCATCAGCTCTCTTCCCAAAATATTAACCAGTGTCTGTCGTAAATATAACAAAGGAAGAGACATGTCACACTCTCCTATGGAGACTGGTAATTCATTAGGAAAAGGAACTTTAACTCGTAGCTCCTGAGAACCCTTGAGCATTCATGTCAATTCCCGACATTGGATATTTTCCCTCTCGTATACATGAACGAGTAGCTCCAGTGTCTACAAGAACAGAAAAATTATTTGACTCCTATTGTCACATTGAACCTTGGTTCCTCTTGAGGGTCTGGTGTCACAGATAGTATTGAACACATCAGGTTACCCTGTGAGCTGTCCTATTGTGCGTACAGGCTCATCCCCATCCCTGTGAAAGGGTTTCCTCATACCACAGTGACACCTCTTTTCTGGGTGTCAGCACTTGTCCTGTGTTTGCCTACTTCTGTGTCTGCATGGGGGCTTGTTGTGACTGCCTTTGTGGATTCATTTGCACTTGCTCTTGTTGCTGTACCTGCTGTACTTGCGGCGCTTGTGTCTGATACAATGTGTGATCTTGGGCGAACCCTTCTCTAGTCTGTGTACTATATATATATAAGGATAAGCTGCCCCCCTCTTGAAAATTGGCCATTTTGTACATTCCCTTGGCTTCCACATATGCGTGCAATATGCCCTGTCATCCCACAAGTCCAACATACTGGGGTGCCCATCTGACAAGTCCCCCTTATATCCTCCCTGGGTACTCTTATTCTCATTCTGTGAATTCTGAAACCCACCTTGATTATTTTGGAATCCACCTCCTCTTCCTTTATAGCCCATACCTCTGCCTCATGGCAAAGACCCATATCCACCTTGATCCATCGAGCGCTGATTACTTTCCTGCGATGCGCCCATTGCTTCCTGCATTCCCAACCCTTCTCCACTTGTCAATACCGCCCCTTCTATAGTGAATTTAGACAATTTGTTCTGAACTTACTTGGCTTCCTCGATTTTCCTAGTCTCATCTTTCATCTTATTTTTCTCTTGTAATAACCGACAATGGTGTACTATCATCAGTTGTATCTCAGCCTAAGGCTTCCCTTCCATCCCCACTTCTTTCTTCATCTGTCTCTATACTGGCTCAGGCAACTCCTGGCATAAAATGTGGTAAAATAATGCCATCGTCATTTCCCACGGCTCGCAAGTTTTAAGTTGCCATTTCTCCTGAATGTCCTGAATGTAAGCAATAGGGTCTTCATCTTCCTTCATCTTACATGTCATAATTGCACCCATATCTGATGTATCGGGGTACTGTACCCTGAGAGCCCTCCAAACATCTGTTCTACAATTATTAAATGGAGCTCCGTCATGCGCTGTGTTCTGTGCTGTCACATTTGAATACCCTGCTCTCCTCGATATGTCATCAGCCCTTTCCCCAAGAATAGCTGCCAGGAGACCTGTTATGTCCCCTATGGCCAGCATGTTTCCTCCTGTCATTTTTTTGAATTTGTATATCCATTTCCCAGCGCCCGAAGTCAAACTCGGGAGCTCACACCTTAAATGATCTTTGTCCATCTGCAGCCATGAGATATACTGTGTTCTTGCTCCCCCTTTTTCCAATAAGGGAAACTGTGTAAATTCCAATTCAGAGTCGGCTCTCATCATTAGTCGATCCATGGCAGTGACGATTGTCCCTGTCTGTCTCCCTGTCGGTAACAATCTTAACCTGCTCACATATGGCAGCGATTCTCCCTCTCACCATACAATCGTCCTCAGGGATGCTCTGGATATTTTATGGGACCTTGCGTCCTATCCTTAGGTTGTTCCAGATCTGACCATCTTACTTCTTTATCCATTTGCAGGCTTCCTTCAGGGGCACACGCGCTCCCTCCGCCTGCCTTGAGGGTAGACTCTCTTTCTTCATTGGGCTGGTCTTGTCCCTCCCAAGTAGTGTGACTATCATCCCCTTCCCCTTTGTCTAAGTTCAGTCTGCTTAAGGACAATGCTCTATGTTTGTGAATAAACGGAATTCCTTTTTTGGCTTTGTAATTGAAATGCTAGGGATTGATTCCTCTTCCCTCCCCTCCCATACTTGCTTCTTTCCTTTAATTCTTTTTTAATAACATATTTTATTGATGGTTTTTGAACATTCATACAACATACCAACTGTTTCCCCCCACCCTCCCTCTCCCTTTGCCGGGTCGATTGTCGATCTGTTCGTCTCTTGCCACTCTGTACATCACCTTTCCAGTAATATGTTCTTTGCCGTGTCCATGTTGTGCTCCTGCGCTTCCCACTCTCCCACCCCTCTGACCGATCTCAGGTCACACGTTCTTCCCACTTTACCCAGATTTTTGTGGCCTTCGCCGGGCATCCCTGTGCTGTATAGATTCTGAGTTCTTTCGCCGTGTAGATGACCATTTCGTTGGACCACTGAGCCGCTGTCGGGCACTCCGGGGCTCCCCATTTCTGTGCAATGTCACGTTTTATCAGGCTAATTTCTGTGGAGAAAAGTTCTATTGTGCGACCCAGTGCTCTTGCCAAAATGTGTAAGCATTGTGTCCAGAAGGTATTGATTTTAATGCAGTCTCAGAGGAGATGGATGAAGGTGCCCTTTTCCCCCCGGCATTTCAAACAGTTGGGATCCATTGCCCTTCCCCAACCAAAAAGGGCCACTCGGGGGTAGTATACCCTGTGAAGTATCTTTAGCTGTATCAGTCTTATTCTGGAGTCTATAGAGATTTCACGTGGATGCATGAGAACCTGGATCCAGTCCTCAGGTTCAATGTTCCCGACATCCCGTTCCCATCTGGCTTTGAGGCTGGTCAGCTCTGGGGTGGCGAATGCATTAATAGCTTTATATAGAGTGGTAGTTACCTTGGTGGGGATGTGTTGTGGAAGTAAGTTGCGTTCCAGGGGCGTATAATCTGGGGCGTCAGCAAGTGCTTGCCTGTGGCCACTGAGTGCATGTGATAATTGTGTGTAGTGGTAGTGTTCTGCTGCCGAAATACCATATTCCTGCTGGAGCATTTCAAACGAAAGAATAGAGCTCTCTGTTAAGATATTTCCTATCGTGGTTATTACGGCCCTCACCCACCGGGTCCAGGCAGGCAGCTTCCACACTTCCGTCAGCATGTGGTTATTCCATAGTCGTTGTGCCATGATAATCTTGTTCCCCCAGCCTATGTGCTTGTGTGCCTGCCTCCAGATGATCGCGATGTGAGAAGACATTGTCTGTGTGGGGGGTCTGGATAGGCGTTGATACATTGTTGCGAGTGGTCGGGTGTCCTGCCTGAAGGGTAGTTCTGCTCTAATGTGTGGTAGGTCGCGGTCCCCATGGAGGAGGTCATTGACTATCTTTAGTTGACTGGCCCAGTAGTAGGACTTCAGGTGTGGGACTCCGATACCCCCCTCCCTGATCGATCTCTGCAGCGTGGTCAGCGCAATTCGAGGTTGCCCCCCCTTCCATATCAATTCCCTGAGGAGGCGTTCCACCAGGACAAATTCCGAGTTTGGTATGGCCAGTGGGGCGTTCTGCAGTACATAGAGAAACCGTGGAAGTGCCATCATTTTGAAGAGGGCCGCCCTTCCCATGAGTGTGAGGGGGAGGTGCATCCAATGTCATACGTCCCCCGCGAAGCGGGCCGTTAGTGGGTGCAGGTTGTGACGCACATAGTCTGAGAGGCCCCGGAAACCCATATGCCCAGGTAGCGGAAGCCTTCTCTTTCTATTCGGTATGGGGAGTCCCGAGGGATTGCCAGATCATCCCCTTTTACTGGGAAGAGAACTGATTTCCTCCAGTTTACTCTAAGGCCACTGAAGTCCCCATAGGTCTTTAACATTTGGGTTATGATTGGGCATGCTTGGACTGGATTGCTCAGGTAGAGTAATAGGTCATCCGCATAAAGGGAAACCTTGTCCTTCCGTCCATTTGGCCAATGGAATCTAGACCACGTGGTGATCTGTCATCGGGCCAGTGGCTCGATTGCTAGGGTGAAGAGGAGGGGAGATAGAGGACAGCCCTGCAGGGTGCCTCTGCCCAGCGGGAAGGTTACAGAGGTCCAGCCGTTCACCCTAACTGTAGCTAGTGGCGTTTCGTATAGGAGTTGAATCCAGCTAAGGAAAGTTTCGCCGATGCCCATGCGCCTCATTGTTGCCCAGAGGTTAGCCCACACCACCGAATCGAACGCTTTCTCGAAATCAATTGTGAGGAGTGCGAGTGGAGTGTTAAGGGTTGGGGCCTCTTCCAATAGCAGGTGTAATCGACGTAGGTTCATTCTGGTCGATCTTTGCGGCATGAATCTGCATTGATCTTTATGGACCAGTGAGGATATTACCCCTTGGAGCCTGTTGGCCAGTACTTTGGCAAGGATTTTAGTTTCACTATTGAGAAGCGATATCGGTCTATACGATGTGCACTGGTCGGGGGGTTTGCCTTTTTTGGGAATGACCACTATGTTGGCCGTTCCTAGATCCGGTGGGAGGGTGCCCTGTTCTTTGGCAGTGAGGAATAGGTCCCGGAGGGGGGTGGCCATCTTGTTGCTGCCCAATTTCTTCCAGGTCTCAGCCGGGAAGCCATTCGGGCCAGGTGTCTTCCCAGATTGTAGCTGGGTCATGGCCTCCGTTATTTTGGTTTCGTCTAATCCCCTGTCTAAGTGAGTCCTCTGCAATTCCGATAACTGCGGAAGCACAATCTCATCTAGGAGGGAAGCGATTGTGGGGACCGTTGGGGCGGCGTAAAGCGTAGTATAGAATTTGGCAAAAGCCTCTGACGTGTCTGTGTCCCTCCTCCCGTCTTTCCAGCCATGCCAATAGTTTTCCGGCTTTGTAACCTTGCTCATAAATTCTGGTCTTCGATTCCCAATGCGCCTGCCGTGCGTTATCAAGCGCCGTGTTATGGAGTGATGCTCTAGCCTTCAGGAGGGAGAGGTGTATTTACGGGGAAGCGTTAGATATATATCTAGTTTCCCATTTCTTTACTTCCTCCTCTGCCTCTGTCACCATCCTGCGATGTTCTCTCTTTTGGTTACAGATCCAGGCTGTCATGTCCCCCCTAAGCACTGTCTTATGTGCCTCCCATAATATCACGGGGTCCTCTACCGAGCCCGTATTGATCTCAAAGAATTTGTTGGATTTGTCCGTAATGTGCTCCACGAACTCGGGGAGGCTCAGGTAGTAGCCATTTAGCCTCCATGTTTTGGGTGGCAGGGGACGAGCCGGACGGAGCGTCACCTACAGGGGAGAGTGGTCTGATATTCACCAGGGAAGGAAATCTGCCGATATAACCCTATATGCTTCTGGGGCCGGGAGGAAGAGGTAATCCAATGTGGATAAGGATGCATGGACCCCCGAGTGGAAGGAAAATCCTTGGTCTGTAGGGTGGAGTTCTCTCCACACATTGCTCAGACCAAGTGCTGATGTGAAGGTCGCCAGCCGCGTGGGCCGGTCTGGGTTCCGGCTGCGGATGTGGGTCCGGTCAAGTGTGTTGCACATAACATTGTTAAAATCCCCCCCCCACGATCCACACCTCTGCTTGCTGTTGTGCCATCAGGGCCGTCACCTCCCTCAGGAGACCCTCCCCCAACCCCGGCGGGGAATATATCGCTAGAATGGCCACTGTCTCTCCCCTCAGCGCACCCCGGATCATCACAAAACGGCCTGAGGGGTCCTGTACCACAGCAGATAGATCAAATGGGAATCGCTTATGTAAAAGGATCAGGGCACCCCAGGATCCCATCGTGTACCCTGCATGGTATGCTAGTCGGTAATTAGTTCTGCGAAAGAACTGGCAGGTTGAACCGCTAAGTGGGTCTCGGTTAGGAGGGCTATATCAGGAGAGCGTCTGTTAAGGAATTGCATGACTAGTCAGCGTTTTATACTTGAGCCCATGCCATTTACGTTCCAAGTAATGATTTTGAGAGACCTGTGGCGTTCGTTGGGTGTCATTGGGGCTATTGCGTTTCCATAAGGAACAAGTTACTTACCTGTAACTGTTGTTCTCCAGCATGGGTCTGGCATGGATTCACATGCTCATGAATATTCCCCGTCGTCAGGCTGGGAATCCTCGGTAAAGAAAAAATCAGTATCAGTTTCGTTTCTGAACTTTCTTTCTTAGTAGTAACCAATCACTGATCTCTGGGTCATACTGCCCCCAGCCAATGACTGCCCTCTCCCTAAGCCCCGCCTCTGGCAGCCATCCTCAGATTTGGTAGCACGCCAAGCGGCAGTATGACCAAGTGAAGAGCCGCAGAGGGGTAGGTGGGAGGGTTCGCATGTGAATCCATGCCAGACCCATGCTGGAGAACAACAGTTACAGGTAAGTAACTTGTTCCTTCTCCAGCATGGGGTCTGGCATGGATTCACATGCTCATGAATGAAAGAATATATAGCAGTATACACATGCACAACCACGGGAGGTGGCAACAGGCTCAACATTAAGCAATACAACAACTCAACATTAAGCATCTCTTACCTCCTCACCAGGCTCACCTTAAGCGAACAGGTTACGCAGCACTGCTTGGCCGACCCTGGACTCCTCCCTGGAGTCCCGATCGATGCAGTAGAATCTTATGAAGGTGTGCGTCGACCTCCATGTAGCAGCCCTGCAGATGTCCAGCAGGGGCACACCAGACAGGAACGCCTTGGTAGCAGCGATTGCTCTGGTCGACTGGGCTCTCGGATGGCCGGGTTTGCCAACCGGTGACAATGCATGATTGAGCCGGAGAGCCATCTGGAGATGAAAGTCTTCGAGAGAGCCTTCCCTTGATTCACAGACCCAAAGTTCACAAACAGTTGTGACGTCTTTCGAAAACTCTTTGTGCGGTCCACATAGAACTTCAGTGCTCTAGCTACATTCAGGGAGTGCAAAGTCTTCTCGGCCAGTGTCGGCCAGGCGATGGAAAGAAAACTGGTAACACCAAGGGCTCGTTGAGGTGGAAGTCCAACGGCACCTTGGGCATGAAGGAGGGGTGTGTCCTCAGCACCACCCTCGTGTCATGAAAAGTCAAGTATGGGGGGTTGCAAGATAGGGCCTGAATCTCTCCCACTCGTCGTGCAGAGGTGATGGCCACAAGGAACGCTGTCTTCCATGACAGGAACTTCAAAGGCGCCGAATGCATAGGCTTGAATGGGGCCCCCATGAGCCTGGTCAGCACCACATTAAGCTCCCACGCCCGGACAGGAGCCTTCACCGGCGGGAATGATCAGAATAGTCCCTTCATAAATTCCTTCACCAGGTGATGGGACCACAAGGACGCCCGTCCCGTCGTCCTGGTATATCGGGAGATGGCAGCCAGATGTATTTTTATGGAGGCGTGAGCCAGTCCAGCCTTGGCCAGCGACAGCAGGTATGGCAGCACTTGAGGGGCTGTAATTCGCAGAGGGTTAATCTTCTGTGCACGGCACCAGACAGAGAACCTCTTCCATTTATGACCGTAGCACTTGAGAGTTGAGGACGCCCTGGCCTTTGCAAGAACCTCTCTGCAAGCAGCCAGGATATCGTACCCTCCAAACTCTAGTGCTGCAGGAGCCAGGCCTGCAAGTTCAGCGACTGTGGGTCGTGGTGGAGAATGGCGCCTCCTTCTCTGGAGAGAAGATCCGCGTCCGCCGGCAGCCTGACTGGCGGGGACGTTGACAAGTCCAGAAGGTCCGGGAACCAGACCTGCCTCGGCCACGCCGGTGCGACGAGGATCATCCTGCCCCTGGACTTCTTGAGCTGGTTGATGAGGCGGAGCAGCAACGGCAATGGAGGGAACGCGTATAGAAACAGGCCGTCCCAAGGGAACGAGAAAGCATCGCCCATGCTCCTCGGCTGTGGGAACCTGCTGGCGAACCTCTGGCACTTGGAGTTTGTCCCCGTCGCAAACAGGTCGATCTGGGGTTTGCCCCATCGTTGGAAGAGTCGATCCACTTGATCCTGGTGCAGTTCCCACTCGTGGCAGGAGCGCAGCTCCCTGCTGAGTGAGTCGGCAATGGTGTTTTTTATTCCTGCCAGGTGGAAGGGAACCAGAAACATCCCCTGGGCAACGGCCCAGTGCCACAGATCCTGGGCCTCCTTGGATAGGGCTGGGGATCTGGTGCCCCCCTGCTTCCGTATGTAGAACATCGTGGTGGTGTTGTCGGTGAAGATCCTCACCACTTTGTCCTTGAGGGACGGGAGGAACGACTTGAGCGCCCAGAACACCGCTCGGAGCTCCAAGATGTTGATGTGAAGAGACCTCTCCTCCGGGAGCCAAAGGCCTCTTGCGTGGAGATCTCCGGTGTGGGCCCCCCACCCCTCCAGAGAGGCGTCCGTAGTCACTGTCTCCTGAAACGCCGGGGTTTGAAAGTCTGTGCCTGTCGTGAGGTGAGCCCGGGTGCCCCACCATTGGATCGGCCGACGGAACTCCTCGTTGAGGGGGATCCTGTCCTCGAAGCAGCCCCTCGCCTGAAACCAGCGGGCGTCGAGGAACTCCTGTAGCGGACGCATCCGAAGTCTGCAAAGGGGCACAAGGTAGATGCATGAGGACATCATCCCGAGAAGGGACTTGATGGACCTCACCCTGGCCACGTCCGTGTCTAACAGGCACCGCACCTTGCCCAGGGTGGTCTTGGTCCTCTCCTCTGAAGGGGAGGCCAATTGCTCCACTGTATCGAGCTTCGCCCCCAAAAACAGTGCTACTTGGGATGGAGCCAGGTGGGATTTGGGGTAGTTGATGGCGAACCCCAACTCCGTGAGCAACCGGATGGTCCTCGCCGTAAAATCGACGGCGAGTTCCCTTGACCTTGCCCGGATTAGCCAGTCGTCCAGGTAGGGGTAGACGTGGATCCCCTGCAGGCGCAGCCGTGCCGCCACAGGTGGCAGGCAATTGGTGAAAACCCTGGGTGCCGACTTTGATCCGAACGGTAGGGCTCTGAATTGGTAGTGGCGTCCCTGAACCACAAACCTGAGGAACTTCCTGTGCCTTTTTAGAATGGGAATGTGGAAGTAAGCATCCTCCAGGTCCAACGACGAAAGGAAGTCGCCTTCCTCCAGCTTTCCCAGCACGTGATGGAGGGTGACCATCCTGAATTTCTGTGCCTTTTTGTATATTTGTTTAACTGACGCAGGTCCAGGATGGGGCGCAAACCGCCTGTCTTCTTTCTGACGAGGAAGTACCTTGAGTACACTCCGGAGCCCCGGAGCCTCCTGGGGGCGAGCTCGATGGCACCTGTCTTGAGCATCGCCTCTACTTCCAACAGCAGTTGAGGGACGTGATTCTCCTTCCTGGCCACAGGAGGAATGCAAGGGCACTTGTTTAGGAATTCCAGCGAGTGCCCGTTGGCCAGGGTGTCCAACACCCAACGATCGGTGGAGATGGACTCCCACACTCTGACGAACTTCGTCAGCCGGCCTCCCAACGGGGTGCTTCGGTGGGGGCCCGACAACCCGTCCGGGTCAGTCTTGCTTGGAAGCGGCCTTGCCGCCTTGGCCTCCTTGGCGATGACGGCGGGAACCCCCTTGCTTGCCGCGACCTCTGTAGGCCTCCTGGGAAGAGGAGCGGGCCGCCTGGCGGTAAGTGGAGGAGCCACCGTTGGATCCTTTGGAGGTACCCTGTCTGCCTCTGGGGCTCCGAAAGGGCCGTCGCTGCTGAAGCACCCCAAGGGCCCGGGCCGTCTCCGAGTCGGTATTGATGGCCTGTAGAGACTCATCCACAGCCTTACCAAAGAGGTTGTTGCCGTTGAACGGCATGTCCAACACTCTGGTCTGGACGTCCTGGCGAAAGTCCATCGCCTTGAGCCATCCTCGTCGCCGGAGGCAAACTCCGTTGCCCAGTTGGCGAAATCCGGTATCGGCAATATCCGTCGCAACAGTTATGGCGTGATCCGACGCCACCTCGCCCTCCTGCAGAATTTCTAGGGCCTCTGCCCTTTGTCATCAGGCAGGAAATCTAGCAGGGGAGCTATCTTGAACCAGAGCTCCCTGTCGTAGCGGGCCACGATCGCTAAGGCATTGGCCGCCTTAATCGTCGTCGCCACCGACGAGATGACTCGTCGTCCCATAGAGTCCAACTTCTTGCCCTCGCTGTCCGGCGGGGAAGTGGAAGTTGAAGCCGCCGTGCCCGCTGCCTTCTTCTTAGCCGCTGCCGAGATGACCGAGTCCGGCGTGGGCTGGGCCCTGAGGCACAAGGGGGCGGCATCGGGGACTCGGTACTTCTTCTTGTACCTGTCCCTCTTGGCGGGTGTCGTGGCAGGGTTCTTGAGGACAGCAAGCCCCTCGTCCCAGATGTCATCGAGTAAAGGCACCGTGAGGACCGTCTTCCTCTTAGCCTCTCGTCGTTGGTACAGAAACCCCTCCTTTTTCTGTTCTTCAGGGCAGAGCTGGAAGAGCTTGGATGCCCTGGTTATCATGGCATGGAAAGAGCCAACTTCGTCGGCTGGGGACGCCCGCAGGGGGGGTGACGATGGGATGTCCGCTGTGTCATCGCCGCCGTCATCGTCCGTCCCCGTCGCCGTATCCGTCGCTGTATCCTCTCCCAGCGAGGGGGATGAGGGGTTCACCGGTCTCGCAGGCACGAAGGGCGGAGCGGGGTGGACTCTCCTCTGCTTGTTTGGAGGGCTTCCCGACGGGCCTGGTTCTGGCTCCTCCGTCGGGGTGCATGGTAATCTCGTCCTTATCTCGGTACATAAGGATTGGATTGCCAACAAAATGGCCGCCGAGCTTTCTTGCGGCTCGGGCAATAGCTGCGATGGATGGGATGGCCGCTCCATTGGGCCCTGTTCGTCGTCGTCGTCGCTATCTTCGATCACGTCAGCAGGGACCGTCCCCTGGGATCGAACCTTCTCGAACCTCTCGTTGAGTTTTATGAACCACTCGTTGAGGCCTATGGACCTTTCGTTGAGGCCCTTCTCGGTCTCCACCAGTTCCTCCTCAGAGGCTGATTCCGAGTCTGTAATGGGCGCCGCCCCCCCCCTCTTTTTCAGCCGGGGCTTTCATGGGGGTCTTAGCGATGGGCTGGAAAGAGGATTCCCTCCGCGGCGGCAGGGATACTCTGGGCCCAGAGGCCATTTCCATTGGCGTAGTCTCAGCCGGCTCCTCCAGGGTCGCAGCGACCACTTCGGTAGAGGCCTTAGCCAGGTGGATCAAAGCCCTCACCACCTTAGGTGCGTCCTGGGCCTTCGCCTTGGGGGGAGGGTCAGCACCTCGCTCCCCCTTCGAGATCGACCGGGTCCGCTCCAGCGGCCTACCCAGGTTCTCGGACTTCCTCTTCCCCGAACCAGAGCGCTGGCTCGTGGTCAAACGTGCCGGGGAAGTAACGCCCTGCTTGGCAACCGAAGAGCCCTACCTTTCGGTGCTCCCGGAGCCCGCGGACTCGCAGTGCTTGGCCTTCTGTTGGGCCCCCGTCACCGGGGCGCCCTCAAAATACTTAGAAGCCCACTCAGACTTCTTCTTCGCCTTCTCACTTGCTGTGCCCTTCTCCAGCCAGGTGGCGAGGTGGGAACGACGATTTTGTTTGGTCCATTCCGAAAGGTTCTTGCAGAACGCACAGTCCTTCTCCACGTGCGACTTGTCCCCATGGAGGCAGTAGAGACATCGCGAATGCTCGTCCGCCTTGAAAACGTTATATAATCCGCATCCAGGGCAGTTCCTAAACAGCTTGGATCCGGGCATCGAGCTCGCCTTGTCCTGGGCCATGTCCGTTGAGGTAGGCCGCAGATCTTCCGGAATCCTACAAGAAGTGTAAACTCGACGAAAACTTCAACCTTGAGGGGCATAGAAGAATTCTGAAACAGGTCCCCGTTATCGGAAGTAGAAACGGTGGAGCTTGAGGCTCGATTAAACCGAAAAAATGAGAATTTCTCCTGAAAAAGCGTGAAAACGCAGTAAAAAAACTCTAGAGCTAAACACGAGGACTCCCAACACTTGAGCGTGCGGTAAAAATCTGAGGATGGCTGCCAGAGGCGGGGCTTAGGGAGAGGGCAGTCATTGGCTGTGGGCAGTATGACCCAGAGATCAGTGATCGGTTACTACTAAGAAAGACAGATCAGAAACAAAACTGATGCTGATTTTTTCTTTACCGAGGATTCCCAGCCTGACGACGGGGAATATTCATAAGCATGTGAATCCATGCCAGACCCCATGCTGGAGAAGTGGGGTCATCTTGGTGCTGTGTGGTCATTTCTGTGTAGAGATCTGGAAGGTTGTGCCAGGTGGGTGCATGGTGCGTTTGGTCGTGGAGGTGTGGCGTATGTGTGAGGTGGAAGCGTTGACAGCAGACATAGTGTGTTCGGTGGCATCTTGATCAATGTGGATATGGTGTGATTTCCCTGAAAGTAACTAACCTAGAACTGTATCCCTTCCCCCCTCCCCATACTCCTCCCCAACATGAAGTATCTGTCGCCCAAACTCTACTCCCGCTCAAAACTGTGTCGCCAGATTAACTTAATGTGAACTGTAGTCACCTTCCCACCAACTTACTACTCGCTTGCGGGTCTAGTGACTCGGGTCAGGGGCGTGGTGTCTGCCGATGGCATGGTGTGTTAGCGATGGCAGCGCATGACTCTCTGATCAATTGTGTGGGAGCGACGGCATCCCATCACTGATGTTGTCCCGGGAGGAGCTTTGCATTGCAAATGGTTGCCAAGAAAAGGATTGATCGTAGAGCGTACTGATGTTACCGTCAATTCCCCTCTCTGGCCAACATGACTTTTCCAGGAACCTTGTCAGGGATCACGGTCTTCGTCCGAGTCCGCTGGGATCTCCGGTATGGGTCGTTGGGTGGGTACATCTCCACCGTGATCGGGGTCTTGGTCTACCTCTGCGGTTTTGAACGGGTGCAGTCCAGTCCCCTGTGATATGGGTCTCAGCCCATTTCCAGGCTTCCTGAGGATCGGTGAAGTGGACGGTTTTACCTTCCTGCTGGATTTTCAACTGGGCCGGGAACAGCAGCCCGTACCTCACGTTCATAGAGTGGAGCTTCCTTTTAAGGTGCTCGAAGGATTGTCTGGCTTTCTGGACCTCGCAGGTATAATCTGGATAGAATGCAATTCTGGCTCCGTTATATGTCATGGTCCCTTTGGTTCGGGCCATTTGTAAGATGGCGTCCCTGTCTTGATAATTGAGGATCCTCGTGATGATTGTCCTTGGGGGTGCGCCAGGGGTCGGGCGGCTTGCGGGTATGTGGTGTGCATGTTCCACCGAGAAAAAGTTTGAGAGAGTCTTTGGCGCATACAGGTCTGCCAACCATTCCTCCAGAAAAAGCTCCATGCTGGGTCACGTTCCGGCAGTCCCAGGATGCGAATATTGTTGCGGCGGGACCTGCCTTCTCCCTCATCCACCTGGGCCTCCAGGGCTTTCAATCTGGTCAGTGCTTGCGCCAATTGTTGGTGCACCCCACCGAGGCCATCCTCCACACCGGAGATACGTTGTTCCGCCTCCCCAGTTCGGCATGACACTTTTTGGAGGTCATGGCGGAGGAAGGAGACCTCGGTAGAGATGGCATACATTTTTTGCTCCACCGAGGAGCGCGAGCTGGCGATGGCGGCCATCACATCCTTGAGTGAGAGGGTCTCGTCTGGCAGAGGGGGGTCACCCCATGGTCCTCGGTGCCCTGTACAGTGGATGTGCTTGTAGCATATTGGTCCATGGTGCTTTGTGTTTAGGTCTTTCTGCTTTTTTCTTTGCCCATGGTGTTGCTTTGTGTAGGGCCTCGTATATCTGTCAGTGCCAGTGGAGGGGGCCTCGTTCGTCAGGATTGGCATTTTTTGCGCACTGGAGGTGCTTCTGCCCTTATTGCGTGTACGGGCGTATGTTGCTGTTTCCCCCAGGGGCACTCCCTATGGGCACATCTGATTCGGGTTGGCAGGTCCCGTGTAGCGGCTTACCCGTGGCCGTTCACTTTAGTTCCGGGATCCGGGGGGGTAGAGGGGTGGACTCCCAGCTGTCACCGCCTGTGTCGGGTTCCCCCTCTGGGGGGATCCACTCTCCGCCTCCGGGGGCGGCCGAGTCGTCCGCACCCCGTCCCCTGGCCGCACCACGCGGCTCCGGCAGCAGTTTCAGCCGATGTCGCAGGCCAGGGGCTCGCCCACTCTGCTCTTCCCCGCCCCGGCCGTACAGATGACAGGATTCGGTGGCGGCTCACCCTCGGATCGCCCCGGGGATGCTGGCGCAGCTGCTGCGTTCAGCAGTCGCAGCTCGTGGGCTGCATTCGCTGGTCCCTGTCACGCTTCAGCGGGTCTTGAAGGTGGCCATCTTGTTCAGGCTTGGGGAGTTCCCGGGCAAAACTTCCAGCGCCGATATCTCGTGTTTCCCTTTGCGAACTTGGCTCTGTTCTCCGCCGGGTATTGCTCCGAGGTTGCGCCGCCCGGAGTTATCTTTATTTTGCTTTTACACAATCCATATGGCAGGATTTTGCAGGATGTTTCAGGCGGCCACGGGAGCGCCGAGGATTCACGTCTTCATCGCTCGCTCGCTGGCCTTTCCTTTAATTCTTGATAGACCTTATCGATCCTTTCTCCAATGCTCACCATATCAAAGTTTTCTTCTTCCAATACTACTCTAGATGGCGTTGGCATTGCTTCCTTCATCAGAGGAATCTCTTCTATTCTGTCCCATCATATTTCTGGGCTTGGCCCTACTGGTTCCTTATGAATGAGACTGGTATCAAGAACCCACTGTCGTCTTCTTCTTCGTTCTATTTCTTCATATAATTCTCTTTGCTTTCTTACATCCCTTCTTATTCTTTCTTCCTCTTGCCTTTGTTCTTCTCTCCTTACACCTTCACTTCTTTCCTCTTCTTCCCTTTGTCTCTGTAATCTTTTGTCCCTTAATATTTGCGCTTCCTCCACTTCTCTCTTCCTTTCTCTTCTATCCCTATCTTCACTCGCTCTCTGTCTGTTGTCATAATTTCTTTGTTCTTCTGCCTGTTTTTCATTTTTTGCTTGTTCCTCCTGATATAGCTATTCTCGTCACTCCCGCTCTTTCTTTTCTGATTGTCTTCTTTCAATCTCTTCTCTTGTTCTTTGTCCTTTTAGTCTTGTTCATCCATACCTTCTCTTTGCTTAACTTCCTTGATACTTTTTCGCATCTATTTTAAGTACTATCTTTCCATCCATCCATTCGTTCTGCACGAGCGCTATCTCGTCAATTTTATCCTTCTCTCCTTTCCATCTCTTAATTACCCTATCTATTTCTGTCGACAGATTCTTCTTTTTCTTGTATGACCTTATAGATCTCTTCTTTTCTCTTACTGCCCCCTGGAATATCATTGCTATTGTAAGCTTGGAGCTCATATATCAGATTATTATACACCGTTGACGCTTTCAATTTCTTTAAAGGGTACAACCCTATTTCTTCTGTGCTAGCGCCTTTTACTTCAGGTGAGGTAATGGGAGCTGAAGGCTTAACACCTTCCTCATTTCGCTGACTAAGCATCCACTCCTCAGGTCGAGGGTCTTCCCTTTCTTCCTGATAATTTTTCCTGAGCTATAGAATTGCTATATAATTTCTAAACTTTTCTCTAATATCTTCCCCGTGTACACAGCATGCAAGTATGTGGTCATGTGTTGCAATACCCCTTTTTTGACAATGACCCCCCTTGTGGCCACAGCATGAACATTTTATCGCCGCGCCTTTCACCCATTCCACACTATATTGATTGAGCTTGGGCATATGCTTTGGTAATGTCTTACATAAGTGCATTAGAGGAGTGTCTCCCATAATGACAAGTCTCAATAGACTGTCACTACTTACCAGCCTTATGAAATAACCTTTATACTTTTGCTTAAATCACCTCTTTTTCAACACCTTTAAAACAACAAATATGAGCATGCACAACAATCGCTGCTCAAGCCTCTTATTTCTTAATTAGCGACCTCTACCTTAATCACTATTGCTCCTCAACTTTTTTCAATTACTTCACAACTTCTATCGCTCTTCGATATTTTTACTCAACAAACAACATACAGATCAGTGCACTTTAAACATCAATAAACACAGTAATCACCTTTTTCTCTCTTGCCTTTACTTTGTGCCCTGTACAGGGTTTGAGACGTCACCTTAACGTAAACCTGTTTATGCGTTATATGTTTCTGTTCTACCCCCATTGGGATTTGAAATGTCTCCTTCTGAAACTCCCTTGAGCCAGGACTCTAGGTGCTACCTTTTCTTCACACAATATTTCCCGTTATCACAATCCCATCCCCTTCATTTGCCATTCCCCTTAGTCTACTCACCATTCGTTCGTTAATCCACTCGAGGCCTTCAGTATCGACTCCTCCTCCAATCCGACTACGTCGCCTATCGTCCGCAGAGTGCCCATGGAAACTGGGCAGGGATTTCATCAAAGGGGGACCTGCCCACTGTCTCAGTTCTTCTTGCAAGTTTATTTCTATCGGCCGCTCTCCATAGGAAACCCAGCAATCTTCCGGCTAATGGCGGAGGATACTTGATTGTCCGAAAAGACTGGTGGAAAACTGGTTTGGATCTTTTCCAACCATCCGCACCGCTCCCACGTGAGAATATGGCACTTTGGATATTGTGCATGCAATGGATGGGGATGCAGAATAACTCAGATACCAAATAATTGAGCCAACTCGGGAAGGTGGAAAAGGTTTCCTCTACCATCAACGGACGTTCGCTTGAGGTATTATACAAAGAATACATCAGACGTGATGTCATACTACGTGGCAAATAAGAAAAATACAAGTGATGGTGATACATTCAAGGGGAACATCTAAGTATACTTTCTATAAGAGGTGGGATTGTGATTGGTCATTTACTATCAAGTGGACAACTCATGCCTACCTCTAAAACATGTAATCTTCATCACTATTAAATACACAATATATCATTGGTCTTCAAACTATATAGCGCTTTGTTATACGGCCCTCTATAATTGGTTGGCATACTTGTGCCGTGTCTGAAACATTCGATTCACTTAGCAGCACATAAACTCAGACCCGGGTGCCAAGATGTGGACTTGACGTTACCTCCCTATCCAAATAGCCCAACATCTCTCATCACCCATGCCTTTTGCCATGAAGATTGTCTTTGAACTTGGCCTTGCAAAGTATTCTTTTCTCTGGGAATATATGGGAGTGTGAGCACGGACTATCATTGTTCTAGGACTCCAAGCTCAACTCTATTTCGTTCCTTGGCTCACATGACAGGAGACCACAATTTGGTCCATTTTGCAGCATTTAAATGTCTTAAATGAATACAACTTTGCACGCTTAATGTTCTTTCTTTACACCTTAACAAGTGATGATTCAGCTTCTCATGTTCACCGCCATCAAGAATAAATAACATGCCTTGCCTGCTTCAGCTTGTGACACCAGGCCATAAAACCTTGCCATACATCTACAATCTCAGTGTATTCTTGCTGTGACACAGTTCTCAGCCTTTCTATCCATGGCTCCGGGCTTACTAAAATTCATGACACTGATGTCCAGCTTCAATAAAATAGCTGCTTTGCCTGCAGTCTATTCACTACGTACATAGCCAGCTTCTATGATCACTTAGTCTACTTGCGTTACAGCATCTGTACAATTATTGAACGGCTTACATTCTCTGCAGGGCTTTGCACATGTGCAATCTTCTGTTCGCATATAAGTGTTTACTCGATCCTTAACTGTGTCATCAGTTTCTGTAAGATCCATACATTTTCTTCAACAAGTATCCTCAGTGCGTCACGCTCGTCTCTTGTAACGTCACTAGCTTCTCTTTCACTCTTTTTCATATTCCTTCAGGGAATTCCTCCCTCAGATTGTCGTCTCTTCAGGGATACATTTGGTAGGGTTTTCTCAGTGGATATCTTCTTTCGAACATTCGCTGTGGTATGGTCACAGCAGCTGGTGTCAAGCATGGAACAATCTCAGGATTCCAACATGAGGTGGGGGGCGGGGTTTCCTGCAGAGGCATGCAGCTGCTCCTCTATAAATTAGTTAGCTAAAATGGTTATATTTTTGTAATTTCCTACATATGGCTAAAGTACTCTATTTTTCACTAAGGTACAGTCTCCATCTTTACCCAATTTGTGGTCAGGTACATGCATGACTGCTAAAAAAGTCCCAGAAATTGTATCTGGTGCGTCAGAGTTTGCTTCGCTGCTAGTAAACCATAACTGACTGGATCTGCGGGGCTAAATCCGAGAGCTTTTTACTTGATCTAGCCACATGGGGGGACTTGCAAGACCCCCTGTTTTTTGTGAACTGAGTGCAGGATCCCTTTAATCAGGTGAAGCTTGCAAAATGTGCAGAGGAGTTATGAGGATCTGAACCACCATGACATGTTTTGGGATCTAAGGAAGCTGACAGGATATCTCATA